>NC_059332.1:30425231-31772731 GCF_018350155.1 Leopardus geoffroyi | reverse complement strand
TTCAGTGAGGTGAGCAATTGGCATATTGCCAGGCTTATAAAGCTTTCAAGGCACAAAATTCTTCATTGATCTTCTCTTTGGGAAAAGCCATTGCCTGTAGAAAGACATACATGGTTACTAAAGATTAAGATGAGTATTTTAAGCTCTTTTTTCAGATCCTTTTTCTTCTCCCTTAATCCTTTGTTTTGGAAAAGCCTGATAACATTCCTCTCACATCTGTCCAGTAAACACAACCTAAATACCACTGTTCCAACATGAACTGCATCCCCTACACTCTGAGTAAGGATGAATGAGCAGAGCACTGCCTTACCTTCTCTTGGAAGTTTCAACATCACTTTCAGATTAGAGAAGCAAATATAGGTATTGACCTTCAAGAGAATTTCATTTCATGCACTGAATCTGCCTTATCCCCAAGTGAGCCAAACTCTGGAAACCCTTCTTAACTGAAGGTCTGCCTCAGGAAATACAAACCAGTAAGTGCCCAAATGTTTCCTTGAACACTTGGATTCAATACTCTGATGTGAAACAATGGTCTTAGGTAGTGGAGATAATCTCCAAGACTCAAGTTTTGGTCTAGGTACACATATATGGAAAGAAATAAGGGATCTTGAAGTTTTGGGATACCAGATGATGTCAATGTCTGGCTCTATCCTAGCAAAGATATCCTAGCAAGAGCCATGACTTTCCTATCACTTTAAAGGCATCACAATCCTCTTTCCCATGCTGTTTCCTACCCTTGGAAAACTCCATATATGTCTTCCTCTGCCCACATTAAACCCACCTGTGGATGCCTCACAGAGGCCCTCGGCGTTCACCAGCATTGACCTTGCGCATGCCCTTGATGATGAAGATGGTTCCAACAATGATGCCCACCAGACCCACGATCAGGCCCAGGGCACACACCACATTCTCTGTTGTCTCTGGGAGGGGGGTTGGTGCATCAAACTCTGGGGAAAACAAAACAGAGTATGCTTCAGAAGTAATGATCATGGTCTGGAAAAGCACTTAGATGCAAATGTAGACATTTAGTCAATGAAGAGTTACTAGTCACGTAAATAAGAGGAAGACAGAATGATATATGAAGGGAATGCAGATTAACAAGTGGGAGCTGAATAATGGGATAAGACAAGGAGTAGGATTTGTAGCAATGGTTATGGATGACTTACAGTACTCTGGGTCTCAAAGCACCAGACAAAGCATCATGGGAAGAAACCATAGAAGTAAGGAGATTGATGGATGGTCCATACCCCAGTGCTTGAGAAGAGGCTCATCCAAACCCCAGTGCTCCACCTTGCAGTCATAGACATCCTCCACCGAGGGTAGGAAAGGGAGATAGTGGAACTTGCGGAAAAGGTGGTCTTCCCGGGGCAGGAAGACGGTCTCTGACACTCCTGTGGTGACAGGCTTTCCATTTCGAAGCCACGTGACATTGATCACTGGTGGGGAGAACTTGTCGATGAAACAGATGAGGGTGTTGGGCTCTCCCAGTTCCACAGGGCTGTTTGAGAGCACCGTCACCTCGGGAGGTTCTGGGGACGCATGACAGAAATTAGGCCTCCCTGCTAGGCTATACCCTCTCCCTCCCACTGAAGCTTTTGAAAAAGCAATTGGAAATGTGTCCCGAGAATCCCTGCCACAGTCTCAGATACCTATCTCTGATACCCTCCCCCATGAATTGGAACCAATGTTATGGTATAAGATATATTGGGATACTTTAAGTAACGGGTATAATTTTATTCCTGTCTCTCCTGGCATAGATTTGGGGCAATGACTCACAGTATGAGTCACTGTGGGTGGTGAGGATAAGATGTGAGCACCTCAGGAAAGGAATAAACTCATACATTGTTCTTGGGCCTTTGGCATGAGAGGTAGGGGCTTGATGACGGTGACTCTAGGCCCCTGGCAGGGAAAGTCAGTCACAAAAATGTAACACAAGCCAAAGCATCTGTTTCAACGTTAGGATTCCAATGTCTAGCGGTGTAGAAGTTACCATTGGTGTTTGGGGTGTTGTTGGAGCGCTTTATCAAGATGTCCAGGTTAGCTTTGTCCACAGCTATATTGGCCAAGGCACCCTGGGCCTCAAAGCTGGCAAAACGTCCAAATTCTTCAAGCCGCCACACTGTCTCCTTCTTTTCCATATCCACGTGGAAAATCTCATCACCATCAAAGTCAAACATAAACTCGCCTGATGAGTCAGGCTTCAGATAGAACTCAGCCTGGATGATCACATGCTCCTCTGAAAAGGCAGGAAAGGGTGTCAGAGTGGGTACCAGGTGGAAGAGAGAAAGAAGAATCCAGTATGTGAGAAAGACATGTTGGCAGGGGCAGTGGAACCATACGGAGTGGAACCATACAGAGTGAAGGAGTGGTGGAGGGCAGGGATGAGTCTGGAGATGAGGGTCAGGTGGAGGACATCCAGGCTGAACAGAGTTCTAAGGCAGAAATCAAGGGGCAGAGTTAGAGAGGGTGGATTGAAGGGAAAGAGGGATGAATATCCCTCAGTCTTGTGAAGCTGCTGTTAAGCTCCATGTTACAAGCTGTGAAGTGATCCACTCTTTGGAAATTCACCAGCAGCTGCTAAATAGTAATTGAACACTCACTGTATTTTCCCAGGCATTGAATACACTTCAGCCTTAATTGTGTGAATCTCTCAGACTATTGCAGTTTTAAGAATAGGGAGACACTCTTTAAAAGGCTGTGTTCTGAACTCTGGAATCAAATGAAATAATGAATTCTCTTCGGTCAATGGATATAAAATTGACATACAAGATTGTATTCACTTTACCTAGAAAAAAAATGTTCTGATACCTATACACATATATACTGCAATTCATATCAGGTACCTGGCCTTCCCTCTCCCTGGATAGATTGTTGCTCTGGGGCGATGTTCCTTTCTAGTGATCATCAATATAATATCTGTGCTCAAAATATGTTGATAAGATTCACATGCCAAAATTTAACCAGCATGTATTCAGCTAAGTACAGGAGCTGAGAACATCTCATATTGTTTTCTCATTGAATCCCCACAAAATTATGTGAGGTTGAAATTTGTAATGGCACTCATTTTTTCCAGTAAGAGACATTGAAGCCCAGACAGCAGCTTATTAATGCTTCTCACAACCTACTCCTCCCTCACATTTGGCACACTTCAAAGTCAATGGTATTAGTCAATACAGAACTCAGTTTTTGCTTCTCTAAACTACATGTGATTGACTTCAATTAATGGTAATGGCAGCACTCCTCCAGACTACAATTTGCTATACTTTCAGATTTATAGCAACATAATACCTGTCATCATTTTGCTCACTTCAAAGATTGTCCTGCAAGTGTCTACAGTTCATCTCTCCAGTGCTTTCAGAGCTCATATCCCTAGATTTGATTCTCTCAGCACCTACCTTTGATAGCCCCGGATTCCTGAGGACACATCAGAAAAGCCACGATAAGAAATCCTAGCACCAGGACTCCATTTATGGCCATTTTCTTCTTTGGTGCTGTGATGGGGGCAGTAGAGCCTTAGACTGGGGTAGACGTGACAAGACTAGAAGAAAAGAGAAGGTCTGACATTAAAATTCAAATCACTTAAGGTACAGCCAATCACAAAGACCTTTTGAGATGGCACATCTGTTACTAAGGGAAGGGCTCTTGTAAATGGTTCAGGAAAGGACGCACTTCATTCATTAGATAAAGAAATAAAGTTCTTAATCAAATAAACACACAACCAAATAACAACACAAAACATCAGGTTTTTAAGAATGTTGTGAAGTTACTCACAGACTCTTCCATTTCAGCCCAAATGCTAGAAAGAGATGTGCTTGAAGCTTAATAGTGAGAGGAGAGTCAATGGGAACACACCAAAGTGAGAGCTAATGGCAGATGATTCCTCTGTGCTGTGACAGCTGGGGATATTAATTCAGGGCTAATAAACCATCTTAAGAGATGGTAAATTGTCATGCCATGGAGAATTCCTGATTTTGGCAGCGTTGTGTGACAGTTTCACTTAAGAAGCTTCTTATTGCTTTAAGATTCACCTCCATGTCCTACTGTCCCAGAGGGACAACTCAGTCCAAGAGCTGGGCATCCATGGCACTGTACCATATTTAGAGAACATCAGAGGTGAAAGTTAGTTTCAACATTCCCCTAACTATACATGGATGTTAGAGATGTCATAGGTGGTGGTTACTGGAAACCGGACTCTAATCTCTACTATTTGAAATATGACCAGAGATTAGAGTAGACTGGGGGGACACACCTCATTTGAGGAATCAGGTTGATGAATACGGTAGCAGAGGCTATTTTACTGGAAGTAATAGAGATAAGAAACTACAGGAAAGCTTGACCATAACCTTCCCCATGTCATAACATCATGACTGCTGTCCTCATGACATAAATTATTGAAATTCTGTTCCTAAGAATTTATTTTGATATTCTCTCCTGAGAAAACGGAAAGTTTTCTGGCCCTGATGTTTCTGAACATACGGGGCCATAATAAGGACAATTAAACCACACATATAAAGGGCTGGAATCTGAATACAACCAGTGAAGAGAGACCTGTCAGTGAGGCAGGCCATCTGATGGTGAGTTCACTGTTGAATATCAGTCATGACACATACGCTCAGGGTGGATTTCCACACTACTGTGCTGATGCCTTATTTGCCCCTCAGCTGCCCTCACAAATCATGAGGGAGAAAACCCTACCATTACTGATTATCTAATCACATCCAAGGGTTTTGAACATCCCCTGACCCTGGTTTTTGGATCACTTGGGAGAGATCCACAGCACAGTGTTGCCCTAAAACTGTTAAGAAATACACTTCCTGGAGGCAAAAGAATGGTCCAGATGAGAGTTCTACCGTATCAGTCTCTGCTGGGAGTCTGGTCCGATGATTTAGGCTTTTCATCTCCTCTCTCAGAGGAAACAGCAAGTCTGATGTTGTTATGCCTGCCCTTTGCTGGCTGGCATACTAAGTTGTTCTTAAGGTGCTCATAAATATATGGTAAACAGGCATTTTATATAAAAACATTTTGTACGTTGTAATAGCACCTTCACCCTCAGGTGTTTTGCAGCAACTTATGATATGGCTGAGTTCTAAAGCACTGATTGGTTCTCCTCAGGAAATTACTACATTTGGGAAACTTTAGAAAATACTTTCATTTCCCTTTCCCTGTGACAGGAAAGAAGTTCCAATCTGGACTCTACTCATGGTCCCCGGGTCTCTTCCTATACTTGAGCTTCCTAAGTCTGAGGGGATTTCCGAGGACCCTTGAATAAGGTCTTCTCAGTGGCATCAAATGGTGTGGAGCCACTGTGCTAGTAAAAGTCCAGTCTGTAAATAGAAGTCCCTGGAGACACTCTCAACAGAACTGTTTGCTACAGTTTTTCTATATACTAGAGACTTCCATCTTTAGACTGTTAGGAAGCCTGAAGGAGCACAGGTCAGTGCAGACCCCTAACTCTGAGGGGTCAAGAACCTGTGGGAAGCCTCTATGGACATCTCAGCTCTTCTAGAGCCTCAAGGGAAAGAGTGCCTTGGGAACACAAGGCTGTTTCCAAGACTCCTGTGTGTGACACCATTGTGTCCACCACCCGAGATAGCTTCAGTCTACCTGCCACCTCCGAAATCTCATACTACTAACTTTCACTTGCAATGTGTAGGCCACATCCAGATCCCAGGGCAAAGAGATTCCTACTTCTATTCCCTGTAATACCCACAAATCACTGGATTTGTGACAGGAGATTACTAAAATAGATTTACATCTTGATACATCTAGATCTCTAGCATCTGTTTATCTCCACCATGGTTCACTCAGGCTCTTACCACAGTGGGTAACCTAGAACCAGAAAAAATATTAATTGGGCTCTTAGGGGAGGGTTTGGACATGATAGTTTTCCACGGAGCTAGATTATGTCTGGAACCTCACCACTTCATGTGTGTGTGGTTTGTGTTCAACAAACCTCCAGCCCCTTCTTTTGGCTTCCTTCCATGCGTTTTGCCCTGAGCATGCAGAACGTCCTATCAGAGTTGATGGTGGGATTGGGGAGGAATATCAATCCAGGCATGTCCTTCCCAAATCTACATGGAGAAACTTTACTGGTTCTGTTTCATTTCTCCATCCCATCTTGAGAGGTGGCAGAAGCTAGTGTTCTGAAATAAATTTCTTTCAGTGTAAAGACTGCCAACTGTTGATATTAACCAATGCGCTAGAGTGGCGTGGTCGTGGGCCTCCCTAACCTATTCTGTGTGAATAAAGAGACCATGGTGCTTTGGCCCATCTCTAACTTGGGAGAATGACAGTATGTGAATTTGATTCATTTTTCTCTTCACCTGTACCTGAAATATATTCTTAAAAGTCTGAGTTTTTAATAGGCCCTGGGGTTGTGAAATCACACTTCTCTGCTTGGGTAATCTTTGTCAATAAGAACATGCAGATTAATGCCACACACACACACACACACACACAGACACACACACACTCATTAGAGGAGTTCTTCTCGTGATGTTGTATAGGAATTATAGCATACCATAGGATTTATTTGCTAAATTTTAATAAGTAGAGCATTCTAAAATTTCCTGTAAATTGCACAAACATATCTGAATTCAGCCATTAAACTGTGTGGAACAATGTAAGAATCAATTGTCCCAATTGGATTTAAGATAAGTCCTTTTCTACCCCCTGCTGGAAATTTTTGCAGGCAGAATGAGTTGAGTTCATCTTACTCACGTTCTAGTTGGGATGGATTCAGAGAGAGGGAGGAAGACAAAAAGGCAGGACATGTCTTAGTGAGAATAAAATGCAGAACCCTCGCTGAGAATTTAAGAAGAATACAGGTAGTATGAAGATGAAAAGTTAAGAAACTTGAAGATGAATCACTAGGCCTGCTGACCGACTGGATTAGGATAAGGTGCTAGAGAGTGATTAAAAAGAATGTACTTAGTTCATGTCTCAAATGAATGTCATAAATGATTGAAGGAAATTTTTACACAAAAATAGACTTTGGTGCAGGAGGTGGGGCTTGTTTGCACCAAGTGTGGCGTGGGTCCAGCACAGAGTGTGAAGGAACATGTTGGTGAACACAAGAGGACAGGGAGAACACGAGTGGACAAATGGCCTATCAAGAACAGATCATTGCAACACTCTGTGGGGATAATACATGAGGAGTGGTCAATGCTGTAAACTATTTTAGAATAACCAGGAGTGAAGATGTAGAGTAACCTCACACAGTTTGGATTTCTGAGGTTACTTTTAAACTTTAAAACTTTTAAGGTAGGAAGAAAGAAGAGAACTAGGCCTGCGGATTGCTATGGGTTTCACTGGAAGGTGTTTTGGTAAGCACTTTCTCTCACCAGTTAAAAAACCCACAATAACGACTATATTAGTTCTTACCATCATATCTTCTAGATAATAATTGCATTTCCAATTTGTTCTGTGAAATCTGCGCTTTAAAAAATCTTAGGGGAAGGTTCCACTTAGGGGGTAAACACGGTGGTATTCTCAATCAAGTGTCTGACCCTGTGGCCAGTAAAATGAGTCCATTGAAAACTGTAAAATCACTTCAACAGAAGTGCAGTCAGAAGGGATGGCATCGTTTTGTCTTGACATTGTGCCTATAGGTGAATATTCAAAGGTCTTCAGGAAAAAACTTCCCCGTTTTTTGTTGGTTTGTTTGTTTTTGTCTTTTTCATAATGCACAGTAAAAGTGGTACTAGGATATTCTCTTTTGTGGTCAATAGTATTTAATTCTTAAATTTTGATGGAGTATTCAGCGGGCTTGGAAAGGTCAAAGCTCTTAATTCAGGATGCATTACCTGATATTTCTACATGTACATCTGAAATTCTCAGGTATGTTTGATGTAATTAGGTTGTTTAATGAATACTAGGTTAATGACTTTTAAAGTCTTTTTATACTAAGTATCACTGGGTTTTTTGTGTTTTTATTTGTTTGGTTGTTTGTTTGTTTTGAGAGAGAGAGAGTCAGAGAGAGGGAGGAGCAGAATCCCAAGCAGGATCTGCGATATCAGGGCAGGGCTTGAACTCACGAACCCTGAGATCATGACCTAAGCTGAGACCAAGAGTAGATGCTTAAAGGACTGTGCTACCTAGACACCTCTGTTTATTTTTTTGTTTTTGTTTTGATAAGAACACAAAATGGAATGTGCTTTTAAAAATACTGTTTTTTGAGGGCTCCTGGGTGGTTTAGTCGGTTCACAACTGTCTGACTTCGGCTCGGGTCATGATCTCAAGTTCGTGAGTTCCAACCCTGCATCGGGTTCTGTGCAGATGGTTCAGAGCCTGAAGTTTGTCTTGGGTTCTGTGTCTCCCTCTCTCTCTGCCCCTCCCTGGCTCACACTATTTCTCTCTTGCTCTCTCTCAAAAATAAGTAAACATTAAACACATTTTTTTTAAATCCTGTTTTTTGAGGGTTAAAATTATTTTTTAATTTTTAAATTTTTTAAAAATGTAATTTTTTGTCAAGTTGGCTAACATACACTGCATCCAGTGTGCTCTTGGTTCTGGGGGTAGATTCCCATGATTCATCGCTTACATACAACACCCAGTGCTCGTCCCCACAAGTGCCTAAAAATATTTGTTAATTAAAAAATGTTTGATTGAACTCCAGTAATATTGTATTAGTTTCAGGTGTATAGCATAGTCATTTCACAATGATATACATTAGGATATGCTCTCCAGAAGTGTAGTTATCATGTATAACCCCACAATGTTATTACAATATTTGTGACTATATTCGCTATGGTGTAGGCTTCATCTCCAGGACTTAGTTATTTTACAACCGGAAGTTTGTACTTCTTAATCTCCTTCTTGAATTTCAACCATCCCCCCCCATCCTCTCTGGCAACAACTAGTTTATTCTCCACATTTATGAGTCTGTTTCTTCCTTTTTGTTGTTGGTGTTTGGTCGTTTGTTTTAGAGTCCATATATGTTAAGTCATACAGCTTGGAAAACAAAGGTGTGTTTCAAAAAAGAAAAAGTAAATGTAAATCACTTCGACTCGTAACAGTAAACGTGTAACACCCTTTCTACTGCTCCATGGCAAATTTAATCTTAGGCTCATTTTCTAGGTCTTTTCTGGAAATCTGATAAAGGAGGAATGTCAGCTAGATTTTTAGAGAAAACTGTCTGTGGTCAAAATGCCCTTTGCTTGGTAAATCATATCATGTCTGGGAAGAATACTGGATGAAGTCTAACAAATGGTGGGAACCCACAGTTTGAACATCACTAAATGCAGTGACCCTTGTAACCGGGGTCTGGAAGTGATGCTCATGGAGTTGTTATTAGACGTACAGGCTCCAAGGGAGATGAGGATGCTAAGCCAGGGCAGACTCCACTCCCATAGGTGTCAATTCATCTCCCACACCTAAAGTCTCCCTTGAGGGTGGGGTGGGCAGAGACTAGCACCTGGACTGCATTATGGACTTTTTCAAGACTATGTCCCACTGAAGATAAAAATATCTGATGCGGCCCCTTTGACATGCTTTCATTTCTGTCTGTCATCCTACTGAGTGAATCTGAGAGCCAAGTGTTGCCTGGGGCAATCATGTGAATCTGCATTTCAATGTAAGAAAATCCCCTGGGTCTTGATATATGAACAATTTGATTTCATTTCTTTCGTATATATATGTGTGTGTGTGTGTGTGTGTGTGTGTGTATGGGAATGCTGTCTTTTTATCCATTAGAAATATATATATGATATATAAAATATATCACATATAAATTATATGAATATTAAATATGTGTATGTATCATATATACTACATCTCATATATAAATTATATTCTTATAAATAAATATATAATTTCATAAGATATTTTTAAAACATTTCATATGTTTACAGCTTTAACATAATCTCACACCTGATATTTTATTTTCCTTAAAAAAATTAATTCTAGTTGGTTAGCATACAGTGTTACATTGGTTTCAGGTCTATAATACAATGATTCCATACAACACTTGCATACATTACCCAATGCTCATCACAAGTGTCTTCCTTAATTCCTATCACCTATTTCACGCATCCCCCAAACCCCCATCTGGCATCTACGTGTGTTCTCCATAATTAAGAGTCTGTTTCTTGATTTGTCTTTTTTTTACCTCTTTGCTCAACTGTTTTGTTTCTTAAATTCCACAAGTGAGTGAAATCATATGGTATTTGTCTTCTTTGACTTATTTTGCTTATTATTATGCTCTTTAGCACCATTGGTGTTGTTGCAAATGGCAGGATTTGGCTTGCAATGGCAAGCCTTAAAAAAAGGCTGAATAATATCCCATTGTGTGTGTGGAATACATATATTCCACATATATATATATATATATATATATATATATATATATATATAGTGTGTGTGTGTGTGTGTGTGTGTATGTGTGTATACACCACATCTTCTCTATGTATTCATCAATCGATAGGCACTTGGGCTGCTTCCATAACTGGCAATTGTAGGTAATGCTGCCACAAACATCAGGGTGCATGCATTCCCTTGAAATAGTGTTTTCGTATTCTTTTGGTAAATACCCACTAGTGCAATTGCTGAATCACAAGGTAGTTCTATTTTTAACTTTGGAGGAATGTCCATACCATTTTCCACAGTGGCTGCACCAGTTCACATTCTCACCAACAATGCTGAGGGTTCTCTTTTCCCCACATCCTCCCCAACACTGGTTGTTTCTTGTTCTCTTTACTTTAGCCCTTCTGACAGGTGTGAGGTGATATCTTATTAGAGGTTTGATGTGTATTCTCTGATGGTAAGTGATGATGAACATCTTGTCATGTGTGTATTGGCCATCTGTAAGTCTTCCTTGGACAAATGTCTTTTCATGTCTTCCCATTTTTTAATTGTATTATTTATTTTGGGGGTATTGAGTTGTATAAGTTCTCTATAAATTTCAGATGCTAACCCTTTATTAGATATGTCATTGGCAGATATCTTCTCCCATGCTGTAGGTAGCCTTTGAGTTTTGTTGATTGTTTCCTTCCCTGTGCAGAATATTTTTATTTTGATGTAGTCCCAATAATTTTTGTTTGTTTGTTTTTGTCTTTGTTCCCTTGCCTCAGGAGACATATCTAGAAAGAAGTTGCTCTGGCCAATGCCAAAAAGGTTACTGCCTCTGTTCTCTTCTTGGATATTCAAGGTTTGAAGTCTCACACTTAGGTTTTTATTCCATTTTGAATTTATTTTTGTGTGTGATATAAGAAAATGTCCAGTTTCATTCTTTTGCATGCTGCTGTCCAGTTTTCCCTAATCCATTCATCAAAGAGACTGTCTTTTCCCTATTGGATATTGTTTCCTGCCTTGTCAAAGATTAAATGGCCATATAGTTGTGGATTTATTTCCGGGTTCTTGGTGTTTATGGGTGTTCTGTTCTATTTATCTATATGTCTATTTTTGTGCCTGTACCATACTGTTTTGATTACTACAACTTTGCAATATAACTGGATGTCTGGAATTGTGATGCCTCCAGCTTGGTCTTCCTTTTTCAAGTTTGCTTTGGCTATTTGGACATTTTGTGTTTCCATACAAATTTTAGGATGGTTTGTTCTAGTTCTGTGAAAAATGTTGTTAGTACTTTGATAAGGTTCGTGTAAAATGTGTGGATTGCTTTGGATAGTACAGACATTTCAACAATATTTATTCTTCCAATTCTTGAACATGAAATGTCTTTGTATTTATTTCTGTCATCTTCAATTTCTTCCCTCATTGTTTTATAGCTTTCAGAGTACAAGCCTTTTACCTCTTTGGTTAGGTTTATTCCTAGGTGTCTTACTGTTTTGTGTGCAATTGTAAATGGGATTGAATCCTTGATTTCTCTTTCTGCTGCTTCATTATTGGTGTATAGAAATGCAACAGATCTCTGTCCATTGATTTTATTGAATTCATTTGTCAGTTCTAACAGTTTTTTGGTGGAATCTTTTGGTTTTCTTTGTATAGTAGTAAGTCATCTGCAAATAGTGAAAGTTTCACTTCTTTTTCACCCATTTGGATGCTTTAATTTCTTTCTATTTTGTGTACTGTGGTTAGCACTTCCAGGAGAATTTTTTTTTAAGTTTTAATTATTTATTTTGGAAGAGACAGAGAGAGAGGAGGGGAGTGGCACAGAGAGGGAGAGAGAGAGAATCCCAAGCAGGCTTCGTACTGTGAGCACGGAGCCTCACACGTGGCTCGATCTCAGGAACTGTGAGAACATGACCTGAGCCTAAATCCAGAGTCAGACGCTTCGCCTACTGGACCACCCAGGTGCCTTCCCCAGGACTTCCAGGAGTATGTTAAACAAAGTGGTGAGAATAGACAAACCTATCTTGTTCATGGCCTTCAGGGAAAAGCTCTTAGTTTTTCCCCATTATGGATGTATTATCTGTGGTTTTTCCATAAATGGCTTTAAGTATATTGAGATATTCTCTCTATACACAGTTGGTTAAGGGTTTTTTTTTTTTTTTTATCATGAATGGATTTCACATTTTGTCATTAGCTTTCTCTGTGTCTTTTGAGATGATCATATGGTTCTTATTCTTTCTCTTGGTGCCTGTGATGTATCATGTTGATTTGCGCATATTGAACCACCCTTGCAACCCAGGATAAATCTCACTTGCTTGTGGTGAATGAATTATTGAATGTATTGTTGGATTCCATTTATAGTATTTGGTAGAGGATATTTGCATCTAGGTTCATCAGGGATTTGGTCTGTAGTTTTCATTTTTAATGATGTGTTTATCTGGTTTTGGTATCAGGGTAATGCTGGCCTCATAGAATGAGTGTGGAAGTTTTCCCTGTTTTTATTATTTGGAGTAGTTTGTGAAGAATAGATATTAAGTCTTCTTTAAATGTTTGGTGGAATTTGCCTGTGAGCCATCTAGTCCTGGATTTTTGTTAGTTGGTAGTTTTCGTTTTTGTTTTTTTTTTTTTTTTTTGTAATTACTGATTCAAATTCTTTGCTGGTTATCATTCTGTTCACATTTTCTATTTATTTCTGTTTCAGTTTTGGTAGATTACATGTCTAGGAATTCATTCATTTCTTCTAGGTTGTCCAATTTGTTGGCATATCATTTTTCATAATATTGTATAATGATTTTTTGTATTCCTATGGTCTTCATTGTTTTTTCTCCTCTTTCATTTCTGATTTCATTTATTTGAGTCCTTTTCTTTTTTCTTGGCATGTCTGGCTCGAGGTTTATTAATCTTCTTGATTTTTTTCAAAAGAACCAACTCTTCCCTTCATTGATCTGATCTATTGTTTTTCAGGTTTCTTATTCCTTCTTTATGTTCTAACCTGTATTATTTCCTTCTTTCTACTGGTTTTAGACTTTGTGTGTTATTTTCGTAGCTCTTTGAAGGTTAGGTTGTTTATTTCAGATTTTTCTTGCTTTTGAGGTAGACCTGTATTGCTATCAAGTTTCCTCTTGGAACCACTTTTGCTGCATCCCACAGGTTTGATCCATTGTGATTTCATTTTCATTGGTTTCCATGTGCTTTTAAATTTCTTCTTTGATTTCCTGGTTGACCCATTCATTGTTTAGTAGCATGACACTTAACCTCTATTGTTGTGGACTCTGGGTCTAATGTTCTGGCTTGCCTAGCAAAAGAGAGGGATGCAGGATGAAAACGAGAGATGACTAATGTCCGGGAAAAGACAAGAGCCCCAAACAAGGGTTCTTGCCCCATATTTATTAAGATCATAAGGCTTACAAATGTGTTGGGCATGCACAAAGAGACAAAGAAACTGTGAGCATTAACTTGGGGACAGGAGGCAAAAGGGTGATTTTGAAGATATACAGTGTTTGGGGTTTGGGTCAGTATAAAATAAAATCCTGGTGCTGGGCAGATGGGCAGATGGTTGTTAACAGCACACAGGAGGTGCCATGTCTGTTTATCTTAGCTAGCCTAGGGGATGAGATAGATAGGGGGAAAAACCTCAGGGTTAACAAGGCACCTTCTCTTTTGTTAACCATCTCCACTCTGGGCTGCTTCACCTGCAGCTCAGTGGTCCATAGTCCAGTTCACCAGTTTACCTAACTGGACCCTTTTCTCCTGTGAAAGCAGCTTTTCTGCTATAGTACTTAATTGGGGGGACATTTTTGCCCTGCATGCCTAATCTTGTTTACCTCATATGCCTGTGTATTGGAGCCTTTGCACCTGTGCCTATTTTGGGCCTTTGCCCCTCCCTCTGTATTCTGGGGTGCCTTTGCACCTCCCTATTCTTGGGGTGCCCATCTGGTTTACCCAAACTCGGGTGTGAGCATTCTATGGATTTGTATTTCTTTATGCCTTGTTAATTAACCCTTTGGTGTAAGCTCGGGGGATTCCTAAGCTTATCCCCCACACTCCACGTATTTGCGATGTTTCCTGATTTTTCCTTGTGGTTGACCTCTATTTTCATAGTGTTATGGTCAGAAAAGATGCGTGGTATGACTGATTTTGAATTTGTTGAGGCTTGTTTTATAGGCTAATATGTGATCTATTCTGGAGAATATTCCATGTGCACTTGGAAAAAGTGTGTACTCAGCTGTTTTAGGATGGAATGTTCTGAATATGTCTGTCAAATCCATTTCTTCCAGTGTGTCATGCAAAGTCATTGTTTCCTTTTGGAACAATTTTCCTTTTGGATGAGCTGTCCATTAGTGCTTGTGGGTTTTTAAAGCCCCTTAGTATTGTTGTGTTATTATCAATTAGCTCCTTTATGGTGGTATTAACTGTTTGTTGTAATTGGATGTTCCTATGTTGGATATATAAATATTAACAATTGTTATGTCTTCTTATTGGATAGTCCTCTTTATTATTATATGGTCTCAGTTTTCTCTTGTTACAGCTTTTCTTTAAAGTCTGCTTTGTCCAATATAAGTGTTGCTACTCCAGCTTTCTACTGACATCTGTTTGGAAGGTAGATGTTTCTCCATCCCCTCACTTTCTGTTTTTAAATTAAAAAAAAATTTAATGTTTATTTATTTTTGAGAGAGAAAGACAGAGCGTGAGTGGGGGAGGGTCAGAGAGAGAGGGAGACACAGAATCCAAAGCAGGCTCCAGAGCACAGAGCCCAACATGAGACTCGAACTCACAAGCTGTGAGATCATGACCTGAGCACAAATTGGATACTTAACCAACTGAGCCACTGAGGTACCCTCCGTCCCCTCACTTTAAATCTGCAGGTATCTTTTTAGGCAGCATATAGATGGGTCTTGTTTTTTTTTTAATTTATTCAGACACCTGTATCTTAGATTGGAGTATTTAGTCCTTTTACGTTAACAACTATTGATAGATATGTATTCATTTTCATTTCATTTTTTGCTTTGTGGCGGTTTCTGAAGTTTTTCTCTGATCCTTTCTTTTCTTTTTCCCTCTTTCAAGGTTTACTGAATTTCCTTAGTGATATATTTGAATTTCTTTCTCTTTATTCTTTGCATATTTATTAGTGGTTTTTGGTAGACGGCAGACATTAGGTTTGTATAAAACCTCTTCTGCATATAGCAGTCTATATTAAGTTTATTGTTTAAGTTTGAACCCTTTCTGCACTCCTGGCTTCTTCATGTTTCAGGTATATTGTATCATAGTTTACATGATTTCTTTCAGAGAAAGGTGAATAGACTGACACACAAGGGAGCACATATGGAAAGAGCACCTTTCTTTTATGATTTCCTTGATTGATTTTCTACAGAAATATTCATTTTCACTTCTTTTGTATTTTCTACTTTCTTACTTTGGTCCTTGCTTTCCACTCAAACAAGCTCCTTTAATATTTCTTACAGGGATAGTTTAGTACTCATGAACTTCTATTTGTTTGGGAAACTCTTTTTTTATTTTTTAAAAAAATTTTTTTAATGTTTATTTATTTTTGAGACAGAGAGAGACAGAGCATGAATGGGGGAGGGTCAGAGAGAGAGGGAGACACAGAATCTGAAACAGGCTCCAGGATCTGAGCAGTCAGCACAGAGCCCGACGTGGGGCTCGAACTCACATACCACGAGATCGTGACCTGAGCCGAAGTCGGCCGCTTAACCGACTGAGTCACCCAGGCGCCCCTGTCTGGGAAACTCCTTATCTCTCCTTCTATTCTGAATGAAAGCCTTGCTGGATAGAGTATTCTTGGCTGGAGATTTTTCCCAGTCAGCATTTGAAAATATCATGCCACTGCCTTCTGCCTTGGAAAGTTTCTGCTGAATAATCCTCTGCATGTCTCATGTATTTTACCTTGCCTGTTACTGTCTTTTTTTATTTTTGATTGTTTGCTGCTTTTGAAACATTTTATTTATCATGATATTTTGCCACTTATTGACAATATGTCCTGGAGTCTGGCTACTTTTGTTGAATTTGATGGGGATTCACTGTGCCACCTGGATGTAGCTGTTTCCTTCCCAGAGGAGGGAAGTTCACCTTCTTTCTTCAACTAAATCTTCTCCCAATTCCTCGTTTTCTCCTGGAATACATATAATACAAATACTGTTGCATTTTATAGAGTCACTGAGTTCCCTAAGTCTATTAATGTTTTGTGTAATTCTTTCCCTCGTTTTTGTTCAGCTTGATTACTTTCTATGACTTTGTCCTTTAGGCCATTAATTTGTTTCTCTGCATAGCCAGCCTGCTGTTCATTCCATCAACGGTGTTTCTCATCTTGTTTATTGAGCCTTTTGTCTCTGCTTTGTTATTCCTTATCTCTGTGTTAAGGGTCTCACTTATGTCTTCCATACTTTTCTCAAGTCCAGTGAGTATCATAATTATTGCTTTAAATACTCCACAGGTATGTTACTTGTATCTGTTTTGCTTAGATCTCTGGCTGTGGCCTTGTCCTGTTCTTTCATTTGGGATAGATTTCTCTGTCCTGTCATTTTGTCTAAGTATCTGTGCCTGTTTCTAGTTACTAGAAAAGTCAGACTAGTCTCCTGTCTTGAGGGTAATGGCCTCATGAAGAAGAGATCCTGCAGTGCTCTGTCATTTATTGTCCCCTGTACCGCATGGCCTTGCACTTCTGGGAGTTTCTCCAGTGCATGTTGTGTGTGCCCTGCTGTTTTGTCATGGTTGCTTTGTCCTTCAGGCCAATTGTCTATAGAGGCTCTCCTTGCCTACCATAGGCAGCATTTGGTCCTTGCCCTGAATGTGGTGCATTTTAACTAAGGGCGCTCTGATCTGCTTTTGAAATGAAACCTATTGCCACTACTGCAGGAACTGAGGCTTTGCAAAACTACCAGGACAATTTCTTTAGGGGTTTGTTTTCCATATGTGTTCCCTTGTGTGTCAGTCTATTCACCTTTCTCTGAAACTGGGGCTCCATCCCCTTCACAGCAGCCACTGTCCATGTGTCTCCCAAACTATGTCTCCACACTTCATACCTTGTCTGATATGACCTTTTCTCTATCTTTAGTTGTGGAGTGTGTTCTGCGTCTCTAGAGTGGTCTCTAGACTTCTGGGATATTTAGGATGATTTGATAGTTATCAAGTTCTATTCATGGGACAAGGTGAGGCTAGGGTCTCCTCTCCACCACCATCATTGCCCACGCTTGTTTTGCTTGTTTTTTGTTATCAAACTTAATTGAAATGAAATAAACCTATTACAAATACCCTAGGACTGGTGCGTAGTATTTTAAAATATACCAAAAAGATATTAAAATATTATGGTGAATACTTCTGTATTTCTAGGATGGAAATAGATATATTTCTTCTGTATTTCTAAGATGGAATAGATATAATTTTTCCTATTGACAATTGTTACAGAAAAGACAAACAGAAGATTCTAAAAGGTGAACAAAAGAAGGCAGATTGGCTATGGAATTTAGACTCAGCAGTGACATGGTGGTGATTTCCTTATTTTTGTTTTTGTTAATCTTTTTTAAAGTTGTTTAATGTTTATTTATTTTTGAGAGGGAGACAAAGCATGAACAGGGGAGGGGCATAGAGAGAGGAAGACACAGAATCTGAAACAGGCTGCAGGCTCTGAGCTGTCAGCACAGAGCCTGATGTGGGGCTCGAACCCATGAATCATGAGATCATGACCTGAGCCAGTATCAGATGCTCAACTGACTGAGCCACCTAGGTGCTCTTGTTTTTGTTTATCTTAATGAATATATCTACGAAATGGTGCTTAAAGAAACTGGACACCAGGAAACATGAAAAAGTGCAGAGCTAAATGTCCTTTTAAAAAGCATGTTTTGGGGCACCTGGGTGGCTCAGTCTGTTAAGCATCTGACCCCAGCTCAGGTCATGATCTCACAGTTTGTGAGTTGGAGCCCCACATCAAACTCTGCTAACAGCTCGGAGGTTGAAGCCTGCTTCAGATTCTGTGTCCCAATCTCTTTGCCCCTCCTGCACTCATGCTTGGTCTCTCTTTCTCTCAAAAGTAAATAAACATTAAAAAATTTTTTTAAATAAAAAATATAAAATAGCATGCTTTCCTGGGGCCCCAGTGTGGTTCAGTCAGTTAAACATCAGACGTAGGCTTAAGGCATGACCTCATGGTTCAAGAATTGAAACCCCACATCGGCCTCTCTGCTGTCAGCATGGAGCCCCCTTTGTAACCTCTGTCTCCCTGCCTCTGCCCTTTCGCTACTCACTCACTCTCTCTCTCAAAATGAAAAAAAAAAAAATTTAACATGCTTTCTTTACTCAAATGACCAGGGAAGGACAGCCTTAGCAAGGCAAATTATGTAGAAGTAACCACACCATGCTAGCCAAAATTTTCAGAAAAATCTCTGCCTCCCAAGTCCACCTCAGGCAGGAAAGGCTGAGTCGGGGGCCTACACTAGCACACAACCTGAATGTAAGGAAGCACCCCATAAGCCCATCAGGACTGTGTCAGACAAAGCCTATGCAGGATCCAGGTCTTTCACCACTATGTATAAATAGTAGACCGCTTCCATACTGTGTCATTGGGGAAATCTCTACAGAGGGTCTGGATTCCTACTCCACACAGTTGTCAATGAGGCAGCTGTCTCCTCCTCTTCCAGGGTCTGTCAGAAGAAGACCGATGGAAATCTGGCACTTTTCACCACCGTCTAGTTGTCATAAGACACTCTTATCATCACAGTGCCAGGGGAAGCTGTGTGAGAACAGTGCAAAGGTGCCCCTCATTTCCCAGCCTGGTTTGTAGAAGCAGAAGGCTAGTGAGGAGCCTGAATTTCTATACCCACCCTGAGGGTGCAAGGCACTCCTGCCCTGTGGGTATCAATGGAGCCAGGTGAGAACTTGGAATTTCACACCTATTTGGCAGTAATGAAGTGGTGGCAACTCCCTTCTCTTCTTGGCCTGGTATCTGGGACATCAGGGTAAAACAAATCTAAATAAGATCCAGAATCCTTTAACATAATATTCAAAATGTCCATGGCATAATAAAATATACCATGTATATTTTATATGTATACCATAATAAAATATACCATAATGACCCAAAATGAATTCTCACTGGATGCAGGATGAAGAGAAGAGAGGAAAGTATCAGCTAACTGAATACAGAACAACAGAAATTCCCCAATCTGAACAACAGACAGAAAATGGAGTCTGTCATGAGTCTGTCAAGTTAATACTTGCTAAGCAGAAAACAAGTTTCCTACTTTGAGGTTTCGGTGAAGCATGTGTCTAGTCTAAATGAGACTCATGATGCTTGGAATTGGCACAAGGGACTCATCACTAGGAAGAGGTGTAGGATGATAGTGACATGCGGCTGTAGGTCAGCCCCTGCAAGGTGACAGACCCAGCATCATTTGCTTGCAAGGCCTGTGCTCAGAGATTTGTGTGAATACATTTTTCAGTTTGGATGTGGTCCATGTGGTTGTGATATGTGGCAGGGTTGTGTCAGACAATGGGGAAGACCTTATGGGTAAGGTGTGGAGAGGAGTGTAGGTGGCAATTTCCAATATGGAGGAGGTGCTGGTGGTGCTGGTGGGAACACCTAGGAGAGCAGGGTGTGTTGTGGGATGTTAGGTGGAGAGAAAAACTGTAATCTAGGACACTGAGCCAGGAAAACAGCACCAAGAGGTCCTGGATCATCGAGTTGAGAACATCTGCCTGTGAAGTTTTAAAGAAGTGCCTATATGGTTAGCATAGTTTAGAATATATCATTTGGCTTGCCTGCAATAAACGTGAAATGATGCCTAGTGCTGCCAGGAATGTGGCAGAGGTACAGTTTACAAACACTTGGATAAAAATTAGTTTTCTGACGCTGGTCCTCAGCTCTTTCTATAGACTCCTATAGTGTTGTATACAGTCCTCAGTGTCAATCATTTGATTTGATTGCATTTGATTAGCTGTGGGGTCACCTTCTGACTGCGCAATGTGGATACAGAGGGAAGACAAGGTGTATCTTGTATCTTTGAAGCTAGAGGTCCTTGACCTCTTCCTCTAAGGAGCAATGGGGGCCTGGCCCTCCTCTGCTGATTGTGGCCACTAGATCCCAGGGTTCCTTTTTGAATGTCATTTCCTCATGTGCCTGGCATCTACCAGGTGCCTCTTTTCTTCTCTCTAATGTCCACACAGTTCCACTCATGGGTCCCAGAGCTATAATATCAATCTTCTGCAAAACTTTTGATGAGTTTCGTTTAAATTTATTAGCCTATATAATTTGCATGGTGTGGAAACCCTGGTGGTGTTAGTTTTGCCATTGATAGTGGGCCATAATTGAGCCAGTAAATCTTAGAGATCTAAGTGATTCCATGAAATGAAACAATATCCCTATTATAGGAACCCAGAAGAAGAAGAGCAAGAGAAAGAGGCAGAAGGTTTATTTGAATGAATTATGGCAGAGAACTTCCCTAATCTGGGGAATGAAACAGGCATCCAAGCGTAAGAGGCACAGAGAGCTCCCTTCAAAGTCAACAAAACCAGGTCAACACCAAGACATATCAGTTTCCAGTAAATCTGGAAAAATACAAAAATAGAGAATTCTGAAAGCAGCTAGGAACTAAAAGTCTTTAACCTACAAGGGTGGACACTTAGGTCTAGTATCAGACCTGTCAACTGAAGCATGGCATGCCAGAAGGGAGTGGCAGGAAATAGTTAATGTGCTGAACAGGAAAATATGCAGCCCCAAATCCCTTATCCTGCAAGCCTGTTATTCAGAATGGAAGGAGAGATAAAGATTTTCCCAGTGAAACAAAAACTAAAGGAGTTCATCACCACTAAACCAGTCCTGCAAGAGATTCTAAGGGGGACTCAATGAACAGAAAGCAGCAAAGAGTATAAAGAACCAGAGAATAACATGAAAACATGAAATGTATAGATAAAACAATGGCATTAAATTCTTACCTTTCAAAAATCACTCTGAATGTGAATGGACTAACTGCTCTATCAAAAGACATAGGGTATCAGAATGGATTAAAAACAAAAGACAAAAACGAGACCCAGCTCTATGTTACCTACAAGAGACTCATTTTAGACATAAGACACATGTCGATTGAAAGTGAGGGGATAGAGAACCATCTATAATGCTAACAGATGTCAAAAAAAAAAAAAAAAGTTGGAACAGCCACACCTATATCAGACAAGGTAGATTTTTAAAATAACGATGCTAATAAGAGATGAAGAAAGGCATTTATCAAAATTAAGGGGTCTACCCATCAAGAAGAGCTAACAATTGTAAATATTCATGCCCCCAAATTGGGCAACACCAATATATCAATCAATTAATCACAAACAGGCAAACTTATTGATAATAATACCTTAACTGTAGGAGATTTTAGTCTTCCACTTAGTGTCAATGGACGGATCATCTAAGCACAGAATCAACAAAGAAACAATGGCTCTGAGTGACACATTAGACCCAATAGACTAAACAAATCTATTCAGAACGTTTCATGCTAAGCAGCAGAATACACATGCTTCTCAAGCACACATGGAACGTTCTCCAGAATAGATCACATATTGGGTCACAAATCAGACATTAACAGGTATAAAAAGACTGAGATCTTGTCATGCGTTTTTTTTTTCAGATCATAAGTCTATATGAAACTTACCACAAGAACAAATTTGGGAAGCCCTCAAATACATGGAGGTTAAAGAACATCCTAACAAAGAATAAATTGGTTAACCAAGAAGTTTAGGAAGAAATAAAAAATGCATGGAAGCAAATGAAAATGAAGACATGACAGTCCAACCCCTTTAGGATACAGCAAAAGCAGTCCTAAAACGAAACTACATTGCAATTCATGCCTGTTTCTAGAAGCAAGAAAGATCTCAAATACTTATACCTAAAGGAGCTAGAAAAGGAGCAGCAAATAAAGCCCCAAGCCAGCAGAAGAAGGAAAATATAAAGATGAGAGCAGAAGTAAATGATATAGAATCCCCCCAAAAGAGTGGAACAGATCAATGAAATTAAGAGAGGATGTTTTGAAAGAAGAAACCAAATTGATAACCCCTTAGTTAGACTTCTCAAAATGAAAAGAGAGAGGACCCAAATGTACAAAATCACAAATGAAAGAGGAGAGATCACAACCACCATGGAAATACAATTATAAGAGAATACTATAAAAAATTATATGCCACGTCAGGATAATCTGGAAGAAATGGACAAATTCCAAGACTTTCACACACTACCAAAACTCAAATAGGAAGAAATCGAAAATCTGAACAGGCCCATAACCGGCAAAGAAATGGAACCGATTGTCAAAAATCTCCCAGCAAATAAGAGTCGTAGGCCAGATGGCTTCCCAGAGGAATTCTATCAGACCTCTAAAGAAGTGTTATGTCTATTCAGCTCAAACTTTTCCAAAAGATGGAAATGTAAGGAATGCCTCCAAACTCATTCTATTTAGCCAGAATTGTCTTGATTTCCAAACCATACAAAGACCCCACTAAAAAGGAGAATCATAAGCCAATATTCCTGATGAAACTGGTTGCAAACATCCTCAAAATATACAAGCAAATTGATTTCAACAGTAAATTAAAGAATTGTTCACCATGATCCAGTAGGATTTATTCCTGGGATGCAGGGCTGTTTCAATATTCACAAATCAATCAATGTCGTATGCCACATTAATAAAAGAAAGGATAAGAAGAATATGGTCTTGTCAATAGATGCAGAAAAAGCATGCCAAAACACAGCATCCTTTCTTGATAAAAACCCTCAAGAAAATGGGGATAAAAGGAACTAACTTCATATCATAAAAGCCATATATGAAAGGCCTATAGGTAATATCATCCTCAATAGAGAAAAACTGAGAACTTTCCCCGTGAGATCAGGAACATGGCAGTGATATCTATTCTCACCACTTCGGGTCAACATAGAACTGGAAGTCCTAGCTGCAGCAATCAGAAAACAAAGTGAAATAAAAGGCACCCAATTGTCAAGGAAGAAACCAAACCTTCACTCTTCACAGATGACATGATACTCTCTATGAAAAACCCAAAAGATTCCACAAAAAACTGCTAGAGCTGATACATGAATTCAGCAAAGTCACAGGATACAAAATCAATGTAGAGAAATAGGTTGCATTTCATACAATAATAATGAAGCAGCAGAAAGAGATGTCAAGGAATTGATTCTATTACCATTGCACCAAAAACCATAAAATACCTAGGAATAAACCAAACAAAAAGGTAAAACATCTGTATGCTGAAAACTATACAAAGCTTCTGAAGGAAGTTGAAGAAGACACAAAAATGGAAAAACATTCCATGCTCATAGATTCAAAGGACAAATATTGTTGCAATGTCAACACCACCCAAAGCAATCCACACATTCAATGCAATACCTATCAAAATAACACCAGCGTTCTTCACAGAACTAGAACAAACAGTCTAAAATTTTAGGGAACCATAAAAGAACCTGAGTACCAAACATTATCAAAATAATGTTGAAAAAGAAAGCCAAAGCCAGAGGCATCACAATTCCAGACATTATGCTGTATTACAAAGCAGTAATTGTCAAGACTGTATGGTTATGGCACAAACACAGACCCATAGATCAATGGAATATATGAATAGAGAACCCAGAAATGGACCCATAGATAAAGGCTACCTAATCTTCAACAAAGCAGGGAAGTGTATCCAATGGTAAAAAGACAGTCTCTTTAACAAATGGTGCTGGGAGAATGACTGTGACACGAAGAAGAATGAAACTGGACCACTTTCTTACACCATGTACAAAGATAAATTCAAAATGGATGAAAGACCAAATGTGAGACTTGAAACCATCAAAATCCTAGAGGAGAAAACAGGCAGCAACCTCTTTGACCTAGGCCACAGCAACTCTTTACTTGACATGGTTCTAGAGGCAAGGGAAATAAAAGCAAAAATGAACTATTGGGACCTCATCAGGATAAAAAGCATCTGCACAGTGAAGGAACCAATCAACAAAACTGAAAAGCAACTGATGGAATGGGACAAGGTATTTGCAAATGACATATGGGATAAAGGGTTAGTATCCAAAGTCTATAAAGAACTTACCAAACTCAACACACAAAAAGCAAATAATCTAGTGAAGAAATGGGCTGAAAACATGAATAGACACTTTTCCAAGGAAGACATCCAGATGGCCAACAGACACATGAAAAGTTGCTCAACATCACTCGTCATCAGGAAAATACAAATCAAAACCACACGGAGATACCACCTCACACCAGTCAGAGTGGCTAAAATTAACAACTCAGGAAACAGCAGCTGTTGGTGAGGATGTGGAGAAATGGGAACCCTCTTGCACTGTTGGTGGGAATGCAAACTGGTGCAGCCACTCTGGAAAACAGTGTGGAGGTTCCTCAAAAAATTAAAAATAGAACTACCCTATGATCCAGCAATAGTACTACTAGAAATGTATCCAAAGGATACAGGAGTGCTGATACATAGGGGCACAGGTACCCCAATGTTTATAGCCATGCTTTCCACAATAGCCAAATCATGGAAAGAACCTAAATGTCCATCAACTGATGAATGGATAAAGAAATTGTGGTTTATATATACAATGGAACACTACTTGGCAATGAGAAAGAATGAAATCCTGCAACAACGTGGAAGGAACTGGAGGGTATTATGCTAAGTGAAATAAGTCAGTCAGACAAAGACAGATATCATATGTTTTCATCCTATGTGGAACTTGAGAAACTCGACAGAAGACCATGGGGGATGGGTAGGGGGCAAAATGGTTTCCAACAGAGAGGGAGACAAACCCATAAGAGACTCTTAAATACAGAGAACAAATGGAGGGTTGATGGGTGGGACAGGGAAGAGGGGAAAATGGGTGATGGGCATTGAGGAGAGCACTTGTGGGGATGAGCACTGGGTGTTGTATGTAAGCAATGAATCACGGGAATTCACCCCTGAAAACAAGAGCACACTGTGTACACTGTATGTTAGTTAAATTGATGATAAACTATATTAAAAAATAAAATATATATAGCTCAAAAAATAAATAAACATTAAAAAACTTACCAAACTCAACACCCAAAACACAAATAATACAGTGAAGAAATGGGAAAAAGACATGAATAGACACTTTTTGAAGAAGACATCCAGATGACTAACAGACACATGAAAAGAGGCTCAACATTACTCATCACCAAAAATTCAATTGAGAACCATAATGAGATACCACCTTATAGCTGTCACAATGGCTAAAATTTACAACTCAGGAAATGACAGAATTTGGCAATGATGCAGAGAAATGGGAACGCTTTTGAACTCTTGGTGGGAATGCAAACTGGTGCAGCTACTCTGGAAAGACATACGGGTGGTCCTTAAAAAATTAAAAATTGAAGTACCCTATGACCCAGCAATTGCTCTACTAGGAATTTATTCAAAAGATACAAAAATGTGTATTTGAAAGTTCACATGAACCCCAATGTTGATAGCTCTGCTATGGAAAGAGTCCAAATGTCCATTGACTTATGAATGAATATGGAAGATGTGCTATATACATGTACAATGTGATACTACTTGGCAATCAAAGAGAATGAAATCTTGTCATTTGCAACATCGTTCATGGAACTAGAAGGCATTATGCTAAACAATATAAATCAGTTAGAGAAAGAAAGATATATGATTTCACTCATATGGGGAATTTGAGAAACTCAACAGATGAACATAGGGGATGGAAAGGAAAAATGAGATAAAAACGGAGAGGGTGGCAAAACATAAGACTCTTAAATACAGAGAACAAACTAAGGGTTCCTGGATGGGAGGTGATTGGGGGGTTGGGTTAAATGTGTGATGAGCATTAAGGAGAACCCTTTATGGGATGAGCACTGGCCATTATATGTAAGACATGAATCACTGGCTTCTACTCCTGAAGCCAAGAGTACAGTCTATGATAACTAACTTAAGAAGAAGAAGAAGAAGAAGAAGAAGAAGAAGAAGAAGAAGAAGAAGGCGGCAAGACTTCAGAAAATCAAAATGGTAGGGGCACATTCATCGGGTAAGTGGATTAGTATGACTTTCACTATGATGTCAAGGGAATTGGGGTTCCTTTTGAATACTAGCAGGGAGGCTTTGGAGGAAATAATAGTTGGTGTGTGAGGTTTAGAGGCCTGAAACCTGAGAATTAAGCAGTATTAGAATTTAGGATAAAATTTCTGTCACTTTGGGGAACCACTTATTGTTTCAAAGCTTGAGGCTCATGTCTTCTTAGGAAACTGTGCCTCTCAGTAATTCCAGCTGCTTGGCGTGTGTCCGCTAGGTGTAAATTCCACAAGAGTCCATGTTCTAGTGCCCGCACCGGAACAACTTGGAAGGTGATATGGGCATCAGATCTGAATCTTTGATGTCAGGCGGACCAAGTGAGATGAACACAAATCTGGTTAAGATGGAGATTACATGATGGGAAGCGGCATTTCTGGAAGGAGTGGCCAGCAGGAATCCATTGAAGAGGCTGATGATAATGATTGCAGAGCTAGTAGCTCCAGAAGAAGGCAGAAATAGTCCAATAAAATCCATTTGCCATCATGAGTAAGGTCAATAGCCCAAGGGCACATGTCCCCATCAGGGAACATCCAGTTTGCTTTGGCAGCCAAGGAAGCTATTGTCTACCCCCACTTTGGCCCGAGCTGGAGTGGGGAGATGCTGCACTTATATTCCCACTCAGTGAGTGTTGTCACTCTCCTCTGGTTTGTTGTGGTATGGAACCATTCCGCTGTGTGTTCAGCTTCTCTGGAGAAAGAGTTTTGTCTGGGGCTGTGTCTGTTATGCTGGGAAGTGACCTGTGCAGGGCCTTGGGTGAGGCATCTACTTTGGATGAGGAGTTTTGCCATGTTATTATAATATGCTTCTGGTGTGTGTTGGTGTATGTGTGTAGAGATGTTAGTGAGCATAATTGGCATGTGTGAGTTGGCTATTTTTTCCAAATGGAGGCAGCCCAGATACTTTCCCTGCATTCAAAAATTAGCCTTTTGCCTTCGTCCAGATGAGACTAAGCCCATTGTCTACAGCCCACAAGTCAGTAAAAATGTATAAATTTGGGGGCCTCATTCTTAGGGCCTGTTGTCGGACCAGGCACACTTCCACCAATTCTGCCAGTTGTGCTGAGCCTAGAGAACCCTTGTCAACTAGGCATATACTTCCATAAGATGATATAGTGCAGCCTTCTTGGGGGTTGCCATGTGTACAATGGTGGAAAGAACACCAGCTCCTTTTCCATGTCACACAATTGGTCCCATGGTGCTTCCCAAACTGTTAGGGGCCAGCAGTGAGGAGTAACACTAGTTGTGCCTCAGGACCAGGGAAGCAGAGAATGAGCATGAGGAAGACCACATTTTCTTTTCACCTGAAAGGGCTCTTGATAGTAAGTTTAGCTCTTCTGGAATATATGATTTCCATTTTAATATTTCCATTTTAACAGTGAGTCATCAGTGGCCATGCCAAGCCCCTCTTGGGTTGGATCCTTGACCCAAGGCAGGATCTTTGTGTGCCAAGTCCTATAGGCTGTGAGCCAGTTTGTGCCTCTGTCTCTAAGGGGTCAGGCTGTCAAGATGTGGCTCTCAATCGCATGGACCAGGCTGCTGTCTGGGGAAGATGTTTGGCCTCGAATCCCATCGGCAGCAGAATAGATCCACGCTTAGTCCACAAGAGTTCAAAAAGTGAAATCAAGTATTTCCTGTGATTAAACTCGGAAGTCTGGGCCTGGTTGGACTAAAGGCAGCACCTGCTGTATGTTTTGCTGGGCCAGTCATAAGGCAATCTTGGAGGTTCTCTCCAGTGGAAAGAAGCCCACTAGTGTGTAATGGCAAAAACAATCAAAGTCGAATGCGTGCATGTGGACTGTGTTGCCTTTGAAAGGTGAAGGGACCTAATACAAGCGGCTCCTGTCAAAGTGGAGTGGGAGGTTTGATTTTGAAGAGTTGATGTTTTATAATCAGAGATACTCCTTGGTCCTTAGCTGGCCACACTATGCCAAGAAACCTGATAAGGTGGACAGTCCTTAGATCTTATATGGGGAATGGTGTAATGGTCAGGAGAAAACGTGCAGCAGCAACAAGTTATGCCAACAGCAGAGGGGCCGTAGGCCCTGAGCCCACTTACCTTTATGAGGAGCTGTGTCTGTATGAAGGAGGTTGTCCCTGTTTACCAGTTAGAACATGAGGACCAGTGCTACCCCCACACAGCTCAGGTAAGGCAGCTTTGCCTTTTCTCCTTCTATGAGCATTGCTTGGCATCTTTATTTGGTAACCCCTGCTTGGGCCTGAGTTGCCACTGGTATGTTCTGGCCCTTAATTGATGTGATAGGACTTTAGGAAAATCTGAGCCCTTTCACCTTTTTTTTTTTTAATTTTTTTTTCAACGTTTATTTATTTTTGGGACAGAGAGAGACAGAGCATGAACGGGGGAGGGGCAGAGAGAGAGGGAGACACAGAATCGGAAACAGGCTCCAGGCTCTGAGCCATCAGCCCAGAGCCTGACGCGGGGCTCGAACTCACGGACCGCGAGATCGTGACCTGGCTGAAGTCGGACGCTTAACCGACTGTGCCACCCAGGCGCCCCAGAGCCCTTTCACCTTAAGTTAGCAGCTGGATCCATGCTGAGAGTTGGTAAACACACTTGAAGTCTAAAACCAATTAAAGGGAACTGTCTTCTGGTGGGACGTTAGCACACAGAAAATATATCTAAGGCCCTCATACCAGTTCTGCTTAGTGATCTCCAATATTCAGGACGACTCTGGCTGTTTCTTTGGGAAATTATCATTTAGGCAAGGACTCCCCAGCATTACGCTGTATAGTCAGTACACTTTAGTGCAAATGCGAAAAAAAAAAAAAAAAAAAAAAGCCATCAAGCAGTGGACTTCTCCTGTATAGGATTGCCCACCTGTGACAGCCAGTTAGGTAGCCATGCACAGCTAAAAGGCATTCTTCAGGATCAAAACCTAATGAAATACACACCAAGACACATCACAATAAAATTCCTGGAAACTGAAGACAAATAGTAATGACAAAATCAAAGGGAAGGGATACCTCATCTACCCAGCAACAACAGCTCAAAGAACAGAGTGTTTCTCATCAGAAACGATGGAGTCCAGAAGGAAGGGGCACAACACTTGTAAAGTGCTGGAAAACTGTCAAACCAGAACTCAACATCCAGAGAAAATATCCTTCAGAAATGAAGGGGAAATCAAGACATTTTGGATGAAGAAAAACCAGAAGAATTCGTCAACAGCACTTACTAAAGGATTTAAGCAAGTGTTTTTAAATGGGAAAGAAATGATACAAGAAGGGAACTCAAGTATCAGGAAAGCAAGAACAACAAACAGAAAAACATGAGCAAATACAAAAGATGTTCCTTGTTTCTTTGAGTTTTAGAAATTGTCTGCAACAATTGCAAAAATCAAAACATTGATCTGACTCCCACCGTTTATTGACTACATATTTAAAGAAACTGTTTTACAAGTGGGAGAGTAAAGGAACTTAACAGGAGATAAAGTGTCTCTTCTTCATTAAAATTTGTGAAAAGCGGACACCATTAAACTGTGGTAAGTAATGAGCATAAAATATCAGACCTAGAGCAGCCAATAAAAATTATACATACAGGGCTATTCAAAAGCACTAGGTATAAATCAATGTAATTAAAAATATTCAAGTAACTCACAAGAGACAGAAAAAAGAAAGCATATTCCTTACTTGAAATACAAATAAAGACACTTCTCATTAAGAAAGAAAGAAAGACAGAAAGAAAGACAGAAAAGAAGGAAAACATAGAAATGAAAAATAGAAGGAACAAACCACACAAAGAGTAAAATGACAGGCTTAAAGTTTTACATATCAATAACTACACTAAGTACAAATGTTTAACTCAAAAATTTAAGGACTAGCAGATTGTTAAATAATGACCCACTATTTATTTATTTATTTATTTATTTATTTATTTATTTTTAATGTTTATTTGTTTATATTGAGAGTAAGAGAGAGCATGCAAGTAAGTGGGGGAGAGGAGAAAGAAAAGGAGAGAAAATCCCTAGCAGGCCCTAAAGCAGGGCCTGATCTCAGGAATCAGGAGATCATTACCTGAGCTAAAATTAAGAGTCAGATGCTTAACTGACTGAGCCACCCAGGCACCCTGACCCATTCTTTAATGTCTACAAGAAATTACTACTCTTACAGCAATATAGGTAGAGGAAAGTAAAAACATGGAAAATGATGTATCAAGCAAATATTAATCAAAAGCAATAAGAAATGAAATGTGAAATTAGTCAGACACAGAAAGACAAAAACTGTATAATTTCACCATATGTGGAATTAAGAACCAAACAAATGACCCAACAAATTAAAAATGAGACAAAGAAAAAGACAGACTTTTCATACAGAGGAGAAACTGGTGGTTGCCAGAGGGGAGAGGTTGGGGGGATTGGTAAATAGATTAAGGGGGTTAAAAGCACACTTATTGTGATGACATATAGTCATCACATGATGACTGGGTAACATATAGAATGGTGAAATGATTATGTCACACAACTGAAACAAATATAACACTGTGTGTTAATTATAGTTCAACATAAATAGTCCCCTACTATCAAAGTCATTAAGAACTTACCTAATTACAGAGTAGAAAATTTAATAAACATTTTACAGAGAAATTTCAGAGAGCAATAAGTATTCCTTAAAAGTGTGTTGTGACCGTGAGAATTGGATTCACCTGACTTCAGGTCAAGTGTGTAGGGAGCTCTAGCCACCAAAGTGAACGTTGAGTTGAGACGTGACTGCTGAAAAGAAGCCAGCCATGTGAAGGATCTAAGCGACAAGTGTTGTAGGGAGAGAGAACAGGATAAAGGCCAAACTGTGGCAAGATGTTTGCTGAGTGTAAGGGACAGAAGGAAGGCTGGAGACGCTGGAGTGTAGGGAGCAAGTGGGGGAGTGCTCTCAGTCACCACTAGCATGTTTCCATCACTCAGGAAATGCCCCACGTGGCCTCATTGTCGGCACTCAGTACTTTGTGGGGCTCAGTGAGCTTTTACTTATTTAGATTTTTACCTGATAAACCTTCACTTATGTTGAAGTTTGATATGAATTCCTTTTCATTAACAACCTGATAGTTTTAAAAATCTTCATCTCCTAGTTCATGCAAACATGAACATAGCCCCAAGTCTGTGCCAAACATTTGTTAAAGTTGATTAATTCTTAGCTTCCTAACAGGTACTATACCTGATTATTTCAGAAAGCTGTGGATTTGAAGGCTTCTCGCTGTGACCAGTAATAGAATGGAATTCAAAAATTGGTTACTCCTGGGGTGACTGCGTAGCTCAGTTGGTCAAGTGTGTGACCTGATTTTGGCACAGTCATGATCTCAGGGTTCATGAGTTCGAGCCCCATGTGAGGCTCTGTGCTGATAGTGCAGAGCCTGCTTGCGATTCTTGGTCTCCCTCTCTCTCTCCACCTCTCCTGCATGTTCTCTCTCTCTCTCACTCTCTCAAATATAAACAAACAAACAAACATTTAAAAACAATTGTTTATACCTGCTATGATGAGACAAAAATTCCTTGGTCGTAAGATTTCAACCCAGATGTCACACTGGGGGAAATTCAAAGCCAAATTCATAACACATTCGGAGGAGAAATATGAGGAACAACTCTCCAAGGATAGAACACTACAGCTTTCTCACAGTCCAGCTTGCCTGTCAGCAATGTAAGTCACTGATACAAAGTGGTGACTGAGCCAGTTAGAAAATATATATCTGGTTATCCATATTTTCTTTTTAGAAAATACACACGGGTAAAACATAACGTTCAGACGTCCTGCATTTTTTTCCCAATCACTGCCCTCTTGGTTTTGGGTGAACCTGAAGCATTAGCACAGCCAAAAGCAGTCATCTTTTGGTTCGAATTCATAGTAGCTTTTGACACTCTCTTATTAGGCAGTACTGATGTTTTTTTAGGAATCTGGTCCTAGTACTGAGATAGTTTCCAGTATAAATAAATTTCCTCAGTATAAAGTTTTTATCAGATATCATACTGGCAATTTTTTCAATGGAATACTCAGTTACTTCACTATTAACAGCACATTTTCACCGCATACATTTCAGATGTTATAACAGTGGTTCTTCCTCGGGGACAGATTTGCCACACACACCTCTCACTGGGGAATTTGGCAATGTCTGGAGACATTTGTTGGTTTTCATAGCTGGGGTTTCATCTAATATCTAGTGGGTAGAGGCTAGCGATGTTGATAGACATCCTACCATGTGCACAACAGCCTTCCTACAAGAATTAACTTCTCCAAAATGTCAACAGCTATTGATTAATTATATGGTTTTCTATTACATTTGTCATTTTGGTTTTGAGTCTTCTCTCCTTTTTTTTTCTTAGTTAATGTAGTTAGAGCATTATTAATTTTGTTTTTGTTGTTTTTTTTTCTGAAAATCCAGTCATTACTTTCTTTTTTTTTTTTTTTTTTCAACGTTTATTTATTTTGGGGACAGAGAGAGACAGAGCATGAACGGGGGAGGGGCAGAGAGAGAGGGAAACACAGAATCGGAAACAGGCTCCAGGCTCTGAGCCATCAGCCCAGAGCCTGACGTGGGGCTCGAACTCACGGACCGCGAGATCGTGACCTGGCTGAAGTCGGACGCTTAACCGACTGCGCCACCCAGGCGCCCCTAGTCATTACTTTCAATGTTATGTTACTATTTATTCTGGTCTCTATTTATTTCTGATTTTTCTTTGTTTTTTCCTTCCTCTACTAAATTTCCCCCAAGTTTCTTCTTTTTCTAGTTCCTTGTGGTGTTCCTTTATTTTTGAGAGAGAGGGAGAGAGACACAGCACGAGTAGGGGAGGGGCAGAGAGAGCGAGACACAGAATCCAAAGCCAGCTTCAGGCTCTGAGCTGTCAGTCAGCACAAAGCAGGACGAAGGGTGTGAACCCAGGAACCTTGAGATCATGACCTGAGCTGAAGTCGAACGCTTAACTGACTGATCCACCTAGGTTCCCCTCTTTTCTTCCTTTCTTCCTTCCTTTCTTTCTTGCTTGCTTGCTTGCTTTCCTCTTTCTTTCTTCCGTTCTCTTTCTCTCTCTCTTTCTTTCTTTCTTTCTTTCTTTCTTTCTTTCTTTCTTTCTTTTTCTTTCTCTTTCTCTCTCTCTCTCTCTTTCTTCCTTCCTTTCTCTTTCTTTCTCTCTTTCTCTCTTTCTTTCTTTCTTTCTTTCTTTCTTTCTTTCTCTTTCTTTCTTTCATTCTTTCTTTCAATACAGGCTAGAAAAGAACATTTTTTAAGCAGTGCACACTTAAGGCACCTGGGTGGCTCAGTTGGTTGAGAGCCAGACTTCAGCTCAGGTCATGATCTCACAGTTCGTGGGTTCCAGCCCCATGTTGGATTCTGTGCTGACATCTTGCAGTCTTTGGAGCCTGCATCAGATTCTGTATCACCTTCCCTCTGCCTCTCCCCCACTCACAGTCTGTCTCTGTCTCTCAAAAATATAAATAAATATAAAAAAATTTTTAAACAGTGCACACTTTGCCCAGTTTTTTGCTCAGTGTTTCAGCCTTTGCATTTTCCACCTTGCAATGTGAGCTACTGGCTTTGGACCCAGGATGTTGCCTCCCCAGTGATGGCAGATATCATCATACTTGTCATTGTATTGGTCCTGATTGCTTCCATCAGCTGAACCAGAGCTCCTTTGTCTCCCAACTTAACCTGTGTGAAGGCAACAGTGGTGCAGGTCTTCCTGTGGACCTGATGCCCCAGCCTGGCCTTCTCCTTGAAGAACAGTAGTGCAGCAGGGAACCCAAACTTTATGACACAGGGCATGCAGGAAGTCAACCAGCTTTATGGGATCCACATCACGTGCAATCACTACCAGCAGAGCCTTCTTGTTTTTCCACCAAGGTGGTGACACTATTAAGCCCACCGCAAGGGACAGGCAGCCTCTCAGTGGGGACATCCCCTTTGCCAGCAGCTTTCTTCTCAGCCTGGGTCAAGAATCTCTGCTTCTTCACTTTCTTTGTCTCTGGTCTGTATTTGTGGGCCAGCTTCAGCAGTGGAGTGGTTGTTTGGTCGTCCAAAGTCTGGGTGAGCTGGTTAATCATGGGAGGCACTTGTAGGCCTTTATGGAGAATATGCCTTTGCTGCTGCAGCTGGATGTAGTGGGGCCATTCGACACAATGAATGAGATCCTTTTTAGGCTGCATTTCCTGTCTGATGACAAAATTCTTGGGCCTTGTCTTGTCCACCTTCTTGGCCTCTGCTTCTTCACGACAGCCTCCTTAGCCTCTTTTCCTGTAACAGCTTGGATAGCTGGAGGAGAGACCTGAACTTTTTTCCTTAATACAAACATTGATAGCATAAATTGCACTTGTGTTTAGTTTTTCTTTTGTTTTGAGACATATTTTGGTGTTCTGTTTGATTTCTCATTTGGCGAGTTGCTTGTGCAGTAGTGCGTTGTTTAATATTTACAAATAAATACTGAGTGTTTACATTGTAAATTTTCCAGGTTTGTTTTATTGTTGATCTGTAGTTTTGTACTGTTGTGGTTGGAAAATGTACTGGGTACGGTTTCAAACAAACAAACAAACAAGCCCCCCAAATGTTAACAGTGCTGAGTTTGAAAACACTGGTTTATACTGGTTGCTTCTAAAAATTCTAGACTCACAATTCATGTACTGACTCACCTTGCAACTCAAGTCTTTGAGTTTTAGTTTGTGTAAATACAAAAATAAGAAACTAGAAAGTTGTATAAATTCACCAATTTCTTGTTGAGCCCGTTCATCAATGTAAGCCAGGAACTTTAGTTTTTATTTTTTCCCTTATGCAATGTTTTTCAATATTTCATGATATCTTGATTATCAGCATCTCTGATAATTTTCAACAACTTGTTTTTCTTTATGAGTCATAAATTGTGACTGCCATAGGACATTTTCAGGAAAATGTATCAAACTTTCTCCATAATTCTATATTCTATTCTATTGATAATATCAGATGCTCTCTTTTGTATGTCTCACTTTTAACACAGAGGTATTTTCCCTAGTTCTAAGTTTTTCTTGTTAATTATACTTGAATAAAATTTTTCCCTTAGTTCTATTAAACATAAAACAAAAATATCAGGGCACCTGGGTGGCTCAGTTGGTTGGTTAAGCAGTCCTACTCTTGGTTCAGCTCAGTTCATGATCTCACTGTTCATGGGTTCGAACCCCACAATGGCTTCTGCACTGACAAAGCAGAGCCTGTTTGGGATTCTCTCTCTCCCTCCGTCTCTGCCTCTCCCCCTCTTTGTGCTGTCTCTTTCCAAATAAATAAATAAACTTAAAAAAATCAAAATATATACATATATGTGTGTGTATATGTGTGTATGTATGTATATCACATGTATGTACTGTACAGATATATACACACAAGTATTACATATATCTTTCTATATATTACATACATATTGAAACTACAGAAGCATATGGCACTGAGTGACCAATAAGAGCTCTGACTTGTTTGACCTGTTACCACACCAGTTTAGATTTGCCAAATAGGTTCCACATCAAAATTTTTAAAAAGATCTGGTTTTCTGAGGGTTCTGGATTTGGAAATGTAGGCAAAGGACCGAGGAACTGTATTTCAATCATAGTTTTAATCTCCTTAACAGTCTTCAGGCATATCCCATTGAATTGAGTATAAAAGTCAAATGCTACCACCGTCCACAGGCTTTTAGTGCCACCTCCATGTGATCTCTCTAGTCGAAACTTCCCTCTCCTTCCTCTCACTGTGTGTGCCTCAACAAACTCTTTCCTCTGGTTTCATGAGGAAGTTCACCAATTCTTTCAAGCTTTTGCACAGCTACATTACCTTGACCTCAAATGTGACTCTCTCCCCGCCCCACCCCCCACACCCTCTAGCTCACATCTACTTACTCCTTCCTGTCACATTCTAAATATCACTCTTGAGACCACCTCTCTGGCACCCTAAGGTAACTCAGATCATCCAATTATCTTCTGCTCTAGAACTGGACACTTGTCTCGTGATGTTTCTCACCCCCATGTAAAGTCTTACCTGGTTGGGTTTTGTCCATCACTTTCCCTAAATTTTAAACTCTCCTAGTGGAGGGGATGCGTTTGTTTCCCCTCTCTGGATTCTCAGGTGTGGGCAGGGCCTGAGACAGCTCAGCCCAGGCCAAGTGCTGGTTTGGAAGGGCGGAGGGGGTAAGCAGGTGGGACATGTTTCAGGCCCAGGTAAAGGGCTGTGGCAGGAGAGGAGGGAGGTAGGTGTCTGTCAGGAGATAGTGTCCAGGAGGAGGCAGTGAGGGGCAAATGCCTGGTGCAGTCAGGCTGGGAGGTCAGCCTCTGAGCCCAGAACCCAGTGACCCCGACAGGCTCCCAGGAGAGGGGTCACCTTCCCCCACTCCCTGCCCACAGAGGAGAGAAGAGCCGTGGGTGCAGGTGGTTTTGGGGTGCGGGTGGAGCTCCTGAGGCATATCTCCATCAGTGTCTTCCAGGAGACCACAGGATGACCAGATCGCCCCTGTCCCCACAAGCACATTACATGTAGCAATTTAAGGCCTAGTGTCATTACTCCAGTGGGAGGAGAAGGTGTGGCTCCTGGTCAGATACATCTCTAACCAGGAAAAGAATGTGCACTTCGACAGCGATGTGGGGGAGTACAGAGCAGGAGAGGTGGTGACAGAGCAGGGGAGGCTTGACACTGAGCACTGGACCCAGCACAAGGACCTCGTGGATAGGTCGCAGGCCACAGTGGACAGTCTCTGCAGACACAACTAAGGGGTTGTTGAGAGCTTCACTGTGTAGAGCGAGGTGAATGCGGCAAGGCTGGTAGGGGTGGGGTGTGTGTGGGCATGTGTGTGTTTGTGCGTGTGTGGGATGGGCGAGAGAGATGGAGACAGAGTGAGAGACAGAGAGAAAGACAGAGACTGAGACTCTGTCCAGGACTAGCATGCAAGGTCTTGATCCAGTACAAGTCAGGAGGGGCCCTATGAGAGCTTGCTTCCAGGAAAAGTGTGGTGTGTCCATGTGTGATGTGGGGAGAGTGTGGTGTGATCGTGCGTGACTGTGGGGATTGTGTGGTTGTGCCCGTGTGTGACTGTGAGCATGTGGTCACCCTCTCTTCCTGCCCCTCACCCTTCTTAATTCTGAATCCCCTCAAAGAACTGTGCCTATGTCTGTGTGTGTGTGTGTGTGTGACCTTTGAGAGAGAAACAATGTCAGACTATTTTTTGACAGGTTGGGGTGACATCTGAGGCCCCTCTGATCTATCTGAGACTTTAATGTCTCAGCTTGTTGCTTTTTTCTTGGTGTATGTATTCTTATGTTCTTGAAATAATGATAAGGTTATTTAAGGAGTTGCACATGATTTCTTTCCATAGTTATAACAATTCACCTCACATCTCCGTTTTCAGATCTTTTTTGAATGTTGACAGAGTCAGTTGAAAATTTATGTTTTTTATTTATAATTCATATTCCTTTGATTTCTAAGGTTCTTGAACTTTTTTCCACATATTTATTGACTAATTGTTGTTCCAGCTTCGAAATAATATACTTTCCATTATCTCTGTGGCCTGGTGTTTTTCTCAGTGATTTTAGATGTTCTCTATGCATAAGATTTTTATTCCTTTGCTGATATTTGATTCAGCATTTTCTCTAGTTTCTACTTTATGTGTTGATTCTGCTTATTACTTATGCTAGGAATGTAAACATTTTTCTTTAATGAAATATGCTACAAATGGTTAGCAATGACTTCTCATGAATCTTATATCTACCATTTTATGGTATGATAAAAAAGTTTGCCCCATATTTCTCCTTTGATAAGAACAGTAAGTGTATTTATTGAGACCGTAGTGTCAAGATTGTCTCAGGCAATATGGATACCTATTAATGAGCCTCAGAACCTGCCCTGAACTCAAATCTCAGCTTAAAAAGAAAGAAAATAAGAGGGGGCACCTGGGTGGTTCAGTCCGTTGAATGTCATACTCTCAGTTTCAGCTCAGGTCAAGATCTCACGGTTTGTGGGTGTGAGCCCTGCAACGAATTCTGTGCGGGTCCTGCTTGGGATTCTCTCTCTCTCTCTCTCTCTCTCTCTGCCCCTTCCCTAATTCTTTTCTTTCTCTCAAAATAAATGAATAACTATCCAAAATTTTTAATAATAAAAAAATAAATAAAAGGCAAAGCACAATAAAATGATAATGATTCCAATGAGACATATTTTAGTTCCGCAAGAAGGATTCATCAGTTGAGTGCAGTAACGAGAACTTTTTAAAATAAGTTTCCTTTGCTCCTTTCCCTTTCTTTCAGGACTCGTGTTGTGGTTAGGACTCAGCTCATAGAGCTAGAGAATTACCTCGGTCTTTCCTGTTTCCCCATGTAGAACCACTTCTACTTGGACAATGGACAAAATAGAGCAGTGAATCAGTGATATAGAGGATAAAATTATGGAAAATAATGAAGCAGAAAAAGAAATAAAATGCAAAAGATCATAATACAAGACTTAGAGAACTCAATGAGTTATTCAACAGAATAATATTCCTACCAAAGCAATCCCAGAAGATGAAGAGAGAGAAAAAGGTGAAGAAGGTTTATGTGAGCAAGTTATAGCTTAAAACTTTCCTAACCTGGGGAAGTACACAGACATCAAAATCCAAGGAGCACAGAGAACTTTCATTAAACTCAACAAAAGCCAACCATCAGTAAAGCATATCATGGTCAAATTCACAAAATACAGACAAGGAAAGAATCTTGAAAGCAGCATGGGAAGAAAGTCCCTATCCTACAAGGGAAGAAAGATCAGGTTCACAGCAGATCTGTCCACAGAGACTTGGCAGGCCAGAAGGGAGTGGCAGGATATATTCAACTTGCTGTATTGGAAAAATACACAACCAAGATTCTTTACCAGCAAGGCTGTTATTCAAAATAGAAGGAGAGATAAAGAGTTTCCCAGACAAACCAAAACTAAAGGGGTTCATGACCACTAAACCAGCTTTGCAACAAATTTTAAGGGGCACTCTTTGGAGAAAAAGCGAAACAAAACAAAATGACCAAAAGCAACAAAGACTAGAAAGGACCAGAGAACAATATCAAAGACACCTACTATAGGCAACATGATGGCACTTAATTAATATCTTTCAATAATCACTCTCAAAGTAAATGGACTAAATGCTCTAATCAAAAGATATAGGATATTAGAATGGACAAAAAAACAAAAACAAAAAACAAGACCCAACGATATGCTGCCTATAAGAGACTCATTTTAGACCTAAAGACAACTGCAGATTGAAAGTGAGGGGATGGAGAACCATCTATCATGCTAATGGATGTCAAAAGAAAACCAGAGTAGCCATACTTATATCAGACAATTTATATTTTAAAACTCAGACTGTAACAAGAGATGAAGAAGGGCATTATATCATAATTAAGGGATCTATCCAAAAAGATCTAATAATTATAAATATTTATGCCCCTAACTTGAGAACACCCAAATACTTAAATCAATGAATCATAAACATGAAACTCATTCATAAAAATACCATAATAGTAGGAACTTTAACACCCCATTTACACAATGGACAGAAAATCTAAGCAGAAAATCAACAGTGAACCAATGGCTTTCAGTGACATACTAGGCTGCATGGACTCAACAGATAGACTCAGAACATGTCATCCTAAGCAGCACATTTTCTCGAGTTCACATGGAACAATCTCCAGAATGGATCACATACTGGTCACAAATCAGCCCCCAACAAGTACAAAAAGATTGAGACCACAACACTATGCATATTTTCAGGCCAAAAGGCTCTGAGAAATGAAATTAGCCACCAGAAAAAAATGGAAAGACCATGAATACTTGGAGATTAAAGAACATCTACTTCTGGAGGAACTAGAGTTACTACTACACGGTAACTAATCAGTTTATATAAAATGCTGTCACTCTTTGACAAGAGTAGTTGCATTGTTATACACAACCATGGTAAGAATAGTTTCAACACAATGGACAGTATTCTATTCAGAAAGTGAATGTGAGGTGGTGTGTGATGTAATGGCTAGGCTTCTGGAGACTGGACTCACATATAACTTGGCTCCATATGGAGTGCACCATTTACTGGCCGTGTGTCCTTGCCAAAGTTGTTTAACATACACCCATCATTTTATTCTCTGCATCTGAAAGGATACAAAGGGTACTCAAATCACTGAGATGATGTGAGAGTTAAATATAAATATGGTGTATAAAAAGCCCTTGTATAATTCTGAGTACAAAATAAAATGTTCAAAATTTGCTCAGTAAACACTAGTCACATTTATTGCAACATGGTGAGTTCTCTGGCACTAGTCCATAAACATGGGCTGCTTATCAGACTATGGAAAATTGTGAATTATTGCAGAACTTTAGATAGATAGTTGTCCTTTAAAATCCTATTGATTCTGAGATATTATACTTCTGTTAATACAATGCATAATAATTATATAAAAGTAGAAACATATGCTTAAAACTATATGGTTACATCAAAGGATGTTATTCATAGTATTTCCATTGTGTTTTCTTTCCTGGATGCTCTGTAATGTATTCATGAGCACCAGCTTCTTATATGTCTCCTTAGCATAAAGCAAGAGAAGGTACATAATAAAGGGACATAACCCCAATAAAATGAGGAGATCAGAGTGGGATCCAAAGCTATGGACTGAACACATTTTCACATAAAATATTAATTATTCTGAGGCAGAGCTTTTATGCTAAAGGCTGACTTTGAGTCCTTTATCAATGTCTCAGCCCCCTGCATACTTTGATTTGGACAGTTGGTGTTATCACTTTTTTAGCTTAAGTGCTATACAAAGGATTTTCCAAGACCCTCCATTCCACATAGATCATGTTCTCTAAGCCCCTTTCTCTGCATATTTTGGAGGTGCCTCAAACTCAATGACAGCATCAGCAGACAAACTTGAAAAACCCTTGTACTCCGGGTAAGTTAATGACTAAATTCCAATGACTCTTAGTTTATCAGAGATCTCCCTACCTATAAAGAGATACAGACAATACTCTCCAATTAACAGCTAGAATTCTGTCATATCATCAGTTACCAGGGGATGCTGCTCCTTGCTTGAGCAGTCCAGAGAATCATACCACTTTCCAAGTACCAGAAAGTCTGCAGTTCTAGAAAGCCTTCATTTCAAGGTTAATTTCCCCAAACCTACACTATGTGATGGTGCAAAAAGGTCCAGATGTTTTGATTAACAATCATCTTCCCTCCACTCGCTCAGCTCCTAAAACACACACACAAACCATCGTCAAAACTATTCTGTCTTCACGGGAGAGGCATGAATACTCCTAAAGACTCAAACTTTTGTGCACATCACTGCTCAGCAAAGAGCTAGCTTACAATAGGGGCCCAGTCAAATGTTTCACATATATTGGATCAAACCTTTTAAGTACTAAATTAAAATTATCCTTCCAATGAAGGAAATCAGAGTTTCAGAAGAGGCTCTTGATACTGAATCTCTGACCAGCAACTGATGATGCAGTACATCTGCGATGCGGATTGGTTGTCAAACCTAGATTACCCAATCCAGGAGCAGAGAAACAAATTCCTTGGTTGGTATTATTTAGGAGGGAGCTAAAGGAGGATCTTAGTTCTCACTGACTGAGACTTGCCTGTTCCCCTGGCCCCTCTCCTCTCTGTTCTCCAGCATGGTGTGCCTGTGTTTCCTGGGAGGCTCCTGGATGACAGCTCTGATGTTGATATTGATGATGCTGAGCCCTCCCCTGGCTTGGGCCAGGGACACCCCACGTAAGTGCACTCCTGGGTGGTGAGCTATTATGGAGTGGGGGGAAAGAAAGAAATTAGTTTTGCCACTGTGTCCATGCCATGTGCCTTAGAAAATTGTGACATTTTCTTTAATGATGGCCCACCTTTATCATATAGATCCCCAATTCTATCCAAAACAAAAGGAGGCCGAATGCTTGCCCTCTCTATAAGAGCTGTGTAAGGGGCCTCCACATATAGAGGCCATTTCTTCTCAACTCTTCCCCAGTCAAACTCTCCAGGTTTGAGTTTTATTCCCTCAGGGTCTTGAGAAAATTCAGAAATAATGATTTCAAATTAATTCCCATCAAGCGGTTCCCTTTATAATGTTGAGTTATGCTAGAAAATAAGAAAGTTTCTCAGAAAATTAGGCAGAGAGTCAAAAGGAATTAGAAAGGTGTCTCCTAAAAGACCCTGTGTTAGGTCTTCACAGGATTAGTTATGTTGGTGCCTCTCTGTAGTATGCGAGGCTGTATCAAGGGTTCTCTCCCGTTATCTCCTTTCCTTTCTCCTGTACCTCAAAGTTTACAAGGCCTTTATCCCTGGACTGAAGGTTCTCTGACCAAAGTTGGGGCTAGTTTTACCTCTATTTCTCACCCTGGAGGTACAGCAGAGATCCTTAGTACTTGAAATGACATTTTAGATGAGAAGCACGTATGGGATGTTCTTTGGAGTCTTAAAGAACTTAAGATATCTTCTGAGAACATGGCACAAGTTAATTTTTCATTATGAATCTATGTTGAACCTTTCTATGGTGTCCGTTTCTCCTGCATCTTTCTGTTCTGTGGCCTGAGCCCACAGGAAGGGATTCAACTAGTATAGGATAAATTATATGCAATTATGGCTTTGTAACCCAAAAATAGGCAACATCAGGAATTTCATATGGTTCCAACTATCTACCCTGAGCAGAGTACAGAGAGCGTGAAGGTGTTTACATTTCATAGGACTGAAAGCCAATATGCAAGTCAAGGGAATATATTGGCTCACTGAGGTGATGTCCCCAGATGGCATAGGTTTATTCCTCATGTTTTCTGTTTTTCCTTAATAGCCATGTTGGGTTGCCTCCACTTCCAGTTCCTATTCTTTCCCGAGCCATGTTGTCACCATTACTGTGAGTCCCCCGTGTATGCAGAGACCTCAGCACTATCACAGATCTACAGGATGAGCTGAAACTTAATGAGATTTTTCTTTTTTCTTAAAATCACCTTTTCCTTACCTGTGATATTTTTTCCAACAGTAGAGGGAGAAGGAGGTAGTTTGTGTGAATTTCTCACAGGAAGTGGAGGAGATATAATGTATCATCAGAGCAAAAGAATGTTGGACCTGAGCCCCTTCTTGCTTTCCAGGATCCTCACAATGACTGATTCTCGGAGCCCTGTGTTTATCCATTGTATCAGAGACATTTGTCTGAGCAGCTATGATGTACTAGGCTCTGTTCTGGGTTCAGTGAATTCTATTTGAATAGGCTAAAGATCATTACCATCATGGATTTTATGTAATGACAGAGGAGAAAGCCCAATAAACATTTAATAATAACAACAAAAATTCTGACAACAATAAGTATGCTGAAAAAAAAATACTCCTAGTTGTGAAACAGAGAGAATTGGATGCACCTGACTTCAGTTCAAGTGTGTAGGGAGCTCTCCCTGAGGAAGAGACATTGAGTTGAGATATGACTGGTGACAGAAGCCAGGCAAGTGAAGGATGTACAGGACAAGTGTTGTAGGGGGAGAAAATAGGATAAAGGTCAAGTGCGGGAAGATGTTTGGTGAGTGTAAGGGACAGAAGGAAGGCTGGAGAAGCTGGAGTGTAGGGAGCGAGTTGGGGAGTGCTCCCAGTCACCACTACCATGTTTCCATCACTCAGGGTGATAAGTATTTTTGGATCAGCACCTTTGACATATTTGTTTGTTTATGATTATAGGTATACCTTTAGGCAGAGAATATCTTTTAAAGTTATTATTTAACATCCATATGGTTAGCATACAGCATAATGTTAGTTTCAGATGTACAGCGTAGTGATTCCACACTTCTATACGCTACCTGGTGCTCATCTCAAGTGTCCACCTTATTCCTTGGACTTATTTGGATAAACTTTTACATACATTGAAGTGTCATATAATATTTTCTCATTCATCACATGACAGTTTTCATGTCTTCAACTGGTAGTTCATTTGCAAACTCGGATGTAGCCCAAAGTCTTGCTAGGCAGTTTTTCAGTTTGGTTTATTAAACATTAGCTTTGCCATAACACTAGCCATTAACTTATTTCAGAAGATGTGGATTCGTAGGCCTCTGTAAACTGCATCAAGAACAGAGTTTAAAAGTTTTTTATACTGGATCTTCATGGGATAAGGAAATTCCTTGTTTAAAGATTGCAACATAGATGTCATACTTGGTGGTGGGGCAGGGGGAGTATTATAAGCCAAAGCTTTAATTTTTATAAGAATTTGAGGAGTACAGTATGTGGAACAATTATACAGGGACAATTAACTTCCAGGTTTCTCCCAGTCCAGCTTGCATCTCATGAACGAAGCCCATTGATACAAAGTGGTTTTGAACCAAATAAAATATGTATCTGGTTATCCATATTATCTTTTTTGAAAACTAATGCACAAGTAAAATATTTGTCCCTTTCAGGCATCCTGGATTTTGGCTTTTTCCAGTGTCTGCCCACTTTGATTTGGGTAAGCCTGAAGCATTAGCACACCCAAGAGCAATCATCTTTTGGTTGGAATTCATAGTAACTTTTGATACACTCTTGTTAGGCAGTATGAATCTTTTTTTTTTTTTTTCAGAATCTGGTCTCAGTGAAGAGCCATTTTTCCAGAAAAATAAATTTGTTCAGTATCAAAGGTTTTTTTTTTTTTTTTTTTTTTACCAGATATAATATTGGCAAATTTTTCAATGTAATTCTCAGCTGACATAGAATTAACATTGGCTTTTTTACCACAGATTTTTCAAGAGGTGTAACAGTGGTTCTCATATGGGGACTTCAGGGAACATTTGGCAATGTCTGGAGCCATTTTTGGTAGTCACTTGGGGCTTTTTTCTGACATTTGCTAGGTAGAGGCTAATGATGCTAGTAGATAATCTACAACATACAGAACAGCCTTCCTACAAAAAATATCTCTTCCAAAATCTCAAGAGTACTGATGTTGGAAACACTGGTTTATACCGTGCTGCTTCTAAAACCTCTAGACTTACCCTATATACACACTCACCTTCCAATTCAGGTCTTTGTGGTGTAGTTTAGCTTATTTTATTACAAAAAATAATAAGATCAACAGTTCATAGATTGAACACTTTCTTGCTGAGTCCACTCAGTCAATGCAAGCTCGAGATCTTCATCTTTTATTCTTTGTCTTATGCAATGTTTTATAAGATTTCATGATTTGTTGATCATCAGCATCTCTGTTAACTTTCAACAGCTTGCCTTATGAGTCATCAATTGTGACTCTCACAAGTATTTTTCTGTAAAATGTATCAAACTTGTGCAGTAATGCTACATTTGTTCTGTTGATAATGTCAAAAGCTCCTTTTATTTGTCTCATTTTTAAAGGCACAGGTATTTTTAAACTATTTTAAAATGTTCATGTCAAATCCAGTCGAATAAAAATTTTTTCTTTGTTCAATTAAACAGAAAATAAAACATCAAAATATATACATACATGTATGTATATGTGTGTATATATATGTATGTATATGCATGTATGTACATATATTATGATGTGTGTGTGTTTATATATTGAAACTCCAGAAGCACATGTGACTGACTGACCAATAAGAGGTCTGACATGTTTGACCCTTTACCTCATCAGGTTAGATTTGGCAAAAGAGTTTGGCATCAAAACTTGTAAAAAGATCTGGTTTCCTAGGTTTCTGGAGTTTGGAAATTCCAGGTAAGGACTTGAGGAACTGGAGTGCAGTCATGGTTTTAATGTCCTTAAAACTCTTCAGTAGTTTCCCATTACGTGAAGTATGAAGTCAAAATCCCAACATCACCTGTAAGGCTTTTACTGCCAGCTCCCCATGATTTGTCCAGTCTAACCTTTTGCCTTCCTTTGTGCCATTGTGCTTCAGTGAACTCCCTTTTTCCATTTTGTTGAGGAAGTTCATCAATTCTTTCAAGATTTTGCACATTGTATTACCTTTCCCTGAATTATCAAACACACGCACGCCCACTAGTTCACATCTAGTTACTCTTTCCTGTCACATCCTAAACATCCCTCTTGAGACCACCTGTCTGGCGCCCTAAGGAAACTCAGATCACCCAGTTATCCTCTGCTCTAGAACTGCAGGCTTGTCTTGTGACATTTCTCCCCCCAGGTAAATAAAGTCCTGCCTGGCTGGGTTTTGTCCATCACTTTTCATTAATTTTACCCCAGAGTGGAGGGGATGTGGGGGTGTTTCCCTTCTCTGGGTTCGCAGGGGCGGCAGGGGCCTGAGCCAGCTCAGCCTAGACCAAGTGTTGGGTGGGGGTGGGGGAGGGGGACGCAGGTGGGACGTGTGTGAGGCCAGGAAAGGGCTGTGGGAGGCGAGGAGAGAGGTGGGTGTCCATCGGGAGGAGGCGTCCAGGAGGAGGCGGTGAGGGGCAAATCCTCAGGCTGGGAGGTCCTCCTCTGAGCCCGGAACCCAGTGACCCTGAGTGGCTCCCAGGAGAGGGATCACCTCCCCGCCTCCCTCCGCCCCCGCCGGCAGAGGAGAGAAGAGCCTTGGGTGCTGGTAGTTTGGGGTTGCTGGTGGAGCCCCGAGGGGGTGGCGGCGTCAGTGTCTTCCAGGAGCCCGCGAGTGACCGGGTCCCTCTGTCCCCACAGCACATTTCTTGTTCCTGGGGAAGGCCGAGTGTCATTATCCCAACGGGACGGAGCGGGTGCGATTCCTGGACAGATACTTCTATAACGGGGAGGAGTATGTGCGCTTCGACAGCGAAGTGGGGGAGTTCCGGGCGGTGGCGGAGCTGGGGCGGCCTGACGCCAAGTACTGGAACGGGCTGAAGGACTTCATGGAGCGGAAGCGCGCCGAGGTGGACACGGTCTGCAGACACAACTACGGTGTTTTTGACAGCTTCACGGTGCAGCGGCGAGGTGAGCGGGGCAGGGGGGCTGGGGGCGGCCGGGGCTGCGCGTGTGCGACTGTGAGACAGAGACTGGGTCCCAGTGAGCCTACAGGGTGTTGAGCAAGAGCACGTCACGGGGATCCCTGCGAGAGTGCGACGTCGGGGAGTGTGTGCTGTGTCTGTGGGGTGGGGACAGTGTGGTGTGTCCTTGTGTGGCTGTGGGGACAGTGTGGGAGGGGTGCCCTGTGAAGTGAGGGGGACAGAGAATGAGTGTGTGGGAAGGGGGGGCAGTGCGTGTGGAGAGAGTGGGTTTGGGGGAGGCAACAGGAGGGGACATCGGACATCCTTGGTGGCCCCTGAGGCAGAGGTGAGGGGGGCTCAGGAACTCCAGCTGGAGGGCACACTGGGCAGGCGGTTGGAGACCTGGGGACGGAAGTGGAGGGTGTCCTGGTTGGGGTGAAGGTGTAGGGGGGGGGAGGGGAGGGTTAAGAGATTGGGAAGATGTGAGGAGGCCTGTCACTTTCTGTCCCTGAAACTCACCCTTCTTTTTCTGAAGCCCCTGAAATACGTGTGCCTGTGTCTGTATGTGCTACCACTGCAGTCAGAAAAATGGCCAGACAAATCGTTGAAGATTTGGGGGACTTCTGAGGTCCCTCTGACATTTCTATTTTTTTTAATGTTAATTTTTGAGAAGGAGATCCAGTAAGACAGAGTGGGAATGGGGGAAGAGCAGAGGGTGAGATAGAAAAAGTGCAAGCAGGGGAGGAGCAAAGAGAGAGAGGGAGATACAGAATCCCAAGGAGGCTCCAGGTTCTGAGCTGTCGCCCAGAGCCTGCCCCGGGCCTCGAACCCAGAAACTGTCAGATCATGACCTGAGCCAAGTGGGACCCTTAACTGACTGAGCCACCCAGGCTCCCCAAACCCTCCTGATATTTCTGAGGCTTCTTTTAGGTCTCAACTTCCCGCTCTTTGTTCTCTTAGACTATGTATTCTTACATTCTTGAAATGATTGTGAAACCAGGTATCTTAATTATAATTTTGTTACTAAATGTATTGATGTTACTGTTTTTATAATGATGAAAGTATTTAAGGAGTTGCATATTATTTTTTTATATAGTTGTAGCAATTCACCTCACGTTCCCCTTTGTTAGATCTTTTTTTCCCAATATTGCCAAATACTCGGTTGTAAATTTATATCTTTTTAATTTTTAATTTATATTCCTTTGATTTCTAAAGTTCTTGAACATTTTTTTCATATATCTATTGGCTAATTGTTGTTACCCATGTAAAAATTACCTACTATTATATCGGGGAATCTGGTATTTTTCTCAGTAATTTTAGGCCTTCTCTATGCCATAAGATTATTAATGCTTTGTTGATAGTTGATTCAGCATTTTCTCTAGTCTGTGGCTTATATTTGCTTCTGCTTATTACTTTTCATGCTAGGACTTAACTGTGCCTTGAACTCAAATGTCAGCTTTCAAAGGGAGGCAATTATAAAATGATAACAATTCCAATAATAATAATTTTTTATACTGCAAAGAAGGATGATCACCTGAGTGCAATTATGAGAACTTTTTAAAATCAATGAGTTTCCTCATTCCTTTCCCGATCTTTCAGGACTCACACTGTTCTTGAAATTAAACAAATAGGCTAGAGTATCACCTCTGTCTTTCCTGCTTCCCAGGGGAGAACAATTTCTGGGGTGTTCTTGGGTGTAATTGTAACATTCTCAGGATTTATAGTCTATTTCCCCATCAACCTCAAGCTGTTCTCCAATTTACCCAGACTGCTTTAAATCATATTTTCTCTCTAATTAAACAAGATAATAAGTAGTTAAAACATACTGAAGGCTAAAATCCAATTATCACTTTACATACTTTAGGTGCATTAATGCTCACAGAACCTTAAGAGGTAAGTGTTACTATCCCCCTTGATAGAGGAGAAAGCTGGGGTGCGGAGGAATGTAATATTCTTCTAGGATCAATCAGTAAGGAGCAGAGCCTATATTTGAGCTCAGTCAGCCTGCTCCAGAAATCATGCTTTTAATTGAGACCCTATATCCCTTGCAAAATGTGTAAACACTTCAATTCCGCAAGGAACAACTACCTCACACTATGAAAAACAAACCCCACAAATTTCCTCAACATCTCTCAAACTTAATGGACCCGTACTGTCAGGATTGAATTCAAGACTCATGAGACTGGCTGGTACTGGGCCACGTGGCCAGCTTTGAGGGAGGCCTGCACGAGATGCAGCCTGGGACCAGAGACCGGAGGCAGGAGGGCAGCCAGCCAGGGAGACTCACTCTGTCGTCCTCACTTAGTCCCGCTACCACTTGTCTTCTAGTTGAGCCGACAGTGACCGTGTTTCCCGCGAAGACGCAGCCCCTGCAGCACCACAACCTCCTGGTCTGCTCCGTGAATGGTTTCTATCCAGGCCACATTGAGGTCAAGTGGTTCCGGAACGGCCAGGAGGAGGAGACTGGGGTCGTGTCCACAGGCCTGATCCGTAATGGAGACTGGACCTTCCAGACCCTGGTGATGCTGGAAACAGTTCCTCAGAGTGGAGAGGTCTACACCTGCCACGTGGAGCATCCAAGTCGCACGAGTCCTATCACCGTGGAGTGGAGTGAGAAGCTTTCTGATCCCATAAGTTCCTCACCCAGCAGGGAGGGGACTTTGCTTTGCCTTTTGTGCTTCTGGCACATCCTCTATTGTATAGGGACCTTCCGGGCAGGAGGGGAATACAATCTTGGCTCTGCCTTTTATTAGCTCTGTCACCCTGCACAAGTTACTTGAACTTCAAGGAGCTCCTCATCCATAGATATTGAAGTAGTGGATTTGTCAAAGCTGTGATATTTAAAAAGTTCAATACCTAAACCTTGTATCTATGAAATGGGATTTAAATTTTTCCCCACAGAAATTGCCACTTACTCTATTTCTTCCAGGGCAGGCTTCATTCCTCCTTCTCGAAGTTCTCAATCCAGAGTCTCCAGCAGGGGAGTTGGATTTGGGGTAAAAATCACTAAAGCTGCTTCTTCTCTCAGGGGCTCAGTCTGAATCTGCACAGAGCAAGATGCTGAGTGGAATCGGGGGCTTTGTTCTGGGCCTGCTCTTCCTGGTGGTGGGGCTGTTCATCTACTTCCGGAATCAGAAAGGTAAGGCACCTGTTGGTAGCTGGGCCTCCCTATAGACCTTGTGGGAGAGAAACACAGCTTTGATCGCATAAACTCTCTGTAGACCAGTGGCCTTGTAGAAAGCCTTTCCTGCCCCATGTGACCTCAGATTTCCTAGATATCCAGAAAGCAAGGGTCCATGGTTACTGTGCTTCAGCATAAGAGATTATGGGTTGTAGAGACAAGAAAGAGGTTAACAAGACAGATATCTTGGGTTAGGGTCCTGGGCCAAATCAGGAAGAGCTATGAAAGCTAATGAAGCCACAATAGATTTGTGTGACAGAAACTTCACAGGTCACATCTCTCCCTTTCTTTTTTTTTTTTTCAACGTTTATTTATTTTTGGGACAGATAGAGACAGAGCATGAACGGGGGAGGGGCAGAGAGAGGGAGACACAGAATCGGAAATAGGCTCCAGGCTCTGAGCCATCAGCCCAGAGCCCGACGCGGGGCTCGAACTCACGGACCGCCAGATCGTGACCTGGCTGAAGTCGGACGCTTAACCGACTGTGCCACCCAGGCGCCCCACTTCTCTCCCTTTCTGATCCCACTGGCATCGTGCGATGTGGGTTGTGGTGTTAGGTGGGTCTGTGGTTGGGACCTTGTATGTGGGGACAGATTTACCTGTGTCTCTGTTAACTATATGTTGTCCCTTTTCTTTCCCAGGACACTCTGGACTTCAGCCAACAGGTAATGCTCTTTGACCCTCCTTAGAGATAGAGTTGATTATCCTGGAACAGATGGTGGAGACGAAAAGACAGAAACAATGTCAAAGACTTTGGATCTGACTTCTGCTCAGGCAGTTAACTGAAGCTTCTTCTCTCCACTTACTAAAAGGCCTGCACTGCAAATAGCTTTAGATCAAGGATACATAAGAAAGAATATGTTCTTCTTCTTACTGTGGTGCTTTAACACGAGGCCCTGGGAGAGGGGAGAGGAAGCTGCTTGTGGAGGTGGGTCTGGGAACAACACTCTGCTCTGTCTTCTGCAGGACTCCTGAGCTGAAGTGGAGATGCTGACACTCCAGGAAGAACCTTCTTTTCAGGCTTCTTCACACAGTGAAAATGTTTCCTGTTTGGCTCGTATTCTTCCACAAACACAGTGCTTCTCAGGATTTGGTGTGCCCTGGGTTCAGTGACCGTGCAGAACCTGTCCTCCCTGATGGCTCCCTCCACCCTGTCCTTGACCGGGAAGCCCCAGTACTGACTGCAGTTCCTTATCTTCATTCTCTCCCAGCTCCCTGTGTATTCAGCCCCTTAATGCCTCCTTTACATTGGAACTCACCTCTGTTCACGTGTCTTTATCAGCTTTTCTCAAATAAACATGGAGTGACAATCATCCATTGCATATAGTTTCAAGGAAAAGAAGTAGCAAAAAAAAGGGAGGATTGCAACAAATTACAATATTGGTTTTTATTTATGTTACAGAATTTGGGTCAGATGTGGATCTGGAAGGTATCTTTGTATCATGTCCTTTTATGCTTGGTCTTTTTCCATTCTGTAATTAGGCGTGTTTTCTGGAGCTAGGAAATGGAGCGTCATGGCCCATATGATGCTGGTGTCCTACACCTGTGTGTTCTCAAAGACAAAGCAGAAGTCCCTTTGCACAAAAGAGGGGACAAAAAATATCAGAAATCCACTAACTTATAATGATATGACACACCCAAATTTTTGTACTCACTTTGTTTCCTTACCCAGATTTTTTATTTTACTTTTCATATTTTTATTTCATTTTATTTTTAAGTAGGCTCCACGGCCAATGTGGAGCTCAAACTCATGACCCTGAGATCAGGAGTCGAATGCTCCACTGACTGAGACAGCCAGGTGCCCCTTTCCTTGATTTTTCATAGTAAAGTCTCTAAGCCTGTGGAAACCCCATTCATTAGCCTGACGGTGGGCTGTATCTACACTTCCATCACTTTCTGTGTCTCAGATAAACATCAGTGGCATGCTGACACTTTGGCTTAAGACACATGCTTCCCCATCCTTCCCCTTAGATCATCAGGACAAAGCCACAACTCTAGTGGGAAGAGGTATGTCTGAGACCTCCAGATTGTAAGCAAATGTATTGTCTGTATGGGAACATCCTGTATGGATCTCATCTTAGAAATCCAAGGCAATGCTGGGAAACAAAGAAGGAAATTATGAATACTCTGATGTGCATAAGAACAGTGAAATACTATGTAGGTAGAAGAAAAAAAATAACCCTTGCTTACAATAATCTCCACTTCTGTACAGGTAAGGAGATTTTGTACAACACACAACATTTTGTGTAATAGGATCGAGGAAGAGAATAGGAATACATAGCTATATCAGTTCAATTTATCTGCATCCATCTATCATTATCTCTTTCTCCATCATCTATTAAGTCTATTTACTTTTTTATATATGACAATGAAAGGACTTTTAAAAAATGGTTGCCTCTTGGGCACAATGAGGGAATAGATTGAAGGGAATAGGAATGAAAGCTGAACTTTTCTGAAAGTGTCTTATTTGATAGTTTTTTAATTTCAAAAATTTCTTTTAGAGAGAGCGAGCCTATAGTGAGGACCAGGGGATCAGAGAGAGAGAGAGAGAGAGAGAGAGAGAATCTTAAGCAGGCTCACGTGAAGCCTGATGCAGGGTTCAAACTCATGAACCATGAGTACATGACCCAGGTCGAAATCGAGAGACGGAGGCTTAACCGACTGAGCCACCCAGGCACCCCTCTTATTTAATAGTGAGGAATTGGCAATATTTTATGTAATAAAACTTTACACAATACATACAAATGAACCTAATTTAATGAAAGAAATGTGGCAGAGAGTATATGATGGGAACAAACTAGACTAGGAAACCAAATATTTGTGTCTCTTGCATAAAACAATGTGGAGTCATAATTATAAATCAATATACAGTTAAATTTCATAGGCTTCAGTAATATAAAAGAGTTAGAAAGGTTTCAGAGAAATGCAACGAAATTGTTTAAGTAGATGATGAGTTCTGTTATCATATTCTGCCTGAAGAGTCAGTGTCAAATGTAAATTAAACCTAAAGAGCAGACAACAGATTCAGAAGTTTATTTCAAGGTAATAGACACTCAGACACAATTTCTCCACGATCAGAGACAGCTATAAATTTCAAGCCAACCTAAAGTTTATGTATATTTCAGTCATATATTTCACTATTTGTGTGAAACAGGTTATCATCGCCTGGGAAGTTAATAACTAACAGTAACGTATGCAATATTTATATGGTTGGGATAAGTTCTGTTGATCCCAGGGTTGCAACTTTACTTTTGTTTTGTTCCCTAAGATGAAGAAGTGAATTGTCTCATTTTATCTGAGACCTATGGTGTGACATTATAATATAGAATTAAAATGTATGGCAGGAGTATTTCAGTGGAGATGCTTTGTGTTGCTAATGGAAAAACCCAATCTAATTGACCTTATTTTTCTTTAACTACTTGTCTCACAGAGCAGATAGACCCAAGGTACTTCATCTCCAGACTGGTCAATTCATCAGGCCAGTGGTGTCACCAGTGATTCTGGGACTTTGTGCCTCATCTCCTTATCGCACACCACTTGTCAGTGTTCCTGAAATGGTAGTAGGATGCCTGCAGCAGCTTTACGCTTCATTGTATCTCATAATTTCCAAAGGCAAGAAAAGGGAACTGCTCTTGTATGCTTTCATAAGGGTGATCTATACCTTTTTCAGGTGTCCCCAGTAGACCTACTTCCCACATGTTGAGAGGACCACAGGATTACGGTGATACGCTCAGACAAATCATGCTTCATCCTTTTTGGGGATGGGCTTGCCTCACCTGATGCGTTGGAAAGATGGGAGCAAATAATTTTCTTTGGAAAGGAAAAAATATTAGATGGGATAGATGAGAACAATTTCAGGCAAGGAAACTATAGTATCTGGTACTCTCAGAATGTTACTATTTTTTTAAAAAAAGATTTTTTAATGTTTATTTATTTTTGAGACAAAGAGACAGAGTGTAAGTAGGAGGGGGTCAGAGAGAGAGGGAGACACAGAATTGGAAGCAGGTTCCAGGCTTGGAACTGTCACAACAGAGCCCCGAAGAGGGGCTCAAACTCAGGAGTGGTGAGATCATGACCTGAGCTGAAGTCAGATGCTTAACCAACTGAGCCTCCCAGGCAACCCTAGAGTGTTGGTATTTTAACTTATCTCCTCATAAAGGATGATACATTGTTGAGTACACAAACATCAGTTTGTGATTTTTTTTTAACAGGGAGTATTAAATGGCAGCTATAAACCCAATTACAATTAAAAACAGCAACTGAGGAAGAGGATTATTTGTTTGCTCTTAGAAATTAACATGCCGAGACTTAATTTTGTAAAGAGAAATATATCTTCCAGAAAATTTTCAAAGATAATGGAGAAGGGATGCTAGTGTCCCTTCGCTTCTCCATTGCATCCTCGGCTATAAATGTGTGCCTGTGATATGAACAGAAATACTGTGTGGTGCTGTGCCTGGTAAAGCTTTACCATAAAAGGCCAGGCTGTAGAAGGCCGTGTCTTCGTTTACTTTGTTTTGAGGAGCATGCCATGAAGGTCATGCCTTAGTTTCCTTGAAGGCCGTGCCGTTTTTAACCCATGGAAAACACTAGAAATGGTTTACAGGGGGAATTACCCAATTCTGTAATTTAAGTAGTTACTAGAGGACATTGACAGAAAAGAGTAAACATAGAAATCCATCATGATCTAAGCGACATTCCGACACGTATTGTCTTTACATCCAACTTTCGTAGGAAATGGTCCCCGGTTGGGTTTTACTTCAATCAGGTACTGGTTTTGGCAGGCTTCTAGTGGAGGTCTTGTGGCCAGAAGTGGCTAGACCAGGGATGTGGAGGGGATCACATTAGACCAATAAGGAGGAACCTCAACAGGAGTCATAAGATTGGGAGCTGTGCTAGTTTCTTAGGTGGCTGTCCCACGCCCAAGAAAGACAACGTTGTATAAAGACAGGAATAAAGAGAGGGCATCAAGTTTCTGGGTTAATACCATTCTGGCCAGGGTACTAACTTCCAGCTGAAAGGCAGGCTTTCTCCTCTCTGGAGAGTAGCCATGGGCTAGAGGATTATAGACTGAGAAATCGACATGAAAGTGTTCCACTAAGAGCCCAGTCCTTGAAAAGCCCCTGAAATGAGACTAAAGGAAGAAAAGAGAAAGTTCTCACCAAGTTTGAACCAAGGCTCGGAGTACAGATGAAAAGACTCAGAAAGCCTCACATAAGAGCGCCAATATGATGGGGTTCTTGAGCAAATGGCAAGAGGGAATTCTTGAGACATCTTTGGTGCAAAAGTGTGATTTTATTAAAGCACAGCGACAGGACTTGTGGACAAAAAGAGCTGCACTGAGGTTGTGAGGAGTGACTGATGATATGTTTTTAAGTTAGTGCGGGCCAGGGATAGTGTAAGTCTCTAACGAATTTGGAAGCAAGGCTTTCAGGACCTTGAGGGCCTAGCTGCTGTGAAGATAAGTTTACTTTTAGGTAAACAAAAAACATCAAGCGAGTAAGGCAGCCCTGAGTTCCTGGAGCAAGGTCACACTTTGCATGTTTCAGATGTCTATCGGTGGGCAGCCATCTGTAAGGAGATTTCATTTAAGCAAAATTTCTCTGGCCTTTGTTTCCCTCATCACTATCAACAGTAAACAAATTGTAGAAAGAGCTCAAATGTCCATCAACTGATGAATGGATAAAGGAAAAGTGGCATATATGCATATATATAATGGAATATTACTCAGCAATAAAAATGAAAGAAATCCTGCCATTTGCAATAACGTGGATGGACCTAGAATGTATCACGCTAAGGGAAATAAGTCAGTCAGAGAAAGACAAATATCACATGCTTTTACTCATGTGAAATTTAAGAAACAAACGGATGAACATGGGGGAAGGGAAGGAAAATTTAAAAGATAAAACAGAGAGTGATGCGAACCATGAAAGACTTAAATATAGAGAACCAACTGAGGGTTGATGGAGGGAGGTGTTTGGAGGGCTGGGCTACATGGGTGATGAGCATTAAGGAGGGCACTTTTTGGGATGAACACTGGATGTTATATGTAAGTGATGAATCACTGAATTCTACCTCTGAAACCAATACTAAACTCTATATTAATTTACTTGAAATTGTGTTAAAAAAGAGAAAAAATCACGTATCAATAATCTATGTTCCCACCTCAATAACGTAGAAATAGCAGCAAAATAGCCTAAAGGAAACTGAAGAAAACAAGTAGTACCTGTAAGAACAGAAAGAAACAAAATTGGGAAAAGAAGACACTAGAAAAACTCCATGACACATAGAGCTTGTTCGTTGAAAAAAAAAAAAAAAGATGTAATTAAGAAACATTTAGGAAGAATTACAACGAAGGAGACAAAACACAAATTCCCAATTTCAGGATTGTTGGTGAGTGGAGGGACTGTGAAGGCTCCTGCAGACCGTGAAGTTTCTTTCATTGAAAAATGAAGTAGGCAACTCCATCCAGTTTACACAGACTTGTTCAGGATAACTTACAGGGAGGAGCGCCAATTTATAGATGGTGATCCAGACAGCTGCGCAGCTAGTCTTTCTGAAGTCTGGACCTTAGTCTTACAGATTTTACAGAGTGAGGGGACATACTGGAGGGCATTGTAGTGAGATCAAAGGGTTTGACAAAGTTAATTGACATCAACATTTAATAGACCTTGTGACACCATGTGTACAACAGGAGGGAGACAGAAAAATCGAGACTCTCATGTCAAGCAGGAGCCTGGGGTCAAAGCAATGACACAAGCAGTTATGGTACTGCACTGGGAGATATCACTGGGACCAGCATCAGCTGACACCCCAGAACTGATAACAAGCAGAAGCAGAGGGGGTCTGCCAGAGCCCAAGGCTAATTAAATCCCTATAAAAGGGGGAGGATTTTTGCAGCCAACTCTCAGACTCTTCGGACATGACCCCTCTGTGTCTGACCATTTTAAAAAGGCAACTGCTGTCGAAGACTCTGCCCGATTGATCTCCAGGCAAAGGGAAATCCTTCACTGCTTGAACATAATAAGCAGTAAGTGCCGAGAGCTGACCAGGACCTGACCACGGTCTCTCAAAGGCGTCCCCACAGACGCACTTCACGTGTGGTTTGTTAACTTCCTACACCCTTCTGTTATCTTGTGTGTTGTGTGATTTGTCTCATTTCTGCTGGGTGCCCTGTCAGAAGCCAGGTTTAATCACATGGTGAAATGTCATTGAGTTTGGAATTCTGAACCTGCTTATAAATATGATTCACTTTATTTCATGACTGAGTAAAGCTGACATTGTGGAAAGACACAACGGGAGTGTGTGCCTTCATAGCATGCTCATGACAAGGGGAGAAACTGTGTTACTTCTAATAGTTATCTAAACAGAGATATACAGTACCTGAACAAACCTCTCTGCATTCTGGTCACGGTCTGCCATTCTAAGGCATATACATTAATGTCCAAGGGGCCTGGGACACGTAGCCCTGACAGAGGTCAATGGAGGACACGGGCAAGATGGCAGGCCGAAGAAGGAGTATTCTCAGCACTCCTACTCTCCACCCCAAGCAACTTTATAGCCTGTACAGTATTTTATGTGCCATTCTTCCATGATTACCCTAGAGCCGGATATGAGGAAGTGACTTACATACATGGCAACGTGAAGTTGATATACTTAAGACAAAAGAAAATACTTAAGACTATAGTTCCTCAGTGTCAGTGAAGAGGTGAACCATCTAGAGAAGGCATCAGCAAAAGAGATCTTCTCTACATGATTGATAATCTTCTGCATATGGGACAACATGCTCAGCATTCCACAGACCTGGCAGTGGGAACAATTGTGAATTTCAACATGACTGGTGGCCTTTGACAGGCAACAGGGAGGGACATCAGCAGTGTGAGATCAGGGGAGACAAGACAAATGTTTAAAGGCAATTCATAGATCAAGTCTTCATTTAGCAACAACACAGTAGCTGTTTGGTCCCCAGGAGCGAATACCCTGGCTTAGATATCCTTCCTGGGGAATGTTAGCAGATATTTTGTCCTAATATTGTCAGAGAGTGTGTCTATATTATACACGGGTGTTTTGGGTGGCACTCATAGAAATAATTCCACCATAGTACCAAATATCAGCTATTCAGAAGCAGTTAGTTGTGTCCATGTTTTGGTCCTGACCAATATAGAACAAGGGGTCAAAGGCAGCACTGGATGTGACCCCTTGGCCCAGTGGGTTAGGACACCAAGCCACCAAGAGTGAGGGGAGGGGGGCATTTGGAGCCAATTTCCCATGTCCTAAAGTCTTTGCATGTGGGAGGTGTGTGGCAAATGCAAAATGAGTTCCTCCTGTCACTGAATAGGCCTCAAGCCTCCTGACAGTCCCCATACCCACAGTGCCCCAGCTCTGAGGGTGTTATTTGTTAGATGTTCACATGCTGCTGGTTTTCCTGCTGTTAGTGTGGCCTGAAGGAATCCAAACACCTCTCTTAGTTGTGGAGACCAACCTTTGAGGGAACTATCTGGTGAGAAAGTCTTTAATACATTCTTTATGTTAAGCTAGTAAGGTTGCATCTAGGGATTACATCTCTGGCATATGCTGGCTATTTGTCTTATAGGTTCCTTTGAATGATAAGCAAACATTCCTTTGCTTTGAGCCTAGTTGTATGTGTTCCTTGGCAGTCCAGCTGTGCCTGGTGGGATGTGACCTCTAGTGCTCATTCTTCCATTTGAACTGACAAGATGGATTCTGGCTTCAAATCCCCACTGTTTTCACCATTCCTCATTGTTGTGGGGTAGGAGCAATGAACACTCCAGCTACTGCCTGTTAACAAAGGGCATGGATGAGGATTTCTGGAATGAAACTGCCTTGCTCCTAATTGCAAATATTCCCTAGCACCAGGCTCAGCCCCCATCCTGCATAGAGCCATTATTTTGGAACTTCCATGTACAGTGTTAGCATCTTATTCCACGATTTATAATGAGGTAAATTGGGTCAGTTCATTTAAACAGTTGTGTCATTTTAGGCGGTGGTCCTGCAGGTGGGGTCTCCAAGTTAGGCCTATGCTGTGCATGCAGACAGTTAGAAAACTAGCCAGATATTCAGGAGACCAGAAGAATTTAGGATCCAAGCCCAGTTGCATAAACAACAAATACTCAAAGACAATTCATCTGAACTAGAATCTAACACCCATGGCAGTGTGTTCAGAAACATGTTTTTTTCTCTCTAAAAATCACCCTCATTTCCATCAAAGATAGCCAAATTAAGACTAATTTTTTATGTAAAATAAGTCCTGTTATAATAAACTTGACCTAATTACTTACTTAAATATAGCAAGAATACTGACTGGCCATGTAAGTTTTTTTTTCTGATTTTTTAAATGTTTATTTGTTTTTGAGAGAGAGACAGACAGACAGACAGAGCCTGAATAGGGGATGGGCAGAGAGACAGGTAGACACAGAATCCAAAGCGGTCTCCAGTCTCTGAGCCATCAGGACAGAGCTCAATGCAGGACTCAAACCCACTAACTGTGAGATTGTGACTTGAGCCAAATGGAGGCTTAACCAACTGAGCCACCCAGGCACCCCCATAAGTTTTTTTTAATCTGCTTTGCTATAAAACTTTTCCTAAGGAATTTCAGATTGAGCTTATAGTAGCCTTTTGAGGGTAAGAGTCAGAATAAATACTTAGCATCAGATTCAGTTTCAATCCCTATAGATTTGGGTGATTTTTCTCTTCTTAAGGTTCTTCCAAATATCACAGGTTTCTGAGCAGCTAGGTAATAGCCTTACTGTTTGTGCTACTGGGAACCCTATAAACAAGATACCAGGGTAATTTTTCCAAGGGATTTCATTGATTCCAAAAATTCAACCTTAGTAACTCAAAGGTGTCTGGTCATATCTGAGTTTGTGCATATCTTCCCCAAATATGACATTCCAGTCAAAGACTTGGTGGTATGATCAATGTTTCCTGTTACAAGGGAAATAGATTCTTACTGAGCTTCTGCAAATAACTATCATTGCCATGAAATTATGAATACTCACTGAGAGTTTCTAAATTATAGAGAAATCAGGTAGGGAGAAAAAGATAAATGTTTGTTTACAAAGGGATATTTTCCCACATTTTTGTCAGTCATAGATTATAGAAGTCTTATTCTATAGCTATAGTAACCAAGTAAACCTTTGTGATATTGGTAGAGAGATGGATATATGGACCAAGGGACAGAATCTTCTTGTAGAGGATATTGGATGGCAAGGAAAAGAGGTGAAAAAATGTTCAGCATCACAAATTTTAGGGAAATGCAAATTCAGACCACAGTAAGGAATCACTGCACCTATTTAACCAGCTAAGAAAATAGTGACAATACAAAGTGCTGGCAAAGACGTGGGGAAACTAGACCTTTCAAAAGTTGCTGGGAGGAATTCAAAAGTGTATAGCCACTCTGTAAATAGATGGGCTGTTTACTATACATGAAATGTTGCCTTTTTAACTAAACTAAAAGCAACCTACAGAACGAGAGAAGATATTTGCAAATGACCTACATGCTAAAGGGTGAGTATCCAAAATACATAAACACTTTCAAAACTCAACACCCGAAACCAAAAAATCCAATTAAAAATGGGCAGAAGACATGAACAGACATTTTCCCAAAGAAAGACATACACATGCCAACTGACACATGAAAAGATGCTCAACATCACTCATCATCGGGGTAATACAAATGAAATATCACTGCACACCGTCAGAATGGCTAAAATCAACAACCGAAGAAACATCAGGTATTGGGAAGGAAATGGAGACACGGGAACCCTCTTGCACTTTGGTGGGAATGAAAACTGTGCAGTCACTCTGAAAAGCATTTTGAGGTCCTTCAAAAAGTTAAAACTAGAACTACCCTAAAATGCAGCCACTTCACGAGTAGGTATTTATCCAAAGGATGCAAAACTACTAATTCAAAGGGATACATGCACCCCTATGTATGCAGCGTTACCTACATAGCCAAATTATGAAAATAGCCTGAATGTCCATAGGCTGAAGAATGGATAAAGAAGATGTAGCACATTTATACAATGCAATATTCCACACCTTAATAAAGAATGAAATCTTGTCATTTGCAATGATGTGGATGCAGCTAAAAAAATTAAGTCAGTCAGAGAAAAACAAATACCATATGATTTTACTCATATGTGGAATTTAAGAAAGAAAACATACAGGCATAGGGACCAAAAGACAGAGGCAAACCAAGAAACAGACTGATAACTATAGGGAACGAACTGATGGTTAGCAGAGGGGAGGTGGGCAGGGGGATGGGCGAAACTGGTGATGGGGATTAAAGGAGTGCACTTGTGATGAGCACGGGGTGTTGTAACGAAGTGTTGAATCACTATATTGTACACCTGAAACTGATATCACACTGTATGTTAACTAGCTGGAATTTAAATAAAAACTTGGGGGAAATGTAAAAAACCAAACCAAAGAAAAATGAAAAAACTGAAATGTGTACTTACCACATGATCCAGAGACTGTAGTCATAGGCATTTATTTCAAAAAAGTGAACATTTATATTTATACAAAGCCCAAAAACTTCTACATAAATATTTACAGTAACTTTTCTTGTAATAGTTGAAAAGTACAAACAGCTCTATTTTGCTCAATAGGTCCTGATTAAACAAATGGTGTATATCCATCCCATGAAATAGCATTAAAAAAAACCAAACCACCGATGGATGCAAAAACTTGGATGGACCCCCAAAGCAACACTGGGTACAAAATGTTTCTGTTTGGTACTTTCTTATATTTTCTAACCCTTTGTTGAAGTTCTTTGTGTGCTTATTCTTCATCTAGTTTGGTGAGCACCTTTATTACCAGTGCTTGAAACTTTGATAAGGTAAATATCTCCATTTCATTAAGGAATTTTCTGCTGTTTTATCTTGTTCTTTCCTTGGGAACATATTCTGTTTCTTCATTTTGCCTGGCTCTCTTTGTTGGTTTCTCTGCATCAGATAAAACAGGCACTTCACCCAGGGTTGCAGAAGTGGCCCCTTGTAGATACACCTTCTCATTCACACCTGCACTAGCATTTGATGGTCTCTCAAACTTTGGTGACTGTCCAAGCAGCCGATTGTATTTTAGTGGTTCCCGGTATTTGAGGGTATGGCAAGCCCTGTGGATGCCCCAGAGGGAGGGTGTCAGTTGGCACCTAGATTCAGGCTGATTGGAAGCCAGATAGTCAGGCAGCAGGTTTCAAAGTGTACAAATACATACAGTGCTGGGGGACAACAAATGTCAGTGCTGCTGGCCACTAGCTGTGTCCCCTTGGGTGACAGTCCCAAAAGCCATTCCAGTTGAGTGTACAAGTTCCTTTCTGGACAAGAGCAGGAGTCCCTGGAGCGAGGCAGAGGGAGAGGGAAACGATGTCACCCACTGGCCTCTGTCCCCTGAGTGCACCTCCACAGGCTCCTAGATGTCAGCCAAACATGTTTCCCAGACCAAAGTTCCAAGACAAGCAAATGGCCCCTTTCATAGAAAGACTGTGGGTGGGTTTCAGCCTGCTCTCTGCATAGTGCCCTGGGGATGTTAGTCTGCCAAGAATGTTCTCTCCAATAGTTACAGTTCAGAAATGCAAGGCCCCTGGCCACAAAGAGCCAGATGATCAAGGAGTGTCCCCTGGGCAGATAAGATGGACTCCTTGATCAGTTGCCTCTTGCTGTGCCCTGACCGTGGTAGCTGGCTAAGAACGCTTTCTCCATTGGTTACAGTCCTGTAGGACCCATGAGCAGAAGTCCCACTGGCTACCAGAGTGGAGCAAGATAGGGGTGGACCCTGGCAGCAGCTGCAAACACTGGGGAACCAGACAAAAGCAATAAACTCCTTTCTGGGAGATCCTGGTGAGCTGGAACTTTCTCTAAGGAGTATTAGTTACCTACGCTGGTAACTGTGAATTGATGTGAGTACTTCCCTAGTTTTATAAAATAAACTCAATCTGTTCTAAGCTCTGGAAGACCTGATAGCTGATACAGTATAAAAATTATTTCTATTTTGAAAAACAAGAAAAAGAAAATTGATATGAGTATGATACATTTCCTAGAGGTATTTTAAATGGAAAAAATGTAATTCGTGTTTGCATCTCTATTCTATTTCTGTCATTTTCTTGTATTAACTTAGGCAGTTTTTATTTCCCCACAAAATCATTCATAGTACTTGAAATTGTTTGGTGTGATATTTTACCTGACATTCTCCTAAATTCTTTAAAATCTCCATGTATCTGTCATATCACTTCTTGAGCACACAATTTTATATGATCTTAAGTGTTTTATTTCGTAATGGATTTGTTTTCATTATAACTTTAATATTCAAATCTCCCTAATTCATGGAGTTGGCTTTATTGTCTTTTTTTAAACTTTAAGATGAATAATTAGTTCATTGTTTTCACCTTCAGTTTTAAAAAGTTACATTACAGCTTTGGTGAATAAAGAAAAACATTGAAATGTAAAACACAATAATATGTAAGACTGTTCATTTAATTATTTGCTAAATCTCTAACCAGTCAAATTTCAGGAAATATTGTCTTCTATGTAGATGTTATTCACTCTTGGTACAGTTTACAATCATGTTTAAAGAACATGTAAGAAATTCTCTTTTAGAACGTATTAAGGTTTTTATTGTGGTTTATATATGTTTCATATTGTATTTTATGAGAACTTGGGGACCAATTTGTTTCTCTGCCCATAGAAAACATGTCATATAGACTATACTACTCTACATTCTAATTTCCATTTAAATTATTTGCAATCATTCTATTCTTTTTTTCATTTTAATGTTTACTTATTTTTGAGAGCGAGAGAGACAGAGCATGAGCAGGGGAGGGGCAGGGAGAGGAGGAGACACAGAATCCGAGGAAGGCTCCAGGCTCTGAGCTATATCTCAGAGCCTGACGTGGGGCTGGACCCCACCAGCTGTGAGACCAAGATCAGAGCCACAGTCGGATGCTTAACCCAGTGAGCCACCCAGGCACCCGTACGATCATGCTATTCTTTAAATTTTTGTTTTTCCTGTTCTTTTGACTTATCATAGAGGGTATGATTTTTTAAAAAGAAAATATTAACATTTGACCTAACATCCGTTTGTGGCAGAAACCTGTGAACATAAGGAAAATTTCAGTGAAGAATTAAAAGTCAGCCATAATCCATGATCCAAGTGTTTCCAATATCTGAGGGTTTTTAATATGTATTTTGGCAAATTTTTGTCTAAACCATTAATTTTCATGGCTACTACAACATTTTAAACAATATTATTATAGCAACATTGTACATTTTAAGATACATTATCATTTTTGTCACATTTCCTGTTTGGGTAAAATTGATTTTTTATTGCTTTTGTATTCCTTTACTTTATGTCTTATGGGTCATTCCTATTTTTTCTTTTTTAAAATAAGAGAATATCATTGTATCACATTATAGAGGATATGTGACTTAATTTTTTAAATTTTGTTAATGTTTATTTATTTTCGAGAGAGAGAGAGAGAGACAGAGAGACAGAGCATGAGCCAGGGAGGGTCAGACAGAGAGGGAGACACAGAATCCGAAGCAGGCTCCAGGCTCTGAGCTGTCAGCACAGAGCCTAACATGGGGCTTGAACTCAGGAACCGTGAGATCATGACCTGAGCCAAAGTTGGATGCCCAACCGACTGAGCCACCCAGGCGCCCTTATGTGACTTAATTTTTTAAATCCATTGTGCTTTCTCATCTTTTTAAGTTTGGAGAGTTCTACCATCTGTATTTTATGTCATACACATATCTCTGATATTTTTTATTCTTTACTTCTAATTTCTTAATGAATTTCTCCCTTTTTGACCTAAAATGAGATTGAATTGATTTTACCCACTATGATAAAAGACTATACAATTTAATTCTATGGCTGTTAAGTTTTCAAGTCATAAATATAACACTGAACATATTACTCACCTGAAGGAAAACTACAATCATATACACCACTTCTAGATATTTAAAATTGTCAACAAGGTTCACGTACTGTATCAATTAGGAATGTGACTCACCTAAGAAGATAAACTCTGACATTGAGCCAATCATAATTATGTTTATATATATATATATATATATATAGTTTATTTATTTATTTATTTTGAAACAGAGAGAGACAGAAAGAGACAGAGTGAGACAGAGAGCACTGTTGGTGGGAATGCAAACTGCTGCAGCCGCTCTGGAAAACAGTGTGGAGGTTCCTCAAACAATTAAAATAGACCTACCCTATGAGCCAGGAATAGTACTGCTAGGAATTTACCCAAGGGATACAGGAGTGCTGATGCATAGGGGCACTTGTACCCCTATGTTTATAGCAGCGCTTTCAACAATAGCCAAATTATGGAAAGAGCCTAAATGTCCATCAACTGATGAATGGAGAAAGAAATGGTGGTTTATTACACAATGGAATACTACGTGGCAATGGGAAAGAATGAAATATGGCCTTTTGTAGCAACGTGGATGGAACTGGAGAGTGTTATGCTAAGGGAAATAAGCCATACAGAGAAAGACTAATTAGGTAGTTTAAAGGGTCCTCATGTAGCCATTTAAAATCATCCTCAGTAGAATCCTCTTAAAATCTTTCTTCTGACTTCCTTCACTGAGGATTTCTACTTTCCACTTGAGGAGCATTCAGTCGCCTGGAGCATTTACCAAAGTGTAATTTCTCTCAAAACCCTTTGTTTGAGTGCTCCTTCAGTCCTCACCACCACCAAGACAGAAAGCACTCACTCTTGTTGCAAAGCCTCAAAAAGGGCTGCAAAAAGCATAACCATGAGTGCCCCTGCCTGTACCAGGTATCTTTCCCCAGCCCAGAAGGAAGGACTTCTATCAGCTACTTACCAGCCTGAAAAGCTGCTCTCCACCGGATCCTTAACCTACAGGCTTCCTTTCCCTGTCTGTCTGCCCCTGGAGCTATTCAAACAAAAGCGTCCTCCTGTGGGAACCAGGGGGCACCTCATCTTCTTGTTACTACAAAGCCTGCCTGCCACAGTCCTGATGATTCACTCTGTTCCTGAATGGAACCTTCGTGTGGCTCTACGTGGAATGAGTGTCCTTCTGTGTCAGGCTGTGAGTATATGTAGTAACTTGCTATCGATCTCATCTGTCCATATTGAGTGTTATATGTTCAGCTATCACATGCTATTTAGGGAGGGGGACCCCTCTTTCATCAACAGGATGAATGAGAGGTGTTCAGAAGACAGGCACATCAGAAAGGAAGAAATAAAACAATCTTTATGCTCATTGGTTGTGATAGTCTCCATAAAAAAATCCCAATGAAGTGTTTTCCCAACATAAAAAAACCTCTGAACTAAGGACGGAATTAATTCATCAAGGTGACAGGATTCAAGATCAACAGAAAAACTCAGTTGTATCTTTACATACAGCCATGAATTAAAAAAAAAAACAAAAATTAAAAGGATAACACCATTTACAGTCACTCACCAAAAGAAAAGAAAAGAGCAGGAACACTGAAGTAGAACTCTAGGAGAACATGTACAACTCTTAACAGAAATGCTGAGGAAAGAAATCAAAGATGTAATTAAATGAAGAGACTTGCCATGTTCATCAGCTGAAAACTGAGCATAGTAAAGATGTCAGTTCTCCTCCCAAATTGATATCCCAGTTTCATGCAATATCCAGATCTCAGCAAAATTTTCATTAGTTGTAGATAGTTATTCTAAAATGTTTATGAGGGGCGCCTGGGTGGCGCAGTCGGTTAAGCGGCCGACTTCAGCCAGGTCACGATCTCGCGGTCCGTGAGTTCGAGCCCCGCGTCGGGCTCTGGGCTGATGGCTCAGAGCCTGGAGCCTGTTTCCGATTTTGTGTCTCCCTCTCTCTCTGCCCCTCCCCCATTCATGCTCTGTCTCTCTCTCTCCCAAAAATAAATAAACGTTGAAAAAAAAAAATAAAATGTTTATGAAAAAACAATGAAGTTAGGATAGATAAAATGAAATTTGAGGAAAAAAATAGAATTGAATGATCACAAATTGAAGACTTTTCTGTACCTCAAGTGATCAGGGCTAATGGGGGTTGTGCAGGGTCAGGCACAGAGATGAACAGTGTAGAGAATTCAGAAAGAGATCCACACTAACTCATTTTTAAAATGTTTTGATTATTTGTTTTTTAATGTTTATTTATTTATTTTGAGAGAGAGATATAACATGAGTAGGGGAGGGGCAGAGAGAGAGAGAGAGAGAGCGAGAGAGCAAGAGAGAGAGAGAATACCAAGCAGGCCCCGGTGCGAGGCTCGAACTCATGAACCCTGAAATCATGATCTGAGCAGAAATCAAGAGTCAGATGCTTAACAGACTGAGTCATCCAGGTGTCCCCAACTCATTTTTGACAAAGGTACAATGCAGCTATGAGGAAGATGGATTGTATTTTCAAACAATGGAGTTGAAACACATGGCTATTCATAGACAAAAACAAAACAAACAAAACTGGAGGAAAAAGGGAAAAAAAGGAAAAGGAAAAAATTAGATCAAGTCTTAACACTTTTTAAATTTTTCACTCAATGAAATCATGAATTTATTTTTTTTTTCAACGTTTATTTATTTTGGGACAGAGAGAGACAGAGCATGAACGGGGGAGGGGCAGAGAGGGAGGGAGACACAGAATCGTAAACAGGCTCCAGGCTCTGAGCCATCAGCCCAGACCCTCACGCGGGGCTCGAACTCACGGACCGCGAGATCGTGACCTGGCTGAAGTCGGACGCTTAACCGACTGCACCACCCAGGCGCCCCTATGAAATCATGAATTTAAATGTAAAGTGTATGGCGTTCAGAGGAAAACAGGAGGAAATCTTTGGGATAAAATCTTTGAGTTTGGTGGAGAGTTCTTAGACTTGACATCAAAACATCACCCATAAAGGGAAAATATGGATGAATTGGGCTTTATCAAAATTAAAGACTTCTATTCTATAAGATATCCTATTGAGAGACAGAAAAGGTTAGCTACTAAAAGAAAACATTTCACATCCAAAATGCCACAAAGACCATGTGTCTAGAATCTATTAAGAACTCTCAGGACTCCACAGTAAATAAACATGCAGGCAAAGAAACACATGCACACACACACACACACTCACACACACACACACAACTGCTCTAATTAGAAAATGGATGAAAGACATGAGGAAACATTTATCAGAGGGAATATTCATACAGAAAATAAGCTCATTGAATGATGTTCAACATCACTAGCCAGGAGGAAAATGCAAATTAAGAACATGCTGAGATATCATGTACCTACTGAAATAGTTTACCTATGAAATAGCGTCAATGCCAAATGATGAGAAGAATGCAGAGAAACTGGAAGTCTCTTGCACTGATGGGGGAAGTGAACTGGTACAACCTCCTCTGGAGGATAGTTAGGCAGTTTCCTAAAAACTACGCATACACATAAAAAGTCCCCACCCAGGAATCACATTTCATGACTTTATGTCAGAAAATGAAAACTTACATTCACCCAAAACTGTTCACAAATGTTCACAGCAGTTCTATTTGCTATAACCCCAAACTAGAAACCACCAAAAGGCCCTGTGGTAGGTGAACAGTTAAACAAACTGGTGTGTCCATACAATGGAACACTGTCAGCAATGAAGACGAGCAAACTGTGGGAGCACCTGACAACCTGGATGGCTGTCAAGGGCATTGTGCCTGTGAAAAAGGCCAGTCTCAGAAAGTCCTCTACTGAATGATTCCGTCCATTCAACATCCTCAAAATGAGAAGTTACAGAGACGGGGCACAGATTAGTGGTTGTCAGGTGTGGAGTGATGGGTCTGAAGGGAAGTGGTTGTGAATATAGAGGGCAGCATGAGGGTGATCTCTGTGGTACTGGAATAATTCTGTGCTTGCCGGTGGTGGCGGTCACACAGAAGCACACATGGGATGAAACATAGGCGTACGACTGGACATGCACATTTTACCGATATGGTTCCTGGTTTGAGATTGTATTATAGTTATTTAAGGTATTTCATATGTAATCACTTGGGGAAACTAGGCAAAAGGATACACAGAATCTATGTTGCCTTTTTGACTTCCTGTGAAACCCTAATTATTTCAAAATAAGAAGTTGTTAAAAGGTGGCCTTCTGGCTAAAATCGAGAACCCTCACAACATCAAGTGCTAGCCAGCCAGGATGTGGTACAGTAAGGAATCTCATTCCTTGTTGATGGTAATGCAAAATGGTACCATTGTTCTGGAAGGAACCATGGTGATTTCTTACAAAGCTAAACATGCTGTTACCTTGCAGTCCTGCAATCACACTCATAGGCATTCGCTCAAAGGATTAAAAACATATATCCACACAAAAACTGGCACAGGAATGATTATAGCAGCTGTGTTCACAATTGGAAACTTGGAAGCAACCAAAATGAGCTTCGAGAGGTGAATGGATAAACTGTGGAAAAACTATACAATGAAGTATCATTTAGCAATTTTTAAAAAAGCTATTAAACTTTGAAAACACACAGTGAAACCTTAAATGCATATTGCTAAGTGAAAGAATTCTCTTAGGCTAAAAAGTTCTTACTGTAGGGTTTCATCTCTACGATATCCTGGAAAAGCCAAACAGAGACCTGTATCATGTCAACAGTGAACCTTAATCTAAACTATGGACATCAGTGAGTAATAATGTATCAATGTTGGCTCATCAATTGCAACAAATGTACCACACTAATGACTCATGTTAATACAAGAAAATTTATGTGGTGGGTGGGGGGAGGGGGGAGGGCATGCAAATTAGGAACTTTGTACTTTCTTTTTTTTTTTTTTTTTAAATTTTTTTTTTCAACGTTTATTTATTTTTGGGACAGAGAGAGACAGAGCATGAACGGGGGAGGGGCAGAGAGAGAGGGAGACACAGAATCTGAAACAGGCTCCAGGCTCTGAGCTATCAGCACAGAGCCCGACGCGGGGCTCGAACTCACGGACAGCGAGATCGTGACCTGGCTGAAGTCGGACGCTTAACCGACTGCGCTACCCAGGCGCCCCAGGAACTTTGTACTTTCTGCCCAATTATTCTGTAAAGCTAAAACTACTCTTCAAAAGGAAAGTATTCAAAATATGTTTTCTTTATGAGACGATTGAGATGTTTTCTTTTTATTCCATGTGTCTGAGTTTTAGTGTATTCTCTATTGTACACCTGTTTATTCTATAGTAAAAAGTAGGAATATGTAAAAGAAACACCCGTGACTGTTATCAACTTTCTAAACACAAGGCTTTGATTTGATAACCCATAACTAAAGAAACTTGCTATTTTCAATTTTTTTAAATTTTTTTTAATGTTTATTTATTTTGGGGACAGAGAGAGACAGAGCATGAACGGGGGAGGGGCAGAGAGAGAGGGAGACACAGAATCGGAAGCAGCCTCCAGGCTGAGCCATCAGCCCAGAGCCTGACGCGGGGCTCGAACTCATGGACCGCGAGATCGTGACCTGAGCTGAAGTCGGACGCTTAACCGACTGAGCCACCCAGACGCCCCTCAATTTTTTTTTTTAATTTAGAGGGAAAGAGAGAGAGAGAGGAAGAGAGAGAGAGAGAATGCTGGAGCGGGAAAGGGAAGAGAGAGAGGGAGAGAGAATTGGAGAAGGCATCATACCCATTGTGGAGCCCTGGGGAGGGCTCTATCTCATGACCCTGAGATCCCGACCTGAGATGGAACCAAGAGTTAATAGCTTACACAACTAGAAACTTACTATAGGGTGTTGAAAGATAAACTGAGACATGAGATAACTTCCAAGTGCTTGTTCGAGAGCATGATTCAAATCTGGCAGTGCCAACCAAAAATGGTGAAAGAACTCTGGAGATGGAACTCTGACAGGAACTGGAGAAAGGCTTTCATAGAGCAGATGCAGAAGCAAAACATGGAAATTACCTGATTTGCTATATCTTATTCAGTCTGACTTGGAAAAACCCAGTTGGCTATTGGTGAATTTGGCTGGGATACAAGTGCACTTATAGGAATAGAGCCTGGCTTAGGATTCAGTTTGCTTACGTAAGTTACCAAGATGTTGGAGCCATCTCTGTCTAATAGCCTCCTAGTAAAATGACTCCAATCATCTCCCATTTTGGTCATCCTTTCATGCATGAGAGATGGACCAAAAATTTGGCATTAGTGACTCTCTCAGTCACCATCAGGCTGAAGTTATTCTTGTTTCCCTGTGAAACTCTTAAGTTATCAGATCAGGTTCGTGGAAGGTGTTTGCACCTCACCGTTCATGCCATTTCTGCTTCTCCAAGTGCAGTGAGACCATCTGATATACTGCTGGTGATTATAAACATGTGTTTAAGCCCCTTGAGAGAACACAGCTTCATGACGACTATCAGGAGAATACCAAGGGACTGAAGTATGTCTCTTAGTCGGGACCCCCAGGTACCAAACCAGTTGGTATCAATGTGTTTTAGACAAGAAGCTTGTTTGTCATTTTCCTGTATTTGGGTTTCTGTAATATTAGGGGTGTTGATCCAGGAACAGCAGGAGGTATCTGCTGTAGCACAGACTCTTTCTTCAGCCAATAAGCAATCTAACACAATTTGATTACCCAAGACCACCTTCTCAGCTCTAAAGGATCTTTTTGGCTAAGTGGTATATTTTGGGGTGATGTATTCTGCTACCCTTCAAAGTCATCTTGCCTTGATTTGTTCTTTTCCGGGATTTTTATCATCAGGTATTGAAATTTTGAGAAAAAATAATGGAATTTATAATTCTTGAAGCATTGTTACTTCTATGCATTGTACTTAGTCTTTTTGCAGTTTTCCTTTGATTCTTATAATAATAAATCAGTGTGGGAAAAATTGCCATCAGTATCTTCAAGAAAGGAATCAGATAGGTTAGTTAAGCAGGGTACCAGTGAATGCACAGATAACAAAGGTAGAGTAAGTTGAACCCCAAATTGACATCACTGCAACTGACCTTATTTGCCACTCTAGCAAACTGTCAGGATAATTAATCTGGAAGGTATCGGCTAGGCCCTGGTAACCACTTAGTAAGAGTTTCATAGATAAAGAGCAATAGCCCTCTGTGTCTCAAACATGTTTTCAGTCCATCTAAATGTCATGTCCTGTCCAACCTCCCACTTTTTACCAGGGGTTTCTACTCAGGGATACATATGCAACACAAGAGTCTTCCAGGAATAAGTCAGACCATTCTCCAGGTGATGAAACAGGCATCCAAGACCATGTTAATTAGATGGGTAATGCTGACACGCAATGTCCGATCCTATTTTTCCTTAAACCTGGAATGAGTGTCACTGATACATAAATTCTGTAAGGTATATGACTCCTACTCTTCTCTTCCCTACTCCACTCCCACCTGCTCCCCATCATGAGTCTTATTCATTATCTGAGGCTAAACCCTACATTTTGCATTCATTCTACCAAAGATCCAGATATATCATTGGGTTGGAGACTCAAGAACCAAGACCAGATCCTGAAACCGTTGCTAAGTAGAGATCTCCCAACGAACTCTACTCTAGGGTTTTCCATAGGGGGACTGGATCACAGCAACTGAATTGCTTATGGATGCTACAAGTGAGGCATGTTCCAAATGAACTTAGATATTTCTGATTACTTACAGAACTTATCACAGACATTCAACATTCATGCATTTTGGAAGAAAGAATCATATATATTCTCTAGTCTCTGTGAAGAACTGGCTTACACACCAAACCTTCCCTCAGAACATCAAAAGTTTATTGTGTTTAAAAAAAAACACAATCACAGTTGGGAGAAACCCAAGCAATAAGTGTGAAGAGATGTTTGAATTGAACATTCAAAGTGTTTCCAGGCAGAGAAGGGATCCTCTGGGGTCTATTCCAGAGGCAACACACGTTGATGATCAAATGATGGTAGAAAATGGAGAAAAATAGGCCCAAGAAGGGCAGTAAACAGGGAATAACTCCACAGCAGAGCCTGGACAGATCAGGAAGGCATCATTCTTCTTAGAATAGCTAAAGGGCTGGAAATGCTGAAAAATAGTTGTCTTCAGTGAGGTGAGCAATTGGGATATTGCCAGGCTTATAAAGCTTTCAAGGCACAAAATTCTTCATTGATCTTCTCTTTGGGAAAAGCCATTGCCTGTAGAAAGACATACATGGTTACTAAAGATTAAGATGAGTATTTTAAGCTCTTTTTTCAGATCCTTTTTCTTCTCCCTTAATCCTTTGTTTTGGAAAAGCCTCATAACATTCCTCTCACATCTGTCCAGTAAACACAACCTAAATACCACTGTTCCAACATGAACTGCATCCCCTACACTCTGAGTAAGGATGAATGAGCAGAGCACTGCCTTACCTTCTCTTGGAAGTTTCAACATCACTTTCAGATTAGAGAAGCAAATATAGGTATTGACCTTCAAGAGAATTTCATTTCATGCACTGAATCTGCCTTAACCCCAAGTGAGCCAAACTCTGGAAACCCTTCTTAACTGAAGGTCTGCCTCAGGAAATACAAACCAGTAAGTGCCCAAATGTTTCCTTGAACACTTTGATTCAATACTCTGATGTGAAACAATGGTCTTAGGTAGTGGAGATAATCTCCAAGACTCAAGTTTTGGTCTAGATACACATATATGGAAAGAAATAAGGGATTTTGAAGCTTTGGGATACCAGATGATGTCAATGTCTGGCTCTATCTTAGCAAAGATACCCTAGCAAGAGCCATGACATTCCTATCACTTTAAAGGCATCACAATCCTCTTTCCCATGCTGTTTCCTACCCTTGGAAAACTCCATATATGTCTTCCTCTGCCCACATTAAACCCACCTGTGGATGCCTCACAGAGGCCCTCGGCGTTCACCAGCATTGACCTTGCGCATGCCCTTGATGATGAAGATGGTTCCAACAATGATGCCCACCAGACCCACGACAAGGCCCAGGGCACATACCACATTTTCTGTTGTCTCTGGGAGGGGGGTTGGTGCATCAAACTCTGGGGAAAATAAAACAGAGTATGGTACAGAAGTAATGATCATGGTCTGGAAAAGCACTTAGATGCAAATGTAGACATTTAGTCAATGAAGAGTTACTAGTCACCTAAATAAGAGGAAGACAGAATGATATATGAAGGGAATGCAGATTAACAAGTGGGAGCTGAATAATGGGATAAGATAAGGAATAGGATTTGTAGCAATGGTTATGGATGAGTTACAGTACTCTGGGTCTCAAAGCACCAGACAAAGCATCATGGGAAGAAACCATAGAAGAAAGGAGATTGATGGATGGTCCATACCCCAGTGCTTGAGAAGAGGCTCATCCAAACCCCAGTGCTCCACCTTGCAGTCATAGACATCCTCCGTCGAGGGTAGGAAAGGGAGATAGTGGAACTTGCGGAAAAGGTGGTCTTCCCGGGGCAGGAAGACGGTCTCTGACACTCCTGTGGTGACAGGCTTTCCATTTCGAAGCCACGTGACATTGATCACTGGTGGGGAGAACTTGTCGATGAAACAGATGAGGGTGTTGGGCTCTCCCAGTTCCACAGGGCTGTTTGAGAGCACTGTCACCTCGGGAGGTTCTGGGGACGCATGACAGAAATTAGGCCTCCCTGCTTAGGCTATACCCTCTCCCTCCCACTGAAGCTTTTGATAAAGCAATTGGAAATGTGTCCCAAGAATCTATGCCACAGTCTCAGATACCTATCTCTGATACCCTCCCCCATGAATTGGAACCAATGTTATGGTATAAGATATATTGGGATACTTTAAGTAACGGGTATAATTTTATTCCTGTCTCTCCTGGCATAGATTTGGGGCAATGACTCACAGTATGAGTCACTGTGGGTGGTGAGGATAAGATGTGAGCACCTCAGGAAAGGAATAAACTCATACATTGTTCTTGGGCCTTTGGCATGAGAGGTAGGGGCTTGCTGACGGCGACTCTAGGCCCCTGGGAGGGAAAGTCAGTCACAAAAATGTAACACAAGCCAAAGCATCTGTTTCAACGTTAGGAAACCAATGTCTAGCGGTGTAGAAGTTACCATTGGTGTTTGGGGTGTTGTTGGAGCGCTTTATCAAGATGTCCAGGTTAGCTTTGTCCACAGCTATATTGGCCAAGGCACCCTGGGCCTCAAAGCTGGCAAAACGTCCAAATTCTTCAAGCCGCCACACTGTCTCCTTCTTTTCCATATCCACGTGGAAAATCTCATCACCATCAAAGTCAAACATAAACTCGCCTGATGAGTCAGGCTTCAGATAGAACTCAGCCTGGATGATCACATGCTCCTCTGAAAAGGGAGGAAAGGGTGTCAGAGTGGGTACCAGGTGGAAGAGAGAAAGAAGAATCCAGTATGTGAGAAAGACATGTTGGCAGGGGCAGTGGAACCATACGGAGTGGAACCATACAGAATGAAGGAGTGGTGGAGGGCAGGGATGAGTCTGGAGATGAGGGTCAGGTGGAGGACATCCAGGCTGAACAGAGTTCTAAGGCAGAAATCAAGGGGCAGAGTTAGAGAGGGTGGATTGAAGGGAAAGAGGGATGAATATCCCTCAGTCTTGTGAAGCTGTGGTTAAGCTCCATGTTACAAGCTGTGAAGTGATCCACTCTTTGGAAATTCACCAGCAGCTGCTAAATAGTAATTGATCACTCACTGTATTTTCCCAGGCATTGAATACACTTCAGCCTTAATTGTGTGAATCTCTCAGACTATTGCAGTTTTAAGAATAGGGAGACACTCTTTAAAAGGCTGTGTTCTGAACTCTGGAATCAAATGAAATAATGAATTCTCTTCGGTCAATGGATATAAAATTGACATACATGATTGTATTCACTTTACCTAGAAAACAAATGTTCTGATACCTATACACATATATACTGCAATTCATATCAGGTACCTGGCCTTCCATCTCCCTGGATAGATTGTTGCTCTGGGGCGATGTTCCTTTCTAGTGATCATCAATATAATATCTGTGCTCAAAATATGCTGATAAGATTCACATGCCAAAATTTAACCAGCATGTATTCAGCTAAGTACAGGAGCTGAGAACATCTCATATTGTTTTCTCATTGAATCCCCACAAAATTATGTGAGGTTGAAATTTGTAATGGCACTCATTTTTTCCAGTAAGAGACATTGAAGCCCAGACAGCAGCTTATTAATGCTTCTCAGAACCTACTCCTCCCTCACATTTGGCACACTTCAAAGTCAATGGTATTAGTCAATACAGAACTCAGTTTTTGCTTCTCTAAACTACATGTGATTGACTTCAATTAATGGTAATGGCAGCACTCCTCCAGACTACAATTTGCTATACTTTCAGATGTATAGCAACATAATACCTGTCATCATTTTGCTCACTTCAAAGATTGTCCTGCAAGTGTCTACAGTTCATCTCTCCAGTGCTTTCAGAGCTCATATCCCTAGATTTGATTCTCTCAGCACCTACCTTTGATAGCCCCGGATTCCTGAGGACACATCAGGAAAGCCACGATAAGAAATCCTAGCACCAGGACTCCATTTATGGCCATTTTCTTCTTTGGTGCTTTGATGGGGGCAGTAGAGCCTTAGACTGGGGTAGCAGTGAGAAGACTAGAAGAAAAGAGAAGGTCTGACATTAAAATTCAAATCACTTAACGTACAGCCAATCACAAAGACCTTTTGAGATGGCACATCTGTTACTAAGGGAAGGGCTCTTGTAAATGGTTCAGGAAAGGAACCACTTCATTAATTAGATAAAGAAATAAAGTTCTTAATCAAATAAACACACAACCAAATAACAACACAAAACATCAGGTTTTTAAGAATGTTGTGAAGTTACTCACAGACTCTTCCATTTCAGCCCAAATGCTAGAAAGAGATGTGCTTGAAGCTTAATAGTGAGAGGAGAGTCAATGGGAACACACCAAGTGAGAGCTAATGAGAGATGATTCCTCTGTGCTGTGACAGCTGGGGATGCTAATTCAGGGCTAATAAACCATCTTAAGAGATGGTAAATTGTCATGCCATGGAGAATGTCTGATTTTGGCAGTGTTGTGTGACAGAGTTTCACTTAAGAAGCTTCTTATTGCTTTAAGATTCTCCTCCATGTCCTACTGTCCCAGAGGGACAACTCAGTCCAAGAGCTGGGCATCCATGGCACTGTACCATATTTAGAGAACATCAGAGGTGAAAGTTAGTTTCAACATTCCCCTAACTATACATGGATGTTAGAGATGTCATAGGTGGTGGTTACTGGAAACCGTTGGACTCTAATCTCTACTATTTGAAATATGACCAGAGATTGGAGTAGACTTGGGGGGACACACCTCATTTGAGGAATCAGGTTGATGAATACGGTAGAGCAAATTGGGCAGAGCCTATTTTACTGGCAGTAATAGAGATAAGAAACTACAGGAAAGCTTTACCATAACCTTCCTCATGTCATAACATCACGACTGCTGTCCTCATGACATAAGTTATTGAAATTCTGTTCCTAAGAATTTATTTTGATATTCTCTCCTGAGAAAATGGAAAGTTAAAACACTCTGGCCCTGATGTTTCTGAACATACGGGGCCATGATAAGGACAATTAAACCACACATAGAAAGGGCTGGAATCTGAATACAACCAGTGAAGAGAGACCTGTCAGTGAGGCAGGCCATCTGATGGTGAGTTCACTGTTGAATATCAGTCATGACACATACGCTCAGGGTGGATTTCCACACTACTGTGCTGATGCCTTATTTGCCGCTTAGCTGCCCTCACAAATCATGAGGGAGAAAACCCTACCATTACTGATTATCTAATCACATCCAAGGGTTTTGAACATCCCCTGACCCTGGTTTTTGGATCACTTGGGAGAGATCCACAGCACAGTGTTGCCCTAAAACTGTTAAGAAATACACTTCCTGGAGGCAAAAGAATGGTCCAGATGAGAGTTCTACCGTATCAGTCTCTGCTGAGAGTCGGGTCCGAATATTTAGGCTTTTCATCTCCTCTCTCAGAGGAAAAAGCAAGTCTAATGTTGTTATGCCTGCCCTTTGCTGGCTGGCATACTAAGTTGTTCTTAAGGTGCTCATAAATATATGGTAAACAGGCATTTTATATAAAAACATTTTGTATGTTGTAATAGCACCTTCACCCTCAGGTGTTTTGCAGCAACTTATGATATGGCTGTGTTCTAAAGCACTGATTGGTTCTCCTCAGGAAATTACTACATTTGGGAAACTTTAGAAAATACTTTCATTTCCCTTTCCCTGTGACAGGAAAGAAGTTCCAATCTGGACTCTACTCATGGTCCCCAGGTCTCTTCCTATACTTGAGCTTCCTAAGTCTGAGGGGATTTCCGAGGACCCTTGAATAAGGTCTTCTCAGTGGCATCAAATGGTGTGGAGCCACTGTGCTAGTAAAAGTCCAGTCTGTAAATAGAAGTCCCTGGAGACACTCTCAACAGAACTGTTTGCTACAGTTTTTCTATATAATAGAGACTTCCATCTTTAGACTGTTAGGAAGCCTGAAGGAGCACAGGTCAGTGCAGACCCCTAACTCTGAGGGGTCAAGAACCTGTGGGAAGCCTCTATGGACATCTCAGCTCTTCTAGAGCCCCAAGGGAAAGACTGCCTTGGGAACACAAGGCTGTTGCCAAGACTCCTGTGTGTGAAACCATTGTGTCCACCACCCGAGATAGCTTCAGTCTACCTGCCACCTCCGAAATCTCATACTACTCACTTTCACTTGCAATGTGTAGGCCACATCCAGATCCCAGGGCAAAGAGATTCCTACTTCTATTCCCTGTAGTACCCACAAATCACTGGATTTGTGACAGGAGATTACTAAAATATATTTACATCTTGATACATCTAGATCTCTAGCATCTGTTTATCTCCACCATGGTTCACTCAGGCTCTTACCACAGTGGGTAACCTAGAACCAGAAAAAATATTAATTGGGCTCTTAGGGGAGGGTTTGGACATGATAGTTTTCCACGGAGCCAGATTATGTCTGGGACCTCACCGCTTCATGTGTGTGTGGTGTGTGTTCAGCGAACCTCCAGCCCCTTCTTTTGGCTTCCTTCCATGCGTTTTGCCCTTAGCATGCAGAACTTCCTATCAGAGTTGATGGTGGGATTGGGGAGGAATATCAATCCAGGCATGTCCTTCCCAAATCTACATGGAGAAACTTTACTGGTTCTGTTTCATTTCTCCATCCCATCTTGAGAGGTGGCAGAAGCTAGTGTTCTGAAATAAATTTCTTTCAGTGTAAAGACTGCCAACTGTTGATATTAACCAATGTGCTAGAGTGGCGTGGTCGTGGGCCTCCCTAACCTATTCTGTGTGAATAAAGAGACCATGGTGCTTTGGCCCATCTCTAACTTGGGAGAATGACAGTATGTGAATTTGATTCATTTTTCTCTTCACCTGTACCTGAAATATATTCTTAAAAGTCTGAGTTTTTAATAGGCCCTGGGGTTGTGAAATCACACTTCTCTGCTTGGGTAATCTTTGTCAATAAGAACATGCAGATTAATGCCACACACACACACACACACAGACGCACACACACTCATTAGAGGAGTTCTTCTCGTGATGTTGTATAGGAATTATAGCATACCATAGGATTTATTTGCTAAATTTTAATAAGTAGAGCATTCTAAAATTTCCTGTAAATTGCACAAACATATCTGAATTCAGCCATTAAACTGTGTGGAACAATGTAAGAATCAATTGTCCCAATTGGATTTAAGATAAATCCTTTTCTACCCCCTGCTGGAAATTTTTGCAGGCAGAAGTGAGTTGAGTTCATCTTACTCACGTTCTAGTTGGGATGGATTCAGAGAGAGGGAGGAAGACGAAAAGGCAGGACATGTCTTAGGGAGAATAAAATGCAGAACCCTCACTGAGAATTTAAGAAGAATACAGGTAGTATGAAGATGAAAAGTTAAGAAACTTGAAGATGAATCACTAGGCCTGCTGACCGACTGGATTAGGATAAGGTGCTAGAGAGTGATTAAAAAGAATGTACCTGGTTCATGTCTCAAGTGAATGTCATAAATGACTGAAGGAAATTTTTACACAAAAATAGACTTTGGTGCAGGAGGTGGGGCTTGTTTGCACCAAGTGTGGCGTGGGTCCAGCACAGAGTGTGAAGGAACATGTTGGTGAACACAAGAGGACAGGGAGAACACGAGTGGACAAATGGCATATCAAGAACAGATCATTGCAACACTCTGTGGGGATAATACATGCGGAGTGGTCAATGCTGTAAACTATTTTAGAATAACCAGGAGTGAAGATGTAGAGTAACCTCACACAGTTTGGGTTTCTGAGGTTACTTTTAAACTTTAAAACTTTTAAGGTAGGAAGAAAGAAGAGAACTAGGCCTGCGGATTGCTATGGGTTTCACTGGAAGGTGTTTTGGTACGCACTTTCTCTCACCAATTAAAAAACCCACAAATAACGACTATATTAGTTCTTACCATCATATCTTCTAGATAATAATTGCATTTACAATTTGTTCTGTGAAATCTGCGCTTTAAAAAATCTTAGGGTGGCACAAAAACAGACACATAGACCAATGGAATAGAATAGAAACCCCAGAACTAGACCCACAAACGTATGGCTAACTCATCTTTGACAAAGCAGGAAAGAATATCCAATGGAAAAAAGACAGTCTCTTTAACAAATGGTGCTGGGAGAACTGGACAGCAACATGCAGAAGGTTGAAACTAGACCACTTTCTCACACCATTCACAAAAATAAACTGAAAATGGATAAAGGACCTGAATGTGAGACAGGAAACCATCAAAACCTTAGAGGAGAAAGCAGGAAAAGACCTCTCTGACCTCAGCCGTAGCAATCTCTTACTTGACACATCCCCAAAGGCAAGGGAATTAAAAGCAAAAGTGAATTACTGGGACCTTATGAAGATAAAAAGCTTCTGCACAGCAAAGGAAACAACCAACAAAACTAAAAGGCAACCAACGGAAGGGGAAAAGATATTTGCAAATGACATATCGGACAAAGGGCTAGTATCCAAAATCTATAAAGAGCTCACCAAACTCCACACCCGAAAAACAAATAACCCAGTGAAGAAACGGGCAGAAAACATGAATAGACACTTCTCTAAAGAAGACATCCGGATGGCCAACAGGCACATGAAAAGATGCTCAACGTCTCTCCTCATCAGGGAAATACAAATCAAAACCACACTCAGATATCACCTCACGCCAGTCAGAGTGGCCAAAATGAACAAATCAGGAGACTATAGATGCTGGAGAGGATGTGGAGAAACGGGAACCCTCTTGCACTGTTGGTGGGAATGCAAATTGGTGCAGCCGCTCTGGAAAGCAGTGTGGAGGTTCCTCAGAAAATTAAAAATAGACCTACCCTATGACCCAGCAATAGCACTGCTAAGAATTTACCCAAGGGATACAGGAGTACTGATGCATAGGGGCACTTGTACCCCAATGATCATAGCAGCACTCTCAACAATAGCCAAATTATGGAAAGAGCCTAAATGTCCATCAACTGATGAATGGAGAAAGAAATTGTGGTTTATATACACAATGGAATACTACGTGGCAATGAGAAAAAATGAAATATGGCCTTTTGTAGCAACGTGGATGGAACTGGAGAGTGTGATGCTAAGTGAAATAAGCCATATAGAGAAAGACAGATACCATATGGTTTCACTCTTATGTGGATCCTGAGAAACTTAACAGGAACCCATGGGGGAGGGGAAGGAAAAAAAAAAAAAAAAGAGGTTAGAGTGGGAGAGAGCCAAAGCATAAGAGTCTGTTAAAAAACTGAGAACAAACTGAGGGTTGATGGGGGGTGGGAGGGAGGAAAGGGTGGGTGATGGGTATTGAGGAGGGCACCTTTTGGGATGAGCAATGGGTGTTGTATGGAAACCAATTTGACAATAAATTTCATATATTAAAATAAATAAATAAATAAATAAATAAATAAATAAATAAAATAAAACAATAAAATAAAATAAAATAAAAAAGAATAAAAAAAAATCTTAGGGGAAGGTTCCACTTAGGGGGTAAACACGGTGGTATTCTCAATCAAGTGTCTGGCCCTGTGGCCAGTAAAATGAGTCCATTGAAAACTGTAAAATCACTTCAACATAAGTGCAGTCAGAAGGGATGGCATCGTTTTGTCTTGACATTGTGCCTATAGGTGAATATTCAAAGGTCTTCAGGAAAAAACTTCCCCGTTTTTTGTTGGTTTGTTTGTTTTTGTCTTTTTCATAATGCACAGTAAAAGTGGTACTAGGATATTCTCTTTTGTGGTCAATAGTATTTAATTCTTCTTAAATTTTGACGGAGTATTCAGCGGGCTTGGAAAGGTCAAAGCTCTTAATTCAGGATGCATTACCTGATATTTCTACATGTACATCTGAAATTCTCAGGTATGTTTGATGTAATTAGGTTGTTTAATGAATACTAGGTTAATGACTTTTAAAGTCTTTTTATACTAAATATCACTGGGTTTTTTGTGTTTTTATTTGTTTGGTTGTTTGTTTGTTTTGAGAGAGAGAGAGTCAGAGAGAGGGAGGAGCAGAATCCCAAGCAGGATCTGCGATATCAGGGCAGGGCTTGAACTCACGAACCCTGAGATCATGACCTAAGCTGAGATCAAGAGTAGATGCTTAAAGGACTGAGCTAACTAGACACCTCTGTTTATTTTTTTGTTTTTGTTTTGATAAGAACACAAAATGGAATGTGCTTTTAAAAATACTGTTTTTTGAGGGCTCCTGGGTGGTTTAGTCGGTTCACAACTGTCTGACTTCGGCTTGGGTCATGATCTCAAGTTCGTGAGTTCCAACCCCGCATCGGGTTCTGTGCAGATGGTTCAGAGCCTGAAGTTTGTTTTGGGTTCTGTGTCTCCCTCTCTCTCTGCCCCTCCCTGGCTCACACTGTTTCTCTCTTGCTCTCTCTCAAAAATAAGTAAACATTAAACACATTTTTTTAAAATCCTGTTTTTTGAGGGTTAAAATTATTTTTAAATTTTTAAATTTTTTAAAAATGTAATTTTTTGTCAAGTTGGCTAACATACACTGCATCCAGTGTGCTCTTGGTTCTGGGGGTAGATTCCCATGATTCATCACTTACATACAACACCCAGTGCTCGTCCCCACAAGTGCCTAAAAATATTTGTTAATTAAAAAATGTTTGATTGAACTCCAGTAATATTGTGTTAGTTTCAGGTGTATAGCATAGTCATTTCACAATGATATACATTAGGATATGCTCTCCAGAAGTGTAGTTATCATGTATAACCCCACAATGTTATTACAATATTTGTGACTATATTCGCTATGGTGTAGGCTTCATCTCCAGGACTTAGTTATTTTACAACCGGAAGTTTGTACTTCTTAATCTCCTTCTTGAATTTCAACCATCCCCCCCCATCCTCTCTGGCAACAACTAGTTTATTCTCCACATTTATGAGTCTGTTTCTTCCTTTTTGTTGTTGGTGTTTGGTCGTTTGTTTTAGAGTCCATATATGTTAAGTCATACAGCTTGGAAAACAAAGGTGTGTTTCAAAAAAGAAAAAGTAAATGTAAATCACTTCGACTCGTAACAGTAAATGTGTAACACCCTTTCTACTGCTCCACGGCAAATTTAATCTTAGGCTCATTTTCTAGGTCTTTTCTGGAAATCTGATAAAGGAGGAATGTCAGCTAGATTTTTAGAGAAAACTGTCTGTGGTCAAAATGCCCTTTGCTTGGTAAATCATATCATGTCTGGGAAGAATACTGGATGAAGTCTAACAAATGGTGGGAACCCACAGTTTGAACATCACTAAATGCAGTGACCCTTGTAACCGGGGTCTGGAAGCGATGTTCATGGAGTTGTTATTAGACGTACAGGCTCCAAGGGAGATGAGGATGCTAAGCCAGGGCAGACTCCACTCCCATAGGTGTCAATTCATCTCCCACACCTAAAGTCTCCCTTGAGGGTGGGGTGGGCAGAGACTAGCACCTGGACTGCATTATGGACTTTTTCAAGACTATGTCCCACTGAAGATAAAAATATCTGATGCGGCCCCTTTGACATGCTTTCATTTCTGTCTGTCATCCTACTGAGTGAATCTGAGAGCCAAGTGTTGCCTGGGGCAATCATGTGAATCTGCATTTCAATGTAAGAAAATCCCCTGAGTCTTAATATATGAACAATTTGATTTCATTTCTTTCGTATATATATGTGTGTGTGTGTGTGTGTGTGTGTGTGTGTGTGTGTGTATGGGAATGCTGTCTTTTTATCCATTAGAAATATATATATGATATATAAAATATATCACATATAAATTATATGAATATTAAATATGTGTATGTATCATATATACTACATCTCATATATAAATTATATTCTTATAAATAAATATATAATTTCATAAGATATTTTTAAAACATTTCATATGTTTACAGCTTTAACATAATCTCACACCTGATATTTTATTTTCCCTTAAAAAAATTAATTCTAGTTGGTTAGCATACAGTGTTACATTGGTTTCAGGTCTATAATACAATGATTCCATACAACACTTGCATACATTACCCAATGCTCATCACAAGTGTCTTCCTTAATTCCTATCACCTATTTCACGCATCCCCCAAACCCCCATCTGGCATCTACGTGTGTTCTCCATAATTAAGAGTCTGTTTCTTGATTTGTCTCTTTTTTACCTCTTTGCTCAACTGTTTTGTTTCTTAAATTCCACAAGTGAGTGAAATCATATGGTATTTGTCTTCTTTGACTTATTTTGTTTATTATTATGCTCTTTAGCACCATTGGTGTTGTTGCAAATGGCAGGATTTGGCTTGCAATGGCAAGCCTTAAAAAAAAGCTGAATAATATCCCATTGTGTGTGTGGAATACATATATTCCACATATATATATATATATATATATATATATATATATATAGTGTGTGTGTGTGTGTGTGTGTGTGTGTGTGTGTGTATACACCACATCTTCTCTATGTATTCATCAATCGATAGGCACTTGGGCTGCTTCCATAACTGGCAATTGTAGGTAATGCTGCCATAAACATCAAGGTGCATGCATTCTCTTGAAATAGTGTTTTCGTATTCTTTTGGTAAATACCCACTAGTGCAATTGCTGAATCACAAGGTAGTTCTATTTTTAACTTTTGGAGGAATGTCCATACCATTTTCCACAGTGACTGCACCAGTTCACATTCTCACCAATAATGCTGAGGGTTCTCTTTTCCCCACATCCTCCCCAACACTAGTTGTTTCTTGTTCTCTTTACTTTAGCCCTTCTGACAGGTGTGAGGTGATATCTTATTAGAGGTTTGATGTGTATTCTCTGATGGTAAGTGATGATGAACATCTTGTCATGTGTGTATTGGCCATCTGTAAGTCTTCCTTGGACAAATGTCTTTTCATGTCTTCCCATTTTTTAATTGTATTATTTATTTTGGGGGTATTGAGTTGTATAAGTTCTCTATAAATTTCAGATGCTAACCCTTTATTAGATATGTCATTGGCAGATATCTTCTCCCATGCTGTAGGTAGCCTTTGAGTTTTGTTGATTGTTTCCTTCCCTGTGCAGAATATTTTTATTTTGATGTAGTCCCAATAATTTTTGTTTGTTTGTTTTTGTCTTCGTTCCCTTGCCTCAGGAGACATATCTAGAAAGAAGTTGCTCTGGCCAATGTCAAAAAGGTTACTGCCTCTGTTCTCTTCTTGGATATTCAAGGTTTGAAGTCTCACAATTAGGTTTTTATTCCATTTTGAATTTATTTTTGTGTGTGATATAAGAAAATGTCCAGTTTCATTCTTTTGCATGCTGCTGTCCAGTTTTCCCTAATCCATTCATCAAAGAGACTGTCTTTTCCCTATTGGATATTGTTTCCTGCCTTGTCAAAGATTAAATGGCCATATAGTTGTGGATTTATTTCCGGGTTCTTGGTGTTTATGGGTGTTCTGTTCTATTTATCTATATGTCTATTTTTGTGCCTGTACCATACTGTTTTGATTACTACAACTTTGCAATATAACTGGATGTCTGGAATTGTGATGCCTCCAGCTTGGTCTTCCTTTTTCAAGTTTGCTTTGGCTATTTGGGACATTTTGTGTTTCCATACAAATTTTAGGATGGTTTGTTCTAGTTCTGTGAAAAATGTTGTTAGTACTTTGATAAGGTTCGTGTAAAATGTGTGGATTGCTTTGGATAGTACAGACATTTCAACAATATTTATTCTTCCAATTATTGAACATGAAATGTCTTTGTATTTATTTCTGTCATCTTTAATTTCTTCCCTCATTGTTTTATAGCTTTCAGAGTACAAGCCTTTTACCTCCTTGGTTAGGTTTATTCCTAGGTGTCTTACTGTTTTGTGTGCAATTGTAAATGGGATTGAATCCTTGATTTCTCTTTCTGCTGCTTCATTATTGGTGTATAGAAATGCAACAGATCTCTGTCCATTGATTTTATTGAATTCATTTGTCAGTTCTAGCAGTTTTTTGGTGGAATCTTTTGGTTTTCTTTGTATAGTAGTAAGTCATCTGCAAATAGTGAAAGTTTCACTTCTCTTTCACCCATTTGGATGCTTTAATTTCTTTCTATTTTGTGTACTGTGGTTAGCACTTCCAGGAGAATTTTTTTTAAGTTTTAATTATTTATTTTGGAAGAGACAGAGAGAGAGAGGGGAGTGGCACAGAGAGGGAGAGAGAGAGAATCCCAAGCAGGCTTCGTACTGTCAGCACGGAGCCTCACACGTGGCTCGATCTCAGGAACTGTGAGAACATGACCTGAGCCTAAATCCAGAGTCAGACGCTTCGCCTACTGGACCACCCAGGTGCCTTCCCCAGGACTTCCAGGAGTATGTTAAACAAAGTGGTGAGAATAGACAAACCTATCTTGTTCATGGCCTTCAGGGAAAAGCTCTTAGTTTTTCCCCATTATGGATGTATTATCTGTGGTTTTTCCATAAATGGCTTTAAGTATATTGAGATATTCTCTCTATACACAGTTGGTTAAGGGTTTTGTTTTTCTTTTTTTAATCATGAATGGATTTCACATTTTGTCATTAGCTTTCTCTGTGTCTTTTGAGATGATCATATGGTTCTTATTCTTTCTCTTGGTGCCTGTGATGTATCATGTTGATTTGCACATATTGAACCACCCTTGCAACCCAGGATGAATCTCACGGGCTTGTGGTGAATGAATTATTGAATGTATTGTTGGATTCCATTTATAGTATTTGGTAGAGGATATTTGCATCTAGGTTCATCAGGGATTTTGGTCTGTAGTTCTCATTTTTAATGATGTGTTTATCTGGTTTTGGTATCAGGGTAATGCTGGCCTCATAAAATGAGTGTGGAAGTTTTCCCTGTTTTTAATTTTTGGAGTAGTTTGTGAAGAATAGATATTAAGTCTTCTTTAAATGTTTGGGGGGAGAGGAAGTTGGAAGATGGCGGCTTAGGAGGAAGCTGGGCTCCCTGCGCGTCCTGCTGATCACTTAGATTCCACCTACACCTGCCTAAATAACCCAGAAAACCGCCAGAGGATTAGCAGAAGAGAGTCTCCGGAGCCAAGTGCAGACGAGAGGCCCACGGAAGAGGGTAGGAAGGGCGGCGAGGCGGTGCGCGCTCCATGGACTGGCGGTTGGAAGCCGGGGCGGAGGGGCGGCTCGCCGGCCAAGCAGAGCCCCCGAGTGTGGCTAGCAAAAGCGGAGGGGCCTGACGGACTGTGTTTCGACAGCAAGCGCGACTTAGGGTCTGGGAGGTCATAAGTTAACAGCTCTGCTCAGAAAGTGGGAAGGCTGGAGGACAAAGGGAGGGAGAGCTGCTGAGCCCCCGGATGACAGAGCTCAGTTTGGTGGGGAACAAAGGCGCTCGCCAGCGCCATCTCCCTCGCCCATCCCCCAGCCAAAATCCCAAAGGGAACCAGTTTCTGCCAGGGAACTTGCTCGCTCCGCGCAAACACCCAACTCTGTGCTTCTGCAGAGGAGCCAAACCTCCGGCAGCGGATCTGACTCCCTCCTGCGGCCACAGGGCCCCTCCTGAAATGGATCACCTAAGGAGAAACGAGCTAAGCCTGCCCCTCCTGCCCCCGTGCACCTTGCCTACCCACCCCAGCTAATACGCCAGATCCCCAGCACCACAAGCCTGGTAGTGTGCAAGTAGCCCAGACGGGCCATGCCACCCCACAGTGAATCCTGCCCCGAGGAGAGGGGAAGAGAAGGCACACACCAGTCTGACTGTGGCCCCATCGGTGGGCTGGGGGCAGATATCAGGTCGGACTGCGGCCCCGCCCACCAACTCCAGTTATACACCACAGCACAGGGGAAGTGACCTGCAGGTCCTCACCACTCCAGGGACTATCCAAAATGACCAAACGGAAGAATTCCCCTCAGAAGAATCTCCAGGAAATAACAACAGCTAATGAGCTGATCAAAAAGGATTTAAATAATATAACAGAAAGTGAATTTAGAATAATAGTCATAAAATTAATCACTGGGCTTGAAAACAGTATAGAGACAAGTATAGAGAATCTCTTGCTACAGAGATCAAGGGACTAAGGAACAGTCATGAGGAGCTGAAAAGCGCTTTAAACGAAATGCAAAACAAAATGGAAATGACGACAGCTTGGGTGGAAGAGGCAGAGGAGAGAATAGGTGAACTAGAAGATAAAGTTATGGAAAAAGAGGAAGCTGAGAGAAAGAGAGATAAAAAAATCCAGGAGTATGAGGGGAAAATTAGAGACCTAAGTGATACACTAAAAAGAAATAATATATGCATAATTGGTATCCCAGAGGAGGAAGAGAGAGGGAAAGGTGCTGAAGGGGTACTTGAAGAAATTATAGCTGAGAACTTCCCTGAACTGGGGAAGGAAAAAGGCATTGAAATCCAAGAGGCACAGAGAACTCCCTTCAGAAGTAACTTGAATCGATCTTCTGCACGACATATCATAGTGAAACTGGCAAAATACAAGGATAAAGAGAAAATTCTGAAAGCAACAAGGGATAAACGTGCCCTCACATATAAAGGGAGACCTATAAGACTCGTGACTGATCTCTCTTTTGAAACTTGGCAGGCCAGAAAGGAATGGCAGGAGGTCTTCAATGTGATGAACAGAAAAAATATGCAGCCGAGAATCCTTTATCCAGCAAGTCTGTCATTTAGAACAGAAGGAGAGATAAAGGTCTTCCCAAACAAACAAAAACTGAAGGAATTTGTCATCACTAAACCAGCCCTACAAGAGATCCTAAGGGGGATCCTGTGAGACAAAGTACCAGAGACATCACTGCAAGCATAAAACATACAGACATCACAATGACTCTAAACCCGTATCTTTCTATAATAACACTGAATGTAAATGGATTACATGCGCCAACCAAAAGACATAGGGTATCAGAATGGTTAAAAAAACAAGACCCATCTATTTGGCGTTTACAAGAGACTCATTTAGACCTGAGGACACCTTTAGATTGAGAGTGAGGGGATGGAGAACTATTTATCATGCTACTGGAAGCCAAGAGAAAGCTGGAGTAGCCATACTTCTATCAGACAAACTAGACCTTAAATTAAAGGCTGTAACAAGAGATGAAGAAGGGCATTATATAATAATCACAGGGTCTATCCATCAGGAAGAGCTAACAATTATAAATGTCTATGCGCCGAATACCGGAGCCCCCAAATATATAAAACAATTACTTATAAACATAAGCAACCTTATTGATAAGAATGTGGTAATTGCAGGGGACTTTAACACCCCACTTACAGAAATGATAGATCATCTAGACACACGGTCAATAAAGAAACAAGGGCCCTGAATGAGACATTGGATCAGATGGACTTGACAGATATATTTAGAACTCTGCATCCCAAAGCAACAGAATACACTTTCTTCTCGAGTGCACATGGAACATTCTCCAAGATAGATCATATACTGGGTCACAAAACAGCCCTTCATAAGTATACAAGAATTGAAATCATACCATACATACTTTCAGACCACAATGCTATGACGCTTGAAATCAACCACAGGAAAAAGTCTGGAAAGCCTCCAAAAGCATGGAGGTTAAAGGACACCCTACTAAAGAATCAGTGGGTCAACCAGGCAATTAGAGAAGAAATTAAAAAATATATGGAAACAAACAAAAATGAAAATACAACAATCCAAATGCTTTGGGACGCAGCGAAGGCAGTCCTGAGAGGAAAATACATTGCAATCCAGGCCTATCTCAAGAAACAAGAAAAATCCCAAATACAAAATCTAACAGCACACCTAAAGGAAATAGAAGCAGAACAGGAAAGGCAGCCTAAACCCAGCAGAAGAAGAGAAATCATAAAGATCAGAGAATAAATAAACAATATAGAATCTTAAAAAACTATAGAGCAGATCAATGAAACCGAGAGTTGGTTTTTTGAAAAAATAAACAAAATTGACAAACCTCTAGCCAGGCTTCTCAAAAAGAAAAGTGAGATGACCCAAATAGATAAAATCATGAATGAAAAATGGGATTATTACAACCAACCCCTCAGAGATACAAACAATTATCAGGGAATACTATGAAAAATTATATGCCAACAAATTGGACAACCTGGAAGAAATGGACAAATTCCTAAACACCCACACTCTTCCAAAACTCAATCAGGAGGAAATAGAAAGCTTGAACAGACCCATAACCAGCGAAGAAATTGAATCGGCTATCAAAAATCTCCCAACAAATAAGAGTCCAGGACCAGATGGCTTCCCAGGGGAGTTCTACCAGACGTTTAAAGCAGAGATAATACCTATCCTTCTCAAGCTATTCCAAGAAATAGAAAGGGAAGGAAAACTTCCAGACTCATTCTATGAAGCCAGTATGACTTTGATTCCTAAACCAGACAGAGACCCAGTAAAAAAAGAGAACTACAGGCCAATATCCCTGATGAATATGGATGCAAAAATTCTCAATAAGATACTAGCAAATCGAATTCAACAGCATATAAAAAGAATTATTCACCATGATCAAGTGGGATTCATTCCTGGGATGCAGGGCTGGTTCAACATTCGCAAATCAATCAACGTGATACATCACATTAACAAAAAAAAAGAGAAGAACCATATGATCCTGTCAATCGATGCAGAAAAGGCCTTTGACAAAATCCAGCACCCTTTCTTAATAAAAACCCTTGAGAAAGTCGGGATAGAAGGAACATACTTAAAGATCATAAAAGCCATTTATGAAAAGCCCACAGCTAACATCATCCTCAATGGGGAAAAACTGAGAGCTTTTTCCCTGAGATCAGGAACACGACAGGGATGCCCACTCTCTCCGCTGTTGTTTAACATAGTGTTGGAAGTGCTAGCATCAGCAATCAGACAACAAAAGGAAATCAAAGGCATCAAAATTGGCAAAGATGAAGTCAAGCTTTCGCTTTTTGCAGATGACATGATATTATACATGGAAAACCGATGTATACATGGAAAACCCACCAAAAGTCTGCTAGAACTGATACATGAATTCAGCAAAGTTGCAGGATACAAAATCAATGTACAGAAATCAGTTGCATTCTTATACACTAACACTGAAGCAACAGAAAGACAAATAAAGAAACTGATCCCATTCACAATTGCACCAAGAAGCATAAAATACCTAGGGATAAATCTAACCAAAGATGTAAAAGATCTGTATGCTGAAAACTATAGAAAGCTTATGAAGGTAATTGAAGAAGATATAAAGAAATGGAAAGACATTCCCTGCTCATGGATTGGAAGAATAAATATTGTCAAAATGTCAATACTACCCAAAGCTATCTACACATTCAATGCAATCCCAATCAAAATTGCACCAGCATTCTTCTCGAAACTAGAACAAGCAATCCTAAAATTCATATGGAACCACAAAAGGCCCCGAATAGCCAAAGTAATTTTGAAGAAGAAGACCAAAGCAGGAGGCATCCCAATCCCAGACTTTAGCCTCTACTACAAAGCTGTCATCATCAAGACAGCATGGTATTGGCACAAAAACAGACACATAGACCAATGGAATAGAATAGAAACCCCAGAACTAGACCCACAGACCAATGGAATAGAATAGAAACCCCAGAACTAGACCCACAAACCCCAGAACTAGACCCACAAACTTGACAAAGCCGGAAAGAACATCCAATGGGACAAAGACAGTCTCTTTAACAAATGGTGCTGGGAGAACTGGACAGCAACATGCAGAAGGCTGAAACTAGACCACTTTCTCACACCATTCACAAAAATAAACTGAAAATGGATAAAGGACCTGAATGTGAGACAGGAAACCATCAAAACCTTAGAGGAGAAAGCAGGAAAAGACCTCTCTGACCTCAGCCGTAGCAATCTCTTACTTGACACATCCCCAAAGGCAAGGGAATTAAAAGCAAAAGTGAATTACTGGGACCTTATGAAGATAAAAAGCTTCTGCACAGCAAAGGAAACAACCAACAAAACTAAAAGGCAACCAACGGAAGGGGAAAAGATATTTGCAAATGACATATCGGACAAAGGGCTAGTATCCAAAATCTATAAAGAGCTCACCAAACTCCACACCCGAAAAACAAATAACCCAGTGAAGAAACGGGCAGAAAACATGAATAGACACTTCTCTAAAGAAGACATCCGGATGGCCAACAGGCACATGAAAAGATGCTCAACGTCTCTCCTCATCAGGGAAATACAAATCAAAACCACACTCAGATATCACCTCACGCCAGTCAGAGTGGCCAAAATGAACAAATCAGGAGACTATAGATGCTGGAGAGGATGTGGAGAAACGGGAACCCTCTTGCACTGTTGGTGGGAATGCAAATTGGTGCAGCCGCTCTGGAAAGCAGTGTGGAGGTTCCTCAGAAAATTAAAAATAGACCTACCCTATGACCCAGCAATAGCACTGCTAAGAATTTACCCAAGGGATACAGGAGTACTGATGCATAGGGGCACTTGTACCCCAATGATCATAGCAGCACTCTCAACAATAGCCAAATTATGGAAAGAGCCTAAATGTCCATCAACTGATGAATGGAGAAAGAAATTGTGGTTTATATACACAATGGAATACTACGTGGCAATTAGAAAAAATGAAATATGGCCTTTTGTAGCAACGTGGATGGAACTGGAGAGTGTGATGCTAAGTGAAATAAGCCATACAGAGAAAGACAGATACCATATGGTTTCACTCTTATGTGGATCCTGAGAAACTTAACAGGAACCCATGGGGGAGGGGAAGGAAAAAAAAAAGAGGTTAGAGTGGGAGAGAGCCAAAGCATAAGAGACTGTTAAAAACTGAGAACAAACTGAGGGTTGATGGGGGGTGGGAGGGAGGGGGGGGTGGTTGATGGGTATTGAGGAGGGCACCTTTTGGGATGAGCACTGGGTGTTGTATGGAAACCAATTTGACAATAAATTTCATATATTGAAAAAAAAAAAAAAGAATCTGGCAGAGAATCTTAATAGACATTTTCCCTAAGAAGGTATACTGATGGCCCACATGCACATGTAAAGATGTTCAACTTCATCAATCACCAGGAAAAAGTAAATCAAATCACAATGAGATATCACTTCACACTTGTTAGAATAGCTTTGATCAAAAAGACAAGAATTAAAAAGGGTTGGCAGGGATGTAGAGAAGAGAACTTTTATGTACTGTTGGTGTGAATGTTAATTGGTTTAGGTTCTATCGAAAGCAGTTTGGAATTTCTTCAAAAAGATTCAAAATAGACCTATCATATGGTCCAGCAATTCCACTTCTGGGTATTTAACAGAAGAAAATTAAAACACTAACTTGAAGATATTTGCATACCCATATTAATTGCAGCATTATTTATAATAGCCAAGGTATGGAAACAATCTAAGTGTTCATCAAGAACATCAAGTGTTCATAAATGAAATATGTCACAAAGAGAAAGGCAAATTAGAATGATCTTACCTAAATGTTGAGCCAGAAATAAAAAAACAAATAAGAAACAAAAAAATAAATAAATACAAAGGCTAAGCTCAGGGATACAGAGAACAAATCGGTGATTGCCAAAGGTGGGAGGTTGGAGGTGGTAAAATGAGTCTAATGAATGTAGCAGGGTAGCGATTTTCTCTTTGATAAAATACCCTTAAAAAATTTTTTTTAAATCTAGATATATAGAAATTAAGTACCAATGTCAAATTCTGTCAAGTGATATTTTATGATTCTCTCAAGATAGTCATATTTTCTGTCTCCTTCTTTATCTTAATATGGTAATTTGCATTAATTAATTCCCAAACATTAAAACAACCTTGCAGTCCTGCAATAAATTGCACTTAGCCATGATTTGTTGATTTTTGAATGTCACTGGATTCAACTTAGTAAGTTTTTCTTAAGAATTTGGCATCTGTATAAGAGTGATGAGTCTGTTTATTTCTCTTTGTTACAGTGTTCTTGTCAAGTTTTGATATGAAGGTTATTTTGGTCCCATAAAAAGTATTTGAAAATGTTTCATTTCTTTTTACTTTTTTGGAAGTTTGTGTAAATTAAGATAGTTTCTTTCTTAAATATTTTTAAGAATTTACCGGAGAGCTAAACATAGGGTTTTATTGTAGAAAACTTTTTCATAATAGACTTATTTTTCTTTATTAGTTATGGGACTCTTTTCATTTTATATATCATTTGTGAGCTTTGGTGCATGGTACATTTTGAGTAATTTATCCACCACATTTGATTTATTTTGTAAAGTTGTTCATAATATCTATTATTATTATTTCATAATGAGGAATCTGTGGGACTACAACTAAAGAGAAAGTATTTGTTTAATTCATGTTCCAGAAGGAGATGAAAACTAGGTGATACTGAAAAAGTTTTTGAGGGAAACCTGAACGAATATTTCCAAAATCCAGCAAAATACATGCACCTAAAGATTCAAGAAGCTGTGCAAACTCAAACGGTAAGATTCAAACATAAGCCCTCACATATTAATAATTACCTTAGATGTAAATGATTTAAAATGATCAATTAACAGAAAACATGAGATTGGATAAAAATGACCCAACTATATTATGTCTGCAACAAACTCACTGCAAATTTAACAATATAGGAAGATTGAAATAGAAGAATGGAAAAAGATAAGCCAGGTAAACAATTATCAAAAAAAGTATAAATGGCTATACTAATTAAAGTAGAATTCAGACAAAGACTATCACCAGAGATGCAGGACAGAGTACAATAATCTTCCAAGAAGACATAGCAGTCCTAAATGTGTAGGTACCAAACAACATGATGGCAAAGTAGGTTCAACAAAAAGTGGTAGAACTGAAAGAAGAACTATACAAATACACAAATATACTTGAAGTCTTCAACAGTCCTCTCAGAATAATTAATGAAACAGTTAGAAATTCAGCAAGAATATAAAACTCAACACCATCAACCACCATGATGCAATGGACACTTCTAGACCATCCCACCAAACAATAGCCGAATACTTTCTTTTCAAGTGTCCATGGAATCTTTGTGAAGATAGATGGTCTGTGGACTATACAAGGAACTTCAACAAATGTTAAAGAACTGAAGTCATACAGACTGTGTTCTTTACATATAATGGAATGAATCTAAAAATCAATAATAAAAAGATAACCAGCACAAGTCCTAACATTTGGAAACTGAACAACATACTTCTGGGTCAGAATGGATATCTCAAGGAAAATATAAAATGTATTAAACAAAGTGAAAGTGAAAATACAACAACACATGTTGAAAATATATCTAAATTTGTGACACATAATTAAAGCAGCAGTTATAAAAATTACATAGTATCACCTCACGTCTGTCAGAATGTTTAAAATTAACAACTCAAGAAACAGATGTTGACAAAGATGTAGAGAAAACAGAACACTTTTGCACTGCTGGTGGGAATGCAAACTGGTGTGGCCACTCTGGAGAAGAGTATGGAGGTTCCTCAACAACTTAAAGGTAGAACTACCCTACCACCCAGCAATTGCACTACCAGGTATTTATCTGAAAGATACAAAAATGCTGATTCAAAGTGGCACGTGCACCCCAATGTTTATACCAGCACTACTGAGGGGGTTTTTGAGCAAATGGCTAAGAAAGAATTCTTGAGACATCTTTGGTGCATAAAGGTGATTTTATTAAAGCATGGGTAAAGGACCCATGGGCAGAAAGAGCAGCACTGGGGTTGTGAGGAGTGACTGATTATATATTTTTAAGTTAGTGGGGGTTAGGGATAGCGTAAATCTCCAAGGAATTTGGAAGCAAAGCTTTCAGGACCTTGAAGGACTAACTGCTGTAGAGATAAGGTTACTTTTAGTTAAACAAAAAACATCAAGGAAGTAAGGCAGGCATGAGTTCCTTGAGCAAGGTCACACTGCCTGTTTCAGGTGTCTATCAGTGGGCTACAAACTGTGAGGAGATTTAATTAAACTACATTTCTCTTGCCTTAGATTTCCTCATCATTTTCACCCCTGAACAACTTTGACACTTAAATCTTGAAGGTTGTTGAAGGTAGAAGTTTTCATCTTCTGGGGCCGCCTGGGTGGCTCAGTCGGTTGAGCGGCCGACTTCGGCTCAGGTCATGATCTCGTGGTCCGTGAGTTCGAGCCCCGCGTCGGGCTCTGTGCGGACAGCTCAGAGCCTGGAGCCTGTTTCTGATTCTGTGTCTCCCTCTCTCTGACCCTCCCCGTTCATGCTCTGTCTCTCTCTGTCTCAAAAATAAATAACATTAAAAAAAATTAAAAAAAAAAAAAAAGAAGTTCTCATCTTCTGTAGCTTCCTCCTGCTGAATAGGGGCGTAGAGATGTCCCTACTTATGGGTCATGGTTGGTCAGTTGAGAATTTCATAGGAGTTAGGAAAGGCTAAGGCAGCTGTATCTACAGTTAATATCATATTGGGAGTCTCCTTGAGCAGAAAGGATCATCTGTTGGCTTGAAGTTGTGGCAGTGAAGGACTCCAGTGTCTGAGTTTTGAATGCTGCCAGTGAGAAGGTTTCTAGATGTCAGACTTTAAGCATCCTCAGATGGGGTGGGAACAGGCTGCAGGAATTAGATGTTTTTGTTATTGTTGTTGTTGTTGCTATTGTTTGTAATTCAAATATCTGTGGTGATCCTTTTGGATGGCCCACAAAGCAACAGGTGCAAAGATTATCTATACGTGTTGTGACAATTTCTCTGAAGTTTACTTCAAGTTTTCTAACTTAGCCAACCAATAAACATTTAAAGACAACCAGAACTAGAATGTAACATCCATAAAGGTACATTATTGGAACATAATTTTTCTCTCTAACAACCCTCATTTCCAGAGATGGCTAAATCAAGACTAATTTGTTTGTAGAACAAGTCCAGTTTTAACAAACTCGGCCTAATTATTTACGTAAGCTCAGCAAGAAGAGCGATTGTTCATATAGATGTTTTAGAATTTGCTTTGCTGGAACTTTTCATAAGGAATCTCTAGATTGAACTATTAGTAGGCTGTGCAGTCCAGAAACCAAGCCAAGTGCTTGCTGTCAGACATGCCCGCAATACCTGTAGATTTGGGCAAATTCCTTTCCAGGAGGTCCCAAAGATATCCTGAGGTTCCTTCACCTGTCAGGAAGTGACATTCTTTACTCAGCAGGTAAGGCTGCTGGGAATTCTGTAAGCAAGGTATCAGGCCAGCATTTCCAAGGGGTTTCATTGGCTTCACGCTTCCTAAAGTCAACCTTAGTTTCTTAAAACTGTTGGGTCATATCTGAGTCTATCCATGTCCTTCTCAAATATGACATTCCGGTCAAAGCCTTGGTAAAATAACCAGTATTTCCAATGGTGTCCTGCTACAAGGAGAACAGATTCTTATTGAACTTATGCAAATAACTGTAATTGCCGTGAAAGAAAGAATACTTACTGAGAGCTTTTGAATCTCAGAGGGTTCAGGTAGAGAGAAAAGTTAAACATTTTAGTTTGTTTACAAATGAATACTTTATCACATTTCTGTATGTCATAGATATCTTAAGAGCAAGTTTTTTTAAGCTGGAAGAGCACACGTTAGAGAACCAGCAAAATTTCCAACAAGGGTCAGAAAAACTATAATCTTTCTCCGTTTATTTAGTCCAGCATTACTAATTCTTATTCAGTTTGAATGCAGCTTTTTAGTTCTGGAAATTTTTACCCATTTGTTTCATGATCTTAAAGATGTGAAATACCTGTACTTGTCCCAAAGTCCTTTTTATAAAACTCCTTGAACACAAAACATATTTTGTAAGAGCATCAGAGTAATAATTATACATGACAAAAGACTCAAAAATGGACATGGCTAACAATCTGATATGAGAGTTCATCACGATGCTATCGACAAGGAAATTTGGTTATTTCTGTGACACATAACACTTCAGTAATCGGAATATCGAGTGATGACCTTATACCAAAACATATTAAAACTTTAGGAATTATATATATATATGTATATATATATATATATACATATATATATATAAGCAGTTACAGCATTTACCCAAGCAATACAACCTAAGGTTTACCCAAGTAACACACCAAATAAAAAGGCCCAATTGGTCAGAAATACTTTCTTTATAATTTAAATCCTGGGAAAATCTTAGAAAGTTATAAAGCACTTCCTAAATAGGATAACAGGTCATTACAAATCTTAATTATTTATTTAACCAATGTGGCAATAAGAGATTCTCAAGGCAGGTGTGTAGGGTTATATAGTTGTTAGCAAAACCTGGCTCCTTTAACATTGACAAGTTTTAACTAAGTAATAGAAGACCTGATAAAGACAAAACATAAAGCTTGGGTTTTCCTGGCAGACAAAAGAGAAAAGACCTTTGTTTACATTTTTCTTTTTAAATCAACAGCGACCAACAATCCACCAAAAAATTGTCTTTCAACAGGGAGAAAAGCAGAATTCTAATCTTATACCGGTATACCTTTAAAATCCATTCATTTCAACCTGTTTTGACTGCATATAAGGTTCCTTCCCAAAGATTTCCTTTTACAAACCTTCTACAACTCTTTTGCATTCAGATTTTGTTCCAAGCCATTTCTCTCCAATCAACCAGTCTCCTTTAGCAAAATTACCTTCAAGAAACATGTATTCCCATTCCTTATATCTTTTTTACATATCTCCTACATTTCTGCACACAGAGTTGCTTTCCTTATTTTCACCAGTCTTAATTACATTCAGCAGAATTTTAATTCTTAAAAACCTTAGTCTCCGGTGAAAACCAAGTAGTGAGGAATTGTGAACTGTTACACCAGAATTCTTTATATGGCAAATTTATTAATCAATTAGCACAAAGCAGGTTTTCCAACAGGCCCAAATATCTTTAGTTTCTCTGCAATAAGTAAAAAACACAAACCTACATTTAATAATTAATGGTCTAGCATTTTATCCCAGTTGGAAAAGACCTAGATGTCCAATTAATTTAATTTCAATTTTCATCCAAACAAAACCTTAAAGTTTCAGGTTACCAAAGACTCTGAAAGCTATTTTAACAATTACCCATGAAAACTTTTGAGACAGAATTAACTGTCATTTTAAGTAATAGTTTTGTTAACAAATTGCAACAGAGATAACACAAGCTTATTTGAGCCTCAGCAACCTAGGTAAAGAAGTTTTATATTTAATGTTGATAATTCTAAACACATGTCTATCTTAATTAAACCAACAAGCTTAAATTAGTTCAAACACTAAATACATTCCACTTGGGTCCACTTACAAAGCTAAGCAACTTGTTCATCATTGTCAATTTTCACTTGGGACATTTGTGGGGAAATCTGAAGTGGGCAATGTAAGTCCAAGGAGGTGCTCTTCACTTTTTGACAGCTAGGGGAGGAGGAGGAGCTGATGGTGCCAGAGGCAAGAAAGATGCAGGACACACCCAAGGTGGTGCAGAAACACAAGGAGGGGAGGGGAGGGGAGGCAGAAGAGGTGAGGTGCAGCCAGGAAGGCAGGAGGTGGATAAAAGCCCAGACAGAGGACAGAGAAAGAGGCCTCCTGGTATTAAAGCCTGTCAGCTTGGACAGATAAATAGATGCAGATTTTTTTCCCCACCAACAAGTGGAATTAGGCAGTCCATGTCAGCCCTGAGAAGACAGGGAATTTCCTTCCCCCAAACAAAAGGAGTTTTTGTAGCCGCTTGGGAATATTCCTTAAAGTCTCTTCCTAAGGTAGACTAACCAGAGACAATTGGCTCTAATTATCATAGTCATTAACCCAGGAAATGAATGAGGGAGAAGCCCCCGTGTACAGCTAGAGTAACCTGAGTCTATTAGGGGGGAGGAACAGTGAGAGAGCATGTCCCTTCATTAGGGATAGCCTGTATTTCCTCCAGCAACCTGGGTTTATTCAGAGGAGACCTGTTTAGACAATGATCCAATATATCAGGAGGTTATCAGCCTGGTTAGTGGCCAAACACATTCTGCAAGAGGCCCTCCATTCTGGATCCTGATTTAGGGCCATGAAAGCTTGGACATAGGGTACTTCAGTCCATTTGTCCTATTTCTTGTAGAAGAGATCTAACTGATATACCCTGTTAGGCCCATGCAGTGTGACAGAATATCAGTCCTTTCCTAAATTTTGCAATCCAAAATGATTCCAGTGGATTAAAAGGCATACCAAGGGAGAGTCAGGGACTCAAGAAGACCCCATGCTTCTAGAAAAGTAGAGAAGGTCTATTACCAAAAATCTCCCCACCTCCCAACTCCCAGGTGGCGTCCCACACATGATATGTCTGAGGTTCCTGGTGTCAAAGAAACCGGAGGCATCCCTTGAACCAACTCGCTATGACCACCAGCCAGCCGCTAGGGACCCCCGGAGAAGGGAGGCTAGTGTCCCTTCACTTCCCCCATTGCATTCCAGGCAACAAATGTGTGTCTGGCATATGGATGGAAATACTGTGCCATGCTGTGCCTTGAAAGCCATGCCATAAAAGGCCATGCTATAAAAGCCTGTGCCTTAGTGTACTTTGTCTTGAGGAGCATGCCATGAAGGTCATGCCTTAGTTTCCTTGCAGGCTGTGCCAGTTTTAACCCATGGAAAACACTAGAAATGTTTTACAAGGGGGAATTACCCAATTCTGTAATTTAAGTAGTTACTAGAGGACATTGACAAAAAAAGAGTAAACATAGAAATCCATCATGATCTAAGCGACATTCCGACACATATAGTCTTTACGGCCAACTTCCCTAGGAAATGGTCCCCAGTTGGGGTTTACTTCAATCGCGTACTGGTTTCAGCTGGACCCCAGTAGAGATCTTGTAGCCAGAAGTGGCTAGACCAGGGATGTGGAGGGGATCACATTAGACCAATAAGGAGGAAACCTCACACAGGAGTCATAAGATTGGGAGCTGTGCTAGTTTCTTAGGTGGCTGTCCCATGCCCAAGAAAGACAACGTTGTATAAAGACAGGAATAAAGAGAGGGCATCAAGTTTCTGGGTCTTATTACCATTCTGGCCAGGATACTAACTTCCAGCCAAAAGGCAGGCTTTCTCCTCCCTGGAGAGTGGCTGCGGGCTAGAGGATTGTAGACTAAGCAATCAACATGGAAGTGTTCCAGTAAGACCACACTCCTTGAAAAGCCCCTGAAAAATGAGAGTAAAGGAAGAAAAGAGAACGTACTCACCAAGTTTGAACCAACCTCACTGGTGACCTATGACAGGCAGATGCTTCCTGAGGCAACAGCCAAGGGACATCAGCAGTGTGAGGCCAGGGGAGGTAAGGCAAATGTTTTAAAGGCAATTCATATATCAAGTCTTCATTTAGCAACAATGCAGTAGCTGTTTTGTCCCCATGAGCCAACACGCTGGCTTAGGTATCCTTGCTGTGGGATGATAGCAGATATTTTGTACCTAATGTTTCAGATGGTGTGTCTATATTATACATGGGTATTTTGGGTGCCACTCATAATAGTAATTCCACCGCAGTACCAAATATCAGCAATTCAAAAGCAGTAATTTGTAGGAGAGTTGAGCTCTGACAATATAGAACAAGAGGTCAAAGGCAGCACTGGGTGTGAGCCCTTGGCCTCAGTGGGTTAGGACACCAAACCACCAAGGGTGGGGGGGTGGGCATTTGGATCCAATTGCAAGTGTACTAAAGTCTTTGCATGTGGGTGGTCTTGTGGCAAATACAAAATGAGTCCTTCTGCTACTGAATATGCCTCAAGCCTCCTGACAGTCCCCATACCCACAGTGCCCCAACTATGGGGGTGTTATTTGTTAGATGTTCACATGTTGATGTTTTTCCTGCTATTGGTATGGCCTTCAGGAGACACATGACCTCTCTTAGTTGTGGAGACCATTCCTTGAAGGAACTATCTGGTGACAAAGTCTTTAATGCCTTCTTTATGTTAAGCTAGTAGGGTTGCATCTAGGAATTATATCTCTAGGATAGTGCTGGCTAACTATTTGTCTTATAGGTTCCTTTGAATGACAGGCAAGCATTCGAATCCATTGAGACTAGGTCTATGTGTTCCTTGGCTGGTCAGAATGTGCCTAGCGGGGGTGGGGATATGACCTCTAGTGTTCATTCTTCCATTTGAACTGACACAATGGATTCTGGCTTCAAATATCTACTGTTTTTCACTGTTCCTCATTTTTTAAAAATGTTTATCCTTGAGAGAGACAGAGTGAGAGTGGGGGAGGGGAAGAGAGAGAAGGAGACACAGAAACTGAAGCAGGAGAGCCGACTCAGGGCTTGATCCCATAGACCAGGACATCATGACCTGAGTCAGAGTCGGACACGTAACAGACTGAGCCACCCAGGCGCCCCCACCATTCCTCATTTTTGAGGGATGGGGCAATGATCACTCTAGCTACAGCCTGTTGACAAAGGGCATGGATCAGGATTTCTGGAATGAAACTGCCTTGTACCAAATTGCGAATATTCCCTAGCACCAGGCTCAGTCCCCATCCTTCCTAGAGTCATTATTTTGGAACTCCCATTTATAGTGTTAGCATCTTATTCTACATTTTATAACGAGGTAAATTAGGTCAGTGCACTTGAACCATTGTCTCATTTTAGGAGGTGGTCCTGCAGGTGGACTTTCCAAATTAGGCCTATGTCGTGCATGCAGACAGGTAGGAAATTAGCCAGATATTCGGGAAACCAGAAGAATTCAGGATCCAGCCCAGCTGTATGGATAAACAACAAATACTCAAAGACAATTCATCAGAATTAGAATACGACACCCATGAAAGTGTGTTACTGAAACATAATTTTTTCTCACTAAAATCACTCTCATTTCCATCAAAGATGGCGAAATTAAGACTGATTTTTGGGTGGCTCAGTCGGTTGTGTCCAACTTCAACTCAGGTCATGATTTCGTGGTCCATGAGTTCAAGCCCTGCATGGGGCTCTGTGCTGTCATTTTAAAGCCTGGAGCCTGCTTTGGATTTTGTGTGTGTCTCTCTCTCTGCCCCTCCCCCACTCACGCTCTGTCTCTCTCTATCAAAAAATGAATAAACGTTAAAAAAAGAGTGATTTTTATCTAAAACATGTCTAGTTATAACAAACTTGGCTTTATTATTTACATAAGTACAGCAAAAATAGTGACTGGCCATATAGGCTTTAAAAATCTGCTTTGCTGAACTTTTCATAAGAAATTTCATATTTTGAGGCTAAAAGCAAAGCCAAATTTCTTGGCATGAGGTTCAGCTGCATACCTTAGATTTGGGTGAATATCTGTCTTCTTGAGAGCCCCCAAGTATCCCCAGTTCCTGAGCTTACTAGGAAGTGTGACCTTCCTTACCACCTGGTAAGGCTACTGGGACCACAGTGAACCAGGTACCAGGCTGACTCTTCCAAGGGTCTTTACTGACTCTAAAACGTCAACCTTCATTCCTTATGACTTCTGGTCATATCTGAGTTTATGCATGTCTTTCTCAAATAATGACATTACAGTCAAAGTCTTACTAATATGACCAATGTTTCCAAGGATATCCTGTTACAAGGAGAACAATGAGCTTCTGCAAATAAGTATAATTGCCATGAAATTAGGAATCCTCACTGAGAGTTTCAAACTCTGGAGAAATCAGATAGGGAGAAAAAGATAAATGTTTGTTTACAATGGAATATTTTACCACATTTTTGTAATTTTAGATTTTATAAGAAAAAAATTGTCTTTAAATTTGGAAAAGCAAACCTGATAGAGAACCAGAAATGTTAAACAAGAGTAAAAAAAATTATAATATTCCTCCTCAATTCTTTCAGTCCCATGTTACTAATTCTTATTCTATTTGGATGCAGTTTTTCCATTAGTTCTGGAAATTCTTACTCAGCTTAGTTTTATGATCTGAAGGTTATCAGAAACCTGTATTCATCAGAAGTCCTTTCCATGAATCTCCTTGAAGATGAAAAACATTTACAAGAGCATCAGAGTAAAACAATAACTGTAAATGACAAAAGACTTAAAAATAGCCATGGTTAAAGATCTGAGGAGAGTTCGTTATAATGCAAGTGACAAGAAATCTGGTTATTTCTGTGACAAACACTTCAATAATTAGAATTACAAGTGATGACCTGATACCAGGACATATTAAAACTTCCGGAATTTCATATATTTTCCAGAACAGTTATAACAGTCACCCTGTGATATAACCCAAAAGGATTTATCATCACTTATCTAATAGTGCTTCCCACGTAATTTAACATACCAAATAAATAAGTCTAATTAGTCAAAGAGACTTCATTTAGAATTGAATTTTTGGAAACCTTGTCAAAAATATCAGAAGTTTTTTTTTTTTATTATTTTTTAATGCTTATTTATTTTTGAGAGAGAGAATGAGACAGAGTGTGAGCAGGGGAGAGGCAGAGAGAGGAAAACACAAGCATCAGAAGCAGGCTGCAGGCTGTGAGCTGTCAGCACAGAGCCCAATGCAGGGCTCAAATCCACAAACCATGAGATCATAACCTGAGCTGAAGTCTGACGCTTAACCACCTGAGCCTCCCAGGCACCCCCAAAATAACAGAAGGTTTTAAAGCACATGACTAAATAGAGTCAGGGATTATGACAAAATTTAAAACTTAATTATCTATATAACCAAGGTGACAATAAGAGATTCTAAAGGCAAAAAAAGGTTACATAGTTGTTAGCAAAATTAGCTCTTTTAATATTGAGATTTAACTTTCATAAGTAATTGAAGACCTGTTAAAGACATAACATAGAAATTGTTTTCCTAGGCAGATAAAGAAAAGCCTTTGTTTATTATTGTAATGGGACCGAGGTTCACACAGAGAGTTGTGACACTGAGGCTTTTCTTTCCAGGAAGCAACTTTGTGCCGGCACAGGCTCAGTGGGTTTGTACCCGAAAAACTAAGCTTGGAGTGCAGCGGGGTGTAGCCTTTTATACGATTTCTGTTTCTTTGTCTCCCATACATGAAAACATACAGACATACGATCTGATTGGGTGGTATTATGTTACAGAGTTGTGAAGTATGTCACCTACTCACACATAGCCAGGTTGCCTTCCCTTATCTTGGGATTTTTCACCACACTCCTTAGGGAGGGGACTCCACCACACTATTTGCTATCAAAAGCAGACCAGCAATGCAAGAAAACTTTATCATCCTCACAGAGAAAGAAACCAGATTTCAATTTTATGCTATTGTACTTTCCATATTAAAATTCACTTATTACAACCTTAGTCCTGACCACTCATAAAATTCTTTTCCAAGGATTCCTTTTCCACCACTTTCTACAAACTTTTTAAAAAATATTCAATAGCTGTCCCAAGTTTCTCCTCTCTAAACAACCAGTCTCATTTTAGGACAAAATTACTGCCTTTTCCCTGAACAAATGTATCTCTATCTCTCATAATTTTTTTAACAAGAGCATACATCTTATTCTCTTTGCCTCCAGAGATGTTTTCCTTGTTATTTCTGTTTTTTCATTATACTCATTAGAACTTTGCTTAGAAACATTACTGCTTTGTGAAAACTAAGTAGTGAGCCATTGTGAACTCTCTGTGACATCAGAATTCTCTAGATTGGCAAATTTATTAATATATTTCACAATTTCTAGAAATATGTGCTTTTTCATAGTACAATCTTCCAGTAAGGCATAAAATATATTTACTAACACACCCAAATTTATCTTTCGCATCTTTGTAATAAGATAAAGTAAATAAACCTATGTTTAATAATCAATGTTATAATATTTTATCTTATTTGGAAAAGACTTAGATATCCTATGAATTTAACCCAATTTATCATTTGACCTAGCGAAACTTTAAAGTTTTAGGTAACCAAAGATTGTGGAAGCTATTAAAGTTTTACCTACAAACCTTTTAAACTTAATTACATTGATACAATTTACTTGTTCTTGACAATTATGCCCAGATTACCCATAAAAGAGTTAGTCATTCTCCTGAGCTATATTCTAAAAAGACAAAACAAAACAAAACAAAAAAACATTTTGCAACTGAAAGCATATAAATTTATTTGACTTAAGTAAATCCAGGCAGAATAAATGCTTTAGTTGTAATGCTGATAACTGTAAAGCCATGTTTATTTTAATTAAACCAAACCTTAATTTAGCTTTAACATTGAATATTAGTCTCACAACAACATTAAGGATGAAGATGAGTGGAAAGAATTTGAGCAAAAAGAGGTTGATTACAGCGGCCTCAGAGTCAGGCAATGCCAATAAGTGAAAAGGAAGAAGATAACGAGAAAAGAGAAGATCCAGGTGATAACTGGGAAGAAGGTGGAGGTGGTGATGGTGGTGTAGAAGAATCTTCAGGTCCCTGGAGAAAAACCACTCCAGTACAAGCACCTCCTGCTGCAATAATCATTACAGAAACCAGCGATGACTAGCGGTGTGTATACGCCTCCTGGAGCCAGGTTAACGACAACGAGGAAAACACTGCAAGGCCCGCCAGAAATCTACAGTGCCACACAGTCCCCGGTCCCTGCAGTCCTCTGCCAAGCATGTAGGAAGCTGGGAAATACCGAGCCTTGGTAAGGGCTGACTGCCTCAGGTTTGCTGCCCTGGGCGCAGACTTCATGTGTAACCTTCTGAACGCGAAGGTTACAGCTAGTTAAGTGTCGTTGTGGAGCTTGAAACCAGCTCTCCTGGATTCCTATCAGAAATCCTGCAGAAAGTCAGCCATCTGGGTTCTGATCTGCTGCAAAAGATGAAAGTTTAAGTGACCTTAATGTTAACCTGTCCTGTGCCCCATCCTTACGGCATACTCTGTAGTGGGCTGTGTTAGACTTCCTGGAATGGGAGCTCTCAAAAGAACTCCTGTGTTCAATAATCTGTGTAGGGCTGTGATTTTATAATTTAAAGTGGGAGTTGTATTCTGAGGTAACCACAAGTTAGAGTCAACCGAACTTGGGTCTATCAAGTGGGAGAGGGGGTAGGAGGGGCGTGATCTCATTTCTTTTAGTGATTTTTTATTTGGGTAGTGCTTTTTCTGTTCCGCTAATGTGGAACAGACCCCCCCTCTTTTTTTTTTTTTTTTGACTTGGAATAAGTTCTTTGACAGAGCATATTGCTTGGTTGAATAAGTAACCTGAAATATGCATTAGGATTGTGACACATCTCATGAATTTTCCAGTCCCTAGAGTGGAACAAAATAGCCTTTGATGTAAAGGGCAGTGGATGCAGGGGGCTCTACTTCAGGTGCTGCCAAAGCCTCCTCTAATCAGGTCTACATTGTACAGTAAACTGCAGTGGAAAGAGTGTGGGTTCTGCTCAGGCCACGTGATTTGCTGACATGTCCTTATAAATTCAGAGCAACATGAACAGAACCTTAACCTAAAACCCACTTAGGTTTTCACAGATCTTACATGATCTTTGAAAAGATTACCAAGGGGCGCCTGGGTGGCGCAGTCGGTTGAGTGTCCGGCTTCAGCCAGGTCACGATCTTGCGGTCCGTGAGTTCGAGCCCCGCGTCAGGCTCTGGGCTGATGGCTCGGAGCCTGGAGCCTGTTTCCGATTCTGTGTCCCCCTCTCTCTCTGCCCCTCCCCCGTTCATGCTCTGTCTCTCTCTGTCCCAAGAATGAATAAACGTTGAAAAAAAAAAAAAAATTGAAAAGATTACCAGACATGCTTGTGCCCAAATTTTTAAGGTATTGGACATTCTGCAGATGCAATGACCGTGCCAGCTTAGCTCTGTTCTCAACCTTCTGGTATGTCTATGTTCATTTGAAGAGTCCAGGGCGAGAGAGACAGGTGACATAGCCCTTCTGTTTTTAAAAATTACAGCTTAAACTATCCAGTAATTTTTAGTCCTTAAAGGGACTTCAGTAAGCTACCCAGGATTACTGAAAAGCTTTTCCATCTAATGAGATAGTTTGGTAACTTACTAGTTTTGTATCTTTGGCTCAATAGAAATATTGCAAAGTGATGCATGACCGCTTGGTGCAGAGTCTGGGTTTCTCTATAATAAATCCCTTTGCCAAATGCAAGAGTTGCAGACTTGCTACTGGCCAGAGTGAAGCAAATGAGGGAGTAAAACTGTTCCTGTGTGTGTGTGGGGGGGGAACCCCTATGGGAGTTCAGTCTTGATGACAGTGTCAGTGCAGGAATCAGCTCCTGGGAGTTGACAGGATCTCCTGACAGGACCTGCCCACCACACCTGGGCCATAATGGTGTGGTCGGAGGTGGCAGGCAGGATGCCTGGCCTCTGGTGTATTGGGGTGAGTAGCTGAACCAGCCAAGAAGAGGTTGGATGATTAATCAAGAAACAAGAGATTCTTGGTCAAACTGGAGACTTCATGTGGGAACCAAAATTCTTAAATAAACTCTTGGACTTTGAGCCACATATTTCCCCTGAAAAGTATACATTTTTTTTCCAGCAAAATTTTCTTTAGGGGTTATGTTATTGAGGAATGAACTGAGATGAATGTGTGGAACTTTTATTTAATGGCATACTATACTAGAAATCTGAAGGCCTGCAGGAGATAAAAAATTCCAAGTCTTGTTATAACTTTTTGAAAGATTGTGAAAGTATAAAAAATGCACATGAATCAAGTTTCAATATACTGTATGCTGGGTGGCTGAGGCAGTCCACTGTATCATCTCTTTCTTTGAATTCTCAGGCATGGTTTGGCAGTGCAAGGACTCTGTAACATTAACAAATTCAATAAAAAGTAAATATATGCAAAAAAATAAAAAGAGTGAACCCTAATCTAAACTATAGACATCAGAGAATAGTAATGTATCAGTGTTGGTTCATCAGTTGTAACAAATGCAACACACTAATGACAAATGTTAATAAAGGGCGAAACTATTTGTGAAGCAGGAGGAAGATGCAAATTCTGAACTTTGTACTTTCTGCCCAATTTTTCTGTAAACTTAAAACTACGCTTCAAAGGTAAAGTATGGAAGTATATGGAAGTATAGAGATGTTTTCTTTTTTATTCCACATGTGTCTAAGTTTTACTCTATTCCTATTGTACCTGTATTTATAGTAAAAAAATTGAGCTATGTAAAAGAAATACCTATGCCTATTTTCAAATTTCTGAAGATGTGGCTTTCATTATTTAAGCCATAGGTACAGAAACTTGATAGTTTTTAGTAAGTCCTATAAAGTGATAAAAGAGAAACTGAGGCATAAGATAATTTTCAAGAGTTGTTTTTTGTTTTTGTTTTTTGAGAATTATTCAAATCTGGCAGTGCCAACCCCAAAATGGTGCAAGTTCTCTGACAGGAGCTTAGGGGAAAGGATTTGATAGAATAGATGCAGAAACAGAGCACAGAAATTACCTGAGTGGCTATACCTTATTCATTGGCCTGACTTGGGAAATCCCAGTTGGCTATTGGTGAATTTTGCTGGGGTATGAGTGCACTTAAAGGAACTGACTCTGGCTTAGGTTTCAGTTTGCTCGTGTAAGTTACCAAGATATTGGAGCCATCTCTGTCTGACGGCCTCCTAGTAAAATTACTCCAACAATTCCCCCATTTTGGTCATCCTTGCACACATGAGAGGCGGACCAAATTTCATATTAGTGCCTCTCTGTCACCATCAGGGTTAAGTTGTTCTTGTTTCCCTGTGAAACTCTTAGGTTATCAGATCAGGTTCGTGGAAGGTGTTTGCACCTCACCGTTCATGCCATTTCTGCTTCTCCAAGTGCAGTGAGACCATCTGATGTACTGCTGGTGATTATAAACATGTGTTTAAGCCCCTTGAGAGAATGTAGCTTCACGATGACTATCAGGAGAATACCAAGGGATTGAAGTATGTCTCTTAGTCGGGACCCCCAGATACCAAACCAGTTGGTATCAATGTGTTTTAGCCAAGAAGCTTGTTTTTTTTTCCTGTATTTGAGTTTCTGTAACATTAGAGGCATTGATCCAGGAGCAGCAGGAGGTATCTGCTATGGCACAGACTCCTTCTTCAGCTAATAAGCAATCTAAAGCAGTTGTATTACCCAAGACCACCTTATCAGTTCAAAACGATCCTTATGGCTAAGTGGTATATTTTGGGGTGATCTATTTTGCTACCCATCAAAGTCATCTTGCTTTGGTTTTTCTGAGATTTTTATCACCGGGCTGTAGAAATTCTGAGAAAAAATAATAGAATTTATCACTTTTGCAACATTATTACCACTAAGTGTGGTACCTCATTACTCTTCTTGCAGTTTTCCTTTAATTTTTACAATAACTCAGTATGATAAAAATTCCCACCAGTATATTCGTGAAAGGAATCAGGTAAGTTGAATTAAGTAAGGTATCAGTGAATACACAGCTAGTGAATGTATAGCAAGATGAACCCCAAGTTGACATCAATGCAACATCCCTTATTTGCCACTCTAACAAACTGTCAGGATAATTAATCTTTATGGTTTTGGGTAGGCTCTGCTAGCCATTTAGAAATAAAGATCAAGTAATAGTTTCACAGATAAATGAGCAATATCCCCCTGTGTCTTAAATATTTTTTCCTTCCATTTTAAGGTCATGTTCTGCCCAAACTCCCACTTTTTACTTGATTTTTCTACTCAGGGATACATATCCAATCCAAGACTGTTCTAGGAATAAGTCAGACCATTCTCCTGGAAATGAAATAGGCATCCAAGACTATGTCAATAAAATGGGTAATGCTGATCCACAATGTTCGATCCTATTTTTCATTAAACCTGGACGGGATGTAATTGATATGTAATACTGTAAAGTATATGAATCCTCCTCTATTGTCTCCCCACTCCACTCCCATCTGCTCCTCATCATCAGTCTCACTTATTATCTAACGCTGAACCCTAGGCTTCCACATTCATCCTACCAGAGATCCAGATATGTTATTAACTTAGGGACCCAAGAACCAAAATCAGATTCTGAAACCATTGCTAAGTAGACATCTCCCAACAAACTCTACTCCAGGGTTTTCCTAGGGGGACTGGACCACAGCAATTGGATTGCTTATGGATGCTACAAGTGAGGCATGGTCCTAATGAACCTAGATATTTCTGATTACTTACAGAATTTATCACACACATTCAACATTAACACATTTCAGGAAGAAAGAATCACATATATTTCCTAGTCCCTATGAAGAACTGGTTTAGACACCAAAACTTCATCTCAGACTCATCAAAAGTTTATTGTGCTCAAAAAATCACAATTACAGTTTGAAGAAACCCAAGCAATAAATGTAGAAATGATGTCTATATTGAACATTCAAAAGGTTCCATAATAGAGAAAGGATCTTCTAGGGTCTATTCCAGAGGCATTACATGGTGATATTAAAATGAAGATAGAAAATGGAGGAAAACATACCCAAGAAGGGGCAACAATCAGGGAATAACTAGATGTCAGAGTCTGGACAGATCAGGAAGGCATCATTATTCTTAGAATAGCTAAAGGGCTGAAAATGCTGGAGAAAAGTTGTCTTCTATGAGGTGCACAATTGGAGTATTGCTTGGGTCATGAAGCTATTAAAGCACAAATTTCTTCATTGATCTCCTCTTTAGGAAACGCCATTGCCTGTAGCAGGACACACATAGTTACTAAAGTGTTAAGATGAATACTTCAAGCTCTCTTTTCAGATTCCTTCCTTTCTCCCTTGATCCTTTCATTTGGAAAAGTCTCTACATTTTTTATTTGTTTGTTTGTTTGTTTGTTTGTTTGTTTTTATGGGGCGCCTGGGTGGCTCTGTCAGTTAAGCATCCAACTTCAGCTCAGGGCATGATCTCACAGTTCACCAGTTTGAGCCCTGCATCAGGCTCTGTGCTGACAGCTCAGAGCCTGGAGACTGATTCAGATTCTGTGTCTCCCTCTCTCTCTGACCCTCTCGTGCATGCTCTCTCTCTCTCTCTCTCTGTCTCTCAAAAATAAATAAAACATTAAAAAATAATAAAATATAAATATTTTTCATTTTAGAGACAGAGAGAGCATGAGTGGAGAAGAAGGGTAGAGGGAGAGAGAAAAAGAGAGAGAGAGAGAGAGAGAGAGAGAGAATCCCAAGCAGGCTCCACACTCAGCCTGTAGCCTGCTGTGGAGCTCAATCCCATGACCCTGAGATCATGACCTGAGCTGAAATCAAGAATTGGACACTCACCTGCCGAGCCACTCAGGCAACCCTGATTTGGAAAAGTGTCTTAATATTCATCTAACCCAAGTAATAGTAAATACAATCTAGTAAATATAACCTTTCCAACATGAACTGCATCCCCTACTCTCCAAGTAAGCATGAATGAGCAGACCACGGCTTACGTTTTCTTGGAAGTTTCCACACCACTTTTCAGATTACAGAAATAAAAACAGGCAATGGCCTTCAAGGGATTTTCATTTCATCCAGTGAATTTATCTTAACCCCACAAGAGTCAACCTCTGGAAATGTTTCTGAACTGATGTACTGCTTCAGAAAATATAAACCAGAAGTGCCCAAATCCTTCCTAGATCATTTGGTTTAGAAGTATTATGTGCATCAATGGTCTTAGGTAGTAAAGATAACTTCCAAGATTGAATTTGTGGTCTAGGTGTACATGTATGCGAAAGAATATGGGATCTTAAAACCTTGGGATACCAGATGATGCCAAAGTCTGATTCTGTCCAGCAAAGATAAATCAAGAGCCATGACTTTCCTGTCATTTTCTGTTAAAGACATCGCACATCCTTTTCTCCATTCTGTTTCCTACCCTTGGAAAACTCCATATATGTCTTCCTCTAACCACATGACACCCACCTGTGGATGCCTCACAGAGGCCCTCGGCGTTCACCAGCATTGACCTTGCGCATGCCCTTGATGATGAAGATGGTTCCAACAATGATGCCCACCAGACCCACGATCAGGCCCAGGGCACACACCACATTCTCTGTTGTCTCTGGGAGGGGGGTTGGTGCATCAAACTCTGGGGAAAACAAAACAGAGTACGGTACAGAAGTAATGACAGTCATATGGAGTAGCACCTAGAACCAAATGTAGGGTGGTTAGTCAAATGAATAGTTACTAAACAATTAAATAAGAGGAAGACAGAATGGTGGATGAAAGGAATGCAAATTAACAAGTGGGGGGAGCTGAATAATGGGATAAGACAAGGAATAGGATGTGCAGCAATTGTTATGGATGTGTTAGGGTACTCTGGGTCCCTAAGCACCAGACACATGCATCACGGGAGGAAACCATAGAATGAAGGAGACTGAAGATAGTCCATACCCCAGTGCTTGAGAAGAGGCTCATCCAAACCCCAGTGCTCCACCTTGCAGTCATAGACATCCTCCGTCGAGGGTAGGAAAGGGAGATAGTGGAACTTGCGGAAAAGGTGGTCTTCCCGGGGCAGGAAGACGGTCTCTGACACTCCTGTGGTGACAGGCTTTCCATTTCGAAGCCACGTGACGTTGATCACTGGTGGGGAGAACTTGTCGATGAAACAGATGAGGATGTTGGGCTCTCCCAGTTCCACAGGGCTGTTTGAGAGCACCGTCACCTCGGGAGGTTCTGGGGACACATGACAGAAATTAGGCCTCCCTGCTTAGGCTATACCCTCTCCCTCCCACTGAAGCTTTTGAAAAAGCAATTGGAAATGTGCCTGAGAATCTATGCCACAGTCTCAGATACCTATCTCTGATACTCTCCCTCCTGAATTGGAACCAATGTTATGGTATAATATATATTGGGATACTTTAAGTAATGGGTATAATTTTATTCCTGTCTCTCCTGGCATAGATTTGGGGCAATGACTCACAGTATGAGTCACTGTGGGTGGTGAGGATAAGATGTGAGCACCTCAGGAAAGGAATAAACTCATACATTGTTCTTGGGCCTTTGGCATGAGAGGTAGGGGCTTGCTGACGGTGACTCTAGGCCCCTGGCAGGGAAAGTCAGTCACAAAAATGTAACACAAGCCAAAGCATCTGTTTCAACGTTAGGATTCCAATGTCTAGGGGTGTAGAAGTTACCATTGGTGTTTGGGGTGTTGTTGGAGCGCTTTATCAAGATGTCCAGGTTAGCTTTGTCCACAGCTATATTGGCCAAGGCACCCTGGGCCTCAAAGCTGGCAAAACGTCCGAATTCTTCAAGCCGCCACACTGTCTCCTTCTTTTCCATATCCACGTGGAAAATCTCATCACCATCAAAGTCAAACATAAACTCGCCTGATGAATCAGGCTTCAGATAGAACTCAGCCTGGATGATCACATGCTCCTCTGAAAAGGCAGGAAAGGTGTTAGGGTGGGAGAAGAAAGGTGGAAGAGAGAAAGAAGAATCCAGGATGTGAGACAAACATGTTGGCAGGGGCAGTGGAACAATATGGAGTGGAGCTATATGGAGTGAAGGAGTGATGGAGGGCAGGGATGAGTCTGAAGATGAGGGTCAGGTGGAAGACATCCATGTTGAACACAGCTGGAGGGCAGAAATAAAGGGGCAGAGTTAGAGAGGGTGGATTGAAGGAAATGAGGGCTGAAAATCCGAGTCTTGTGAAGCCATTGTTTGGCTCCATGTTACTAGCTGAGAAATGACTCCCTATTTGGAAATACAGCAGCAGCTCCTGAAAGAGAATTGTTCACTCACTGCATTTTCCTGGCAATTAAATACACTTAGACAAGAATTCTAGGGCATTTCTCAGAACATTGTAATATAAGAAGAGGGGAAAACTGTTTAAAAGGCTGGGTTCTGAACTGTGGAATCAAATTAAATCTTTAATTCTTATTCAGCTACTTAGTAACCTTGAATTGATTAGTTTATCTACTCATATGTTATTTTTCCTACTATACTTTCCTGTGGTTTTGCTTCTACCTTGGCTTTGTCTTTGGAATTAAATGAGGCAAGCAAAGTAAGTAATTTCTTAGTACATCATCAGGCTTGTAACAAGCATTTTAGGGTTAAAGTTGCTTTGTATTTAAGGAACAGAGACACCTCTAGCTTCCCCTTCCATCCCAAGGGAAGAGACTCTATCTTACAAGGTATGTATCTCTATATGTGGCTCTTTCTAGGCAATAGAAACTTAAAATTTCTATCATGGGTCTTGGAGTTGGATTATTACATTACTTATTTCCAGTGTACCTGCCACCCTCTGTGGGATCAGTCTGAGTGAAGGATACTTTTTCATAATACATTTTCACAGAAGTAAACATTTCGTGTGGAGATGACAGAGAATAATAGCAGAATCTCCATATTCTTACTCATTGTTCTACTCTTTTGTGAAAATCACTAAATGATAGTGACCATAGATCATTGTAAAATCTACTGAAAGGGTGAAGGGGATATCCCTCTCCCAAGAGGAAGTAAGTTAAATGCATTTTGTATCAGCATACATACCTGCCCTTACCCTCCCTTGGATAGATTAATTGCTTTTGGTGACTTCCCTTTCTGGTGATCTTCAGTACAATGTCTGTGCTTAAAATATGCTGACAGGATTCAATTGCCAAAACATAACTACCATGTATTTGGCTAAGAACCAATGGTAAGAACTTCTCAAATTTTTTTCCTCATTTAATCATACAAAATTACGTGAGATTTTAAAATTTACTTATTTTCCAGAAAAAGAAATTAAAACCCAGACGTTAGCTTACATTAATGCCTCTCAGAAAATATTTTCACTTCAAGTCTGGCTGATCTCAAAGTCAATGGTATTAATCAATACTCAGCTTTTGTTCCTCTCAACTAAATGTGACTGACTTCAATTTATGATAAGATATTCAAACTATAATTTTTATACTTTCAGATTTAGACCACATGAAGACTGCCACACTTTCCCTTCAGCCCAAAGATTGTCTTGCAAATAGTTACAGTTTATCTCTCGAATGTTCTTAGAGCTTATATCCAAAGTTTTGTTTCTCTTAGCACTTACCTTTGATAGCCAATGATTCCTGACGACCCATCAGTAAAGCCATGATGAAAAATCCTAGCACTGGGACTCTACTTACGGCCATTTTCTTCTTTGGCGATTTTATAGGGGTCAGTAGAGCTTAAGAGTGGGGTAGAACTGACAAGAATAAAGGAAAAGAGAATGTAAGGTATGATAGAGTCTGACTGATTAAAATTCAAATAAATTGAGCTGAAGCCAATCAGAAAAACTTTTGAGATGACACATCTGTTGCTAAGGAAGGAGCTCTTGTAAAGGGTCAGGAAAGGAAACACTTCTTTCATTAGATAAAGAAGTGAGTTTTAATCAATTAATCAAAACAAATAAAAAGAGCAAAAACTCAAGTTTTTGAGAATGTTGTGCATTCAGCCATAGACTGTTTCATCCCAATATAAGTTCTAGAAACAGATGTACCTGAGGCACTGAGAATAAAATCTATGGAAACACCCTGTGTGACAATTAGTGACAGATTATGCCTCACAGCCTCTGTGCTGTGATAGCTGGGGAGTTATTTAAGGGACAACAAATCATCTAAAGAGAAGGTAAATTGTCATGCTATGGAGAATACTTGATTCTTGACAGTACTGGGTGACAGAGCTTCACTTAAAAAACTTTTTATTGGGGCGCCTGGGTGGCGCAGTCGGTTAAGCGTCCGACTTCAGCCAGGTCACGATCTCGCGGTCCGTGAGTTCGAGCCCCGCGTCAGGCTCTGGGCTGATGGCTCGGAGCCTGGAGCCTGTTTCCGATTCTGTGTCTCCCTCTCTCTCTGCCCCTCCCCTGTTCATGCTCTGTCTCTCTCTGTCCCAAAAATAAATAAACGTTGAAAAAAAAAAATTAAAAAAAAAAAAAACTTTTTATTGCTTCAGGATTCTTCTCCAGTTTCCTAGACTCCCAGATGGACAACTCAGCCCAAAAGCTGGGAATCCCTGGCACTGTACTATATTTACAGAACATCAGTGGGGAACTCTGGTGTCAACACTCTTCTAGCTGGAGAGGAATGGAAGAGATGTCATAAGTAATGGTGACTGGAAGCAGTGGACTGTAAAGGGGGGGTACCTTTTCCTAATCCCCACCATACTAAATATGACCTGAGACTGGAGTGGACCGCTGGGGATACAGCTCATTTGAGGAATCAAGGTGATGCATAGGGTGGAGTAAATTGGGCAAAGCTTATTTTACTGGGGGCAATAGAGATAATAACCTGCAGGAGGGCTTTACCATAACTTTCCTCATGTCATAACATTATGAAAGTTCTCCTCATGTCATAAATTATTGCAGTTCTGATTCTAAGAATTTATTTTGATGCTCACCATTGAGAAACCTGAAAGTTAACACACTCTGGCCCTCATGTTTCTGGACATACAGTGCCGTAGGAAGGAAAATTAAGCCATACATAGAAAGGGCTAGAATCTGAATACTTTCAATAAAGAGAGAACTGTCAGTGAGGCAGACCACCAGATGGTGAGTTCACTGTTATTATCAGTCATGACACATATACTCTGGGCAGATTGTCTATACTGTTGTGCTAATGTCTTATCCACTGCTGGATAAGATATCCACCCACTGCTGCCTTCACAAATCATGAGAGAAAAAACTCTACACATTACTGATTATCTGATCATATACAAGAGCTTTGAACATCCTCTACCACTGACTTCTAGATCACTTAGAAGAGACCCACAACAGTTTTGCCCTAAAATTGTTAAGAAATACACTTCCTGGAGGCAAAGGAATGGTCCAGATGAGAGTTCTACAGTATCAGTCTCTGCTGAGAGTCTGGTCCTATGATTTAGGCTTGTCATCTGCTCCTCAGAGGTCAAAACAAATATAATTTCTCTATGACTGCCCTTTGCTGGCTGTCATACTCTTTGGTTTTTATAAGTTGCTCAATGAATATATGGTAAACTCAAAGACAATTTACAGAAAAATATCTTAAATGTCATAACAGCACTTTCAAACTAAGGTGTTGCTCAGCAACTTATGATATTGTTTAGTTCTAGAACGCTGATTGGTTCTCCTCATGAGATTACCAAATTGGGAGACGTTAGAAAATACTTTCATTTCCCTTTCCCTGTGACAAGAGAGATGTTCCTATCCAGACACTACTCATGGTCTCCTGTTTTCTTCCTATACTCTAGCTTCCTTAGTCTGAGGGGATTTCTGAGGGCACCTGAGTGAGTTCTGTTCGGTGACATCAAATGGTGAGGAACCACTGTACTAGTCAGAGTTCAGTCTGTAAATAGAAGTCCCTATAGACACTTTAAACAGAATTGTTTGTTACAATTCTCCTGTATTACAATTCTCCTGTATTACAAGGACTTTAAGGTGTTAGGAAGGCTGGAGGAGCAAAAGTCAGTGTGTACCCCTAAATCCAGGAGGTCAGGAAACTGTCTCCTCTAGAGCCCCAAGGAAAGGACTGTCTTGGAAACACAAGGCTGTTGCCAAGACTCCTGTGTGTGAAACTCTTGTGTCTACCACATGAGATAGCTTCAACCTACCTGCCACTTCCCAAATCTCATAATACTAACTTTTACTGGCAGCATGTAGACCACATTCAGATCTTGGGCAAAAAGAGCCTGAGAAATGTAATACTCTTACTTCTATTACCTGTGATGCAGACAAGACATAGAAGCTAATGGGAATTTTTCCTTAAATTACTAAATGCAAATATGTACACCTTACCTCTGGTTCCTTCACAGTACCAAACCTAGAACCAGAGGAGTATTTGGGGGTAATAGTAAGTAAGGCCTGGAAATGAGATCAGTTTCACATGGAACCCAAGGCCACAAGTGTGTGTATGTGTATGTGTACGTGTACGTGTACGTGTATGTGTATGTGTTGGGGCAGGGGAGGTTGGTAATTTAGGACCCACATCTCAGAATATTTCCCTGCCATCCAACCACAGTTTCCATTGTTATGATTTGAACATCTATAGTCAGGTTGTTTTATAGTACCCAAGTTCTGTTCTAAAAGGCACAAGCTGAACTCAATAACTGAGAAATTCTAAAGGAATAGATTCACCACAGAAGCCTAAGAGTGTTTGTCTTCAACAGCTGTCCTCACATGGCCAATTAATGGTTTGACTCCTTACTCAGAACCTCCTCCTGATTTTAGACATTCTGGCACCTTGTTTTCAGAAGTCATTTCCAACTCCACATGCCATCTTTCCCACTCCATATCCAGCACAAATCCCAGAAATGTAGGACATTCCAATGCAAAGTTGTTTCCATCTTCTGAAAATGTGCCTGCCCTCACCTGTGAATCCTCCTTTCACCTCTTCTTCCAGGAATAGGAAGTGATTTTACTCCACAGTCCAGGTAAGAAAGTCAAGAAATGGCATTCTTAAATATTATTCTCTATTGCATGAGATCTAAAGTGTGGAATTTATCTAATTCCGAATGATCTTATAGAATACAGATGTGTTTGCATACATATACCTATATTGTGTGTGTTTGGGGGAAGGAGAGCTGGAAAAGTCTTCATTTTTAATTGGTCACATTAATATATATTTTTGCTTAACAATTACCTGTTGAAGATGTTTTGTTTAAGGAATTTGGTCAGCAATTAGGGCCAGAAGTTGGCTGTAGGTCAGCCACTGCGAAGTGACAGACCCAGCATCATTTACTTGCAAGGCTCAGAAGTTTCTATGAATATATTTGTCAGGTTGGATGTGGCCCATTTGGTTGTAAGGCAGGGTTGTGTTGGACAATAGGGAGGGGTATATGGGTAAGATGTGGAGAGGAGTGCAGGTGGTAAATTCAAGTCTGGAGGAGGTGTCGGTAGTGGTGGTGGAAACAAAATGAGGAACAGAATGTGTTGTGGAGGTGTTAGGTGGAAAGCAAAGCTGTAATCCAGTACATTTAGCAGTGAAAACAGCATGAAGAGGTCCCTGATCACGGAGTTGAGCAGGTCAAACTGGGGGTATTGTGAGGAAGTACTTATGTAACTAGGATGGTTTAGAATACATTGTTTGGCTTCATTGACATAAAGATGAAATGCTGTTTAGTCCTTCCAGGCAGATGGCAGGGGACTTATGGTTTACAAGCATTTTGCTAAAGGTTAGCTTTCTGAGGCAAGTGCTTAGCTCTTTCAGAAAAAAAAAAAAGTACTCTCTTGGGTCCTCATTGTCAATCATTTGGAGGCATGTTTGCAAATAAGCCTCCAGGTTGACAGTTAATATAATCATTTCCTTCCTTGTGTGGGAAAAAATGAGAGGAAAAAATTCCAATGTCCCACAAGTTTGGGGCACATTGTCTTCTTGTTGTTCTCTTGGGTTGTGGTGTGGCCATCTGAGGTAAAATCATCTCCAACAGTAAGCTCTCAGGAAAGGGTGATGTTGTCTGTGGAGTTGGTGTGCTTGGGAGTGGTGGAGGCCAACCTGGCGGAGGGTGGCCTTTCCATGAAGAGATCAATGAAGGGTATAAGTGTCAGGCTGGTGCTGAATTCTGAGTATATGTGCTAGAGGCCTGGCCCAGGATGGAACCACAAGTATGGGCTCTACTGCTACATGAGCAGTCTCAGTGAGCTCCATTGGATCAGCAGGGGTGTACCTTGCAAAGGAGAATACAGTGTCCATGACCTCATTAATAACCTGAACTTCAGTTCAGGTCATTATCTCACAGTTTGTGGGTTTGAGCCCTGAATTGGGCTCTGAGATGACAGCTTAGAGCCTGGAGCCTGCTTCAGATTCTGTGTCTCCCTCTCTCTCAGCTCCTCCCCAGTGCTCTCTCTCTCTCTCTCAAAAATAAATAAACATTAAAGAAATTAAAAAATCGTCAACAAAATACTATCCAACTGGATCCAACAATACATTAAAATAATTATTCACCAAGACCAAGTGAGATTTATACCTGGGATGTAGGGCTGGTTCAATACCCACAAAACAATCAATGTGATATATCACGTCAATAAAAGAAAGAACAATAACCACATGATCCTCTCAATAGATGCAGAGAAAGCATTTGACAAAATACAGCATCCTTTCTTCATAAAAGTCCTCAAGAATGTAGGGATAGAAGGATCATACCTCAAGATCATATACGGAAGACCCACCACTAATATCATTCTCAATGGGGAAAAAATGAGAGCTTTCCCCCTAAGGTCAGGAACACGACAGGAATGTCCACTCTCACCACTGTTATTCAACATAGTACTGAAAGTCCTAGCTTCAGCAATCAGACAATACAAAGGAATAAAAGACATCCAAATTGACAAGGAGGAAGTCAAACTTTCACTCTTTGCAGATGCCATGATACTCTATATGGAACATCCAAAAGACTGCACCACAAAACTACTAGAACTGATCCATGAATAAAGCAAATGTGCAGGATATAAAATCAATGCACAGAAATCAGTTGCATTCCTATACAACAATAATGAAACAACAGAAAGAGAAACCAAGGAATCAATCCCATTTACAATTGCACCAAAAGCCATAAAATACCTAGGAATAACCCTAACCAAAAAGGTTAAAAATATATATATACACTGAAAACTATAGAAAGCTTATGAAAAAAAAATTGAAGATGACACATGCACACACACACACACACACAAATCGAAAATATTCCATGTTCATGGATTGGAAGAACAAACATTGTTAAAATGTCGATACTACCAAAGCAATCTACATATTCAATGCAATCCTTATCAAAATAACACCAACATTCTTCACAGAGCTAGAACAAATAATCCTAAAATTTGTATGGAACCAGAAAAGACCCCTAATAGCCAAAGCTATATTGAAAAAGAAAACTGAACCTGGAGGCATCACACTCCCAGACTTCAAGATGTATTACAAAGCTGTAATCATCAATACAGCATGGTACTGGCACAGAAACAGACATTCAGATCAATGAAACAGAATACAGAACCCAGAAATTGACCTACAAACATATGGCCAACTAATCTTTGAAAAAAGCAGGAAAGAATATCCAATGGAATAAGGACAGTCTCTTCAGCAAATGGTGCTGGAAAAACTGGACAGCAACATGCAGAAAAATGAACCCGGACCATTTTCTTACACCATACACAAAATTATACTCAAAATGGATGAACGACATAAACATAAGATAGGAAGCCATCAAAATCCTCGAGGAGAAAGCAGGCAAAAACCTCTTTGACCTCAGCCACAGCAAATTCTTACTCAATACGTCTCTGGAGGCAAGGGAAACAAAAGCAAAAATGAACTATTGGGACCTTATCAAAATAAAAAGCTTCTGCACAGCGACAGAAATAATCAGCAAAACTAAAAGGCAACCAATGGAATGGCAGAAAATATTTGCAAATGACATATCAGATAAAGCATTAGTATCCAAAATCTATAAAGAACTTATCAAACTCAACACCCAAAAAACAAATAATACAGTGAAGAAATGGTCAAAAGACATGAATAGCTACTTTTCCAAATAAGACATCCAGATAGTTAGCAAACATATGAAAAAATGCTCAACATCACTCATCATCAGGGAAATACAAATTAAAACCGCAATGAAATACCACCTAACACCAGCCAGAATGGCTAACATTGACAACTCAGGCAACAACAGATGTGGGCAATGATGCAGAGAAAGAGGCTCTCTTTTGCACTGCTGGTGGGAATGCAAATGGGTGCAGGCACTCTGGAAAACAGTGTGGAGTTTCCAAAAAAAATTAAAAATAGAACTACCCTATGACCCAGCAATTGCGCCATGAAGTATTTATCCAAGGGATCCAGGTGTGCTGTTTCAGAGGGGCACATGCCCCACAATGTTCATAGCAACGCTGGCGACAATAGCCAAAGTATGGAAAGAGCCCAAATTCCCACCAACAGATGAATGGATAAAGAAGATGTAGTATATATACACAATGGAAAACTACTCAGCAATCAAAAAGAATGAAATCTTGTCATTTGCAACTACGTGGATGAAACTGGAAGATATTATGCTAAGTGAAATTAGTCAGAGAAAAACAAATATCATATGACTTCACTCATATGAGGAATTTAAGATACAAAACAGAAAAACATAAGGGGAGGGAAGCAAAAATAATATAAAAACAAGGAGGGGGACAAAACATAAGAAACTCTTAAACAGAGAACAAACAGGGTTCCTGGAGGGGTTGTGGGTGGGGGGGATGGGCTAAATGGGTAAGGGGCATTAAAGAAGACACTTGTTGGGATGAACACTGGGTGTTATACACAGGAGATGAATCACTGGAATCTACTCTTGAAATAATTATTGCACTATATGCTAACTAACATGGATGTAAATTAAAAATAAATAACCACTAATCCTAAAGAAAGTTTTTTAATAAAAAATAATATAGATTCTGAACACATTGATAAGCTAATTATAGGGACATTTATGGATGCCAGCTTTACAATCCAGGCCTCATCCATTAAACTTATAGTAAAAATATTAGAACACAAATTGACCAGCCAGATGGGTCTGATTTGGTCACGCTGGGAGAGCCTTTATGCTTGGGATATAATTTGAGAGTGGTATAAGGACAAACTGACTCATTTGGGCATCACTTCCATTGGTACCATTTAATGCAGAAGAAAGTAAACTCTTGGTCAGAATCTATGGCCAGAATCCATGACACACAGGCTGAAATCCTTCCAACCAGGCAGGCAAGTGCTTGATGCTCAGCCATCCTGTAGTGCAGTTGGGTCCCTGCTGAATGTGTTTCAGCACACTTCCTGAGAGAGTGTTAGACACACGGGGTCTAGTAGCAATCTTATTATCCTGCACTACATAGTAAGAGTAATAACCGCAACCAAAGAGTGTACTTGCATTTGAGTAGTTTGCGAGGCCTCCTTCAGGGTGTGCAATATGGATACTGAATGAGGGCAATGTATACTTCCTCTGGAGCAAAAGATCCTTTACTTCTTCCTCTAAGGAGCTGCAGGGACCTCGCCCACTTATGCTGAGAGCAGCTGCTAGATCCTGAGGTTCCTATATGAAGTTCATTTTCTAATGTGGCTGTGCACTAGGTGCTTCTTTTCCTATCTCTGAGATCCATACAGTTCCACTAATGGTTCCTGGAACTATAATTTCAATTTTCTGCAAAATTTTCAATGAGTTTTATTTAATTAACCAGGCTTTATAACCTGAGTTGTGACGCAAACCCAGTGGCTTTAGAGTCATGGCTGGTACCGGGCCATCATCTGGGCCAATAAATCTGTATAATCATGATCTCCAACAAATTTGGTAGGGGTTTGTACCCTTGGACTCTGTATTAGAAGAGGATCATACTGCATAATTCACCCTTGATTGGCTTGCTGGGATGTAGAAGATGGTGAATGATCAGACAGCAAAAGGTGAAGGACACATTCATCTGGTGAGTAGATATGAATGGCATTCTCTCTGACATCATAGGAGTAGGGGTTTACAGGGAATTGGTATATTTTTATATTGTGTATGAAAAGAGGCACCATTGTAAGAATTTTTTGGAAATTATTAAAAATTAGAATTGTTTTATTTTATCCCCCATTCCCTTTCTTTCTCCTTTTGACCCCTTTTACTTTTCCTCCCTTTCTCTCCCCTTCCTTCCTCCCTTCCAAATCTTGCTTCCTTCCCTTGTTCCTTCCATCTTTTCCTCTTCCCTTCTTCCCTTCTTTCTTTCACTCCATACATTCTTTTTCTATACCTGCTTCATATTTTTTTACTTAAAGGTCTTGTCCAGATGAGCATTTCAGAAGGCAGGAGGAATGTACATGATGGGGGTTGAAACCAGTCAATGAACGCAGTACTGAGACAGCTGCAATCACCCATCAACTCAGTGTGGGAAGGAAAAGAAAAACAGCCTAAGTCCAGAACAACTTGCTACAAAAAGTGATTATTCCCTCTAGAGGTTAGTGACCTCTTTAATCCATACCCTGCTTTTCCTAAAACCTCCATCTCTTTCATTCATTACCTATAAATAAATAGCAGGTAGAAAATATTATGGATGACACAATTCACACAGGATTAATTTTTTAAACTATAACTAAAACTCAACTATACAAATTCATTTGTCATTATGGAATGGAAACTTTGTCTACAGAAAAGTAAAGTTTACAGCTCGCTTCCCAGGCAAGGCTCAGATCCAGCAGATGACTCTTGTAGACTTATGCAAAGCAGCCTGGAGATGGCACCAACTATGGGAACAGGCCACTGCCTGGGTCACATCTGGGGATATCCATAGGCTCCTCTTCCCTACCCCGTCTTTATCCTGGCCACCAGAAAATTGAAATGGCCCAACAGTGGATAGTGCAGACTGAGAAGTAAAGCTCTTAGACCCATGGAAGACAGAACCATCCTTAAATTGCCTTGGACTCATAAGGAACAAGAAAGAGGGGAGGGAGTAGAGATATGCAATAGGGTATGGAATAAACAGAAAACTTCAGCTAAATGGGGTAAAAAGGCTGATTTTAAACAAGTTGCAAGTGTTTTGATTGAAGGGGAAATGGAGGAGGTCTCAGAAATGACAATGTTACGCTCACATTTCTAGAGTGAAAATACCTGATTTACTTCATGTCTTTTCAAAAATCTACGTGAATAATACACTACAGTGTATTAATGCTAAGCAAAATAAGCCAATCAGAGAAAGATGACTATCGTATGATTTCACTCATATGTGGAATTTAAGAAAGGAAACAGATGAACGTAGGAGAAAAGAAGGATAAATAAAATAAGGTAAAAACAGAGAAGGAGGCAAACCATAAGAGACTTAAATACAGAGAACAAACTGACAGTTGCTGGAGGGGTGGGGGTGGGGGATGGGCTAAATGGGTGATGGGCATTAAGGAGGGCACTTGTGATAAGCAGTGGGTGTTATATGTAAGTGATGAATCACTAAATTCTACTCCTGAAACCAATACTACAGTATATGTTAACTAACGTGAATTTAAATTTAAAAAAGAGAAAAGATCACATATTAATAATCTATGTTCCTACCTCAACAAACAGTCCATGTAATTTTCTATGTCACCCTCTATTCCTTTTGTTGTTGTTGTTGCAAATGGCAAGATTTTACTCTTTTTGATCCCTGAGTAACATTCCATTGTGTATGTATTTTCCATTCATTAGTTAATGGACATTTGGGCTCTTTCCATAATTTGGCTATTGTTAATAGCGTTGTTATAAACATTGGGGTGCATCTGCCCCTTATCCCTTTGGGCATGTATTGTCCATCATTCGGAAGATCTAGTCTTGGGTAGGAGCTTTAACAGCCCCTGGTGTGAGTCCTGATGGTGACCCCACATGAATGGTGGTGGCATGTTCCATTCATTTCTGCTTGCACCATGCCACACATGGATCATGCACAAGCATAATTATTAAACAACCAGTGCATCATTAAACAATCAGACACTGATTATACTGTCCTCGTGTGCACCAGGTTGGTTTCAATAGCTCCTTTCCTATTGCAGCTTGGGAGAATTTCTGTCAAGCTTTTGTGAAATTGATGTCATGTGTGGGGAAAGAAGTCCACATATCCAGCTACAGCGCCTGTCTTTGCCATGGACAAGATGGCAAAGCAATGGATGGTCATAGCCAGCAGCTAGAAATTCATACCCGCTTTTATGCAGAGCTTGGTATGTGTGTCTGGAGACCAAGAGGGAAAGTCAACGTGACAATCAGGTACTTAATCAAACTGCACAGACTCAGAACATCTGTTGTAAGCTGGCTCCCACCTAGCAAAGGTACAAAGATAAAGTTTCAAGCCAGGATGAATGTGCAACGGCTGGTGGTGAGATTAGAAGGAAGGGAGGTGATAGGGCTGCTGATGGCTCCCGTCCCCACCCAGCCTGTTCAGACCTCAAATCTGAAATTGTAAGAATAGATGTCACCAGGGATCCAGTACCACAAAGCAAGAGACACTGGAGAAGAGATGGGAGACTCAGACATACATTCTCTTTTTCTTTTGTGAAGGGTTTGGTACCTTGTTGTGAGTTTCCCTAAGAGAGAGGCCTGTTCTTTGGATAGTATTCAAGTTCTGGAGGCATCTTTCACCCCTGAAATCTGAGAAGGAAGGTGGCACTACCCACATGCTCAGCAAATGTTAAGGTAAGTGGCTTTGGCAAATTGGAGCAATATTGGTGCAGAAAGTCAGAGTCCATAGTCCATAAAAAAAATTGACTCTAAGATTGGCCCCAATGTGCCAGGGTGCATGCTAGGGTTTGAGGGAGCTCCACTATTCCTGACAAAGTTGTCTGCCATCTCTCTTACTTATTTTGTTTTATTGCTTCTCAGCCTACTACAGTGACAGCTGCCCAAGGTGCATGTGGAGCTTTTCATGCAAAATTATGTGCAACAGGAAAAGACCGAAAACAATCCAGGTACCCATTACAAGTGACTGGTTGAACAAATGGAGGACTGTCACACAATACAGCATAGTGCGGCTGTTAAAAGTAGCCAACGAGGGAAGGGACGTGAAGCAGAAGGTCTTCAGATAGAAGACTTTGGGCCATGCTCTGCAGCTACTGGTAATGGGAGCAGCAGGAGCTGCAACGGAAGTCAGAAGCTAGAACTGGTTCCAGAAAGAAAGTGCGGCAGTACTGGAGCAAAAGATAGAACTTACCATGGAAAGGTGCCTAATTTCTCCAACCACTGCTGAACCCCTCTCCCTTCCCCCCCCCCCATTGTTAACCTCTGCTTATTTAGATGTTTCTTCATGATCCCCATCTTCAGTCACCAATTCTGCTGAGGCCCTGAGGAGACTGAAGCATATTGGGCAGCAGCAAGTTTCCTACACTTGCCCCGTTCCACACAATTTATGAAAAGAAGAGGTTGGAAGTTAAAATCTGGGATGTTTTAGCAAGCAACTCTGTACAGCCTCCCTCACTCCATAGTCGTTGAGCCTACTGAAATCCCCGTTCTTGACAAACCTGCCATCTACCGGTGACATGAGGAACTACAGTAGCCTGCTTCAGAGTGGCATGGAGGGTGGAATACAAGAACCTGAGAAGTTTGGCAGGGCAAGAGGGTGCAAATGCGGGGGGTGGGGGGGGGGGTGAGTTGGTAGGTAGATAGCCATGCCTGGCTATCTCTGTGAGTGCACCCTCTGGGGCCCTGGGAGGAGTGGAAGTGCATTAACACACATTCGTGATTTTCCTGATTCCCCAAGTGCAGCATCGGCTCTGGTTTGCTAGTCAGCTGGTGTGAGTTTCACCCGTGCTTGTAGCTCTTCTTGGCACTTTACTCCTACGAGCTAACCCCCACAGTGGAATCAATTTATTGTAATTTTTATCATTTTCAAAAAATCATGGTTGCTATTAGTGATTGTTTCTACACTTATGTAACTTTTTTGTAAAATTAAATTTAAAAGTGCATTAAACTTTTTTAAATGTGAGAGGAATTGGTTTTTCAGACATGTTTTGGATACAGAGACAGTGATTGGTCTGACAGTACTAACAGCTTTCAGACTGTAGGTCCGTCAGAGCTAGGAATCCCCCAGTGCCCCATCCCTAAACGTTTGGGTATTTCAAGTACCACTCTGAAGAAGTTCTACTGCTTTTTAAAAAATTCTACTGACTTCTGGTAGCAAATCTATAATGTGAGGAGATTTTGCTAGGAAAGCTGCATCTGGACAAGAGTCCTTGAGGCAACTGCAGTTACTCTATTCTTGTGGCATGAACTTTAGGAATCACAATCTTCATTCCTCTCTCAATGACTATTCAATCCATAAGATCTCACTTTGCCACTGATTCTTTGCCTTCCTTGTCTAGATGACAATACTCTGCTCCCTATCATTTGATGGAACATTGTCACAGTCCTAAGCCCTAGAGGTCTCAGGAGAGCTTGCCACAATTCCATGTCCATTGTGTCCCCTGATGAGGCCAAAACGACACTGGATAAGGTAGGTAGGATGAGGAGAGTCATACATACCAAGGAGCCCTCCTAGCTGTTTCCTGACAGTTTATTCTCATTTCACTTCATCTTGATGGACCTGAGGTATCACAGAGGGACTCCAGTATAGTCATGAACACAGAAGAGCTTGTTTCTATTCCATCAGGGCTTGAGTTAATCCTCAGGCTATTTATACCTTGGAACACACCACTGTGGGGTGCAAGCTTCCCAGAGGTCAGGGTTGTTGACATGCTTCTATTTAGTCAGCTTCCTTCTGCACACATGGCCCCCTGTAGACCTCCATCCTTACTGATCCTGTAATGGGCAGCCTGAATTCATCATTTAAGCCTCAAATATTACTTTAAAGTGAGGGAACCATTCCTCCTCTCAAAGCCAATTATCTTCTATCTTGTGTCAGAAAAATACATTTTCAAGAGGAACAAATACAAGAAATATTACTGTAAAACATTATTTCAAAGCCTCAGGCTTCTTCTAAACAGCGATAATGACAGTCACACTTTCTTGTCTGTTGTTGTTCCCAAGTTTAAAGGGTGATGGAGGAGGGGGACAGAGAAGGACCACACCCCCCTTCCCAAAGTGCCCATTGAACTTGTGAAGAGAGGCCACGCTCCGCTTCTGAGCAGCAGCTCCCCATCAGTGCTCTGGGGAAGCCATCTTCTGGGAGGGATCTTAGGGCTCTGCCAGTGCCGTCTCCCCTCCAATCAGAGAGAAGACCAAGAAGACTATGAAATGATATATTGGTATATCACCAGAATATGAGAATTGATTATTTTTCTTTCTTTTCCTGGAGAGAACTCTATATTTATAAGACCCATTGCTATGGGACTCCGTGAAATAAATTATCTTTCTGGTGAGTTGACCTGACAATTCTCAAAAAAGGTTTCCATTAGGAGCCCCAAGAATAGGAGCTGATGGTCATCACCTGAATGTCTCTAAATTCTTAACAAGTCTCCTGACTCCTCTTACATTACTCCTTTCTTGTCATTTCTCATCTCCTCTACTGTTGTAGTCTCCCTTTTTTCCACAACTCCACTCCCAATAATGAAACCTATACCTAAATAGGAATTTTATGTCATGATTATATTCTCACATTACCCTTTTAGGAATATTTTAACATGAGTAGTGCACGTATTATCCTTATCCTTATTTTAAAGCTAAGGAAATTGAAGCCCCCAAAAGAGACTTATCCAAAGTAAAGCTTATCCAAATTTATAGCAAAACCAGAGTTAAAATCTCAGACATCCTAAGCTCAGGGCTCCTTTTATCATACTGGCTGAGGGAGTCGTGAATGACAGCAGCATTTGGAGGAAGAAACAGCTGAGTGAATCATGTGTTGAAGAAAAGCCCTTGAAGGCCTAATAGTGAGTGTGTCTCTGCTGCCCTCTGGTGACCATGTAGCTGCATGACTCTCCTTTCCTTCTGTTCTCCCTCCCGCCCTCTCTGGGATCCTTGCCTGGTCCCAGATGCTTAGTCTCCTCAGTGCTTCCTGTTTCTCCCACATGTCAACATATCCCTACACAAAATGGACATCCATAGTTCACATAATAATTCAGGACACAGTTCTTACTTCCAAACTGGTAGGCCCTTGAGAAAGCATATGTAAGGGTTTTTTGAGAAGAAATGCACAAAAATGTAAATAAGCTTCCTCAAGTTGGCAGTTACTACTACTGAGACTGACCATAAACAAAATGTATAAAATGGGTGCTAAAGACTCCTGGGAGAATCCCAACAATCTATATCGAGATGATACAGAATATGTGCAATGGGTAGAATATTTTCACACCGCAAATTTCGGTGTAAAAAATTTTCTGTTTACTTACTGATCCTAACCTTTATGTCAAGCACTATTATGTCTTATAGTAGAGGAATTAAGCTAATAATTGCAAGTGAAACTCAGTGGCATTCACAAGAATTAATCATTTAAAAACAGACACCTTTCCAGGGTTATTTCTAAGTCCTGAGGTAAGGATGATGCAGTGTTGGTATGGAAGGTTGTCCTCAAATTTCCACCATTGACTCCCACTATATGCCTTGATGATGACTATTCTTTTCACAACATCACTCTCCTCTTGCTATATCATTCCACGCCAGCATTTTAGGTAGCAAAATTCCTTCCAATATTTGAGCCTTACAAGGCTTACCTCTTCTTACCTTGGGTGACTTTCCTTTGCTGCTTCCATGTTATTTTGGGAGAGGGAAGTCTGTGGCACAGCAGCCATTCTGGGAACCAGGTAAAGTGGGGCACTTGCCACATTTACCTAACAGATACATAGAAAGAGTAAAGAGATGCTTGGCAATGTTTAATTATTTTTCTCTCTTCTTCGAAGCTCTCATTCTCCACAGTGGAAAGACTCTTCATCTACACTGAAGGATGAAGGAGAAAAAATCTTATATTAGAGATAACAACATCAAGTTAGGTGCCAAAATATGGGCTTATGATAACAGCGGAGGAGAAGACACTTCAGGGGAAAAAAAATCAGCTCAAATCTTGTTATATCATAATATCAGAAATGCTTATATTTTATACTGAAATGAACATCTAAAATTAAATTTTAAATTATTCTGGAGAATTCCTGAATCCCTGAGAATGTCTCTGCAGAACCCCAGGGGGACTTGTACTTTGATTAAAAAACTGACTTAGGGGGCGCCTGGGTGGCGCAGTCGGTTAAGCGTCCGACTTCAGCCAGGTCACGATCTCGCGGTCCGTGAGTTCGAGCCCCGCGTCGGGCTCTGGGCAGATGGCTCAGAGCCTGGAGCCTGTTTCCGATTCTGTGTCTCCCTCTCTCTGACCCTCCTCCGTTCATGCTCTGTCTCTCTCTGTCCCAAAAATAAATAAACGTTGAAAAAAAAAATTAAAAAAAAAAGAAACTCACTTGGGAGCATTTAAAGGAAAATCTAACCTAAACAAGAATACCGCCCTCGCCCCCCCAAAATGTGCCTGTAGCCTTTATCGTTATAATTTTTGTGCCCAAGCATTTGGTTGAGAAGCTTATTAAATTTCCTTAGGATCTGAGAGTCAATATCTGACTCAGCAAAAAGGGACAAAGAACCAAGATGAAAAGAGCAGTAAACTTGCACATATGAGACCTTGGCTGGGTGCTGTGAAGCTGGGGAGGGTAATCCTTTTCTGGCCTGTTTTCTCCCCAGGAAAATGAAGGATGGGACATTTGCTATTCAGTCTTGCTTCTAACTCTAAGCCCTAGCAAACTGCATTTAGGTGCAAACTTGACACTAAGTGGGGGGGGTGGGGAGGGGGACCCCTGATATATGGGAGGTGGAAGGAAGGGTGAGGACAGACCACCAGTGCCAGGGGCTGTGTGAGGACCTGCCGGAGACAGCGCACACTTAGTGTGTCAAATGGGGCCCAGTAGTAGTGCCATGGCTTTCAGGGGTTGGTGGAGTGCTAATGTCACAGTTTTGGCTGCAACTAAACCCAGTCAAAGTCCACTTGTCTGAGTTTCACTTTTCCGGGGATTACAGCTGTAGGAGGTGAAAATGCTATTCTGATTGCAATCCATTTTCAGGGTGGGCCTCCAGGACCTGGCTGTCCCTTGAGCTTGGGTGAAGTGGCACAAATCCCCCTTCACCCTAAGCCAGGGGTACCCGGGGCCACCTCCATGCCATCTGGCTGTCCCTCAGTTCTCCCTCCGGTCAGCACCCCAGGACCCTGACCTGCCTTTGGACACCTGCACGTGGATGAAGGGTACACCTGAGACCAACTGAGAAGACCCAGCAGCCCCCAGTCTCACCCTGAAGAAGAAAAGAGACACGTGAGTGGCTTGCTGCGTCCCTGGCCAGGATGGCCAGGGGAAGTTGGGGAAGTCGACTAAGATGAGGAAATGGGATATGTGGACAGTCAGCGCCCACAGCGAAATTCTGCCGCTTGCCCTAATACCGTTCACTTGCATCTGACACTCATACCCAACTCCGTGCTTTTCAAAGTCCTGCTGTAGTTTATGTGATCCTCATAGTACTGCTGTGCCGCAGGCTGGGTGAGGGCACTAGATTAAACTCAGAACAGCAGGATCACGTTATTAACTTGTGCGTGATGTTGTGCTTGTGTCTCTGGGCCTCACTTGTCTGTCGTGGCGATGATACAGCTGAACAAATGTTAGGAATGAGTATCTCCATCAGAGAGGAGAGAATGGAGAAGTTCAAGACAATAGAGTGAGATTCTCAAGGTCATAGAAGTAAACACAAAGTCACTTTGTCTCCTAGAATTCTTATTTTACCTTGCTTTCCCTCTATAAAAATGTGTAACATATCTATTTTTAAAACTTATATAGATATATAAACTTCAAACTTTGTGGACTGAATAAATTTATTCTCACCAGCTAATTACTGTAATTACTTGGCATTTTGCGAATTTAACATTTGAGGTCTTTTACTGGAAAAAACCAAACCAAAACAAAAAAAAACCCCTAATGACCCAAATATGTAGTAATTTGTCATTTTCTTTGGTGTGAATTTTAATAGTGCACACATAGGTCCCAGAAGTCGGAATTGTTACTCACCAAATTCCTCAACACAAACCGCCACTTATCACTCATTTATCATTGCAGCTTAATACTTATACTTTATCCAGAAAATTAAATGAAACATAGGCTTTTAAGAATTCGATGATACATACACAAATTAGACCACATCTCTTGGGAATACCAAAGTTTACCACATTTAGTAGCAATGGCAATTTCAAAAGATTCCTGGCCTATGTTCGAATGGTAAAATTGAGATGTAAAAAACCTTGTAATAAAAATGTTTTAATTTAAAGTTTGCAATGTAAGTCCATGTATTTATAAAAAATCTGCCAGAGATTTTCCGCACACTGACAGCAGATGGTCCATGACAGTGTTTTCCCTCGGCACTGTTGACATTTTAAGTTGGATAATTCTTTCCTGTGAATTGTATGATGTTTAGCAGCTCATCGGGTGCCCCCTTCCCCCAGTTGTGACCACCAAAAATTTCTGCAGACATTGCCAAAGACTCTCTAAGGGCAAGATTGTTACCTTTCCCATTCAGAACCCTGGTCTAAGGCAGTCATTCTCTCCATTTATACTCGCTCATGAATTTCTCTCTGAGCACCAGTGAAGGTTAAGACACATTTTCACCATTCTCTTCAAAAGTCTCAGGGGCATCAGGGTGTCTCAGTCAGTTAAGCATCTGACTTCAGCTCCGGTCAGGATCTCATGGTTCGTGATTTCCAGACCTGCGTTGGGCTCTGTGCTGACAGCTGGGAGTCTGGAGCCTGCTGGGGATTCTGTGTCTCCCTCTCTCTCTACCCCTCCCCCACTCACGGTCTGTCTCTCCCTCTCTCTCAGAAATAAATAAACGTTAAAATTTTTTTGAACGCTTCATTAATTTGGGCAGTTTTTTTTCTAGTTGCATTTGTAGGTTCCCCCCCTGCTTTAACGTGAAAGGCCTAAAGGAACACAAATCTATAAACTGATTTGTAGCAAGTGAGGGTCCTTCTTAGTTCACATGACTGAGCCATGGTGCTTAGCATGAACTTGACAGGTTTTATTTGCTCTTTCTTGGCGGAACAAAATGTATCTGCTTTTCACAAGAGGGTGCATAGGCAATCTCCCTCATTCAGAGGGGAAGTGACTGATAATGTTTCAAGCAGCGAGCAACAGATGGTCTATGCTGTCTTCTAACACCTGGCCCCATTTTCATATTGATACTTGAGTGCTCTTTTAGATCTTCATGTTGTGACTGGGCTTGTATCAGTTTCCCTAAAGGTATTTACATTTTTTTAATGTTTATTTATTTTTGAGAGAGATAGAGACAGAGTGTGATTGGGGGAGGGGCAGAGAGAGAGAAAGAGAGAAAGAGAGAGACAGAGACACAGAATTTGAAGCAGGCTCCAGGCTCTGAGTTGTCAGCACAGAGCCCACAGCGGGGCTTGAAGTCACAAGCCCGAAGAGCATGTTCTGGGCCAGAGTCTGACACTTTACTGACTGAGCCAGCCAGGCATCCCCTCCCTAAAGATGTTTTAGATGAAAGTGTGCATCATTTTAAACAACGAGCAGTCATAATAAAGTATAAATCATCTCCGGAAACACTTGGTTTATAATCTCTATTTGAGTGAATGTTGCTTGCCCTGCCCTGTAGAATCTTAACTGGCATTAAGAGAAAGAGAAGCAATAACTAGTTTATTGTTGCTCCTAAGCAGGTTCTTCCAGTTTGGTGTGAAGCAATAAGATATTTGATGTATCAGATGGAACGAGTCTTATGCTGCTTTCACTTTGAATTTTTCAGTTTTCAGAACTAAAGCTAGCCTTCTATTTTTGTCCTAGTAATTTTAAAGCTTTTTAGTTGGTGGAAGTATTTTTGTAATGCTGGTACAATGGGCATGTTGGGTTCGCCAACCTCTGCAGTTGCGTTATTTCTTATACTTATTCCTGTGTATTTCAAGATGACACTGAAAGGCCATTTAGGGTGGTTTCCTTGGCGGTCTCCTTCTGTAGCCCTATTTCCACCACTCTGTCCTTCATTTTCCAAAGCGTGTCCTGCCCCTGGGTTCTCCCAAGGCACTAGCAATGGCTTCCTGGCTGCAGAGTGAGGATACGGAGCCCAAATGTCCATCGATGGATGAATGGATAAAGAAGATGTGGTATATATATACAGTGGAGTATTACTTGGTAATCAAAAAGAATGAAATCTTGCCATTTGAAACTACATGGATGGAACTGGAGGGTATTATGCTAAGTGAAATTAGTCAGAGAAAGACAAAAATCATATAACTTCACTCATATGAGGACTTTAAGAGACAAAACAGGTGAACATAAGGGAAGGGAAACAAAAATAATATAAAAACGGGGAGGGGGACAAAACATAAAAGACTCATAAATATGGAGAAGAAACTGAGGGTTGCTGGAGGGGTGGTGGGAGGGCGGATGGACTAAATGGGTAAGGGGCATTAAGGAATCTACTCCTGAAATCATTGCTTCACTATATGCTAACTAATTTGGATGTAAATTTTAAAAAATTAAAATTAAAATTAAAAAAAATTTCTACATGCTCAGAATAAATGGACGTTAGGAGATTTTTTAAAACATGGAAATATTATTGTCCCTTTAGCTCAGGAGGGCTTTTCATTTCAATCAGAAATCTTCCCTCAGGCCTAAAAAAATTGATTAAAGTACCCCACCTGACGTAAGGGGTCAGAAATGAACGGTAACTGCAGAGAAATGGTGTCAAGTCCGTTTCCTTGTTTGATTGTGGAGGGGTTGATGTTGATTCCTTGTTGTGACTGTGTAATTATTGGAAACCACAGAGTGAGTTTGCTCCATGACAGTGTACTCATATTTTTCTCTTGTGTTTGCTCCAGGGAGAATGGTGGATTTTCCAGGATACAGTCTGTCTGGTGTGGTTGCCTCTTTCTTCTTCGTACTGTTCACCATGAGGCAGCCAGGTACAATGAATGCCCTTCTTCCTTTTACTGTATGCCCAAATGTCCCAGCGATACAGTCAACATGCAGAGTTCCAAGTCAAAAGGGCTAGGACAATATTAGGACTGGGGATCCAGGAACCAAAGCATCTATGTTCCAGAAAGGGTCCTCCACTTCCAGCTGTGCTATCTTTGGGAAGTTACTTGAGTACCTTCTCCCTTAGTTTCCTTGTCTCTATGATAAGAATAACAGTATATCTGTGTCTTATAGGCTAAGACAGACTTTAGGATTAAATGAGGCTTCACATAAAATACTACCAGGAATGCATTAAGATATTCATCCACCTTCCTGCTTCCATGCAAGACAGCACTTTGGAGACAAGACAATCGACTGCTTCTTAGCATAAATTAAACAGCATGAAAATACTTGGAAACAAGAAATAGAAGAGATTTCCAAGAAATGGATTTTGAAATCTCAGTAGCTGAATTGTATCTTTAAAAAAGATTATGGGGGCTCCTGGGTGGCTCAGTCGATTAAGCATCCGACTTCAGCTCAGGTCACGATCTCGCGGTCCGTGAGTTCGAGCCCCGCATCAGGCTCTGTGCTGACCGCTCAGAGCCTGGAGCCTGCTTTGGATTCTGTGTCTCCCTCTCTCTCTGACCCTCCCCTGTTCATGCTCTGTCTCTCCCTGTCTCAAAAATAAAATAAACATTAAAAAAAATAAAAAAGATTATGAAAATTAGGTGTCAGAGGGAAGTGTCAGAGGCCCAAGGAAAATGCAGCATGCAGAAGTGGAAAACATATTAGACAGGGCACCAGAAGGCACAGGCACCAGACTGATTGCTGCCAGAAACTATGTGATGTGACGTGGGGATGCCCTGCCCTCTGTGTAATGCAATTTCTTAACCTGTAAAAGATGTCAACTAGATGGAATGAGTTCAGATCTAGCTTCATATTTGGATTCCATAAATGAAGAACGCAAGCACATCTCCATTCAGTTCTATAGTGATTTTTGACTTGATAGTGATCAGCAAGTGAGAGAGTTGAAGCTCCTTTTTAGGACGATTGGATGTGGCAGAGAAAGTGAAAATGGCCCCAGAGCATTTTAGGATAAGAAAGAATATAATAACATGACTTATGAGATTATTAAACTTAATAACAAATAGAATTATTAAATATCTCTTCAATTTGTAGATAACAACAAAGAGGTCAAACATGACTCAAAATTTGATTAAAAGGCTCAGACTCTCTAGACAAAACACTGCCCTTACTCCACCACAAAATGCCCTTGAAAAAACTGAATTGTACGTACATAGCTCCAGTAACCGGAATCTTGCCTACTCCAGACCAAAAATTGTTTAAAATTAAAAAATAATCCCAGTTCCTTACCTAGGACCAAAGAAATCCTGAAAAGCTGAAAAATCTAATGAATGAATTTATTACCTAAATTTTAGGAAAAATGATTATGAAAGCAGTCATTAACAGTATAGAGTAAAATCACTAACTATAAAATAAATTACTATAAAATATAAAATAAATCACTGACAATGTTCCCAATGTGAAAAATCAATTCATACATTAACTTATTTGAGAATAAAACAACCCAGAAATTGTAGCTTTAGTATCTTAAAGGAGAAGAACTTGAGATTCCAAATCTCAAATCTCACTGGATATAATGGCTTCGCCCCCAAAATCACACAGCTGGTGACAGATATAGTACTGACACTCAATTTTTTTCAACTGCATGTTCTCCTCAATACACAAAATTGTCTTTTTAACAGCAAAATGTGCAAATATCATGCTAGATTTCTTTAAAACACTGAAAATAAAACCCTTCCTTCTCCAGGTGCCTCCATTTTGATAGGTTGGACATCCCAAAGCAAGCATATTAATCTTCCAATTGACATTTCCCAATTCCTCTTTTTCACTCTGTTTTGTAGATAGCTGGAGAGTGATTGGTCCTGCACATCCTATACTGGCTAGGATTGGGGAAGATGCTCTACTCACCTGTCAAATCCTTCCCAAGAGGGCCATGATGCCCACAAAGATGACATGGTACCGCTCAGATCCCAACGCAGTCGTGTTTGCACAGTGGGATGGAGCTGATGTGACTGAGATGCAAATGGAGGAGTACAGAGAAAGGGTAGAGTGGATAAAGGATGATGTTCCTGAGGGAAGTGTGACTCTGAAGATAAACAACATTCGACCATCTGATAATGGGCAATACTGGTGCTGCTTCCAAGAGAAGAACTATTATGAAGAAACAAGCTTGTTGCTTGAAGTAGCAGGTGAATATCTTGGAAAAGACAGAGTCTTGGAAGGAAAGCTTTATTAACTTGTGGTAAGCTTATTGCCAGTTGAAGAATTACCTTCTAATCATCAAGGCAATTCCTAATGCCCAGCCCTCTTCATTTGAAGAGGAATGCCTTCATTCGAAGGCAGATAGTTCTGAAGTCTTCAAAGCAAGCTCACCTAAAACAGTCTTCTCAAATTTAGCTTACACAGTTTTGACTATTCTTGACAATGGAATGGCAATCTGTGACATCCGGTCATTAACAGTTTTTTCTGAGCCACAGATTTGTGGTATATCAGGCCAATGTGTTAGGGTAAGTCAATCACCGAGTGAGTGAGTCTAGCTGATTGCCCAGCAGTCATATCTCAATGGAATGGGTTGTTCTCTACCCGACCTCCAATATGCAGTAAATTAAATGTGAAAATTGTGTTTCATTGTGGAATGCCCCCCAGTTAGAAAACTAGTGCTGAGAACAAAGTGGTTAAGAACTTTGTGCTTTTATGGAGACTACCAAATATTAGTGTTCAATGAATTGAGGACTTCCAGACGCATTTGGACATACCCACTGTGATGCTCTTGTATTAGCAAAGTGAGAAACAGTTGAGAAAAAGGGGATGATTGACCAAACGATTTGAGCTAGGGAAAAAAACACGCATCTGAAAAGTAAGTAATCATATGGTTCCCTGACAGGAATAACTCCCTCATATGCTAATGAGAAAATCAGGCAAATCCACTTATCTTCTCAGGGAAATAGTTCTCTGGAGATGTTACCATCTCTGACTCACACTAAAAATGTTCCCTAACACTGCTTTTTCTTAGTACCTACAACTACGATCATTATTTTTATGTTCTAGGTGATTGAAGATGGATGAAAGAGCATATGTATTTCCGAGATGTGAAGAGAGGGAGGCAGCTGTTCACTATCAGGAACCTTTGAAAATAAGCCACACATTTCCTAGGGCTCTAGGTGAAGGGAGTGAGTCTCTTTCCCCCAGCAAGTGATAGAGTCAGAATTATCATCTATGGGGACCCCTTTGTTTGGGTTTGAGAGTGATGTTGGACAAAGAAAGAATTTCATGATTACATATAACTGGGATTTCTCAAAAACATTTTCCCATTTACTGGAAGGAAGATTTAGAAACAAGAGCTCCTCATGGGGCATCCCATTCTACATGTGCAGGTTATCTACTTGCTCCCCAAGGAGCAAGAATAGTCCCCATTTAGATGATTTCTGGCTTTATATTTATTAAACATTCTAATTAATCAGAGTCAAGGTATCATCTAAAGTGTCGGACAGAGTTTGTGGCATTGGGAAGCTCAATGAATAAATTATAACACATCTTTGCTAGCAGTACTAGTGACATAAACAAAATGTCGTTATGTCCCTTTCTCTATTCTCCTCTGTCTGGATCTGAAGAAAAATACGTATGCTAAAGTTTATACATCCAGACTGGAGAACAAAGTGAATATGAACTCCAGTTTGAATGCGAAGAAGATTTTGGACTACTTCTTGTCCCCAGACCTATGAACTCTTGCCCCCTCCCTATAAGCCATGTCACTGGGATCTCAGTTTCTATGATTTGTGCCTCCCTGGGTTCCAGGCCTCAGGGCTGTGTCTTCCTTCCACAGGTGTGGGATCTTCCCCTTACATCCACATGGAGGGACCTATAGAAAGTGGAGTCCAGCTTGTGTGCACTGCAAAAGGCTGGTTCCCAGAGCCCCAGGTCTATTGGGAAGATGCCACAGGAAAGAAGTTGCTGTCTGTCTCTGAGCATTCCATCCAAGATGAGAACGGCCTGTTCTATGTGGAAGCCACTCTTGTGGTGAGGAATGCCTCTTTGGAGACCGTGTCCTGCTTCATCCACAACCCTATCCTCAATGAGGAGAAGAGCTCAGTCATCTCCATTCCAGGTCAGAGCTCTGCCTCTAGTACTAATGTGCTCAGATTAACAAGAAAGGTTCAAGGGACTGTTCCTTAGCACTGAATATTCTTTTTATCAAGGAAAATATCTAAAATTTAATAATATGTATTAAAAGGTATAAACTATTAATGGTTGGAATTTTGATTGAATATTTTGATTGAATAGCTATTGTGAATGATATTCCAGTTATTTTCAAGTTCTACCTTTTCTTTTTGAATTAATTTTCTTTACTCACAAGTATGCATCACATGACAAAGAAAATAAAACTATATTCTTTCAATTAAAATGTTTTCCTATGCCACATTGTGCCAATTACTTCTGGAAACCTATCATGTGATGATTATCAGAGATGGAGACAAATATTTACATAATAGCATCTTACCTATAACCTTATTTATAAATAGCAACAAAAACAGCAAAAAAGGCACAATACAACAGTGGAGTGTTGTGTCTTATGTTATTATAAATTATAGTATTGATGCAAAATGATATTTTCAAATGATTTTAATGGTTGAAAAATCCTCATGATGGACTATTAATGATTAAGATTATACCTATCTACCTACTTACGTATCTATCTATCTATAAACATTTACAATCATGTGAAGAATAATGGCTTTTAAGTAACTTAAAACAGCACTAAGACTTTGGGACACTTTCTTATATTTAGATATTAAGATATAGTTATTCTTACTCATATAAATGGATATGTGAAAGAATTTAAAGTAAACATTACATGTGAATTTTTTTGTCTTTTTTAAAATGTTTATTTATTTTTGAGAATGAGAGACAGAGTGTGAGCAGGGGAGGGGCAGAGAGAGAGGGAGACACAGAATCCAAAGCAGGCTCCAGGCTCTGAGCTGTCAGCACAGAGCCTGACGTGAGATCATAACCTGAGCTGAAGTCAGCCCCTTAACCGACTGAGCCACCCAGGGGCCCCCGCATGTGAATGTTAAAAGGAGCTGAATATATATATTACATGCTTTATATATATAAATGCTTTATATATATGTTTAATCTGTCAGTTTGGAATTTGAGGTAATAATTGTGTATGCCCATATATTTTTATACTTTCCATGCACTTATAAGAAGAATATGTATTATTTTTATAAGATATTAAATTTCAATATGTTAAATATCAGGAAAAACAAACAATTTTGTGTGTGTGTGCAAAAAAAAAAAGGAAACACAGCTGGATCACAAAATGATCTATGGGAAAGAATATTTTTCTGCATTTAATTTCTTTTTTATAAATTCAGCTTTTCAATTCAAAGTAGAACTTTTTTCTTTTCTTTTCCTTTACTTTTCTTTTCTTTTTTTCTTTTCTTTTAATAGTTTCTCTCCTTTCCTTAGATAAAATTCTTTAATATATTATTTTCATTCTTTTTACAGAGAAACTCCAGAATGAGCTAGGTAAGTAGACATTGGATGCACAAATGTAGAAAAGACTTTTCCTCCCCAAAGGAAAGTGGTAATCCCTGGACAAAGCCAGCAGGATCTACCATGACAGCTCGTGATCCAGATGAGAAACTGAGGCACGACTTTACCAAGTATCAAGTTCAGTTACTACCAAAGGTGACTAGCCAAATGTAGGCCTCCACAGCCTCCTTCAAGCACCATTGCACAGTGTAACCTTTGACTTTAAGTGTTCACAGGGACCCCAGTGAGCTTCAGATAGACACCCGTAAGGGGCACAGACATAATCTCTGCTCTATTTGACTGGAGGAAAGGGTGGTGTCCTTAGACACCATTCCTTTGTGTCTAAGGAATGGTATAGGACAGGTGGTGGGGCTCTGGAGGTCCTTTTAAAATATTTTAGTGTGAAGGGGCAGTGTCATGGTAACTGGAAGTCACTACCCATCACCTTAACCCTCTGGCCTGCTATGGTTTCTGCACCTTCTCCTCACCCCAGTGGATGGGAGCCTCATCACTATTGGATGGGAGCCATTACTTTCCCAGATCAGGCTGGAACAATGTGCTGGGTCAATCAATCATTTCCTGTTTTTCTGTTTCTTTTTTTTACTTAGTAGTTGGACTGCAGTATTATTATTTTACTGTACCTAAGATAAAGATAAATGGTTTAAAAAGTAACCAACTGATATTTGAGTCTCTTTCAGTTTTTCCTTTACTTCCTTACCATCTTCCTCCTTTCTGTGATGTCTTCTCCCAAACCATGATAACCAGCCTGCTCCCTGCCCAGATGCATATGACCTTGTATCACTTATTTTCTCCATCAATATCCTGCTCTCTCTCAAATCACCAGTTACAGGAATGTGTGTATGTGTGTGTGTGTGTGTGTGTGTGTGTGTGCCTATGCGCACATTAGATGAGCTTAAGCATACTTTTCAGTCCATGTAAGAATTTTTGAGGAAAATCATGGTGGCAAACACACCTCAATCTCTGCCAGAGTCTAGTGTGACACTTTCGACCCTATCGAGCCATAAAGATAAAGGGAAGGGCCTTGGGAAGGTCAAAGGTAATGCCACAATCTGAGGAGAACTTCACCCCTGTGAGTCTTACCTTCTAAGTTAGATCCCTTTCTGCCTGGGTGGTATCTGCTTATGAGCAGTCAGAAACCTTAACCAACAAAACTTGTTAGTTACAGATCAGAAAGTCAAGCCAGTGTTTGGGGCAGGTTGGCATATGTCTCTCTCTGTCCCCCAGGAAGACTTTAGGTAAAGAGTCACTCCTCCAAGTTATCTGAATCTATTTGACATGTCCATTGCAGACCCAGCACACAAAATGCAATCTGATGTTGTGCTGTTCCTAGTTGTGCTGACCTTCTGGGACCACAGTAAAACATGAAGAAAATATGGAGCTCCCCTGGCTTCCTGTCAGGTGGGGATTACAGGGCTGCACCTCCAGGAGCTTTGAGGGTTGGTGATCATTGGTCTCTATTTTCCTCATCTTCAGAATGAACGTGTTGACTTTAATCTCTAATGTAGTGTCAGGCCCTAAGAGTCTGGATATGATATGATATAATTAACTTAATATTATATAATATCAATATATATATATATATTTCACTTAATTGAATATGCTGATTGAAAGAGGATTACATGACATATGATGGGATTATCAGGTTTTAAGGAATTGGTGTATTATGCAGTAAACTGCACTCTCCAGAGAATATTTAATTTTCAGTGAATATTCAGAGGGCATTTCAGTAACATAAACAAAACAACATATGTCATCACAAATTGTGTGGAAGGGTATGGACAAAACTATATAGAGAAAGGGAATTATGCAGAGCTTCTCACAAGGAACTTGTATTCTAGTAGAATCTCAATTATTAACAGATTGCACTACATGATTTTTTTCCTGCACTTTAAACGTTATTTTTTACTTGGATATTGGAAAAACAGGAGTTTCATATATGTATGATACACCTACTCATATGGGTAATAGAGATAAGGAAATCGTCTGTTTCATTAAGCAATTTACTGTAAAATACATGGATAGAGAAAGAGCAGCAGACTAACCCCTAGTTCATTTCTTCTGACTCCTACTTTTCCCTCAAGACTTTAAAAGATATATATGCAATGGAGATAATATTATTTTAGGTAAAATTGAAGGATAAAGCAAAGAAAATGCTGGAAATAATTGGGAGTCAAATTTTAGCTAGAATAGAAAGGAATAATCTGAAAATTAGGATTGTGTTGACAGAAAGTTTCCTTTCTAAAGAAGTACCTGGCAGATTTTGGCTAATTACATAATGAGGACATTTTTGCCATTGACTCCCATCCAGACAATACACGAATTTATGCCTGTATTTCTATTACAAATGATCACAACCTATGTGAAAACCTTTTTACCACTTGATAGAAAAGGTTGACTCTCAATTTAGAACAAAGCAAAACTGGCATGGTCAGAGCCTGATGAACTGGAAGTGTAACATAGCTTGGGTCCGGGAAAGCCACCAGAGAATATCTCCCATTTTCACAATGGGAGGATTAGGACTCTTTTGTGTGTTTGTTGTTGTTTTATGTTTTGTATTTTAACAACCTCCCCAATTCTTGATCTTATAATGCTTTGCAAAATAATCTGATGACATTGAACCTGATGTGTGTTTAGAACTCCACATATGTGGGACCTCAGGGAACTAAAATATAACGCCTTATAAGGTGTTATAAAAATCAAACCAGGGGAAGGTTTCTTGATATTTCATTACTAAAAATCCACCTGACACTCATTCTTATCCCTTCTCATTATCAAGACAGAAAGAATGGTTACGGTGCCCTTGAGTCTCACGGTCTGCATGCCTCCACTCACATTGTTTGATCATCCAAGAGGTTTATATAGATTTTTGTGTATAACTCCAGAACAATCTTATTATTTTGATAGTGATATACTTATTTTACAGTTTAAGAAACTGAGGCATACACAGATTGAGTAGTTTAAAGAGGTCATATAGATGTGAAGTGATAAAATACTAATTTTATTCTAGAAGTAATAATTGCAAAATTATTTTATTGGGGTGTAATCTGAATAAAATTATAAGTAAGGGCAGGTGTGGGTTCCATTAGTAGTTCTTTTTTTTTTTTTTCAGACTGACACACATCATGGGATGGTTCTACCTTGGACAGGGACAGCCTCTATCCTGATTCCACCAAACTTCCCCCTCTCTAAAGGATGACCTTGTGCCTCACAGCTTCCCTGGGATGCCCATGGGTTCTAAACACCACTGGAGATGTTCTTACTGATGGCACTATTTGTTTCATTTTGTTTCTTTCATTGTGTTTTGTCTGCTGTATTTCATAGCTTCCTTAAAAGTGATTGGACCTTCCCAGCCCATCCTTGTCAGAGTGGGAGAAGACATACAACTAACCTGTTGTCTGTCCCCCAAGACTAATGCACAAAGCATGGAGGTGAGGTGGCTCCAATCACACCATTATCCTGCTGTTTATGTGTATGCGGATGGGGAACATGTGACTGAAGAGCAGATGACAGAATATAGAGGGAGGACAGCCTTGGTGAGTGATGCCATCAATGAGGGGAGACTGACCCTACAGATACACAACGCCACAACGTCAGATAATGGGCAGTACCGGTGCCGTTTTGAAAAAGATGGTGTCTACCAGGAGGCCAGTTTGGATCTGAAGATAGTAGGTAAGGATTCCAGATGTTTTGGTTTCAACTTCTGTTCCTACTGCTTTAACATGCTAGTTCCTGGAAATTTCCCTGGTACCTGAAATTTTCTGAATGACCATTCATTTGTCAAATTTATATTGAACACTCTGATGCACAGGAACTGTAGTATATACTTATAAGTTCACAAACGCAAATGAACCAGATTTAATTCTCTGGGTATAAAATCTGTGCACTTACCAGGATCTCCATAAAATGACCACATGTTTACTAAAATTGGAGAATTTTACTCCATAACTTTACACAAAACTAATTATTTCACAGAGTGTTATTAAAATTCTGGAAAATGTGTAGTTACTAGGAAGTATAACTATGCGAAGATTAAACTAGATCCACATATCAGTTAAAATAATAAGTATCAACAGAATTGGCAGGATGGAAGAGGAAAGACAAAATCACTCCCTGAATGATAATTTCCCACTGCTTATATTGTGAGTTAGAATTGATTTTTCAAGGTTAGCAAATGCCATTGAAGACACAGGTCAACATCTTAGATAAGTGATTTGTTTCCCTCATTGATTTTGTGTCTCCGTTCATAAACATATTCATGACATATCCATAGGGGCACACGTTGAGAAGTTAAATGGACTCCATCATTTTCTGCCACTGGACACACATATTTCTAAAATCTTGATCTTTAAGAATATTCTCTTAATCATTTTCTTTTATCCTGTCCATGAGATTTGTGTCATGGTCAAACTTATTTTGTTCACAGATACAGAAAAGATTGGATTTAAAATTTATTGTTCCTCTGACTCTCCCTGAGGATTGAATTTAGGAAGACAAAAATAAAAAACAAAACAATAAACCACTCCAGCCAATGTCATCTCTCAGTGGAATATAATTCCACTATAAGCTTTGTTCTCTTCCCAAACCTTTGACTTGCCAAGCTCTTTCCTCTCAGTGAAGTTACTGGCCATATAACCACTTGGCAGATACTTGAGGTTTTGTTCCTTGATCTTTATTCCCCAGGTCTAGGTTCTTCCCCGCTGATTACCATAATAGGACAGAAGGATGGAGAAATAGAGTTGATGTGCAGTTCAGAAGGGTGGTTCCCAAAGCCCCATGTGCAGTGGAAGGACATGGAAGCAAAGATAATACCATCATTTTCAGAGGTTCTGACTCAAGGAAGTCATGGGCTTTTCCATGTGAAGACATCTCTATTGGTCACAAACAGCTTTATTGTGAATGTAACCTGCTCCATTAGCAACCCCCTTCTTGGTGAGGAGAAAATGGCAACTTTTTCTCTCTCAGGTTGGTGACTCCATGTGTTCCTCTCAACTGTGGAAAATAAATATGAAGACAAATGCAGACTTACTTATTTCATTGCTCTACCATATTTTAATTTTTATTTTATTCTCTCTGATAAAATCTCCACTATCTCTTGCAAAACTGGTCTTCAGGACACCTGGAGATCCTATCAATATCCCTTGACTAAAGTCCTAAGGTTATATTGTTGTGTATACACTAACTTTTAAGAATTGACTCTAGGGGCGCCTGGGTGGCGCAGTCGGTTAAGCGTCCGACTTCAGCCAGGTCACGATCTCGCGGTCCGTGAGTTCCAGCCCCGCGTCGGGCTCTGGGCTGATGGCTCGGATCCTGGAGCCTGTTTCCGATTCTGTGTCTCCCTCTCTCTCTGCCCCTCCCCCGTTCATGCTCTGTCTCTCTCTGTCCCAAAAATAAATAAACGTTGAAAAAAAAAAAAAAAAAAAGAATTGACTCTACTGTTACTCTAAGGACAAAGTCTTTTCTTCTGATATAAAAACAATATCACTCTTGGTGTTCTTTTTTCTTTATTGTGGATTGTCTTCAGAATTAGAAACTAGTTTTCCTTAACATCATCTTCATGCCTGTGGATTAAATAATTTTCTCCTTTTGTTACCCTCATTACTCCAGCGATGGTGATATAATTGGAAAAGAGAAGGGAAAGAAATGTGTGCATGTGTGTGTGTGTGTGTGTGTGTGTGTATTTCTGACAGGAGCAAACAATAAAGCTAGCATAAACTTTGGGTCTCTCCTCAGCTTCTGCAGAGCAGGGAGGAACTGACCAGCTATCTCCTTGAGAGACCCACTTCTCATCCTCCTTTCTAGCCCAGGAGTTGTTCAGATAAAAAGAACAATCTTTGAATTTTCCCAGGTTCATGACTTAATGAGCTTATGGGTTTTCCATTTTAGAGTCCATGATGACTTTTTCATGGAAGACAGTGCTTATTTGTGGATTGCTTCTTGCTGCAGCTGTAGGCCTGGTCATGAGGAAGAGCTATAAAAAAGGTAAGTCAGGTAAATAGAAATGGTATGGAGCATACTTTGTAATGGGAACCTTGCTGTGCACTTTCCCTAGCCTCTCTTTTCAGCAACCGCATAGGGGAGGCTTTCAGTGAACATTCAGTAATTAATGAAACATAAGGTCCATGGTTTTACATTCATGTAATGGAGGATTGGTATTGACTGATATCAGAGTTTACAGTGATAAAAGTAGCAAAAGAATTAAAAGACAATAATTGGATCCCACTATGAACATTCCCAAGTGATCTAGTTAAGGAGAGGATGAAAAAAGTAGCATAGTCATCTATGCTTTCAAGACTGATAGCTGAGACTTGACTGAGGTTCTGTTGGCATGAACATTTCACTAAGATCTTTAAAAATATGGTGACTCACTTATTGGTGGTTCTTGTTCTGTGGATAAAGGGCCCTTATGTGTTGACATAGAGATTGTTTTTTGTGCCCTATAAAGTTTCTTCACTTCAAATTTCTTACGTCACTGTAACTTTGGTTTGCCTGTTTGGATGTTAATGTAATGAAATTTATATTTTAAAATACTCCACATTGATTATTATCATAATGGATTTTCTTTCTCTATAATGAACATGACATTGATCCAAATAGAGCTCACCCAGAATGATACTTTCTGAGGAGAACAAGCATGTGACCCCTGAACACTCATGCAGCCATACATCCTATGGAGATTTGACGACTTGCTCAATGTGCCAAGCCAGGAGGGGCTCATGTGAGGGAAGTGGTACTGTGAGGTGGAGGTTGGGGACAAGACAGTATGGGTCTCAGGTGTTGCCAAGGATAATGTAGCAAGGGAGTCATCCCTGTGTTACCTGAGAATGTGTTCAGGCAATGAGTCACTATAGAAACCAGTACAGGGCCATTACCTTTCTTCCAAGCGTCCTCTCCATGGCTCCAGGATGGGTCAGAATCTCCCTTGAAGAGCCTCTGGATACCTTTCCTTTTATAATATGACCAACAAGTGCTCTATTTACACTTTTCCCCAAGTTTTCTTCTCTGAAACTACACTCCTTCATTTCATTCTTTGATCCTTTAATGTGGGTTCTCCTGACATATTTCCTGCACCCATGAAATTTTGCAACATCTCCAAGGGAAATAACAACCTTGGATTCTGGAAACAAGGATTATATTCTAAGTCCCAGCTCTTCTCCTTTTACCAGCTGCTTGAAAGGTTTCACACCATCGTCAAGCTACCAAATCAAGATGCTTTAATGTCAGTCTGGCTTCAAATCTGATCTGGAGACTGATCCTTCAGAGAACTATACTCTCCCAAGCTGTCTGATATCCTGCCACTCATCACAACCTGATATGTGATGACCAAAGATTCTTAGAAAATCCAATGGGAAATGCAATTAGGCCAAAGGAGGAAATGCAAGGAATTATTATTTGATATGTTTCTTTACGAAGGTGACAATTTTCCAAGTGGGGCTAAGTAAATGAAAAATACTGTTGAAAAGAGTAAGAGAAAATACAGCTAAATGGAAAGAGAACAATATGATAACTGAGATATAATCTTGAATATCATATGAAATGTGGAATTCCTGTTCCAGACTTTTTCAAAAAGTTAATAGAGAACTTGGAGTGAAAAAATTTTTCAGAAATTCTAGTCCAAGACAAATGCCATATGATTTAATTTATGTGTGGAATCCAAAAGCAAAACAAATGAATAAATAAACAAAAAGCAGAATCAGATCTATGAATACAGAGAACAAACTGGTGGTTACCATAGAGAAGGGGTAGGGGTATGAGCAAAATGGGTGAAGGGGAGTGGGAGACATAGGCTTCCAGCTATGGAATGAATAAGTACAAAAATTAAAGGTACACCATAGGAAATACAGTCAATAATATTACAATAGTATTGTATGGTGACATATGGTGAGCATAGCATAATATACAGACTTGTTGAATCACTATGTTGTAAACCTGAAATTAATGTAACATTGTGTGTCAACTTTCCTCAAATAAAAAAAAAAATTTAAGTAAAAGAAATTCTAGTCCAAGAAAAAAATTAATTTCTTTTCATTGTATCTATATGAGATGATAGATGTTAACTAAACCTAGTGTGGTAAACATTTCCACAATATATACAAAATGAATCATCATGCCGTGGACCTTACTCTTATATAGTGATATATGTCAATTATTTAACAATAAAAGGAAAAAAAGAGAAAAATTCATTGTGCCACGTATATGAAGATATCAGTTTTATTTTTAGAGTAAAAAAAGTGCACAATTAAAATTTATAATTCCAAGATAAATATACATAAGCGATAAATGCAACACATAGCAAAATTTTTTTTAAAGTCATAATGAATTAAAGAAGAGAAGCTACATGTGGAAGAGGAAAGACTCTGGAAAAGGGAAGACTTGGAAAAAGTCTTAAAGTCTTCTGAAGTGACAATGAGGAATACCTACTAATGGCACTCTGCTATTTTTTAGGATGACAGCCATCACAGTAATCACTGTCCTTTGAAAATCATTCATTTGTTGCATCCTGGAGAGTCTCTTTTGGCTCATAGTATTTTTTTCTCTGCTTTTTTTTTTTTTTAAGTCATACATTTATGTTTGAAACTATGTATTATTCTCCCACTGGTATTTACACATTTATATTACTTAGTTTTAAATTTTTCAGTTGTGAAATACACATAACACAAAACTTATTCTTTTAGCCATTTTAAAGTATACAATTCAGTGGTATTTATGCCTTCATAATTTTGTGCAGCCATCTTCAGCATCCAGTTCCAGAATATTGTTCCAGAAGAAAACTCTATAACGATTAAGCAGTCACTATCCATATTCTCCTCTCCCCAGCCTTTGGAAACCACTAATCTCACGAATCTACTTTCTGTCCCTATGAATTTGCCTATACTAGATATTTCATATAAATGGAATTGTAAAATATATGGATTTTGTTTTTAGTGTCTGGCTTTTTTTTTTTTTTTTTTTTTTTACTTAGCATAGTGTTTTTAAGGTTCATCCATGTTGTAGCATGTACCAGTACTTCATTCCTTTTTTCTGTTAAAAAATTTTATTTTTTTAAGAGCTGTTTTAGTTTTACTACAAAATTGAGTGGAAAATTCAGAGCATTCTCATATCCCTCCTCTCTTTCCTCACAATTTCCTCTACTATTAATACCTTGCACTGGTGTAGTACATTTATTACAACAGATGAATTGATATTGATGCATTATTTCCAACTACAGTTCATAGGTAGGGTTCACATCAGGGTTCACTTTTTGTGTTGTACATTCTGTAGGGTTTGGCCAATGACTTACCATTTTTGGTACATTAATATACCCTGATATACTCTATATTTTGAAGACAAACTTATTAGTAGATATGTTAGTTTTGCCTTAAAATATTTTTAATGTTACTCTATTTTGATCTAATATAATTTAAAATGTTTTGTCTAATAAAGTCTGAAAGTTAACTATCCCTTTATTTATTTATTGTTTGTCTTCCTTCCTGATCAGTCTTTTTGCTTGTTAGTTTTATGTACTTGTGCCATCCCTATATATAAACATATAGGTTTTCCCTAGGAAGGTCTCAAGAAAATGTGTTTTTTATCAGTCACATTCTTTCACTATGTATTAAGAAACCTGTTTTTCTTTAGCTCACCAAATTGGGGATTAATTTATTTTCTCAGTTCCAATGCCACTTGGGAAAATCATGGGGAAGGAGAATGATTGGTGGCTTGACTAAAACACCCCAATCATTGAGCCATCACTGTGGCTGATGGATGGATTGGCCATCAAGGATCCTGTTCCCTGACACTCCTGATGCATAGGTAGCTGGTCATAGTCATGAAAAGCATGGGGACTCTCAGAAGAGATGTACAGATTGGATGGATCTCAATTTAAAGGAGAGGACTGGAGGAAACCAGAGACTTTCAGTTCCATTAGGGCAGTGATTGTGTGTGTGTGTGTGTGTGTGTGTGTGTCCTCACAAAAAGTGACATATATTAGTTGATCAATAAACATTTATGAAAGAGAGGAATAGATTCATAAACAGGATATTTATAAGATATTTTATCTGTATAATGCACTGTGGTCAGCTGTAGAGATAAAGTGATTAGTAAGGCTAATTCCTGCCCCAAGATATTTTTTTATTCTAGTAAGGTGTCTCTTTGTTTTTTGAATGTTTTATCATTCCTTTCTAGGCTCTATTCAGAATGGGATTGCCAGAGTGGTCCAGCAATAAATAATTAATTGATGGAGTCAGATGGTGAATTCAAGGTCACTACTTTGTCAGGAACTATGGGCTACTTGGAGATCCTTCATTGCTCATTGATTTACTCATAGCAGAAATGAGGATATGATGGAGGATGCTACCCCTCACATTTCTACAATTGTGATCCCAGCAGAAAATTAGCCTTCATATTTTCTTTCATTGCCACCTCTAACCTATGTTCTTTAAGATCTAAGCTTAGAAGGACAAAACCCATTAAAATGAGTGGAGGAATAGGGGCGCCTGGCTGGCTCAGTGGTGAAGCATATGACTCTTAATCTCAGAGTCCTGACTTCATTAGAGCTTACTTAACACCACCACAACAATGAAAACAACATTTCAGAGCCAGGGAGCTGCCCCCCAGGCCCACAGTGGGTCTGCCTGTCTGCCCAGCCTCTGCTGCAGCCATGGGAGTGCAGGAGGAGACCATCTCCCCTGGAGGTGGGTGAACCTTGTCCAAGCATGGTCAGACGTATGTGGTGTACTACCCAGTGATACTTGAAGATGGAAAAAAATTGTATTCTTCCCAGGATAGAAACAATCCCTTTACATTTATGCTAGGCATGTAGGAGGTGATCCGAGGTTGGGAAGAAAGGATTGCCCAGGTGAGTGTGGGTCAGAGAGTAAAATTGTCTCCCTAGACTACATCTACAGTGTGGTGCCACTGAGAACCCAGGCATCATCCCACCAAATGCTACTGTCCTCTTTGGCATGGAGCTTCTGAAACTGGAATGACAGGAATGACAGGGCCTCCTCCCCATTCTTAGATGTGTCATGGAGGGATCCAGTGCCTCCAGAAGCACATGTGAATCATATGGAGATTTTTCTGACATTCCACAACACTCTGTATAAACATGACCCTGACTGAATATGTTCTGGCACCCAGCTCTTTGCTCTTTCCCTTTCTTCCCCTAAGTATGTTGAACTAAACTATATGCCATAAATGTCGTTACTCATTTTATTTAGTTTTTGCTTTTGGGGTGAAGGTTCAGTTTCAGTCTTTTGAATCTAAGTTTCCATGTAAGTATTAGTCAAGTATTAACAGCACAGGTAATGGGTTAACTTTAGAATAGGAATTGGTGTGGGTTGGGTGGGGGAGAATGCAAGAATCTTTATTTTATTATTTTGGATGAAATTTTTATCTGTCATATATTAAACATTCTTGCTGCTGCACTGCTAAGTCATAGCAGATTTGAGGTGTTATTGAGGGCCTGCTCTCCAAGTTGAGACATGTCCTTGGGTCAAATTAAAAGTCCTACCTAGGGGTGCCTGGGTGGCGCAGTCGGTTAAGCGTCTGACTTCAGCCAGGTCACGATCTCGCGGTCCGTGAGTTCGAGCCCCGCATCAGGCTCTGGGCTGATGGCTCGGAGCCTGGAGCCTGTTTCCGATTCTGTGTCTCCCTCTCTCTCTGCCCCTCCCCCGTTCATGCTCTGTCTCTCTCTGTCCCAAAAAAAAAAAAAAAAAAAAAAAAAAAAAGTCCTACCTAAAACTAAAGTGGGGAGTGGGAGATCCTTGCCTCCAATATACCATGCCAGTCTCCCGTTAAACCCTGTGCCTTTTTGTTTGTTTGTTTGGTTTTGGTTTTTTAAATATAATTTATTGTCAAGTTGGCTTACATATAACACCCAGTGCTCATCCCAACAAGTGTTCTCCTCAATGCCCATCACCCTTTGTCCCCTCTCTCCCATCCCCCATCCACTCTCAGTTTGTTATCTGTATTCAAGAGTCTCTTGTGGTTTGCCTCCCTCCCTCTCAGTTTGTTTGTAATTAATTTTTTCCCCTTCCCTTCCCCCATGGTCTTCTGTTAAGTTTCTCAAGATCCACATATGAGTGAAAACATATGATATCTGTCCTTCTCTGACTTATCTCACTCAGCATAATACCTTCCAGTTCCATCCATGTTGCTGCAAATGGCATGATTTCATTCTTTCTCATTGCCAAGTAGTATTCCATTGTATATATAAACCACATCTTCTTCATTCATTCATCATTCATCCATTCATCAGCTGATGGACATTTAGGCTCTTTCCATAACTTGGCTATTGTTGAATGCACTGCTATAAACATTCGGGTACATGTGGCCCTATGCATCAGCACTCCTGTATCCCTTGGGTAAATTCCTAGCAGCGCTATTGCTGGGCCATAGGCAGATCATTCTCACTGAGTTGCTGGACACTACAGGTATCTGTGCCCAGGCTAGGAGAGACCTCTGAAACCTTCTTTGTGACCTGGCTTATTATTACTATTTTTTTTTCCATCCTGTGGTTTTTCTAATGGATATTCAGGACTTTTGTAATTTCATAGCTATCCAAGCTCTACTTCCCCAATTGTAAGAACTTTAATCAAAAGTTTAAAATGAAAGGACACCTGGGTGGCCCAGTTGGCTGAGTGTCTGACTCTTGATTTTGGCTCAGGTCACCATGCTTCATGAGATTGAGCCCTGTGTCAGGCTCTGTGTTGATGACATGGAACCTGCTTGGGATGTTCTCTCTCCATCTCTCCTTGGCCCTCCCCCACTCTCTCTCTCTCAAAATAAACATTTTATTAAAAATTTTTTAACATTTTTATTTATTTTTGAGAGATAGAGAGAGACAGAGTGCAAGCGGAGGAGGAGCAGAGAGAGAGGGAGACACACAATCCAAAGCAGGCTCCAGGCTCCAAGCTGTCAGCACAGAACCCCACACAGGGATCAAACCCACAAACCATGAGATCATGACCTGAGCCAAAGTCAGATGCTTAACCGATGGAGCCACTCAGGCATCCCAATAAACATTTTTTTAAGTTTAAAGTGATGGGGCGTCTGGGTGGCTCAGTCAGTTAATTAGGTATCTGACTTCGACTCAGGTCATGATCTCATGGTCCGTCCATGGATTTGAGCCCCGTGTCGGGCTCTGTGCTAACAGCTGAGAGCCTGGAGATTGCTTTGGATTCTGTGTCTCCCTCTCTCTCTGTCCCTCCCCTGTTTGCCCCTCCCCCCCTTAAAAACAAATAAATGTTAAAAATTTTTTTTAGAGTTTAAATTGAAGGTGCTGGTTATAGTCATCCAATGAAAGTCCAGACATCATGACAAACCCTTGAGTGTTGTCTTGAGAAAAGCTGCAGTGTCTCCTGGTTTTGGATGTTCAGCTACCCCTGCTCATCTGTTTCCTTGCTTTTCTTCCCCCCTCTCACCCTTTGCTGTCCTGTATAATGATTTGGTGAGAGAAATTATTGCTGTCTACCCACTCCCACCTCCCCACACTACATATGCATGTCAAGTTTTATTATTGCAATAAAAGTGCTTTTATGCTGGCCTTTCTAAAACAAAAAAATGAGTGGAGGAGTAACAGGTGGAAGCATTCTGTAGTTTCTTCAGTTGAGATACTTAAAAACACATCTGGAAACCTCATGCTGATTGTCCAGGGTATATAACAAACGTAAAATATCCAAAACTCAACCTGTTATCCTTCCTGTTCTATATCACAGTTTCAATCCCATTTGTTCCTATTTTGTGGTTATCTCCATGTAAAGGGTTCTTATGTCCAGAAATCCCTTCTCATCCACCATGTCCATTTGATTATGGCTATTAATGCTTGTCCACCATTCATTTACCTCTCTCCTGACTCTATTTTTGCTTGCTTATTATATAAGCCCTCCGTTTACCGTCAGTAAATTTAATATTCTGGGCTCTGGTTTCATTCTTCCTGGGTTTCAATACTGGCTATAATGCATCAGCAGAATGTTGCTAAGGAGATACATCTTCCAAGAGAGGTTGATAATGAGACGTATGGTTTAAAGATCTGTTAATAGTGTATACAAATCTAAGTGGATCTCTTCTATCTCCAGGAAGAGGGAGCTTGTTTAACAGGAGAAGCTCATATTTTATATCCTTGAAGACATAGGCTTAGTTGCATTAAAGGGAAAGAAACCCTGAAGAGTGGGAAGAAGATGGTCAGAAAGAAAAAAAAATTATATATATATATATATATATATATATATATATATATACATATCAGCATTCTCAATGACTTTTTCTCCATGAAGCCTGTAGATGTTTCTTCATTCTTATTTGACTATTTTTCTCAAAAACATAAACTGCAACATCAATTCCTTTTTCATTCACATACTCACATAGGGCACAATTCAGGACCTGCTAACCGGTGAGAATTTGGTAAAAAACAACAACAAAAAGGGTGTGTGTGTGGGGGGGGGGGGGGGGTAGGTTTCTCTCACAGAAGTCTTGGGCTCCTGCTCAAATGGTTTATAGTTTTATATTAGTCCTCCCTACCCCATGGCAGACTCCAAGTTTAGAGGTCAATGGCTGAAGAAAGGACAAGCTGAGCTATTAACTTTCACAAAACTTGGACAGTTTTGTGTATCTCTAACACTAGTAACATGTATCAAGAATTTACTCAACTGTGATTCTTCCCTTCAAACACCACCCCCTCCTTCATATTTGATAACAAAACTAGTAAGAAGAGAGATTTTTCTCTTTAAATGCAGTTTCTTTAAATGTTTATTTATTTTTTAGACAAAGAGAGTGTGACCAGGAAGGGACAGAGAAAGGGGGGACAGAGGATCCAAATCAGGCTCTGTGCTGACAGTAGAGAGCCCAATGCAGGCCTTGAAGTTACGAACCAAACTGTGAGATCATGACCTGAGCTGAAGTCAGATGCTTAACCGACTGAGCCACCCAGGCACCCCTCTTTAAATGTAGTTTTAAAAATACTACTTCAACACACACAACAGAAGAGAGGCCATGCACTTGTTTGGGATTTTCTTGCTGCTGCTCAAAAAAGACACTGAATTTCCCCAAAACCAATGCGAGAGGAAACTCCCCCAGACATTTTGTAGTTGTCCCATTTCTCTTTCTGCCTCTCTTTTTGAAAGGGGCTGAAAATGTACCTAGTGAAGCTGACCTACTCTCCACGCAGGGACAGCTTTCTTTTTTTTTCTTTTAATGTTTATTTATTTTTGAGAGAAAGAACAGTGTGCAAGGGGGGGAAGGGCAGAGAGAGAGGGAGACACAGAATCTGAAACAGGCTCCAGGCTCTGAGCCCAGCGTGGGGCTTGAACTCAAGAACTGAGAGATCATGACCTGAGCCAAAGTCAGACACTTAACTGGCTGAGCCACCCAGGCGCCCAGGGCAGCTTTCTTTGAGAATATACTTATAAGAAGCCTGAGCAGAGACAGCAGAAATGCTGACATTTCACCTCTTATGGAGGTAATAGAGGATTAGCTTCTTGGGCAACACCCATATCATGACTCTTTAAATGAGTCTTTGGAGAAGACTCAGGGTAATTTTCAGTGTCATCTGAAGCTGAGCAGATGGTCACATATGTGCCAGCACCCTGAAGGCTTAAATAAGGACGGAGGGTCCCATAGAAGGTGATTCCAGTAAAGGAATAGATGTGGGATCCATCAACCATGTTGTAAAAGGACACATCCTTATCCTCCAAGTCCAGGAAAACTCCTATCCTTTGAGGATGCTGTCTCAGTGACAGAGACTCTGGGCAGGAGATGAGAACTCCTTTGTTATATGCTATCACCCAGAAATTCTTCTCTGGACTTTCTACAAACCACCCATCTCTCTCCGCTGTATCTGAGCAAACACCCACAGCCCATCTAGGTTCAAGTCCAACTTCTGTGCCTATATTGACTTCTATCTCCCAGTAATGTCTCCCTGTGGTAAAGCAATTCTGGCCCAGAACACTGAAGATGGTTTCAGATTCCCCTTGTCCTTGGCGTACTGAAGCATCACAATTCTGAGGAGCATTTCCCATTAAAGAAACTTGTTTTCTATTCTCAGATAGGATGAGGTTGTGATGAGCTGTGTCTGGATCCAGAGTAACAGCAACTGCAAATGTCAGGGGGGGGGGGGGGCGGAATAAGTCATTCCACAGTGGAAAGTGGTTGTCCTTAGGAAAGATGCTGTCACTTTATGCTTGTTCTGAGTAATTAGGCCCTGTCATATTCCAGTCACAGTGTATCTACTTTCATTTAAGCTTCTTTGGTATCATTTTCATTTGGAATCATTTATTATGTAATAATTAAGTCACCCACTTCTCATGCACTCTTATTAGATTTCTAATGGCTGAAATCTTAGGCTCTGTAGTCAGAAAGATCTGAATTTTGATTATCACTCTGTCTTTAGTAAGTGTGATCTTGAATTTACTTTGTTTCTCTCAGCTTCACTTTACCCTCATAATCATGGACACAATTATGATACCCCAGCATAGGACTGCTGTGAGAAATAAACAAGATAATGTGTAGAGAACTCAGAACTAGGTCTTGCCCATGATGAACACTTGGTAAATTTTTTAGCTTCCAATATTTATGGTAACACTAATACCAGTAGTAATAGCAGACTCCAGTACTGATACCAGCAATAATTAATCTGTTCTTCTGAAATCAAACATCATCAATAGTCAGAATTTTTCTCATAAGAATTTGTATGTGGGAATACTAGAATGTGCTTTGATTTGGGGAGGATTGAATTAACTAGGAAACATTTGTAGATGCAAGGATATTCAGAGTAAAGCAACATGTACTAGAAACTGATAATCAACTCATAATTCTGGAAAGACTCTAAGATAGTTTTCCACTTACACTGAGATACAATGAGCTAGTCCCTGTCTCAGGCTGATGTAATAGACTTCCTTCTTACTGAACTGCTCTTGCAGTGTTTTTCACACGAATAAATCCACTGTATCACTAAGTCCCAGATTGAGAAGTCAATTCCTCAGGGAAATTCCTTTAATCCACCATATTTTTCTCATGGAAATCTTATTCTTTCATAACCTTCATTACAACTTGTACATGTACTTTTCCATGAAATCAGAGATCAGATATCCTTTATTTATTTGATCCTGAATAAACAGTTCTATAAATTAATTGTAAATGAATGAATGATATCAGAAATGTAAGAAATCTGTTCACATTTCAGCATGAGATTGAGACTGAACTGAAAGCCATGAAATGAAAAACCAACCAGGTTTTATTGAGGGTTTATATAAATGTGTTTCTAATTTGTGATAGAAGAGATTGTGCGGGTCAAAATAATAAGGTCACTCACCTGCTTCAAACTGTTCTTTTCTCCAGTCTAAAACGAAAAAAAAACTCATATAAGAAAATACATCAAGAACATGTCTTCTCACCTGGGTGACTCAGTTGGCAAAGCATGGGACTTTGGCTCAGTTCATGATCTCACAGCTCGTGAGTTTGAGCCCCACGTCAGGCTCCGTGCTGACAGCTCAGAGCCTGGAACCTGCTTCCAATTCTGTGTTTCTCTCTTGCTCTGCCTCTCCCCCGCTTATGCTCTCTCTCTCTCTCTCTCTCTCAAGAACAAATAAAACATTAAAAATTTTTTGAAAAAAAAGAACATGTCTTCTCAACTAGGAGAGAGAATCCCCTGTATTTTTTTGAAGTCCCACATTCAAAGTCAATTTTCCAGAATATAGCATGTCTTTGAAAAATGCCCTAGAATTGCCTCATGAAATCCTGGGGTGCCTGAAGTCCCAAGACATCTGTTACTCACCAGCATATAACTTTGCTTTTCTCCAGTCTGAAATAAAACAAAGGAATTAGATTCTCTAATCCTTAGGACCTTCACTCCAGACTATTAAATTGTTACAACCACATGAGATATGAAGATTTATAATAGTGCTATATTTCTGTATTAATCACCTCAATGACAGCTCTGGGGTATTTGTCTCCTTCAGTCTCCTGTTCTACTTCTCACATTTTCCACATTCCGCCAACATATCTGTGATAGAATAGGAGGTTCTGATTCTTTTGGGAGAAGGATAAGATAAACTTGAATTGTGAGAGTGTATTGTAAAGCCTAAAACTTCATGTGCTGCCTTGACATCTTTGGAGCTCACAGGGCTCTAAACACCATAAGCTCCCCTTCTCTCACCAGATATGCCTCCAATCAGCAGGAAAATCTCCACATTCAACTAATTTCCCTACCAGTCAAGCCAGCTGAACCCCACCTGGTCCTCAACCTAATGGCTTTCACCTTCCTATCAACCTGAAAAGTTACTCAGACAAGCCAATCATATACTTCCAAGGAGACTAGTAGAATTTCATCTTATTATTACTAAAAAGCCTGCTTCCCTCAGCCCTTGCTGGTTCACTCTGTTCCCAGGTGAAAACCCATGTGGTCTGCATGACTTGTGGTGTCCTCCTCCCCCAGGATAGGAGTATAGGTGATTAATAAACTGCTGTCAAGCTCATATGTCCAGTGTTGGATGTCATGTGTCTAACCATCTTATCCTAATTAGGGTGGGGGATCCCTTCCTCACTAGCAAGGTGAATAGGGTATGATAAGAACAGAGGAACAGATTAGATGACTGGACCAACCACGACACTGATATAACTTACCTTGTTGATATAATTGCTTTCTTCTCCCTGAAAAGGAATAACAACCTGTGAGGTGCAAAGTACCAGCATGGAGTAAGGACTCTATTTCTTGTACTAGAGCAAAGAAAAATGGAAAACTTACCAAGCTCTTTCTCAAGTGATTCTAAAAAGGAAAGAAAATAACAAAACATTTTATGGAAAAAAAGTCCAGACTACATTTCCTAAGCTCAGGTCCTGAACACTACTTCCATATACCTAGATCAAGAAATTCACCTTAATTGAGAATTACTGTGACCATTTTTTTTTCTAACTCCATGTTTATAGCAGTGAGTTTTCTCTCTCCATTGGAGAGAAGATCCTAGGCTCCATGTCTTACTGGAGGTCTTGGGACTCTAACTACACTCCTATCTCTATGTTCCTATAGATGCCATTTATATATACAGCCAACAGGGGAAGATGGCGGTGTAGGAGGACGCTGGGCTCACCGCGTCCTGCTGATCACTTAAATTCCACCTACACCTGCCTAAATAACCCAGAAAACCGCCAGAAGACTAGCAGAACGGAGTCTCTGGAGCCAAGCACAGGCGAGAGGCCCACGGAAGAGGGTAGGAAGGGCAGCGAGGTGGTGCGCGCTCCACAGACTGGCGGGAGGGAGCCGGTGGAGAGGGGCGGCCCACCGGCCAAGCAGAGTCTGGCTTGCAAAAGCGGAGGGGCCGGACAGAGTGTGTTCTGACAGCAAGCAGGACTTAACATCTGGAAGGTTATAAGCTAACAGCTCTGCTTGGAGAACCGGAGGGCTAGAAGACAACGGGAGGGAGAGTTGTTGAGCCCTGGACAACAGAGCTCAGCTTGGCGGGGAACAACAGCACTCACCAGCACCATCTCCCTCATCCATCTCCCAGCCTAAATCCCAAAGGGAACCAGTTCCTGCCAGGGAGCTTGCTTGCACCACCCAACGCTGTGCTTCTGCAGATCCATCCCTCCAGCGGCGGGTCTGACTCCCTCCCAGTGCCACAGGGCCCCTCCCAAAGTGGATTTCAGAAGGAAAAGAGAGCTGAGCCTGTCCCTCCCGCCCCGTGCACCTTGTCGATCCACCCCAGCTAATATGCCAGATCCCCAGCACCACAAGCCTGGCAGTGTCCAAGTAGCCCAGATGGGCCATGCCACCCCACAGTGAATCCCGCCCCTAGGAGAGGGGAAGAGAAGGCACACACCAGTCTGACTGTGGCCCCAGCAGTGGGCTGGGGGCAGACATCAGGTCTGACTGCAGCCCTGCCCACCAACGCAAGGTATTCAAGACAGCACAGGGGAAGTGCCCCACAGTTCCGCACCACTCCAGGGACTATCCAAAATGACCAAACGGAAGAATTCCCCTCAAAAAAACATCCAGGAAATAACAACTGCTAACGAACTAATCAAAAACGATTTAAACAATATAACAGAGAGTGAATTTAGAATAATAGTCATAAAATTAATCGCTGGGCTTGAAAACAGTATAAAGGACAGCAGAGAATCTATTGCTATAGAGATCAAGGGACTAAGGAACAGTCAGAAGGAGCTAAAAAATGCTATAAACGAGCTGCAAAATAAAATGGAAATGACCACGGCTCAGATTGAAGAGGCAGAGGAGAGAATAGGTGAACTAGAAGATAAAATTATGGAAGAAGAGGAAGCTGAGAAATAGAGAGATAAAAACATCCAGGAGTATGAGGGGAAAATTAGAGAACTAAGTGATGCACTAAAGAGAAATAATCTACTCATAATTGGTATTCCAGAGGAGGAAGAGAGAGGGAAAGGTGCTGAAGGTGTACTTGAAGAAATCATAGCTGAGAACTTCCCTGATCTGGGGAAGGAAAAAGGCATTGAAATCCAAGAGGCACAGAGAACTCCCTTCAGACGTAACTTGAATCGATCTTCTGCACAACGTATCATAGTGAAACTGGCAAAATACAAGGATAAAGAGAAAATTCTGAAAGCAGCTAGGGATAAACGTGCCCTAACATATAAAGGGAGACCTATACGACTCGTGACCGATCTCTCTACTGAAACTTGGCAGGCCAGAAAGGAATGGCAGGAGATCTTCAATGTGATGAACAGAAAAAAAATATGCAGCCGAGAATCCTTTATCCAGCAAGTCTGTCATTTAGAACAGAAGAAGAGATAAAGGTCTTCCCAAACAAACAAAAACTGAAGGGATTCGTTACCACTAAACCAGCCCTACAAGAGATCCCAAGGGGGATCTTGTGAGACAAAGTACCAGAGACATCGCTACAAGCATGAAACCTACAGACATCAAGATGACTCTAAACCCATATCTTTCTATAATAACACTGAATGTAAATGGACTAAATGCACCAACCAAAAGACATAGGGTATCAGAATGGATAAAAAAACAAGACCCATCTATTTGCTGTCTACAAGAGACTCATTTTAGACCTGAGGACACCTTCAGATTGAAAGTGAGGGGATGGAGAACTATTTTTCATGCCACTGGAAGTCAAAAGAAAGCTGGAGTAGCCATACTTCTATCAGACAAACTAGACTTTAAATTAAAGGCTGTAACAAGAGATGAAGAAGGGCATTATATAATAATCACAGGGTCTATCCATCAGGAAGAGCTAACAATTATACATGTCTATGTGCCGAATACGGGAGCCCCCAAATATATAAAACAATTACTCACAAACACAAGCAACCTTATTGATAAGAATGTGGTAATTGCAGGGGACTTTAACACTCCACTTACAGAAATGGATAGATCATCTAGACACATGGTCAATAAAGAAACAAGGGCCCTGAATGATACATTGGATCAGATGGACTTGACAGATATATTTAGAACTCTGCATCCCAAAGCAACAGAATAGACTTTCTTCTCGAGTGCACATGGAACATTCTCCAAAATAGATCACATACTGGGTCACAAAACAGCCCTTCATAAGTATACAAGAATTGAGATCATACCATGCATACTTTTATATATACAGCCAACAAACCCATAAATTCACAGATCCCACCAAGTCTGATTCACAGTTTTACCTTTGTCTTTACTTTCTTTCTCTTTTTCTGTCTGGGCTTCCTGTGCTCTCTTCTTCTCCTGTCGTTCTTTCCAGGCCAAAAACACAACAGCACCCAGGAATATCCCAAGTATGATAAAAGTCACAGCAAATGCCGTCATCCAAGGAGAGGTCCTAGGGAAGAAGGATTCTGATACAGAGGTCCCAAAGACTTGATTAAAAACATACACCAAGCAATCCTACTCCATCCTAGTTCTTAAATGTCCCCTCCTTACCCTTATCCTGTCCCCCAAATGAGCAACACTGACCTGGGATAGAAATGGTTTCCACCTGCTCTTGTCCAAAGAAGGGGTTCTTCATGGAGCAGGACACTTCTCTCTTTGAACTGTCTCTTACAATGAGGGATGCCTCTATTTGAAATAACCCATCGTCATCCTGGGTCTCAACCTCAGAAAGAGATGGTATCTTCTCTCCCATTGCATCTTTCCATTGCACCTTAGGCTGGGGAAACCACCTCTTGCCTGTGCATGTCAGTCTTATTCCTGTACCTTCTGGACCTACCATGAAAACATGAGGACCAGAACCCAGACCTGGAGAGGATGAAAGTCATTCATTTGAGACGTGGACACTTTTGGCCCAGAAGTCCCTAATTTATACAGTAACACCAGTGTGGGGATATGGACAAAGCACCATCATTCTTGGTGGGAGGAGAGGGTTTGTTTTCTTCTCTTATTAGATAAACGGGTAATTGTAGTAAAATCTCAAGAGATTTGAAGCTGACACTAGGTCTTCATACTGATGCCTATCACATTTTCTCTACCCAGGCATATCTGCAATTGGCCACAGAAGGAAAAAAGCAGAACAAATTTTACCAATGTTAATTTCTTTCAGGAACACACCAATATATCTATATCTATCCATTCCACTTACTGAAGTCTCTAGAACCACTACCTTTCTGTGATTAAACTGAGTCTTGTAGTCACTTCCTTAAACAATCTCATTTTGTAATGGTTTCCAAATTTTCTTTCTTCCTCTGAGTACAGAATAACAAAAATATGAAGATAGCCAGGTGAAATGATTCCATGAAGGAGTCAATATGTTTTTCACTTTTACACTCTCATTTATTTATTTTCCCTCCACAACCTCTCCTTTTTAACTTTTCACAGGTTGGGTCTACTAATGGATCCAGCACCCATATTAAAACATTACACTACTAGAATGCTAGAAGAATCCACTGTCTCTGAGAATAATGGCTATCCTGGCTTCTAAGGCTATATATTATTTTGTACTTTTTAAACTTATCTCCTGACATGGTTCTTCTTAGTTCTGGCTCAGTCCTACTCCAATTCCTCAGATGTAGGAAATATATTATAAACCTCAGAGACATTGTCTTTTTTGGCTAAAAATTATAATGAAACTATTAATTTTTACTGTCAGATACTGACTTGCCTGGGAAGGACACACTTGTAAAAAATAGAAAGCAACCTGAAAGAAAATCTTCAGAATTACTTGAGGGAGGTACCAACTCTCTTGAACAAAGGAAATGAATAGAAGTGAGTAAAATGGTTCATGAGCACAACAGATTCTTAACTATAGAGAATAAACTGATGGTTATGAGAGAGGAAGTGGGGTGGATGGGTGAAAAAGATGAAGGAGATTAAAGAGTATACTTATGATGAGCACTGAGTAATGTATAGAGTTGTTGAATCACTATATTGTACACCTGAAACTAATATTACATTGTATGTTAACTACCTGGAATTTAAATAAAAACTTTAAAAAAATAAATTAAGCAAGTTTATGTGAATGAAAAAAAAAGAAAAAAGAAAAATAATATTCAATGCCATCAAAAGTATAGATAAATACTGTTAAGAATAAAAACTGGAACAATTATTAGACTGTCAGGGTGACATTATGGTTATCCTGAAACTGGAATTATTAAAGTTTAGGATAAAAAAGTTATGTTATAGGGGCGCCTGGGTGGCTTAGTCGGCTAAGCGTCTGACTTCAGGTTGTGTCATGATCTCATGGTTTGTGAATTCAAGCCCCGCGTCAGGCTCTGTGCTGACAGCTGAGCCTGGAGCCTGCTTTGGATTCTGTGTCTCCTTCTCTCTCTGCCCCTCCCCCACTCACGCTGTCTCTCAAAAATAAATAAACATTAGAAAAATTATGTTATAAAGTTAATTGTTTGAGAAGTTTATATTATATCAATTTATATTGCCGCATATTTTCATGCAAATATATGTATTTTATGATTTTTGCGATCATATAAAATCGAAAATTGTCAATGTTCATTAAAAAGTAAATATTAACATAAATTATGGAATTTCTATATAATGAAAATATGTTTAGACGTTAAAAAGCATAATTTTTTATAATCTGTCTCATATATTGTAAAGGAGAAAAAGGCAAGTTATAGAAAAAATATATCATGAAATATTGTAAATAATATTAGTGTGTGTATTTGGAGCAGAAAATTACTTGACACTTTAATGTGTTAACTGTGCTAAATTAACTTACTTAAGTTTTCCTCTAAACTTTCCCCTCTCCTGAATCCAACTGTAATATTTCAGCTTCAGGAATATTTTTTTGGCTTAAAGCATAACTGAATGGAGAAGACGACTCTCTTGCTGTATTGCTGAGTGTACAAATTAGTGAAAGTAATTGTGCAGTATGGGTGGAAAGAAGAATGTTGATGAGCTAGTGTCCATACGGGGAACAGAAGGAAGCTTTGGTAGATTGAATGGGAGGTTTCTCAAAACCTAACAAAGAGACAGAGATCTTCAGGGCTTCTAGAAGGGTAGCATCAAAAGTTTTTAATAATATCCGTAACTTAATCTTTGCAGTTAATGGAAGAGATTAACAAAGTCTGGGATGATGATCATCCTAGCATTAACCAGTGAGGGCCCAAGACTGGAGCTGAATCCTGAATGCTTTGGGCTCCATAGGACCTTTGCACAATGATTACTCAAGAGAAAGAGGGGCAGGAAGCCCCAGTAAGAATTAAGACAAAGCTTCACGCTAGCCCGATTGGCTGGGGGCTCAAAGATTCAATTTTGTATTTAAACAAGTTACAATAAATATTTTAAAGGTTAGTTTGTGAACAGAGATTAAGGTCTGCTACATAAATATATTATAATAATTATATAATATATAACATATATTATAATATATAATATATAATAAAATAATATAATCATATATTGTTATATTATATAATATATACTATATTATTGTACTATTATTTTATTATATATAATTATATATTACTATATATAATTATATATTATTATATATAATATTGTATGTAATTAGTGATATCTTTATATAAATATATAACTGGAAGGACATAGAACAATCTGGTATTGATAGTTACTTTGGAGGAGAAAAAGGAATATTGAAAGGACAGAAGGATTATCAACTTATATTTTCTATATTTTTTGAATTGTTGGAGTTTGATACAATGAGTTATAATTTTATTGTAATTAAAAATAAAACAGCACCAATGGTGCCAAAATTGACATTGGCCAATTCAACGTCCTATGGACCAAGGCTCAGTCATTCCAGCTTTTCACACTGGTCTCTCTCTTCAGGGCCTTTTTATTTCCCAAAAGCTACGCAGTTGATGGTTTTCTCTACTTCTGCTTCACTTAGTCACTGAGCGTCAGTTATTTTCTGGCCTCAATCCTCTGGTGACTTTTGTTCTCTGCAATACCTGTCCACCCTGCCCAACCCCCATAGTCACTTCCTCCAAACAGTGCATTCAAGACTCAACCACTGACATTCCCAGCTGAGCCTCTACCCAACACAGCAGCCAACTAGGACTCTGGTCTCTGATGGTAATTTTAGGGAATCATGGTGTCTTCCTTCAAAATGTGTGAGGAGAGACATATCAGAGAAATAAATGATCTATTTTTTATGGCAGATACTTATGGAAGTCATTGAATATTAAAGTACAGCACAATAAATGTATAAATAGATTGAGAGAATTTCGGATTAAACCCAGTGTCAAGGACGTTGACCAGCTCCGAGAATATGTACCTTTTTGTCTCTGTTCTGTTCACCATCCTCCCCAGAAATCAAATGCAGAGCACTTACATTCCCTTAGAACGATCTGTGTTCTCAGATAATTACTCACCGATCACCTTCAGCTCCAAAGTGGCTTCTTGAAATTCACTGCCTTTTTTAAAAAAACACTTGTATATTCCACTGTCTGAGATCCGGAGACTGTAGATTCTCACAGATACTCTTCCCTCAGTGATGTAATCTTTCACCAACTCTGCTCTCCCTTTGAAATCTACCAGCTGTTCTCCCACCTGCTCCATTCCATCCTGATATACATACACAGCCTCTGAGAATTCAGAACGGAACCACCGCAGCTCCATATTCTCTGCACTCATGGCCGGGGACACGTGACAGGGCAGCACTGTGTCCATGCCCAGCATGGCTACAATTGGCTCTGAGGGGCTGATAACCAAGAATGAATCTGTGGAATAGAGCCATAGTGAAAAGAATATCAATGACCTGTCTGGACATTTTGGAATACAGCATCATTATTGGCCCAGTAGAAGCCCATAGACATTGTCATTCATACACTAGTTTCTGTAGCAAACATTCAGACTGAAGATGGTGGTGCACAAGACAAAGAGTATCTCTACCCAATCAATAGGGTAATCTCTTATTGAACAAATAATTTTTTAATTGCAATGGTGAGAAATTCTATGAAGAAGTAGGGAAGAGTGTTGGGAAATCATGAAACCAGGGTTTTTAATTAGGTCTTGGGCTCAGAAAAATGTGTTCTTCATGAAGCAGAGACCTGAGTGAATTAGAAGGCATTAGTGAAATAATTCCAGCTGGTCTTTCTCTCTAAACTAATCATATAATGGCTTATTTGCCCTCATGTATGGGCAGATAAATCATTATATCAAAATGAAGGATTTGTAATTAACCCAGGCATATAGTGATAGGGTAATTTACTCCTTCTGTTCAGAGAATAAAAGAATCCAAGAATATAAAGTATAAAATATAAAATATTCTTACCTGAGCCCCACATGGACACCTGGAGAAGTAGGAGAGAGAAGAAGTCTCTTAGCAGAGAGAAGTCCAGGAAACCCACCATCTTTCCCAGAGCAGACAACAGTATGACACAGAGTAAGGTCCTGAAAATAGCTAGGGTAAAGACAAAAATGGGATCCATAAGGTAAGAAAAAAAAAAAAAAAAGTCATAGTTAAGACAATTTGCAGTGATTCTAAGAAATGGCCTCCAGAAGCTCTCAAACAACTGTAGTGTGTCTCTCAGAGAACATCAGAGAAGCCTTTAACACTCCCAAAAAAAGAACTTTTGTTTCCCTTTTCAAGGAAACAGTCTGTTTTAAAGTTTATTTATTTATTTTGAGAGAGAGAGCAGGGGGAGGAGCAGAGAGAGAAAATCCCAAGCAGGCTCCATGCTGAGCCCCGACACGGTGCTTGATCCCACAAACGATGAGACCATGACCTGAGCCGAAATCAAGAGTTGGATGCTTAACCAACTGAGCCACCCAGTGAACAGTGCCTCCAAGTGAACAGTCTTCATCTCAACAGCCAAGTTCTGCAATGACAAATCTGTCCACAATCTCTCTAAATTCTTCTCTAACTCAATATTTTTTCCAATGGACAAAGAGACAGAAGGGAGGCAATGAGCAACCACAGAAAGAGATGGCTTTAGTACAAACATTAATTTGGCTTCAACAAATTCTACCCCTCACCGCCCACCCCCCACCACATTCCTATCTGATGGAGGAGCACATATAACTTGGTTTGTCCTCTGTCAGCCCTTAGGATCCTTGCCCAAATGCTCTCACTTCCCTCTCTCTTGCCCATCACCCACAAAAATGCAACACTCACATCTTTTACATTCTTCTTACAGAAGTGAAGACATTCTGAAACTTCTCAGACTCAGGCCACAGGCACCATGGATAAATACTCTCATCCATTCCTTCCAGTTACCTGCTCTTGGCTGCCAACAGGTATCTCCAAGATGCCAAGAGGATATCAGACTTTGCAAAACATGGGGTCTAGGAGGAAGCCTGGGGTGGTTTTTTAAGGGGTTTGAGACAACTGGAAGAAAGACGGCCCCTACATAGGAATCTCTCAGCAGTATACTTCTCTTTGACGATACTGACACACTCAAAACCGAAAGTAAAATAAGATAAGGAAAGAAAACTTTGACCTGTCATGTATAGTAAATCTATCTAATGATTACTTGCTTATAAAATATAGACAGGATCAAAAGCAAGTCATTTCTTTCTTTCTGAGAAGTATATTGTCTAGGTTAATAGCATAGATATTAGAACTTGACTACCTGAGTTAAGATCCTGGTGAGGCTATTTACAACTTATGATTTTAAGCAAGTTACACAACCTATCTGTGCCTCAGTTTCCTCATGTGACAATGGGTTGGATAATAGTATGTACCCTATTTTGGGTGAGGAGTACACAAGTGTATGTAAAGCACTTAGAAGAGTGTCAATAACTTATAGATTATGTGTAAGTTGTTAGCAATTTTTATTTTAATGTCTTGCTCATTCACCACAATATGTCTGCCATTCTGATGAGAATTTTGGACTTCCTCATTTCATTAGGCAGGGAACTGAGAAGACATGGGCACATTCATACTCTCTAACTCATCTCCCAGACAGAAATTTTCTCCACTAACATCCAGATTTTATCCATCTCAACAAGGATAAAAGAAAAACAGTATTAAAATTTCCCAAATGATCCTCTTAGATTTTCATCTTCATTCAATGCTATAAATAATGGGAGACGTAAGGATGAGATTACTGTCCCCTGTCTACATAAATCATTTTTGTTTTGAAGATCCTTTAAGGTCTATGAATTCTAGAATAATTGTTTCTTGCTTAGAATGACAGAAATTCTGAGTTAGAGACTAAAAATTTTTTTAAAACTCTAATTTACATTTTTGAAACTCTGTGTCTAAGATTAAATATCTATAAATGGTTTATAAGAGACATAGAGAACAAGAAATAAATACAAACCAGACACATTCTAATACAGTTGTAGATATGGCGCTATTAATTTTTAAAAAAATAACATTCAGAGAAATTCAAAGAAACAAAATTGTCCTTTCAGATAGATACATTTAGTAACAACAAAGACTTTTGGATGGTGCTAATAGCATACAGTTGAATTAAAAAATGCAAAATCAGAAGCTTCTGGGTGGCTCAGTTGGTTAAGCATCCGACTTTGGCTCAGGTCATGATCTCACAGCTTGTGATTTCAAGCCCACATCAGGCTCTGTGCTGACAGCTCGGAGCCTGGAGCCTGCTTCAGATTCTGTGTCTCCCTCTCTCTCTCTGCCCCTCCCCCACTCATGCTCTGTCTCTCTCTCTCTCTCTCTCAAAAATAAATAAACATTAAAAAAATTAAAAAACGCAAAATCAGTTGGGAACTCAAAAAGGAATTTTAGGGGGCGCCTGGGTGGCTCAGTCGGTTAAGCATCCGACTTCAGCCAGGTCACGATCTCGCAGTCTGTGAGTTCGAGCCCCACGTCAGGCTCTGGGCTGATGGCTCAGAGCCTGGAGCCTGCTTCCGATTCTGTGTCTCCCTCTCTCTCTGCCCCTCCCCCGTTCATGCTCTGTCTCTCTCTGTCTAAATAAACGTTAAAAAAAATTTTTTTTTAAATAAAAAAAAAGGAATTTTAGTTATAATTTAGTCAGAAATTAACAGAACTATTATAGAAACATATAAATGAAGTTATAGAAGTTATGTTATATAAACTATGCTATATCAAACCTTTATGACTTTGTGAGATCCAACAATTTCTCTTAATTTTTTATTAATATAAATCCACTGCAGACAATTAACATGGATTAGTAGAAATGACCCAGTGTGACACTTATCTAACTCCTTCCTCCACTGTGCTGGGAGTTCCAGATCTTTTCCAGCTGTTCTTATATAAACAAATACCAAAATATCTGCTTATTTCAAGCATTCTTTTTGAAACTTGCTTAAGTATGTAATCTCAATAGGGATTTGGATTTACATTTTCTAAACAGTCAGGGATTCAACATGAATGTGAATGATACTTGAATTTAAATTTATGAAATAAGTCACTACCACAGAAAAGCCACACAGTTTCTCTTGGAGGCAACTGCTCTTTTGGGAGAGGCTACCAGAAAAACAAAAACACAAAGTCAGCATGTGGCTCCTCCATTCCTAGGTAGCTAATTTCAGTCGACAGCATCTACCAAATCTCCTATCTTTCCACCTTACTCCAACCCAAGTGGAGTAAACAGAGCATGAGATGTATCTCCAAACCTCCCTGCTCCAAGCCCCTGTGGTCAAAACCTCCAACTCTTCACTCTTTACATAAGAGAAGTTTTGTGAGGGGGAAACTTCTGATTCCTTTCTTGTCCAGAAGTGTCTTTTGCCCTTACATTTAGATGTTCATTTTGTCACTTAGATAATTCTAGTTTCTACTCAGGGATGTAAAGACTACTTTGAATTGTTTTCAGCAAATAATTTAACATTCAACATGGCAGATGTATGATGGAATCTGATTCTTCTCTTGTACATGAGGGATTTTTTTTGGACTTTGGAAGCTTTGAGATTCTTTTTTATTTGGGATTCTAAAACTTTTTAAAAATTCATGAGTAAGTGACATCTTTTTTCCCTCCAATAATCTAACTCTTTACGAAGTACTCTTTCTTCTGATTCTGGGCCCTAATCTGCTTCCCAGTTTGGAAAGCCTATTAGATGAATGTTGAAGTTCTGGATCTAATGCACTTAATTTAACTTATGTTTCTTAGATTTTATCTCTTTGATTTAAAATATCAGATTCTGGAAGAATCCAGTAACCCGTTTTTCTAGCCCAATATATTCTTTTAAGTTTTAATTTAAATTCCTGTTAGTTAACATACAGTGTAAGTTTCAGGTGTACAGTTTAGTGATGCAGCATTCCATGTTAACACCAAGTGCTCTCGCCCAATGTTTTGACCTTCAGCAGTGTCTACTCCCATATCTGAGCCTTTCACTTGGTTTCTACTTTAAGCCAGTTTTTCACTCCCAGGAATGTTGACTGTTTCTTCAGTCCTGCGTTTCCGACAAATGAATCCTTCCTATTGTACTTCACATTTGTATTTTTAAAAATCTTTATATACATATTATTCTTCACTTTTTTATGTGAGAGAAATTTGAAAATTCAAGATAAGCAAAAATAACAGATAGAAACACCCATATTTGAGAGTCTCTTATGGTTTGGCTCTCTCTCTAACTCTTTTTTTCCTTCCCCTCCCCCATAGTCTTCTGTTAAGTTTCTCAGGATCCGCATAAGAGTGAAATGTATGGTATCTGTCTTTCTCTGTATGACTTATTTCACTTAGCATAACACTCTCCAGTTCCATCCACGTTGCTACAAAAGGCCATATTTCATTCTTTCTCATTGCCACGTAGTATTCCATTGTGTATACAAACCACAATTTCTTTATCCATGATGGGAGGGTGGGGAGGATGAATGATGGGCATAGAGGAAGGCACCTGTTGAGATGAGCACTGGGTGTTGTATGGAAACCAATTTGACAATAAATTTCATATTAAAAAAAAACACCCATTTTTGGGGCACCTGGATGGCTCAGTAAGTTAAGCGGCCAACTTCGGCTCAGGTCGTGATCTCACAGTTTGTGGGTTTAAGCCCTGCATGGGACTTAAGCTCAGAGCTTGGAAACTCCCTCAAATTCTATGTCTTCCTCTCTCTCTCTCTCTCCCCCTCCCCTGTTCACACTCTGTCTCCCTCTGTCTCTCAAAAATGAATAAACATTTAAATATATATATAAAAAAGAAACACCCATATTTGTATCACTCAAAAATAAATACCACAGGATACCTTTTTTTGTGATTTCGATGTCTATCCTTTCACATTTCTTAAGCAAGTAAGACCATACTGTTCACACTGTCTTAAAACTGCTTTTCGAAATGAATAATATCTTGTAGTGCTCACTTACCCTCCCTCCTCACCTTTCCCCTTAAAAACATGAACACTGCTATAGACATGATGTAATTCCCTTAAAATATTCTCCACAGATTGACTTTCCTCAAACAATTCTCTGTTATTGGGAAAAATGTCATATATATATATATATATATATATATATGAATTTTTCACATTTATTTTCTAGCTTTGTTGGAAATGTATATTGATCTATTTACATTTGGGAACAGAATACACACACAAGCATATTCAGAAATCACAAAGTAAACAAGAGGTAAGTAGTATCTTTAACCCTCACTTTTTTTCTTTCAGTGTTCCCTTCTCATTCCCAAATACTTCAGACTTAACGTATTAGGTGGATGTCAGAGCTCAGTGCTCAGTGGGGAGGGCTGCCCTACATGATGGGAGAGGACTTGAGTGGACGAGTAGGGAGTGAGAGAGGTGGGAAAGCAACCCTGAAAAGAACTGTAGAAAAATATATTGTAGGGGCACCTGGTGGCTCAGTCAGTTGAGCATCTGACTTCTGCTCAGGTCATGATCTCATGAGTTCAAGCCCAGCATCAGGCTTTGTGCTGACAGCTCAGAGCCTGGAGCTTGCTTCAGATTCTATGTCTCCATCTCTCTCTGACCCTCCCCTGCTCACACTCTTATCTCTCGCTCTCAAAAATAAATAAACACTTTTTTAAAAAATTTTTAAAAAAGAACATATTGTACTATAATCAAACAATGCCATATTATGCAGCAATAAAAAAAATTTTTTAATGTGCTGATACAACATGGTTGAATCTCCAAAAAAAAAAAAACATTTTGTTTATACAAAGAAGCCAAATGCTAAAGCAGACATGCTGTATGATTTTTTTTTATTGTTTTTGAAGTTTTAGGAAAGGCAATATTAAGCTATCATGATTCATATCAAAATACTGTTTGTTTTTCCTGGAATGAATTGGCTGACAGTAAAGATGAGGGAAATTTTCAGGAGACAAACATGTTCCATATTTTGAGGGAAGTGGTAGTTCTATGAGTGTAAGCATTTGTAAGACTTCATTGGCATGTACATTTCAAATCCATACATTCCATTGCATGCAAGTTATATCTCCATAAATTTTATTTTTAAAGAGTCAAATGTACCTCACTGTCTCTAGAGAATATTTATTTAGAATCTTGGTATCCCTTTCACCAGACTGCTAGTGGCTTACATACTAATATTTACGCAATTGCTATTTGTGTCCCTAATTATCTGTCAACTTTGTGTGATATGAAAAAAACATGACTTGTACTTGGAAAGAATGTGAAATGGAAAGAAACGCCTTTTGAGCACATTCTATGTCTGGGACTGTACAATTGTGTTATTATTTCCATGTTACTTTAGGGAGCCCTAAAGTTTTTGGATATACAGCCCTAAGTTCCTCAGAGTACAGAGCCCTCCATTTCCGACCTCTTGTTTTCCCCTGCACAGCTCAGCATGTGGCTTCCAGTGTCATTTGGGGTGTGATAGGAGGAAGCCTGTATCTGTGGTTCTTGTTCTCTTAATCAGTTAACTTTGTGAGTTAAAAATTGGGATGACCAACATCCCTGAATATCACACAGGAAAGGGATTCTCCCTCCCTGAATAATGTGATTTCAGCCCTTTGCAGGTAGGAAGACGTGAGCATTTTTGACCAAAGCACACCTTAGACTTCCTATCATTTTATATCTTAGCCCAGTCCAAAGTCCCCTAGGATTAATTCTATTACCTCTAGTTTTCAAAGTAACAGGAAGAGCTGCAGGCAGGCTGTGACTTCCTCATTCGACTCCTTCTAGGAGAAGCATTCACCTGTCAGCGCCTCTTGGCAGCTCCATTTGCCCCCCTTCCTAAGTACATTTTCCAATCCAGGGATGGGTTAGAAACCTGCTGCTCCCAGCACCTACAGCCACACCTTTGGATGCTGACCACAAGAACAACCAGGTACCAATTGTCTCTGGAGCTGGGACTTGTAGTTGCACTGAGGAGATCAGGAGTTTCCAGGAAGCCCCTGGCTCAATCTGGATGTGAGAAAGAAATGTGTGGTGATATGGAGGTGAGTTTGTGGGAAATATGGATCCCAAAAACAAAAGGGCTTGAGCTCCAGGTCACATGGAGAGAAAACTCCTTTCTCTTTCTGGAGTTAAGCCACAAGTGTATTTGTGGTCAAACAAATAAATAAATGTATGAATGAATCAGTGAATAAATGCAAGAAGGAGGAAGTTAGATCGGCTAATAGGAGTGGACTAATTTTGTGTCTGCTTTCATTTCTCAAAATGAACTCAGGGTTTTTAATTTCAAGAGAGCTTTGGTGAGAGGATGAGTCCATAGATAAACAAGAGAACCCCCAGGGCACAAGAGAATGGTTTATAGTTTCTCTGCTGGAGAAACAGTTGGTTTTCAGAAAGAAGAGAGGGAAGGAAAACCCATTGGGGAGGGGTTGGAATTGGTAGTGGTCTGTCAGGAATAACAGCCAAAAAGTTGTGTATGAAAGTAAATCTTTGAACAGGGGATTTTTTTTCCCTAAAAGCCTTCTTCCTGCTAACTTACTTACCAGCTTCTCCTACAGAGTACTTCTTCCTTGTCAGAGTGAATATTTTGTGCTTTTACTTTCTGTTCTGAAGAAGATGGTGGGCTCTCCTGGCTATTATGCTGGCTTCCTCCTTCCTGTCCTCCTTCTCCAGGTGTCTACATGGTACTCAACAGGTCAGTGTTCTCCCTCAGGCTTTTTATTTATTGGCTTGTTTTCAATGGCTCTTCTCAGATGATGAAAATACTTGGTCATTCATCAGTCGCCAGTGTATCTCTTCTCAAAGGCAGTCAATATTGGGGGAAAACCGTGACTGTGTTCACACTAACAGAATGCTGGAAAGTTCTGGCCAAGAATGGGAGTGATCTGTGTATCAACACCCCTTATTACTTTGGGTAGACCTTAAAAAACTCATAGCTATGTTTATCTAAATCTTTATTGAGTATGGGTGATTTTAGCTTGCTTAATTTTGATGTAATTATCAGTTAAAAACATACTTTATAATGTTCACACTGCCAAGAAAACGCAAGTCTGAGCATAAAGAATTTGGACTCAGGATCTCTGGGCTCTATCTGGTTATGACGCTTGACAAAAATTTTTTTTTCTGGGACTTGAGTCCTTCCATAAATACGAAGGTCCCTCAGGAAGTTTTCAGACTCCAGGTTTATAGACAAACCAGGCATGAGTTTACAATAATGATATTTTTTTGTTAATATCTCTAATTTGATGTCAGTTAGGCAGGGAGTATTAAAATGTTTCATCTCTATACATGTTGATTCAGCAATTCTACAAGAATTTATCATAAAGAAAAGCTCTTCCTTGTGTATACGTATATATGTATTAAATGGGGGAAACTGGGTGGCTCAATGGGTTAAGCTACTGACTCTTGATTTCTTCTCTGGTCATGATCTCACAGTGTGGAAATGGAGCCCCAAGTCAGGCTCCATGCTGAATGTGAACCCTTTTGGGATTCTTTCTCTCCCTCTCTCTCTGCCCTCCTGCTTGTATGTGCACATGTGTGTATGGGCACACATGCTTTCTCAAAAAAAAAAAAAAATCTTAAAAAAAAGAAAAATGCAGTTGGGGCTTTTGTCTCCCCCTCACTCATTCCCCCAATCTGTCTGATTTTCATGCAGTGTCCGGGTTTTCTGTAAAGGGACCGGTTGAGCCAATCGTGGTTCTGCTAGGGGCAGATGCCACTCTGCCTTGCCAGCTGTCCCCTGAGCAGAGTGCAACCCACATGCACATCCGGTGGTACCGAGCCCAACTCTCCCCTGCTGTGCTTGTGTATCAGAATGGACAGGAACAAAGTGGGGAGCAAATGCTGGAATACCGTGGCAGGACAGAGTTGGTGAGGGACTCCATCAGCACAGGGGGTGTGGCCCTGCTCATCCAACATGTCCGTTCTTCTGATCATGGCCAGTACCGGTGTCGTTTTAAAGATGGTCACAGTTCCCAAGAAGCCGTTGTGGAGCTGCATGTTATAGGTATGTCAACTTGGCACAGAAGTGTGCATCATGGTGTAAAGCAAAGAGAAAAATGAGGACATTTGGATTCCTAACGTGGCATTTCTTATGATCTTCCATATATTGATATTGATATGCTAATTTACCTTGCAGGATATCAGTTTCCTAAACTATACAGTGAGGATATGACTACATACTCTATTCACTTTTAAACACCAAAAAGGGCAATATTTTTAGGGTTGTTTTGGTATCCTAAAAGACTCCAGAAAATAAACTAATATTAATTCAGATCGGTACTGACACGCTCGGACATTAGTAGAATTTTATACATTCAGTAGGAAAAGACAATTTATAGAATTAAACTCCTTCTATAGCTTTAATTGTACCTGTTTTTTCCTATCTGTGAAATGACCCCAAAGCTTTCTTTTCCAAATATAGTGCAAAGGCATCAAGTTGATTTCAAAACTGAATCACAGTTTGGCCTAACACTCACTACGAGAGGTTTCTTGACCTCTGAGCTTCAGTTTGCTCATCAGTCTAGTGAGGGCACTTTGGCCTTCGGCCTTAGGGGCTTCTAAACCCCAAGGACCACAGGCCTTAGGAACATGCCTTCTCTCCTCAGGGTTGGGCTCTGTGCCTCGTGTTCACATGATGGGGCCCGAGGATGGTGGGATACGAGTACTGTGCTCTGCAGAAGGCTGGTTCCCAAAACCCAGGGTACAGTGGAGTGACATGATGGGTGTGAAGCTACAGTCTCTCACTGAGTCTCACACCCAAGATGAAGATGGGCTCTTCCATGTGGAAGCATCTCTTGTGGTCACAGACAGCTCTCTGGGCAATGTGACCTGTTCCATCCAGAATCCCCTCTCTGGTCAGGAGAAAGTGTCAGCCATCTTCCTCCCAGGTGAGTGAGGCACAAACCCCAAGGCAGAGTTGAGGTGTGGGGAGGAGAGGGAGGGGGGAAACAGAGTTGAGGGAGCCTTGGAGAGAGGGCAGGATAGCCTCTAGGCTAGTCTCACTGTGTCTTCACATGCCTGTGTCAGAGCCCTTCTTCCCCAGGATGTCTCCATGGAAGGCAGCCCTGGTTGGGACAGTCCCTGTGCTGGTACTCCTCCTCACTGGGATCAGCTACATTGGCTGGAGAGTACACCAAGCCAAAGAAAGAGAAGTAAAGAAAAGGAAGAAAGAATCCCAGGAAAGAGATCAGATGGAGAATGAAAAGGAATTGGCACTTAAGGCGAAAGGTAAATTGGAACAGCAGGACAAATCAGATGTTCATGGAAGAGCTGGGGGTATAGGTTGTATAATGTACATGGGAAAATAAAAGGTTGCCAAGAGATCCCAGGGAAAATACAGGGTACCAAGAATTCCATAAAGCTGGGAATCCTATGGAAAGGAGAAAACCATGTGGGAAGCTTGGAGATTTGTGGGCAGTGATCATCAGGCCTCTAAGGTGGGGCTCCTCAAACCACACCATGCCCTTCATGCATCTGTACCCAACCTATGCTGCTGTTTCTCCTTGTGGAAATGTCTTCCCCCATCTTCTCCTCCTATTCTTCCTTCGAGAATAAGCTTCTGAAGAACCTAAAAATTCTTACCTTCTCATGAAGCATAGGCCCTCCTTCCTCAGTGACCCCATGACATTTCCCATGTAACTTTTCTTAGCACTTGTCATTTTTAGATTGTCATTTCCTAGCACTTGTCAAGATTAGATTGCTAATCCTTCTCACCTACTTAACTATGGGCCCTTAAGGGAAGGCCACATGGAATTGATTCAGCTACTCCATGAACTCAAGAGCAGCTAAAACCCAGTTTGATGGATTTTTTATCTCTTCTTTCAGAGAACCTCAAGAAAGAACTTGGTGAGTCTTGCTTCTTCTCATGTCCTGTATAGAATTTGCTCCCCTGTCGACATCTGTTCTGGGTCTCTCACTGAATATCATTTCTTTCAGAACAGCGAAAGTCACTATACCATAAAGGTAAGCAACTGGGTTTCCCACACCACTCAATGTTTTGATGTCCAACACTTTCTAAGCTCCCTCTCCTCAGAGGGAAAGACTGAAAGATTTAATAGTGATTGGTGGAAAAAAATAAGGGGAAAGGAGAAGAATGTGAGGCTCCGGATGTCTCGGTTTGCCTTAACTGGATTTGTTCTGTTTTAGTTTGGAAGAAGGCCCTGCTGTATCCTGGTAAGTAACTCTCTGACTTAGATCTTTCCATGAGCCTCTGATATTCTGAGTATAATAAGCAGAGACATAAACACACACAAGCACACATCCACTTGCAAGTTGTGAAGATTTATTTGGTACCAATCTATAGTATTTCGTAGTTGGGAGCTCAAATGTTCAATTATTTTTCAGAGCTAAAGAGAAATAACTGTTGACTGGTAAATTCCAAATGACTAGAGAGGATTTGACATAAATTGTTAACCTATCCACAATGGAGAAGGAAGAGAAAGAATTGAGAGCGATTTTGATGAGATTTAAGAAGAATAAAGAATATCCTATATTATATCAGCACTCTTATACTGTGAATAAAGCTCAAAAGAGAAGATAATGTTACATTTCACATTTGGAGAAAAAGATATTATGATTTTATTTATTTTACTGTAAATAAAGAAAGTAAAGTTCAGTACACAAGAACAAGGTTTAAGTTTGAAAACAATCTCTCAAAATATTTTAATATTATTTGTAAAAATATGTTTATCTGGTAGTAGAGGGAACTGGCTATTTTATATCTTCTAATACCTGTGCCCATGTACTGTATGTGTTTAAGACAGTGTATGTGCATATGTAATACAGAGTTAGACCTCAAAAGCATACTAGGTCATTCCTTAAACATACAGTTGTGCAATTTTTATATGCCAGATATTGTGTTAGATGTTGGTGCGTAGCCATGATCTCTGACCATTTAGAACTTGAATGGTCTTAAACTTGGGGTGGGAGGGGTGAGTAAGCTAACAACCAGGCAAATGCACACAGTCTGGTAAATGCTTTGGTAAGAGAGGATCAAGAAGCCCCTCCCAAAGGCTAAAGTCAGGTAAGCAGTTTCTATTAAGAGCTTTCTTTCTGGAGCTGCTTTAACATGTTCCATGATTCTACAAGAGAGAGCAAAGTATAGTATAGTAAGGATGAAGATATGTGGGTTTTAGTTCCAAATATATCAGTTAATTACAGCTGAGGAATTCAGTCATTTTTGCTTTCTTTACCTCAGCCTCCTTATTTCTAAGATGAAGAGATTGGAAAACATGATCACAGATGTCCTTCTTGACTCACATATTCATTGATTCTGTATATAGAGTACTACCCTTCTTAGAAGAGATAGGTCAGTGAGAGGCCATCAAGAATTATGGATAAGTTCTTATCTGCCTATTGCCCCAAGACGCTAAGAGAATATCCAATCTTTAAATAAAATCATAAATCTTATCATAAGAGAAGTGGTCCCAGGCAGAAGCAGATGTAGTTCTATCCCCATGAGAAATCTGTCTCTGGAGAAAAATATTAAAAATCTGATTACAAGTGTCCAAATAAAAGAGCTTAGTTTAAAAACCTTGGTCATAAATTTAACTCTACTCTGAAGTGGTCATAGGCTGGGAAAACTCTAAAACAAACAAAACAAAACAAAACAAAATAAAATATACAATGACATTTCATAATTTTCATCCTCAGTGAGGAGTGCCACAAAAGTCTTAGGTGCCTAGGACACTAGACCCTGCTCCAAGTGTTCTCCAGACTTATTTCTGCAGCATCAGCTCAATTGAGGGGATTGTTTCTAATCTGAGACAGCAGGCAGGAAGTACATCCTTTGTCTTGTACTTTCTGGACACTGCTGTTGTTCAAGGGGCTCAGCAGAGGACGGAAAGAGAGCTGAGAAGAGACAGCAATGATCCAGGAGAGGAAGTGTGTATCTCATCTTCATTCTGTGGGTATGCTTCCATCACAGTCTCAATTTGTATTGCTCTTTTACAGACTGGAGGAAGGAACAGTTCCAGCCTGGTGAGTGGCTCTTTGTTTATTTTTCTGACTCCTTTCCAACCTACCTGAGGGTACCCTGTTTTTCCCTCCTAACATTACCTCCTAGTTGAAAAGACAGAAGTATGATTATTCTGGTAAAGAGAAGCAAGAACATGAAGATCATTAACTGTTGGCCTGAACTGAAAATTGCTGCTGGGATTAGCTACTCTGGTTGCATTTCTGCTTTCATATAATGGCCACGCTTTCTCATCTCTGTGTGTGTATGTGTGTGTGGTGGGGGTTCCACTTGGTTCTGAACAGAAATTGTAGCCCCTGTTGAGGAGATCCCCAACTGAGTAACAAGTGCTCAAAATGGTGAGAGTAACTCAACTCTTCTTTTTAAAGAGGTCAGCTGACATGGAGTCTGTTACTAATTGAAGAACATGGTTCTAATTTGTAAAGAACATGGAAAAACACTATTCTCAAGTAAACACTACAAGTCTCAGCTCATTCTGGCACTCTGCCAAGACATTGATAATAACATAGGTAATATAAGAAGAGATAAGTAAATTGCACCCAAGGTGAGAGCACTCCACAGCTCTACCTCTCCCAGTACACACACATTCAGGGGATAGGTGTTCTTTCACTACTTGATCCTGTTTTTCCAAGGTTTTGCTTGCACAACTTTCTGAAATATATAATGTTGGCCCTTCCCTTCCCTTTTCTTTATCCTCAGCCACTGTGACTGTAAATCAGGAAATCTTTCATCAGAATAATTCTGACCCAGAGAGAAAAGAGAACTTCAAAGAGGAAACACACGATCTGTCTCTCAGGGATAAGCAAGGAGACTGCAACCTTATCACACTGAATCAGCAAGACTTCACCTCAGGAAAACATTACTGGGAAGTGGATGTTAAGGACGCTGATGAGTGGACTCTAGGCATTTATGAGAATCCCACAGACAGCAGGGAGTTATCCAAAGATCTACAAAATAAGAAATTCAGAGTCTTAGAGAAGAAAGGATGTGAATACAGGGCTCTCACCTATTGTCTCCAAAACATTTCTCTGCAAGAGTGTCTCTTGATAAAAAAGTGTCCACAAAAGATTGTGATTTTTTTGGATTATGAGGATAATGACATTTCTTTCTATGACATGACTGAGGGTACCCACATCTTCTCCTTCACCCAGACAACTTTCTCTGGGTCACTCTATCCTTACTTCAACCTTAAATCCATGAAGCTCTCCTTATAGGTGTAATATTAAGTGACTTAGAGGAAGAACCCATACTGTGAGGATAATAGCCCATTCTCTGTAAACTCTAGATTGCTAGGGTGTTTTTTTTTTTAAGTTTGTTTATTTATTTTGAGAGAGAGAGAGAGAGAGTGGGGGAGGAGGATAGAGGGAGGGAGAGAGAGAGAGAATTTCAAACAGGCTCCACACTGTCAATGCAGAGCCTGATGCAGGGCTTGACTTCACGAAGCATGTGAGTGCCAGAAGACCATGACCTGAGCCAAAGTTAGATGCTTAATCGACTGAGCCACCCAGATTACAGTTCTGATGGGTGACCTCAGGCTCACTGATTATGAGGCCTCTTGGCCTGAAGGTCCATGAGTCCCTGTGACCAGAGTTTCTGACTATATCCAGCAGTGTTTCTGAATTGCAGAGAATCTTTTTGTTGTAGTTGTTATTGTTATAAGTGCTGTTTATTGCTTTATATTTAATATATCACAGACTGATAATTTTCTAAAACAAATTATTGTAAAAATGAAGTCAATAAAAAACATGCATACAATTACAAGTTGTAATTATTGTTAGATTCAACATTCTTAAAATTTCTCTGTCAATTTACTCTAAATGTTAGAAATACTCTATTTCTATATTTATCTTGTAAAGAAGTGGTAAGAAACAGTTAATATAGTTCACTGGTGTGTGAACCATAATTTAAGTAGCACTTCTAAAGCAGTATTCACAGGAGTAAAAGTTAGATAAACCTCTTCACATTTCCCATTGCAACACTGAATAAAAGTGACAAAATAGTGCTATTTTCAAATGCTGAAGGAGAAAAGTTAAATTATAATTTGATGCAAGCTAAGCTATATCTTAAATGCAAGGATAATTTGAGGAAAGAAAAAATAAATATCAATCACAATCCAATTCTAACAAATGTGATGATGTCAACATGATAGCAGTCTGGGAAAACTAATGCAGTGAGAGCATATTGAAGTATTTATCTTATTAAAGAAAGAGAGAGACATTTTATTACTGCTTTGCCCAAGATATTAATAAGGGAAATAACTATATATTTTGGGGAATTCTAAGTATAGACACCAGCAGAGGTAAGGAAAAGGCCTTCTTCTCCTTCCAATCAAAACTGTCATATTAAAATGAAATGACTAGAGGAAACAATAATTAGTGTTTAAATAGGGTAAGAAGAGAATGTGCTCCTGTGAACTATACTGAAAAACCTGGTAAATTCTGTGGATATGGAGTAGAGTACCCAGAAGAGTCTTGCCCCAGTGGCAGGGAATAATTAGACCTAAACTGATCCAATACTGATGAACAAACCTTAAAAGCAAAGCTCAAAAGGATCAAATTATTTACAAGTATCTAACTTTATTCAAGACTAGAGTTCAGGTTAAAATTCACAGCCAATCAAAAATTACGAGGCTTGGAAAGAAGCAGGAAATCCAACTCATAATGAACAGAAAATCAATAAATTAAAAGTGACATGGAACTGATGAAACTGTTAGAGACTTAACAGACAAGGAGAGGGGCGCCTGGGTGGCTCAGTCGGCTAAGTGGCCGACTTCAGCTCAGGTCACGATCTTGCAGTTCGTGGGTTCGAGCCCCGCGTCGGGCTCTGTGCTGACAGCTCAGAGCCAGGAGCCTGTTTCAGATTCTGTGTCTCCCTCTCTCTCTGACCCACCCCGTTCATACTCTATCTCTCTCTGTCTTAAAAATAAATAAACGTTAAAAAAAATTAAAAAAAATAGACAAGGAGATTAAAACAGATGTTGTAACTATATTCCAGATATTTAAAAAGTTCACTGTATTCTAGATATTCAAAAAGTTCACTAGAAATATGCATTTAAAAGAAAGACCCAAATTCAAATTCTTTAGTTGGAAAAGACCATGAATGAGATGAAAATTACATTGGCTATGACTGGCAGCAGATTAACAGTTACAGAAATAAATGATTAGTAAACTTGAATAAATAAAAATGGAAACGATCCAAAATAAACCGCACATTTTTTAAAAGTATTTTTTAAATAGTATCAGTGAGTTGTGGGAAAACTTTAAAGGACCCAATACAAAGGCAATTGAAGTTTTTGAAAAGAAGAGAAGGGAGGACAGAAAAAGGATTTGAGAAAATAAGAGCCAAATATATATTCTAAATTTGATCATTATAAACTCCAGATTCAAAAAGCTGTCCTAGTCTGTTTGGGCTGCTATAACAAAAATACCACAGACTCAGTGACATACAAACTACAGAAATTCATTTTTCATGATTCCGGAGGCTGAGAATTCCAAGATCAAGGTGCCTTTAGGTTTGGTGTCTAGTGAGAGCTAGTTGCCTGGTTTGTAGACGGTTGTCTTCTCACTGTGTCTTCACATGGTTGAAGGGATTATGGAGCTTTGTGGGGTCTCCTTTTTAAGGACACTAATGCCATTCATAAGGGCTCCACTCTCATGTTTTAACTGCTTTGCAAAGGTGGAAATACTAAACACCATCATCACTTTGGGGATTAGGCTTCAACCTATGTATTTTGGGAGAACATAAACATTCATTCCATAGCAAAGTTCAATGAACTCAAAGAACAAAAATACAGAGAATATATAGCATATGCAAATCAAATTGCTTAAAATCAGAGATTTAAAGATGCCAAAGTAAAAAAAACTAAATTATGTTCAGAAAAACAAAGATAAAGATGACAACATATTTCTCATTGTAAACAGTGTAAGTGAGAAACATGGAAAAAATATATATCATCAGAATAGCATTTAATACCCAGTGAAAAATTTTCAAAAGCAAATGTGAAATAAAGATGTTTTCATTCATAGACAAGCAAAAAAAAGCAATCATCACCAGCAGACCCACACTACAAGAATGGTAAAAGCAGTCCCTTTAAACAGAAGGAAAATGGTAACCAATGCAAATTTGTATCTATACAAAGGAATTAAGAGCACCGGAAATGGTATCTGTATAAGGAATTATAAAATGATTTCTTTTTCTTGTTTAAAATTTTTAAAAGATAAGAGACACTTTAAACAAAAATAATAACAATGAAGAATGGGATTTATAACAGAAGAAAAAATTTATTGTATGACAACAAGAGCACAAAAACCAGGAGGGAGGACATGAAAAAATACTGCTGTAAGTCTCCTACTAGACATGAAGTAGTATTAACAGCATTTGAGGTTAGAACGTTGTAAGTTAAAAGTGAATGCTATAAACTGTGAACATTCACTAAAATAACAACAAAAGACAGTTATTAAGCCAGAAATGGAAATAAAATGAATCATTAAAAAATAATCAGCTTGGGGCACCTGGGTGGCTCAGTTGGTTAAACATAGGACTCTTAGTTTTGGCTCAAGTCATGATCTCACAGTCTGTGAGTTTGGGCCCCATATCACGCTCCATGCTGACAGCAAGGGACCTGCTTGGGATTCTGTCTCTCTCCATCTCTCTCTGCCTGTCCCCTGCTCACGCGCTTATGCTCTCTCTCTCTCAAAATAAAATTAAAGATGTGGTTTATATATATAATGGAATACTACTTGGCAAAAAGAAAGAATGAAATCCTGCCATTTGCAGCAACGTGGATGGAACTGGAGGGTATTATGCTAAGTGAAACAAGTCAGTCAGAGAAATACAAATATCATATGTTTCCATTCATATGCAGAACTTGAGAAACTTAACAAAAGACCATGGGGGAAGGAAGGGGGAAAAATAGTTACAAACAGAGGGAAGGAAGCAAACCATAAGAGACTGTTAAATACAGAAAACAAACTGAGGATTGATGAGGGGTAGGGGAGAGGGGAAAATGGGTGATGGGCATTGAGAAGGGCACTTGTTGGGATGAGCACTGAGTGTTGTATGTAAGCGATGAATCATGGGAATCTACCCCCAAAACCAAGAGCACACTAAACACACTGTATGTTAGCCAATTTGGCAATAAATTATATTAATTTTTTTAAATAATCAGCTAACTCAAACAGAAAGAGGAAAAAGTTAATGTAGTATAGATAGAACAAATAGAAAATAAACAAATGATAGACTTGAACCATATCAATAATGACATTAAATACAAAGGCAGATTGTTGGGTTGGTTAAGAAAGTAAATCCCTGGGGCACCTCAGTGAATCAGTTGGCTGGGCGTCCGACTACGGCTTGGGTTAGGGTTCGTGAATTCGAGCCCTGTGTCAGGCTCTGTGATGACAGCTCAGAGCCTGGATGGAGCCTGCTTCAGATTCTGTGTCTCCCTCTCTCTCTGCCCCTCCCCCGCTAATGCTCTGTCTCTCTCTGTCTCTCAAAAATGAATAAACATTAAAAAAAATTAAAAAAAAAGAAAATAAATACCCAAATATACGCTGACCACAAGAAAAATAAATATAAAAACACAAATAGGTTAAAATTAAAAGGATGGGAAAAGACATATTATATAAATATTAATGAAAAGATAGCTGGAATGGCTCTATTAACATTAAAGTGGATTACAGAACAAAGGAAGAATATTATCCAGGATAAAGAAGGCCATTCTATAACATTAAAGGGATCAATTCATCAAGAGAACATTACAATACTAAATGTTTAGATAATAATAATCATTTGCAGTAAACAAACAATACATGATGAATATTATCTAACAGTCATCTAAATTTTATAAATAAAAATCTGATAAAATTAGGAGAAACAGACAAATCCATAAATATAGTCAAAGACTTTAATACCTTTCTCTCAATAATTGATGGAATAAGTAGATTATAAGGACATAGAAGACTTGAATGAAACCACCAACTAACATGACCTAATTGACATTTATACAACATACCACACAGCAAGAGAAAGCACATTCTGTTCATATTCATGCAGAATATTTACAAAGAGAGATCATTTTCTGAGCCATAAATTATATCTCAACATATTTAAAAAGATTCACATTGTAGGAAGTGTCTTCTCTGTTCACAGTAAAATTAAATTAGAAAGCAACCTGGGAAGATACCTGCAAAAATCCCCACATATTTTGAAACTAAATAACATACTTCTATAAACTTTGGGACAAATAAGAAATAAGAAAGGAAAGGAAGGAAAGGAAATTAGAATTGGAATCTAGAAAACAGTACATGGTGAAACCCCAAGGCCTAGGACAACAGAGGACAGCAGAAGAAGTTAAAGCCATTAGTGCCTATGCTACAGAAAACATTAAATACAGCTCAATTTCTATCAGATTAACATAAATCTTCTCACTAAAGGCCTAATTGCTTTAGTTCCTATTACCTCATCCAACACTTATGACTTTCAGCAAAAAATTGCAAGGCATGCCAAAAGGCAAAAACAAAACAAAATAACACACACAAATACACAACAAAAAGCAAACAAACAAACAAAAGTCTGAAGAGGCAAATTCAGCATCAGAATGAGACTCAAATATGACATAGAAGTTGTAATTATCAGACAGGAAACTTAAAATAATTCTAAATAAAATGGTAAGGGTTCCAGTGGGGAAAAAAAGAAACATCTAATATAAGCAGGGGTACAGAAATTGTAAAAATAAACCCAATGGAAATGCTAGAAGTAAAAGGTACAGTAACAGATATGAGGAATGCATTTGATGGCATTTTTTTTTTTGTCAGTAAACTCAAAATGGCCAAGGAAAAAGTCAGTGAACCTGAAGAGAGGTGAATAGAAATTTCCCAAATAAAATCCAAGAAAAAAGAAAAAAGAACGACTAAAAGAGAACAGAATATCCAATAATTGTGGCACAATATGTGACATCTGTGCAGTTGGAATACCAGAAGGAGAAAAGAGAAAGCAGAAGAAATATTTGAAGTAATAATGGCTGACAGCTCACCAAACATTTTGACAGACACAGAGACACAGATACAGACAGCTCAAAAAACACCCAAAAAAGGATAAACACTAAAAACATCACATTTAAGCACATTATAGTCAAACTGTATAAAACCAAAGACAAATAGAAAATTTCAAAGGAAGCTACAGGAGAAAAACATATTGTCCATAGGGGGACAAGGGTAAGAATTACAGCTAACTTCTGTTCGGAAACCATGTAAGCAAGAAGAGAGTGAATTACGGGGCGCTTGGGTGGCTCAGTCAGTTAAGCATCCAACTTCAGCTTAGGTCATGTTCTCACAGTCCGTGAGTTCGAGCCCCGCGTTGGGCTCTGTGCTGACAGTTCAGAGCCTGGAGCCTGCTTCAGATTCTGTGTCTCCCTCTCTCTCTCTGCCCCTCCCCTGCTCATGCTGTGTCTCTGTCTCAAAAATAAAAATATTTAAAAAATTAAAAAAAAAAAGAGAGAGAGAGTGAATTGGAATCTTTCAGTGGAGTGGAATGAATTATCTATCCAGCAAAAACAGTGTGCTAAGTAAAAAAAAGCCAGACACAAGAGGTCACAACTGGTACAATGCAATTTATATGAAATACATGGAATGGCTCAGACAAGAAGCAGAATACTGGTTTCCAGGGATGAAGAGAGGAAGGAATGAAGACTGACTGCTTCGTGAGTAGGAAGTCCCCTTCAGGAGACTGTGATTTTCCCAGGTGATCAGATTGTTTTTCTGAAAGAGCGTATTTGTACTCACGTTGACTAGCTGCTGTTCTACATCATATTGTTATTCCTTCTGATAGTGATTCTAGGGTTAATGATGGAACCATCTCAGAACAATTACAGATTTTTAGTGGTTTTATAATGTCTTCTAAATCGTGTAATCTGAGTCAGACGCTAATGTTAATGAGATACTGCAGTAGTAACTGCTATTTTTCTGACAACTGACTGAAATCTTAAAGCCTGAATACCTCTTCTTAAAGTGGTGAGTGTGCAAAATCTGGAGTTCCTCTGCTGTTTCTTTATATAGGTAGATAGGGCTGTCAATTATTTCCCATTTAGATGTATTGACTTTCATCCATATTTAAATACACAGGTCATTAGCTTATTATAATTTGACTATTTATACTACTATTTATTTACGTATGTATGTATGTATTTATTTATTTGAGAGAGAGAAAGAGTGTGTGAGCAGGGGAGAGGGGCAGAAGGAGAGAGAGAGAGAGAGAGAGAGAGAGAGAGAGAATCTTAAGCAGGCTCCAGGCCCAGCACGGAGCCTGACATGCGGCTCGATCCCACTACCCTGAGGTCATAACGTGAGCCGAAATCAAGAGACAGATGCTTAACTGACTGAGCCACCCAGGTGCCCCTATTTACATTACTTTCAACTTAATGGAGTATAAATAAAACTTCCAGAGCACACATGAGGTGGATATTGGATACATAGATTAAGATTTGGGGTGGGCTTTCTGTGGGTTATATGTAGAACTCACATATTTAATATTCATTGTTTTAAATGACCAATGCTAGTATGAGGAGAATGCAGCACCAATACTTGGACTATTTTTAAACTAGTGTAATAACCCTAGTCATACTGTTCAATGTTTGCTTTTTAAAATAAGTAGTTACAATTAAGTGTTCTAACCCTTGCATTTCAAAAAAGCTGGTCTTTACTTTCACTTATCTGTTAGTTCTTTCTTTTTTTTAAGTTTATTCATTTTTGAGAAAGACAGAGAAAGAGAGTGAGCAGGGGAGGGGCAGAGAGAGGGAGACAGAATACAGAGCGGGGTTCAGGCTCTGAGCTGTCAGCACAGAGCCCAACTCAGGGCTTGAACTCACAAACAGTGAGATCATGACCTGAGCCAAAGTCAGATGTTTAAGTGACTGAGCCACCCAGGCGCCCCAATTGTCTGTTAGTTCTGTTTAAGAGGGATGTTAAAAACTTTGAGTCTGAAAGAATTCTCAACCAAATTTAGTCTTGTCTCTCATCTTGATTAGATTAATTCCACAATGATTCAGTCCACAATAGCTCAGAGGGATGAAGAATTTGCCTTAATAAATTACTTTGTTGTTTACTCAACACTTTGGGAGTTGTCAGACCCCAGACTGTCAGTTACTCAAGGGGCAAGAACCATATCTTCTCCAAGCTGTGTAAATGTTCTGAGGTGCTTGGCAGCATTTTGTACCCTGTGGGGTACTCAGTACCTTCTGCTTGATGTTGCTCACAAGACTGAAAAACTAATCCCATAAAGTACCTACTATTAAAATGTAGCAAAACTGAAAAAAAAAAAAAAAGATTTACAGACAAACAAAAAACAAAGGAATTCACTGTTAGTATACTTGGCCTGCAAAAAAATGTGAAAAGAAGTTTTTCAGGCAGGAAAAAAAAAAATGACATAGATTAGAAAATTACATCTGCATAAAAAAAGAAAGGTCAGGGGCACCCAGGTGGCTCGGGCACCCAGGTGGCTCAGGCACCTGAGTATTGGGGTTGAATGTCTGACTTCTGCTCAGGTCATGACCTTGAGGTTTCTGAGTTTGGGCTCTGCATTGGGCTCTGTACTGACATCCCAGAGTCTAGAGCCTGCGTCGGATTCTGTGTCACCCCCTCTCTCTGCCCCTCCCATGCTCATGCTGTCTTTCTCTCTCAAAAATAAACAAGCATTAAAAAAAATTTTTTAATGAAAATAAAATTAAACCTTCTTTTTTTCTTAACAGATATAAAATATAACTGCTCAAAGCAATAATAACAGTGTTTTGGGTGATTATAGTATATGGATAAATAAAATGAGTGACAGCAATATCACAAGGTATAGGAAAGAGGATTTGGGAGTACTCTATTACAAAATATTCACATTGTACATGAAGTGATATAGTGTTATTTGAGGTGAGCTTAGATTATTTAAAAATATATATGTTAAGCTTCAGGTAAATCCCTAAAAGGTTTAAAGGAGGTATAAATGATATGCTAAAGGAGACAGTAAAACGCAATCATTTAAAAAGTTCTGTTAAAACCAGAAAAGGCAGAAAAAGGGAAAGGGAGATAAAATAAAAGAAAAATGCAATGAATAGGAAACAGTTACAAAGATAGTAGATACTAATCTGACTATATAAAAAAGTATCCTAAATATGAATGGGCTAAATACACCAATCAAATGACAGCGATTGTCAGCATAGATAAAAAAGACAACACCCAGCTATACATTGTCACTAAGAAACTCACTTTAAATGATAAAGACTCAGATACTTAGAAGCAAAGGGATAAGGAAAGATAAATCATATTAGCATTAGTTGAAAACAAGCCGAAGTATTTATATTAATTTATATTAATTTTATTAAGGGCAATACATAGGATAAATGAGTTAATTCCCCAAGAAGATATAACAATCCTTAGATGTAAGTGTTGAATCGCTAAATTCTACACCTGAAACTAATATTACACTATGTGTTACCTAACTGGAATTTACATAAAAACTTGAGGAAACAAGAATAATCCTAAACACATATGCACCTACATCAGAATATCAGAGTACATGGGGCAAAAACTTATAGAACTAAATAGAGAAATAGACAAACTATAACAGTTTGAGTTTTAAACACCCTTATAATAGTCTTATATTGCTGTTCTAACAAACTGCCACAAATTTAGTAGCTTGCAAATTATCTCACAAATTATCATATTAAATTTCTGAAGTCTGACAGGTCTCACTGGGCTAAAATCAAGGTGTTGGCAGGATTCCATTCTTCCCTTCTGGAAGCTATAGTATAGAATCTGTCACCTTGGCTTTCCAGCTTCTAAAGGCTGCTCATATTCTTTGGCTCATGGTCTCCATCCTTCATCCTCAAACCAGAAATGGCAGGCTAAGTTCATCTCATATGGCATCACTCTGACCTTTTGTTCTATCTCCATCTCCTTTTTTTTTTTTTTTTTTTTTAGTATTTATTTTGAGAGACAGAGTAAGAGAGAGCATGCAATGGGAGGGCAGAGAGAGAGAGAGAGAGAGAGAATCCCAAGCAGACTCCACACTATCAGCATAGAGCCTGACATGGGGCTCAGTCCCACAATTGTGGGATCATGACCTGACCTGAAATCAAGAGTAGGAAGTTAAACCAACTGAGCCACCCAGGTGCCCCATCCCTCTTCCACTTTTAAAGATCTTTGTCATAACATTAGGCCCACTCAGATAACCCTGGATAATCTTCTTGGTCAGCTGATTGACAACGTTAATCTTTTCTGCTATCTTAATCCCTATTTGCTCTGTAATATAACATATTTTTCAGATTCTGAGGATTAGGATGATCCAGATTAAGATCAAGCAATGAAGATTAACATTAAAAGTGATAAGTCATGTTGACTTTATATATCTTCAAAATGATGTGATGAGAACTGTCCTCATTCAACAGAGTGTGGGCTTCATCCACCAATATCTAACTCTTGTCTAACCATTTAAGAAAAATGAAGACAAACCCAAATTGAAGGACGTTGTATAAAATGCTTTGTCAGAACTCTTCAAACTGTCAAGGTCATTAAAAATAAAGTCTGAGAAACTATCACAGCCAAGAGTAACCTAGGTTTACAGGACAAATTAATGTCATATGGTATTCTGGATAGAATCCTAGAACAGAAAAAGAGAATTAGGTAAAAACTAAAGAAATCTGAATAAAATATGAACTTCAGTTAATAATAATGCATCAACATTGGTTCATTAGTGGGACTATAGCACCACACAAATGTAAAAAATGCTAATGAGGGGAAAGGAGGATGGAGTACATGGCAACACCTGCACTCACTCTGAACTCGTCTATAAATCCAAAACCATTCTAAAATTGGGTGGAGGAATGAGCGAAATGGGTGAAGGGGATTAAGAGGTACAAACTTCCAGTCATAAAATAGAGTTATGGGGATGGGAAGTACAGCATAGGGAATATAGTTAATAATATTGTAATAATATATGGTGACATATAGCAACTACACTTATTGTGATGAGCATTGTGTAATGTATAGAATTGTCAAATCACTATGTTGTACACCTAAATTAATATAATATTGTACACCAACTATACTTCAATAAAAATTTATTATAAATGCATGTAAATAGACACATAGTGGAGTCCACCATTCTTAAAATTCATTAACTTATTTATAAATTAAGAAAGAACAGTAAAAAGAAATAAAAATATTTATACATAATATATTATTATATGTATAATATACTCATAATTTATATATGTACGATATATATATATAAAGAAATATTCAGTACCTAATAGAAGAGAATCTTCCAGAAATGAGGGAAGATCAGAGTCTTCAGATTGAAAACACTCAACAGATGGCCAGAATACTGGGACAGAGGGAAAACTTCACCAAGTAAATCTCTATGAAAAAACTACCTAGAAAAGGACATGAATCAAACTGGCATCTCGTTTTCCATCAGCAACATTATGTAATAGTAACCAGTGGAACAATGTCTTCTAATTTATGAAGTGTTTAAGAAGTTAATAATTAGCTAGAGTATAAATTAAATAGTATCTTAGGAAAAATAATATTTCAGTTATGTATGGTTGCAGAAATTTTACCTACTACATGTGCCTCTAGGAAGATCCTGAAGATAATACTCCAGAGAAATGAGGCCTAAACCAAGAAAATGGATCCAACCCAGTTGAAAACTGAAAAGAATTCCAAAGTAGCAAAGAGCCAGAGATTCAGAGGAAAATATTTCAAGTTTGGGGAAACTGTGATTCCATCAATATTATAAACTGGAAAGGAAAGGATCTACTTCTGCCAAGTTTTAGCTACAAAGGTTTGTATTAAAGGACATTACATGGCACACAAACTACTTGGTAATTAGAAAGCTAGACTCTGATGAACATGGGCAGTAATAAAACGCCTCGCCCTCATAGGAGTTGTTTAATGGAAACACCCTGTATCACCACTGTCTGTATTCCACCAAGACGGGAAAGCCTGTAATGTGGGAAGATTACAGTAACTAGGGAGAGTGTTCAAAGACAGTGGAAAACCACAAATGACAACTGTCCAAGATGTAAGTGCATAACATTCAGAGAACAAATTATCCTGGGGGGGCGGGGGGGAAATATATATATATATATATACACACACACACACACACACACACACACACACACACACATGTAGGAATGGGGAGCTTGGTAGAAAAGATAGTTTGACAAAAATTGAAGTATTTTAAAGAAGTATAAGGCATGATCTTAAGCGATTGCTGAAGTATAAGAACAGATACATGATCTGGTATGATACTAGACTCCATTAGTCTACCCAGGAGTTATGGCACTGAACCTGGAAAAAAAACCCAACTTTTATATAATCATAAAATGAATGTTTTCTGTCAGTACTCAGATTGGAGGTAACCAGTTAGCAAAACGGAAGACCTGTGTATACAAAAAAGAATATCAATATTAATATCCTTAACAATATAGAAGCAAAAGTGTAACTGGTGTAAAATGGGGCAACATCTGACTGGTTCAGTCCACAGAGCATGAGACTCTTGATCTTGGAGACTCATGATTTTGAGCCCCAAGTTGGGTATAGAGATGACTTAAAATATAAATAAATAAACTTACAAAAAAAGATTGGACAAATACGTTTGAGTGGGTGGTAGGGAGAAAATGTGGAGGAAAGTCATAAGGAGTGAAGAGTTTGATAAAATGTACAACTCTTCACCTTTAGAGCACCTCTTTACTTGCTAGATGGGGTACTCCCTGATTCATGAATTGTTTATTAAAGCTAATTAGATCTTCAAATTTACTTGGTTGAATCTTGTTATTTAACAGTATAAAGTAGGTCTTCTATGAGTAGTAAATTCTGTTTATGTGTAAGACATACACAATAATAATTAGTATATATCCCTGGAATAATGGGAGAAAACTAATGCTGGAAATTTTGGTACTGTTAGTAGCAATTTTTTATTTTATTTTTAAAATTTTTTAAAGTTTGTTTGTTTATTTATTTATTTATTTATTTTTGAGAGAGAGAGAGAGCATAGGGGAGGGGCAGAGAGAGAGGGAGAGAGAGAATCCCAAGCAGGCTCTGAACTGTCTGAGCAGAGCCTGATGCAGGGCTCAAATCCATGAACTGTGAGATCATGACCTGAGTCAAAATCAAGAGTCGGACACTTAACTGACTGAGCCACCTAGGTGCCCCAATAGCACCTTTTAAATTAGGCATTTGAAGGCACAGTACTAGAGGATGCTTTAATATCTGCTTAGGAAAAAGGAAAAGAGAAAAGAGGTAGGTAGTAGAACCATCTGTGACAGAAGTGATGTAGGCTGGCTGGGTCCAAGGACCCAGACGGGGTTCCCTCAGAACCACCCAAAAGGGTCCTTGGCTTTGCACAGGGTGGAATCAAACATGAGCTGAGAGAAAGTGAGAGCAGAGCTTATTGAAGACATAGAGAGCAGATACAGACAGAGTGTCTGGGAGACTCAGAAAGGAAAGGAGAGAGAGTTTCATCTCTTCTTGGGGCCTGGAGCTTTTACTGAGGATTGTGGTCTGGTGTACCTATCTTCTCTGTTATCCAGGAGCTGCTTAAAACAAAGAGGAGTGTTTAGGTGTCCTCGATAAGTCACTTATGCCTGGGAGCCACGGGTCATGGTGTCAGTGGTCTGGAAAATGTAAATGATGACCCCACCCAGTCACTCCTTAGATGTTATCTATTGCCCTGGAAGACTCCAAAGAAATCATTAACTCCTTGACCTTTATAAGGAAGACATATATTATCTGAACCATCAGGCCTAAGGTGGAGGTGCAGATAAAAACAGTTTATTTTTCATGGAGCCCCTTCAGTTTCCCTATCCCAGAGGGATAAGCAAAGCCCCCAGTGAGAGTCCGTAAGAAAGAAGAGGAAACAGCAGGGTTCAAAGAGTAATGTTTTGACTAAAAAAATAAAGTTTATATATATACCATGGCCAATGTGAAAGCAGAGTGAGAGTTTTCTAACATTCCATAGTTGGTATTTTCTACTCTATATCTTAAAATAAATATGTGTTGTATTTTCACACCAAGCATCCTCTCCCAATTTTTCTCCTGAGAATGCCAAAATTCTTTTGAGAAATCTTGTTTTCATATTTTTGACACATGAATTTTGAGTGAGGCTCAAAACCCCAGACTTTGGGTTAAATAAGTGATTAAGGCACAGAGCGCCTGGGTGGCTCAGTCAATTAAGCATCCAACTTCAGCTCAGGTCATGACCTCACCATTTGTGAGCCTGATCAGGCTCTGTGCTGACAGCTCAGAGCTTGGAGCCTGCTTCGGATTCTGTCTTACTCTCTCTCTCTGCCCCTTGCCCCCGTCAAAAATAAATAAACATTAAACATTTTTTTCAATAAAAAATAAGTGATTAAGGCTGAACCAGTTCATATATCAAATCTCCTCAGCCACAGTAACTGTTTTGGGAAGAAGCATTCTATCCAAGTTGATCTCTTCAGAGGGAATTCTGGACTTATGAGAGCTTTAAGATGGAAAGCTCTGTATCTTTTATTGGACTTAAATCTGTTAAGACGTGAGACTAGCAATACTGTGGACTACCCTAAAGATGGACCCTAACTTGATCTGAAGTCCACTTGAAGGACAGCAGAACCAAGAGATGGAGGCATGGTCCTGCCATCATGCCACATCTGGAAGGCATTTGTTTTCTGTCACAGAAGACACCAAATTCATTTTTTGCATAAATTAGATGTTTCATTATTTTAAAAAATATAAATCTCTAGCATATATATCAATATTATTTATTATTGCTGCTGAATAATTAATACGTGGGGAATTATTTTGGTAACTACAAGGATTTTCTTTTCCTTCTGCTTTTTTCAAGCAGTCTATGCCATTGCTTAATGGCAAATGCTGCCAGTGATATCATATAAATCTAGACTCGCTGAAGTCAGTTCTGTGTTCCATATCCCCCACACGAGGGCATTCCACAGTCCCATTTATTTACTTATTTATTTATTTATTTAAAATTTTAATTCCAATATAGTTAACACACAGTGTTATATAGTTTCAGGTGTACAATATTCCACTATCCTCTTGATTTTGTAAACCAAAGCTACAATCTCTGCATCAAGATTTTATTTGTGAAAATCACACTTTTTCCTGAAATATAGTTTGTGTTGTTGGATATCTAAAATCATGTACTATATACTATTTGAACAGGAGTTCTGCCAGTCTAAGAGAAAAAAAATGGTTAACCGTGCAATAAATTTTTTTGGTAAAAATGTCTTGACTGATTTATGAAGTTAACCACTTATTCATTTACTCTAAGAGAGCTATGCAGGTGAACCAAGGATGCACAGTTATAAAATTGAAAACTTTTGTATTAATAATGAAGTCAGGAAGGAATCAAAGACAAGAACAATATAATTTACCCATAAATTAATGCCAGGCCTTTTTTGGTTGGCTATGGTTCTGATTACATATAAAGTAATAAAAATGGCATTTATATACATTCTCAGATCACTGCTTGCAAAAACGTATAGGTAGTTTGTGATAACTAAACATCAATGGAAGAACTATGCTTAGGAGGCTATTAGCAAAAGAAAAAAAATTGTTTTCAAACATGGTCGTGTTCCCCGAAAGGTCAGGGCAAGGGGTCTTACTACATGGATTACCTCATTTTCCTTTGGGAGACCGAGGGCCCTTGTGACAAATCACCTCATTGATGCTGACTGGAAAATTCCAGATAGATTGGCTTAAAATCCTACTCTTGGCAAGTTGAAATTGCAATTAAGTCGTGGTTTGCTGTCCTGGGGGCAAATGACTCCATTTTGGGCCTGTGGATTTCTTGTTAATACCAGTATCCTTTTGACAATTAATAACCAAAGCCAAAACTAATATTCAGTGTTTTCACAGTGCCCAATTAACATTTTTCTATCTTTTTTTTTTTTTTTGAGAGAGAGAGAGGGCATAAGTGAGTGAGGGCCAGAGAGAGAATCCCATGAGGGACAGAGTGGGGGAGGGGAGAGAGAGACAGAGGGAGAGATAGAGAGAGAGAAAGAGAGAGAGAGAAGCAAGGGTCACCGGAAGCGTGGTGCCTATTGTTTTTTTACCTGAAGTGGGGCTTGTGTTCACCTGAAGTGGGGCTCAAGTTCACCTGAAGAGAGGTTCGAGGTCACCCAAAGCGAGGCTGATGCTCACCTGAAGCAGAGCTCGAGCTCACCTGAAGTGGGTCTTGTGCTCACCCAATGTGGGACTTGAACTCACGGACCATGAGATCAAGACCTAAGCTGAAGTCAGATGCTTAATGACTGAGCTACCCAGGCGCCCAATACTATGTAATTTCATGTATAGCATTTCATTAGATCTTTACAATACCTCGTGAATTTGGTATTATTTCCATTTTATAGGTGGAGAAAGCAAAACTTAAAATGTATAAACTGGAAAATGGTAAATCAAACTCTAGTTCAGCTCCAGCATTCACTACCCACTACAGAGAGGATGTTTAAAACACAGAGAATGCAGCTGTCCTGAGACCAGTCATTCCAAATGTCAGGATGCAATGCAGACCAATATTTCTTGACCATCGCCATGCAAACCCCCTTATACTGCAGTCCTTTTTATTAAGGGTACTTACCTTATGATCATCTATTGCACTGCCCCGTCCTATACTCAAACATCCATTGTGAACTATTAAAAACAAAACAAAAACCACCAGAAGTGACCCATTATTAAGTAATGAGTGAAGCTACATTTATAATTTTGGAAAATCCACGAAGGAAAAAAATCAAGCCATTTGTTTTGGAGATTTAAAAATGGTATCTAAGACATTAGTAGCCTGGCTGGAGTTAGAATTTCTTCCTCTTTTAATAGAAATTCCTCTCTAAGCTTACAGACAGACACAAAAAGGATGTCTGAAATGTTCAGCCATCTATATTTCAGACCACAACTTTTTAAATCCCCCAATTTTGGTGTAGAGATGGAATTTCAATGGTTATCAGTAGATCTGAGATCACGAGAAGATTTTTCTAAAGGTTACAAGTTGAGATGAAAAACTGTAGACATTCCAATATACTACACTTTACAGAATATTTCCTTCTTTCTTCCTTTTTTTTTCTTTTACAGAATATTTCAAGTTAGAAACAATGAAGGTCCTCATCAGAAGATTATCCACAATTAATTTATAAACTTACATGCTAGAATGACAGAGCTCCCAATCTTCTAATTTATCTATAAATAACTCAGAAAAAAATATTGTTTTATTTATTTGCTTATTTTATTTTTTAATTTTATTTTAATCCAAGTTAGTTAACATATAGTGCAATAAGATTTCAGGAGTAGAATTAAGTGATTCATCATTTACATATAACACCCAGTGTTCATCCCAACAAGTGCCCTTCTTAACGCCCATCACCCATTTAGCCCATCCCCCCACCAAAACCCCTCCAGTAACCCTCAGTTTGTTCTCTATATTAAAGAGTCCCTTATGGTTTGCCTCCCTCTGTCTTTATTTTTGAGGGTGAGAGCATGAGCAGGGGAGGTGCAGAGGGAGAGGAGGAACAGGGGATCCAAAGTGAACTCTGTGCTGACAGCAGCAAGCCCAATGTGGGGTTCGAACTCATGAACCCTGAGATCATGAACTGAGCTGAAGTCGGATGTTCAAATGACTGAGCTACGCAGGTGCCCCTCAGGAAAAAAAAAATTAAGTAGACTAATTAATATAATAGATATAAGTCATGTGAAATGTTGGGTTCAGTAGCAAATTGTCAAGAAGAATTCTTCAGAAGTCTAGTGCAAAAAGGCTGGCTTTATTAAAGCATGGGTACAAGACATGTTGGCAGAAAGAGCTGCACTGGGGTTGTGAGGAGTGACTGTTTATATACTTTCAAGTTGGGAGACGGTTAGGGATAGTGTAAGTCTCTATGGAATTTGGAAGCAAAGTTTTCAGGACCTTGAGGGGTCATCTACTGTGTATGTAAAACCTTAGTCATGAGACACTTCAAATGTATGTCAGTGGGCCATATGTTTAGAGGATGATTGCTATCATATATCTTGGGTGGTAGAGATGAAGGAAGTTTCCATAGGGATTTTTACAGGATCTTGGAGATCAGTCTAATGTCAAGCTAAGGTTGCCTTTTGCCTCTAGCAAAGTATTAACATTGACCCAGTTGTGTTCCTGGAAGAGGGTCACCCTGCCTCATCGCAAGTACTTGTCAATGGGCTGTAAGTTATAAGGAAGTTTAATTTTTTTTTCTAGATTTCTTTTGCCTTTGTTCTCATATGGAAGTCTGGACTGGCTTCTCTACATTTATAAGATGGCTATAAATTTTATTTGGTGTAATTACAGAGTAATGACCTTCAGTTTCTTCATAAGCAAGCTCTCATTTGTGCAATCTTATTTCAAAGGTCACTCTTGACTAATGTGTTCTTTGAAGTCAAAGTATTTAGAAGATAAAGAAAAGGAAATGACACATTCAAGATGGAACCAAAGGACTCTACCATAACTTTACTCCAAGGCCAGTTATACTTTAATTACCCTGAGGCACCACAGTATCTTTACACTCATGAAGATAGTGATATTGATAAAGAACACTCAGTTAATTGTGGGTGAAGCTCTTAATGAGAAGAACAGAGTTCCAATATTGATAAGAGGGTCCTTAACTATGCATTCTCTTCCACCTCACTCTGCCTTGAAGGCTCAGCCTGAGCCACTAGATAAAGAATAGGAGGCATGGACATGTCAGCCTAGGTCTGTGGGTGCACAGTAAAATCACTTGAGAATATTTTGTAAATTACCGATTCATAGCCCTAATTTCTGTTTTTCTCCCACAGTCCCAAGAGATTTCTATTTGATTAGTCTGAAGTGGGACCTTGGCAATGGTACTTTTTGTAAAGCTCTTCAGATAAACCTAGCAGGAAGTTAGAGTTGAGTACTGCAGATCAAGAAATAGGATTAATATTTCAAACCAGCTGAGTAGCCAAATGGACTTTGATGCCAGGCTTTATTGTGCTGTACCACTTAGAATATATATTTCTAAGCTAGACAATGAAAATTGGTACATGGCTTATTGGCTGACCAAACATTTAAAAAGTTTTGTATTCTTACTATGCAGAATTTGGGATTAATTTATAATTTTTGAAGGTTGTGATATAGAAGAAGTCTGCAGTTCTTTTCCTAACTCCATTTCCTCTGCCTGCTTTCTCATTCCACCCAAGGCAGATAAGAGATGTTATGAAGTATCCTAATTCAAGAATAATAGGATACATTAGAGGATACTTCCTCTATTAAGATTATTCCTGGTCTTTCTAAAAGGTTAGGAAAGAAAGAAGAAAATAAATCTTCTGTACATAAAGCCGGACAGGTGAAAATGTTTGAAGAAGGTAAAGCTCCAATTGTCACTGCCTAAGAAAGATTGAGGCAAGTAGCATAGATGAATTCTGCTTTAGGTTTTGGGTGAACATTCTTGGAAAATAACACTGGTGAGTACATTCCTTCCAGGCAAGCATTTCCTTACCATCAATAGGTTAAATAGAGACTTTAAGGGAAAAGAGGAAAAATAACCTTTCTCTTTCAGGTACTGTCAAGATACCTAAAACATTTTTCATACTTTTGATTGACAACTTACATTTCAAATTAATGAGATAAACCACTTAACTGTGCTGTCCCAAATTATCCTGTGCCTAGGCCCAAGGCATCTATAACTAGGATAGAATGAGGTACAAGGCAAAAATACATAATAGTCCTATAAGAACTCAGTGTCCTTTCTTTCTCTCATTTTTTTTTCCATTATTGACTTAGGCTCTTGGATAGGCATGTAGAACAAGGGAAATTGGCATTTGTGGAGGCAAAATCTCACATAGAAATTACTAGTTATCTATAGTGGAGTGAATGTCTATGATTTACCAACTAAACCTAGCTTGATGCTTGGATAATGCCATGATAAGCAGTATTTTGGAAATAACAGTGAGATTCTTGTATCAGAGGAGATGGGAATTAATTTTTGCAGGTCAAGGCAGGGTATTCTGTGTCTTCAAATATGTAATGTAATTAAGCTGAAAGAAAGTTATATATCAAGTGCAAAGCTGCTACATTTAAAGAAAAAATACTGGATGAATTCTGGACATAGGCAGCATTTCTGGGACCATGATGATAAGTGAGTAACTGTAATCCACAGAAATTATGATGGGATACCAATTAGTTACCTACTATTGTGTAATAAAATACTCCAAAATCTAGTGGCTTAAGAACAACAAATGCATATTATTTCTACTATTTTCTGACATGAGTAATCTCAAGGACAGGTTAGCTGGGTAGTTTGGCTTGTAGTCTTTCATAAGGTTGCCATCAAGCTTTTGGCTAGACCTGCAGTCATCTGAAGGCTTGACTGCGGATGGGGGATCTGCTTGTAGGAAAGTTCATTCACGTGGCTATTGACTGAAGACCTCAGTTCCTCAACATGCTTGCCTTTCCACTGAGTTACCTAGAATCTTCAAGACATGCAGTTGAGCAAGTGATGAGAGAAAAAAAGAGATCAGAGGTGTAATGTCTTTTATAGCTTGTTCTTGGAAGTGATATACCATCACTTCTCTTCTTTCAGTTAATCATACAGATGTCCAGACCAGTTTTGGTAAAATGTGGGAGAAGACTTTGCAAGAGTGTAGTTACTGGGAGTTGAGGGACATTGGGACCATTGTTGAGGCTGGTTACCATACCCAAAAAGCAAAACATTTTCATTAGTTGCTGCCCCAGTGGTGATAGTAGCTTTGCATTTTTAAAAATAAACCTTATTCTCCCTGTCTGTATATTCTGTTTCTCACATAAAATAGAGGGATTGCCATATTTTACAAGAAAATCACATCTTACTGCTACAGGACTATAGTAGTAAAATAGGATTTCTTTCTTTTGAAAAGATGATATTCCTAGGGGAGAATTTCAGGGCTTTGTTCCATATTTGTGAAGGAGAATTTTTAAAAATATGACACTGACGAAATTGCAGATATGAGAAGGCCTGGTAACAATGAAAGGGTGAAAAATAATTTTCTTTTTTCTCTCTTCCAAGCCAGATGTTAATGTCATAAAGAGAACTAGGATGTGTCTTTCTTATAATTCAATAGTCTTAAAGGTCCAGTAGGATTGTTGGGGGTTCTGCCCTCAAACTGAAAATTGTTCAAGTACCTCTTTTTTTTTTTTTTAATGACTGAGGTACAATTTACAGACAAATACCTTTATAAGCCCAGATCCTAAGTATAAATTGACAAATTTTGACAACTGTTCATACCCAGATAAACCATACTTCAATGAAGATATAGGATATCAATTTTCCCCAGGCTACCGTGGTCTACTTTCTAACCTCAAGGTTTACTTTTGCCTTTTCATGAACTTCTTATAACTGTAATAATACACTATTGTATCTAATTTCTCTCACTCAGCATAATTTTGTTGAGACCATGTATATGGTATAAACTATTTATATGTCGATAGTTTATTCCTTTTATATTTTTGAGTTGAATTCCATGGTAAAAATATGCCACATTTTTCCACCCATTTTTCTGCTAATGGACATTTGGAATGTTTCTGGGTTTGGGCTACTATGAATAAAGCTGCTATTAACATTCACTTTATTTTTTTATTTTTTATTTTTTTAATTTTTTCAACGTTTATTTATTTTTGGGACAGAGAGAGACAGAGCATGAACGGGGGAGGGGCAGAGAGAGAGAGGGAGACACAGAATCGGAAACAGGCTCCAGGCTCCGAGCCATCAGCCCAGATTCCGACGCGGGGCTCGAACTCACGGACCGCGAGATCGTGACCTGGCTGAAGTCGGACGCTTAGCCGACTGCGCCACCCAGGCGCCCCTTAACATTCACTTTAAAGTCTATTGTGGACCTATTTAATTTCTCTTATAATTTTATTTTCATTCCTTGTCATTTATTGTCAAAAAATTTTTGTACACCTAAGATCACATAGTTTTTGTCGTTACTTGTGCATTATTTATTTGTTTTTAATTTTCTTTTTCTTTTTGCTTTATTCTGTTAATATAGTGAATCACATTCATTCTTTTTTTAATGCTATACAAAACTTCCATTTCTAGGATTAAACTGTATTTGTTCATTATGTATTATAGTTTTGATTTATTACTGGTTTTGACTTACTACTACTTTCATTAGCTTTTTTTCATCTGTGCAACCCATTCTGTGGGTTGGCTTTTCACTCTCTTGATAGTGTCTTTTGATGTACAGAAGTTAAAGTAGTCTAATTTATGTAATTTTTCCTTTGTTGCCTGTACTGTTGATGTCATATGGAGGAAATCATTGCAAAAATTCAAAGTCATGAAGATTTTATCTACTTTCATTTTAATAGTTTTATAGTTTTAACTCTTAAATTTAAGGTTTTTTGAGGCACCTGGGTAGCTCAGTCAGTTAAGCGTTTGACTTCAGCTCAGGTCATGATCTCATGGTTCATGAGTTCAAGCCCCACATAGGGCTCTGTGCTGAGAGCTGAGTCTGGAGCCTGCTTCAGATTCTGTGTCTCCCTCTCTCTCTCTGTCCCTCCCTGCTTGCACTCTATCTCTCTGTCTCTATCTCAAAAATAAATAAACATTAAAAAAACATTTTAAATTTAAGGTTTTTTGTCCATTTTAAATTAATTTTTGTATGTATATGGTGTAAGGGTGGGAGTCCAACTTTATTCTCTTGCATATGGATATCAGATTTTCATAGCACCATTTGTTGAAAAGACTATTCTTTTCCCATTGAATGACCTTGGCAACCTCATCGAAAATTATTTTACCATGTATGTGAGAGGTTACTTCTGGGCTTTCTGTTCTATTTCATTGCTCTATGTGTCTATCCTTATGCCAGTACCATTCTGCTTTGATTACCATGGTTTTGTGGTAAGATTTTAAATCATAAAGTGTGAGTCCACCATCTTTGAGGGAATATATATATGTATGCTTGTAGGAAAGTTTATATATACATATATATATATAAACTGTATTTACTTAGAAGCATTCAGAATGTCAACAAAGCAGCTATAACTTTTTTTTTTCAATTACAGAGCTGTTATTCAGCTAACAGAACAATTATTTCATATAAGTAGCTTTGGAAGATAAGAAAACTACCATCCCCAGTGTAACTAATTTGTGCTATGCACTAACAAGAATCTGCTTTAAATGTCCATGTCAGTTTAAAACCCCTATACTGTACCAGGCAAGGTTGGTGGCTACTGAAAATACCACAAGGACAGGGCTTTCTAAAGACACATTCAGTAGTGTGTTAATTTATACCAAAAAAAGACACTGTGCAGTTTAAAAATATATCTTATACAGCCTTACATTTCAATTTTTTTCTTTAAAAGGACTGAGTGTTGTACAGGGGGTTAAATGCTTTATAGACAAAAAAAAGTCTAGAACCAACTTATTCATCACCATCATATTCTTCATCTTCATCTTCTTCATCTTCCTCATCCTCCTCCTCTTCCTTCTTTTTCTTGCTTTTTTCAGCCTCGATGACTCCCTTCTTTGCTGCATCAGGCTTTCCTTTAGTTCACTAGGCAATAATATTCTTTTTATATTTTTCCTTCAGCTTAGCAGCCTTATTATCATAAGACTGCTTGTCATCTGCAACAGTTTTTTCACATCTCTCCCAGTTTCTTTGCAATGTCACCAATGGATAGGCCAGCATCTTCTCCTTTGGTTTTTGGTTGATACTCAGAACAAAACAAGAGGAAGGCCAAAGGAGGCCTGTTGGGTACATTGGGATCCTTGAACTTCTTTTTTGTTTTCCCTTTAGGGGGGATATAAATTTTCATTTCTCTTTCATAATGGGCCTTGTCTGTCTTTGCCATGTCTTCAACTTTTCCTTTCTCTTTAGTAGACATGATCTTCCAGTTCTCTCAGCACTTCTTAGAAAACTCTGAGAAGTTGACTGAAACATCTATGTGCTTCTTTTTTGTGTCTCTCTTGACAAGTTTGCACACAGAATGCATATGATGACATTTCCTCTCTGCTTCTTAGGATTTCCTCTGCAAATGTTTAACTATTTTCCTCAGTGAGGCACAGAATTACCCAGTGCCTCGCTGACTCTCAGTTGCCCCCAAACTATCTCTATTGAGCTCATTGTACTGCAATGGCTATGAGAGTGAGAGCCAGACACAGCATCTTTGTTGTTTTTCAACATTGTTTTAGTTACTTGGCATTTCTTGAAATTCACATAAACCTTAGGATGGCAATGGTATTTATTTCTTTTCATGCTTTAAAAATATTATTCCTCTATCATTTGTCTTACACTATTTTAAGTGAGAAATATGCTGTCATCCTTATATCTGTTCCACTTTATACAATGTTGCTTTTTTCTCTGGATGCTTTTGAGATTTTTTTTAATCCCTGGTTTTGAGAAATTTGATTATAACATGCTTTGGTTTAGTTTTCTTTGTTTTAAGTATTTGTAGAGATGATCTATGGACTTAGTTTGCATCGAATTTGAGATAAATTTGGGTCACTATTTTTCAAAACAGATATTTTGGCACATTTGAATTGTCTCACAGCTCACTGATACAATGTTTATTTTTTCCCCAAGTTCTTATTTTCTCAGTATCTCATTTCGTATTGACTCTGTCTTCGAACTCACTAATTTTTTCTTCTGCAATGTCTAACCTGCAGCTAATCACACCTAATGTAGTTTCCATGTCTAACATTTTAGCTTTCCTACCTAGAATTTTGATTTGGGCCTTTTTAAAGTATCTTCTAGATTTTGACTTAACATGGTCAATCTTTTCTAATCTTTTTGAACATATAAAATATAGTTATACTAACTTTTAATGCCTTTACTAATTCTATTATCTATGTCACTTCTGGTTACTTGCCAATTGGTTGATTTTTCTCCTATTTGTGGGTCATATTTTCTTCCTTCTTTGAATGGTTGATAACTTTCAACTGGATGTCAAACATTGTTGATTTTCCTTATTAGATGATAGATATTTTTGCATTCCATAGTTTTGAGATTTGTTCTAAAACACAATTTCTTGGCATGATGTGATCCTTTGGGGCATTATTTTTAGGATTATTCGGCAGAATCAAAAACTGTGTTTAGTGTAGAGCTAAATTCTCCCGACTACTAAGGTAAAACTGTTCTGAGTACTCTACCTGATGTCTCACGAGTTGTGAGGTTTTCCACTTCAACTAATTGAAACAAGAACTATTCTGGACCCTGTGTGGACTCCATTGGTTGTTTCCTCTAATCTTCTCAGGTGGTTCTTCTCCAACCTTGGGTAGTTTTCTACCCAATTCCTACCCATTTCACTGTTCAATGTTCAGTTGAAGACTGAAGGGAAATCTTCTGCAGATTTCTGAGATATTTTCTCCCTGTGTGTGTGCAGTTATTTCTTCTCTGGCACTTTGCAAACTCTAGCAACTTTTGGTTTCCCTGGATTCCTAGATTGATTCATCAAATCAGAGAGAGAAAGGTTCTTCCAGGGTTCCTGGAAACTTTCTCTAGGCAGTCAGCTGGAATAATTGTAGGACTTCCTTCATTTGTTTTCTACCTCTCAGATATCATTGTCCTTCAATGTCTGATGATGAATGACTCAAGACTTACTGTTTCATGTATTTTATTCAGGGTTTTGTTGTTGTTGTTGTTGTTGTTGTTGTCATTGTCGTTGTTGTTATTTCAAGCCTTTGTTACCCCATCTTGATCGAAAGCAGAAGTCTTATGCTTAGATTTTGATTGAGATTTCATTGAACCCATATACCAATTTTGTGAGAATTTAAATCTCTTTTAATAGTAAATATTTTATTTTATTTTTTAAAATTAATTTATTATTTTTAAATTTACATCCAAGTTAGTTAGCATATAGTGCAACAATGATTTCAGGAGTAGATTTGTTAATGCCCCTTATCCATTTATCCCTTCCTCCCTCCCAAAACCACTCCAGAAACCTGCTGTTTATTCTCTATACTTAAGAGTCTCTTACATTTTGTCCCTCTCTCCATTTTTACATTATTTTTGCTTCCCTTCCCTTATGTTCATCTGTTTTGTATCTTAAATTCCTCATGAGTGAAGTCCATACGATATTTGTTTTCCTCTGACCAACTAATTTCACTTAGCATGATATCTTCCAGTTCCATCCACATAGTTCCAAATGGCAAGATTTCATTCTTTTTGATTGCCAAGTAATACTCCATTGTATGTGTATATATATATATATATATATATATATATATATATATATATATACACATATAAGGTATACATATATAACACATCTTCTTTATCCATTCTTCCATTGAGGGACATTTGGGCTCTTCATACTTTGGCTATTGTTGATAGTGCTGCTATAAACATTGGGATGCATGTGCCCCTTCAAAACAGCACACCTGTATCCCTTGGATAAATACCTAGTAGTGTAATTACTGGGTTGCAGGGTAGTTCTCTTTTTAATTTTTTGAGGAATCTCCATAATGTTTCCCAGAGTGGCTGCACCAGTTTGCATTCCCACCACCAGTGCAAAAGAGTTCCTCTTTATCTACATCCTCACCAACATCTATTGTTAACTGAGTTGTTAATGTTAGCCATTCTGACAGGTGTGAGGTGGTATCTCATTGTGGTTTTGATTTGTATTTCCCTCATGATGAGTGATGTTGAGCATTTTTTCACATGTCTGTTAGCTATCTGGATGTCTTATTTGGAAAAGTATCTGTTCATGTCTTGTGACCATTTCTTCACTGGATTATTTGTGTTTTGAGTGTTGAGTTTGATAAGTTCTTTATAGATTATGGATACTAACCCTTTGTCTGATATGTCATTTGCAATTATCTTCTCCCAAATATTGGTTGCCTTTTAGTTTTGCTGATTGTTTCCTTCGCTGTGCAGAAGCTTTTTATTTTGATGATGTCTCAATAGTTCATTTTTGCTTTCGTTTCCCTTGCCTCTGGAGATGTGTTGAGTAAGAGGTTGCTGTGGCCTAGGTCAAAGAGGTTGTTGCCTGTTTTCTCCTCTAGGATTTTAATGGCTTTCTGTATTACATTTAGGTCTTTCATCCATTTTGAGTTTATTTTTCTGTATGGTGTAAGAAACTGGTCCAGTTTCATTCTTCTGCATGTTGGTGACCAGATTTCCCAGCACTGTTTGCCGAAGAGACTGTCTTTATTCTACTGGATATTCTTTCCTGCTTTTGTCAAAGATTAGTTGGCCATACATTTGTGGGTCCATTTCTGGGTTTTCTACTCTGTTCCGTTGATCTGAGTGTCTGTTTTTGTGCCAGTACCATACTGTCTTGATGATTGCAGCTTTATAATACATCTTGAAGTCTGGGATTGTGATGCCTCCAGCTTTGGATTTTTTTTCAAGATTGTTTTGGCTATTTGTGATCTTTTCTGGTTCCATACAAATTTTAGGATTGTTTGTTCTAGCTCTGTGAAGAATGCTGGTGTTGTTTTGATATGTACTGCATTGAACATGTAGATTGCTTTCGGTATTATTGACATTTTAACAATGTTTGTTCTTCTAATCCAGGAGGATGGAATATTTTTCCTTTTTTGTGTGTGTCTTCTTCAATTTCTTCCATAAGCTTTGTAGAGTTTTCAGTGTATTGATTTTTCACCTCTTTGGTTACGTTTATTCGTAGGTATTTTATGGTTTTTGGTTTTATTCCATTGTAAATGGGATCGATTCCTTGATTTCTCTTTCTGTTGCTTCATTACCGGTGGATAAGAATGCAACTGATTTTTGCGCATTGGTTTTATATCCTGTGACTTTATTGAATTCATGGATCAGTTCTAGTAGTTTTTGGGTGGAATCTTTTGGGTTTTCCATACAGAGTATCATGTCATCTGTGAAGAGTGAAAGTTTTACTTCCTCCTAGCTGATTTTGATGCCTTTTATTCCTTTGTGTTACCTGATTGATGACGTTAAGACTTCCAATACTGTGTTGAATGACAGTGGCAAGAGTGCATATCCCTGTCATGTGGGTATCCTGACCTTTGGAGAAAGCTCTCAGTTCTTCCCCATTGAGAATGATTAGTGGTGGGTCTTTCATATATGGCTTTTATGATCTTCAGGTATGATCCTTCTATCCCTACTTTCCTGAGGGTTTTTCTCAAGAAAGGATGCTAGATTTTGTCAAATGCTTTCTCTGAATCTTTTGAGAGGATCATGTGGTTTTTGTCCTTTCTTTTATTGATTGATGTATCACATTGATTGTTTTGTGAATAATGAACCAGCTCTGCATCCCAGGTATAAATCCTAGGTGGTCATGGTGAATAATTCTTTTAATGTATTGTTGGATCTGGTTGGCTAGTATCTTGTTGAAGATTTTTGCATCCATGTTCATCAGAGAAATTGGTCTGTAATTCTCCTTTTTAGTGGGGCCTCTGTCTGGTTTTGGAATAAAGGTAATGCTGGCTTCATAGAAAGAGTTCGTTTCCAGTTTTCCCTCCATTTCTACTTTTTGGAACAGCTTCAAAAGAATAGATGTTAGCTCTTCTTTAAATGTTTGGTAGAATTCCCCTGGAAAGCGATCTGGCCTTGGACTCTTGTTTTTTGGGAGATTTTTAATTACTAATTCAATTTCTTTGCTGGTTATGTATATGTTCAAATTTTCTATTTCTTCCTGTTTCAGTTTTGGTAGTGTATATGTTTCTAGGAATTTGTCCCTTTCTTCCAGGTTGCCATTTTATTGGCGTATAATTGTTTATAATATCTCTTTTTATTTTTTTGTACTTCTGCAGTGTTGGTTGTGATCTCTCCTCTTTCATTCTTGATTTTATTTATTTGGGTCCTTTTTTTTTTTTGATCAAATTGGAGAGTGGTTTATTAATTTTGTTAATTCTTTCAAAGAACCAGCTCCTGGTTTCATTGATCTGTTCTACTGTTTTGTTTTGTTTTGTTTTGTTTTGTTTGTTTGTTTGTTTTGGTAGCATTAATGCTCTAATCTTTATTATTTCCTGTCTTCTGCTGGTTTTGGGTCTTATTTGCTGCTCTTTTTCCAGCTCATTAAGGTGTAGGGTTAGGTTGTGTATTGGAGAGCTTTCTTTCTTCTTTAGGAAGGCCTGGATGGCTATATACTTCCCTCTTATGACCACCTTTGCTGCATCCCAGAGGTTTTGGGTTGTGGTGCTATCATTTTCATTGACTTCCATGTACTTTTTAATTTCCTCTTTAACTTCTTGGTTAGCCCATTCATTCTTTAGTAGGATGTTCTTTAGTCTCCAAGTATTTCTTATCTTTCCAAAATTTTTCTTGTGGTTGATTTCGAGTTTCATAGCGTTGTGGTCTGAGACTATGTGGGGTATGATCTCGATCTTTTTGTACTTGTTAAGGGCTGATTTGTGTCCCAGTATGTGATCTATTCTGGAGAATGTTCCATGTGCACTGGAGGAGAATGTGTATTCTGCTGCTTTAAGATGAAATGTTCTGAATATACCTGTTAAATTTATCTGTTCCAGTGCATCATTCAAAGCTATTGTTTCCTTGTTGATTTTTCTGCTTAGATGATCTTTCCATTGTTGTAAGTGGAGTGTTGAAGTCCCCTACTATTATGGTATTATTGTCTATGAGTTTCTGTATGTTCGTGATTGATTTACATATTCGGGTGCTTCCACACTTGGAGCATAAATATTTACAATTGTTAGGTCTTCTTGGTGGATAGACCCCTTAATTATGAAATAATGCCCTTCTTCATCTCTTGTTACCATCTTTATTTTAAAATTTAGGTTGTCCCATGTAAGTATGGCTCCTCTGCTGTCTTTTGGTGACCATTACCATGACTGATAATTCTCCATCCCCTTACTTTCAATTTGAAGGTGTTTTTAGGTCTAAAATGGGTCTTTTGTAAACAACATATAGATAGCTTCAACAGTCTCTACCAAATGTCCTTCCAGCAGTGGAACCGCTTTTCCCTGTGTGGCCCGAGAACCTCCCAGACCCCACTCTGCTCTTGGGGATTCATTCTTCCCACCAGAGCACCACCAGTTATCGAGCTGCAGAGTTTCAGACTCTGCACTCCCCCTGTTTATAAAGTCTTAATTGAATTTAAACCCTCTCCTTTTGCCTTTTTCCCTTTTTTATTCAGTCTCTTGCAGCTGTTTCTACTCTTCCACTTTCTCTCCAGCTGCTTTTGGTGGAGAGGGTGCTTTTTCCATACTCTACCCCCCTCTCCATCCTCTCTCTGCATGAAAAATCAGCTCCCTGCCCTCCGCAGCTTCTCTCTCCCCCAGTTCACCTCTCCACACTATGTACCTGCTGAGTTCCATTGTTCAGGTTGTGCAGATTGTTGTGTTAATCCTCAAATCAGTTTTCTAGGTGTGCAAGGTGGTTTAGTGTTGATCTGGATGCATTTCAGGGATGAGAGACAAAAAGAACTTCTATGCTATTCCACCATCTTTGTCCCTCCTGTGATCAAATATTTTAAACATAAACTTAGAATATTGAAGTTTTGAGCCTTTTTCTTAGTATTTATTCAAGTGAAAGTGACATAATTGTATATTTAGCAACTGCAAAAAATTCCACAGTTAAATTATTAGCATTAATGAGTTTATCAAGGTTATTAGATATAAGAATAGATATAAGAATATAAGAATAAGATACAAGGTTATATAGATATAAGAATAGATATTAGATATAAGAATATAAATACTATTTCCAAGTATTTTGTAATTTTGATGATAATGTGAATTTTATCCCTTTTTCAAATTGTATGTTCTGTATATGTTGGTTCTATAGAAATGCCTTAGTTCTTAAATATTATTCTCATATCTAATAACTTTGGTAAACTCATGAATTCCAATAATTTAACTGTGGATTTTTTTTGCAGTTAGTAAATATATAAGTATTTCAATTGCACATGAGTTTTATTCCCTCTGTTCCAACAATGATTAAAACTCCCAAACTCTATAGTATATCCTTTTATCAGAATTTATGATTGAAATACTAAGATATGCTACATTCCTGTTTTCCAAAAGTTGGAAGATAGAATCAGAACTAAGTCTTGCTAATTGGTTAGACCCAGATACCTGTCATGTGACTGACTTTTCTTATTAGATCATGGCTAAGCCATGTGGGTTTGAGACCAATATTCTGCGTTTGAGAGGAAGATGGCGGCGTAGGAGGACGCTGGGCTCACCGCGCCTCCTGCTGATCACTTAGATTCCACCTACACCTGCCTAAATAACCCAGAAAACCACCAGAGGATTAGCAGAACGGAGTCTCTGGAGCCAAGCGCAGACGAGAGGCCCACGGAAGAGGGTAGGAAGGGCGGCGAGGCGGTGCGCACTACACGGACTGGCGGGAGGGAGCCCGGGCGGAGGGGCAGCCTGCCAGCCAAGCAGAGCCCCTGAGTCTGGCTGGCAAAAGTGGAGGGGCCGGACGGACTGTGTTCTGACAGCAAGCGTGACTTAGTGTCTGGGAGGTCATGTTAGCAGCTCTGCTCGGAAAGCGGGAAGGCTGGAGGACAAAGGGAGGAAGAGCTGCTGAGCCTCCGGATGACAGAGCTCAGTTTGGTGGGGAACAAAGGCGCTCACCAGCGCCATCTCCCTCGCCCATCCCCCAGCCAAAATCCCAAAGGGAACCAGTTCCTGCCAGGGAACTTGCTCATTTCGCACAAACACCCGGCTCTGTGCTTCTGCGGAGCCAAACCTCCGGCAGCAGATCTGACTCCCTCCCGCTGCCACAGGGCCCCTCCTGAAGTGGATCACCTAAGGAGAAGCAAGCTAAGCCTACCCCTCCTGCCCCCGTGCACCTTGCCTACCCACCCCAGCTAATACGCCAGATCCCCAGCACCACAAGCCTGGCAGTGTGCAAGTAGCCCAGACGGGCCATGCCACCCCACAGTGAATTCCACCCCTAGGAGAGGGGAAGAGAAGGCACACACCAGTCTGATTGTGGCCCCAGTGGTGGACTGAGGGCAGACATCAGGTCTGACTGCGGCCCCGCCCACCAACTCCAGTTATACACCACAGCACAGGGGAAGTGCCCTGCAGGTCCTCACCACTCCAGGGACTATCCAAAATGACCAAACGGAAGAATTCCCCTCAGAAGAATCTCCAGGAAATAACAACAGCTAATGAACTGATGAAAAAGGATTTAAATAATATAACAGAAAGTGAATTTAGAATAATGGTCATAAAATTAATCGCTGGGCTTGGAAACAGTATAGAGGACAGCAGAGAATCTCTTGCTACAGAGATCAAGGGACTAAGGAACAGTCACAAGGAGCTGAAAAACGCTTTAAACGAAATGCATAACAAAATGGAAACCACGACTGCTTGGATTGAAGAGGCAGAGGAGAGAATAGGTGAACTAGAAGATAAAGTTATGGAAAAAGAGGAAGCTGAGAAAAAGAGAGATAAAAAAAATCCAGGAGTATGAGGGGAAAATTAGAGAACTAAGTGATACACTAAAAAGAAATAATATACGCATAATTGGTATTCCAGAGGAGGAAGAGAGAGGGAAAGGTGCTGAAGGGGTATTTGAAGAAATAATAGCTGAGAACTTCCCTGAACTGGGGAAGGAAAAAGGCATTGAAATCCAAGAGGCACAGAGAACTCCCTTCAGACGTAACTTGAATCGATCTTCTGCACGACATATCATAGTGAAACTGGCAAAATACAAGGATAAAGAGAAAATTCTGAAAGCAGCAAGGGGTAAACGTGCCCTCACATATAAAGGGAGACCTATAAGACTCGTGACTGATCTCTCTTTTGAAACTTGGCAGGCCAGAAAGGATTGGCACGAGATCTCTAGTGTGCTAAACAGAAAAAAATATGCAGCCGAGAATCCTTTATCCAGCAAGTCTGTCATTTAGAATAGAAGGAGAGATAAAGGTCTTCCCAAACAAAAACTGAAAGAATTTGTCACCACTAAACCAGCCCTACAAGAGATCCTAAGGGGGATCCTGTGAGACAAAGTACCAGAGACCAATATTCTGGAAGCTGAAGGGAGGGAAAAGGTGTGGGAAATCAAATCAATAGGGAAAGCAAATATTAAAGCAAAGGGGTTAATATTATGATCTACCACACAAGGCCAAGTTACACTCTCATCTAATAAATTCTTATATAAATAATTGCCTTTTAGAAGCCCTCTGATTAGTCAATAAACAACTATGCAATTAGACAGAGGTTTCTTTTCTGGCAACGTCTCACATTTTCTTTCTATTCACCTTTCTTCCTCTCTCCGGTTTTCAGACATTGTCTCAGATGCATTCTTAGTCCTTTTAATTCTGGTTGGCATGATATTTCATCCCCATATTTATGTTCTCCTTAATGTCTAGTCATTAAGGGGAAAATCTAAGGGAAAAATTGCTCCAGATTCAACCATAATTCACCACTTTAGCAACCATAAGCTAGACAGAGATACCATATATTATTGCCTAGATCACTTTAACAATAGTCTCCTTGTTCTTTTCCTCCCAGTACTGACTAATCTTAATACAACAGCAATAATAACTGTTCAATGTCTTACTAAAGACATAAGTTGGAACATGTCATTTTTCTACTCAATGACCCAAAACATTCCCTATTTCACTCAAGTTAAAAATCAAAGTTGTTATTAGATTACTAGATGTTATATGATCTGTTACTTTTCTGACCTTTTCTCCAATTACTGTACTCCTGTCTCCTTCACACCAGTCACATGACTCTTTCCATTCCTTAAAAACACCAGGCATGTTCCTGTCTTATGAACTTTGTTGTGGTTGCTTCCTCTGGAAAATTCTTCATCCAGAAATCCACTTAGATAACTCCTTTACGTCCTCCAGTTTTTACTCAAGTATTACCTTCTCACTCAGCCTGTCCAGGCTGATCGATTCAAATTGAACCCCACCTTCTCTTGCAGCTCCCAGTAGTCCCCATTTATTGCTAATATTTTCTTTTCCCTTAGCAGTTAGCACTTTCTAATGTGCTTCATTCCTGAGTGGTATGCTAACTTCAATAATGGTTCAAATTCTTCATCTTTCTCCATATACACGCTCAGAAAAACTCTCAAAATGATAAAATTATAGATATGGAGAACAGTTTAGCTATTGCCAGGGGTTAGGAACAGAAGGAAGAGATTGGCGCTGGCTATTTAGCATGGCTAGAAAGGGATAGCATGAGTGAAATCCTTATGGTGATGCAACAGCTCCGTGTCATGATTGAGCTGGTGGTTATATGAATTCATACATGTGATAAAATTGCATGGAACTAGACACACACACAAATATAAGTGCATGTAACACTGGTCATATCTGAATAAAATGGGTTGTATTCATTGTAATTCTTTGGTTTTTACATTTTACTACAATGAATTCAAACAATGATGTTGGGAATGTAAAATGGTACAACCAGTTGGAATTCAGTTTGTCAGTGTCTTACAAATTTCAACTTATTTCTCTGCTATGAGGTAACAATTTCACTCATGATATTTACCCAAGCAAAATATAAACAAATATACACAAAAAAGTTGTACAACAAGGTTAAGCAGAATTATTCACACATGCCAAATACTAGAAATAACATAAATGTCTATCAATAGGTAAGTGGATAAGCAATTTTCATATATTCACATGATGAAATAATACCAATAAAGGAAACAAATTTCTGGTAGATTCAAAAACATCAAACAGTTATGATAAATGAAATCAGAACAATATTTGCTTCAGGGTAGAGGAGTGGATGGAAATGGGCATAAGAAAGCTTTCTGGGATGATCAAAATCCCATCACTTTTTTGGGTTGGTAGAAACAGAGGTGTATATATTTGTGAAAACTCAAAAATCTTGAATGTTATTTTAGACGTAAACTAAATCAATACAATTACAATATTAACTTGTTATATGTTTTAATGAAATCTTCCTACATCTTTAACTAAGTAATGTCTGTTCAGTTCATAAGTACAGAGTAAATTTTAATAAAACCCATCACAATGATACTGGTTTTATACATTTTACACTCTTTCAACTGTAATTGTATATGCTGAAATTCTATTATTTGATGCATCCAAGCTTAAAAGTGTGTTCATTTCTAGTGAATTGAATTCTTTTTTTAAAAGTTTATTTATTTATTTTGAAGAGAGAGACAGAGACAGAGACAGAGAGAGCATGGGTGCATGAGTGAGGGAGGGGGGCAGAAAGAGGGAGAAAGAGAATCCAAATCTCTCTGCACTGACAGCATAGAGCCTGCCATGGGGCTTCATCTCACAAACCATGAGATCATGACCTGAGCCAAGTCAAGAGTTGTGTGCTTAACGAACTGAGCCATCCAGGGGCCCCTCTAATGAATTGAATTCTTAATATGTCTTGGTTTTTTTTTTTTTTTCAAAATGCTTTTGCCTCAAAGATTAATTTGTTCTATTTACTTAATAAATTTACAACTGCTTTACTTTGGTTTATGGTATAACTATAACTCTTCATATAACCCTTTTCTTTAAATGATATAACCATGTGTATTCTTTTATTTTGTAACTTTTGCCTCTTCAGTCTTATGATGGTAATTAATAATATTATGCAGTGTATATTCCAGGAGCTCATTTTTAAAATCTCATATAGATATGTTTGTATTTTATCTGGAGATTTCAATTAAATTACACTTAGTTTTTGTTATCATTTCTTTGTTTAAGCATTTCATATTTTCTTTCTATTTGCCTACTGAATTTTTATTCATTATGTCCTTTGTAATGTTCTAGTACACCCTTTCTCACCTGATCTTCCACAAAAGAATTAGGCCCTACAGAAAATTATTTGAGTGACTATTCTGTCAATTCTCAAAGAAACGTAGATATAAGGAGGAAGTTAGTCCATTACATATAATGTTTTAAGTTACTAGAGCTTAATTTTCTCTTAAAATTTTGATGGAGAAAGGATGATGAAATAAATAAAACTGGCAAAAATATGCAGTATCATAGATAATTAGGATGGTTTCGATTTCAGAGGTTATATGGATTCTCATATCAAATACTGTAAGTCAAAGTAGTTATGTATAGAAACATATCCAAAGCCTTCACTGAAATCTTAGTAATAGATTAGTCTGGAAAAATATAAACTTATTATAGATCAGGGTTTCTTATCATCATGACTATTGACATACTGGTCAACTCCCATGGTCCCTCCCCACCAGATGCCTATAGCAATGTCCAAGATATAACAAACAAAACTATCAATAGAAATTGACAAATGTCCCCTGGGTGAGCAAAATCACTTCCATTGAGAACAACCATTATAGACAACTACTTCAAGAAGTTTGAATAAAAATGTAAGGATTAGATGGTTCAGTCAGTTGAGTGTCCAGCTCATATCAGTTCAAGTCATAATCTCATGGTTATGGGATTAAGCCCTACATCAGGTTCTGTGCTGAGTGTGGAGTCTGCTTAAGATTTTCCCTTTCTCTGTCCTTCTGCCCCTTTTGCTCTCTCTCTGTCCCTTTTGCAGGGGAGAGGCAGAGAGAAGGAGGGAGAAAATCCCAAGCAGGTTCTACACTGTCAGTACAGAACCTGACATAGGGCTTGAACTTATAAACAGTGAGATCATGACCTGAGCCAAAACAGAGTTGGATGCTTAACTGACTGAACCACCCAGATGCCCCTAAAATAAGATAAATTTTAAAAAATGTAAGGATTGGATAAAAAAACATGAGATTTAGATTAGATATATTGATATGTACCCCATTTTCTCTAATGTAATTATTCAGTGCTTTTTTTTTTTTCTCTAAGTGCCTAGATGATAAATGTATGGAGACACCACATATAATGGAAAACTTAGTTTTCCTTTTTTCTTTTGATTTTGACTTTTACACAATAAATGTAGTTTATTATTAATAATGTTGTGAACTGAGGACTTTTATGCGAGGAATGAATAGTAAAAGGGATATGGAAAAAAATCAGAAAGATGTTAAGTGATAAAGCAAATTTTAAAGAGAAAATAATCTAAGGAAATAAAATTTTTAAGCAAGAAAGGGAAAGAAAATTTATAGGAAGTAAAACATCATTTTCACTGTGAAAGGAAATAAAATAAAAAAGAGACATGAATTTGTGATAGAAGGGCAGAATGTTTAAGAATTTTCCACTAATGTCTTGTATTTCACTGCTCTGCCAGTACTGCCCTTTTTCAGTCAGGCTTGCTCAGTCCCAGTGTAGCAGGCTCTTTACCCATAATACCAGCAGAAACCCTTGCCCACATCACCTCTACCAACCAGAGAGTTCTGCAGGACTCCAGTTTTACTGGAAGCAGCATTAGGTCTCATTTCGCACTTGGCACACTCTGGCCAGGGAAAGAACACTGCCCACTGCAGGAAAGGAGAGCCTCTGCAGAAAGCTGGTCTGAAGGAAAGAGCAGCCAAACACAACAGGAGAGCACACACACACACACACACACACCAGAGACAACCTGAAGTGCCAGGCCCTGGAAGCTACGTGACCTTTTCTTCATAAAGCCATTACTTTCAGGAATAGGAAACATAACTGTTTTTTTCTAACACAGAGACAAAGTCAGTGACCTAGACAAAATCCCAAGACAGAGGAATTCAACCCAAATGAAAGAATAAGATAAGGCCATGGCCAGAGTCCTAAGCTAAACAGATTTAAATAACATGCCTGATGGATAATTTAAAGCAATAATCATAAGGATACTCAGTTGGCTTGAGAAAAGAATGGAAGACTTCAGGAAGACCCTTACCACAGGGATAAAAGAGCTAACAAAGTTTGAGTCAGAAAGGAAGAATGCAATTACTGAGATTGGAAACAGGCTTGATGCAAGGCACAGGATGTCAGAAGAAACAGAGGAATGAATTAGTGATATAGAAGACAAAATAATGGAAAATAATGATGCTGAACAAAAGAGAGAAAGAATTTGGAACATGAGAATAGACTTAGGAACTCAGTGATTCCATCAAATACAATAACTTTGTATTATAAGAGTCCCAGACAGAGAAGGAAGAAGAAGAAGAAGAAGAAGAAGAAGAAGAAGAAGAAGAAGAAGAAGAGAAGAAAGGGGGCAGAAAGTTTATTTGAGGAAATAATAGCTGAAAACTTCCCTAATCTGGGGAAGGAAAAAAAACATCCAGATTTGGTGGCACAAAGAACTCCCATCAAAATCAACAAAAGTAGCCAACAAGAAGACATATTATGATTCAATTTGCAAAATATACTGACAAAGAAAAATCTTAAAAGCAGCAAGAAAAAAGAAGTCCTTAACTTACAAGAGAAGACCCATAAAGCAAGCTGGAGATTTCTCAATAGAAATTTGTATTGAAATTTGTATGGAACTAAAAAAGACCCCAAATAGCCAAAGCAATCTTGAAAAAGAAAAGCAAAGCTGAAACATCACACTTCCAGACTTCAATTTATATTACAAAGCTGTAGCAATCAAAACAGTATGATAGTGTCACAAAATATACACATAGCTGAGTAGAACAGAATAGAAAACCTAATTACATGGTCAATCAATTTTCAACAAAGCAGAAAAGAGTACCCAAAGGGAAAAAGTCTTTTCAACAAATGGTTTTGGCAAAACTGGACAGTAACGTGCAAAAGAATGGAAGTGGATGACTTTCTTATGCTATACACAAAAATAAATTCAAAAGGAATTATAGACCTGGATGTAATACTTTAAAGCATAAAAATCCTAGAAGAGAGCATAAGCAGTAATTTCTCTGACATCAGCCATAGCAACTTTTTTCTAGATAGATCTCCTGAAACAAGGGAAACAAAAACAAAAATAAACTGTTGTGGCTACTTCAAAATAAAACTTCTGCACAATGAAGGAAACAACTAACAAGACTAAAAGGCCACTTACAGAATGGCAGAAGATATTTGCCAATGACATAAATGATAAAGGGTTAGTGTCCAAAATCTACAAAGAACTTGTACAAGTCAACTCCCCCCCCAAAAAAAAAAACCCAAATTATCCAATTAAGAAAATGGGCAGAAGACACGAACAGACATTTCTCTAAAGAAGACATCCAGATGGCCAACAGACACATGAAAAGATGCTTCTCATCACTTATCATTGGGGAAATGCAAATCAAAACTACAATGAGATATCAGTTCCAATGTGTCAGAATGACTAAAATAAACAACAACAACAACAAACATGAAATGGTGGCTAAGATGTGGAGAAATAAGAACACTCTTACGCTGTTCTTGGGAACACAAACTGGTGTAGCCACTGTAGAAAAATGTATGGAAGTTACTAAAAAGGTTAAAAATAAAACTACCTTATGATCCAGTAATTGCAGTACTGGTATTTACTCTGCCCCCCCAAAATTACAAAAACACTAGTTCAAAGGGATACATGAACCCCTATGTTTATAGCAGCATTATTTACAGTAATCAAAGTACTGAAGTAGCCCAAGTATCCATTGACTGATGAATGGATAAAGAAAATGTGGTATCTATATCTATATCTATATCTATATCTATATCTATATCTATATCTTACTATCCACAAACACACAGACACACACACACACACACACACACACACACACACACACGGAGTACTGTTCAGCCACAGAAAGAATGAAATCTTGTCATTTGCAATGACATGGATGGAGCTAGAGAGTATAATGTTAAGCAAAATAAATCAGAGAAAGACAAATACCATTTTATTTCACCTCTATGTGGAATTCAAGAAACAAAAACAAATGAGCAAAGGGCAAAGAGACAGAGGGAGAAAGAAAGAAGAGAGCAAGAAACAGACTCTTAACTATAAGAGAACAGATGGCTACCAGAGAGGTTGTAGGGGGTAGGTAGGTAAAATAGATGAACAGAATCAAAAAGTGCATTTGTCATGATGAGCATGGAATTGTTGAATCACTATTTTGTACACCTAAAACTAATATAACATTGTGTGTTAACTGTATTGGAATTAAAATAAAAAGAAAAGAAAGAGATCACTTGTTCTGGATTGGAAGTATTGATGTTGTTAAAATTTTCATATTATCCAAAGCTGTCTATATTCTATATAATCCCTATCAAAATTCTAAAGGCATTTTTCACAGAAATAGAAAAATAATTCTCAATTTTGTATGAAACCACACAAGATCCCACATTTATCAAAGCAATCTGCAAAGCAACTATGAGAAATAAGAACAATGCTGGAGGCATCATATTTCCTGATTTCAAATTGTACTACAAAGCTATAGTAATCTAAGCAACATGATGCTGGCATAAAAATAGAAATAATGGAACAGAATAAGGAGCTCAGAAATAAACCCCTGCATTTACAGTCAACTAATATTTGACAAAGGAGCCAAGAATACTCAACAGGAAAAGATAATCTTTTCAATAAATGGTGTAGGGGAAACTGGATAACCACATGCAGAAAAATGAAATCAAACCCTTCTCTTATACCATTCATAAAAATTAACTTGACATGGATTAAAAACTTAAACATAAAAGCTGAAACTGTATAACTTCTAGAAGAAAATATAGGTGAAAATATCCTTGGCATTGACCTTGGCAACAATTTTTAGATATGATACACAAAACACTAGCATCAAGAGCAAAAATAAAAATCAACAAATGGGACTACATCTAACTTCTGCACAACAAAAGAAACAACAAAATAGAAAGTTAACCTACAGAATAGGAGAAAATATTTGTAAACTTTGTCTTGGATAATGAGTTCATGTCCAAAATAAATAAAGAACTCACACAACTCAAAATTTTTTAAATTTAAAAGCAAAAAACAAAAAAACAAGCAATCCAATCAAAAAATGCACTGAGGAACTGAATAGACATTTTTCAAATATGGCCTCCAAATGATCAACAGGTGCATTAAGAGATGTTTAATGTTACTAATCATCAGGAAAATGCAAATCAAAACTACAATTAGATATCACCTCACACCTGTTAATACGGCTGTCATCAAAATGATAAGTTATAACAAGTGTCAAGGATGGTGGAGAACAGGGGACCCTTGTGTACTGTTGACAGGAATGTAAACTGGAACGGCCACTATGTAAAGAGTATGACGTTTTCTCAAAAAATTAAAAATAAAACTAACATATGATCAAGTAATCACACTTCTGAGTATATAAAGGAAATAAAAAAAGGATATTGAAGATATATATATATACTCCATGGTTTATTGAAGCATTATTCACAATAGCCAAGATATGGAAACAATCTAAGTTGTTTATGAATAGCATTCAGCCATGAGAAAGAACGAAATCCTGCCTTTTACAACAACATGGATGGACATTGAGGGCCTTCTAAGTTAAATAAGTCAGGCACAGAAAGATAAATACTGTGTGATATAACTTAAATGTGAGATATAAAAAAAAAGGTAAACTCAGAAACAGAGCAGAATGATAGTTGCCAGAGGCTAGGGGTGAGTAAATTGGGAAGATACTGGCCAAAGGTTACAAACTTGCAACAACAATATGAATACTTCCTGGAACTCTAATAGTATTCTGATTACATTCAGCAACACTGCAGTATGTATATCTAAGTTATCAAAGAACTAGATCTTATTGAAATTATGCTGTATATAAAAAGTCTTTCCAATAACATCTTTCCTTTAGATAAAGGTGATTATAAACGTTAGTGTGGAAGCCTAAGTGAATATCCCTGTGCTTAAGGCCTTGAAATTACACTGTAATTCAAGAGATAGAGCAAGAGTGGGGGAGAGGCAGAAAGAGAGGGAGAGAGAGAATCCCAAGATGGCCCCGTGTTGTCAGTGTGGCGCCATGAACCAAGATATCATGACTTGAGTTGAAACCAAGAGTTGGACACATAACCTACTGAGCCACCAAAGTGCTCCATCAGCTCACCACTTATTAAGGACTTGGTATTTACACGTTTGAGAAACTCAGAGAATACACAAGATCTGTACACTTCACCATAGGTAAATTTAACATCAAAAGGGGAAAAAACCCTACAAATATTAAATTGTAGTTAATTATATGCATACTGAAGTTTTATTGAGAAGTGTATTGGTGACTACAATTTACCTTTAAACTTAATGGATTGGTAAATGAATGGATACAGAGGTCATAAATAAATACAGTAAAATGTTAATGATAGGAATTAGGTTGTGAGTATATGGATGTTTACTGCAAAATTATTTTATCTTTGCCATATTTACAAACTTTTTAAAATTTAAATATGTTTTGGGTAAGTGTAACAATGCAAAATTACCACAAAATTAATAATAAAGATAAAAACTTTTCTTAAAAAGGAAAAGTATGGCTGTGCATGGCATGTTTGTGCTGCATATATATTTTCTATGGCTGGAGACCCAATCTAGAGATAGTTAAACAAGGTTTTGAATACTATGCTATGCATATTGATTGAATTTTGAATCATAGGAACCTACAAATATGAGGAGGTATTTCTTTATATTTGACTGTCTTTAAGTAGGAAAACAGCATAATCAGGCTAACAATTTAAAATTTTATTGTGTCTATAGTGCTAAAATGTATTATAATACTGTGAGGTAAAAAGCCATTGAAAAGTGAAGATACTAGATGATTCTGAAAGCTGAGAATTTGAGAATCTAGGAGAATGATAAGATCCAGGGAGCCTGAAAGTACTGAAAAAGAAAGACATCTCCACTGGAACTGCAATGGTAGATAAAAGAGAGAGAGAAAACACTGAAAGTTTGGTGTAAGTAAATGATACAACATTTACATGATGTAGTAGAATTTTTCATTGAGTTAAACAAAAAAAGCATTCCAAGAGTTGGTTTAGATACATCTCTCTTTATTAAATGAATTCCTTAGCATCTCCACTGCTTAGCTCATAAATCTCACAGGAAGAACTTTAAGTGCCTATTTAGACCAATTCATAGAATGTAATCATTAGCCACTGTTGAGGATTGAAGTGTGTCCCCCCACCCCACCCAATACGTTGAAGCCCTAATTTTCAGTACCTGTGAATGTGACCTTATCTAGAAATAAGGTCTTGCTGACGATAGAGTTAAAAGAAGATCATTAGGATGTACCTGAATCAAATAAGACTGTGTCTTTATAAAAAGTGGGAAATTTGGACATAGAGACAAACATATACACAGGGGGAACACAGTGTGGAGATGAAGGCAGCGATAAGAATAATGCATCTACAAGCCAAGGAGTGCCAAAGATTGCCAGCAAACCACTGGAAATGAGAAACCCTGCTCTTAGACTTCAAGCCTCCAGAATTATGAAACAATAAATTTGCGTTGTTTTAAGTCACTCATCTTGTGGTACTTTAAAACACTCCTGGGGAAATAATGCAGCCACTAATAAAGATGCTCCAGTTTGAGGGAATATAGTGGTGAATGTAGCATAGTTTTTTAATCTTCACGAATTCCTCAAACCCCGCCTCCACCCCAACACACACAGCAACTAGTATAGCAAAACCAAAACACATTGACAATGCCTACAACAACACTAGGTGATATTCTGGCAATGTCTTTTCACTGAACTGTCCCCCTTCCCTATGGAAAGGTAAATACTTTCCTATGGAAAAGTATATTTCATATAACCATCCTTCTCCTCCACTAATTATAGTCATGAAAGAATCTTTCTCCTACCTTCACTGTGAGAATCTGGTAGCATTCCTGGAGATAAATTCATGAAAATGTGGACCATCCAAAGACTTTACTTTCCAGAACTTTCTTCCTCTCATGCTAGTCCACATTCAGCCTTGAGCAATACATCAAAATTACCATTTAAGTGTCCCTACCAGTTTGTGGCTAGAGTGGCTTCTGCTCCAAATAAGCATATCTCAGCTGTACACCTCTCAAATGGCCTGTCTCTCCAAATATGGGGTGGGGGGGGGACAAGGAGAGTGTGGACTGCCCTGCAACCTCAATTACTTGATGGTTAAAAGAAAAGTAATTTGTTTTAGTTTGTTCAGCTTTTCTTGTAATGATAGGAGTAATTTACAATGTATTTACATGTGGGATTAAAATGGAAGGTGTACAATTTTGGTCAGTAGTAACTCGCTATTAACACAATCAAACTTTCTTGGAGAAATAGCTAATTCCAGGTCTACAGAAGGAAATGGGTAAAGTTGGAGGAATGAAATGTGCATAAAGGCTTTCAAAAGCTCCCATGTAGTCCTGGGAATCTGGACAACTATGTGCAGGCTCAGTTAAGAACTACACATAGCTGTGTGTATGCACAGAAAAGACCTGAAAAAGAAAATCCAATCTTTCACCTATTGCTGACCCGGAAGGTTCTGTGCAAGCAGAAAGTAGGAACAAGGTAGTGTTGTAAACTGCCTGGCTCAGCACTTAAGGTGTGTATCAACATACATATACAGCCTCTTGTCAAAGACTGGAATTTGCTGTTGGTGCCAAAAATTTTCTCTGTGCAATCACTAGATAATGAATAAGCAAACTGAACAGAGACTTCAAGGCTATAGTAAACAAAACATGCAAATTTAAGGAATTAGGTCACAAAAGGATTTAAATAAATACACAACTACAACAAGCAGCAACAAAAACAGCCCATAGGCACGGAAGGAATCTGACTTCAAGAATTGAAACATCATAATATTCCAAATGTCTAGTTTTCAATGAAGAATCATGAAGCAGGGTAAGAAACAGAAAGTTGTCAATACACAGGAAAAGGCTTCTGGGATGATGGCGGATTAGGAGGACGCTGAGCTCACTACGTCCTGCGGATCACTTAAATTCAACCCACACCTGCCTAAATAACCCAGAAAATCACCAGAAGACTAGCAGAACGGATTCTCCAGAGGCAAGCGTAGACGAGAGGTCCACGGAAGAGGGTAGGAAGGGCGGAGAGGCAGTGGGCACTACATGGACTGGCGGGAGGGAGCCGGGGTGGAGGGGCAGCCCGCCGGCAAAGCAGAGCCCCTGGGTCTGGCTTGCAAAAGCGGAGGGGCGGGACAGAGTGTGTTCTGACAGCAAGTGGGATTTGACATCTGGAAGGTTATAAGTTAACAGCTCTGCTCAGAGAATGGGAGTGCTGGAGAATGACTGAGGGAGAGTTGTTGAGCCCCGGACAACAGAGCACAGCTTGACCGGGAACAAAGGCGGTCACCAGCACCATCTCCCTCGCCCATCCCCCAGCCAAAATCCCAAAGGGAACCAGTTCCTGCCAGGGAACTTGCTTGCACCATGCAAACACCCAACGCTGTGCTTCTGCGGATCCATCCCTCCGGTGGGTCTGACTCCCTCCTGGTGCCCCAGGGCCCCTCCCAAAGTGAAGCGAATCTCTCAAGGAAAAGCGAGCTGAGCCTGCCCCTCCCGCCCCTGTGCACCTTGCTGATCCACCCAGCTAATATGCCAGATCCCCAGCACCACAAGCCTGGCAGTGTGCAAGTAGCCAGGATGGGCCACGCCACCCTACAGGGAATCCTGCCCAAGGAGAGGGGAAGAGAAGGCACACACCAGTCTGACTGTGGCACCAGCTGTGGGCTGGGGGCAGACATCAGGTCTGACTGCGGCCCTGCACACCAATGCAAGTTATTCAAGACAGCACAGGGGAAGTGCCCACAGTTCCCCACCACTCCAGGGACTATGCAAAATGACGAAACGGAAGAATTCCCCTCAAAAAAAGTCCCGGAAATAACGACAGCTAATGAACTGATCAAAAACGATTTAAATATAACAGAAAGTGAATTTAGAATAATAGTCATAAAATTAATCACTGGGCTTGAAGACAGTATAAAGGACAGCAGAGAAACTATTGCTACAGAGATCAAGGGACTAAGGAACAGCCAGGAGGAGCTAAAAAATGCTATCAATGAGCTGCAAAATAAAATGGAGACAACCACAGCTCGGATTGAAGAGGCATAGGAGAGAATAGGTGAACTAGAAGATAAAATTATGGAAACAGAAGACGCTGAGAAAAAAAGAGATAAAAAAATCCAGGAGTATGAGGGGAAAATTAGAGAACTAAGTAATGCACTAAAGAGAAATAATCTACGCATAATTGGTATTCTAGAGGAGGAAGAGAGAGGGAAAGGTGCTGAAGGTGTACTTGAAGAAATCATAGCTGAGAACTTCCCTGATCTGGGGAAGGAAAAGGCATTGAAACCCAAGAGGCACAGAGAACTCCCTTCAAACGTAACTTGAATCGATCTTCTGCACAACATATCATAGTGAAACTGGCAAAATACAAGGATAAAGAGAAAATTCTGAAAGCAGCAAGGGATAAACACACTCTAACATATAAAGGGAGACCTATAAGACCCGTGACCGATCTCTCTACTGAAACTTGGCAGGCCAGAAAGGAATGGCAGGAGATCTTCAATGTGATGAACAGAAAAAATATGCAGCCGAGAATCCTTATCCAGCAAGTCTGTCATTTAGAATAGAAGGAGAGATAAAGGTCTTCCCAAACAAATAAAAACTGAAGGAATTCGTCACCACTAAACCAGCCTTACAAGAGACCCTAAGGGGGATCCTGTGAGACAAAGTACCAGAGACATCGCTACAAGCATGAAACCTTACAGACATCACAATGACTCTAAACCCGTATCTTTCTATAATAACACTGAGTGTAAATGGACTACATGTGCCAACCAAAAGACATAGGGTATCAGAATGGATAAAAAAAACAAGACCCATCTATTTGCTGTCTACAAGAGACTCATTTTAGACCTGAGGACACCTTCAGATTGAAAGTGAGGGGATGGAGAACTATTTTTCATGCCACTGGAAGTCAAAAGAAAGCTGGGGTAGCCATACTTCTATCAGACAAACTAGACTTTAAATTAAAGGCTGTAACAAGAGATGAAGAAGGGCATTATATAATAATTACAGGGTCTATCCATCAGGAAGAGCTAACAATTATAAATGTCTATGCACCAAATACGGGAGCCCCCAAATATATAAAACAATAACTCACAAACATAAGCAACCTTATTGATAAGAATGTGGTAATTGCAGGGGACTTTAACACTCCACTTACAGAAATGGATAGATCATCTAGACACATGGTCAGTAAAGAAACAAGGGCCCTGAATGATACACTGGATCAGATGGACTTGACAGATATATTTAGAACTCTGCATCCCAAAGCAACAGAATAGACTTTCTTCTCAAGTGCACATGGAACATTCTCTAAGATAGATCACATACTGGGTCACAAAACAGCCCTTCATAAGTATACAAGACTTGAAATCATACCATGCATACTTTCAGACCACAATGCTATGAAGCTTGAAATCAACCACAGGAAAAAGTCTGGAAACCTCCAAGCATGGAGGTTAAAGAACACCCTACTAAAGAATGAATGGGTCAACCAGGCAATTAGAGAAGAAATGAAAATACAACAATCCAAATGCTTTGGGATGCAGTGAAGGCAGTCCTGAGAGGAAAATACATTGCAATCCAGGCCTATCTCAAGAAACAAGAAAAATCCCAAGTACAAAAATCTAACAGCACACCTAAAGGAAATAGAAGCAGAACAGCAAAGACAGCCTAAGCCCAGCAGAAGAAGAGAAATAATAAAGATCAGAGCAGAAACAAACAATATAGAATCTAAAACAACTGTAGAGCAGATCCACGAAAGCAAGAGTTGGTTTTTTGAAAAAATAAACAAAATTGACAAACCTCTAACCAGGCTTCTAAAAAAGAAAAGGGAGATGACCCAAATAGATAAAATCATGAATGAAAATGGAATGATTACAACCAATCCCTCAGAGATACAAGCAATTATCAGGGAATACTATGAAAAATTATATGCCAAAACTGGACAACCTGGAAGCAATGGACAAATTCCTAAACACCCAAACTCTTCCAAAACTCAATCAGGAGGAAATAGAAAGCTTGAACAGACCCCTAACCAGCGAAGAAAGGGAATCAGTCATCAAAAATCTCCCAACAAATAAGAGTCCAGGAGCAGATGGCTTCCCAGGGGAGTTCTACCAGACGTTTAAAGCAGAGATAATATCTACCCTTCTCAAGCTATTCCAAGAAATAGAAAGGGAAGGAAAACTTCCAGACTCATTCTATGAAGTCGGTATTACTTTGATTCCTAAATCAGACAGAGACCCAGTAAAAAAGAGAACTATAGGCCAATATCCCTGATGAATATGGATACAAGAATTCTCAATAAGATACTAGCAAATCGAATTCAACAGCATATAAAAAGAGTTATTCACCATGATCAAGTGGGATTCATTCCTGGGATGCAGGGCTGGTTCAACATTCGCAAATCAATCAACATGATACATCACATTAATAAAAGAAAAGATAAGAACCATATGATCCTGCCAATCGATGCAGAAAAGGCCTTTGACAAAATTCAGCAACTTTTCTTAATAAAAACCCTCGAGAAAGTCGGGATAGAAGGAACATACTTAAAGATCATAAAAGCCATTTATGAAAAGCCCACAGCTAACATCATCCTCAATGGGGAAAAACTGAGAGCTTTTTCCCTGAGATCAGGAACACGACAGGGATGCCCACTCTCACCGCTGTTGTTTAACATAGTGTTGGAAGTGCTAGCATCAGCAATCAGACAACAAAACGAAATCAAAGGCATCAAAATTGGCAAAGATGAAGTTAAGCTTTCACTTTTTGCAGATCACATGATATTATACATGGAAAATCCGATAGATTCCACCAAAAGTCTGCTAGAACTGATACATGAATTCAGCAAAGTTGCAGGATACAAAATCAATGTGCAGAAATCAGTTGCATTCTTATACACTAACAATGAAGCAACAGAAAGACAAATAAAGAAACTGATCCCATTCACAATTGCACCAAGAAGCATAAAATACCTAGGAATAAATCTAACCAAAGATGTACAATATCTGTATGCTGAAAACTATAGAAAGCTTATGAAGGAAATTGAAGAAGATATAAAGAAATGGAAAAACATTCCGTGCTCATGGATTGGAAGAATAAATATTGTCAAAATGTCAATACTACCCAAAGCTATCTACACATTCAATGCAATCCCAATCAAAATTGCACCAGCATTCTTCTCGAAACTAGAACAAGCAATCCTAAAATTCATATGGAACCACAAAAGGCCCCGAATAGCCAAAGGAATTTTGAAGAAGACCAAAGCAGGAGGCATCACAATCCCAGACTTTAGCCTCTACTACAAAGCTGTCATCATCAAGACAGCATGGTATTGGCACAAAAACAGACACATAGACCAATGGAATAGAATAGAAACGCCAGAACTAGACCCACAAACCTATGGCCAACTAATCTTTGATAAAGCAGGAAAGAACATCCAATGGAAAAAAAAGTCTCTTTAACAAATGGTGCTGGGAGAACTGGACAGCAACATGCAGAAGATTGAAACTAGACCACTTTCTCACACCATTCACAAAAATAAACTCAAAATGGATAAAGGACCTGAATGTGAGACAGGAAACCATCAAAACCCTAGAGGAGAAAGCAGGAAAAGACCGCTCTGACCTCAGCCGTAGCAATTTCTTACTTGACACATTCCCAAAGGCAAGGGAATTAAAAGCAAAAAATGAACTACTGAGACCTCATGAAGATAAAAAGCTTCTGCACAGCAAAGGAAACAACCAACAAAACTAAAAGGCAACCAATGGAATGAGAAAAGATATTTGCAAATGACGTATCGGACAAAGGGCTAGTATCCAAAATCTATAAAGAGCTCACCAAACTCCACACCCGAAAAACAAATAACCCAGTGAAGAAATGGACAGAAAACATGAATAGACACTTCTCTAAAGAAGACATCCGGATGGCCAACAGGCACATGAAAAGATGCTCAACGTTGCTCCTCATCAGGGAAATACAAATCAAAACCACACTCAGATATCACCTCACGCCAGTCAGAGTGGCCAAAATGAACAAATTAAGAGCCTATAGATGCTGGAGAGGATGTGGAGAAACGGGAACACTCTTGCACTGTTGGTGGGAATGCAAATTGGTGCAGCTACTCTGGAAAACAGTGTGGAGGTTCCTCAGAAAATTAAAAATAGACCTACCCTATGACCCAGCAGTAGCACTGCTAGGAATTTACCCAAAGGATACAGGAGTACTGATGCATAGGGGCATTTGTACCCCAATGTTTATAGCAGCACTCTCAACAATAGCCAAATTATGGAAAGAGCCTAAATGTCCATCAACTGATGAATGGATAAAGAAATTGTGGTTTATATTCACAATGGAGTTACGTGGCAATGAGAAAGAATGAAATATGGCCCTTTGTAGCAACGTGGATGGAACTGGAGACTGTTATGCTAAGTGAAATAAGCCATACAGAGAAAGACAGATACCATATGTTTTCACTCTTATGTGGATCCTGAGAAACTTAACAGAAACCCATGGGGGAGGGGAAGGAAAAAAAAGGGGTTAGGGTGGGAGAGAGCCAAAGCATAAGAGACTGTTAAAAACTGAGAACAAACTGAGGGTTGATGGGGGGTGGGAGGGAGGGGAGGGTGGGTGATGGGTATTGAGGGGGCCACCTTTTGGGATGAGCAGTGGGTGTTGTAAGGAAACCAATTTGACAATAAATTTCATATATTGAAAAAAAAATAATTCACAGGAAAAACAAAAACTCAATAGAAAATATTCCTGAGGAAATCCAGACATTCGATTTGGTAGGTAAAAACTTTATTTTCTTTTCATTTAGAATTATTTTATTAAATTATAAATGTACAACAGCCTCTCAACTGTACCCATGCACTTACATTGTTTTTTAAGGAAAAATGTTATGCCTTATTACACCATAATCCTAATAGCTTTTCAAAACCTTGAGAAAAATCTTTAAAAAGAATTTACATGTCATCTGAAACTGACAAATTTAACACTATCAAAAAAGAGTGCTTTTATACTCTTACAAAAACCACTAGAAAGAAATAATAATTATAAAGCTAAGAGACTGTCTCAAAGGAATATTTTTTTTTAAGCAATTCTTCTTCCACAGTAGGGTAATGGTATTAAATAATTCAATCCATTCGCAAAATGGCTCTCTGCATCTGCTCTGGTCTCTTCTGCCATATCACTGCATATTTATGCATGACTGAGATAAGAGTTTCCTTAACATTGTTATTTCAATAACCTGAAGCTGTTCTGTTAATTCTGAGAGCTTTCATTCTCTCCTATTTATATAGTGAAGCCCATGGCAAATAGGAAGAAGCTGAATTTTGACTTCTTCCCCCATAACCCCCACTTCCTCCACTGCCTGTAGGACCATAGTTGCCTCTAGGACCATAGTTTCCTCCACCATATGGCCTCACATGTTCCTGGTACCATCAAAGATTCCACTTTCATTGGACCATAGTTACAAGGTTACTAGGTATAATTTCCAAAACCATTGTAATTTCCACTTCCATAATTTCCTCCTCCACAGTTGTCATAACCACCTCTATAGCCTCCATCCTGGTTGCTACATCCAGGTCCCCCACCACCATATCTTTTTCTTCCTCATCCATAACCAGGGCTACCTCTAAAATTGCCACCTGTTGGTTCTCTTCCATACCCATTACAACCATCCCCAAATCCACAACCACTTCATATGCATCAGATCCTCCCCTAAAATTATTTCCTGGTCCTTGTCCAAAATTTCTACCACCACCAGGAGAATCTCCAAAACCAAAGTTTCCTCGTCTTCCACTTCTAGAACTTTGGCCTTCCTGCATTTCTTGTCTACACAAAACCTTTCTTACTTTTGCATTATGACCACTGATGGTATAATACTTCTATAACACAATCTTTTTTTTTAACGTTTATTTATTTTTGAGACAGAGGGAGACAGAGTGTAAGTGAGGGAGGGGCAGAGAAAGAGACACACACAGAATCTGAAACAGGCTTCAGGCTCTGAGCTGTCAGCACAGAGCCCGATGCAGGGCTCGAACCCACGAGCCATGAGATCATGACCTGAGCTGAACTCGGATGCTTAACCAACTGAGACACCCAGGCGCCCCTGCAACACAATCTTATTCACAGGATCATGATCATCAAAAGTAACAAATCCAAAGCATCTTTTCTTTCAATACTGCCTATCAGTAATTATATCAATGGTATCAATCTTTCCATATTTCTTGAAGTAATCTCTAAGATGATATCCCTCACTGTCTTCATTAGTTCCACCAAAAAACAGCTTCTTTTTTTTTTTTTTTTTTAATTTTTTTTTCAACGTTTATTTATTTTTGGGACAGAGAGAGACAGAGCATGAACGGGGGAGGGGCAGAGAGAGAGGGAGACACAGAATCAGAAACAGGCTCCAGGCTCTGAGCCATCAGCCCAGAGCCTGACGCGGGGCTCGAACTCACGGACCGCGAGATCGTGACCTGGCTGAAGTCGGACGCTTAACCGACTGCGCCACCCAGGCGCCCCAAAAAACAGCTTCTTTACAGTTACATGAGCCCCTGGTTTTCCAGTTTCCTCTTCTTTTGCAACGGCACATTTTGGCTCAACCACTCTCCCATCAATTGAATGAGGTCTTGCAGCCATGGCAGCATCAACCTCAGTCACAGATGAAAAAGTTACAAAACCAAATCCTCTTGATCTTTTGCTCACAGGATCACTCATGACCACACAATCTGTAAGTTTTCCCCATTGCTGGTAGTAGTTCTTCAAATTTTCTTCTGTGGTTTCAAAGCTTAAGCCACCAATAAAGGGTAGATAAAAACTCTAAAGTACAGCATGTCTATAGTGCTAAAGAAAATTATAAGAATGATGTCTCACCAGTTTGAGAATATCAGTAAAGAGAAATTATGAAAAAGAAACAGAAATTCTGGAATAGTTGAAATAATTTACTAGAGAGATTCAACATCAGGTTTCAGAAGGTATAACACAATCAGTGAATTTAAAAGTGGGCCAGTTGAGATTAACCAGTCTGAAGAACAAAAAGAAAAAAAAAATAATAATCAACAGAGCCAAAGAGAAATGTCTGAAACCATCAAGTATATCAATAAATATAATGGGACTTCCAGAAGTAGAGGAGAAAAGAAAGGAGCATAAATAATATTTGAAAGACTAGTGACCAAAACCATTCAAAATTTGATGAAAAATTTTAATCTACACATTCAAAAGGCTGAACAAACTCTAAATAGGATAAACTCATCATAAACAAACTGCTGAAATTAAAAAAACAAACATAAAAATAATATTTTCACAGCAGTAATAATGAAATGACTCACAATGGGGAAGTGATCATCTATAAAACTACCAGCTTATTTCTCATCAGAAGCTATGGAGGCCATAGGGTGCCTTGGTGGCTCAGTCGGTTAAGCATCTCACTTCCGCTAAGGTCATGATCTCACAGTTTGTGGGTTCAAGTCCCACATCAGGCTCTGTGCTGACAGTTCAAAGCCTGGAGACTGCTTCAGATTCCGTATCTCCCTCTCTCTGTCCCTCCCCTGCTCCTGCTCTGTCTCTCAAAAATAAATAAATGTTAAAAAAAGTTTTAAAGAAAAAGAAGAAACTATGGAAGTCACAAGCAGTGGAATGACATACTTGAAGAGCTAAAAGCAAAAACTTTTCAAGCAAAAATTTTATATCCAGCAAAACTATTCTTCAAAAAATGAGAGACAAACCAAGACATATTCACATCTACAAAAACTGAGAGTGTTAGATGCTAATAGATCTATCCCCCACACACAAAAATGCTAAAATGATAGGATACTAGACAGTGATTCAAATCTATATAAAGAAATAAATAACACTGGTAAAATTAACTACATAGGTAAATTTAAGACAAATATATATGTATTTTTCCTTATAATTCATTTTTCCTATCTGATTTAAAAAGCAGCTGCATAAAACAATAAATATAAATTAAATTGATGGGCATATAATGCATAAAGATATAATTTGTCATGATAACAGCATAAAAGGGGTGGAGGACCTCAATTTTTTTATACTATTGAGATCAAATTGCTGTTAATATAAATCAGACTTTTATAAGTTAACAGGTTAGTTGTAGTTCTCAGTGAAATAACTACCAACGTAGGCTAAAATTATACAACATGATAACAACAACAAAAAAGAACTAAAATGGCACATTAGACAATATCACTTGTACACAAAGAAGGCATAAATAGAGGCATTGATGGGGAAAATAAGACACACAGAAGAAAAGGCAAAATTGCAGGTCTTTTTTATTAGTAATTACATAAAATGTAGATGGTTATACTCTTCAATAAAAGGCAGACTGGCAGAAAGGATTTAAAAACATGACGGGGCGCCTGGGTGGCTCAGTCGGTTAAGCGTCTGACTTCGGCTCAGGTCATGATCTCGCGGTCTGTGAGTTCGAGTCCCACGTCGGGCTCTGTGCTGACAGCTCAGAGCCTGGAGCCTGTTTCAGATTCTGTGTCTCCCTTTCTCTCTGGCGCTTCCCGTTCATGCTCTGTCTCTCTCTGTCTCAAAAATAAAAAAATAAACGTTAAAAAAAATTAAAAAAAACATGATATAATTACATATTTTCAATAAAAGACTCACTTTATATTCAAGGACATAAATAGATTGAAAATAAAAGACCATGTGAACAATAAATGAAGGAGAGCTAGAGTGGTGATACTAATATCACACTTTAATATACCTTAAGGCAAACATTGTTACAAGAGATAAAGAAAAACATTATATAATGAAAGAGCATCAGTCCATAAATAAGATATAGCAATTATAAACATATATGTACCTAACAATTGAGCCCCAAAATACACGAAGGAGAAACTGACAGGATCAAGGGGAGAAACTGTTCAACAATAATAATTGGAGATTTCCATGTTCCACTTTCAATAGATAGATAAAACAACTAGTTTAATTATAATACGGAAATAGAAGACTTTATAAACCAACTGGACATAATAGACATCTATAGAACACCCCACCCGACAACAGCAGAATACACATTTACAAGATAGAAAATATGTTAGAAACAGTCTTAATAAATGTAAAAAATTAAAGTCGTAAAAATATGTTCTTTTTTGCAATGAAATGAAATTAAAAATAAATATCAAAATAAAATTCAGGAAACTTACAAATATGTGGGAATTAAACAACACACTCATAAAGAACCCATGAATCAAAGTCACAAGAAGTTAGGAAATACTTTGATATGAACAAAAATTAAAATGAAAAACACCAAAACTTAAGGTATGTAGTGAAAACAGAGCCAAGAGAGAAATTTATAGCTATAAACAGCTACATTAAAAAGGAAAAAAAAAATAAGATCTCAAACCAATACCCTAAAATTCTACCTTAAGACACTGGGAAATAAAAGAACATACTAAGAGCAAACAGAAAGAAGGAAATAATAAATATTAGAGTGAAGAGACAACAGAAGAATAGAAAAACAACAGAGAAAATAATGAAACCAGAAGCTGGTTTTCTGAAGATCAGCAGAAGTGATAAACATTTAGCAAAAAATAGATGACCCAAAACACTAAAATCAGGAAAGAAGGAGGAGACATTACTATAAGCCTTACAGAACAGGAACGATTATAAAGGAATACTATGAACAAATGCTGATAAACTAGATCGGATAAACTAAATGAAATGAATTCTTAGAAACAAACTACTAAAGTGACTCCAGAAGAAATGGAAAATATGGATATGCCTATAATAATAGATCAAGTTCATATTTAAAGTTTTTTTTCAACATTTTTTATTTATTTTTGGGACAGAGAGAGACAGAGCATGAACGGGGGAGGGGCAGAGAGAGAGGGAGACACAGAATCGGAAACAGGCTCCAGGCTCTGAGCCATCAGCCCAGAGCCTGACGCGGGGCTGGAACTCACGGACCGCGAGATCGTGACCTGGCTGAAGTCGGACGCTTAACCGACTGCGCCACCCAGTCGCCCCTCAAGTTCATATTTAAAAAACTATCAAAGACAAAAAAAAAGCCCCGCCTAGATGATTTCACTAGTGAATTCGACCAAAGTTTTGAAGAAACATCAACACCAATCTTTCTCAAACTCTTCCAAAAAACAGAAAAGGTGGGAACACTTTTTATTCAATCTATGAAGCCAGATTACCCTGATCTCAAAGCCAGAGAAAGGCATTACAAGAAACAAAAACTATAGACCAGTAGCTGTTATGAATATAGATGCAAAAATCCTCAACAAAATATTAGCAAACTGACTCCAGCAGCATATTAAAAGGACTACACGTGATAACAAAGTGGGATTTACCCTAGAAATGCAGAGTTGGCTCAGCATACAAAAACCAATCAATATAATACACCATATTTAATAGAATGAGAAAAAACACATTACCATCTCAATGGATGTAAAATTTTTTTTTACAAAATCCAATGTCTTTTCCTAATTAAAACACACAAAATAAAACACTTAATACACTAGAAATAGAAGGGAATGTTTTCAAACTGATGAAGGCCATTTATAAAATAACATCATATTAAATGATGAAAGTCTTGGGGCACCTGGGTGGCTCAGTTAAGCATCCCACTTTGGCTCAGGTAATGATCTCACCGTTTGTGAGTTCGAGCCCTGCATGGGGTTCTGTGCTGATAGCTCAGAGCCTGGAGCCTGCTTCAGATTCTGTCTCTCTTTCTCTCTGCCCCTCCCCTGCTCGTGCTCTGTCTCTGTCTCTCTCAAAAACAAGTAACATTTAAAAAAATGATGAAAGTCTCAAATCTTTCCTCTAAGGAACAAAAAGGATATCCACCCTTAACACGTCTATTCAACAATGCACTAGAGATCTAGACAGAGGCAAGATAAATTGTGCATGTATTCGAGTAAGTGAACAATCACAAGGAAAATATGTTTTATGATTATATAAGGTCCAGAGTCCAGGGTGTCCTGGCTTCTGGAATAAGTTCATACTCCACCTAACTACAGAACTCAGGAACAGCATACCTTTATGTGACTGACACTTCTGTCTGACCCAGGATATTGCCCTGGGTGGCATAATCTCTCATCCCTGTGCTTGTATAAAGAACACAAAGACATTTCAGAATCCTGCCAACGCAGCTCAGAACAGAGTTGGGAATTTCTTTTAGGCCACGAGTGACGGACCTGAAAAGAACTCCTTCCTAAGATGGTGACTCAGCAAACAGGTCTAGATACAAATTCACTTATGAATAATGAGACACATAAAAGTAAGTTTTACTGCTGTTCCTGCTATTATTGTGTGTGTGTGTGTGTGTGTGTATGCGCGCGTGCGCGTGTGTGCGCGCGTGGACGCGTGCATGTATGTGAGCTCATATGTCTAGTGCTTCTAAGAAAAGTATTTGACCACAAAAATAAAGCAGACACTAGGATGCAATTTGCACTAGGGTGCAACTAAGTGTTGGAGCTGTTATTCTCTCAGGGCCGGTCAACCTGACTTCTTATTTCTTCTCATTCCCTAATTACAAACTGTCCCAAAGCTCTCAGTTCAATAATCTCTCATTGCATATTTCTTTTTTTTCCCCATGTCATTCTCATTTCTCATTTTTGCCCACGCAAGTTACTTTGGAGAGTCTCTCTCTGTCCCTATATTTCCCCTCTTCTATCAGTAATGCTCCTGAGTCAGATGCTTTCTGCATAGTTTAAATTTTGCTTTTCTCTCTACTCTAACCTCACAATTCCAACTCCTAGAGTGATCTCACTTCAATCCATCCTTTTCTGCATGTCATTGGAATGCCATTTATTTCAAATATATATACAGATATTAACATTTAATAAGTGTGGTATTTACATTCTAAAAGGTGAGAAAGATGACTTTATAGGATTGAAAACCAACACTCTCATACTAACCACTCTGTGTAATAATGTAATAAAAGTTTTTTCAAAGGAACGTGTTGCTATGGAATTCTAAAGGACTATTAATATTCATAGTGAATACATTTTAATGTGCATCAACTCAGGGTTTTAAGACTAGAGTAGAGAGCCAATCTATACTGACTGTAGTTCTGATTGTTAGTAAGTTGGGGGAAATATCAATGTGTAATAAGACTGTAAATAAGTGATTAATTTTTCCTGATTGGAAAAATAAATAATCAAGGACTATCCAGATACAGAATGGAAAAATTTCTTTCCAGTCATCAGTGGGGTATCATTCAAGTTGTCCTCATATAAGATTTATATTATGCTCCAGAAATGTTTCATGCAAGAATATTATGGCATTGGGTTACTTTGATTTTAACCCCCATGACCTATTCACCTATTCCCCCCACCAATCTTCCCTCTAGTCATCTTCTGTTGGTTCTTTATAGTTAAGAGTCTGTGTTTTGGTTTCTCTCTCTTTTTTTTTTTGTTTTGTTTCTTAAATTCCACATATGAGTGAAATTATATGGTATTTTTCTTTGGCTGACTTATTTTGCTTAGCATTATGCTTTTTAGGTCCATTCACATTGTTGTAAATGGCAAGATTTCATTTTTTTTTTTCGCCAAATAGTGTTCCGTTGTGTGTGTGTGTGTGTGTGTGTGTGTGTGTGTGTGTGTGTGTGTATATATATATATATATATATATATATATATATATCACTTTTTCTTTATCCATTTATCTATTGATAGGCCCTAGGCCTGCTTCCATAATTTGGCAATTTTAAATACTGCTCACTATAAACATAGGGATGCATGTATCCCTTTGAATTAGTGTTTTTATGTTTTTGGAGTAAATACCCAGTAATGTGATTACTGGATCATAGGGTAGTTCTATTTTCATTTTTTTGAGAACCTCTATACTATTTTCCAGAGAAGCTGCATCAGTTTACATTTCCACCAACAGTGCAGGAGGGTTTCTACACATCCTCACCAAAACTTGTTTCTGTGGTTTTTATTTTAGCCATTGTGATAGGTGTGAAATAATATCTCTTTGTAGTTTGAGTTTGTATTTCCCTGATGATGAATGATGTTGAACATATTTTCATGTGTATATCTTCTTTGAAGAAATATCTGTTCATGGCTTCTGTACTTTTAAAAAATTTTTTAATGTTTATTTATTTTTGAGAGGGAGAGAGACAGACAGTACGTGAGTAAGGGAGGGGCGGAGAGAGAGGTGGAGACACAGAATCCAAAGCAGGCTCCAAGCTCTGAGCTGTCAGCACAGAGCTCAACGCAGTGCTCAGAACCACAAACCTGGAGATCATGACCTGAGCCAAAGTCGGACACCTAACTGACTGAGCCACCCAGGCTCCCCACTTCTGCACACTTTAAAAAAAATTTTTTTAACATTTATTTATTTTTGAGAGACAGAGCACAAGCAGGGGAGGGGCAGAGAGGGAGAGAGACACAGAATCTGAAGCAGGCTCCAGGCTCTGAGCTGTCAGCACAGGATCATGACCTGAGCCAAAGTCAGATGCTCAACCAACTGAGCCACGCAGGCGCCCCTCTGCACACTTTTTAATTGGATTTTTTGTTTTTTGGCTGTTGAGTTGTATAAGTTCTTTATATATTTTGGATACTAAGTGTTTATCGGATATGTCATTTGCAAATACAGTAAAACCTTGGTTTGCGAGCATAATTCATTCTGGAAACATGTTTGTAATCCAAAACACTTGTATATCAAAAAGGATTTCAAGAACAATTGGCTCAGTTGTGATCATGTGACATTTGGTGTAACGTACCACTAGTATTATAAGACATATTTTGTTTATCAAGTTAAAATTTATTAGACATGTTTGCTCATCTTGCAGAACACTTGCAGAACAAGGTACTTGCAATCCAAGGTTTTACATACTTTATTTAATTCCATAGGTTGCCTTTTAGTTTTGTTTATTGTTTCCTTTACTGTACAGAAGCTTTTTATTTTGATGCAGCCCCAATACTTTTTTTTGCTTTTATTCCTTTTGCCTCAGGAGAAACATCTAGAAAAATGTTATTATGGCAAATGTCAGAAAAATTACTTCCTGTCCTGTCTTCCAGGATTTTTATGGTTTCAGGTCCCACATTTAGGTCCTTAATCCATTTTGAGTTTATTTTTGTGTATGGTGTAAGAAAGTGGTTCAATGTCATTCTTTTGCATGTAGCTGTCCAGTTTTCCTAGCACCATGTATTGAAGAGACAATACATGGTCTGTGCTCTGTCTCTGTCTTTTTCCCATTGGATATTCTTTCCTGCTTTCTCAAAGATTAATTGACCAGGTAATTGCAGGTTTATTTCTTGGCTTTCTATTCTGTTCTATTGGTCTATGTGTCTGGGTTTTTTGTTTTTTTGTTTTTGTTTTTGTTTTTGCCAGTACCATATTATTTTGATTACTACAGCTGTATAGCATATCTTGAAATCTGGAATTGTGATACCCCCAGTTTTGTTCTTCTTTCTCAAGATTGCTTTGGCTCTTCAAGGTCTTCAGTGCTTTCATTAAAAATTTAGGGCCATTTGTTCTAGTTCTGTGAAATGTTGTTGGTATTTTAATAGGGATTGCATTAAATTTGTAGATTGCCTTGGGTACTGTGAACATTTTAACAATATTAATTCTTCCAATTCATGGAATATTCGTGCCATCTTTAATTTCTTTCATCAGTGTTCTATAGACTTCAGACTACAGTTCCTTTACCTCCTTGGTTAAGTTTATTCCTAGGCATTTTATTATTTTGATGCAGTTGTAAATGGGATTGTTTTCTTAATTTCTCTTTCTTTTACTTCATTATTATTGAATAGAAATGCAACAGATTTCTGTACATTGATTTTGTACCCTGTGACTTTACTGGATTCATTTATCAGTTCTGATAGATTTTTGGTGTAGTCTTTTGGGTCTTCTATCTATAATATTATGTCACCTGCAAATCGTGAAAGTTTTACATCTTCCTTGCCAATTGGATGCCTTTTATTCCTTTTTCTTGTCTGATTGCTGTGCTGGCCTCCACTGACATTCATTCAGGTGAGGAAGGGACACATTGTTAGTTGAGTGAAGGTGAATGTCTAGGCTCCTCGATCATTGCTGAATAGTGGGAGAGGAGTACCAGTTTTTTCTTTGTGTTTGGTTGGTATAGGAGAGTTCTTGCCTGAAAAGTTTCTGTCTTGCTATGTTGCTCATTTCTTGTCCTTTGGCATCAAATGGCAGCCTTTCCTCAAGGATTATTTTATCTTTGCCCATTGACATTTCTGGGTGATTGGTTTCTCCAGTATCTAGTCATGGATATTAGGCAAAAGGAAAACCCAGAAAACTCACATGTATCATTTTTTGAGCCTCAAGGTCCCTAGTCTTTCTACCTTTATCTCTCCACCTTTCAGAGTATTCTTGTATTTGTTTTACATATATTACAGGGTTTTAGGCTGTAGTTATTATGAGGAAAAGAGAAATGCGTGTCTATTCAGTCTTTCTCCAGAACTATATAATGTCTTGGCTTCTTAATTGACTAATGGTATTGTTCCCAATGTCTTCAAGTCTTTAAACAAATGTTCTCACCAAAAGACTAATATACTTGTTTATTTTCTCTAGACACATTTTTTGGACTGTTTCAATCAAACACAATTTAATTTAATTCACCATTGGTCAATGCCTTCTCTTGCTTGACTGAAAAATGAGTACCTGGAACTTATTTTGGTTATAGCCTCAATTTCATTTTTTTTATTTTCATGAAGAAATCCTTCTAACATATTTAATTTAAAATTTTAAAAATTTATCTTAGAGTTGCTTTACCATAATTTGAGAATATTGTGATGAGAGCTACTATGGTAATGCCAATGTATGTTGTTATCTTTTTTTTCCAGTTTTTATTTTAAATTTCAGTTAGTTAACATATAATGTAATATTAGTTTCATGTGTATAATATAGTGATTCAACAATTCCATACAATACCCAGTGCTCATCACAAGTGTACTCCTTATTCCTCATCACCTATGTAATACATTCTCCCACCCACCTCCTCTTTGGTAACCATCAACTTTTTCTCTATAGTTAACAGTCTATTTCTTTTGCCTCTCTCTCTCTCTTTCCCTTTGCTCATTTGCTTTGTTTCTTAAATTCCACACATGAATGAAATCATTTGGTATTTGTCTTTCTCTGACTGACTTATTTCACTACTGCCTAGTTCCATCCATGTTTTTGCAAGTGGCAAGATTTCATTCTTTTTGATGGCTGAGTAATATTCCTCTGTGTGTGTGTGTGTGTGTGTGTGTGTGTGTGTGTGTGTGTGTACCATATCTTTATCCACTCATCAATGGACACTTGAGCTATTTCCAAATTTGGCTATTGTAAATAATGCTTCTATAAACATTGGGATGCATGTATCCCTTAGATTTAGTATTTTTGTATTCTTTGGGTGAATACCTAATAGTGCAATTGCTGGATCATAAGTTAGTTCTATTTTTAATTTTTTACAAACCTCCATACTGTTTTCCAGAATGACTGCACCTCTTTGCATTCCCACCAACAGTGCAAGAGGATTCCCCTTTATCCACATCCTTGCAAACACTTCATTTTTGTGTTGTTGATTTTAGCCATTTTGATAGGTGTCAGGTTGTACTTCACATTGTTCTAACTTGTATTTCCCTGAAGATGAGTGATGTTGAGCATCTTTTCATGTATCTATTGGTCATTTGGATATTTTCTTTGGAAAAAATGTCTATTCATGTCTTCTGCCCATTTTTAAATTGGATTATTTATTTTTGGGTGTCAAGCTTTACTAGTTTTTTTTTTTAATGTTTATTTATTTTTGAGAGAGAGAGAGAGAAAGTGAGCAGGGGAGGGGCAAAGAGAGAGGGAGACACAGAATCCGAAGCAGGCTCCCAGCTCTGAGCTGTCAGCACAGAGCCTGACACAGCACTCAAACTCAACAACTGTGAGATCATGACCTGAGCCAAAGTTGGTTGGACACTTAACCAACTGAGCCACCCAGGTGTCCTTATACTAGTTCCTAATGTATTTTGCATACTAACTCTTTATTGGATATGTAATTTGCAAATATCTTCTCCTATTCCATAGGTTGTCTTCTCGTTTTGTTGGTTGCTTCTTTCTCTGTGCAAAAGCTTGTTATTTTGCTGTAGTCACAAGAGTTTATTTTTGCTTTTGTTTCCCTTGCCTCAGGAGACATATCTAGAAAGAAGTTACTATGCCCAATGTCAGAGAAATTACTGTCTGTGCTTTCTTCAGGGAATTTTGTGATTTCAGGTCTCACATTCAGGTCTTTATTACACTTTGAGTTATTTTTGTGTGTGGTGAAAGAGAATGGTCCAGTTTCATTCTTTTGCTTGTTGCCAGTTTTCACAACATTTGTTGAAGAGATAATCTTTAGCCAGTGGAAATTCTCTCTTGCTTTGTCAGATATTAATTAACCATACACTTGTGGGTTAATTTCTTGGTTTTCTATTCTGTTCTATTGATCAATGTGTCTATTTTTTTTTTTTAACGTTTATTTTATTTTTGGGACAGAGAGAGACAGAGCATGAACGGGGGAGGGGCAGAGAGAGAGGGAGACACAGAATCGGAAACAGGCTCCAGGCTCTGGGCCATCAGCCCAGAGCCTGACGCGGGGCTCGAACTCACGGACCGCGAGATCGTGACCTGGCTGAAGTCGGACGCTTAACCGACTGCGCCACCCAGGCGCCCCTCAATGTGTCTATTTTTCTGCCAGTACCATTCTGTTTTGAATACTACAGATTTGTAATGTAATTTGAAGTCCATAATTGTGATGTCTACAAATTTGCTTTGCTTTTTCAAGGTTGCTTTGCCTATTTGGGGCCTTTCGTGGTTTCATAAAAATTTTAGGATTGCTTGTTTTAGCTCTGTGAAAAATGCTGGTGGTATTTTGGTAGGGATTTCATAACTGTTTAGATTGCTTTCGGTGGTATCGATATTTTAATGACGTTTGTTTTTCTAATCCACGATCATGGAATGTCTTTCCATTTCTCTGTGTAATCTTCAGTTTCTTTCATCAGTGTTTTATAGTTTTCAGTGTAAAGTTCTTTCACTTCTTTGGATAGGCTTATTCCTGGGAATCTTATTGTTTTGGTGCAACTGTAAATAGGATTGATTTAATTTCTCTTTCTGCCACTTCATTATTGGTGTATAGAAATGAAACAGATTTCTATACATTGATTTTGTGACTTTACTGCATTCGTGTATCAGTTCTAGCAGTTTTTTGGTGGAGTCTTTCAAGTTTTCTACATAGAGTATCATGTCATCTGCAAATAATGAGTTTTACTTTTCCTTTGCCTATTTGGATGCCTTTTACTTATTTATTTTTTATTGTTGTTGCCTAATTGCTGTACTAGGACTTCCACTACTACGTGCATAAAAGTGGTAAGAATGGAAATCCCTGTCTTGTTCCTTAATGTAGAGGAAAAGCTCTCAGTTTTTCCCATTGAGGACAATGTTGCCTATGGATTTTCCAGTTATGGCCTTTCTTATGTTGAGGGATGTTCCCTCTAAACCTACTATGTTGAGGGTTTTTATCATGAATTGATGTGTACTTTGTCAAACACTTTTTCTGCATCCATTGAAATGTTCCTATGGTTCTTATGCTTTCTTTCATTAAGGTGGTATATCACATTGATTGATTTGAAAATATTAAACCACCCCTGAAGCCAAGGAATAAATACCACTTCGTGGTGGTGAATGAATTTTTAAATGTATTGGATTTGGTTTGCTAGCATTTTGTTGATTTTTTGCATCTATGTTCATCAGAAATATTGGCCTATAGTGCTCTTTTTTGTGTGGTGTTTTTATCTGGCTTGGTGTCAGGGAAATGATACTCATAGAATGAATTTGGAGGCTTTCCTTCCTTTAGTAATTTTTAGAATAGTTTTAGAGGAATAGCTATTAACCCTTCTTCAAATGTTTGGTAGAATTCGCCTGTGAAGCCATCTAGCCTTGGACTTTTGTTGGTTGGGAATTTTTAACTTACTGATTCAATTTCTTTACTGGTTATTGGTCTATTCAAATTTTCTATTTCTTCATGATTCAATTTTGGTAAGTTATATGTTTCTAGCAATTTATCCATTTCTTCCAGGTTGTGTAATTTGTTGGCATGTAATTTTTCATTGTGTTCTCTTGTTAGTATTTCTGTGGTGTTGGTTGTTATTTCTCCTCTCTCATTTGTGATTTTCTTTATTTGAGTCTTCTCTCTCTCTCTCTTTCTCTCTCTCTTTCTCTCTCATCTCTCTCTCTTATGAGTGTAGTTAGAGGTTTATCAATTTTGCTGATCTTTTCAAAGAACCAGCCCCTGGTTTCATTGATATGTTCTATTGTTTTTTAATTTCTATATCATTTATTTATGCTCTAATATATATTATTTCCTTCCATCTGCTTGTTTGGGGTTTTGTTTCTTGTTCCTTTTCTAGAGTTTTTAGGTGTAAGATCAGGTTTTCTATTTGAGATTTTTTTCTTTCTTCTTGAGGTAAGCCTGTATTGCAATAAACTTCACTCTTAGTACCACTTTTGCCATGTTCCAAAGGTTTTGAATTATTGTGTTTTCATTTTCATTTGTTTCCATGTACTTTGTGATTTCTTCTTTGATTTCTCGGTTGACACATTCATTGTTTAGTAGTATGTCAGTTAACCTCCACATATTTGTGGTCTTTCCAGATATTTTCTTTTTTTTTTTTTTTTTTTTTTTTTTTTAAAATATATTTTTTTCAACGTTTATCCATCTTTGGGACAGAGAGAGACAGAGCATGAACGGGGGAGGGGCAGAGAGAGAGGGAGACACAGAATCGGAAACAGGCTCCAGGCTCTGAGCCATCAGCCCAGAGCCCGACGCGGGGCTCAAACTCACGGACCGCGAGATCGTGACCTGGCTGAAGTCAGACGCTCAACCGACTGCGCCACCCAGGCGCCCCACCAGATATTTTCTTTTGGTTGATTTCTAATTTCAGAGAATTGTTGTCAGAAAAGATGCATGGCACAATTTTGATCATTTTAAATTTGTTGACACTTGTTTTGTGCCTTAATATGTGATCTACTCTGGATAATGTTCCATGTGCACCTGAAAGGAATGTGTATTCTGCTGTTTTAGAATAGAATGTTCTGAATATACCTGTTCGGTTCATCTGGCCCAGTGTGTCATTCAATGCTATTGTCTCCTTGATTTATTTTCACTTTAGATGATCCTTCCATTGATATAAGTGGGTTGTTAAAGCCCCTGTTATTATGGATTATTATCCTTTATGTTGTTATTAATTGGTTTATGTATTTGGGTGCTCTCATATTGGGTGTATAAATATTTACAATTATTATATCTTCTTGTTGTATTGTCCTTTTTATTATTATATTATGTCCTTCCTGGTCTCTTGTTATAGTCTTTGTTTTAAAGACCAGTTTGTTTGATATAAATATTGGTATTCTGGCTTTCTTTTGACATTTATTTGTCTAATAAGGGTTTCTGCATCCCCTCACTTTCAATCTGCTGGTATCTTCAGGTCTAAAATGAGTGTCTTGTGGGTAGCCTATGGATAGGTCTTGGGTTTTTTTAATCCATTCTGACACTCTCGGTCTTTTGATTGTAGCATTTAGTCCATTTACATTCAAAGTAATTACTGATAGATATGTATTTCTTGCCATTTTATTACTGTTTTGTGGTTGTTTCTACAGATTTTCTCTGACCTTTTCTTATCTTTCTCTTTCATACTTTGGTGATTTTCTATAATGGTATATTTGGATTTCTTTCTCTTTATTCTTTGCATGTTTATTAGTGTTTTTTGATATATAGTTACCATTAGTTTTTGCATATAACAGTCTATATTAAGTTGATGGTCATTTAAGATTGAAGACATTCTTTTCTTCTATCCTCCCCATTATAGGTGTATGTTACCATATTTTATATCCTTTTATTATGAGTTCCTTAACTGATTTTTTATAGAAATGCTCATTTTAATGTTTTTGTATTTTCTACATTTCTACTGTCACTTTTGGTCTCTCCTTTCCAATCAAAGAGTTACCTTTAATATTTCTTGCAGGGCTGGTTTAGTGATCATGAACTCCTGTACTTTTTGTTTGTCTGGGAAACTCTGTATCACTTCTTGTATTCTGAAGGATAGCTGTACTGGATAGAGTATTCTTGGCTGCAGATTTCTCCCATTCATCACTTTGAATATATCTCTTCTGGTTTGCCAAGTTTCTGTTGAGAAATATCCAGCTAGACTTATGGGTCTTCCCTTCCCAAAAGAAGTTAATAACTGTTTTTTGTCCTGCTGCTTTTAAGATTTTTTTTTACACTATATTTTTCAAATTTATTTACAATATGTCTTGGTATTGGAGCACCTGAGTGGCTCAGTTGGTTGAACATCCTACTTTGCCTCAGGTCATAATCTTGTTATTCATGAGTTCGAGCCCTGCATCAGGCTTGCTGTTGTTAGTGCAGAGCCTACTTCAGATCCTCTGAACCCCCTCTCTCTTTGCCCCTCCCCCACTTTCACTCTCTCTCAAAAATAAATAAACATTTAAAAAAGAAAAAAAACAATATGTCTTGGTGTTCATCTGCTTTTGTTGATTTTGATGGGAGTTCTCTGTTCCTACCAGACCTGGATGTCTGTTTCCTTCCCCAGATTTGGGAAGTTTTCAGTTATTATTTCTTCAAATAAGTTTTCTGCTTCATTTTCTCTTTGGCAACTCCTATAATACAAATCATGTTTGTTACGTTTGATGGAGTCACTGAGTTCCCTAAGTCTATTCTCCTGTTACATAATTCTTCCTTTTCTCTTTTGTTCAGCTTCATTATTTTCCATTATATTGTTTTCTAGGTTGCTAATTCATTCCTCTGCTTCTTCTAGCCTGCTATGCATTGCATCAAGCCTGTTTCCAATCTCATTTATTACATTCTTCGCCTCTGATTCTTTTTTTACTTCTTACATCTGTGGTAATGGTCTCCCTGATGGCTTCTTTTCTCAACCCCAGTGAATATCCTTATGACTGTTGCTTTAAATTCTCCATTAGGTATGTTACTTATATCTATTTCAGTCTAGATCTCTGGCTATGGCTTTATCTTGTTCTTTCATTTGGCATTCCTCCATCTTCACATTTTGTCTCAGTCTCTGCCTTCTTCTCTGTGTTAAGAAAGCCAGTATGTGTCCTGCCCCTGAAAGTAATGGCCTTATGAAGAAGAGGTCATGCAGTTTCCAGGGCCTGGAACTTCAGGGAATGTCTCTTGTGTGCTGCATGCACTCTGCTGTTGTGTTTTGGCTGCTCTGTCCTTCAGACCAGGAAGTAGTACACAGAGGCTTTCTTTGCCTGCTGTTGGCAATGTTTGGTCCTTGGCCTGAATGTGGCCTGTTTTAACTAGGTGCACTCTGGTCTGCTTGTGATATGAGACCTGTTACCTCCTCCACTGGAGGAGCTCCAGCTCCACTGGAACTGAAATTCTGCAAAATTCTCTGATTGAGAGACATGATGTGGGCAAAAGTTTGTGCTGTCTTCTGGGGAAGGGTCCTGCTGTGCTGGGATCTAAATGAGCTTGACTGAGAAGGGCAGTTCCACCACAGTACAAGGGGATGGGGCTTGGTGTATGCAAGTTAAGTAACCAGTGATGGCATTGTGCCAGTTACCATATGTTGTATGTCCATAGGTTGTTTGCCTTCTCTCCAAGAGCAGCCCCAATGTCTGCAGGGTCTTCTGGAGCCAAGCCCACTGATGACAATTAAAGTCCAGGGTAAGTTCTGATCACAAGAACTCATGAAATTCAGTCCCTCTCACTTTCCAAGCCAATGGCTATGGGAAACATTCTCCTTGTTTATTCCCCTGTGTGCTCCTCTCTCACACACACACTTCTCCATGGTCAGGGCTCCCTTCCCTTTATAGCAGCCAGTATTCATTTCTCCCCTAAGATACATCTCTGCATTTCCTACCTTCTTCAATGTGGTCTCTCCTCTACCTTTAGCTGTGGAGTTTGTTCTGCTAGTCTTCAGGTCAATTTCTGAGGTATTTAAAATGATTTGATAGTTATCTAAGTGGCATTCATGGTCTGAGGTAAGCCTAGGGTCCTCTTACTATGCCACCATCTTCCCTCTATGTTGTTTTCTTTTAGCACAGCTATAATGCTCTTACATAATAAATACATATAATTCAGTAAGAAAATAACCCACACTCCAATATACTTTAAAATTTTTCATTCAAATCTTACTTTTATCTTCTTTTCTTATTTTGACATGACTGGCATTCCCTGCTAATAAAACAAAGACATAAAATAAAGTGTTGCTGTGGTGTGATAGTCTAGCCATTCAAATGATGCTCAATTATAACTGTATCACTGCACTACAAGCAGTCTTGATTGCAGCTACTCATCTTTATTATTGTAGTGCAAAACAGTTATAGACTATACACTAAGATTGAACATAGATGAGTTCTATGGGCACTAAAATTTGAATTTCACATTTTTGCATCACGTTTTTTTCATTTTTTTTCAATGATTTTAAAATGTGAAATCTATTCTGAAATCACAAGCCTTCCAAAAATACATGTCAGACTTCATTTGGTTTGTGGACCAAAGTCTGACTATATCATTTTTGGCTTCATAGAGTATAACAAAGTGATGAGGAGACACATGGAATTCGGCAGAGATTCCCTCATTTACTGTGAGGTGTCCGCACTCAGGGTTCTTCAAAACCCATGGGATAACCCTTGGTTTACCCTCAAATATTCAATCCTATGCTGTCTTCTCAGTGGCTGTTGTGATCTGCTGCTGTAGTGTTTGGGAGAAATGGGATCCCTGAGCTTTATCTATAAAGATTGAAACTTGCTCAGAGACCTAAGGGTTACCTGAATTATATTATAAAACTTCTATTGTAGAAACAGCAATAAAGTTGGTCCAGATGTCAATAAGGAAATTTTCTGTCATTCATTTTTCAGAATTCCACCCTGAAGCAGATGTAAACACCTATCCTCTCTTACGTCTAGGGATCATCATTTTTATTATTTTCCTGTGCAAAAACGAATATTGTAATAGTGGTAAGTTAGTTAACATGTAAAGTCATGGTATCATAAGGGTTCATTACTCTGACCAATTTTGACATGGTTCCTGAATGATGATTATAACAGAGATGAGGGGAATCTGCCTTCTCATTATAAAAACAGAATTAGAAGTAAGAGATGTGACAGTCTCACTTTATTGTTTACTTTTTACTTTTTCACATTTATTTCTAAGCCACCTAATTAAGAGAGATTTTGACAAACTGCAATTCATCAAGTATTTCATTCTCAAAATTGTAAAGTTTCTCAAAACATGTCTTTAAAATTAACAGTATAAATAATGTTTAACAGGAAAATCTGTAATATTTGAATTACTTATGAAATATTTGATTATTTTGATAACAAGTCATTGAAAGAAGATTCTCTCAGTCTCTCTGTCTTGTTATTTCAACTGTTAGGATTAGAAATAACTTGGGGCACCTGGGTGGCTCAGTCAGTTGAGTGTCCAACTCTTGATTTTGGCTCTGGTCATGATCTCACATTCATGAAATCGAGCCCCATGTCTGGCTCTGCACTGACAGTGTGAAGCTCGCTTGGGAATCTCTCTCTCTCCCTCTCTCTCTGCCCCTACCCTGCTCACATGTGCACCTGTGCTTTCTCTTTTCTCTCAGAAAAATAAGCAAATAAACTTGAAAAAAAAAAAAGAAATAACTGGTTGAAGTTGTAAAGAGTTTGAACTCTAAAGAGTTCTCTAAAGAGCTCTGTAGAGTTCTTTATATATAAAGGAGAATTTTAATAATAGGATCTTTCTCATTATTGAGTATTTTTATAAAGAAATTTCACTACTGATAGCATGTAATCAAAATCTTAATGGTCATATAAATAAATTATTTTCATGATTAGAGAATAGTTCTTCTATTACAGAATGGATTCCTAAGCTAGATGGAGGATTAAAATATATCATAAATAATGTGAAAGTGTAAAAAAGAAATCTTAAATTCTCAAGCAAGATTTATGGGGAAATGTTAAAAAATCTTTACCACATATTTTTCAGAATTTTTACAATTTACAATTTTTACTATTTCCAAAAAAAATCCTACTTAAAAGAGATATAATCTGCAGTGCCTACAAATTAAAAAATCCTGAATATGCAGAAATTTACAAGTGAATAAATTGGGATTTATTTCAATATAGATTCAAAGAAGGCAATAGGAATCAGTGATTATTAATGAATGAAATCCTATACAATATGTTTTATTCTGAAAACAAACACACTGGATTTAAAGAAATGCTATTAAATAAAAGCAAGACAAAATTAAAAAAAAATTCAATTTAAGTGAGTAAACATATAGTCAACCTAACGATAAAAATGGATATTGATACAAAACAGGAAGCAAAATTTGAATAAATATCTTTTAAAGTTCCTAATAATACAGGGCGCCTGGGGGGCTCAGTCGGTTGAACATCTAACTTTGGCTCAAGTCATGATCTCGTGGTTTGTGAGTTCGAGCCCCGCGTTGGACTCTGTACTGACAGCTCAGAGCCTGGAGCAGGCTTCTGATTCTGTGTCTCCCTCTCTCTCTGCCCCTCCCCCACTCACACTCTGTCTCTCTCTCCTTCAAAAATAAATAAACATTAAAAAAAATTTTTTTAAGTTCCTAATACATTAAAACAATAAACATACTATTAGAATCTGGTACAAAGTATATGGTCACACAATCTAATTTAAGGAATCAGGCACAATATCTGTATGAGGACTAATTGCAACTATTTCACTGAAGATGATTATAAAGCAGGCATCAGGAAAGCTGCTATTCTAAAAGCTGTTGTGAAGGGCACCTGGGCGGGTTGGTCAGTTAAGCATCCATTCTAAGTTCAGGTCATGAGCTCAAGGTTTGTGGGTCTGAGCCCTGATTCAGGCTCTGTGCTGACAGCTTGGAGCCTGGAGCCTGCCTTGGATTCTGTGTCTCCCTCACTCTCTCTCCCTCCCCGGCTCATGCTCGCTCTCTCTCTCTCTCAAAAAAAAATAAATAAACATTAAAAAAAATTAAAAGCTGCTGTGATATAAGCAATGGACTGGTTTTTCTTTGTGTGGCTCTTATAAATCATCACAACTCTAATGGGTAATATTCAGACCTATAGCATTGCAAAGATTCTGCACGGTCAACCCTAGATGTAAAAATCAACCAGTCATATCCATGTGTTCTTATGTTAGTCTTCACCATGCTACATATGCACTGGACATGGAACCACTAAAATCCTCCAATGACCTTCTCCATGAAATGGATGGGTTTAGGGCTGGCTTCACACATACACAACTTATGCAGTTGTTCAGGACCCACTGCTGAGAATGCCCTCTGCTTGGTGTAATGCTGTGCTTTCACTATGCTGGACTTTCAGTAAGTTTGTCTTTGAATATCTGTTTTATAAATAAAGTCCAATGAGGTAATAGACCATGCATATGAGCAGAGGAAGCAGCACACAGTTGTGCTCCAGCAGCAGTCCACACACAGTGGGGTCAGGCCTGTGGCTAACACAGGCAATGCACAAACACTTTAATTGGTGCAATGCGTATCCAAATGCCTGTGGCAAGCAGAATAACATGGGGCCAAGGAAGTGACTGGCACAGGCTTACAAATAGTAACAAAAGTTAAAGACTGTCACATTCAATTTATAAAAGAAACTTATGTTTATACAAAACTTTGGATGGACCAGTTATTAATGAAGACTATATTTAAAACAAATTTTTTAAATGTTTATTTATTTTTGAGAAAGAGAGAGACAGAGCACGAGTGGGGGAGGGGCAGAGGGAGAGGAGACACAGAATTCGAAGCAGGCTCCAGTCTCTGAGCTGTCAGCACAGAGCCCAACATGGTGCCTGAACCCACGAACCGAACCATGAGATCATGACCTGAGGTGAAGTCAGATCCTTAACTGACTGAGTCATCCAAACGCCCCAATGAAGAAGACTATTTTTAAGTTAATTTACCTGGGAATTAAAGATCCAGCATTACAGTGCATAAAAAGACATTTTGAGTTATAAACAAATCATGAAGCCACTTTCAGTTTCTTGTACAGCATACACGTTACCGAACATGTCAGAGAAACATCAAAATGCCATTACATAAATTTATCAGGACCTCCTGAATGGCAGAGTGAGATCTCCATAAATACACTTCTCCAAAAAAAGCAATGAAACACTGGCCAAATGGTCAAAATCAGAATTCTGGAAGTTAACCATGATGTACAACAATTCAGGGAGTATTTATTCAGGAAGAACTGCTGAAATTCTTAAGAACAGTAGGAGTTTGTGCCTTGTAACTTGGCCTGCTCCTAACTTGGCTTGCTCCTATCCCTCTCTCTCCAACTCTGTGGTAGCCTTTAAAATAGCAGCCTTGCAACCATGGTAGCTGTGAAACAGAAGCCTTAAGACAACCAGAATATGGCCAGATTGACCTGTTTCATAGCTCCCTGGAAAAGCACCTTTCACTGGACATTGTCATTATTTGATCTGGTTTAGAAATTCTTTCATTGGAAAAACCCTATCCTCAGGGAATTTGTCAAAAACAATCAACTGCATATTTTTACATCTACCTAAAAATATGGTATCAGTCACGCAAGTAAGAGGCAGAACAAAACTTTTAAAGGAAGATCTGGGCAATGAGATGTCCAAAGGACACTTTGAAAAACTCTGATTTGGAAATCTAGAAAACTGCATGCATGTGCAGGGCTATGTGCATGTCCAGGAGAGCCTAAGAGGTCCCCAATATCTCAGCTCTGGTTGACTGAGGCTGGAAACGGAAAGCGAAGGCTAAAGCCAAGTTATAAAGTTTCTGAGCATCACAGGCATCCCCTAACACACACAGAGCCCCTTAGCAAAAGGTGGGAAATGTTTTGGCTCAAAGCAGTAGTAACAAAATCTCTGACCGATCGTTAACTGACCAGTAAGCTAAGTGCTCAGAGACTTCAGTGGCTACACACTACATGGAATTCAGACTTCACAGAGTTACGAAAACCACTAACCAAATAAAGAGCAGCAACAACAACATGCCTTGGGGGAGGGAGAGGAATCAGATTTCCGGAGTTGACACAGTATATTTTCTAACACTTCTGGTTTTTATCCAAAAATTAGGAGACACAAAGAAGCAGGAAAGTATGGCCCACATGCAGAAAAAAAAAAGACAGAAACTGTCCTGGGGTGGAGGGAGTGGGTCAGTGTTGGACTTATTAGACAAAGATTTTTAAATAAGTTATTATAAATATATCAAAGCTTGCAAGGAAACCAATTCTTTGAGTTAAATAATTAAAGGCAAGTATGACAGTGATGTCCATCAAACAGATAATAAAGATAGAGAGTAAAGAGATATTATAGAAACTTTTTGTTGAAAAGTGCAAAAAGAATATTTTCTTTCAAGTGCAAATGAGTATTAAGAAGAATAGACCTTATGCTAACCCATAAAACAAGTACTAATATATTTTAAAAGATGAAATCATATACAACATGTTCTTTGACTACAGTGAAGTTATTTTACAAATCAGCAACAGAAGGAAATTTGAGAACAAACATTAGGCACATAAGTTATTATTTTAATTTTTTAATTTTAATTTTTTAAACTTGATTTATTTGAGAGGGAGAAGGAGTGCACATGTATGCACAGGGGAGGGGCATAAAGAGAGGAAGAGAGAGAGAGAGAGAGAGAGAGAGAGAGAGAGAGAGAATCCCAAGCAAGCTCTGCACTGTCAGCACGGAGCCCAATGCGGGGCTCGAACTCACAAACTATGAGATCATGACATCAGCCAAAGTTGGATGCTTAATCAAGTGAGCCACCCAGGCACCCCAGGTACATAGGTTTTTTAAATATCCAATGGGTCAAAGATGAAATTTTAAGGAAAATAAAATATTTTCATTTGAATAAAAATTAAAACACACTTTCATTCAATTTCATGACTGAGAACGGTATATCCATTGCATGGGTGTACCAGATATGGTTTATCCATTTCTCTGTCGATAGATTCTTCAATTCTTCCTGCATCTTTTGCCTACTGTTAACAGTGCTGCTATGACTATTTCTGAATGAGTGTTTGAATACTTGTTTTTAATATTTCCGGGGCATATACTGAAGAGTAATTTTCTGGGTCATATGGTATTATATGTTTAACTTTTTTGGAGAAACATCAAAGTGTTTTTCACAGCAGCAGCACCACTTTACATTCCCACCAGCAATGTACTAGTTTGGATTTCCCAACATCCTCCAGAACACCTGCTGTTCTCCATTTTACAAAAAAATTACAGTAGTCCAATTGCATATGTAGTGGTAACTCATTGTGTTTTGATTTGTATCTTCCTAATGACTAATGATATTGAGCATCTCTTCATGTGCTTATTGACCTCCTTGGACAAATGTCTGTTCAAGTCCTTTACACATTTTTTTTTTAATTTTTTTTTCAACGTTTATTTTTATTTTTGGGACAGAGAGAGACAGAGCATGAACGGGGGAGGGGCAGAGAGAGAGGGAGACACAGAATCAGAAACAGGCTCCAGGCTCTGAGCCATCAGCCCAGAGCCTGACGCGGGGCTGGAACTCACGGACCGCGAGATCGTGACCTGGCTGAAGTCGGACGCTTAACCGACTGCGCCACCCAGGCGCCCCACTTTTACACATTTTTTAAAAAGGGTTGTGGTTTTTTTATTGATGAGTTATAAGAGTTCTTTATACATTCTTACTACTAGGTTCTTATCAGATATATAATTTCCAAATATTTTCTCTAGTCTACAGATTGTTTTTTAACTTTTTTTGACAGAATTCTGTGATGCACGAAATTTTTAATTTATGAAGTCTAATTTATCTACTCTTTCTCTTGTGCTTTTTGGTGTTTTCTTTTTCAATATATGAAATTTATTGTCAAGTTGGTTTCCATACAACCATTAGTGCTCATCCCAAAAGATGCCCTCTTCAATACCCATCACCCACCTTCCCCTCCCTCCCACTCCCCATCAACCCTCAGTTTGTTCTCAGTTTTTAAGACTCTCTTATGCTTTGGCTCTCTCCCACTCTAACCTCTTTTTTTTTTCCTTCCACTCCCCCATGGGTTTCTGTTAAGTTTCTCAGGATCCACATAAGAGTGAAAACATATGGTATCTGTCTTTCTCTGTATGGCTTGTTTCACTCAGCAGAACACTCTCCAGTTCCATCCACGTTGTTACAAAGGGCCATATTTCATTCTTTCTCATTGCCACGTAGTACTCCATTGTGTATATAAACCACAATTTCTTTATCCATTCATCAGTGGACGGACATTTAGGCTCTTTCCATAATTTGGCTATTGTTGAGAGTGCTGCTATAAACATTGGGGTACAAGTGCCCCTATGCATCAGTACTCCTGTATCCCTTGGGTAAATTCCTAGCAGTGCTATTTCTGGGTCATAGGGAAGATCTATTTTTAATTTTCTGAGGAACCTCCACACTGTTTTCCAGAGCGGCTGCACCAGTTTTCATTCCCACTAACAGTTCAAGAGGGTTCCCATTTCTCCACATCCTTTCCAGCATCTATAGTCTCCTGATTTGTGTTTGTGCTTTTTGTGCCATTTATAAGAATCCATGGCCAAAACCAAAGTCATGAAGAGGTATCTCTATGTTTTCTTTTTCTTTTCTTTTTTAAAATTCTTTAATGTTTATTTATTTTAGAGAGGGGGAGAGAGAGAGAGAGAGAGAGAGAGAGAGAGTAGGGGCAGGGGAGGGGCAGAGAGAGAGGGAGAAACACAGAACTTGAAGTGGGCTCCAGGCTCCATGCTGTCAGCGCAGAGCCAGATGTGGGGCTTGAACTCACGAACTGTGAGATCATGACCTGAGCTGAAATCAGACGCTTAACCGATTGAGCCACCCAGGCGCCCCTCTCTATGTTTTCTTATAAAAGCTTTATAATTTTAGTTCCTGAATTTAGGTCTTTGATCCATTTTAAGTTAATGTACTTTATTTGGGGCGGCCAGAGTCCAACTTCGTTCTTTTGCATGTGGACATCTAGTTGTTTCAACACAATTTGTTGAAGAGATTATTCTGTTCTTATAGAATTGCCTTGGTATCTTTATTAAAAATCAATTGACACTAGATTTATCAGATCATTTTTGAATTTTTGATTCTATTCCATTGGTCTATATATCTATCTTTATCTCAGTACCAGACTGTTTTGATCATTGTTGCTTTGCAGTTAGTATTAAAATCAGAAAGTTTTAGTCCTCCAAGTTTATTTTTTTCTTTTTTATGATTGTTTTGTCTATTTTGGGTCCCTTACACTTTCATAAGAACTCTAGTATCAGTGCTTCCATTTCTGTAAAAATAATAATAATAATAATAAATTAATTAATTAATAATTCTTGGGATTTGATAACAATTGCATTGAATCTGTAGATCTTTTTGGGGAGTATTGCCATACTAGTAATATGAAGCCTTCCATTCAGTGAACATGGGAGATCTTTACATTTATTTAGGCATATGTTAATTTCTTTTAGAAATGCTTTCTACTTTTAAATGTACAAGACCTCTGCCCCCTTGGTTAAATTTATTCCTTTTTTTTTTTCTTTCATGAGCTATTGTTAATGGAATTGTTTTCTTAATCTCAATTTTGGATAGTTTATTGCTTATGTATAGAGGTAAAACAATTTGTATGTTGATCTCATATTCTGCAAATTTGCTGAACTTGTTTAAAAAAATAACCAGAAAAAGGTGGTCTACCAGAACAGAAGAGCTTTTTGACAACACCCGCCTTACTCTAGGGCAAATAACAACTGTTTCCCCCAACTTCCCAATACTTTCAGCTTACTTTAAGGAAGAATTAAGCTTCCACTCCTAGCTAGCAGCATAAGGCAGAAGGAGGCTGTACAAAGATGTATTGGGCAGCACTCTGTTTTCATTCCACACTGGTGTCTGTGGGATCCAGCTAAGCTTTCATCCCTGTATAGCAGAGAGATGAGGTGAGGCCATGCTCTGCTTTCCCCAGGAAAGTATCAGTGGGACTAAGGGATAAGCTGAATTGCATTTCCACTAGTAGCAAATGTGGCAGTGATAGTCAGCACTCTGTTTCTACCTGCAACCAATAGGAAACTGAACTTCCAGTCCCATCCTGGAAACACGTTATACATAAATCGCGTGACTGCCTGCCAGTAAAAAAGAATAAATAGAATCCACAGCCTCACAACTTAATGCCCAAAGTGTCTAGAATAAAATAAAAATTTCACCCTTCATGTCAAAATCAAAGGCAATCACACCTGAACAACAGTGGACAATTGACAGAAACCAACACTGAGATGACACAGGTATTGGAGGTATCTGACATGGATGGTAGAGTTACAATAATAAAAATGATTCAATGAGCAATTAAAACTCTTGAAATAAGGAAAAATGGAAAAATTTAGGAGAGAAATAGATTTTATAAATAACCAAAGGAAAATGTTAGAACTAAAAAATATAATAACTGAAATAGAAAAATTACTTGATCTCAATGCATGCTAAATTTAAGATGACAGAGGAAGGAAACTAAACTTAAAGATAGATCAATAGAAATTACCTTATCATGGAAAAAGTGAGAAAACAGACAAAGAAACAGGGACTTGGAACATGTGGACAATATAAAAGTAATCTATTGTTTGTGTTATCAGAGTCCTCAGAGAGATTACAGAGTATGGGGATGAAAACAAATATAGACAAGATAATGGTGAAATGTAAAACTCTACAGATTCAAGATACTGAAATGTCCACAAATGGGATAAACTTAAAGAAACCCACAGTGAAATCTCACTACACATCTTTAGAATGGCTAACATTTAAAGACAAAACAGAAAAATATCCAGTGATGGTGAGAGTGTGAGGAAACTAGATTTATAACATTGCTGGTGAGCATGTAAAATGGTACAGCCATCTATTAAATAATGTGGCATTTTCTTATAAAAAAATATGCACTATTGTGTAAATAAAAAATCACACAGGCATTTATCCTAAAGAATAAAGAAATAAAAACTTACGCTCACACAGAATCTTCTATGCAAATATTCGAACAATTTTACTTGTATTAGCAAAAAAAAACAAAAAAAAAAAACAAAAAAAAACTGGAAACAAAATAAATACCCTTCAATAAATGAATAGTCAAACTGTGGCAAATGAGTACAGTGAATACTATTCAGCAATAAAATGGAGTAGACCATTGATTCATACAACAAATGTGATGGACTTCAATGGCATTGTGCTTAGTGGGCAAAAAAGTCTATCTCAAAAGATTATGTAATGTATGATTCCATTAGTATAACATCTGAAAAATGACAAAAATACAGAGATAGAGTATAGATTAGTGGTTGCCAGGGGACAGGGAAGAGCAAGGGTGGGGAGTGGGAATATAAAGAGACTGCACAAGAGATTTCCTTTGTAGTTATGGGCTAGTTTTATATCTTGATTGTGGTTTCTTGAGTGTATAGATGAGAGAAATTGCATTCACACACACACACACACACACACACACACACACATACACATCAATGCATGGAAAAATGATGAAACTCAAATGTGGCATGCTGTATACTTAACAGTATTATACCCATGTCAATTTTTTGGCTTTGATATTTTGCTACAATTATATAAGATGTTTTCTATCATTAGCAGGGTCTGGGTAAAGGATACACAGGGCTTTATACAAACATTTTAAAAAGAGGGGAAAACTATGGTTGCTGTACTACATGAGGTAAATAAAAAGATTAGAAATGAATGAATGAAAATTCATAGCAGAGAAATAGAAACTAGAAAAATAGTTAAATCAAAATTTGGGAACTGAAAAATATAATATCTAAAATTTAATTACTGCATTAGCTCCATAGCAGAATGTATGATAAGCAAAAAGACCAGAAAATGGAATACAAAACCACAGAATTTTCCTATCTGAAGAACAGTAATGAAAATATATTGAAACAATGAACAAAGCTGTGGAAGAAGTGTGAGATAATATTAAAAGTTCTATTATGCTAAGCAAAATAAGTCAGTCAGAGAAAGACAAATGCCATATGATTTCACTCACATGTAGAATTTAAGAAACAAAACAGATGAACATTAAGAGAAAGGAAGGAAAAACAAAATAAAAACAGAGAGGGAGGCAAACCATAAGAGTCTCTTAAATACAGAGAACAAACTGAGGGTTGCTGGAGGGGAAGTGGGTGGGGGGGATGGGCTAAATGGGTGATGGGCATTAAGAAGGGCACTTGTTCAGATGAGCACTGGGTGTCATATGTAAGTGATGAATCACTGGTTTCTACTCCTGAAACCAATATTACACTGTAGGTTAAGTAACTGGAATTTAAATAAATAATATTTTTTTTAATCTGTAAAAAAGAGAGTTCTAATGCAGGAAACAGTCAACAAAACTAAAAGACAGCCTACTGGATGGGGAAAGATATTTGCAAATGGCATATCTGATAAAGAGTTAGTATCCAAAATACATAAAGAACTTATAAAACTGAACACCCAAAAAATAAATCATGCAATTAAAAAATGAATAGGAGGGGCGCCTGGGTGGCTCAGTCGGTTAAGCGTCTGACTTCAACTCAGATCAGGATCTCACGGTCAGTGAGTTCGAGCCCCGCGTTGGGCTCTGGGCTGATGGCTCAGAGCCTGGAGCCTGCTTCCGATTCTGTGTCTCCCTCTCTCTCTGCCCCTCCCCATTCATGCTCTGTCTCTCTCTGTCTCAAAAATAAACGTTAAAAAAAATTAAAAAAAAAATGAATAGAAGACATAAACAGAAATTTCTCCAAAAAAATATACAGATGGCCAAAAGACACATGAAAAAATGCTCAATATCTCTCTTCATCAGGGAAATGCAAATCAAAACTACAATGAGATATTACCTAACACCTGTCAGAATGGCTAAAATGAAAAACCCAAGAAACAACAAGTGTTGGTGAGGATGTAGAGAAAAAGGAACCCTCAGGCACTGTTGGTGGGAATGCAAACTGGTGCACCCACTCTGGAAAATAGTATGGAAGTTCCTCAAAAAGTTAAAAATGGAACTACCCTATGACCTTGCAATTGTCCTACTGGATATTTACTAAAGAATACAAAAACACTAATTCAAAGTGATACATGCACGCCTATGTGTAACAGCATTATTTACAATAGCTGAAATTATGGAAGCAGCCCAAGTCTCCATCATTTGCCCAAGTCTCCATCAATAAATGAATGGATAAAGAAGAAATGGAATACATACACAGTAGAATATTATTCAGTTATAAAAAAGAATGAAAACTTGCCATTTGCAACAACATGGATGGAGCTAGAGAGTATAATGCTAAGCAAAATAGTCAAAGAAAGACAAATACCATAAGATTTCATTCATATGTGGGATTTAAGAAACAAAATAAATGAACAAATAAAAAAAAGAGACAACCCAAAAAACAGACTCTTAACTGCACAGTAAAACCTTGGATTGTAACTTGTTCTGTGAGTGTTCCACAAGATGAGCAAACATTTCTAATAAATTTTAACATGATAAACGAGTAATGTCTTGCAATACAAGCAGTACATGACACTGAATGTCACATGATCACAACTGAGCCAATGGTTCTTGAAATTTGCTTTGATATATGAGTGCTTTGGATTACAAGCATGTTTCTGGAATGAATTATGCTCACAAACCAAGGTTTTGTAGAGAACAAAGAGAGGGTTACCAGAGGGGAGGTGGGTGGAGGGATGGGTAAAATAGATGATGGGGATTAAGAGTGTACTTAACATGATGAGCACTGACTAATGTATAGAGTTGTTGAATTAAAATATTGTACACCTGAAACTAATATAACACTGTATGTTCATTATATTAGAATTAAAGTAGAAAACTTAATAAAAAAGAAAAGAAATATTCATGGTGTGTATACGTTTTCTGAATGAAGATATTTGGTAATTAAAAAAAAAAAAAACCTTTTAGCGCATAAATAATGAGCTTCCCAGAATGAGAGAGGAAAGATTGGAGCATAAAATTTATTTGAAGAAGAATGTCAAAATTTTCTCAAACTTGGTAAGAGATTTAAATTTAAGGATGCTTAAATGCTTGGCAAAAGTATAAGCAGAATAAACTCAAAGAATACCTATGTTCCTAGAAGCACTGCAATCATAATTTTTGAAAACCAAGATGAGAAATGACTCTTAAAGTTATCTAAAGTAAAACAAAGGAGAAATGATTCAAAACCAGCTGATTTCACACCAGAAATCATAGGAGCAAGAATACAGTAAAGCAAAATCATTAAAATGCTAAAAGAAAAGACTGTCAACCCAGTAGTCTATATATTCAGTGAAAACAGACTTCAGCAGAAAGACAAAGACTAACACATGGAAGAAAGAAAAGTCAAGGAATTAGTTACCAGATTTGTCTCCTAAGAAATGCTAAAGAAACTTCTGCAAGCATGCAAGCATAAGGGAATAACAGAAGGAGCCAATGAGAAGGGAACCACATGTGGATAGAAATGATAGATGAAGAGATTTTGAATCTGAAAATCACAAATTTCTATTTTGTTTTGAAAACGTGAAAAAAGGTGTTTTCTCTTCATCCATAGAGAAAGGATATAATTAATAAATGACCTCATCAATTTTAACTTCTTTTAATTCATTTTTATGTTGTATCTATTAGTTGAAATAAGTTATTTTGTTTAATGCATATATTCAGAGAAAAGGGAAGAATTCAAAGGGAAATTTATCTCCACCAAAATAGAAAACATATCATTGAAGGAAAACCTGTCCTGGATTATATGAAAACAATGCTCTTGGTACTTTGGCATTTTGTAAAAGTAGAGTTTGCCCCTAAAAGAACTAATATTTGATCCTCCATACCATTATTTGTGAATTACTTCAATTATTTTATTTAATCAACATTTCTCATTTGTTTTGCAGAGAAAATAAAAGATGTGAGTTTCAAGTCTTAAATCACTTAGAAAGATATTATTGTAGCAAACTCAGCTTCAGACAGTAACAAGAAAAGGGGTTCAGTATCCTCACATTATACCAAATAAAGATTTCTTCATAATATATCAATCTACTCCCTTGATACTAAGCCCCTAAAAATATATAATTTGCAGATATTTTCTCCCATTATGTACATTATCTCTTCCCTTTCTTACCTTTTGATACATAGTTTTCACTTTTTGTGAAGTTAGGTTTGTCTATTGTTTTATTTTGTTATTTGTGCATTGGTGTCACCTTTAAGAATCCATTCTTAAATCCTAAATCATGAAGATGTACCTCTGAATTTTTTAAAAAGACTTTTATTGTTTTTAGCTCTTATATTTTGGTCTTTCACCCATTTTAAGTAAATACTATAAATGCAGCAGAACATTAAAAAAATGAATAAGACAGTCCTGTCTATATAATTTATTAGTTGGAGGTTTTTGCTGACCATTTTTAGAGCATTTTAAGTGCCCTACTCTAATAGAATAAAAGAAGCATGATGATAAATTGCTAAATGGATTGTCAAATAAAGTGGCTGAAATAAGAAGATAAAACAATAAGTAGCATACTAGCTTTAAGTTTTTGAGAGTCTGCCAAACCCTTTACATAGTATTGCTCTGTATTACATAGTATTACATAGCAGTACATAGTATTTGGAGACTGCTGCTTTACCCCAATGTTTTGTATTGTTTTTTTTTTTTTTCTTTTACTGAAAATATCTTTCCCTAGTAATATAATATTCACTTTGGAAAAAATTCCAATTCTGAAATAAAAAACTGGGAAACGCAGCAAGTAATGTAGTCTTGAGCTAATGTTTATTCTTCTGCATAAGTGTCATAACTTCCAAAGAACTTTTGTTGATCAAATGTGATGCTGCTTGCAAAGCATGTATCACAGAGCTTAGTGCAAACAAAGTGCTTAGTGAACGTCAATGGCAATGGTGGTGGTGGTAGTGACAATGGTATTGATGATGACGATGACAATGATATGCCTAAAGAAGACTTTAGGAAATTATTTTGGGGGATATTGAGCTCAGTCACAATAAATTTAAAATTATTTTTCTACTTTTTACCATTTGATACAAAGCAATGTGGACCCCCATAGGTTTTTCCAGTAAAACATCTAGAAAATAATTCTATTTTTTTTTCTCTGAAGTGTCTAACCAATTATTTCACAATAGGTGAAAAGATTTTTGCAAGATTTTTTTTGTTCATTTTGTTTCTGCTTCATAGTGATTCTTTTATTACTCCTTTTATTTTTCAGATCAATTTAATACAAAATGTGATGTTCCTATCATCTGTTTCATAGTGATTCTCATATTTCTCTGTTTTATTTTTCAGGTGAACTTACGAAAGAAAATGGTAAAATTTAACAATTATTTACAAAACATGATGTTCCTATCGTCTGTTTCATAGTGATTCTCATATTTCTCTGTTTTATTTTTCAGGTGAACTTACGAAAGAAAATGGTAAAATTTAATGATTATTTACAAAATATGATGTTCCTATCGTTTGTTTCATAGTGATTCTCATATTTCTCTGTTTTATTTTTCAGGTGAACTTAGGAAAGAAAATGGTAAAGTTTAATGATTATTTACAAAATACGATGTTCCTATTGTCTGTTTCATAGTGATTCTCATATTTCTCTGTTTTATTTTTCAGGTGAACTTAGGAAAGAAAATGGTAAAATTTAATGATTATTTACAAAATATGATGTTCCTATCATCTGTTTCATAGTGATTCTAATATTTCTCTGTTTTATTTTTCAGGTGAACTTAGGAAAGAAAATGGTAAAGTTTAATAACAATTTGTTTATAAAATATGATCTTCCTATATGGATTTGTGCTTGTTTCTTCCTTTTTCCATGTATTATTTTCCTCTGTATAATTTTCTTTCATGATTTTCATTTATGTGTATTATATTACAACTTCCCTTACCTATTTCTTTCTTTGTTCTTCTCCCATTAGTTAACTCACTTCTCTCATTCACCCTTATCTTAATCTAATGTATTATTTTTCAGCTGTCTCCATGATGCTAGCAATAACTTCTTCTAGTGGCTTTGAGATAAGTGAAATCTAATCTGAGAAGATATTTGAAAGAGCTCTCATGGTGCTTGCTGTGCCCACAGTCTGATTCTAAGTAAAACTGAAACTCTTCTATGCAAGGCACTATTTAAAAAAAAAAAATGCAATAGGCTGTTCCTTATATAGGACGTCACTATTCTACCTTTTGACTGAAGCCTCAGCTGGCTCGACCAAACGTGGAGGATTATGGCATAATGACTGAGTGTTTAATTTGCAGTTTAACATACCTGGGTTCAAGTCATTGTCCATTTACCAACAGAAACTTCATCATGTTACTGACCCCTTTGATTCTCAGATCTTTATTCTGTAAACAGAAGAGCACTACTTCACCATTATTTTGCTAGTATTCAATTGAGTGATTACATAAAACCATTAGATAATCCCTATCTCATTGGAAGCACTGAAAAAACTACAGCTGTTACTGCACAGATGATGGCTAGCATAACAACATTGCAGGTGAAGATATTCATTAATATCAGCATTATAAACTAGTTCAAAAACAATAAACCACTGGGGGATTTGGTAATTTTCTCTTAGACTTCAACTGTAAGATTATTTATGTAAGCATGTGATATATATTTGTTTTGTTTTGAACAAGTGTTCTAGAAAAGTGAGGGTTTTTTTTTTTTAACCTTAATGAAGTTACTTATTTCATGTGTAATTCTTCTAAGGAACTTTAATTTTCCTTTTCTCTGTGATATTAAAATGGGGTTTTCACTTTTGTGTTTCAGAAAAATTTCAAATGGAAATTGGTAATTGTATTCTAATAGTTAAAACATTTGCAAGATATTATACTGTGGAAATCATATGCTTTGCTTTATCCTGTCCCGTTAACTATTTTGTGTATCTTTCACATTTTCCTATGGCCTCTCTATATTGCAATTATCATGCTAGGAATGATTTACCTGTTTACCTTGATTAACTCCTAAAAAATCCTGTGATTCAGCTTTATTTTATCCATAAGAAATTTATGAGGGAGCAACAGCTTACCTAATATGATAGTGGTGATTATGATAAACCCCTCAAAGAATGCCTGTCTTTGGTTTTGCATTTTTATCTTTTTGAGAGTCCCAGTCTTCTGTGTACATCTCCTTTCAGATCAAAGAAGAACCCAATTTAGGAATGGTAAGTAACTCTGAAGTTCTTTCATGGCAGTTCTTAAATTCCACAAACAGTAAGACTCCTAACTCCTCTAAACCTCATTTCCAGAAAGAATCAGACATACTCTACCATTGCCTGTGTTCATTGTGTAGGAGCATAAATGGAAGAGAGTCTGTAAAAGTTAATTCACTTTTTCCCTAAGTTGTAATATCTTTTTTTTAATCTCCCTTTCTCAACTTTTATTCCTTCACTCTGTTGTTCCTAATTCCTTCTATTTCTTCTGCCTTTCTTCTTCTTCTCTCTACTTTCCTTCCATTTTCCATCTTTCTTTCTTTCCTTTTTTTAAATCTCAAACTATCCATCTTTCTGTCATCACTCCTTCATTTTCCATTTCTATATTCCTTTCTTCTCTTTGTTTTTAGTTTGCCTTTTTTCTGACTTTACATGTTTTCACACATATACACAACTCAATCATTTTGTATTCAGGAAAGGAATGGTCACATGTTCATGAAGAAGGAAAGGGACAGAGAGGTAAATATGTAACTGAATACTGAGAGAATGTCAGTGATGAGAAGAGAGAAAAAGATAGAAGGACCATGAAAGGGTAAAAATATTTAATCATTTTGTTCACTCGCAGGCTGGCAGAAGGCATCATTGTACCCTGGTGAGTACATTGTCCTGACCACGATAATTTTCCCTGATTCTGAGGTATATACTTAACCTCCTAAATTCTATAAGATATCATACTACTAACTACCACTTGACATAGAAAAATGTATTGTATATAACTCTGTTCCATAGAAAACTTACCAAGAATGGTAACTTATAAATTACTTTTCTTTTTATCTTTTTCTTACCTGTGTTTCATGGGACATTTACAATTTAATTAAAGAAGATCTTAATTAATAAAAACAGTATCTTGTCAGTTTAAAAAATTTACTTTTTCCTTTTTCACAATTCTAAGGAGGTTTTATATTAATATGAATTACTTCTAGCTACTCTTTCAAATAAACATCAACACATCAAATAGTTTAGCAAGCTAGACTGTATTTCTAATGTATATACAAAGATTCCTGGTTAAGAAGCTCTACTTGGAAGGTGTCCTCTAAGCAATGACTTTGATCTGGACTCTTTCCATTGTGTAACTTCTCAATGTTCTAGATGTCCTTCAATTCCTCAAAATTTTTTGAGAAAAAGAAATGTGAAGATGACCCAAGAATATAGTGTTTTGTAGCAGGGGTTGAAAAGCCATTCACCAGTTCTGCCTACATAGGCCAGTTCTCAGTCATGTGGTTTCACCTAGACACAATGGGAGCTAGGAAAGGTTGTTTAGCTGTTTACCCAGAAAACAGAAAAGCAATAAATATTGCTAGAGTTTTATCATCTCTACAAGCTATCTTTCAAGTAACCAGAGATCAATTTAGCGTTTCTTTCTCTGTATATAACTAACTTGTTCCTTTTTCAAAAAGAGAAGCCAAGGGTCCATGGGGTCACTGCAACTGATTTAAAGGCCAAGATCTCTAAGAGAGATGTTCTTCTTTCAGTTGATGTAACTCTTCTGGATCTTGTAATCTGTGTACTCAAAGACAGGAATCGTCTGCACCCTCCATTCCATGCTTAGACAAATGAGGATAAAACATGGAATAAAAATTTCTGTTTAGGATAAGGAGAAAGCGCAGCAGGCATCATTTACCAATGGAGTACGGATTCCCACCAGGCCATATTTTGAAGGGCCCTATTCTAAAGGGGGAAGAATTTTCCTGATTATTTAGATCCTTATTTTGCTCTTGAGATGCAACTTGCTTTCTATTGTCCTTAGTGACCCCTTGACTCTCCCTCACATCAAATGTATAGTGGCATAGCACACTTCTGGCTTGCGGAAATTTCCTATTACAAAATATGCTTTATAGCTTTATGCTTACAGAATTGTTTACTCTGAGCTCATTTTTTTAAAGGTGTTATTGGATATAATTTATATACCATACATTTATTTAAGTGTTCACTCATTTTTTAGAAATCAATTCAATAATCCTTAAATTCATTTACAGAGTTGGGCAACCATCACCAAATCCAGTTTTATAAGGTTTCCATCATCTCCAAAGATCTTTTGTTTCCATTTTCTGCCAATCCTTTCCTAGGCTCAGGCAATCCCTACTCTTCTTACTCTCTACAGCTTTGCCTTTTGGACATGCATAATTGGAATCATGTAATATATGGTCTTTTATTCTGTTCGTTTCACTTAGCATAAGGTTTTTGAGACTCTTGTTTTAGCATGTTTTAGTATTTTGTTCCTTTATATTGCCAGGTAGTATTCCATTGTATGCATATGCTACATTATGCTCACTCATTCTCCCAGATAATAGGCATTTAGAATACTTCCACTTTTTTTTGCAGTTATAAGTTTTTATTTAAATTCCAGTTAGTTAGCATATAGTGTAATATTAGTTTCAAGAGTAGAACTTAGAGATTCATCATTTATATAATACCTGGTACCCATCACAAGTAACCTCCTTAATTAATATCCATCACCCATTTAACCCATTCCCCCACCCACCACCCCTCCAGCAACCCTCAGTTTGTTCTGTATAGTGAAAAGTCTGTTTTGTGGTTTGCCTCTTTTTTTCTCCCTACGTTCATGTTTCTTTCTTACATTCCACATATCAATGAAATCATACGGTATTTGTCTTTCTCTGACTTACTTCACTTTGCATAATACATTCTATCTCCATCCATGTTGTTGCAAAATGGCAAGATTTCATTCTTTCTTTTGGCAGAGTAATATTGCTTTGTGTGTGTGTGTGTGTGTGTGTGTGTGTGTGTGTGTGTACACATATATATACATATATATGCCACATCTTCTTTATCCTTTCATTAGTCAATGGACATTTGGGCTCTTTCCATAGTTTAGCTATTGTAGATAATGCTGCTATAGACATCAGGGTGCATGTATCCCTGTGAATCTGTATTTTTGTATCCTTTGGGTAAATACCTAGTAGTGCAATTGTTGGATTGTAAGGTAGTTTTTTTTTTAGTTTTCTGAGGAACCTCCATATATTCTCCAGAGTGGCTGCACCAGTTTCTTTGTAATTGTGAATGGAATAGTTTTAATTTCACTTCAGACTGTTCATTGTTAACATATGGTAACATGATTGATTTTTGTATTTTACTTTTTTTAATCCTGTACCTTACTGAATTCATTAATTTGTTCTAGTTCTAGCAGACTTTTGTGGGCACTTGTATGATATGCTACAGGAATGATGAGTCAACTGGGAATAAAAGGAGATTTGTTGGGGTGCCTATGTGGCTCAGTCAGTTAAGCATCCAACTCTTGATCTCAGCTCAGGTCTTGACCTCAGGGTCATGAGTTCAATCCCCATGTTGGAGGTGGAGGCTACTTTAAAAAAAAAAAAAAAGGAGATTTGCTTCTTTTTTAAAATTTTAATTCTTTTTTTTTAACCTGACTGCATAGAATCTCCATTACAATGCTGAATAGAAATAGCAAAAACAGACGTGCTTGTCTTGATCCCTACTATGGTGTAAAAAATTCATTTATTTGCTATTAAGTATTTTGTTTGTTGTAAATTTTTCATAAATACACTTTATCAGGTTGAAAACCGCTCTTCTAAATTAATGATTTTTTGAAATCACAAATAGGTATTAGATTTTATCAAATGCTTTTTCTGTGCTTATTGAGATGATTATGCCATTTTACTGGTTGTTTTATTACTATAACTTGCTACATTAATTGATTTTCACACATTAAGCTGATCTTGCATTCTGGGCACAAACCCCATTTGGCAGTGGTCTATAATCTTTTTTGTATGTGTTGTTACACATACAATAATTTTTATTGAGAGTTTTGCACTTTTATTCATGAAGGATATTTGTGTGTCTTTGGCTTTGGTATCAAGGTAATACTAACTTTTAGAATGAGTTGAGAAATATCTTCCCCACTTTTATTTTCTACAAGGTTGTGTTAAATATTGCTATTATTTACTTCTTAAATTTTTGATAAAATACGCCAGTAAAGCCAACTGGGCCTGGGAATTTCTTTGTGGGAAGTTTATAATTAATAATTCAAATATCTTACTTGTTAGAGATCTGTCTAGATTTTCTATTTCTTAAGTCACCTTCAGTAATTTGTATTTTAAAGAATTTGTGCATTTCATCTAAGGCTAATTTAGTGACATAGGGATTTTCACAGAAATCCCATTTTAGCCTTCTAATTTCTAAGAGCTCAATAATGATGTCCTCTCCTGCAAAACCCTCTTTTGTGTGTGTGTGTGTGTGTGTGTGTGTGTTGATTGTTGTGGCTTTATTTATTTACTTCTTTATTTTTGCCTTTTTCTTTAAAATTTTTTATTTAAATTCCAGTTTGTACACCTATGGTATAATGTTAGTTTTAGGTGTACAATTTAGTGATTCAACACTGATGTAAAATACTCAGTGCTCTGGGGGCACCTGGGTGGCTCAGTTGGTTCGGTATCTGACTTCGGCTCAGGTCATGATCTTCTGGTTTGTGAGTTTGAGCCCCGCATTGGGCTCTGTGCTGACAGTGCAGACTCTGGAGCCTGCTTCAGATTCCGTGTCTCCCTTGTTCATGCTCTCTCTCTCTCAAAAATAATAAATAAACATTAAAAAATGGAAGTGCCTGTGTTTCTTATTGAGCTGTAAACTATGCTGACTTTTCTAAGAAGGAACATTTATTTAACTGAGAAGGTCAATATTAGACTTAGAGTTTTTTTCATTGATTTCTAATATAATTTTATTATTTTCTTACTTTCAATTGCTTCAAGCTCAGTTTACTCTTCACTTTTTAGTCTCTTCAAGAAGCTTAGTTTATTGGTTTAAGATAATTCTCCTTTTCTATATCAGACATTTAAAACTCTAAATTTCCCTCCAGGCACTGCTGTTAGCCACATCCAATAAGTTTTTGTATGTAGTGTTTTCATTTTCATTCAATTCAAAATATCTTCTAAACTCTCTTTTCATTTCCTTTTTCTTCTATAGATTATTTATAAATATATTGTTTAATATCAAGGTTTTCTTTGGTTCTAAAATTTGCTCCTGTTTTGCTTATTTCCAACACAATTCCATTGTAATCAGAGAATATCCTTTTATGGACATTCTTTTATTAATCATTTTAAATACTTTTCCCTAAATGAGTGTTTCTCAATTTGCTATGTGCCTTTTTCAATTCCCTTTGTGAATTTCCAGAATGCAAAAGTTCCAATTTGAGAACTTTTCCAGTCTTATTGCTGCGCTGGGGGAAAGGATTTATGAAGCCATTCATTCAGCCATTCCAGAGGTCCTTTGTTTCATGTTATTTTTGACATTTTCCTCCAAATATAGTAAGTTTCTTATACATTTCTCCCAATTAGTTTCATATATCAATAACCATATCCAAAGTAACTATAGACATATCTGACCATCTAATTTATTTTCTTATATATCTCCCTTTATGTTGGCTCTCTTGAGGCTGCTGAAACACCTGTGAAAAGTCCATCATCTTCATTTGTTCTTTTCCTTAATCACTTTGTTCAATAAAGAAATTGCACTATTCCTTTGTGCTAAAACTGTATTTAATTTCATCTCTTCTCTTGGGTGGTCTAGAAAAGTGATTGCCACATCTGTTCTGTGAAGGGCTATATTGTAAATATTTTAGGGTTCATGGGCTATATGGTCTTCTCACAATTACTCAATGGTGCCTTGTAGCACAAAGAAGGCATAGACAATACATAATGAATTAGTATGGCTGTCTTCCAATAAAACTGTGTTTACAAAAAACAGTTTGGTGGGCTGATTCTTGGCCTAGAAAATGTCACTTTTTAACACTCTGATAATTGCCCATTTTGGGGAGTTTTTATTTATTTTGATTTATGCCAGAAAAAAAAAGGTGAACGATTATTTTGAAAATGAATAGTTTTTAATAGAATGTCAATAATAGATTCAATGAATGCTCTCTTCTCAAATCAATTCCTTAAGATCTACAGTCTGTTTAGGACATATGATATGCTTTGCAAATGATCATAAAGGCAACAGTTTTAGCAAATGTTTCTCTGCTTATTATGGATGTCCATATTTGTAGTCAGTTTTATCTGTTTTGTCATGTCTATTACCTAATCTCTAAACCAAACCACACATTTTCTTGTTTACAGTACTTCATTTTCATTTTTAGGCAGTACTTTCTGCATTGAGAAGTGTAATTAACTTAGACTTTGATAAAAAGTGACTCCTACATCTCCATGGTTAGCAGAACTGCTTGGTATTCCTCACCCCTGCAAATGATAATATGAATATATCTGGTTCTGTGGCTCTCCTGGGCAACTCTCTTCAAAATAGTAACTCCAAGAGCCAGGAAGTTCCTTCTCTTCTGTATTCTCCATTTTTAGGACTTCTACTCTTAGTTTTATAACCTGGGGAAGAAGTGTTATAGTGAAATTGAGAATGAAAAATAGTATCATATGAGCTATTTTGTTGTCAAGCCCAGAAATGGTGTAGTTCTTTCTGTGCACATTTTTATTGGCCATAACTCAGTCACATGAACTCACTTAAATGCAATGGAGTGGGGAGTAGAGACATGTAATTTCACTGCCTGTTCAAGAAGAGGATAACTATCTTGGGAACATCTCTAGTCTATACCACATAAAGTACAAGCTAGAGGAATTCATTCTTATGGGAATATTTAACAAGAAGAGCAGTAGTAATTTTGGGTCAAGCAAAAGTTACCAAATAAATTTGAAACATTAACAAAATAAGGATTAGAGGGAAGAAATTACCTCTTGTGCCAATAAATTCAAATATTAGTTCTAATAATGAATATTTATGTTTTTTTCAGACTGGAGGAAAGAATTTTTCCAGGCTGGTGAGTCATTCCCTGATGGTCTGGTCTAGGAGGGACTCTACTCATTATGCTCCAGCTCAGTCCCAGAAGTTGGAGGGCAAATGAAAAACTCCAATGAGAATATATACACCTTGCACAGCTACAAGATATCTCAGGCTAACACAGCTATCTCTGCTTCCAGGATCATTCTACCCTTTCCAAGAATATTCTGTCTTTCAGAGAATATTATTGTCTTTGCAGTGAATGTTATTCTGGATCCAGCCACAGCCCATGCTGCCCTCGTCTTGTCTGAAGGCAACAAATGTGTAACCTGTGGAGAGGAATCTCAAGATCTACCTAAAGATCCACAGAGACTGAATTCCCTTCCCTGTGTTCTGGGTCACTCAGTATTCACCTCAGGGAGGTGGTACTGGGAAGTAGATGTCAGAGACAGTGGAGCCTGGGACCTGGGAATATGCAGGTCTAATGTAATGAGGCAGGGGAAGATTTGTGTGAAACCCGAGAATGGTTTCTGGGCCATCAGGTCTTACAAGGATGAGTACTGGGTACTCACTTCTCCAGAAATGCAGCTTACTCTAAAAGAGCACCCTACCAGAGTGTGTATTTTCTTAGACTATGAAGGTGGATGTATCTCATTCTACAATATGATGGATAAATCCCACATTTACACCTTCTCTCAAGGTCCTTTTAATGTGTCTCTAAGGCCTTTTTTCAGGCTTTGGCTTGGTTATTCAAAAAGTTTGACCATCTGTCCAGTGCCCAATGCATGATCCTTACTGTGGTCCCTCTCCTGTATTAGGAGCATCCTACGACCTGCAGGTCAGTGTAGATTGAAGCATGAGGTCATGACATGAATTCTCCTATACCAAAAGCAAATTATTTTTTTTAATCTTCTTTCTGGTTCTCCCTAACATTTTATCTCCTTCATAAATGACTCCCCAAAGGCATGGGACGGCGTGTTAAAGTATGTTACTTATGCTATGTTTAAAGAAAAAAAAATATATATATATACACATATACATACATTCATATAATATCATATTCATATAGATATGTATGTATATACTATATATACACACTCATATAATCACATTATTAAACACATTATATACTCACATTATATAATCACATTATTACCATTATTACTATAAATATACACAAGGAACTAGTCTGTGTGATTGCCCATACAATGTTGAAATTTCTTTCATATCTGACAAAGGCAGGGATAGGAGAATAGCCTTTTATTTTACACTCTTTTGTACCTTTTGGTTTTGTACTATGTTTATAAAGTGATATGCAAAAAAATAAAGTTAGTTTCAAATACATGAATAATTGAAGTGTTCTCATTTGTCTAATCAGTAAGACATTCACAGGGAAGCAAATATTTTCTAGCTTATCCTTCAACTTATCCTTCTTTTTGCATGAACTTCATCCTTATACTTTTTATCCTCTTCATTCCCTTATGAGAGATTGATTCATTCTTGCCTTTACTTACCACCATTTATATTTTTTAGAGGACATTTTCTTAACTTATATGCAGTAAAACTGACTTTTTATAGACTCACGTGGCCACACTACATTCAGGAGATAAGACAATGACATAAGTTCCATTATCTCCGTAAGTGCTTTTATGTTGTCTTTTTGTAGTCAAACCTTTCATAAATACCCAACCTGGAAAAAATTAATCAGGTTTCTGTCCCTATACTTTTGTATTTTCCAGGATGTCACAAAAATAAAATCATCTAGTATGTTATCTTTTGAGATTGGCTTTTCATTCAGAATGAGGCTTTTGGTTATTCATCCATATTAATAGGCATTAGTACTTCATTCCTAATATTTGCTGAGGTAGTATTCTATTGAATAAATGCATCACAATCTTTGTTCACCCACGGAATGCCACTTATGCTGTTTCCAGGTTAGGGTTGTTATAAACAAAGCTGCTATAAACACTCATGTATACTTTTTTGTGCAAACATTTTTCACTTTTTTATGGCAAATAGCTAAAAATGGAATTACTAGGTCATCTGGTAAGAGTAGTTTCAACCTTGTATAAAACTGCCAAACTCTTCCCAGAGGAGCTTTACCATTGTGAAGTCCCACTAGAAATGTATGAGAGCTCCAGCTGCTCCACATCATTACCAGCATCTGGTACTTTCATTTTATTTTATTACTTATTCTTATTTATGATAATAATTATATAGTGGTATTTCACTAAGTTTTAACTTCAATTTTTCTAATGGGTAATGATGTGCAACATCTTTTCATGCATTTATTTACCATTTAGGTATCTTCTAGATGAAGTGTCTTCAAATCTATAGTTTATTTTCTAAACATTTCAATAGATATTATTCGGAGAGCAGTTTTAGACTTACCAAAATACTGTGCAGAAAATACAAAAAGTTTACATGTACACAGTTTCACCTAGTAATATCTTGAAGTGGTGAATTTGTTACAATTGATGTTACAATTGATATTACAAAGGAATGTGACCTTATTTGAAAGTAGTGCCTTGGTGGACACTTGGAAAGAACATGAGATACATTATCATCATACAAAACTAATGAAATTTTTATGTTCTACCAACAGGTAATTTAAAAATGAAATTAAATGCAAATTGATGAACCAATTTGATAGATTATTGTTAACTAAATCGCATCATTTACACTAGGCCCGCTCTTTGTACAGCTCTTTGAGTTGTACCTTCTATGGGGGTTTTGACAAATGGGTAATGTCATGTATCCATCATTACAGTATCATACAAAATAGTTTTGCACTCCTAAATATGCCCGGTGCTCCACCCATCCACTCTTCCTCTCCTTCTTCTGACTTCTGACAACTCCTGATCTTTTTACCATTCTTATAGTTTTGCCTTTTCCTGAATGTCACATAGTTGAAGTCGTACAGATCTGTCGCTTTTTTAGACTGGCTTCTTTCGCTCAGAAAAAAAATGCATGTAAGGTTTCTCCATGTCTTTTTGTGGCCTGATAGCACATTTCTTCTTAGTGCTCAATAACATTTCATCATAAAAATATACCACAGTGTGTGTATCTATCCTCTTGGTGAAGGACATTCTGGATCCTGCCAACCTAAGGCAATTATGAACAAGGCTGATATAACTACTCAAGTGCAGGTCATTTTGTGGACATAAGTTTTCAACTCATTTGGGTAAATATGAGTAGGAGTATGATTGGGAGATCCCAGCGCGAGACTCTCAGCAAAGAATGAGAGCTCCCGTTGCTTCATATCCTTGACAGTATTCAGTTTTGGCTTCCAGCCATTCTAATAAGTGTGCCATGGTATCTCACCTTTGTTTTAATTTGGAATTCCATAATGACATATGATGTTGGACCTTTTTTCATTCGCTTTATTAAAAATGTAACGTCTACATGTAGATTCATTTTTTCGTATATAGGTGTCCAGTTGTTCCAGCACCATTTGTTGAGAAGACTCTCCTTTCTTCATTGAAATGCCTTTACACCTTTGTCAAAGTTCAGTTGACTATGTATGTGTGGATCTGTTTCTGGAAGTAGCCCATTTGAGAAGCATGTTCATTTCTCATTGTTGAGTTCTAAGACTTCTTTATACATTCTAGATACAAGTCCTTTGTTGGATACATAATTTGCAATTATTTTTTCATCAGCCTGAAGCTTGTCTTTTCATTCTCTTAACATTATATTTTGCAAAGAAAAGTTTTTAAGTTCAGTTTTATGGATCATGCTTTTTGTGGTGTTTCAAAAACTTGTTTTTAATCAAAGATTTTATCCTATAATTTTTTTTAAAGTTTAACCATTTAATATTTTATATTCAGATCTATAACCTATTTTGAATTAGATTTTTGTAAGGTGTAGAGTTTGAGTCAAGTTTAACTTTTTTGCATATGAATATCTGTTATGGATTGAGTTATGTCCCCAAAAAAGATATGTTAAAGTCCTAATCCTTGGTAATGATTGTGACCTTACTTGAAAGTAGTGTCTTCATGGACACTTGGAAAGAACATTAGACACATTATCATTATACAAAACTAATGAAATTTTTATGTTCTACCAACAGGTAATTTAAAAATGAAATTAAATGCAATATAACTTAACATGACATGAAAAACGTGCACTGCCAAAGAATACATGTAACAAAAGACATGTTATGCACACAAATGGTCAATAAATACATTTAAAAAGTGAGGGGTTTCTTTAGTTTTTATTTTAATCCCAGGTAGCTAACATACATGTTATGTTAGTTTCAAGTGTACAATATAATGATTCAACACTTCCATACATCACCTGGCGCTCATCATGCCAAGTGTACTCCCTAATCCCCATCACCTGTTTCACACATCCCTCCACACCCTGCCCCTCCAGTAACCATCAGTTTGTTCTCTATAATTAAGAGTTTGTTTCTTGGTCTGTCTCTTTCTTTGCTGATTTGTTTTGTTTCTTAAATTCCACATATGAGTGAAGTCACATGATATTTGACTTCCTCTGTCATTTCACTTAACATTATACTCTCTAGCTCCATTCATGTCATTGTCAATGGTAAGATTTTATTCTTTTTTATGGCTGAGTAATAGTCTACTGTGGAATCTTCTTTATCCATTCATCAATTGATAGATGCTTGGGATGCTTCCATTTCTTGGTAAATAATGTAAATAATGCTGTTATAAGTAATACTGCAATAAACACAGGAGTGTATGTATCCATTAAAAAAAAAAGTGTTCAGTACGATGCAAATTAAAACCACACACTACCATAATGAGATGCCACTATCCACCCACCAGTACATGGAATTAAAAAGAGCGACAGCACCAAATGTTGAGAGACTATGAGGCAGTGAGAACTTCCATACATTGATGATAGGAATGTATATAAATGATACAAGCACTTTGCACGATATCTGGTAGTTTCTTTAAAAATTGAATATATGCCTGGGAATGCAAGCTGGTGCAGCCACTCTGGAAAACAGTATGGAGGGTCCTCAAAAAACTAAAAATAGAATTACCCTACAACCCAGCAATTGCACTACTGGGCATTTATCCAAGGGATACAGGTATGCTGTTTTGAAGGGACACATGCACCCCCATGTTTATAGCAGCACGATCAACAATAGCCAAAGTATGGAAAGAGCCCAAATGTCCATTGATGGATGAATGGATAAAGAAGATGTGGTATATATATACAATGGAGTATTACTTGGCAATCAAAAAGAATGAAATCTTGCCATTTGCAACGACGTGGATGGAACTGGAGGGTATTATGCTAAGTGAAATTAGTCAGTCAGAGAAAGACAAAAATCATATGACTTCACTCATATGAGGACTTTAAGAGACAAAAACAGATGAACATAAGGGAAGGGAAACAAAAATAATATAAAAACAGGGAGGTGGACAAAACAGAAGAGACATAAATATGGAGAACAAACCCATAAATATGGGTTACTGGAGGGGTTGTGGGAGGGGGGATGGGATAAACGGGTAAGGGGCACTAAAGAATCTACTCCTGAAATCATTGTTGTACTATATGCTAACTAATTTGGATGTAAATTTTTAAAAATTAAAACTAAAATTTAAAAAATAAAATAAAATAAAAATAAATAAATTAAAAAATTGGATATATGCCTATCATCTGATCCATCAATATCACCATTAGGTATTTACTCCAAATATGAAAACATGTTCATGAAATGACTTGGCTAAATTATCCAGAATATGTTTACTTATCATTCAATGCTATACTAGAAAGACAAAACACAAAAACTAGGTTCAGAATTGCTCACCCATACCATTAATAAACAAAAACATTAGCTGTAGTTTAATAAATCTTTATACCTCTCCTCATCATTAGCCTGAGAGTATAAACTCAAAATAAGTGTATTTAAAAGTTAATCAGATTAATTGTATTTCCTTTCAGCATGCTCATATCATTAATTAGAAATACAGTTAATTGTATTTGTTACTGTCTGTATTTTAGGGTTATTTTCTCATCTTTGTTGATTTATTTTTAAGTCTATGAGGGAGTAATATGTTTCCAATCAGTTAGAACTGTACAAAATGGGGGCACCTGGGTGGCTCAGTCGGTTGAGCGTTCAACTTCGGCTCAGGTCATGATCTCACAGTTTGTGAGTTCGAGCCCTGCGTCAGGCTCTATGCTGACAGCTCGGAGCCTGGAGCCTGCTTCACATTCTGTGTCTCCCCATCTCTCGGCCTCCCCTGCTCATGCTCCGTCTCTGTCTCTCAATAATAAGTAAACGTTAAAAAAATTAAAAAAAAAAGAACTGTACAAAATGTATATTATGAGGAGGTTCACACTCTTCCAATAATTCTATCTATATACAGCACTCTTCTTTCCACTCTGATCCCCATCCATCTCCACTAGGAATCCATTTTGTTAGTTTCTAGTTTATCCTACTTTAAAAATAAAGCCACAAGCCCAAAATGGTGTCATTTAGGTTAAGGGCCCAAATCAGTAAATTAAGACTTAATACCTAACTTAACTGTAGTTTCAACACCCCAGAAATGCAACTTTTAACCAGTCAACATGCAATTTTCTGGTCAGCACTATCAAATTTACTGTTAGGCCCCTTCTGTTCCCCTTAGGGGAATGATCTTATCTAAAACAGTAGATTTTTGGGGCGCCTGGGTGGCTCAGTCGGTTAAGCGTCTGACTTCGCCTCAGGTCACAATCTCACGGTCCGTGAGTTCGAGCCCCGCGTCGGACTCTGGGCTGGTGGCTCGGAGCCTGGAGCCTGCTTCCGATTCTGTGTCTCCCTCTCTCTCTGCCCCTCCCCCATTCATGATCTGTCTCTCTCTGTCTCAAAAATAAATAAACGTTAAAAAAATTAAAAAATAAATAAATAAAATAAAATAAAATAAAACAGTAGATTTTTTGCTAGTAATTTCCTTTTTTCCACTCCTTATCTTTAAAAACTTTTCTTTTTTTCATAGTCTTTTGAAGCTCTCCTCTACTTGCTAGATGTGATACTGCATGATTTAAAATTTACTTGATTGAATGTTTGTTATTTGACAGACTTGGGGTAGTGGTGGGATTTGAAGGGAACTTCCAGCAGCATTTGGAAGTAACAAAAAACACAGGCTTGCTACTTGCAAATCTGCTGAGTTCACTGTCTTTCTTGTGTTTCCGAGGGCTGTGGATAAATGCCCCTCAGTTCTGAGTTCTACTCTTTTTTGCATTCACCACCCCAATCTAATTGGCTTTCCATTACAGGGCAGGTCACCTTGAGCTGGCAGATGATTACACCTGGAGCCCAACTGTGCTGGCACACGGGTCTGCACAGAACCAAGTCCCTTCCTATTCAGGCCACAATTTCCCAGGTGGAAAACCTCAGGAAGTTTCCACAGGAATTTTCAATGTTACGCACAGGGCCTTCTTGTGGCCAGGACGCAGTCACATCTCTCATGTACTACAGAATTGAGAGGCAGGAGGCAATAATTAAGGTACACATGTTTGTCTTGTGTTGTGTGGATAAAGACTATTGCCAGTAGGGACCTTGGAAACCAACAAGCCACAAAAATTTGTGGGCACAGGTTGAACATTTAAAGGCTGTTAGAATGCTTGCTGCCTTAAGAAGACTCTGTGATAGGATAAGTTGGTCACTGAATGGGTTAGATTGACACTAGATCACCTGCCAACCACAAAAAATCTTTTGTGTAATGAGGTACAGTGTAAAACATGCATAATCCCAACCTTACAACATGTCCCTTTTTAGGTATTAGTGTGGCTCCTATAAATCCAAAGGCTTTAGCTAACAGGATCCTTAAATTCTAGAGTCAAGTGTGTTATCTTCTAGCACATCTGCTTATTTTATGTCTAAGAACTGTAGTCCTAGGAGTTGCAAATATCTAACAAAATGACAAAATCAAAACACGCCCAGCGACCTGCGTAACAGGACTCTGACCCTTCCCCAGCCAATCAGCTGAGGCCACAGCCATTACCTCACCAACTGCCCCTAGACCCCTATAAAACCTTTGTGCTTTTGAAACTCACTCTCTCTCACGGCATCTCACTGCTTCGTCGGTGCAGGTAGGGGACTGAGCTCGAGCTAGCTCGAATAAAGGCTCTTTCGCTTTTGCATCGGACTCGGCTCCTCGGTGGTCTTTGGGGATCACGAATTCTGGGCATAACAAGGGGACCCTACCACAACATCACTACCAAACTGCTGCCAGCTCTCAGGGGAACTGCAACCCAGAAATACAATGGCCATTGCAGGGAATGGTCCAATTAGATAAGATGATTTAAGAAGTTCACTTGAAAGCAAGAGTTCCCAAATTAAACAAAATGTGATACATGTTTTAGTTGGTAAGCAGAAGCCTAAAAAGGACTCAAAATTCCAAAGCAGTTTCACTGAAAGATTCACTGCAAAAGGCAAATAAAAAATTAAAGATCTTAGGAGGTACCTAAAACAAAAGACTTCGAGACGGATGGAACTCCTACTCTTCTCCTCTTTTCTCCTCTGAGTGTTCATTCTGCCAATTCTCTCTGAATTGTTCTCCACTCTGAAAATACTACACAACTGTAACTAAAAGCCCACCACATTAATGGTCTCTCAGGCAACCTCATATCTACCTTCAAAGGGGGGCCCCTATCTGGGCCCCTCCCAGAGTTGAAGAAACAGAGATTTTCTGGTAAACTGCAATTTTATTCACTTAAACAGTCTGCTTTAACTCCCTTAAACAGACTGGTAAATGCCAGAGAAGGCAGAAGATAGCCTGGAAAAACTGGCAGCCAGCAAAGTGTGATAATTCTTTTTTTTTTTTTTTTTTTTAATTTTTTTTTTCAACGTTTATTTATTTTTGGGACAGAGAGAGACAGAGCATGAACGGGGGAGGGGCAGAGAGAGAGGGAGACACAGAATTGGAAACAGGCTCCAGGCTCTGAGCCATCAGCCCAGAGCCTGACGCGGGGCTCGAACTCACGGACCGCGAGATCGTGACCTGGCTGAAGTCGGACGCTTAACCGACTGCGCCACCCAGGCGCCCCCAAAGTGTGATAATTCTTAACAGTTTCTTCTGAATCTCTATCTGTAGTGCCCAGTAAAGATGCGGAGGGAGCATAAAGCAAGCTGAAGGCAAAGTACAAGCTAGCATACTCCCCCGACCCCCCAGTGGGTTATCCCTCAGGCATGCCTGGCTGCCCAAGAACAAAGGAAAGGAAAGAAAACAAATGGTTAACTCATAGAGATCACAGTCCTGCAGGACCTGAGTCTCCATCAGTTTACAAGTATCTTATTAAATTACAAGAAAAAAGCAATCTTATCAATAGCCTCATCACCAGAAGCTTGTAGACTCAGTTTCCTGGAACATCTAATACCACCCTCCTCTCCATAGTGGTGTGGGGAACAAAGGCAAGAAGGAAATGGCAGGTGAAATTAAATATCCTTATAACCTGCAGCCCATTGACAAATACTTGAGGCAAATACATAATTTAACACTTCTCCAGGAACTTACTCCTGTCCTAATGTTAATGCCTTACTTGAAAAACAACCTTATCTTGACAATAGCAAGGCCTCAGGTATCTTAGGAGTCCTCTTTAGTATATCAAAGTTCTTCTGGAGGCCTCCCTTTTGCCTTTACCTCCCCAAATCCATAGTATATAATCAGTCACTCCTCACAACCCCAGTGCAGCTTTTTCTGTCCACAGGTCCTGTCCCTGTGCTTTAATAAAATCACCTTTCTGCACCAAAGATATCAAGAACCCCATGATCACTTCCAAAACACCATCAAAGAGAGGAAAATAAAATTGACAATTGACACTTGACAATTCCTATTGTCTCTTCTTTTCCACATCAAGACCCATTGGTTATTTACCTTTTCTCTCCGCGAGATAGATATTGCCTTCTCACTTGTTTTGTGGAACTGAGCTTGGCTTTCTTCCTGCTCGGAACGTGCAGGTTGTTGGTTCTTTCTTTTGGCTGCCATTGGAAATGACTCTGGATTTGGGGATGGCAATGTCCTTCACGCCCTCTGGAGACTCTTCTTATACCCAACGGGGGTTAGTCAATACTGCCAGAAATATTTAAAATTAAAACTATGACCCAGAGGGAAAGAGGCAGGTTGAGGATACTATAGTTGAATAGGTGGATCAGCCCATGATGCCATTTAAGTTACAACCATTGTTTGAAAAAATTGAAAGCAACTTTCCTCATCTTATGAATATTTACTAGAAACCTAGAAATACAACTCTGAAAGCAATTCTACTTATTTCTTTACCAATCCTAATAAGATTATATAATTATAAAATATTATAAAAGTTTCTTTATCCTTTAAATATTAAATTTCATAATAATCTGCGATCCTATTTGGACAAGTGCTTTAAAACCCATTTTGAGGGGCACCTGGGTGGCTCAGTCAGTTAAGCATCCTATTTTGGCTCAGATCATGATCTCGCGGTTCATGAGTTCAAACCCCAAGTCTGGCTTTGTGGTGCCAGCTCAGAGCCTGGAGCCTGCATCTGATTCTGTGTCTCCCTCTCTCTCTGCCCCTCTCCACTGATGCTCTGTCTCCATCTCTCAAAGATGATTAAACGTCAAAAAAAAAATATTAAAACCTGTTTTGATATTTTTGACAAACTTCCAAAAATCAAATTCTATATGAAGTTTTTTTGACCTGGGATATTCCAAAGGATTTGTTAAAGTAATTTTTTTTTTAATGTATTTACAAGACTATGGCACATGTGGATAAAGTCCATTCCTCTTCTGCAAAACATGACTCCTCATTAACAGAGTTTAACCCTGATGTCCTTGTAGCATGACAATAGTTGGCTCCTGAATCAGACACATTAAGGTGGATAAACAATGACTGGAAATTAAACTAATAGTCATGGCTATTAGAAAACCAAACACCTGTTTTATTCTTTCTGGCTCCCTGGCAAACCCAATTTTTTTGGTTTTTACATTCCTTCAACCACAACAGGGCATTTAAGATAACTCAAATTATAAGTAGGCAGTGGTGGGGAGACTTCTATAATATTGCAAAAGCAGTCTACCAGCAATATCTGAATTGTCAGGTCCATAATCCTTGAAAAACTGGTTTTGTTCCCAGAGGCTTTCCCCTGGATCCTCTGAATACCTGCAGCTGAATTTCATTCAATTGACACCTATTATGGACGATCAGTATGTTCTTCTTATTGTTTTTATGTCTTCTGGGTGCGTTGAAGCATTTCCCTGCTGCAAGCTTGATGCCCTCAAAGTAGCAAAGGAACTGTTAGAAAACAGATTTCCCACCTAGGGCATACCTTCTATAATCTCCAAGGATTGAGGCACCTTCTTCACTGGGCAAATCGTACAAGCTTTAATGAAAGCTTTGCAAATTTCTTTTATCAGAAAAGATTGAAAGAACTAATGGGCTCCTCAAATTTATCTCTAAATGTGATGAAACTACTAGTCTCCCTTTGTCTAAGGTGTTGCCTCTGGCCTTGGTGACTATTCACAGTACTCCCTTTGTGAAACATTAACTCCACAAGAGACAGTCACTAGCAAATCAATGTGTACTGGTATACAACTTTCTGCTGATCCCTTATCTCATACTAATATATGACCAGTAAGTCCCTAAAGTCTTATGTTAAAGCCTACCATCAACAGGATAAAGAAGCCATCCTGATTCCAGTTCAAAGATCCTGTTGGTCAAGTCTAGAGTCTGGTGATTTGTCAGACTCTGGGTCTGAAGTTGTCTCTTGTCCAGCAAGAGAGCGGATGCAGGATTAAAATGCGAGAGGGGCTAGTGTCCGGGAGGAGACAAGAGCCCCGACTAAGGGTCCTTGCTCCATTTTTATTAAGCTCAGAAGTCTTACAAGCGTGATGGGCGTGCACAAAGAGACAATGAAACATGAACATTAACTCATGGGCGGGGGGAAAGGGGGGTTTTGGAGACATGCGGTGTTAGGGGTTTGGGTCGATACAAAACAAAATTCTGGTGCTGGGAGGAAGGTTATTTACCGCAAACATGAGGCATCACCTCTGTTTACCTAAACTAGTCTAGGGGACAAGAAAGAGCATTCTACCTCAGAGTCAACAAGGCTAATTGCCTTTCTTTTGCTAATTAGCTCTGCTCTGGGCAACTTCACCCTGCTGTGGTCTAAAGTCCTGTTTTCCTGTTTTTGTCCTTCCATACTGTGAAAGCAGCTTTCTGTTATTGTACTAAGTTGGGGGGGGGGGCGTTTCTGCCCTGAATACCTAATCTTGTTTACCTCATTTTTGATGCTTTTATTCTGAGGTTTTTCTATTCCTATACCATTGTCCTATACTGAGGGCCTTTGCCCTGTGTATCTAATCTTGTTTACCCAAACTTGGGTGTGTTCATCCTGTGGCTTTCTAATTCTTTATGCCTTGTTAACCCATTAGTGCAAGCTCAGGGAATTCCTAAGCTTATTCCCCACAGTGATTGGGTATTCTGGAAATGTCATCAGAGAAAAATCTTTGAACCTTATTGAAAGGGACCATATCAAGTGTTCCTGATGACAGACACTGCTGCAAAAACAGAAGGTACTGAGCTTTGGGTACACATCACATACCCAAGAAGTCCCATACAGATGCTAGAGACTTCTAAATCAGATTGATGAGGAAGATAAAGTAGCTAACTTCATGGTAGACTGCTTCCATGCAAGACAATGAGTCAAGACTTCATACTTTAACTAAACATAAAACACTTTCTCCTTCTTTTCCTCTCCTTTACTCTGGCATTGGTCCAGAAAGATAACACCCTTATCTGTATCTCCCAGGTCACTGCTAAGGGAGAGTGGGTAACCTATGGAATCTGAAGCAACCTTTTGTTTGAGGCTATGAAAGAAATCTAACCATGCCTCTAAGTTTTTGCAAACAAAATTAAGATATCTCATTGATCAGCTCTACTAAATTTGCATCATGAGTTAGAAAGGACTTATCAGGAGGTTTTCATGATTCAGGATTCACCCCTTTTGGCAGGTTTCTGCTCCCCTGGTTAGGAATATGTAAATGAGTCTGTGATCAGGTACTTCTCCTTAATTCTTCAAGAATTTCAGCGTTTTTTGTGTGTCTCACGTCCATGAAATACAGCCAGACCAACACTAAACCATCCTACACACCTAGAAAACTGACTGCAGGATCAACACAACAATCTGCACAACCTGAACCACAGAATTCAGCAGGTATGCGGCGCAGAGAAGTGAACTTGGGGAGCGAGGAGGTGCAGGAAGGGAGGTGCTTTTGTGAGAGGAGACAGGACAGAGATGGGGGGGTAGAATATGGGAAAAGCACCCCTCCCCAAAAGCAGCTGGAGAGAAAGTGGAAAATTGGAAACAGCTGCAGCGACTAAACTAAAAAGGGAGAAAGGAGAAAGGAGAGGGTTTAAATTCCATTAAGACTGTAAACAAGGGGAGCGCAAAGTCTGCAACTCCGCAGCTCAATACTGGCGGTGCTCTGGTGGGAAGGGCGAATCCCCAGGAGCAGAGTGGGGTCTGGAAAAGTGGTTGCACTGCTGGAAGTACATTTGGTAGAGACTGTTGAAACCACCTGGTCCCAGCAGACCCCAGAGAATGGCCACATTCACTGGTGCTGGAACAAGGTCATTAAGGGTGAAGCCTGGTGCCAGATGTGTGTTGTGATTTTCCATAATCCCTGAAACGCTGCTGCTACACTATCTCGCCAACTTTTTCTGGGGCGGGCTGACATCTGGCCATAGTCTCAGGGCACTGGCAGTAGCAGGGTCCAGCAAACATTCCTGGGTGCAGCCAATATTCGGCCATTGCTCATTCAGCCAATGCTCGGTGAGATCCTCCCGCAGAAGGGCGGAACAGGGCAAAGCCGCAGTCCTTCAAAAGTAAGGGGCCAGGGAAAACAGCTGCAACTGAGAAAAAACTTGGGAGAGAGATACTGCCTGGGGCCTGGTCACGGAGAATGAAAAAGCAGGGAGTGGATGAAAGGTGAAGACACAAAACAGATGCGCGATTGCTGATTCAGGAGAACAGACTGTGCAGCTGGGGGAGTCATTTTCCTTGCTCCCGCACATGTGCATACGCACCTACAAGCGCAGCAACAATCCACCCCAGTAGGCTAGCAGCACCATCTAGTGGAGATGGCAAACGTTACACTGAGCCCTGCCCAACTGGGCCAACTTCGCTCTCAAGAACACAAGTCTCAAGGCCGGCTTGGCTTATGGACTATAAAGCGCTACATAGACTGACTTCTAGGGGAAAACGAAATAATTTCAGTGCTACTTCAATCTGTTAGCAGGTCCATCTATCCAATTTTCTTTTGCTCTTTTCTCTTTGACACTTCTTTTCTTTTTCTTGAATACAGAAAGAAAAAAAAACTCATTTTTATTTTCAATTTTTATTAAAAATATTTTTTTCATTTTTATTACTATATTTTTTACTTTCGTGTAAACTTTTTCAAATTCTATTTTACTTCCGTCATTTCATTTTAGTCTACTTCACTGTATTCACCTTTTCAAATTTTCAAATGATCTTTTTTTCTTTCTTTCTTTTTTTCTCTTTTTTGTTTCTTTTCTTTTTCTTGAATGCAGAAAGAGAAAAACTTCATTTTTACTTTCAATTTCTATTAAAATATTTTTATTGAATTTTTTTACTATATTTTTTGCTTTTATGTAAATTTTTTCAAATTCTATTTTCTTCCATCATTTTATTTTATCTACTACAGTGTATTCACTCTTTCAAATTTTCAAACGATTTCCTTTTTCCTCTCTTTTTAATCTTTTTTCTCTTTTTCATTTCCTTTCTTTTCCTTGAATACAGAAAAAGTAAAGATTCATATTTACTTTTAATTTTTATTAATTTTCCTTAATTTTTTCTACTTTATTCTTTACTTTTGTGTAAAGTTTTTCAAATTCTATTTTACTACTCCTATCTTCTCATTTTAGTCTACTTCAGGGTGTTCATTTTTCAAATTCTCAATTTCCTTTTTTTAATTTTTTTAATTTTTTTCTCCCCCCCTTTTTTTTCTCTAATCTGTCAAACCACTTTCAACACCCAGGCAAAACACACCTAGAATCTAGCATTATTTATTCAATTTGTGTGTGTGTGTTTAATTTTTTAATTTTAATATTTTTTTAATTTTAATTTTTTTACTTTAATTTTTCTACCTCCTTAATTCCTTTTCTCCCTTCAAAATGACAAAACGAAGGAATTCACACCAAAAGAAAGAGCATGAAGAAATGACAGCCAGGGATTTAACCAACACAGATATAAGCAAGATGTCTAAACCAGAATTTAGAATCACGATAATAAGAATACTAGCAGGGGGGCACCTGGGTGGCGCAGTCGGTTAAGCGTCTGACTTCAGCCAGGTCACGATCTCGCGGTCCGTGAGTTCGAGCCCCGCATCGGGCTCTGGGCTGATGGCTCAGAGCCTGGAGCCTGTTTCCGATTCTGTGTCTCCCTCTCTCTCTGCCCCTCCCCCGTTCATGCTCTGTCTCTCTCTGTCCCAAAAATAAATAAACGTTGAAAAAAAAAATTAAAAAAAAAAAAAGAATACTAGCAGGAGTTGAAAATAGATTAGAATCCCTTTCTGCAGAGATAAAAGAAGTAAAAAATAGCCAGAATGAAATTCAAAATGCTATAAGTGAGCTGTAATCATGGATGGATGCTGCGCCGGCAAGGTTAGATGAGACAGAACAGAGAATCAGCGATATAGAGGACAAATGTATAGAGAATAATGAAGCAGAAAAAAAGATGGAGATGAAGGCAAAAGAGAACGATTTAAGAATTAGAGAAATCAGTGACTCATTAAAAAGGAACAACATCAGAATCATAGGGGTCCCAGAAGAGGAAGAGACAGAAATAGGGGTAGAAGGGTTACATGAGCAAATCATAGTGGAAAACTTTCCTAACCTGGGGAAAGACGCAGACATCAAAATCCAGGGAGCACAGATGACCCCCATTAGATTCAACAAAAACCATCAACAAGGCATATCATAGTCAAATTCACAAAATACTCAGGCAAGGAGAGAATCATGAAAGCAGCAAGGGAAAAAAAGTCCCTAACCTACAAGGGAAGACAGATGAGGTTTGCAGCAAACCTATCCACAGAAACTTGGCAGGCTAGAAAGGAGTGGCAGGATATATTCAGTGTGCTGAATCAGAAAAATATGCAGCCAAGAATTCTTTATCCAGCAAGGCTGTCATTTGAAAGAGAAGGAGAGATAAAAAGTTTCCCAGACAAACAAAAATTAAAGGAGTTTGTGACCACTAAACCAGCCCTGCAAGAAATTTTAAGGGGGACTCTCTGAGGGGAGAAAAGATGAAAATATATATGTATATATATATAAATACCAAAAGCAACAAAGATTAGAAAGGACTAGAGAACACCACCAGAAATCCAACTCTACAAGCATCATAATAGCAAAAAATTCGTATCTTTCAGTACTCACTCTAAACGTCAATGGACTCAATGCTCCAATCAAAAGACATAGGGGAACAGAATGGATAAGAAAACAAGATCTGTAGATATGCTGTTTACAAGAGACCCACTTTAGACCTAAAGACACCTTCAGATTGAAAATAAGAGGATGGAAAACCATCTATCATGCTAATGGTCAACAAAAGAAAGCCACAGTAGCCATACTTATATCAGACAATCTAGACTTTAAAATAAAGACTGTATCAAGAGATGCAGAAGGGCATTATATCATAATCAAGGGGTCTATCCACCATGAAAACCTAACAATTGTAAACATTTATGTGCCAAATGTGGAAGCATGCAAATATATAAATCAATTAATCACAAACATAAAGAAACTCATTGATAATAATACCATAATAGTAGGAGACTTCAACACCCCACTCACAGCAATGGACAGATCATCTAATCAAAAAATCAACAAGGAAACAATGGTGTTGAATGACACACTGGACCAGATGGACTTAACAGATATATTCAGAACATTTCATCCTAAAGCAGCAGAATACACATTCTTCTCCAGTGCACATGGAATGTTCTCCAGAATAGACCATATACTGGGACACAAATCAGCCCTAAGTAAGTACAAAAATATCGAGATCATACCATGCATATTTTCAGACCACAACGATATGAAACTCAAAATCAATCACAAGAAAAAATTTGGAAAGGTAACAGATACTTGGAGACTGAAAAACATCCTACTAAAGAATGAATGGGCTAACCAAGAAGTTAAAGAGGAAATTAAAAAGTATAAGGATGTCAATGAAAATGATAGACCACAATCCAAAACCTCTGGGACACTGCAAAGGCGGTCATAAGAGGAAAGTATATAGCAATCCAGGCTTTGCTAAGGAAGGAAGAAAAATCTCACATACACAACCTAACCTTATGCCTTAAGGAGCTGGAAAAAGAACAGCAAATAAACCCAAAACCAGCAGAAGATGGGAAATAACAAAGATTACAGCAGAAATTAATGCTATCGAAACCAAAAAAAAAAAAAAAAAAAAAAAAAAAAACAATAGTCCAGATCAATGAAACCAGAAGCTGGTTCTTTGAAAGAATTAACAAAATTGATAAACCACTAGTCAGTCTAATCAAAAAGAAAAAGGAAAGAACCCAAATAAATAAAATCAAGAATGAAAGAGGAGAGATCACAACCAACACAGCAGAAATAAAAACAATAATAAGAGAATATTATGAGCAACTATATGCCAAAAAATGGGCAATCTGTAAGAAATGGACAAATTCCTAGAAACATATACACTACCAAAACTGAAACAGGAAGAAATAGAAAATTTGAACAAACCCATAACCAGTAAGGAAATCGAATTAGTAACCAAAAGTCTGTCAAAAAACAAGAGTCCAGGGCCAGATAGCTTTCCAGGGGAATTCTACCAAACATTTAAGGAAGAGTTAACACCTATTCTCTTAAAACTGTTCCAAAAAATAGAAATGGAAGGAAAACTTCCAAACTCTTTCTATGAAGCCAGTATTACCTTGATTCCAAAACCAGACAGAGACCCCACTAAAAAGGAGAGCTATAGACCAGCTTCCCTGATGAACATGGATGCAAAAATCTTCAACAAGATATTAGCCAACCGGATCCAACAATACATTAAAAAAATTATTCACCATGACCAAGTGGGATTTATACCTGGGATGCAGGGCTGGTTCAATATCTTCAAAACAATTAATGTGATTCATCACATCAATAAAAGAAAGGACAAGAACTATATTAGCCTCTCAATAGATGCAGAGAAAGCATTTGACAAAATACAGCATCCTTTCTTGATAAAAACCCTCAAGAAAGTAGGGATAGAAGGAGCATACCTCAAGATCATAAAACCCATATATGAATGACCCAACGCTAATATTATAATGGGGAAAAACTGAGAGTGTTCCCCCTAAGGTCAGGAACAAGACAGGGATGTCCACTCTCACCACTGTTATTCAACATAGTATTGGAAGTCTTAGCCTCTGCAATCAGACAACACAAAGAAATAAAAGGCATCCAAATCGGCCAGGAGGAGGTCAAACTTTCACTGTTCGCAGATGACCTGATACTCTATATGGAAAACCCTAAAGATTCCACCAAAAAATTGCTAGCACTGATTCATGAATTCAGCAAAGTTGCAGGATATAAAATCAACGCACAGAAAATAGTTGTATTTCTATACACCAACAATGAAGCGACAGAAAGAGAAATCAAGGAATTGATCCCATTTACAATTGCACTGCAAACCATAAAATACTTACGAATAAATCTAACAAAAGAGGTGAAAAATCTATACACTAAAAACTATAGAAAACCTATGAAAGAAATTGAAGAAGACACAAAGAAATGGAAAAAGATTCCATGCCCCTGGATAAGAAGAACAAATATTGTTAAAATGTCAATACTACCCAAAGTAATCTACATATTCAATGCAATCCTTATCAAAATAACACCAGCATTCTTCACAGAGCTAGAACAAATAATCCTAAAATTTGTATGGAACCAGAAAAGACCCCGATAGCCAAAGCAATCTTGAAAAAGAAAGCCAAAGCAGGAGGCATCACAATCCCAGACTTCAAGCTATACTACAAAGCTGTAATCATCAAGACAGTATGGTACTGGCACGAGAACAGACACTCAGATCAATGGAACAGAATAGAGAACCCAGAAATGGACCCACAAATGTATGGCCAATTCATCTTTGACAAAGCAGGAAAGAACATCCAATGGAATAAAGACAGTCTTTTCAGCAAGTGGTGCTGGGAAACTGGATAGCACCATGCAGAAGAATGAACCTGGACCACTTTCTTCCACCATACACAAAAATAAACTCAAAATGGATGAAAGACCTAAAGGTAAGACAGGAAACCATCAAAATCCTTGAGGAGAAAGCAGGCAAAAACCTCTTTGATCTTGGCCACAGCAACTTCTTATGCAATACGTCTCTGGAGGCAAGGGAAACAAAAGCAAAAATGAACTACTGGGACCTCATCAAAATAAAAAGCTTCTGCACAACAAAGGAAACCATCAGCAAAACTAAAAGGCAATCGACAGAATGGGAGAAGATATTTGCAAATGACATATCAGGTAAAGGGTTAGTATCCAAAATCTATAAAGAACTTATCAAACTCAATACCCAAAAAACAAATAATCCAGTGAAGAAATGGGCAAAAGACATGAATAGACACTTCTCCAAAGAAGACATCCAGACGGCCAACCAGCACATGAAAAAATGCTCAACATCACTCATCATGAGGGAAATACAAATCAAAACCACAATGAGATACCACCTCATACCTGTCAGAATGGCTCACATTAACAATTCAGGCAACAACAGATGTTGGCGAGGATGCGGAGAAAGAAGATCTCTTTTGCATTGTTGGCAGGAATGCAAGCTGGTGCAGCCACTCTGGAAAACAGTATGGAGGTTCATCAAAAAACTAAAAATAGAACTACGACCCAGCAATTGCACTGCTAGGCATTTATCCAAGGGATACAAGTGTGCTGTTTCAAAGGGACACATGCACCCCCATGTTTATAGCAGCACTATCAACAACAGCCAAAGTATGGAAAGAGCCCAAATTTCCATCGATGGATGAATGGATAAGGAAGATGTGGTATATATATACAATGGAGTCTTACTTGGCAATCAAAAAGAATGAAATCTTGCCATTTGCAACGACGTGGATGGAATTGGAGGGTATCATGCTAAGTGAAATCAGTCAGTCCGAGAAAGACAAAAATCATATGACTTCACTCATGTGAGGACTTTAAGAGACAAAACAGATGAACATAAGGGAAGTGTAACAAAAATAATATAAAAACAGGGAGGGGGACAAAACAGAAGAGACTCATAAATATGGAGAACAAACTGAGGGTTACAGGAGGGGTTGTGGGAGGGGGGATGGGATAAATGGGTAAGGGGCACTAAGGAATCTACTCCTGAAATCATTGTGGCACTATATGCTAATTTGGATGTAAATTTAAAAAAAGAAAAAGAAAAAACAATTTCAGAGTGTTAGCCATTAGATGTGCTTAATGCCTTATATTTTGATCATTTCTCAGTTAAGGTGAGAGTCTGATCAAGGGGGGGTAGACAGCTGGGGAACGATGGCAGTGGAATAGGAGGACCCTAGGCTTGCCTGATCCCATGAACACATTTAGATAACTATCAAATCATTCTAAATACCCCAGAAAGCAACCTGAAGGCTGTCAGAATAAACTCCACAACTAAAGAGAGAAAAGGCCACATTAACGATGGTAGGAAAAGCAGAAATGTGGTTTAGGAGAGAAATGGATCATAGGTGCTTCAGAGAGGAGGGAGTCATGGTTGTGGAGAAGGGTGAGAGAGAGAGAAAGATGAGAGAAACAGAGAGAGAGAGACAGAAAGAGAGAGAGAGAGAGGAGCACACAGGAGAAGGCAGAAGAAGAACATTTCCCCAAAGCCATTGGCTTGGAAAACAAGCCGAATTTCTTGAGTTCTTGTAGCCAGTGGGGCTTAAAGACTGAAGTTTTGGCTTCAACAGGTTTGGCTGGGATAGAGCCCTGAGGGTACAGGCCTGCTTCTGGAGAGAAAACAGGCATACAACCCATGGGTTCTCAGTGAGTAAGTAATGGGTCTGAAGTCAGGTAACTAGTGAGGTAGTTAAGCCATGATTTGTGACTTCTAATTTCATTCTTCTTCTTCTTCTTGCATAATAAAGTCCATCTTGTGGTAGATGCTGTGTGTGAAACGTGAAATCTGAACAGCAAAGAACAAACTGTAAACTCATGAATAATGGTTCTGCTTCTATTTCCATTTTCAAGGCCAATTGTTTTCAGAGATTATGCCTTGATTATAACAATAATAAATGCTTTATGTTTACATGAGTATTTTTTAATTCTATATCATCTATTTCACAAGGTAGAAATGGGCCCGTCCGCACAATCGTGGGTTGATACCTATTTTGAAGGCATAATGTGGAAAGTTCCTGAGCACACAAATGTAAATAGAGGAGTACTCAGTGAATTTGCTAACTAGCTATTCCTGCTGGAAGGATTTGCCTTAATGGCACCCTGTCCTGGACCTAATGGTTCCCAGGTCCATGCTCCCTTCTCCCCACCAAGAGGAACAGCAGCAGCAGCAATTGTTCTGCTTCTGTTGGGGTCCTGGAGAGGAGCTTATTGTTAGGGCTGGGTCATACTCAGTCTCCACAGCATCATAAGGAAGAATGGAACAAGTGGACACGAACCCATTGACTCAGATATATAGGAAGTCCTTGAGATGACTGAAGTGATTGCAGGAGGACTTCTCACATGTGGACTCCCTCCTTGTAGTCCCTACAAGCAGTCTTAAATTCTTTCTGATATCAAGCAATGTTGTGTTGCTCCAGGAAGATTGCCTGCTGGTATACGTGACATTGAGGAGCTACTGCTCAGAGAACTTAATGTCATCCCTCCTGGAAAGCATCTGTGCTGATCTCTATGTGGTCTTGAGACAATTTACCTTTAGGGCCTGGACCCTTGAATCTTCAGCCATGGGAGCTCTTGGGACCTACTCACATCTCTTTCTCGTTTATTAAAAGCCCTTATGAGAGTACTACCTCTGGGAGAGTGTCAGAATGGTATTTTCCTCACCTGAATCAGAGGGAACCACACATCATAAATGATCCACCTAGAAAAGCACCACACTCTGGGAAACTGACAACCATCCCCCCAAAATCTCAGCTTTTGTGGAAGAGACAAAGCCAAACAGGTGAAGGGTCGGTGTGAATTCAGGACCAGATGGTAGTAAAGCCAGGAGTTTTAAAGGTCAGCATGATTGGTAGACCAAAGGCCAAAGTGGGGGTGATGGTGCAGGGAGGAAAAAAACTTCCTTACAACTTGCAGCCCAAGTACAGCCAAGTACTTACAAGTACTTGAGACAGGCAGAGTGATATTCCTCAAGATGCTTATTTGCCTTCACATTAACACTTTGCTAGAGGCAAAAGGCAACCTTAGCTTGATATTAGCCCCACCTCCAAGATCCTATAAAAATCCCTTTGGAAACTTCTTTTATCTCTACCCACCCCCACCCTCCAAGATATATGTTAGCAATCATCCTCCAATCATATGGCCGAATTGATATGCATGTGAAGCATCTCATGACTAACCTTTTACTAGACAGTAGTAAATGACCTTTTCCTAACAACAGCTAGCCCCTCAAGGTCCTGGAAACCTTGCTTCCTTAGAGACTTACACTATTCCTAATCCCCTTGCAACTTGAAAGTATATAATTAGTCACTCCTCACAACTCCAGTGCAGCTTTTTCTACCCACGGGTTTTGTACCCTTGCTTTAATAAAACCACACTTTTTGCAGCAAAGACATCTCAAGAATTCTTTCTTGACTGTTTGCTCCTGAACCCCAACATTTCACATCAAGCAGGCTTGGCTGAGATAGAGCCTGGAGGGCACTGTGCTGCTCTTAGAGAAGAGAAGGCAGGCAAACAATGTGGGGGGATAGACAGCATGGGAATAGCAAACTGAAAATCACCCGAGGCACACAGGGGAGAGATTATTTAGTTTTCTGGAAGCACTGCACTGAGAGCAAGTGTTCAGAGACACCTCTCTGTGCATAAAGGATCTGACTGGCACCATTTCCTTCCCCCTCCCCCAGCACAAACACGAAGCCACTTGCAGGAAGCAGTGCAGCACTAACACTGGCTGCCTAACTTGATTACACAGAGTCCCCATGCCCCTGTGCTCTGGCAGGACCACACTACTCATTCAAGCTATCCTCAGTCCCAGTGCAGCAAGCCATTCCTTCAAAGGACCAACACAAACCCCTGCCCCAATCACATCTGATCAGAGAGTTCTGCAGGGCCTCATTTCCTGTGGAATTAGTATCAGGTGTCATTTGTCAAGCAGACCAGAGCACACTTAATTAAAACTTAACACATTCAGGCCAGGAACCAAGCACTACCCACAGCAGTTAAGGGGAGTCTCTGCAGACAACCGGCCTGAAGGATAGAGCAGACAAAGCACGGCATACAACAGAAACATTCCCTGAAGATCCAGGCCCTGGACCTCTTCTTCATAAAGCCGTTATTTTCAAGAGCAGGAAACATAACAGGCTTTTCTAACACAAAGAAGGCAGAGACATAGATAAAATGTCAAGGCAGAGAAATTTATCCCAAATGAAAGAACTAGGTAAGATCACTAGGTGAGAGGTGTAAGCGAAGCAGATATAAGTAACATGCCTGATGGAGAATTTAAAGCAATAATCATAAGGATACTCACTGGGCTTGAGAAAAGAATAGAAGACATCATGGAGACTCTTACCACTGAGCTAAAAGAGAAGAAAAGAATCAATCTGAGATAAAGAATATAATAAATGAGGTTGAAAACAGGCTTGAGTCAATAAACAGCAGGTTGGAAAAAGCAGAGGAGCAAATTAGTGACATAGAAGACAAAATAATGGAGAGCTATGAAGCTGAACAAAAGAGAGAGAATAATAACCAAACATGAGAATGGACATAGGGAACTCAGTAACTCCATCAAACATAACATATTGTAGGAGTCCCAGAAGAAGAGAGATAAGGGAGCAGACAATTTATTTGAGGAAATAATAAGAGATTATTTCCCTAGCTGGTGAAGGAACAGAAATCCAGATCTCGGGAGGCACAAAGAACTGAAAATCAACAAAAGCAGGCCAACAACAAGATATATTGTAACTAAATTTGCAAAATAGAGTGATAAAGAAAAAAAAATCTTAATAGCAATAAGACAAAAGAAGTCCTTAATTTACAAAGAAGACCTTAAGGCTAGCTACAGGTTTCTGAATAGAAACATGGCAAGCCAGAAAGGAATGACATGCTATATTCAAAGTGCTGAATGGGAAAAATGTGCTGCTAAAAATGTTCTATCCAGCAAAGCTATCCTTCAGAATAGAAGAGGTAAAGACTTTCCCACATAAACAGAAACATAAGGAGTTCATTACCACCAAACCAGTCCTACAAGAATTAAAGGGGAATCTTTGAGTGGAAAGGAAAGACCAAAAGTGACAAATACAAGAAAGATCAGAGAAAATTTCCAGAAACAATGTCAAAACAAGTAATAAAATGGCACTAACTACATATTTGTAAATAATTACTTTGAATAGAGGTGGACTAAATGCTCCAAAGACATGGGGTGTCAAAATGGATAAAAAAAAAAAGACCCATCTATAGACTCCCTATAAAAGGCTCATTTTAGACCTAAAGACACCTGAAGATTGAAAGTGAAGGGATGGAGGGGCTCCTGGGTGGCTCAGTCAGCTGAGTGTCTGACTCTTGATTTTGGTTCAGGGCATGATCTCACAGTTTGTGGATTTGAGCCCCATGGTGGGCTCTGCACTGATGGTGCAGAGCCTGCCGGGGATTCTCTCTTCTCCTTCTCTCTCTACCCTTTTCTTTCTCTCTCTCTAAAAAATAAATAAACATGGGGCTCCTGGGTGGCTCAGTTGGTTAAGCGTCTGACTTTGGCTCAGGTCATGATCTCGTACTTCATGGGTTTGAGCCCCAGGTCAGGCTCTGTGCTGACAGCTTGGAGCCTGGAGCATTTTTCAGATTCTGTGTCTCCCCCTGTCTCTGCTCCTTCCCTACTCACTCTGTCTCTCTCTCAAAAATAAACATTACATTTTTTTAAAATCAATAAACATTGAAAAAAAGAAAGTGAGGGGATGGAGAAACATTTATCATGCAAGGATGTCAAAAGAAAGTGGGAGTAGTGATATGTATATCAGAGAAACTAGACATTATTTTTTTAGACTTTGAACCAAAGATTGTAACAAGAGATAAAGAAGGGTACTATATCATAATCACCCAGCATGGAAGCGACCAAATATATAAAATAATTAAAAACAAACATAAAGAGGAGTGCCTGGGTGGCTCAGTCAGTTAAGCATCTGACTCCTTAAAGAAATTTTTTTTTAAGTTTATCTGTTTTTGAGAGACAGAGAGAGAGAGAAAACATGAGAGGGGGAGGGGCAGGAAGAGAGAGAGACACAGATTCTAAAGCAGGCTCCAGGTGAAGTAGGCTCCAGGCTGAGCTGAAAGCACAATGCCTGATGCGGGGCTTAAACCCGCCAACCACGAGATCATGACCTGAGCACAAGTCAGAAGCTTAACTGACTGAGCCACCCAGGCATCCCTTCTTCCAACTCTTGATTTCAGCTTAGGTCATGATCTCATGGTTTGTGGGTCTGAGCCCCACATTGAACTCTGTGTTGACAGCATGGAGCCTGCTTGGGATTCCCTCTCTTCCCTCTCTCTCTGCTCCTACCCTGCTTGTGTGCTCTCTCTCTCAAAATAAATAAATAAACAAATTTAAAAAAATAAACTTACTGATAATACAGTAAAGGTAGGGGACTTTAACACCCCACTTACATCAATGCACAGACAATATAAACCAAAAATAAACAAGGAAATAATGGCTTTGAATAACACACTAGACCAGATGTAATTAACAGATAAATTCAGAGCATTCCATCTCAAAACAGCAGAATACACATTATTTTCAATGGGCCATTCTTCAGAATAGATCACATAATTAGGTCACCAATCAGGCCTCAATAAATACAAGAAGACTGCAACCATACAATGCATTTTTTTCTGACCACAGCATTATGAAACTAGAAGTCAACCACAAGAAAAAATTCGGAAAGACCACAAATACATGGAGGTGAAACAACACACTACTAAATAATTAATTGGTCAACCAGGAAATCAAAGAAGAAATATAAAATTACAAGGAAACAAATGAAAATGAAAACACAACTGTCCAAACCTTTGGGATTCAGCAAAAGCTGTTCTAAGAGGGAAGTATATAGCAATACAGGCTTATTTTAAGAAGCAAGGAAAGCCTCAAATGAACCTAATTTTACACCTAAAAGAGCTAGTAAAAAAACAACAATTGAAGCCTAAAGCCAGTGGAAGGAAGGAAATAATAAATATTAGAGCAGAAAGAAATTATATAGAAACTTTTAAAAAATGATAAAAATAAAATACATCAATGAAACCAGGAGCTGTTCTTTGAAAAAAATTAGTAAAATTGATAAACCTCTAACCAGACTTATCAAAAAGAAAAAAGAAAGGATCCAGATAATTGAAATCACAAATGAGAGAGGAGAAATAAATACCAACACCACAGAAATACAAAAAAATTATAATACAATGTTACGGAAAACTATATGCCAACACAATGGACAACCTGGAAGAAATGGGCAAATTCCTAGAAACAAAACGTACCAAAACTGAAAAAGGAAAAAAATTAAAAAAAAACTTGAACAGACTGATAACCAGCAAAGAAATTGAATCAGTAAGCAAAAATCTCCTAACAAACTAAGTCCAGGGCCAGATGGCTTCACAGGCATATTCTATCAAATATTTAAAGAAGAATTAATACCTATTCTTCTCAAACTAGTCCAAAATTATAGAAATGGAAGTAAAACTTTCAAATTCATTCAATGAGGCCAGCATTACCCTGATACCAAAACCAGATAAAGACTCCAGTAAAAAAGAGAACTATAGGCCAACATCACCAATGAACACGGATGCAAAAATTCTCAATAAAATGTAAGTACCAAATCCAACAATACATTAAAAAAATCATTTATTATGATCAAGTGGGATTTATTCCTTGGTTGTAAGGGAGGTTCAATGTTTGCAAATCAATCAACATGATGCATCACATTAATAAAAGAAAGGATAAGAACCATGTGATCATTCCAAGACATGCAGAAAAACCACTTGACAAAGTACAACATCCATTCATGAAAAAAAAATCTCAACAAAGTAGTTTTAGAGTGAACATACCTCAACATAATAAAGGCCATATATGAAAAACCCACAAGTAACATCATCCTCAATGGGGAAAAAGTAAGAGCTTTTCCTCTACGTTCAGGAGCAAGACAGGGATGTTCACTCTCGCTGCTTTTATTCAATATAGTACTGGAAGTCCTACCCACAGCAGTCAGATGACAAAAAGAAATAAAAAGCATCCAATAGATAAGGGAGAAGTAAAACTTTCCCTATTTGCAGATGACATCGTACTCTATGTAGAAAACCTGAAAAGCTCCACCAAAAATTTGTTCAACTGATACATGAATTCAGGAAAGTTGTAGGATACAAAATAAATGTAGAGGAATATGTTGCATTTCTATACATCAATAATGAGGCAGCAGAAAGAAATTAAGGAATTAATCCCATTTACAATTGCACCAAAAACAATAAGATACCTGAGAATAAACCAAACCTAAGAGGTGAAATACCTGTATTCCAAAAACTATATTCCAAAAACCTGTATTCCAAAAACCTTCTTTCTAGATATGTCTCTTGAGGCAAGGGAAACAAAAGCAAAAATGAACTTTTGGGACTTTGTCAAAATAAAAAGCTTCTGCACTGAAGGGACCATCAACAAAAGTAAAAGGCGACCTATGGAATGGGAGAAGGTATTTGCAATGACATATCTGATAAAGGGTTAGTATCCAAAATATATAGAGAACATATACAACTCAACACTCCAAAACAAATAATCCCATGAAGAAATGGGCAGAAGACATGAATAGATAGATATTTTTCCAAGGAAGACATCCAAAGGGCCATCAGACAAATGAAAAGATGTTCGACATCAGTGACCATTAGGGAAATGTAAATCAAAACTACAATGAGATATCACCTCACACCTGCCAGAATGGCTGAAACCAAAAGCACAAGACAAAACAGATATTGGTGAGGAGGTGGAGAAGAGGAAAACTCTTATACTATTGGGGGGAATGGAAACTGGTGTAGTACTCTGGAAAACAGTATGGAGCTTCCTCAAAAAATTAAAAAGAGAACTACCCTGTGATCCAGCAATCACAGTACTGGGTATTTATCCAAAGAATAACAAGAACACTATTTCAAAGGCATAGATGCACCCCTATGTTTACATAGCCAAATTATGGAAGCAATACAAGTGTCCATGGATGGATGAATGGGTAAAGAAGGTATGGTATATATGCACAATGGAATATTATTCAGCCATAAAAAAGAATGAGATCTTGCCATTTGTAATGACATGAAATATAATGCTAGGTGAAATAGATCAGTCAGTGAAAGATAAGTATCATATGATTTCACTCATATGTGAAATCTAAGAAACAAACAAAACAAGCAATGGAAAAAAAAAATAAGGGAGAGAGGGAGACAAACCAAGAAACAAACTCTTAACTATAGGGAACAAACTGATGGTTACCAGTGGGGAAGTGGGTGGTGGGTGGGTTAACTGGTGATGGGGATTAAGGAGTGCACTTTGTGTCAGAAGCAGTGGGTGATATACGAATTGTTGAATCACTCTATTGTATACCTGAAACTAATATAACACTGTATAATGGAATTAAAATCAAATTTAAAAATTAAAAAAAAGTTAAGAGGAAAAGAAAAACCTAAAAGAACATAAGCATGAATATTTACACCCTGCCTGGGAAATAGTGTACCTTCAAAACATTGAAGAAATTATGCTTAAAGACAGAGATAGAGTTGTCCTTTTAAAAACTCAAGGTGACCTGGGCATTGTAAATCAAAACAAAAATCTTTTAAATGACAAACTGAGTGTTTATAAAAAGGGAGACGGGCTTTAGAAGGAAAACTGTAGGCCCAAAGTGGTGTCACTTAGTTTAAGGCTCTAAGTCAGTAAGCCATGACTTAATAGCTAACTTAACTGAGGGTTCAGTCCCCCAGAAACGTAATCTTTAACCTGTTAGCATGAAATTTCCTGTTCAGCACTACGAAGTTTACTGATAGACCCTTTCATTCCTGCCAGGAGGGTAAACTAGCCTAAAACTGGATTCTTTGTTAATAATTTCCTTTTTTCCACTCCTTCTCTACCTTTAAAAACGTTTCTGGTAGCCCTTCGGACCTCCCCTCTTGTTGTTAGATGCGATGCTGCTTGATTCATGAATCAATTAATAAAACCAATTGTATCTTTTAAATTTACTTGTTTGAATTATTGTTATTTAACACTATTTTTCTTTTTTCAAAAACATATATATTTGCCTTCATTTTTTACACAAAAAAATAGCATACTTTAGATAGACTAGCTTCTTTTCATGTAACCATATATCCTGGAAATCTCTCCATTATCAGTTCTGATACTTTCCTCATTTTTTTTTTAAACTGCAGAGGGCTCTATTGTGTGGATGTTCCAAAGTTCAGTGAACTATTCCAGTGTGTAGGCATTTAGGTTGGTTGAATATTTTACCATTACAAAAGGCATTGCAGTAAATAACTGTATAAAATCATCTTTGTATTGCTGGAGATATAGTAAATTCATGGAAGGGGGATTGCTTGTTTGAAAGATAAATTTACATGCAATTTTGTTAGATATTGTAAAATTTCCTTCATTAGGGTTGTACCAATTAAATCCCCACTAGCATTGATGTTGTCGCATATATTGTTACATATTTTAATTTTTTCAATGTGGAATGATAAGAAAATATATCTCACTATAGTTTGTTTACATACATGTTATGAGTCAGCTTGTATATGTTGTCAAATGTAGAGAAAATTTTATACATTATCGTGAATAGATCATTGATGTTCTGCTTATTTTTTTCTAGTGAGTCTATTGTCATTTTAGTCTTTTTAAATTTTACTTTTTAAATCAATTTTATAGAGGTTTAATTACAGCTCAAAAGAATGCTCTTTTAAGTGTATAATTCTAAGAATTTTGACAAATATGGTCTGTATGTAAACACTGCCCAATCAACATACAACCATCATCTTAAAAGTTTTCCATGACCTTTGCTTGTGTCAATCCTCCATCCATGAACCCAGTCATCTACAAATCTGCTTTCTGTCACTAGAAATTCATTCTGTCAATTCCATAGTTTCATTGTGAATAGAATCACTCTCCTTTAGCCTGGCTTCCACCGCCCCCCCTTTTAATGCTTTTTTACACTGCTACCTATTATCAGTAAGTTATTCATTTTAATGGTGAGTAGTTTTTATAATGTCCAAAACCCATGCAATTTTACTGGAAGAAATTAATATAAATAATTATTAACTGGTAACAGGGAGTGAGCTACTAAGGGTTAAAGAAAGTTCCAAAGAAGATTCAAATAGTGTATCTGATGGTAGCCACTACCTCCAAGACTGAGCAGAGTATCTAAATAAAAAACAAATTTAGAAGAGTAGAGTTCCACAAAGTTCCCCAAACTTCACTGGAGATGGCATGACTGTGGCCCACTGGATAGAGAGAGGTTCACTGAGTTGCTGAAGGATCTGCCTGACAAGCAAGAAACTGTTGATAGGAGGGCTGAAATTCCCTGGAAAACCACTGCTGGATTGCTTTCAAAACTCCCTGTGAAGTCAGGGTGCCTGGGTGGCTCAGTTGGTTATGCGTCCAACTTCAGCTCAGGTCACAATCTCATGGTTTGTTAATTTGAGCCCCGCATGAGGCTCTGCATTGACAGCTCAGAGCCTGCTTGGGATTTTCTCTCCCTCTCTGCCCCTCCCCCACTTGTGCGCACGCGCTCTCTCTCTCTCTCAAAAATAAATAAACATTAAAAAAAAAAAGACTCTCTGTGAAGTCAACTGGAGTGATGGTGGAATTCACCAGGGTTCCACCTGTGGGGACACCACTGAAACTCCCTGGCAAGGAAGCTCAACTAGCACTTCTGCATGCCACAGGAAAGCAAGGGGAAAAGCCTGGTGAGAAATAGGAAAAGACCTTCTTCTGTTATACGCATTGCAGTGTCCCTCCACCACCATCTACTAATAAAGCTTAACATTGTGTCTGCTGGAAAACAAGAAAGTTTATAAAATTACAAAGCAAGGCAAAGAAGAATGGATTTGGAAGTCAAAGGGAATAAACTGGTAGTGGATAGATAGATAGATAGATAGATAGACAGATTGATAGATGATAGATAGATAGATAGATAGATAGATAGATAGATAGATAGATGATAGATAGATGATAGATAGATAGATATAGATAGATAGATAGATAGATAGATAGATAGATAGATAGATAGATAGATAATAGATAGATAGATTTACTTTGTATGAGACTGGGTAGATAGATAGATAGATAGATAGATAGATAGATAATAGATAGATTTACTTTGTATGAGACTGGGACTGCCAAACTATTTTCAAAAGTGCTCTATTTCCACTCCATCCAGCAATGTATGAGAGTTCTATTCTGTCCAATATTTGATATTAACAGTGTCTAGTTTTAGCCAATCTAGTGAATATATGGTATCTCAATGTGTTTTGTTATTATAAACTTTATTTTATAGAAAAGTTTTAGATTTACAGAAAAATTGAGAAGAGAATATAGACTTCCCATACATACTGCACTGTTTCCCCTTTTATTAACATCTTTCAATATTATTGTTGCAGACTTTGAGTCTGTAGTTCTCTCTTGTCAGCAAGAGAGCGGATGCAGAATTGATACAAGAGACGCTAATGTCTGGGAGAGGATAAGAGCCCCAAACACGGGTTTTGTCTCCATATTTATTGAGCTCTCAAGGTTTTACATATGTGGTGAATGTACAGAAGAAAACAGTAAGTTCTTGCCTAGAACACCTATTCGGAGTTCTAATTTAGTTTTGTGTGCTGACAGCATTTAGCGCATGGGTATATCTTGGAGAAAACAAACTTGATGATTGTAAATATCTGAGGTAGCTTTTTGCATGGACAGGTTATAAACATTTATGGTGCTTGAGATGTAGAAGAAAAATCAACTACTCTCAACACCCAAGGTAGATTTTCCATAAACTGTAGGATTAATTATGTCAGACTGCAAAAAATTGTAGAGGTAGCAGATATACACAATCCTTATTCTAAAGGTAAATATGTAACCCTGTGAAGCTGGTATGAGAATGTTTCATTTAAATCTCTACTATATGCTGCTATTTTGAAAATAACAATAAAAACAATAAAAGGAAGAAGAAAGGTAGTCTTTCTTCAGAGGGCTTATAGGGGTGTGTGTGTGTGTGTGTGTGTGTGTGTGTGTGTGCACTCATGCTCATATAAACATATAAATATCTGGATTAAATACTATCTTTACAGTCATGTGAGGTCTTTATTACCATCATATAAAAAGAAAAAAGCAAAGTGCAGTCTAGAGTCCACTCACTGCTGTCCCATGTCCTTATGTCACTCTCATATCCCTGTTGGTTGTAGTACAGGGAGGAAGACAACTGAATGGTCTGAATGAAGCTTCTAGGTAATAGGTTTAGGTATTTCAGAGGGGGCTCAAGAGGAGAAGAGAGATGTACAGAGTATCCTGAGAAACATATTTTTGGGTTGGTGATTAAGCCAGGTAAGTGAAAAGAAATTTTCATGGTAGAGAAGAAGGGCAGAGCTGGGGAAGGTCAATAGAGACAGCGAACAAATCCAGGGGAAATGGCCTCAATTTAATGTCTTTCACCCTCATGATTTGTTCATCTATGTTCTAATTAGTTCCTTCCTGTAGTTAGAATAATATTGAGGATTCTTCTACAAAGCTATAATCCTCTCCGATCTTAGATACTAGGTGTTCATCTTACTCTCTCTCATCCTCAGAAATTATGTAGCTTTATCCTATTGGTTCTAAACCATTCCATGGTCCTTATATTATCCCTACATCCCTTAGTTCTCCTATCACTGCCTTTCCAACAGGAACATTTATTTTCTGTCAGATGAGAACACTCTGAGTCTCTTTTCTTACCTGTACTCCCTCCCCAATCTCAATCACTCACCCAAAACCCACTCAAGAATTCGTTCAGACAAATTAGAATCTTCCCCGTCTTCTAGCTTTTCATACTTCCTTCAGGAAGATGAGGGTGACAGAAGGCTTATAACTAGGCAGGGCTTTCTATACTCCCCTAAATTAGTGCTGCCAAATGATACTACCTTTCTCAAAGTGCACATCTGACCCAGAACAGAAGCTCCTTCCCATTCTAACTCTGTCCTCAATTTACCCAAAGAATACAAAAGCACTAATACTAAAGGATATATGCATTCCTATGTTTATAGCAGCATTATCTACAACAGCCAAATTATGGAAACAGCTCAAGTGTCCACTGACTGAAGAATGGACAAAGGAGATGTGGTGTGTGTGTGTGTGTGTGTGTGTGTGTGTGTGTGTGTGTGTATAGCCTATTTTTAGTTGGATTATTCATTTTTTGGTGGTTGAGTGTAAGTTCTTTATAGATTTTGGATACTGACCTTAGCTGTGTGTGTGTGTGTGTGTGTGTGTGTGTGTGTGTGTGTGTGTGTGTTGTTATATTGGAATTATATATACATATATATAATTATATTGGAATTATAATGGAATATTATATATATTATTATATATGATATATGTATATAATGGAATATTACTCAGTCATAAAAAAAGAATGAAATTTTGCCATTGCAATGACATGGATGAAGCTAGAGTATTATGCTAAGTGAAAAAAGTGAGTCCAAAAAAGACAAATACTCATATGTGGAATTTAAGAAACAAATGAGCAAAGGTTGGGGGGGGGGGGGGAGAAAGAGAGAGGCCAAGAAACAGACTATTAACTATCAAGAACAAATTGGTGATTGTCAGAGGGGAGGTGAGTGGGGGGATGGATTTAATAGGTGACATGGATTAAGGATTGCACTTGTGATGAGCATCAAGTGTTGTATGGAAGTGTGGAATCATTATGTTGTACACTTGAAACTAATATTACACTGTATTGAACTAACTGAAATTTAAATAAAAATTAAAATATTTTATCCCAAACCCTATATTAGCTTTTTATTACCGTAACAATGTAATTTTTTTAATTTTTTTAATACTTATTTATTTGTGACAGATAGAGAGAGAGAAGGAGTTCAAGTGGGGGAAGAGGCAGAGAGAGAGAGGAAGATACAGAATCCAAATCAGGCTTTGAGCTGTCAGTAGAGTCTGACGCGGGGCTCACATTTGTGAACCATGAGCTCATGACCTGAGCTGAAGTCTGACGCTTAACCGACTGAGCCACCCAGGCACCCCAACAATGTATTGTTGAGAGCAGGATTTCATTTAAAAAATTAATCCTGGAAAAATCTATTAAAAAACAGTTCTTCCATGTATTATCATTTTAGTTTCTTTTGCTTTGCTTTTATGTTAAGTTTGTGTTTCCCTACAAATAAATGTACATGGTGTGAGATGAGGACAAGGTTGATACTTAAAATATATATTCAGGGGAGCCCAAGTAGCTTACCAACTCTTGATATCGGCTCAGGTAATGATCTCACTGTTCGTGGGATCAAGCCCCTCATTAGGCTCTGCACTGACAGTGTGGAGCCTGCTTGGGATTCTCTCTCTCCCTTTCTCTCTGCCCCTTCCCCTTCATGCTCTCTCTCTCAAAATAAATAAATGCTTAAATATATATATAAATATCTGTAATAAATGACACCTAGAAAACTGAATATTCAGTTATTCATTTATTAAAAATGTCATTTATTAAAAATGTCAGTGTCATTTATTAAAAATCTTAATTACCTTGACATCTTTGTAAAAATATCAATTGACTTGGCAAAACCTAATGCTGGTGGTAATGTGGAGTAGCAGGAATGAGCATGCATGTCTGGTAAGAATGCAAAATGATACAGTCACTTTGGAAGACAGTTTGGCAGTTTCTTACAAAGCTAAACATCGTCTTATATACACTCCAACAATTGTGCTCTTAGTTATTTACCCAAATGAGTTGAAAAGTTATGTCTATACAAAACCTACATATGAATGCTTGTAGCAGTTTTAAACATAATTTGCAAACACTGGAAGCAACCAAGTGCTTCAATGGGTGAATGAATAAACAATAATACATTCATAAAATGAAACATTATAAAGCAATACAAAGAAATTAGCCTTTTGCATCAATGTTCATCAGAGATACAGACCTGCAGTTTTCTCCTCTGATGATGTCATTGTCTGGCTTTGGTATCAGGATAATGCTGACCTCATAAAATTAATTTGGAAGTGTTCCCATTCCTATTGTTTGGAATAATTTAAGAGTAATTGGTATTGATTTTTCTTTGAATGTTTGGTAGAATTCACCTTTGAAACCATCTGGTCCTAGACCTTTCTTGGGAAGTTTTTGATTACTGCTTCAATCTCCTTATTTATTGGTTTGTTTAAACATTCCATTTCTTCTTGACTCCATCTTGGGAGATTGATGTTTTAGGAATTTATTAATTTCTGCTGCTGTATCATCCAATTTGTTGGCATGCAATTGTTTATAATAATATCTTAGGAAACTTTTTTATTTCTGAGGCATTTGTTTTAATGTTTTCACTTTCACTTCAGATTTTATTTGAGTCTTCTCTGTTTTCTTCTTAACTAATCTAGTCTAGCTTTGTGTTTATAAATTTTGTTTATCTTTTCAAAAAGCCACTCATTCTTTTGTTCATGTTTTCTATTGTTTATGTATTATTAATTTATTTCTGCTCTGATCTTTACTATTTCTTTACTTCTGCTAAGTTAGGCATAGTTTGTTCTTCTACTTCCTTGAGATGTAACATTAAACTGTTTGAGATCTTTCTTATTTTTTAGTGTAGGTGTTTATTTCCATAAAATATCCCGCTTAATATTTCCTGAACAGAAATGTAAAAATCCTCAATAAAATATGGCAAACTGAATTCAATAGCACATCAAAAACATTATTCATCAGTATCAAGTGGGATTTATCACTGGGATACAAGTTTTAAAATACACAAATCAGTCCATGCAACACAACATATTAATCAAGTGGGGTAGGCAAAGCACATGAAGAACATTAAGAGGTATAAACTTTCAATTATAAAATAAATAAGTCATGGGAATAAAATCTAAAGCACAGGGAATATAGTAAATAATATTGTAATAACTTTGGTGATAGATGGTTAATTACACTTATTGTAGTTATTGTTGTATACATGAAACTAATATTATATGGCAACTGTACTTCCATTAAAAATTTTTTAAAAGCCTCTGCCAAAAAAACTTATAGAACTAACAAACAAATTCATCAAATTTTCAAGATACAAAACCAACACAAAAATCATTTATTTACACTAACAATGAAATATCCAAAAAGGAAATCAAGGGAACAATCTCATTTATAAAATCATCAAAAAGAAGAAAATACTTAGCAATAAATTTAACCAGGGAGGTGAAAGATCTGTACACTGAAAACTACAAAATATTGATGAATGAAATTTAGGAAGACATAAATAGAAAGATATCCCATGTTCATGGATTGGAAGAATTATCAATGCTAAAATGGCCACATCACCCACAGTGATCTGCAATTATAATACAATCCCTATCAAAGTTTCAATGGCATTTTCATGGAAATAGAAAAAAAAATGCTAAAATCTAATTAAACCAAAAATGACAACAAATAGCCAAAGCAATCTTAGAATAATAAAGTTGGAAGTATCACATTCTTTTATTTCAAATTATACTAATCTAAACAGTATGACATTGGACTACAAGTAGACATATAGATCAACAGAATGAAGTAGAAAGCCCAGAAATAAACCCAAGCATATAGGGTCAACTAATTTTCAGGAAGGATGCCAAGAATACACAATGAGGGAAGAAAAATCTCTTTGACAGTGTTGGGAAAACTATATATTCACATGAAAAACAATGAAATTGGACCTTTATCTTACACAATGCACAAAGATAAACTCAAATGTGCTAAAGAATTAAATGGAAACTATAAAACTCACAGAAAAAAAAGCGTAAGGAAAAAGCTCCTTAATAATGCTCTTGTCAACAACTTTTTTGGATATGACACCAAAAGCACAGACAACAAAAGCAAACGTAAACCAAGTAGAGATATATCTAGCTAAAAAGCTTTTATACAGTAAAGAAAATAATCAACAGAGTGAAGAGATAACTGACAGAATGAGGAAAAATATTTGCAAACCATGTTAAGGGGTTAATATCCAAAATATATAAAAGACTCAAATAACTCACACATGTTAGAATAGCTACTATCGAAAAGACAAGGGGCACCTTGGTGGCTCAGTTGGTTGAGTGTCCAAGCCTTGATTTGAGCTCAGCTCACGAACCCAGGGTCATGAGATTGAGCCCCACATTGGGTTCCATACCAGGTATGGAGCCTGCTTTAAATTCTCTCTTTCTCTTCCCTGCACCTTCCCTGCTCTCTCTCTCCCTTTCTAAAATAATTTTTTTTAATTTTATATATTTTTAAATTTTTTTTAATGTTTATCTTTGAAAGCAAGAGAGAGCTCACACACGCACATGTGAGTGGGGGGATGGGTAGAGAGAGAGAGAGAATCCAAAGCAGACTCCAGGCTCTGAGCTGTCTGCACAGAGCCTGATGCAGGGCTCAAACGCATGAACTGTGTGATCATGACCTGAGCTGAAGTAGGACACTTAACTGACTGAGCCACCCAGGTGCCCCTAAAATAAAAAAAATTTTTTTAAACACAAAAGAGAAGTGTTGGAGAGGGTATGCAGGAAAGGGAACTCTTGTAAACTGTTGGTAAAGTGTAATTAGTAGAGTCATTATAGAAAACAAATAGAGGTTTTTCTTAAAAAATGAAAAATAGAATCACCATATGATTAAGCAATCCCACTTCTGGGTATATATCCAAATGAAGTAAAATCAGCATGTTGAAGAGGTACCTCCATTTCTACATTCATTGCAGCATTATCTACAATATCCAGATTATGGAATCAACCTGTGTCCATCAAAGGATAAATGAATAAAGTAAATATTACATATATGCATATATTCACACACACACACACACACACACACACACACACACACACACAATGGAATAGTATTAAGCCTTAAAAAAAAAAGAAAAGAAAGGAAGAAAAGAAAAGAAAAGAAAAGAAAAGAAAAGAAAAGAAAAAAAGAAAAGAAAAAGTCCTGCCACTTGTACCATGTTTGAATGTGAAGGGCATTATGCTGGATGAAATAAGCAAGATAGAGAAAAAGAAACACAGATGGCATCACTTACATGTTGAATCTGGAAAAAAAAAAAAGTAAATTTATAGAAACAACAGAATGATAGTTGCCAGGGGTTGGGAAGTGAGGGAAATGGGGAGATGTGAATCAAAGGATAGAAGTCCTCAGATATAAATAATTTCTGAAGATTTAATGTACAGCATGGGGACTATGGTTAATAATATTGTATTGTATACTTGAAATTTCCTAACAGAGCAGATCATAAGCATTCTCATCAATAAATAAATAAATACCAATAATTATATGAACTGACAGATGTATTAATTTAACTTGATCATGATGATTATTTCACAATGTTTACATATGTAAAATCAAAACATTTTACATTTTAAATACATACAATTTTATTTCTAAACTATACCTCAATAAGGCTAAAGAAAGGGAAAAAATAGAAATTAGGTATTATTACACACCTATTGGAACGTCTAAAACAAAATTTTTAAAAGTTAGAAATACCAAATGCTGGTAAGGATGTGGAACAAGAATTCCCATTCATTGATCATGGAAAAGAAAAATAGTATAGTATCTTTGGAAATCAGAATTATCAATGAATGATTCAATTGTACAAAATGAAATGGGGAAGAAAGGAGCTGACCTAAATTTATTTACAGTAATAAATATCTTCATAATGTATACTTATTATGACTTTAGTATGAATAGAATTTGTAGTGATGTCATATTAAATAATGAATAACAAATCCTGGTATTTGTAATTTGTACTTTTTTTTCTGATATTTTCAACTAGAGATCTATTGATATTATTGCTAGAATATTGATTTAGTAAAAAAACAAACTATGGTTCCTGTTACTTTTTCTATGATATAGTTTTCTATTTCATTGATTTCTGCTCTCATCTTCGTTTACTTTCTTTTACGTTAACGCTTAATTTTTAGTTTTTTAATGTGGAAGATAAGGTCCTTAACTTGAGAACTCTCTGCTTTTTTAATATAGGTATTTAATGCTATAATTATTCCTCTGAATACTACATTAGCTACAAGCCACAAATTTTAATATTCTGTATTTTCATTTTCATTCATTAAAATTATGTTTGATGTCATTTTTGCTGTCTGTTTTGGGTCATGGATTTTTTTTAAATGTAGTATTTGGTTTTCACATATAGAGTGATTATTAAAAAAAAAAAACTGACCCCAAATTTAATTAGTTGTGGTAAGAGAACACACTAATTCAGTTATTTAAAATTTATTTGAACTCTGTTGTGTGCATGGTTATGACTTACCTTAATTAATGTGCTAAGTGTACTCTTTGTTCTGGTACTTTTGTTATTGTTGTTGCTGGATATAGTGTTTTATAGATATCTCTTATTTCAATTTGGTTGATAATGTTAGGATCTTTTATCTTCTTACTGCTTTTCTTTTTACTTGTCCCATCAATTACAGACAGAAAAGTGTTCAAGTATTCAGCTATAATTGGGGATTTGTCTAATTCTCCTATTAGTTTGGTCAGTTTCTTTTAGTATTTTGGAAGTGTGTGATTAGGTATAAACACACTTCTGTTACATCTTCTGCAGATATGGATCCTTTATCACCATGAAGTGTCCTTTTTTTCTCTTATAATATTTCTTGTTCTGAAGACAATTTGTCAATGTTAATATAGCAAAGTTAATATTCATGTAAAAAGCCATATAAAAGGCCACCACATGTACTATATCTACATAATATATTTTCACCTCATTTCTTTTTATTCAAATGTATTCCTTGTAGAAAGCATACAGTTGCTAGCTTCTATATAAAGTAGGATCCTGATTACACTTGTCACTGATGTGTTTAAACAATTTGTAGTGAATATAACTATTGATATAATTGGATTTCAATTTGTAATCTAACAGGCCTAGAGAGAATAGAATGATATGTTTAAAATACTGCCAAATAAGACAAACTGCCAAACAAGACTATTATACCCAGAATTCCTGTACTTCCAAAATAAAGGAGAGATCGAAACACATTCCCAGACAAACAACAGGTGTCCTTCATCACTAGACATGACTTACAGGAAATGCTCAAGGGAGTTCTTCGAGTTGAAATGAAAGGAAACTAATTAGCAGCATGAAAGTACATGAAAGTATAAAACTTCCATAAAAGTAAAAATATATAATCACTTTTAACTCTAGTATAAAATTTGAAAGACAAAAAGATTAAAATAGTTATAACTACAAAAAGTAATTATAACTACAATAATTTATTAATGGATACACAATATAAAAAGATTAAGCTGTGACATCAATAATATACAGTGTAGAGAGGAGGAAAAGTATGTTTTCTAATACAATCAAAGTTAAAAGTTCCTCTTAGTTTAAAATAGACTTATAATTATAAGACATTTTAAGTCAGCCTCATATTTACGTATACACAAATAAAAAACTGGTGGTAGATACACAAACTATAAGAGAAAGGAATGAAAGCATATCAGTACAAAGAATCATATTACAAAGGAAGACAGCAAGAGAAGAAGGAAAAAGGAAATAGAAACATTCAGAAAACAAATAACAAGATGGCAAAAATAAGTCCTCACCTATATATAATTGCTTTAAATGTAAATAGATTAAATTTGGCATTAAAAGACTAAAATCTAATTGGCTACATGGATTTTTTAAAAGACTCAATTATATGCTCCTTACAAGAGACTCACTTTATTTTTTTTAAGTTTATTTATTTTGAGAGAGAAAGAGTGGGCAGGGGAGGGGACAGGAGAGAGGAAAAATCCCAAGCAGTTTCCATGCTGACAGCGTGAGGAGCCTAACACAGGGCTCAAACCCACGACTGAAAGATCATGACCTGAGCTGATATCAAGAGTCACATGCTCAACCGACTGAGCCACTCGGGCACCCCAGCAGACTCACTTTAGATTTGAGGATACACACAGGCTGAATGTGAAGGGATGGGAAGAGATACTCCATAAAAACAGTAAGCAAAACAGAGCAGGGTGGCTACACTTCTATCATACAAAATATACTGTAAGTCAAACTGTCAAATGAGACAAAGAAGGTCATTTATTATGATAAAAGGGTTGAATGATTGAGAAAATGTAACACTTTAAAAAATATATGCCCCAACTTTAGAGCCCCTAAATATACAAAGCACATATTAATCAATCTAAAGGGAGAAATAGATGGCAATACAATAATGGTAGGGAAAATCAGTACGCCACTTTCTATAATGGATTGAAAATCATAAGGAAACAGAAGATTTGACAACACCATAGAATAAATGAATCCACAGACAAACATAGAATATTCGATCTGGCAGTAGTAGAATACACATTATTCTCAAGTCACAAGGAAAAGTCTCTAAGATAGATAATCTGTTAGTTGAAATAGAAACTAGAGAAACAGTAGGGACTATCAATGAAACTACAAGCTACTTAAAGATAAAAATGACAAATCTTTAACTAGACTAAGAAAATAGAGAGACAACATTTTTCTATGAATTCTTGATAAGGTGGCCCAGTCAGATCACATCTTAATCTGGGGGTTTTTATTATTCAGAAGTTTAAAAATCTTACACAACTAAATTTATTCTATTTTGTGTTTTATTTTTTATTTTTTTAATATATGAAATTTATTGTCAAATTGGTTTCCATACAATACCCAGTGCTCATCCCAAAAGATGCCCTTTTCAATACCCATCACCCACCCTCCCCTCCCTCCCACCCCCCATCAGCCCTCAGTTTGTTCTCATTTTTTAAGAGTCTCTTATGCTTTGGCTCTCTCCCACTCTAACCTCTCTTTTTTTTTTCCTTCCCCTCCTCCATGGGTTCCTGTTAAGTTTCTCAGGATCCACATAAGAGTGAAAACATATGGTATCTGTCTTTCTCTGTATGGCTTATTTCACATAGCATAACACTCTCCAGTTCCATCCACGTTGCTACAAACGGCCATATTTCATTCTTTCTCATTGCCACATAGTACTTCATTGTGTATATACACCACAATTTCTTTATCCATTCATCAGTTGATGGACATTTAGGCTCTTTCCATAATTTGGCTATCGTTGAGAGTGCACTGCAGCTTTCTTTTGATGTCCATTTGCATGATAAATGTTTTCCCATCCCCTTACTTTTAATCTGCAGGTATCCTTAGGTCTAAAATGAGTCGCTTATAGGAAGCATAGGAGGGGTCTTGGTTTTTTTTTTTTTAAGCCATTCTGACATCTATATTTATTTATTTTTTTAGTTTATTTGTTGAGAGAGAGAAAGAGAGAGAGCTTGAGAGGGGGTAGAGGGGCAGAGAGAGAAAGAAAGAATCACAAGCAAATTCCACACTGTCAGTGCAGAGCAGGGCGGGGGCTTAAACTCACAAGCAGTGAGATCATGACCTGAGCTGAAACCTAGAGTTGGACACCAACTGAACCACCCAGGTGCCCTGACCCTATGTCTTTGGATTGCAACATTTCATTCATTTACATTCACAGTAATTACTGATAGATATGTATTTCGTGCCATTTTATTACTTGTTTTGTCATTGTTTTACTCTGATAATTTATTTTCTTTGTCACCTTTGATCTTTCAACTCAAAGATTCCCCTTTAATATTTCTTGTAGAACTGGTTTAGTGGTCACCAATTCTTTTAGCTTTTGTTTATCAGGAAAACTTTTTATCACTCATTCTATTCTGAAAGATGGCCTTGCTGATAAGAGTATTCTTAGCTGCAGATTTTTCCCATTCAGCCCATTGAATGCATCATGCTCTTCTGGCTTGCTAAGTTTCTGTGGAGAGATCTGCAGCTAGCCTATAGGTCTTCTCTAGTAAGTTAAGGATTTCTTTTGTCTTGCAGCTTTTAGGATTTTTTTCTTTATCACCATATTTTGCAAATTTAATTACATTATGTTTTGGTTTTAACCATGGAAAGAGCTCAAATGTCCATCAACTGATGAATGGACAAAGAAGATGTGGTATATATGTTGTGGAATATTACTCTGTTGTCAAAAATAATGAAATATTTCCATTTGCAATGACATGGATGGAGCTAGAGTGTATTATGCTAAGCAAAATGAGTCAGTCAGAGAAAGAAAAATACCATATGATTTCACTCATATGTGGAATTTAAGAAACAAAACAGATGAACATATGGGAAAGGAAAAAAGAGAGAGAGAAGGAAGCAAACCATTGAAGACTCTTAACAATAGAGAACAAACCAGATGGGGGATGGACTAGATGGGTAATGGGTTTTAAGAAGGGCACTTGTTATGGTGAGCTCTGGGTATTGTATAGAATAATGAATCACTAAATTCTACTCCTGAAACCAATATTGCACTGTATGTTAACTAAAATTTAAATAAATATTTGAAAAATAAACAACAAAAAAACAAACACAAACACAGGGTATCTTGGTGTTTGCCTGCTTTTATTGATTTTCATGGAAGTTCTCTGTGCCTTCTGGATTTGAATGTCTGTTTCCTTCCCCAGATTAAGGAAGTTTTCAGCTATTATTTCTTCAAACACATTTTCTGCCCCCTTTCTCTCTTCCTGTGGGACTCCTATAATACCAGTGTTGTTATGTTTGATGGAGTCACTAAGTTCCCTAAGTCAATTCTCATGTTGCATAATTCCTCCTTCTTGCTTTTTGTTCAGATTCATCATTTTCCATTATTTCATCTTCTATATCACTTATTCATTCCTCTGCTTTTCCTATCCTTGTGTTCACTGCATACAGGCTCATTGAATTTTCAGTTATTGTATTTTTCATTTCTGATTAGTTGTTTTTTTAACTCTGTGTGGTAAGGACCTCGCTGAAGTCTGCCATTCTTTTCTCAAGCCCAGCAAGTATCCTTATGATTGTTGCTTTAATTTTTCCATCAGTCATATTATTTATATCTGTTCTGATCAGACTTCTAGCTGTGGCCTTATCTTGTTGTTACGTTTGGGAAGAATTTCACTGTCTTGCTATTTTTTTTTCTAAATCTCTGTCTTCCTCCCTGTGTTACAAAAGCCTGTTATGTTTCCTACTTTTGAGAGTAATGGCTTTATGAAGAGGTCATATAGTGTCCATATAGAGTGTGGAGCTTCAGGAAGTGTCTCTGGTGTATGCTGCAAGCACTCTGTGGCTGTGTTTTGGCTCTATCCTTCAGAACGGATATCTGAAAAGGGTCTCAAAACCTGCAGTGGGCAGTGTTTGGACCTTGGCCACAGCATGGTGAGTTTTCACTAGCTGTGCAGCGGCCTGCTTGTTTAATGAGATCTGATGCTAATTCCACTAGAACTGAAGCTTTGCAGAACTCTCAGGATAGGATACGTGGTGTGGGTGGGGTTTTTTCTGGTCTTGAGGGAAGGTGTTTGCTCTCTTGGGACTGAGGCATACTTTACCGAGAAGGGTACTACCAGCAGAGCATCGGAGGGCAGGACTTGTCAGCCAGTTAGACAGTCATTGTTGGTGCTGTGTTGTTTACTGAAGGTGGTTTGTCTGAAGGGCAGGGTAGGGAAATGGCACCAGCCAGCTACTTTGTCCCTGGATAGGGATCTCCATGCTTGCTGCACTCAGGCAAGCACTTTCAAGAAGAGCAAATACCTTCCCCTTTGAATCCCAGGTATTTCTCAGATCATTTCCACAGTCTGTGTCCAGACTGTTTGCTTACCTTCTCTCCAGGAGCAGTTCAGCGCCCTCTGGTCTCTATTCCAGTCAAGCTGGCTGATTTTTAAAACTCCAACAAACTTTACGGATGTGGTATGGGTGGCAGCCTATGCTGGTCTTCTAGGGGAGGGTCTTGCTGAGCTGGTACTCAGAGAGGTTTGATCAAGAGGGCATTCAGGCTACAGCACAGGGAAATGACACATGGAGCAAGCAACTTTGGTAGGGGGCTCTGCACCTATGCTGAGAACAGGGAGAGGGAAATGGCACCCAGTGGCTCTTTTGTCCTTAGGACGGGTTTCTGTGAACACCACCGTTCACAGATGCACTCCAAGAAGAGTGAACAATCGTCCCCCTGTGTGCCTTTGGCATTCCTCAAAAGCACTATTTGACTCAGGGTCATTTGCCTGCCTTTTTTCCAGGAACAGGGCAGCACCCTCAGGCTTCTATCCCAGTCAAGCCTGTCAAAATACAAAACTGTAATCTTTAAAATCTGCTGGTTTCAAATATTCAAAATAATCAGCCCCAGCCAATGGCTTTGGGGAAGTGTTCTCCTTGTGTGTTCCCCTGTGTGCTCCTCTCTGTCTCTCCTTCTTTGAGATGAGGACTACCTTTCTTAGAACCTGTGATACATTTCTCCCCCAAACCACATGTCTGCACCTTCTACCTTCCCTGATGTGGCATCTTGTCTCCTTCTAGTTGTGGTGTTTGTTCTGTCAGTCCTCAGGTCAATTCTTTGGGTATTCAAAATGATTTCATAGTTATCTAGTTGTGTTCAAGAGATGAGACCAGCCCGGGCTCCTGCTACTATGCTGCCATCTTCCATACTCTATTTTACAGTGGTTTCACCAATTTACATTCTCAACAATGCATGAGGATCCCTATTTTCCACATCCTTGCCAGAATTGTTGTTTTGTGTGTGTTTGATTTTAACCATTCTAACAAGTATGAGGTGATATCTCATTGTAGTTTTGACTTGCGTTTCCCTGATAATAAGTGACGTGGAAGATCTTTTCACGTATCTTTTGGTTATCTGTACAACTTCTTTGAAAAAAAAAGTCAATTCAGGTCCCCTGCCCATTTTTCGAATCAAATTGTTGGTGTTGAATTCATTTGTAACTATCTTTTCCCATTCATTAGGTTACCTGTTTATTTTGTTATTGGTTTCCTTCAATGTGCATAAGCTTTTTATTTGGTGTAGTCCCAAAAGCTTATTTTTAATTTTGTTTCCCTTAACTCAGTAGACATATCTAGAAAAATGTTGCTAAGGCAGGCCAATGTCAAAAAGGTTACTGCCTATATTTTCTTCAAGGAGTTTTATGGTTTCAGTTTCCACATTTAGGTCTTTCATCCATTTTTAATTTATTTTTGCATATTATATAAGCAAGTGGTCCATGTTATATAGAGTTTTCTGCCCACCATTTATTAAAGAGACTATCTATTCCCCATTGGATATGCTTGCCTCCTTTGTAATAGGTTAGTCGGCCATATAAGCATGGATTTATATTTAGACTTTCTAATTCTGTTTCATTGATCTATGGATTTATTTTTGTGTCAGTTATACTCTCTTAATTACTACAGCTTTGTAGTATATCATGAAATCTGGGATTTTGGTGCCACCTGCTTGGTGCTCCTTTCTCAAGATTGTTTTGGCTATTCAAGGTCTTTTGTTGTTCCATAAAAATTGATATTAGTTGTTCTAGTTCTATAAAACATGATATTGGTGGATAAGACCTGGGAAGATGGCGGCGTAGGAGGATGCTGGGCTCACCGTGTCCTGCTGATCACTTGGATTCCACCTACACCTGCCTAAATAACCCAGAAAACCGCCAGAAGACTAGCAGAACGGAGTCTCCGGAGTCAAGCACAGACGAGAGGCCCACGGAAGAGGGAAGGAAGGGCGGCGAGGCAGTGCGCGCTCCATGGACTGGCGGGAGAGAGCCGGGGTGGAGGGGCGGCCCGCCGGCCAAGCAGAGTCTGGCTTGCAAAAGCGGAGGGGCCAGACGCAGTGTGTTCTGACAGCAAGCGGGACTTAACATCTGGAAGGTTATAAGCTAACAGCTCTGCTTGGAGAACGGGAGGGCTGGAAGACAAGGGTAGGGAGAGTTGTTGAGCCCCGGACAACAGAGCTCAGCTTGGCGGGGAACAAAGGCGGTCCCCAGTGCCATCTCCCTGGCCCATTTCACAGCCAAGCTGTGCTTCTGCGGATCCATCCCTCCAGCGGGACTGACTCCGTCCGGTGCCGCAGGGCCCTTCCCAAAGTGGATCTCTGAAGGAAAAGTGAGCTGAGCCTGCCCCTCCTGCCTCTGTGCACCTTGCTGATCCACCCCAGCTAATACGCCAGATCCCCAGCACCACAAGCCTGGCAGTGTGCAAGTAGCCCAGACGGGCCACGCCACCCCACAGTGAATCCTACCCCTAGGAGAGGGAAATGGAAGGCACACACCAGTCTCACTGTGGCCCCAGCTGTGAGCGGGGGGCAGACATAGGGTCTGACTGTGGCCCCGCCCACCAACTCAAGTTATTCAAGACAGCACAGGGGAAGCGCCCCGCAGTTCTGCACCACTCCAGGGACTATCCAAAATGACGAAACAGAAGAATTCCCCTCAAAAAAAAAAAAAAAAAAAAACTCCAGGAAATAACGACAGCTAACGAACTGATCAAAAAAGATTTAAACAATATAACAGAAAGTGAATTTAGAATAATAGTCATAAAATTAATCTCTGGGCTTGAAAACAGTATAAAATACAGCAGAGAATCTATTGCTACAGAGATCAAGGGACTAAGGAACAGTCACGAGGAGCTAAAAAATGCTATCAATGAGCTGCAAAATAAAATGGAGACAAGCACGGCTCGGATTGAAGAGGCAGAGAGGAGAATAGGTGAACTAGAAGATAAAATTATGGAAAAGAAGAAGCTGAGAAAAAGAGAGATAAAAACATCCAGGAGTATGAGGGGAAAATTAGAGAACTAAGTGATGCACTAAAGAGAAATAATCTACTCATAATTGGTATTCCAGAGGAGGAAGGGAGAGGGAAAGGTGCTGAAGGTGTACTTGAAGAAATCATAGCTGAGAACTTCCCGGATCTGGGGAAGGAAAAAAGCATTGAAATCCAAGAGGCACAGAGCACTCCCTTCAGACGTAACTTGAATCGATCTTCTGCACGACGTATCATAGTGAAACTGGCAAAATACAAGGATAAGAGAAAATTCTGAAAGCAGCTAGAGATAAACATGCTCTAACATATAAAGGGAGACCTATAAGACCCGTGACCGATCTCTCTACTGAAACTTGGCAGGCCAGAAAGGAATGGCAGGAGATCTTCAATGTGATGAACAGAAAAAATATGCAGCCGAGAATCCTTATCCAGCAAGTCTGTCAGTTAGAATAGAAGGAGAGATAAAGGTCTTCCCAAACAAACAAAAACTGAAGGATTCGTCACCACTAAACCAGCCCTGAAAGAGATCCCAAGGGGGAGCCTGTGAGACAAAGTACCAGAGACATCGCTACAAGCATGAAACCTATGGACATCACAATGACTCTAAATCCATATCTTTCTATAATAACACTGAATATAAATGGACTAAATGTGCCAACCAAAAGACATAGGGTATCAGAATGGATAAAAAAACAAGACCCATCTATTTGCTGTCTACAAGAGACTCATTTTAGACCTGAGGACACCTTCAGATTGAGAGTGAGGGGATGGAGAACTATTTATCATGCCACTGGAAGTCAAAAGAAAGCTGGAGTAGCCATACTTCTACCAGACAAACTAGACTTTAAATTAAAGGCTGTAACAAGAGATGAAGAAGGGCATTATATAATAATTACAGGGTCTATCCATCAGGAAGAGCTAACAATTATAAATGACTATGCGCCAAATACGGGAACCCCCAAATATATAAAACAATTACTCACAAACACAAGCAAACTTATTGATAAGAATGTGGTAATTGCAGGGGACTTTAACACTCCACTTACAGAAATGGATAGATCATCTAGACACACGGTCAATAAAGAAACAAGGGTCCTGAATGATACATTGATTCAGATGGACTTGACAGATATATTTACAACTCTGCATCCCAAAGCAATAGAATAGACTTTCTTCTCGAGTGCACATGGAACATTCTCCAAGATAGTTCACATACTGGGTCACAAAACAGCCCTTCATAAGTATACAAGAATTGAATTCATACCATGCATACTTTCAGACCACAATGCTATGAAGCTTGAAATCAACCACAGGAAAAAGTCTGGAAAACCTCCAAAAGCATGGAGGTTAAAGAACACCCTACTAAAGAATGAATGGGTCAACCAGGCAATTAGAGAAGAAATTAAAAAATATATGGAAACAAACGAAAATGAAAATACAACAATCCAAACGCTTTGGGATGCAGCGAAGGCAGTCCTGAGAGGAAAATACATTGCAATCCAGGCCTATCTCAAGAAACAACAAAAATCCCAAATACAAAATCTAACAGCACACCTAAAGGAAATAGAAGCAGAACAGAAAAGGCAGCCTAAACCCAGCAGAAGAAGAGAAATCATAAAGATCAGAGAAGAAATAAACAATATAGAATCTAAAAAAACTGTAGAGCAGATCCACGAAAGCAAGAGTTAGTTTTTTGAAAAAATAAACAAAACTGATAAACCTCTAGCCAGGCTTCTCAAAAAGAAAAGGGAGATGACCCAAATAGACAAAATCATGAATGAAAATGGAATGATTACAACCAATCCCTCAGAGATACAAGCAATTATCAGGGAATACTATGAAAAATTATATGCCAACAAACTGGACAACCTGGAAGCAATGGACAAATTCCTAAACACCCACACGCTTCCAAAACTCAATCAGGAAGAAATAGAAAGCTTGAACAGACCCCTAACCAGTGAAGAAATGGAATCAGTCATCAAAAATCTCCCAACAAATAAGAGTCCATGAGCAGATGGCTTCCCAGGGGAGTTCTACCAGACGTTTAAAGCAGAGAATATACCTACCCTTCTCAAGCTATTCCAAAAAATAGAAAGGGAAGGAAAACTTCCAGACTCATTCTATGAAGTCAGTATTACTTTCATTCCTAAACCAGACAGAGACCCAGTAAAAAAAGGGAACTACAGGCCAATATCCCTGATGAATATGGATGCAAGAATTCTCAATAAGATACTAGCAAATCGAATTCAACAGCATATAAAAAGAATTATTCACCATGATCAAGTGGGATTCATTCCTGGGATGCAGGGCTGGTTCAACATTCGCAAATCAATCACGTTAATAAAAGAAATTAATTAATTAAAAAGAAATTAATTAAAAGAAATTAATTAATAAAATAAAAGATACATCACATTAATAAAAGAAAAGATAAGAACCATATGAATCTGTTAATCGATGCAGAAAAGGCCTTTGACAAAATTCAGCAACTTTCATAATAAAAACCCTTGAGAAAGTCAGGATAGAAGGAACATACTTAAACATCATAAAAGCCATTTATGAAAAGCCCACAGCTAACATCATCCTCAACGGGGAAAAACTGAGAACTTTTTCCCTGAGATCAGGAACACGACAGGGATGTCCACTCTCACCGCTGTTGTTTAACATAGTGTTGGAAGTGCTAGCATCAGCAATCAGACAACGAAAGGAAATCAAAGGCATCAAAATTGGCAAAGATGATGTTAAGCTTTCACTTTTTGCAGATCACATGATATCATACATGGAAAATCTGATAGACTCCACCAGAAGTCTGCTAGAACTGATACATGAATTCAGCAAAGTTGCAGGATACAAAATCAATGTACAGAAATCAGTTGCATTCTTATACACTAATAATGAAGCAACAGAAAGACAAATAAAGAAACTGATCCCATTCACAATTGCACCAAGAAGCATAAAATACCTAGGAATAAATCTAACCAAAGATGTACAAGATCTGTATGCTGAAAACTATAGAAAGCTTATGAAAGAAATTGAAGATATAAAGAAATGGAAAAAACATTCCGTGCTCATGGATTGGAAGTATAAATATTGTCAAAATGTCAATACTCCCCAAAGCTGTCTACACATTCAATGCAATCCCAATCAAAATTGCACCAGCATTCTTCTCGAAACTAGAACAAGCAATCCTAAAATTCATATGGAACCACAAAAGGCCCCGAATAGCCAAAGTAATTTTGAAGGAGAAGACCAAAGCAGGAGGCATCACAATCCCAGACTTTAGCCTCTACTACAAAGCTGTCATCATCAAGACAGCATGGTATTGGCACAAAAACAGACACATAGACCAATGGAATAGAATAGAAACCCCAGAACTAGACCCACAAACGTATGGCCAACTCATCTTTGACAAAGCAGGAAAGAACATCCAATGGAAAAAAAAAAAAGTCTCTTTAACAAATGGTGCTGGGAGAACTGGACAGCAACATGCAGAAGATTGAAACTAGACCACTTTCTCACACCATTCACAAAAATAAACTCAAAATGGATAAAGGACCTGAATGTGAGACCGGAAACCATCAAAACCCTAGAGGAGAAAGCAGGAAAAGACCTCTCTGACCTCAGCCGTAGCAATTTCTTACTTGACACATCTCCAAAGGCAAGGGAATTAACAGAAAAAATGAATTATTGGGACCTCATGAAGATAAAAAGCTTCTGCACAGCAAAGGAAACAACCAACAAAACTAAAAGGCAACCAACGGAATTGGAAAAGATATTTGCAGATGACATATCGGACAAAGGGCTAGTGTCCAAAATCTATAAAGAGCTCACCAAACTCCACACCCGAAAAACAAATAACCCAGTGAAGAAATGGACAGAAAACATGAATAGACACTTCTCTAAAGAAGACATCCGGATGGCCAACAGGCACATGAAAAGATGCTCAACGTCGCTCCTCATCAGGGAAATACAAATCAAAACCACACTCAGATATCACCTCACACCAGTCAGAGTGGCCAAAATGAACATCAGGAGACTATAGATGCTGGAGAGGATGTGGAGAAACGGGAACCCTCTTGCACTGTTGGTGGGAATGCAAATTGGTGCAGCCACTCTGGAAAACAGTGTGGAGGTTCCTGAAAAAATTAAAATAGACCTACCCTATGAGCCAGTAATAGCACTGCTAGGAATTTACCCAAGCGATACAGGAGTACTGATGCATAGGGGCACTTGTACCCCAATGTTTATAGCAGCACTCTCAACAATAGCCAAATTATGGAAAGAGCCTAAATGTCCATCAACTGATGAATGGATAAAGAATTTGTGGTTTATATACACAATGGAGTACTACGTGGCAATGAGAAAGAATGAAATATGGCCCTTTGTAGCAACATGGATGGAACTGGGGAGTGTTATGCTAAGTGAAATAAGCCATACAGAGAAAGACAGATGCCATATGGTTTCACTCTTATGTGGATCCTGAGAAACTTAACAGAAACCCATGGGGGAGGGGAAGGAAAAAAAAAGAGGTTAGAGTGGGAGAGAGCCAAAGCATAAGAGACTCTTAAAAACTGAGAACAAACTGAGGGTTGATGGGGGGTGGGGGGGGGGGGTGGGTGATGGGTATTGAGGAAGGCACCTTTTGGGATGAGCACTGGGTGTTGTATGGAAACCAATTTGACAATAAATTTCATATATTGAAAAAAAAACCATGATATTGGTATTAAATAGGAATTGCATTGAATCTGGGCTTGCCTGGGTAGTATGGACATTTTGACCATATTGGTTCTTGCAATTCATTAGCATGGAATATTGTTGCATTTGTTTTGTGCTGTCTTCAATTTTTTTTCATTATTTTCCTACTGTTATATTTATTTTAAATATCTATTTATTTAATTTAAAGTTATAGAATTTATAGTGTAGTAATGGTTTCAGCAGCAGAATTTAGTGATTCATCACTTACATATAACATCTGGTGTTCATCTGAACAAGTGCCCTCCTTAATACCTATCACCCATCTAGTCCATCCCCCCATCCACCTCCCTCCATCAACCCTCAGTTTGTGGTCTGTATTTAAGAGTCTCTTATGGTTTGTCTTTATCTCTATTTTATTTTTCCTTCCCTTCTCCTTTGTTCAACTATTTTGTTTCTTAAATTTCCCATGCGAGTGAAATCATATATTTCTCTTTCTCTGACTGATTTATTTTACTTAGCATAATATACTCTAGTTCCATCCATGTTGTTGCAAAGGGCAAGATTTCATTCTTTTTGATCACTGAGTAATATTCCATTATATATATATTCATTCATCATTTGATGGACATTTGGGCTATTCCAATATTTGGCTATTGTTGATAGTGCTGCTGTAAACATTGGGGTACATGTACACCCTTTGAATCAGCATTTTGTATGCTTTGGATAAATACCTAGTAGTGCAATAGCTGGGTCATAGGGCAGCTGTATTTTTTTTTCTGAGGAAACTCCATACTGTCTTCTAGAGTGGCTGCTTTAGTTTGCATTCCCACCAATACTGCAAAAGTGTTCCCCTTTCTCCACATCTTTGCCAACATCTGTTGTTCCTAAGTTGTTAATTTCAGCCATTCTGATGACAGGTGTGAGGTGGTATCTCATTGTGGTTTTATTTTTCATTTGTATTTCCCTGATGATGAGTGATGCTGAGCATCTTTTCATGTGTCTGTTAACCATCTGCATGTCTTCTTTGGAAAAGTGTCTACTCATGTCTTCTGCCAATTTCTTCACTGGATTATGTTTTTGGGGTGTTGAGTTTGGTAAGTTCCTTATAGATTTTGGATACTAACCCTTTATCCAATATGTCATTTGCAAATATCTTCTCCCATCCCGTCAGTTGCCTTTTAGTTTCATTGATTGTTCCATTGCTGTGCAGAAGCTTTTTATCTCAATGAAGTCACAATAGTTCATTTTTGCTTTTGTTTCCCTTACCTCGGGAGACATGTCTAGGAAAAAGTTGCTGTGGCCACCAAGGTCAAGGAGGTTGTTGCCTGTTTTCTCCTCTAGGATTTTGATAGTTTCATGTCTCACATTAAGTCTTTCATCCATTTTGAATTTCTTTTTGTGATGGTGTAAAAAAAATGTCCTGTTTCATTCCTCTGCATGTTGCTCTCCAGTTTTCCCCATGCCATTGAAGAGACTGTCTTTTTTCCATTGGACATTCTTTCCTTCTTTGTCAAAGACTAGTTAGCCATACATTTGTGGGTCCATTTCTGGGTTCTATTATGTTCCATTGATCTGTGTGTCTGTTTTTGTGCCAGTACCATACTGTCTTGATGATTGCAACTTTGTAGTACAGCCTGAATCCCAGAATTGTGATGCCTCCAGCCTTGGTTTTCTCTTTCAACACTACTTTGGTTATTCAGGGGTTTTTTTCTGGTTCCATACAAATTTTAGGATTGTCTGTTCTAGCTCTGTGAAGAATGCTGGTGTTATTTTAATAGGGATTGCACTGAATGTGTAGATTGTTTGGGGTAGTATTAACATTTTAGCAATGTTTGTTCTTTCAATCCAGGAGCATGGAATGTTTTTCCATTTCTTTGTGTCTTCTTCAATTTCTTCCACAAGCTTTCTATAGTTTTCAGTGTACAGATCTTTTACCTCTTGGTTAGGTTTATTCCCAGGTATCGTAGTTTTTGCCACAGCTGCACACACACCAAAGGGCAGGGATTGCTCCCTGCATGGCCAGCTAAGAGGCTTGGCTGCAGGAAATGTGGGTGTGCTCATGTGCAAGGTTATCTCTTTCCTTCCCCAAGGCAACAGTCATTTTGGAGTGATGCTGGTCCTGGCAAGGGCTGCCTGCTTGATGTGGTAGGGTAGTAGCTGCTTTGGAGAGATGCCTGCTGGTGTGTGTGGTTGGATGGTTGGGTCAGGATGGGAATGCTAGGAGGAGACTTACAGTGCTAGCAAAATACATACACAGTATTAGCAAGAGCTCCCACAAGTGTCTATCTAGGTTGAGGAAGGGTAGAAAATAGTACCCACTAGATCTTTGTTCCCTGAGTAATCCTCTGCAGACCCTGCCCCACTAGAACACATTATAAGGATAGTCAATAAATCTCCTTCAGATTTATCCCAGTTATCCCTCAAACTGCTGTGTCTGTGCTATATCCCTTTCTGAGTTATTTAGTATGCTTGCACTCTGAGGGCAGGAACTTGGTTTCTTACTGGCCTCCAGCTCTGAGTTAAGCCTGCTGATTTCTAAAGCTCCAGAAGTTACACTTGGTTGGTTTTCAAAGCCAGATATTGTAGGGACTCATTTTTCCAGTGTGGGTCCCCATGGCCATGGGGGCCCAGTGTGGGGTCCGATCTCAGTTTTCTGTGCTTGTAATGTTTCTTTCATTTGTGATTAGTCAGGCTGGGGTTGTGGTTCCCAACCAGACCTCCACATTTTTTTTTACCCTTCTGGATGTGGCCTTCTCTCTACAATTGGCTGTGAAAGATCTGTTCTGCCAGGTCATTCTCAGAGTCTTATAGATGTAGATGTCACCTTGGTGTGTCATGGGATGAGGTGAGCTCAGGATTCTCCTACTATGCCATCTTCCTTGGTTCCTATTTTAATCTTTTTAAGGAGCTTCTATACTATTTTTTATATGGCTACACCAATTTATAATATCACCAAAATAAGATAACTGCTACTGGGAATGTGGGGAAGAGAAGTTATCTTTTTAGTCTGTTGATTGTTTTCTGTGGGGGGCCGGGCCCCGGTGCCAGGCTGAGACCGGGTAGAGCAATGTTCCCCGTTGACTCAAGCCAACCGGGTGGTTCCCCCTCCCATTCATGTGGGAGGCCGGGCCCCAGCGCCAGGCTGAGACCGGGTCGAGCAATGTTCCCTGTTGACTCAGCCAACCCGGTGGTTCCCCCTCCCATTCCCCCACTTTCAAGGGCATACGAAAGCCTTGTCAAGGCCGAGAAAGTTAATTCCTGAAGCCTGTGGTCTGCAGGTGTTGGCAGTAATGCTGCCTCCCTTTTTCTACCCCGAGTCAGATAGAAACAAACATGGGAATTGTGTTTTGCTAGCAATCTTATCAACAAGGTCTTGTGACCCGTCTAGAAAATGCACAAGAAACACAGAACTAAATGTTTTGGTGGGCAGCGATTATGTGAAACCTGTTTATTCTTAGAATGGCCTGACCCATAAGAGTCTGGCTATAAAAGATTGTGTACAGCAACAATAAAGCCGTCACTTGGGCCATCAGCCCAGGGGACCCTCCTGTTCCAAAATTTTCTCTTCTTTTTTCTTGCATTCCCCTACCGTCAGGACCCTGACCTTGGTGATTGTTGTGCTGGTCGCGACAGTTTTCTTTACTGTGGAAAATCTTTTTAGTTGATGCAGTGCCACTTGCCTATTTTTGCTGTTTTGCTTGTGCTTTCTTTGAAGGTCATACCGAAAAAAATCATTGCTAACACCAACACAAGAAGCTTTTCCTCTATGTTCTATTCCAGCAGTTTTATACTTTCAGGTCTTCTATTAAGTCTTTATTCCACTTCAAGTTGGTTTCTGCATGTGATGTGAGGTACAGGTCAATTTTCATTCTTCTTCACAAGGATATACAGTTTTTGGAACAAAATTTATTGAAGACACTATCCTTCCCCCATTGTATGTTTTGACACCTTAAAGATTAATTTATTATAAATGTGTGGATTTCTTTTTGGGCTTTCTATTCTCTTCCATTGATCTATATGTCTATTTTATGCCAGTATTATGCTGTTTTCATTATTATAGCTTTGGAATGTATTTTGAAGTCTTGTGGTGTGATTTCCCCCCGTGTTCTTTTTGCTCAACATATCCTTGGCTTCAGTGTTTTTGTGGTTCCAAATGAATTTTAGGATGTTTTTTTTCTATTTGTTAAGAAATTCATTGGAATTTTGATAGGGATTGCATTGTATCTGTAGATTGCTTTGGGTAATATGTACCTTTTAATAATATTAATTTTTCCAATCCATGACCTGTGATATTTACTCATTTGTGTCTACTAAAATCTTTTCATTGATGTCTTTTAAAAAGTTTTCAGTATAATATCTTTCACCTCCTCGGTTAAATGATCTCCTAGGTTTTTTTTAATACTACTGTAGAGGGATAGTTTTCTTAATTTCTTTTTTAGATAGTTCATTGTTAGTGTATAGAAACACAACAGATTTTTGTATGCTATTTTATATCTTGCAACTTTATTGAATTTATTAGTTCTACAGCTTTTAGTTGATCTTTGCGTTATTCTACATGTACTATCAAGCCATCTGCAAACTGAGTATTTTATTTTTTCATTCAGATTCAGATGACTTTTTTTCTTGCCTAACTGCTCTAGTTGAGACTTGTAGTCCTATATTCAATAAAATGGTGACTATGGGCATCTTGTCTTGTTCTTGATCTCACAGGAAAAGCTTTTAGCTTTTCACTTGTGAGTATGATGTTAGCTGTGGGTTTCTCATATAAGGCCTTTATAATGTTGGGGCACCTTTTTACATACATAACTTGTTGATAGTTTTATCCTGAAGAGGTGTTGGATCTTGTCATATGCTTTTTTGTGTCTATTGAAGTGTTCATGTGATTTTTAACCTGATGTCTGTTAATGTGGTGTATTATACTTTTTGATTTGCATATACTAAATCATACTTTCATCTCAGGGGTAAAACCCACTAGGTTATGATTTCTGATACTTTTAATATTCTGTTGAATTCAGATTAATTGTATTTTGTTGCAGAGTTTTGTATCTATGCTCATCAATGTATTGACCTATAATTTTCTTGTAGTGCACTGTTCTGCCTTTGTATGAAGATAATGCTGGCTTTAAAAAATAAGTTTGCAAATGTTCCCTCCTCTTAAACTTTTGACAAGGATTGGCATTAATTTTTATCTTAATATTTAATAAAATTCACCTATGAAATTATGTCCTGGGCTTTTCTTTACGAGAGGGTTTTGAATACTGATGCAATCTCTTTAGTCCTTACTGGGCAGTTCAGATTTTCTATTTCTTCATGATTCAGTCTTCATAGGTTGTAAGTTTGTAGGAATTTATCCATTTCTTCTAAATTATCTAACTTTTTGGTGTTATTTGTTCATAGTGGCCTTGACATAGTGATCTTTTGTATTTCTGTTGTATAAGTTGTAAGATCTTCTTTTTCATATATAATTTTTTTACACCTTCTCCCATGTTTCTAAGGTAGTGTAACTAAAGATTTGTCAATTTTGTTAATCTTTCCAAAAAACAAGTCTTAGTTTCACTGAACTTTTCTATTGTTTCTCTAGCTTTTCTTTCATTTATTTCTGCTATGATCTTTGGTATTTCCTTCCTTTACTAATATTGGGTTTAGTTCCTTCTTCTTGTATTTCCGTAGAGTGTCCATTTAGGTTGTTTATTTGAGATTTCTCTTCTTTCTTTATTTTATTATTTTTAATATTTAATTTTTTTTGAGGGAGAGAGGACATGAGTGGGGAGGGGAGAGAGAGACCCAGAATCCGAAGCAGTCTCCAGGCTCCAAGCTGTCAGCACACAGCCCAAACCGGGGCTTGAACTCACGAGCTGTGAGATCATGACTGAGCCGAAGTCAGACACTTAACCAACTGAGCCACCCAGGCGCCCCTTTCTTCTTTCTTAATGTAGGAATTTATTACTAAGAAACTTCTCTCTTAGAACTGTTTTTGCTATTTTCCTTTGGTTTCTGTATGTTGTGTTTCCATTTTCATATATCATAAGATATTTTTGATTTACCTTTTGTTTTCTTTTTTGACCAACTGGCTTCTCAGAATCATGTTGTTTAATCTCATTTGTCCATTTTTCACCTTGCCTCCAGTTATTGACCTCTAGTTTCATATCATTGGCATTGATGAACATTCTTGAGGATAACAATTTTCTAAATTTGTCAACTTGTCTTGTGATCTAACATATGATTTATCCTGGGAAGTGTTCCTTCTTGAGCTCTGAGAAGAATATGCATTTTAGTGTGTTGAATGGGATGATCTATATATATCTGTTAGGTCCATTTGATATAAAATGTACTTCAAGTCCAATGTTTCCTTATTGACTCCAGGTCTGGGTGATCTATCCATTGAAGAAAGTTGGGCATTGATGTCCCCTACCATGGTTGTATTATTTATTTCTCCCTGGATTTTTGTTTGTAAATCTCCATAATGTGGACGGTTTCTTGGGGATTGAAAACAGCAGAGCTTTTACAAATATTTCCATTCCTTCAATTAACTTATTCCTGTCTTTTTTCTCTCTTCAGTCTCATTCCTGTCCTCTCAATTTACTTTCTTATTTTCTCTTTCTCAGTAGTTTACTTCAGTATGATAATGATTATCATCATGACAGGTGAAAGCAAAACTTGGAGACACAGGAATAATTGAGGATAAGTAATTTGAAGAACAGCAGAAAGAGAAAAAAGGAAGGATGCACTGAGGAAAGAAGGAACAAAATTATGACAATATTATTTACTTTTGAAAACTTTCCCAGTTAAGTATTCAAAATTATATAGTGATTGTTTCAATTAAATAAGTTGTGAAGAATTAACTGACAACTCAATTGGATAGTGCTGCAGTATCTACCAATGTAAAAAAGTGAAAGTGACCAAGGCTGCAAAACGATTTGTATGCATTCATTGCAATTATTCACTTCCTAAGTTCTTATGATGAATTCCAGAACCCTCGGGGTGCTTGGGTGGCTCAGCTGGTTGGGAGTCTGATCATGACTTCGTCTCAGGTCATGATCTCACTGCTTGTGAGTTCGAGTCTCCCGTAGACCTCTGTGCTGACAGCTCACAGCCTGCGACTGCTTCGGATTCAGTGTCTCCGTCTCTCTCTGCCCCCAGCCCACTTGTGCTCTGTCTCTCTTTCTCTCAAAAATAAACATTAAAAACATTTAATAAAATCCTATGCCAACAGCTGGCAAATGAATAATACTTGTGTGTATATATATTACACATACGGATATAACATGTATGTATAACATATGCTTATATGAATAAACATGTAATTGGTGACTATATATATCATAAATATATATATACACACACACATATATATTCCATATATCTACATATATCCCACACGCACAGATCTGTATGTGTGTGTGTGGGTGGGGGGTATATGGAGATAGAAGGATAGACATAGAAAAAGTTAAAGAACTTATTAGGGGAAGAAAGAATGAAAATGTTATAAAAAGATGTTAATAAAATGTAACCACAAGAACTAATAACCCACATTTATTCTCTAAATTCAGTAAAATCATCACTCTTCTCCCTTCCCTTTTCATTTCCTGGAGAGCATTACATAAATCAAAGTGAGCTCACCTGCTTCCGTGTGTGTGTGTGTGTGTGTGTGTGTGTGTGTGTGTGCATGTGCGTGCAGCATTCTGGTTACTTTTGACTTTACATTCTTATTTTTCAACAAAGTCTAATTTTCTTCTTGTATGTTTACCTTGATATTTACATTAATATCACATTAATCCTTTTGTTTTGTTTTTCAGAAGAACTTCAGAAAAGAAATGTGAGACCTGAAACCATAAAAATCCTTGAAAAGGGCACAAGCAGCAATGTCTCTAACATCAGCCCTAACAACATCTTTCTAGATATCTCTTCTGAGGCAAGGGAAACAAAAGCAAAAATAAACTATTGGGACTACATCAAAGTAAAAACTTTCCATTCCATCCTATGGGATGGAAGAAGATATTTGCAAAGGATTCTATCCAATAAAGGGTAGTATCCAAAATATATAAAGAACTGATACAATTAATATCCAAAACATAATCCAATTACAAAGTCATAGAAGACATGAACAGACATTTCTCCAAAGAAGACATACAAATGGCTAACAGACATGTGAAAAGATGCTCAACCTTACTCATCATCAGGGAAATGCAAATCAGAACTACAATGAATTATCACCTCACACACCTGTCAGAGTAGCTAAAATCAACAAGACAAGAACAACATGCGTTGACGAGGATGTGGAGAAAAATGAACTCTCATGAGCTGTTGGTGGGAATGCAAACTGTGGAAAACAGTATGGAGGCCCCTCAAAAAATTAAAAATAGAACTACCCTATGATCCAGCAGTTGTACTATTTGTTATTACCCCCAAGATATACAAAAACACTAATTCAAAGGAATACACGCACCCTTATGTTTATTGCAGCATTATTTACAATAGCCAAACTATGGAAGCAGCCCAAATGTCCATCCATGGATGAGTGGATAAAGGTGTGGTATATATATACAATGCAATATTATTCAGCCATAAAAAAAATGAAATCTTGCTATTTGCAACGACATGGATGGACCCAGAGATTCTGATGCTAAGTGAAATCACACAGAGAGACAAGTACCATATGATTTCACTCATATGTGGAATTTAAGAAACAAAACAAAGCAGCAAAGGAGAAAAAAGAGAGCAAGAGACAAACCAAGAAACAGCCTCTTAACTGCAGAGAACAAAATGATTGTTGCCAGAGGGAGGTGGGGAGGGGGTGTAAAAGATAAATCAAAGTAGTCCAGAGCTACCCCAAACCTGGAGGGTGCAGCATCCTCAAAATGGAGGCCATCACTGTGCTCTTCCAGTGGCTGACTGCTTGGCCTATGACATACTACCACAAACAGCAGGCCCCCAAGATTGAAATGAAATGTGGCTTTGTGAATACAATGTGGGCTCTGGAGTCAGAAACTCTGCCATTTGTCGGCTGGGTGATTTCAGATGTCTCAGCCTTGAAGAGTTTCATTGTAAATGTTATTAAGGATTAAATAAATTGTACGTGTAAAGTATGTGTCTAATATAAAGCCTTAGAGTTCATATAATTTTATTACTCCCCTTGTTGTCTACAGTGGCTTGACATCCCATTCACTGGCTCTTTTTTCCTAGCACCACAGACCTCTTGACTTTCCCTTACTATCTAATTCCAATGGCTTCCCTTCACCGGTTCACCCTCCATTTGTTTCAAGGCCCTCCTTTTTATAGATATAGGAATTTTTCTCACTTCTAATTATTAAACATTTATTAAGTGCCTATTCTATAGGAAGTTCTCTGCTTCAAAATGTCTGGAAGTTACAAGGATGAAGGAAACAATCTCTGGCCTCAAAATGTCTGGAAAATAAGAACTTATTCAAGAGCCCAAATAGAGTAAATCCCCTTTCAAAATCATAAGATCCCCCTCCAAAATATTCTGAAGTCTTCCCAGCTTCTTGGTCCTCAACTTCCTTTCTTCTTGTCTCTCTGAAGTTCTAGTTCTTTGTTATGACACAGATTCTGGAACCTTCACAGGCCACACTCCTTTAGTATGCTTAGGTCTGATTAACCTGAGCCACATAGTTCCTCTGTAACCCTCTGCATGCTTGTCTACAAGGACCTCTGCCACATCCAAGTTCATACTGCTCAGAAACAGTGAGCTTGGGGTGTTCCTTTTATCTTGATCTCCCTTTGACAAAGAAATCCAGATGACACAGAACCCTCTGAAGACAACACCTGAAAAATGGCAGTCTTGGGTATGGACCGACTCCTTCTCTAAGGTCACCCAGACCTTACTGGCTCAGAACTCTTCTCTTCAGAGACTTTAACACACTCCTTATCTGTCTGCTTTCTTTCAAATTCAACATCCTTTCTTTCACTCTCATTGATTCCTCTGGGAACCTGAGGAAAACCACTCAGAGTCAGCTCAGCTCTAGAGTGAGGACAATGATTTCTTCTTTGGTTTCAAGAGTTTGGACAACTAAAACAAAACAACCATCCTCTGGAACAATAGGAAAATTCCTTAGCCTGTTGTCTTACTTCTGGTAGTATTGCTCACTTTATAATGTTTTAACCCTTCCTCTTATTTTCCTCAAAAATGGAATGGATCATCTTTTGTCTAATAGCCAGAACATTTCAGACACCACTCAAAGGGAGTACTGCCTTCCAGAAACTTGATCGAAGTACACCACCTGGTTATCCCTTCCTCCTCTAAGGATTACTTCACATCAGTTATGAAATTCTGACTTGCCATGAAAGAGGCCAAACTATTTACTATTCATTTTAGTGGTCCAATAGGAGCAAATCTCTGAAGGTTGTTTTGTTGGGAAATTGTTCTCACGTGACCTAACAACTGAAAGATTCTGTAGACATATGACTGATTTTCCCCAACTTGAGGTGTTTCGTTACATCTTGAGGTGAATTCATCTACTGCTTTCTTGCGGCAGCTTAATCTTGGTGTAATTAATTTTTTTAGCCCTTCATAGTTCAGTTGTCTCAGCATTTATCACTGTCACAGGCAGATTTATGATTGGTTTATTCACTCATTTATTCATTTCTTCCTTCTGCCACCTTCCTTTCCTACATCTTTTTCTTTCTCTTTTTATCTTTCTTCTTTCCCTCCCTCCCTCTCTTCCTTTCTTCTCCCTAGAGCTCCTTAGTCTCAGTTCTTCATAACCGTAGCAAGGTATCTACTTAAGATTTGTCTCTCCAGTTATACATAAACAGATATAGGCTAGCAGTCCCAGCATGGGACTTTGGGAGAAATTCTATTAACCAAAGTAACAACTGTCACAAATATGTCTTATCATGAGAGGCTTTGTGGGTGATGACTGAAAGTCTTTCCCAATGATAAGAAATTTCTGTCTTCTGTTGTGGTTTTCGTTAATATGATCATGTTCAGTCAGGGGCCTCTAAAATTTTTGATCGCCTACCCATGTAAAAGTATTTGTACACACACTGCATACACTGCATACACACACACACACACACACACACACACACATGTTGTAAACATACTACTGTACTAATACATGCTTCAAAACAGAAAATCTAGAATTTTAGTTATAATATAAAATTACATAAAAATAGAACTAATATTTTTTCTCACACCCCAGTGAATTACTTTACTTTGTATCAATGATTCCCTCTAACCTTCTGCCTACAGAGAGTAAGGGATTCAACTAAGGAGGAAATGTGTCACATTTTCCACTCTCTAAACCAAGGGTACATAGCATCTGAGGTTCTTAGTATCTGACCAATAGGACCAATATAAATAATGAGTAGGGGAAGGAATGTGGAGACAATAAGACAAGGAACATTAAGGAAGAAAGCAGAAAAGGGGGCAGAGGGGAGATGCCTATTTGGTGAAAACAGTTAAGAGGTGACCAGAAGCTGTCTCTGATCATGACACAGTCTAAATAAGAAAGAGTACAGTTGAATTTTTGTTGCAGAAATAACTTTGGCTGTCATCCTGACTCTACTGGGACTTGTTATTCTGGCTATTTTATTAACAAGATGGACACGACGCAAACAAAATGGTGAGTAACAAGTCAAAATGGAGATTCCCTGTGAAAGTCACAGTGGAAGGAATGCCAAGGTTCAGTCTCAGTTTCTACTTAGTTGATAGCTAGAGACTTTGCCAATATTCTGGGAGACCATGTCAATACATGAACCACAGAATCTTTGACCTACTAGTGATTCCCCCTGCACTTTTAAACTCCCAAAGCTCACATTACCAATAAGGCCAACCCCCCCAAAAAGCAGACTGAATTTAACAACAGTAACAACAAGAATACTCTAAAATTATCTGAGGGGCGCCTGGGTGGCGCAGTCGGTTAAGCGTCCGACTTCAGCCAGGTCACGATCTCGCGGTCCGTGAGTTCGAGCCCCGCGTCAGGCTCTGGGCTGATGGCTCAGAGCCTGGAGCCTGTTTCTGATTCTGTGTCTCCCTCTCTCTCTGCCCCTCCCCCGTTCATGCTCTGTCTCTCTCTGTCCCAAAAATAAATAAACGTTAAAAAAAAAAAATTAAAAAAAAAAAAATAAAAATAAAATAAAATTATCTGAGACCCAAGGGAAATTATCTGAGGAATAAAAATGGAAAAAAGAAGACACTGTGCTAGTATTATATAAAAAGAATTCAAGAATTTTAGTGACTTCATACAGAAGAGATGATAAGAAACAAGTATATAGTATTTGTCAATGAACCCGAGATGGGACTCAGGTAGGCAATAACGTATTTCCATGCCACAACATCTCTCTTTCCAGGATTTTCCTTAGTATCCTCCCACCTCCCTTCTAATCAGCTGCATCCCCTCCTTATTTCTCATTCTAGCACCTATGTGGAGAATTAGTGTGGACGGATAGGTAGAACAGGGCTGGCTGGAGGTGCTTAAAAGAGGTAGGAACCAGTAATGCATCATATCTAGGGGGCCACCTTGGGAGCAAGAACCACAGTCTAGAGTGAGGAGAGTTGAGTTAGGAGGAAAAACACCTCTTGCAAGTAGATAATTTTAATATTTTTGCTTGATTCTTCCACAGAAATTGATGTCTCAAGATACAGTTCAGAACAAAGTAAGTACTTAGATCCATGAGAAAAGGAAAAGTTAGAAAGCATAATGGCATTTCTATAAGTCAGGGACCAAATCTGTCTTGTTTATCATTGTATTCCCAGCACCTTGCATAATGCATCATTCCATGAACTGAACTTCTAATTTACTGGGAGAAACCCACCACCAGAGATTTCCATGCAACACTGAGTGTCAAACTGAAACTGGGCAGAATGAACTAATAGAGGGTAGGTCTGCATGATTCTGAGGCTCGCTTCAGATGCCTCCTGTGGTCCAAGAGCAGCAACAGAAATACCAAGCCATGAAAACAGCAGACTCCTCAGGCAATGGAACAGAAGGTCTCAATCTGGTAGTGAAGAGGGCCTCAGCAAGGTGGGTAGGTAGGCGAATGGAATGTAGCTAGGAATAGCAAGAGTGAATACAACTAAGATAATTATGATTCAAAAGAGAACCAAGTTCAAGATGTGAAGAGGTGAAGCAGATTTTCTACGGCAATGTCTAGTAAGATGCCAAAGTTGCTGAAAGACAGCCCAAGATTAGTAAGAGAAGAAAAACAGGAGTTAAGTGCTGGAGTACCAAGAAGGAAAAGTATTCTGAGGCCCTTCTGATTACTATGTAGCCCGGTGAAACTGATGACCGGCACGGTCACTTACCACCTGCTCCTGCTATGCACAGTCCTAGTTCCTGCAAAAAAAATTAATTCCTATTATTATTCACTATCAGGAGTTCATGTTTACATTAGCTCTCAGAGTCTGAAAGCTCCACTCATTTTCAAGAAGCAAAACCATGGAGCACTCTTTCCTTTTTTCTCCAGGTGCTGGTCTTCTGGACTATGAAGATGGTAGAGGTAAATAGATTGGGAACTACTACAGAATTAATGGAAGAATGTGTTCCTTAGAGCATAAAATGAACTCATCTCCCTTTGAGTATGATTTGTTAAGTCAGCACATCTTTTCCTGTCATACTATCTAACTGCCAATCCATCTGTGTGTGCGCATGTATGTGTATATATGTATATAAATAAGATTTCAGCACTTTTCTCAGAAAAGACAAATAGGTCTCCTTCCTAAGATCATTAAAAAAATCCCTTCCAACTCCTGTTTATCCCAAAATCATGGAAAGGCTAAGAAACCTCTCTGAAACAATTTCCTGGATGGGTAAAATAGGGATAAAGTACATAAAATTCATGAGTTGTCATAAAGTCTGAATACTCTGCATAAAAAGATGCTTTGTAAAGCTATAAAGTACAATAGGTGAGCACAACTTATATTATCTTCATTTTAGAAGATGAAATTGATACTCAAAAGGTTATGAGACTTACCCAAATTCACCTAGCAAAAGAAGGAGTTGGATAGAAAATCCAGGTTTGTGGCCCTGAGTCCAGCACTCATATTCTCAATTACACTATCCCCACTTGGTTAAGACAAAAAAGGCTCATTTTATACTGAATTTCAGTATTTATTATTAATATTACTAATATTAAATTAATATTAATCAAATCAGGACATGTGGTCTAATGTAACTGAAAAATAACATAAAGCTTATTTGAAATAAAACATCCAGAAACCTAATGGTTCTAAGTACATTCCAAGGCACTCTACTTTTTTGTAGCGACACACACATGCACGCATGCATACACATGCGCGCGCACACACACACACATGCACACACACACACGCTACAAGTATACGGATTCACATTTCCAAAAGGAGAGAGGAAGTAGCTTGATCACGCTGCTTGCTGTCATGCCCCACACTTGGCCTCTTGGTCCATGCCTCCTCCTCTTACCTCTATGATTCATCTGTCATGAACAACAGAGTGAGGAGCAAAGCATACGGCATCCCTCCTTTCTTTTCTGAAATGGAATCCAAAGAAAATGGGAATATCTGGGAAGGGAGAAAAAATCTTCCTGGCTGGATTTAGACATACGATGAAACATTTCTTGATGCGCTGCTAGTAAATTTAATCTGTTTCTTTTCTCCAAAAGATTTTCCCTCTCAGAGATCTAAAAGAGGAAGAGGTAAACAGATTTTTACCTAATAAGAAAACGATGCAGACATAGTTGTCAAGGTAGAATCTCATTATGTTTTCATGTTGTCTTTCAGGATTCCGACATTTATATTCAACAGAAAGTGGTAAATAAATTATATGCTGAATTGCTAAGAAATTAATACAGAAATCCATTTATGAGAAATTAAGAATCTTATGTTTTTCCTTCAACCCTCTAGACACTTCATATGATGATCGAGGTAAGTATATTTAGAGATTATGGTAAAATTATAAAGGAAAATCAATGCTTTTTAAACTGTTATAACAGGAGGTGCTTTTAAAACCTAGGTAAAATAACAGGAAACCAAAGTAACAAATAGAGGATTCTGAGAAGTATTCATAAATGTTTCCCTTCACACTGTGCTTTATTTTTACCCCTAGTACTATCCAATTCCTCTTTTATCCACCTACTAATAGGCTAAAAGTAATCTGAGTACTCAAGAAAAATTCAAATGCTAGCCACTCAGTGTGCCGTTCTTCACATAAATGTTAAGAAATGGAGGAATAAACCCCTGAAAATTCGTCATATTACAGATTGACCTGTGTACTGAAATTCCAAGAGCACAAAGAAGGGCTGCTTTTGTCTACTGTTGTCATTTACATCTCCTGTTTCTTGGGAAACCCCCTCAGAATAGTTTATCATCATGACACCACATTAAATCAGTGCAAGAAGCTAATGTAAGGGTACACGGATAAGTAAAATGCAATATACAGTATAGGAGAGGAAGAGAATTAAGATGCACTCGGTACTTCCTATGTGCTAGCCACTCTTGTGGATGTTTTTCGTTTTATTTTAATATCTACAAGTGACCCTGTGAACCACACAAGGGTGAACTACCCCAAAAGCCCCTGTGTCCGTTCAGGGCCTCTTCAGGTTAGCCTACAGGTTGCTTTGGTACAAATTAAAGAGTGCCCCTTTCTCTAGGCAGATGCAGCCCCACTCAAGAATACTGCTGGGATTTCAGTCCCCAAATCCCTCTGTGCTCTGAACAACCTATACAACCATAATACAGTGGTCCTGAATATATAGGAGAGGTATCTCACTCTTAACATGTCCAAAACCCAAGGCTTGATCCTGCTACTTACAGATATGGACACCTGCATTCCCCCAGGTGCTCAGGCCATCTACCTCTTTAACTTCTTTATTTCACTCTCCTCATCCAATCCACCAGGAAATCACATCCCCACTACTTTCAAATTATATTCCAAATTAGACCACTTTTCACCATGATGGCAATCTTGGCTCAAGCATCAACATCTCTTCCTTGAACTACTTTAACTGACCCCTAACTGGTTTCTCTCTACTCTTGCCCTCTTATAGTCTATTTTCCTCATAATAAAGATAATCCTTAATAAACAGTTCTTAAATCAATTAACTTGCTATGTATTGTTATCCGAAATTTACAGAAGAGAAATATATGCATGAAAAATCTTAGTGACTTGCCTAAAGCTATAGTGACTTGCAAGCCACTCAAGCTGATAGAAATTCAGAACTGTCTGACTCTAGATTTCATGTAGTTTATTTTTACACAATTTAATAATATCTTATTAATTTCTTGCTATGGATCTTTAGTGTAGAGTCTGTAATCTTAGCTTCTTTCTATTCCAGGCAAACCTTGTATTCTTAGGGAAAACCTGGATCAGTAAGCATGTTATTGTCCATTTTATTTGTGATCCGAAAAAGCCACAATTTAAAATTCATAAAGCCAAATGGCAACTTATTTCTTCAATTTCCCAATCACCTCTAAGGTGGCCCTATAAATCCCAGTCATCTTGTTTCTAAGTTTCCAAGCTCTACCACTCTTCCCTCTATCATCTCTGGACACAGAAATATAAATGTGGTGGTCAACTAGAGACTACAAAAATCTTCTGACAGGAAAATATTGGACAAGGTCACTGTATCAGTTTAAGTGCATGGAATTTAGTACATTTTAAATTTTAAATTTTGGTATTTAAATATATCACATGTTATATCTATTTTTCAGTTTTTTAAACAATTTTTTACAGTTTATATATTTATTTTGAGAGAGAGAGAGAGCATGTGAGCAGGGGCGGGGCAGAGAGAGAATCCAAAGCAGGCTGTGCACTGTCAGTACAGAACCCAAAGCGGGGCTTGAACTCACAAATTGCAACATCATGACCTGAGCTGAAACTAAGAGTCGGATGCTCAACTGACTGAGCCACCGAGGTGCCCCACATCTTATATGTTAAAGTTGCCATGATAATTCAAAAGTTTTGAAAGGCACTGAATTTATTTTTAATGTTACTAATTTTTACAGCAAGTGTAACTGCAGCACATCAAAGTGTTCAGCACCTTAGTATTTTCTGTTTTTAAAATACTAGCAGAGGCCCCTGAGTGGCTCAGGTGGTTAAGCATCTGACTCTTGATTTTGGCTCAGGCCATGATCTCACGGTTTGTGAGTTTGAGGGCCCACCCCCTAGTTGGGCCCTTCGTTACAAGCACAGGGCCTGCTTGGGATTCTCTCTGCCCCTCCCCCACTCACACAGGCATTCTCTGTCTCTGTAAAAATAAATAGATCAATCAATCAATCAATCAATAAAATACAAAACCAGGAGAAACAAGTAACATTAATGTAAACCAGAAGATTTTGTGTTTCTTGGACTTAATCACACACAAGTATGTAAGGAAAGCACTCATTTTATTTATTTTATTTTTTTTCCAATATATGAAATTTATTGTCAAATTGGTTTCCATACAACACCCAGTGCTCATCCCAAAAGGTGCCCTCAATACCCATCACCCACCCTCCTCTCCCTCCCACCCCCCATCAACCCTCAGTTTGTTCTCAGTTTTTAAGAGTCTCATGCTTTGGCTCTCTTCCACTCTAACCTCTTTTTTTTTTTTTCCTTCCCCTCCCCCATGGGTTTCTGTTAAGTTTCTCAGGATCCACATAAGAGTGAAACCATATGGTATCTGTCTTTCTCTGTATGGCTTATTTCACTTAGCATCACACTCTCCAGTTCCATCCACGTTGCTACAAAGGGCCATATTTCGTTCTTTCTCATTGCCCTGTAGTACTCCATTGTGTATATAAACCACAATTTCTTTATCCATTCATCAGTTGATGGACATTTAGGCTCTTTCCATAATTTGGCTATTGTTGAGAGTGCTGCTATAAACATTGGGGTACAAGTGCCCCTATGCATCAGCACACCTGTATCCTTTGGGTAAATTCCTAGCAGTGCTATTGCTGGGTCATAGGGTAGGTCTATTTTTAATTTTCTGAGGAACCTCCACACTGTTTTCCAGAGTGGCTGCACCAATTTGCATTCCCACCAACAATGCAAGAGGGTTCCCGTTTCTCCACATCCTCTCCAGCATCTATAGTCTCCTGATTTGTTCATTTTGGCCACTCTGACTGGCGTGAGGTGATATCTGAGTGTGGTTTGGAAAGCACTCGTTTTAAGAAAAGAGATGAGAAAAAAAAATACATGCTGTCTTTACATTTCTGGGTAGATCTTTACTTATACATTAGGAAAATATCAAATTAGACCATCATGCAACATAATTTAAGTCACTTCCAGCTTGTTGGCATTATTTATTTTTACACTTTTCATTAAAACAATAGCAACAATAGCATGACAACTTTTTGTGTAATTTGCTTTGTCTGTCTCCAGGTCTTTTAGAAAATGTTTCCATGACATCATTAAGAAATAAGTTTTAAGCTATAGGATGCACATCCAATCACAATAGATGTGTGTGTGTGTGTGTGTGTGTGTGTGTGTGTGTGTGTGTATTCATTATAATTTCCCATCTCTTCATTAAACTTGAATTCTCAGTCAGCTGAGTCAATATTTTGCCATTTTTCTCTTACTTGGCCTCAACTTACTTTATAACTAATATATTCATTTGCTTCAGTGTTTCTTTCCATGTATAGTTTGTTATTTCTTCTCACTACATATTTACCTTCATTAACCTTTGCCTGCTTTGTCTTGTCATTTGACTCATAAGTTAAGCCATGAAAAGATTTTGCCTCTAGTTTCTTGACTATTTGACTCTTTGACGGTGTTGATTGGATAATCCTCTCTTGATGATATCAAAACTACAGAAATAGAATATCCAAACTGGGGGCGCCTGGGTGGCGCAGTCGGTTGAGCGTCCGACTTCAACCAGGTCACGATCTCGCGGTCCGTGAGTTCGAGCCCCGCGTCGGGCTCTGGGCTGATGGCTCAGAGCCTGGAGCCTGTTTCCGATTCTGTGTCTCCCTCTCTCTCTGCCCCTCCCCCGTTCATTCTCTGTCTCTCTCTGTCCCAAAAATAAATAAACGTTGAAAAAAAAATTAAAAAAAAAAAAAAAAAAAGAATATCCAAACTGATTTTTCTTGGTTTTACTTGTGTTTTCAGAGGGATCCAAAGGAGATTACAGTTAAGTATTGTCTTGTTTTTCAACAAAATTCAACAAAAATTTGCTTCCCATCAGTAACACTTCTCTAGATTGTAAACACTTTGAGGAAAGAGAGAAACCATCAATCAGTTCATACGAATGTTAAGCAACAGATAAAGTCTCCAAACACTGGTTTAGAATAGTCTGACAATAATAAACTGTCAGTTTCCAAACTTGGTCTGTTGGTTTCCATACTGACTGAGAGGAAAGGGAAAAAAAATAGAGGAAATGATGAGTGAGAAAAAAGGAAAGAAATAGAAATAAAATAGAAGAAAAGAAAAGGGGATGGAAAGGAGGGAGGGAGAGAGAAGGACAGAGAAAAATGTAAGCCACAGAGTTTCGTAGAAATAACATCTGTCTACTAAAGTAGAAAAACCCTTATTAGAAATTGAAAGGATGAAGTTGGGAGTGGCCTCCAGTTCTCACCACCAGGTCAGTGGGTCTCCCTGGGCCTGGGCCTGGGCCTGGGCTTCAACTCCTAAGAGGGCATGATGACTGACACTGATATGGAAAGGTCAGGAATCGAAATTCTGATGATTCACCTCACGCTTCTGTATGTTTTAGCACCATCATTCAATTCCCTAGGTAAGTTCTTGTGGCTTTTCCACTGTCATCTGGTTTGTACACCTTGTAGTTTTTGTATTTGTCTTTTTGTCTCTTGAAGAAATTTTTAAATTAAAGTGCAAAAATAATTGACACTTGTAAATCCACACCCTAGGTTTCACAACTGATATTTTGTCATATTTCTCAAGTGACAGATAATCTAGAAATCCCTTTTGTCCCCATCCCTATACCCATTCCACTCTCCCCACTTCCCAAACTCTATAACGTACCATAAATCTTAAATTTATTTTCATCTGTTTATATAATCTCTATGTATCACTGAACAATACATAGTATTGTCTTGTATATATTTCTTTAAAATTTTTACTAAAATGACATCATTTTGAAAGTATCATTACAGCTTGCTTTTTTCCTCCAAAATATTGTAATACTGAAAATATACAGAAATCCAAGGTATGCATTTTAAGTGCTAAATAAATATTCCAACTTACAAATACGTTTTTTCTATTCTTTCTCCTACTGAGGCATTCTCAATGTTTGCAATTTCTGCTATCATAAATATTGCTTGCGAAATGTCCTTAAGTAATTTGGAAAACAGTTTATCCAGAGTAGATACGCTGTAATGGGATTAATGAATTGTCATGTATATAACATTTATGTAACTTAAGCACATTTTTACTATACTATCTGTTGTTTAATTGAATTCCATGGTAGTTACATAGCAGGCACACCAAAATGTGTAAAAGTTTCCCACTTCCCTGAGTTAATAACCCCAATTCCATCATACTTTCACAATATTGCCACTTTGATAGGTATAAAATTTTTAATTTGCATTTTCCTGCTCATTCCTGAAACTGAGAATTTTCTTGTATGTATATTACCCACTTAGGCTTCACCTTACACAAACTATTCATTCACCGATTTATCCATTAGGTTATTGATTGCAGAAATTCTTTATAATTTTGAAAACTAATCTTTTATATTTTGTTAAATATTTAGAAATGCTTCCTCAAATTCTACTACTTTTAAAATTTTGTGGTGTCTCTTGACATTTAGAAAGTTCCATTCTCCCTCCTCCCCAACCACACACACAATTTGTTGTAATAATATTTGTCAATCTTTTGTTTTCTTTTATATTTTGTGCTTTTTTTGGTCTTTCTTTCCTAGATATCACAAAGATGTTATACTATACTTTCTCTTAATAGTTACAAAGTTTCTCTTTCTACATTAGAACCTTAATCCAAATGGAGTTTTCTGCATTTGGGATTTTTTTGTTTGTTTATACATATAAAGGTCTAATTTTTCTAAAGAAAAATTTTCTTCTGGAAACCAACTATTCCAACTGAATTTATTAACTCACACATTCTTTCTCCACTGATTTGTAACACCTCTTTTATCTCATGCTTAGTTTTGCCCTGATTTTCTCTTCTGTTTCAGTGAACTTTTGTCTTTTGCTTAATAGATCCTAAACTTCTTCCATTACTAAAGCTTCAAGACATGTATTATGAGGAACAGCATATTCTCTTTGTTGTTCTTTTCAGAAATGTTTTGGCTATTCTTGGACCTTCATTCTTTTTTTTTTTTTTTTAATTTTTTTTTTCAACGTTTATTTATTTTTGGGACAGAGAGAGACAGAGCATGAACGGGGGAGGGGCAGAGAGAGAGGGAGACACAGAATCGGAAACAGGCTCCAGGCTCTGAGCCATCAGCCCAGAGCCTGACACGGGGCTCGAACTCACGGACCGCGAGATCGTGACCTGGCTGAAGTCGGACGCTTAACCGACAGCGCCACCCAGGCGCCCCGGACCTTCATTCTTAAACAAATTTTAGAATCCATTTCTCAGGGCACCTGGGTGGCTCAGTCGGTTAAGCACTGACTTCGACTCAGGTCATGATCTCGTGGCTTGTGAGTTCACACTCACAAGCCCTGAGTTGGGCTCTGTGCTGACACCTCAGAGTCTGGAGCCTGCTTCGGATCCTGTGTCTCCCTCTCTTTCTGCCCCTCCCCCACACTTGTTCTCTGTCTCAATCTCTCTCTCTCTCTCTCTCAAAAATAAAATAAACATTAAAAAATTCTATTAAAAAAAAGAATCCATTTCTGAAGTTCATAGGAGTCACACTAGGACTTCATTGGAATTTCACTGAGTCTATACATTTATAAAATCAGTTCTTCCCATGCATTAATACAATGATGTATCTATTATTCAAATCTTCTTATATGACCTTCAATAACGTTCTATAATTTTCTCTAAAGGGTCTGGAGCATCTATTGTTATATTAATTCCTATGCACATATTTGTTTTTGTTGTCAATGACATTTTTTTCTACTGGATTTTACAAATAATTATTGCCACTATATAAATAATTGTATGCTGTACTTTTGGAAGAGATTTTGGATCTAGCCAGCCTGCTGAGCTCTAGGAGTTTTAATAATTTAGAGTCTCTTGGATTTTGTATGTAAAATCCTATCTCCAAAACTAACAATTTTGAGTTTTCTTTCCAGTTCTTAAAACTGTTTCCTTATTTTATTGTTTTGCCCAAAATATCCAACACAATGTTAATACCAGCAATGATCATAGGCATCCCTCTTGGTATCTGACTTTAGCAGGAATGCCTCTGGTTTCACCATTAAATGTGATGCTTGCTTCCATTTGGCAGCTCCCTTTTATTGGGTTAAGACAATTCCTTTCAATTTCTAGTTTGCTAACAAAAATCTTATTAATAAGTTTGAATGTATTTTAATTAATTTTTTTTGTATTTAATGTCACAAAATTATTTCATTATTCTAAAAATTGTTCACTCTATCGATGGACATGTCCTATTTTTGTTCCTAGCATCACTGGGCTTGTGCCTTCTTTCTTTGATCATTCATGCCAAAGATAGTTGTTCCTACCTATTAATCTATTAAAAGCTCAATGGTGGGGGCCCTGGAGTGGCTCAGTCAGTCAAGCATGCAACTCTTGGTTTCAGCTCAGGTCACAATCTCACGGTTCATGGGTTTGAACCGCACGTTGGACTCCACACTGACAGCACGGAGCCTGCTTGAGATTTTTTCTCCCTCTCTGCTCCTCTACCTCCTCAAAATAAATAAATAAATAAAAACTTAAAAAAGCAAAAACAAATTTTGGTTTTGTTAAACATCTACTAATTATTTTTCCCTATTTTATTAGTTTCTGTTTTTATTTTTAGTATTTCCTTCTTTCTACTTTTTCTTCCTTTTCCTAGTTTAATATGTGAAACTCTGCATAAATTTTAAGACTTTCTTATTTTCTTATAAGCATTTAAATCCATTCTGATGCTACTAAAAGCTTTGATATATAGCATTGTCTTTGACTTTCAGTTTAAACATTTCATAATTTCCATAATTTTAACAAATAAGTTACATAAAAAGTGTTTTAGTTTAATCCATTTTAGCTTTATTATTGATTTAAAATTGTATTGTATTATGATACAAAAGTGGGATGTGTATAATTTAGATTCTCTGAAGTGTGTTGAGACTTTTGAGTATCTGTAAGTAAACTTTCAAAGAATATTTTTTATTGGTTTAGGCTCAGGATTTTACCCACAGATGTACTATCAGCCCAAACTTATTAATACTCAAATGTTCTCTATTGTTATTTTTTTTCATGATATACTAGTTTCAAAAAGATATATTTAAGACAACTACAATTGTCTCCTTTTGATGTCATTTTTCTTTTTAATACTTCCCATTTTTCCTTTACATATTTTGATTTTTGTTAGATGTATACAAGTTCATAATTGTTCTTTTTTATTAAATTTTGCTTTGTTCAATGATACCATGTCCATCCATAGACTCAGGAACACTTCTGGCTAAGTTCCACATTATCTGATACCAGTATTGTTCCAACATCTTTGTTGTAATATGTATCTGCCTGTTATTTATTTTTCTTTTTTTTTTTAACCTTTATTTATTTTTGAGACAGAGAGAGACAGAGCATGAATGGGGGAGGGGCAGAGAGAGAGGGAGACACAGAATCGGAAGCAGGCTCCAGGCTCTGAGCCATCAGCCCCGAGCCCGACGCGGGGCTCGAACTCACGGACTGCGAGATCGTGACCTGAGCTGAAGTCAGACGCTTAACCGACTGAGCCACCCAGGCGCCCCTATTTTTCTATCCTTTTATTTTCAACTTCACAGTTTGTTTTTGTCTCACTTGTATCTTTTTAAATAGCATATTGCATGACTATGCATATTAACCATTATAAAATTTTTTCTCAAATAAATTTAGCCCATTTTACATTTATTGTAAATTGCTGATATATTTCATCTAAGTTATGCCAGTTTTATTGCATTTTCTATTTACCAGGTTTTGTTCTTTTATTTTTTAAATCTTCTTTCCTACTTTCTATTAGATTGCTAGATTTTGTTCCTTTTGCTTTATCTGTTTGGTAGCTTTTGTTTTCTTCATCCTTACATTTGTAACATGCATACTTCTTGATTTTTGCAAAAAAAAGACAAACAAAAAAAAACTAATCAGTATCTTTTTCTTCCTCCAAGAGTAGACAATAGCTTCTTCAGACTATCTTCCCTTTCAACGTCTTCCATATAGTATGATTAAAAAAAATTTTTTTTAATGTTTATTTTTGAAAGAGAGACAGAGTGTGAACGGGAAGGGACAGAGAGAGAAGGAGACACAGAATCTGAAGCAGGCTCCAGGCTCTGCTGTCAGCAGAGAACCCAATGAGGGGCTTGAACCCACGGGCTGTGAGATCATGACCTGAGCCAAAGTCAGATGCTTAACCAACTGAGCCACACAGGTGCCCCTATAGTATGATTTTTAAAAACAAAATTTTATACAAAATTGACTCTTTTATAAATAGCTTTAAAAAATATCAGCATTTTCTCTGTTTATAATTGTTTGTCATAGCCTGTGCCTTCTTCTCCTTAATTCTTGCCCAAGTATAATCCTTTAGTCATTCTTAAGGTCCTACATGTGTGTGAAAATTTCTTTAAGCCCTTTATGAATTAAAATACCTTTACTTCACCCTCAATCGTGAGAGTTTAAGTATATAATTAACATTTCTTTTCTCTCAAGATTTTGAAGATTTGTTCCATTTCCTTCTGGCATTTCTTATTGTTGATAACAATCTGCTACTAGTTTGATGGTTCCTAAGTAAATATGGCTTTAAGATTTTCTCTTTATCCTTGTATTCTTCATTTTAATTATGATGTATCTGGGTTTGAGATTAACTTCGTTTATCGTGCTCACGACTCAAGATTTTCCATTCTGTGGACTCATATCTTTCTTTAATTATAGAAAATTCTTGACTTTAACTGCTATGAATATATCCCATTTTTATAACTACCTCTATACTTATCTAAAAAACTATAGTCTCTCCTTTTTTTATTTTCTATTTAAATTTTAGTTAGTTAACATACAGTGCAATATTGGTTTCAGGAGCAGAATTCAGTAATTCATCACTTAATACAATACCCGGTGCTTCTCACAAGTGCCCTACAGTCTCTCCTAAGATTACTATCAAATATATGTAAAGATTCTCCTCTCATCTTTCTGGCCTGTTAACTTCTCTTTTGTCTATCTCATCTTTATTAATTAAGTTAGTCTGTGACCTTGTAACAGATGAATCTTAAAATCTCAGTGGTTCTAGTCATAAAATTCTTTTATTATGTAAAATCAGGGATGCCTGATTGGTAGTTGGCTCTCCTCTCAGCAATGACTTAAGCAAGCAAGTTCATCTTTTTTTTTAAGTTTATTTATTTTGAGAGAGAGAGAGAGAGAGAGAGAGAGAGAGAGAGAGAGAGAGGAAGAGAACCCATGTAGGGCAGACAGAGAGGGAGAGAGAGAAAATCCCAAACAGGCTCCTCACTGTCAGCACAGAGCCGGACGCAGGGCTCAAACTCAAGAACGATGAGATCATGACCTGAGCTGAAATCAACAGTCAGACACTTAAGCGACTAAGCCACTCAGGTGCCCCTAAGAAAGTTCATCTTATCCTATGTATTTCCACCATTTTCAACTAACGGCTTCTAGGTTTATCACATCTGTCTTAAGTGAGCACAGGAGAAGAGTAGACAGCATGAGTGGGAGGGTTTTATGGGGAAGCCTGGATGTTATTGTACATATCACTTTGACAATTACATTGGCTACAACTCAACAGTATAGCCCCACCTAACTGCAAGAGAATCTGGGGTAAATAGTTTAACCATGTTGTATTAGTTTTCTTTCGCCACTGAAACAAATTACCACAAACTTAATGGCCTAAAACAACACAAATTTATTATCTTAGTTCTACATGTTAGAAATGTGACACATGTCTCACTGGGCTAGGATGTCAGCAGGGCTGCATTGCTTCTGAAATTCTAGGAGCAAACCTGTTTCCTTGCTTTCTCAGTTTCTAGATATTCCTTGCTTCATGGTCCCCCATTCCCCATCTTCAGAACTAGCAACAATTAACCAACCCACACCCACACAACACTCTAGCCTTCTTCCATTGTCATGTCTTTTTCTCTGACACCTTTTAATCCCCTGCTTCCAATTTTAAAGACTCTTATGATTCCATTGAGCCCACACAGATAATCCAGGATAATATATTTCCTTATTTAAGGTCAACTGATTAGCAACCTCAATTCCATCTGTAGCCTTAAATCCCTTTTGCCATGTAGCCTAACATATTCAGGTTCCATGGACAGGGATTAGGACAGGGACAACTCGGGGGGGCCGTGGGGATCCTATCCACCACATATGTGCCTTGGAGAAAAAGGAAATTACTTTGGTGAACAGCAAAGCAATCTCTATCACACTATCTCCTTATTTCTCGATACTCATTCCTGGATGATTTCCCTCATATTTACCATTCATTAATTCTTTCTTCAGTTAAGTCTATTTTCTTTGTTTTCTCACCTAATGATTTTCTAATTTCATGACTGTATTTTCTATATCTGCTATTTCCATTTTGCCCTTTATCAAATGTATTTGCTCCTGATTAATGCTTTCTTAAAGCTTTATGGATTCCATTCCTTCTTTCACATCTCCAAATATACTAAACACACTTGGTTAAAAATTCCTTTTGAATTCCCCTTTTTATGTGTTACCCCAACTGTTGTGGCTATCAGTCATGTCATTAAGTCTCTTCAAATGTATTTTAACTTTAGTCTGTGAGTTCATTAGTTACCACTTGTTTGAATTCCTCATAAACTTCCCATTGTTGTAATAATCCTATTAATGCATAGATTTCATAGGTTAGTTTTTATAACTGTTTCTGCATTCATAGTTTCTTCCCTACATGAATGTAGGGAAACTACATGAATGGTTCAAATGTAAGCCTTATACCTGAACTTGGCTTACCCTGAGAGTTCTACGATTGCTAGAGACTCAATTTCCAGCCATAGCCTGGTGCAAATAGATCACTTCCTGACAAACCCTGAAAAAAAGATCTAGATTAATGGTGCCTTTTTCACAGATAGTGCTTATGTGAGCCTTAGATATACAAGATGGCTAGTTCCAGGTTCTTCCAAGGCATGAGGTCTGTGGCCTTAATTTTCACTCCTGATTATGTGTTGAAAACCCAACCTCTCAAAAAGATATATGGGTGATGAAACCTCTTACTCGCTATTGAAATTATGGGTTCCCTCTTGATATAGGAGTCTTGGAGACTTCTCTTACTAGTTTTCAAGTTAAGCTTCATATTTTAAAACTAAAAAATACTGTGCCCAACTTTTCCAAGTGATTAGAGGAGAGGGTGAAATATCCATCTTGATAGCAAGCAATGCCCTTTTCCCTGCCCTGACTCTTTATCTTCTAATATCTAGAGATGTCCTGATTTTGTTTTCTTGGTATTAAACATCCCCACAGGAAACAAATGATTTTTGAAAAAAGTAGAGACCCCTTGTTGAAGCTATTAAGTAGCAATAGTTTGCTGCAAAGATCTTTCAAACAAAGGGGAAAAAAGAGAAAGAAAACTGAGATAGAAGAGGAGGAGAAAGATAGGTAGAGAAGGAAAACAACAAAAACAGCAGGATCTGGAAAGAAGAAAAACAAAGAGGCAGAAAAGTTTCCAGGGACTAAGAAACTAGCAATCCCCCTAAACATTGTTATTCTCTTACTAGGAGAACTTAAAAGATAGGTTGGGGAGGTCTTACAATCCTACCCTACCATAAGAGTATTACTGAGGAAATACACAAAAGCCTAAAATTTATACCCCAAAACGAATCCTTAAATGGATATCCATCTGCCCACAACACTGCATTGCACCTGATCATAGAAAATGGGATGTGACCCATGGCAGTCTTCTTCCCACAACCTCTTCCTTATATAGTAGCTGTGGAATCTGAAGTTCTCCCTGAAACACAAACATCTCATTCTTACTTTGTTTTCTTTTAGCACTGTCTCAATCAAGTATTGGTAAGTTCCTTTACTTTTCTCCAATTCAATTCAAGGTGCCCCCAGGTTTAAATGGCAACAATGAAGATATCTAATCCCCTACCTCCTTGAGCCACCACTGACACTCAGGGGTTGGTGCTCCCAGGGGTTCCCTATTTTGATACTCCCCAAATCAAAAACAGCAACAAAAAATGCCAAACAGCCAGGAGAACAAAGGGGTAAGTTCCTTTTCTGTTTCTCAATTCTATTCTCTTTGGTGTATCACAGACCTGGGGATCATGTCCTAACTGTGGTTAGCCTTGTCCCTCATCTTCTTTTCCTTCTCCATCATTGAACATTTTACTTGAAATTAATGAGAGCTTTAGAAAATAAAAAGTCCACTGATTAAGAATGAAGAGAGAGTTCAAATGGTTTTAGCTGGCTACGATGATTTCAGCAAAACAAAATATCTTCTTTCACTCAGAAGCAAGAAGAAGGAAGGAGGTTGTTAAAAGGGCAGAGAATGGGAGAAAAGAGGAGAGTCGTAATTCAAAAAGCCATGTTTGTTGAGTCTATATTTACCGGTATTAGAGATGAGAAAAGTGAAGTTCAAGGACATTATCTAGCCAAAAGGCACATAGCTCATAGAAAGTAAAATTGAAGTTCTAAACACTGACTTTTCGACTCTAAATCCCATGCTTGTCCAACTACCCCCAGGACACCATTGAAAATATTTAATTTTTCAGGGACACTTGGATGACTCAGTTCAGTTGAGCATCCTACTCTTGATTTGGCTCAGGTCATGATCCCAGGGTCATGGGATCAAGCCCTGCCTCAGACTCCATGCTGAGCATAAAGCTTGCTTAAGATTCTCTCTCTCCCTCTACACCCCCTCCCAGTTCATGCTCTCTCTTAAAGAAAATTAATTTTTCAATTTAAAGTTATCTTCCTGAAATAAAAAGTCTCAAGAAATTTAGGATATTATGCATACATGAAAAAAATGTTACTTCAATTTTTAAAACATAATTCAAAATGCAAAAAATGTGAATTAATCTGAATCTCAAAATTATTTTGCTAGTCTACTACTGTGGCATAACTGCATCCCATGAATGAGGCTGTTTTATTACATATATATGTCATATGTATATATTTATATATATATGACATATATATGTCATATATATATACACACATATATATATATAGTATGGGATCAAAAAATAGACATTGTTCAGAGGACTGCAAGAGACACAATATTTTATTTTATTTTTTATTACTTTTTAAAAGTTTATTTATTTTGACAGACAGAGACAGAGCACTAGTGGGGGAGGGGAAGAAAGAGCAGGAGACACAGAATCCGAAGCAGGCTCCAAGCAGTGTGATGGGATTTTAGACAGTAAGAAGAAAATCAAATTAGGAGTTATACTAATGATTATGATAATATGCTTCTTAAGATGAGAATTATCCTCTGATGGTAAATAAGGTAAATAAATATGTGATACATATTGGGTTTAATCTCAGAGGAAGGGAGTAATTAGTTATTATAAATAGTATTTAGCTGAAAGATGCATGGGGCCATTCATCCCTGAAGTTCAATATGCTGTGTGGTTCTACAGGATAAATGAGGCCCTCCTGAGATGTACCTATACAGGCATACATAGATAAGGACTGCAATTCAAAACAATAATATAAAAATATGTACAGAGTTTATGTGCCAAGCTGTATCCTAAGCATAACAATCCTATGAAGTAGATATTATTATACATCTTGTATTTAAAATGAATAATCTTAGGCACAAAAACGTCAAGTAACTTGTGCAAGGTCACACAGCTATAAGGTAGAGGAACTAGGATTCAAATCCAAGTATTTTAGCATCTGATCTCCCACTGTACTTCATGAAAACTAATCAGGACCCCCTTTCTGTTAAATCAATTAATCCAGACTCCTGTGGATTTTTGTTATTATTCTTCAGTGTCGACTCCAGAAATGGTATTTAAGTCTCTTTCTATTTCTCAGTTCAGGAAAGAGAAATGTGAGTAAGCAGGAGGTCAAAAGAAAGGAGTATATAAGGCAGCTAATGAAGGTTTAACCAAGACCTAGGTCTTCTGAGTTCCCTTAAGAGTTTCAATCTTCACACAGGCTGAAAAGAAAGAGTAAATGGCCTCCCTGCTCATCACCAGTCCTACAAGTCTTTCTGGGCCTCCATCACAGCACCAAAACACAGTACCCTTACACTATCCATGACTAAATCACACCGCAGGTGGCATAGAGGATTTGGTAATTCCTGGAGATGCCAGTGTGAGAGCTTCTCTCTGAAGCTTCTCTTCAAAGGGTATTAATTCTGACGCCTTTAAGCAGAAGACCTCAGGAATTTATCTGTGTGTCCATTTAGTAGTTTACTAGGGAACCGAGCACGTCCTGATTGCTTCTCTGTCATGAAACCTTGGTATCTGGAGGCTTTTTCCCTGTCTTCTCTCTCCTAGGCAGGCCCTAAATTTAGAATGTGAGCCCCATGGAGCACCTGAGTGGCTCAGTCAGTTAAGCCTCTGACTTTGACTCCGGTCATGATCTCACGGTTTGTGAGTTCCATCCCCGTGTCAGGCTCTGCGCTGACAGCTAGGAGCTTGGAGCCTGCTTCGGATTCTGTCTCTCTCTCTCTCTACTCCTCCCCCACTTGTGCTCTGTCTCTCAAAAATATATAAATGTAAAAAAAAAAATTTAGAATGTCAGCCCTTTTGCTTCCCCATTATCCTAGATTTTATCAGCTGAGGCTGAAAGACCCAGGAATAACAAGACTACAGTGTGTGGATTTAGACTAATTGAATCATTAAAAGTTGAGCTTAACAGAGCATTGTTAAACCCTGTTGTTTTAGAGATTAGTTAAATAAGGTCCCCAAAAGATGATGGAAATGATCAAAGATCATACTTTAAATTGGAGAAATTTAACCTCCAACGTAAGACAAATAAGGCAAATGCTTCCTTCTTTCATTCTTTTTTTTCATCCTTCCTTCAATGAATATAGTGGGGTTCATTCAATAGTAGTCTATATTTCTGTACTGTCATAATTTTTATTAAAAGTTACACAAATCTTCCCTATTATTTAGATCACTTTATAAGAGGAACACTCTAGAGATTAATAAAAAGAACAGAAAAAAATTGGGAGAGTCAATATGTAGGAAAGAAGTTAATTTACTTCATAAAGGAATATTCCAAAAGGAACAGAAAGAGAAAACTGTGTGAGGTATAGAGGAAAGTGCACTGAACCAAAGTCAGAAAAATTGGAGACTAAAACTGCATATAATTTTTATTTAAAAAAATTTTTCTGATGTTTATTTTTGAGAGAGAGACACACAGAGTGTGTGGGGGGGGGGGGGCAGGGGGGTGGGCAGAGAGAGAGGGAGACACAGAATCTGAAGCAGGCTCCAGGCTCTGAGCTGTCAGCCCAGAGCCTGACACGGGGCTCAATCCCACGAACCATGAGATCATGACCTGAGCCAAAGTCGGACACTTAACTGAATGAGCCACCCAGGCACCCCATAAATGACTGCATATAATTTTTAGCACACTTGGCCACAGACCTTCTCTTCTCTCAGCCTCAGTTTTCTTTTTTTTTTTTAAACATTTTTTTTTTCAACGTTTATTTATTTTTGGGACAGAGAGAGACAGAGCATGAACGGGGGAGGGGCAGAGAGAGAGGGAGACACAGAATCGGAAACAGGCTCCAGGCTCTGAGCCATCAGCCCAGAGCCCGACGCGGGGCTCGAACTCACGGACCGCGAGATCGTGACCTGGCTGAAGTCGGACGCTCAACCGACTGCGCCACCCAGGCGCCCCGTCAGTTTTCTTTTTTTATAAAATTAGAAATTTTTTTTTAGAGTGAGAGAGCACATGCAAGTGGGGGCAGGAGAGGGCAGGAAGGATGTGGGCGTGAGAGAGAGAGAGAAAGAGAGAGAGAGAGAATCACAAGTAGGCTCCATGCTCAGCACAGAGCCTGATGCGATCTCCAGGCTGGATCTCATGACCCTGAGATCATGACCTGAGCTGAAATCATTTGTCAGATGCTTAACTGGCTGAGCCACCCAGAAGCCCCAAATTGGAACCTTTCTAACATTGCCTTTCTTTGGTTCTTGAAGCTATTACATTATGGAGAGGAGATTTTCCAAACTGAGAAAAGAAAGAATGAGGGAGAAATGGAAAATAGGGGAAAGAAAAGATGCTGAATGAAATCAGAATATTGAAAATATAGTAAACCTGGATTCTCTCCTGACCACTTTTACTCCTGGAATAGTGTCCAAGGGGGAAGAAGGTTCAACACCTGCAAGTGTGGTAATAATCCATGTGCCTATGGGGGAATGAAGGGTCTAAGGTGTCCTGAGGGTACAATTTCCAGAAAGACTCCTGGGAAATGGGTGGATTATTTAAACCATTAACTCTACTGATCTGAATATTTGTTATTGTTCTTTAGCTTTGGTGCAAGGATCCATGAGTAAGTTTTTCTTTTCCTTTCAAAATCTGGTATTGTAGGGCTCCCACACTAGGCAGAGGATGTCTCCCTGTCTTATTTGTTCCCTGCTATGTCAGAGTGGTAGGGCTTGAAGCTCATCATTCTCTGCCTTCTCCTTCATTAGGTATCTTACCTACATCAGGCGTACCTGTCTCCCCTTCTTGTCTTGAAGCAAATTCCTCCACTTATGTCCAGTTATGGGACCTCATCTCCCAGCCTGACCTTCTCTTCAGCAGTCACAGCTTCTCCCTTCTATATCTTTGTATTTTCCTCTTCCAGTAACTCCCTCTCCTTAAAGTATAGAGCAGGTTTGGTTTTCTTCCACCCCAAACAGATCCTCCCTTGACTCTGTGTCCCTCTCTAACTACAAGCCCCCCAGGCCCACAAAGAAGGAAATTATACTGTTTACTTTGGCTGTGGGCTTGGGAATAAGTTACTGTTTCACCTCTACTATTGAAAAAATGCATTATTTCTCCATGAATTGAGAGTGGTACAATAAGACTTTTAAAAAACCACTTTAAAAATAAGCCTGCTTACTTATTAATGTATTATAAATAAACAGAGAGACCGTTACATAACGCAGGTTCTGGAGCCAGGCTGCCTGGAATTGCATTCCAGCTCCCTATTTACTGGTTCTTTGAACACAGGCAAGTTATTGAATCTTTCATTAAGCTTTTAAATTCAACAACCAATTGAAAAACTAACAGAACAGAACACAGATGTGAGTAAAAATAGAAGACACGAATACAGAAGGAAGAAAACTCAAGATAACGCTTAAATCAGTCTCCTGGAACTGATTTCCACTTATTGCCAAACCGAGATGAACACATTTTCTAAACAAATGAAGAGTGAGAGAGGAATGAGGTACAGAAAAGTAAGGCAATCAGAGAAGATCACACACACACACACACACACACACACACACACACACAAATTCAGAAGCGAGAAACAATCCTGGTTGGACAGATTTTTTTCTTCTAAGTTTATGTTCTTCTGATAAAATTTTTCATATTGAATATTTACTTTTGGTCATACTTACAGCAAGCAAAACTGTTTCTTGTTCAAAGATAATAATTTCATGATTTTCTCCAAAAAGTATCACAACTTCCAGGTGCTTCACAACCTCAACAGGTTTGTCAATCACAGGTTTGAATTAAATGTGACCCAACCAATACCTGTGATTAAATTAATGGAAAAAAAGGGATTCATTTGGTCTATCTCAGCTAAGCCACAGCCTGTGGTGACACTGATCTCACACCACACTGTTGTGGAAGCACGTAGGGTGCGCACTTAATTCCCTTCCTTTTTCAAAGTAAAGCTCCCAAACTGGCAATCCATTGGTCCAATGCCACCTGTATATTGGCTGACCAATAAAGCATTATTTTAAATCTTGCATTTGAATGCTTCTAGATAGGGTATGCACTTTTCAAATGACCAACTTCTTTACTACCCTGTATAGCTGACAGATTCACAATTCAGGAGACTTGCTGAGGCAACAGAGCATACGACCCCCCACAAGGACAACTGGTATTTCCATTTAGTAATACTTCCATTTAGTAATTTCCATTTAGTAATGGAAATTTTCCATTTGGAAATATTTCCAATATTCCAATGGTAAATATTTCCATTTAGTAATGGAAATTTTGGTACTCTCTACAAGAACTAATTCTGATATTTTCATTCAGAAGATTATCCACAGAAGTGAGGTCCTTAATCTAAAATTATATAATACTTAGTATTTTGTCAGGATACTCAAATCTTATAATTAAGTTTTTTTTTCTGCTTCTTCACTCTGAAAGTAAGTGAAACCTTTCACTGTTGTGCCTGTTTTCAACCAGGTAAGGCCACAAACTCTCAGTTCAAAACTTCTTGAAAATATATGATATACATTCCACCTCTGCTTATGCCTTTGCCTGTGGCAGGTATCAGTAGGTAAGCGTACTTCTCTTTCCTGTTCAGCCTACATACAATCTAAAATTCTCACCTCCAGACTGTTGCTACAAATTGATCAGACTGGGTACATTAACTCAAATATATTTGCCATTTCTGAGATGGATTAATATCCTTAAATATTAAATATATGGGAGCTGTCTTTTGTAAATTATCTCTATTTAGTAGTGGGAATGGCTGTATGCTACCTTAGTCTACAATACATAGAAAAGGTTGTATCTCTTCCCAAGTGCTGAGATCTTATCATTTCTGTGAAAAGCTATTAATTTCTTCCAAACATAATAACAAACAAAATTGAGTCATAAATATACAAGAACGATATTTAATTATTTCAAGAGAAATAAATTACATTTTTCAACTTACTAAAAGCTTTCTAAGTGTAATTTTTTAAAAATAATACTTTAGCATTTAAAGAATGCTCAACAAAGAGAAATAAAAGTACATAAAGAAAAGATCTGAATAGGTAAAAGAAGAAAGTGTGGGAAGGAAGGCAATAGGAAGGTAGAATTTCAGTGAAAATCTCCAGAACAGGAAAATGGAAGACCAAAATAGGTTCTAAAAGTCCAAATCATAGTTTCACACATACAGAAAACCTTTGAAATTCCACAGGAAAATTAGCTCATCTCATAAACAAACTTGTTTCAGTAAAGAGGCTTTCAACATCTTCAAATAAGATTGGTTACTCTCAAGGCAGAAGCAATGGTTCTCAACTGATGTCAAATCTCACTGCAATGTCAGCTTGCGTAACTAAGGTACTGAGGTAACTAAGGAATACCAAAGTATATTTTTTTAAGAGTTGAATCACACAGATTAGCAAATAAACAAAGTACACAGAGAAATACTCATGAAAATGCCCTGTCACCAGCATTCAGAACTTTCCAAATGACGGTAAAGAGGGAAAAATAGAGAAAGTAGAAAGTAACCTAAAGCTTAATGCCTTAAACACAGTGAAAACTTTTTACTTTGCAGAAGAGTTTCATTCCTTCGTAGTCCCTGAATATTTCTTTCATAACAGTTTTGATAGAACTTTTCAGCTTTCCTATCCATTATTACTCTTGATTTTTCACTGCAGCCATTTGATATAAGAAAGGAGATAATTTTCATTTTAAAGATTAGAAAAGTAATGTTCCAAAGGTTTAGTGACTTACCTAGTCATAGAGCTACAGAGTAGTAAAGCTGGGACTCTAGTCTTGGATCTTTAACCTCAAGACTATTTGTACCTCACATGTGGGGAGGAGGGAATAGGACTGCCTACATTTCATGCTCTCTGAAAGTCTAAATCTAGATAAGATTATATTTGTCTTTTTTTTTTTTTTTTTTTTTTTTCTTAAACAACAAACATTTATGTCTCATAGTTTTTCGCAATTTTCATTACAGGTAATACAAAAGCCTTCAAAGCAACTTCAGAACCTTTATGTAAGTTTCTCCTATTTCTCAACTCAGTTCTTTTTGATCTTCTACAAAGTGCCTACTATTGGGGGAGTTGGGTGGGGGCTAAGGAGGCACAAAAAAAAGGAAGAGGAAAGGAGAACAACCTACTATTTAACTGTTCTCCTTTGCCTTTACCAGTATGAGGAACTTGAGGCTGATTTCAGGACCCCCCTAAGTAACTGATGATTTTCTTATTTAGCAAAGTGGAAACTCAGCTAATAAAATTAATTAATAAGTGAAAGGAAAAATCCTGTGATTAGATGAAGCTGTTTGTCAAAAACAAATAGTTCTAGAAATATCTGACAACAGAAAGATAGCAAAAATTGAAAACAAGAAAAATAACTGCAGGAAATATGATCTTATGAGTCTCCTGGGCGGGGGGGGGGGGGGGGGGTCGTGGGAGGGGGAGGGAAAATAATGACTGACCTTCTTACAGCTTTTCATGTAAATGTAATATGTAGTAAATGCTTGACCTGAATCTCCCTGAAATGTACATCCTTCATGCATGCACTCTCCAGACTTACCTTTTTGTGTTTGTGTTTTAGCAGGCAGTGTAGGACCCATAAGTAAGTTTCTTTTCTGTGCTTTAATTCCCATGTGCTTTGCTTTACTACACTGTTAGAATATGTAATACGTAAGACACTCCTATTCGTGGATGTTTTTATTTCCTCCTGCACAAATTGCGAATTCTTTTGTCCTTCTTTGTTTCCTATTCTTTTTTTAAAGTTTATTTATTTTGAGAGAGATAGAGAAGGAGAGACAGAATCCCAAGCAGGCTCTGCACTATCAGCACAGAGCCCAATGAGGGGCTCAAACTCACAAAACATGAGATCGTGACCTGAGCCTAAGTCAAACACTTAACTGACTGAGCCACCTAGGCGCCCCAATGCTTCCTATTCTTATTCTAATAAGCTGGGAGCTTCAGTGAGGAAGTATTATCACTTTTAGTTTTCTCAAAATCTTGAGATTCAAGAGCAAAGAGAAAAGTGTTAACAACAAAAGTGTTAGAAAGGTAGGAAGGTCCTTTGCTAAAAATCCCAGTCACACCAAGAGGAAGGGAGCAGTGAGTCCCAGCTCACTGAGTGAGGGTCCCTAGGCTGCTGTGGATGGTGGTGTGGAATGTATATGCCCTGCTATTAGGCCCTGATGTTAACAAAGAATCAGTCTGGAAGAAGTGTCCAGATTGCATCTTAAAGGACATTACATCAAACATCTCTGGCAGAAGCACTGGTAGAGGACAAAGAATGAGGGATGGGTGAGAAGCAGTTGATTTAGAAAAGAAAAAAAATGATAAATGGACACAGTGATACATAAATGCTCTGACCTTTTACCCATCTGTTAATGGCCTTGCCGCTTAAAGCGGGTCCAAGGATCTGCATCAGCATCACCTTGAAGTTTGTTAGAAATGCAGAATCTCCACCTAATGCCTACCAAATCAGAATCTGCATTTTAACAAGATCCCCAGATGGTTTAGAACCATTACTTTGCAGAGTTTCAATCCTCTGTATGTAGAAAACAAATGTAAAGTTGAGTGTTCTTGATCTAAGTTTAACCAGCTCCTCCATTCCTTCAGATTCTCCACAGGAAGAGTAGCCTTAATGCCAGTGACAAGAAAAATGAAACTCACCAAGGTTTCGTTCATTTCTTAACATATTTCTGTCCATTGCCTCTAAGGATATTCAGACCTTGAGCTCCTGGGTCAGAGCCAACACTAAAGGAAGAGGAAGAATGATTTGAGGGTTAGAGCTCAAGGCAAACCACACTCTGTGTCTATACCTCCTGGAGCATTTATACACATGAAACATGATTTAAAAAATCGAAAGTCAATCAAGAGCAAACACTGAGCAAGTGTCACTAAAGCACAGGTAGCCCAAGAGATACAGAGAGGTGTCTGTGCAAATGTGTTTGTAAAGGAGAAGGCTGTTATTGCTAAGCATGTGGGTCTAGTTAATGCCTCAATCCCTTTACCCACTAACTTCACCTACAAAAGTCTTGAACCTACCCAAGAGTTTCTATTCCCTCTTATGCTAAGATATTGCAGGCCAAGTTACTCTGATGACTAAGGCAGTCAAAGGTCACCCACAGGAGACTGAAATTCCCACTGTCTCCTTCAGAAGATGAGGCTATAGGTTCTGGCTACCCGAGTTCAAATTAGACCAGTTGAAAGAAAGGCAATTATCTATGGAATCTACTGAGTTACAAACAGTGACCCATCAAGACAGGAACCTTGACCACTGCATCCCTCCAGCTCCACCCATCAGATCCCAGTAGTTATGAGGGTCCTCCAAGGTGGGGAATGAAGAATACAGCTTATTTGCTCCTCTGGTGAAGCAGAAATATTGTTCCTTGTGTCTGTTTTTTATAATGTTTTCCCCAAAATAATTTCAACTCAAACTAAATTTTCTATGCCAAAGAACCATACTAATTAGTCTGTCTTGCTTTTCCCATATTTTAGCTGGAGCCATTGGACCCATAAGTGAGTTCCTTTTCTGTTCCCTAATTCTGACACTCTTTGGTCTTCTGTGAGGTATCGGACCTCTCCTCACCCAAGCTTTTTCCATTTCTAGGCCTTCCCACCCATGCTTCTTGAGTACATTTGAATTACTGATACCCCTAATACCCAAACCTTCAGGGGGAAAAAAAACCCCAGCCTGAACTGACACTAAGTTTAAGACAAAGGAAAACTAAATCATTCATATTTAAAATAACGCCCCAGAAAAAACATTCTCTCAACTATGATAAAAATGATTAAAACAATTATTGTGGACTTTTGCTAAACTGAAGGTAATGCTACAAGAAGAGCAAGTGGTTCTAGAAGGTGAAAGAATAAGCACGATAAAGACCAAAGAGGAGGGTGATGAAAAATGGCCAAAAGACATCCTACCTACCCCTGGGAGTGTCAATCCTTTGAGACAGCTGAGTGTTGGGCAGGGCAAAGAAGGAAAGAGAGGAGAGATGAAAGTGAAGGAGACTAACAACCTTCAGCCCAGGTTTTATACGTTTCCCTCTGCCATTTAAGATGAACACTGAATGACTTGATCTGGTGGGAGGGGTATGGGGCTCCTTTGCTAAAATTACCTACCTATCTGCAGTAGTAATTCTCCCTCTGAGTTGCTTCAGGGGTTCTTTAAAAAAGAATATTGGTGGCATGAGCATTCTAATAATGTCAAACCACACTGATTTTCCTCTTCTTTGTATTTTAGTGCAATTCACAGCACCAATTCGTAAGTATCGAATTTGTTTCTCCACTTTGGTTCCTTTCACTTCTTACCCTCAAGGTCTTAAGTGTTGACCTACCCTGTTTTCTTGATACCATGTTTCTCAACTTCCCTAGCATTCCTATTACACAGATTTCAAAGAAGCTATGCATGAAATAGACAGACTGCAAAGCCCACGGGCTAACATAAGAAAAGAGAAAAGGACCCTCTTAATAGCAGCCATAATGCCCTGGCAGTAGTGAAGGTTCACTTTTCAAGTAACAGTAAGCCCCTAATGAAATGAGAAAGAGAGAGAGAGAGAGAGAGAGAGAGAGGAAAATTTTTAAAGGAGACATTATAAATTAGTATGGAATGAGTCTATCCCAATCCTCTAAAGGTTTCAAACATCACTGAAAACAAGGCTGGTGGAGGGGGTGGTCTATTCTAATAAATCCCTTATATTGTACAACAGGGAGTTTATTCAAAGATTGCCAGGCAAACAACCCCATATGTTCCTAGGGTTTCAACTTATGACACTCCCTCTAGAGTAAGTTTTGGGGAATGGCTATTTCCTTCACAGTGATGAAGCATACTGATTTTCTCCCTCTCTGTTTCTCAGCTGGCGGTACAGGACCTATCAGTAAGTTTACTGTCTGATTCTTCACTGTAAATAATTTTAATTTCCTGCAGTATCTTAGGGACCTTTCCTTGAATCCCATGTTGGGATTTCAGGGGTTTGTGGGTCCACATTTTCTTGGCCTTTTTTGTTTTCTTCTACCTAGCATTTCCATTAAGTCATTAATAATCATGTGAATGTACACTCCACCACTAAACACAAACTGTAAAGTGGAGGATGAACCCTTAAAGGTTTCCAGTGGCTTATCAACATCAGCAAGGGATTTTTAAAAACAGAGTGAAATGAAAAGAAGTGAAATAATAGGAGAGAGGAAGAAAATTAAGTTTAAACACAGAAGGATTTTTCCAACCATCTACAGGGGTTTAAATGGGCCAAAGTGGGGTCCCCTACTTAGTACCTTTGCTACTTACCCTCTCAGTGGATGCATTAGGTAAAGAGGCCCTTATATATATTAGATTGTCTTAGCATCTTAGCAAAAAAACAAACAACAACAAAAAAAAACACCTCAACTTCCCTACTACCCCACTGCAGCTGAGCCCAAATTTAGTGGTACAGATTCTTACCAGGAAAAGCATATAAATGAGAACTATGGCCTCCAGAGCCCAAGAGCACCTACTAATTTATTCTCTCTTTTTGTTTATTTATTTTTTAGAGCTGTCTCAAAAAACCATTGGTAAGTCACCTAAACCTCAATTACAATGCCTTTTGGTCTTTTACAATGTTTAGAATGTCAGTCAGTTTCTATTTCAATGACTCGTGCTCACAAACCCCAGGATCAAGTGTTTCCACTGTCTCATTATCCCACTCAGAATTCCCAGAGGTTAGATTCAACCAGGTTCTTCAATAAAAAGATATTAACTATGAAGCTGAAATACAATATCAAAAAATAACCCCCTAGGAATGGTCTTTTCTAAGTTCTATAATCTAGCTTTACTACCAACCTGTAATAAAGATATAGAACACAGTACCTAAACTTCTTGCTTTTCCTGCAAATAATTTGTTACTAGATTATGTTCAAAATAACGCAAATCTTAAGTTCTTTTTATTTCTAATTGCTCTGAAAAGTTCTCTCCAGGACACATGGGTTTATTGTCACCAATTTTTAGCAACTTACCCTATTGCATTTTTCCATAGAAACATTATAAATAACAGGTTCCAAGATATAGTCGTTCATAATTACATATTTTTAAACTAAGAGCAAATAGTTATATCTTCACACACTGGATTACAATATTCCTAATAAAAATTAGGAATTTTTGAAATTAGAAAAGTAAAGAAATATGATTTGAGGTTCCCCACATTCACCTGACAGAATGAATATAAGTCCTGTATAGGTACCTGGTCATTCTTTGCATGATTCCTTCAGGAATTTGTGAGTCATCCTTGCATAGGGGCCATGCTAATCTTCTCTGTATCACTCCAATTTTTGTATATGTGCTGCTGAAGTGAGCACTTTGTGATTCCTATAATGGCTTACAGTTTTTCTACCCCTCACATGCAGTATTTTGTTGGGCCTACCAACATTTCAATGGTGGTAGGTAAAGCAGATGTTATATCCATCTTTAGAGATGGAAAAATTGTTTCCCATAAAAATTTGTTTACTTCCAAATAAGGGGAGGAGGACAATTAATAATGAAGTTAGGACTGAAGTTGTGCTGACTCTTAGCTGAGTTGTTTCCACTACTATTTTGAGTTCTCTAATAGGTTATTAGCAAGAGAAACCATGAACTTCTGATATTAGAAACCAGGGACACAAAGACTTATGGGGAGAGGAAGTGAGAGAAAATGCAACAAAAGTAACACACAGACAATGAAGATGTTAAAAAGACAAAAATCAAAAGAAATTTGAAAAGAACAAAAGTAGGAAGAATACTAGAAGAAGAAAGATTAAGTGAGTTGGAGGCAGGAGAAGAGTAAATATAAATAAAGAAAAGGAAAGCTACAAGGACTCACAAACTAAAAAAATAAGCAAGAAAATATAGGAAAACTGAAGAAACAAATAAAATTTGAAATGATTTTCTCTCCAAAGATTTTAGTGGCTTATACCAAAGGCAGGTGTCCTAGGAGTTTTATTCCAGGATCAAGGGCAATTTTTTTATAGATACAGTCAAAGCCAACAAATTATTTTTGCAAAATAACCTAAATTTCTAGCTTGTCTACAACTCATAGCCCAGGATATCCATAACTGGTAAGACACCTTCTAGCTTTTTCACATAGAAAAAAAATATATCCAAATTAAAGGTTTAGGGGTTTATGGGTCAGAACGGAGATATTTCCCATCATGAGTGCCATGAAGCTATGGAGGAGAAAGACAATGAAACACCCACTGGGAAGACGGGTGGTCTATTTAGAAAAAATATTTAATCCTGCAGTAAACCATGCAGACTCACAAGATGATCCCAGTCCTCACCTGGCACCAGGCTACTCAGCAGAACTTAAGGCAGGAAGCACAGCTTGCCACCAAGGCAGCATCAGCCATCCCTCTTTTGTGGCAGTAGTCCTCGAAGCTGTCTATGCAGGGGTCTACAGAGCCACCCAGCAACTATTCTCTTCGGCTGTCCATAGTTATGTACAGGAGCTGCCCTGACTTAGAAGCCCCAGGAGCTAAAATATCCTGTAAAAACTCCACATATATAAACTGCAGGGATCCTATAAGGCACATGCCCAAATACATGGTCACTACACTCAGGGAAGCCCAAAGATATGGCCTTCTAACAGGTATTTATAGTTCTCTCAGTTCACAAGCAGTTTACCAACCAAAGATCATTCTTAAAGAAAAGGAATGTTACAAGTAAGACAATAGGTGTAATCAGAGCTGGAAAATCAACCGAAGGCCAAATTCTCATTAAAAACTGAAGGTGTTGTTGACCCTTTCTTTGCCCAGAGACACTCAAGCTAATCAAAGCGATAGTCAATAAGCTGAAAGCTATCCACCTTCACACCTACCCTAGAGCATATTAGTTGGTCAGAAATATTTTAGTACAAGTATGGCGCAGTCCACTTAAAAAGTAGTATCTTCTGTTACTGACAAGAAAGAAAAGTGTAAAGTTTCAAACTTTAATGTCTTGAACCTCTCCTAGGTTGACAAGGATTCTAGAGAGACCCTCATCTCAGGCAATATAGGCTAAATACCTCTTTTGTTGTATAGTTATCATCACCGGTTTAGTTCTCCCTAATGTTCTAATTCTGTTATCACTTCCTCTCCCTTACTCTACCTCCCAAAGCCCCATCCCTAGAATAAAATTAAAAATTTATTCTTCAAACACCCATACTAATATGTCAATTTGGATCTCTTTTTAGTGCAAACTCCAGGACCTATTGGTAATTTGCCTATTTATATATAACAATTCATATATATCACTCAAATTCATAACAGATAGCATAACATTTTTCTAGTAATGATTATAGTAGCTTGTCTATAATCATCAGAAGAATATTCCAAAGCAAAGGTGCAATAGAGAGAATCTGGGGGAGGATATAAGAAATGAGAAAGAAGACAAAAGAAGGATAGCCAAGAGAGTGAAAAAAAAGTGACATGAGAGAAAAAAGATGGGGAAAAGCAGAAAGAAAGGAATACAATAAAGATTTTACTTCAAACACCTGTAGTAGTCAAGGGCAAGAATGAAGTGGTTCTCCTTCCAACTAAAACAGGGTTACAAGTCTCCTAGAATAAGATCTGATTTTTATGGAGAGGATATAGTCCAATAAAAATATTTAATCCTGAAGACTGGGATTTAGTAATTCTGGGACATTATTTAACTGTCCCTTTTGGAAAACATCAATAGTATGTGTGTTTATCATGTTCAACAACCACAGTAATTTATGTTTGTTTCTATTTTTAGTGCAATATACTGGGCCCAATGGTAAGTCCATTATCTATCTTTTTCCTCTGGTGTACTCTGATCTTCTACAGTGTATAGAGGGCCTATCTCCAGTCCCAAATGTAACCATTACCATAAGGATAGTGTGTTTTTAGGAATGTTTCCATGCATCCCAGTTTCCACTTGCTGAGAATTCTCCAGGGTTATTTTTTTAAAGAAAAAAGTAAGAACATTTCCCCAGTAATGGTCAGAATGGCTTCCATAACAATACAGAATTTTCTAAAGTAAGAGAAAGAATAAGGGTAGCTTTCCACTTCTGAAGTGCTTTGTAGTTCATAAAGGGCCTATCAAACACAACAGAGATAATATAAAGAAAATGAAAAAAGGAAAGCAAATTTTAAAAACAAATGTAAAAGACGGAAAAAACAAATTTAAATAAACTGAGGTCTGATCAGATTTCCTCCTCGTTTCCTACGAAAGGTGTACCAGGGAATACTACTAAGGATCCAACGTACCCTGAGTTCTCCAACCTTCTCTCTCACTGCCATTTTCCTCATGTCCTATCCTGTCCACTTGCCCCAAATACCCAACACACACACACACACACACACACACACACACACAGCTTCAGGGAACAGGATATGACAGGAGGTGGGCTGCCAACTACAGGAACTGGCAGATGTGTCAGGTATTCACAAACCATAAGTGAAAGACAGTGAAAGGTAAACTCATATTGTGACTAGCCAGGGCAAAAACAGTGTCAAATTCTAGAATATCAAAACAAACTTTGGTTCATTGGGAATTCTGAGTCTGGAAATTAAGTGATAACATTCCAGAGTGTAAGCTAAACAGCATTATCAGAAGGCAAGTCAGATGTACTCAGACATTCCTTCAACTAGGTGAGCTCTTGTATCGGAAACTGAGCTGAGGCCTGGAGACAAAGTCATGATAAAAAAGAGAAAGATTTGGCTGATCTCTTGCGACATGGAGTTTACAGTCCTATAAGACTCCTTAAGGAAAGGAACTCAAAACATGGAGAGGGCAGGCAGTCTCCCACACAACCACACTATGACCACTAAAACTGGATGCTGCCTGTTCTAAACACTGGTTCTAAATACCTTCCTGTTATAAATGAACATAACCCATCAACTATTCTCCTAAATCAGGGTTTCCTTTCTCAGTACTCTTAATTATCACCAAGACTTACAGCCTTAGAAGTTCTCAAAGGGGCACCTGGGTGGCTCAGTCAGTTAAGCGTCTGACTTGGGCTCAGGTCATGATTTCACAGTCTGTGAGTTCAAGCCCCGTGTCAGGCTCTATGCTGTCAGTTCGGAGCCTGGAGCCTGCTTCGGATTCTGTATCTCCCTTTCTCTCTGCCCTTTGCCATTCATGCTCTGTCTCTCTCTGTCTCGCAAAAAATGAATAAATGTTAAAAAAAATTTTTTAAAAAGTTCTCATAATTCTTATAAGGGAGAAACCATAAGCCAGCTCACCTCAGAGGACCTCACTGAGGCTAAAGGAAGGGTTTCATTTGGCCCAAAGTCCCCAAATAACTACCATGTGCCTGAGAATCTATATGGGTACATGGATTCCCTTTCCCTTTTCTTTCCTGCATAATTCCCTCTCCCCTATGTATAAACACTTAAAACAAAGAGTAATATATAAATGAAAATTATACTTCTACATTTATTCATTCCTAGCTTTCCCTTAAATTACAGGTCATTTGGAGAAAATGAAAAATGCACTAATTATTTTTTTTAATGAACAAAAATGAGTGCTTCAGATGGGAGTAGTAAAAAAAGAAAGGAGTGGGAAGAAAACTTTTCAGATCAACTAAACAGTTAGGTAGGAAAAAGAGATAAATGGAAATGAAAATGACAAAAGTGCACAGAAGTACAAATTTAAGACATTATGAACCCCTAGAAAGTTCAAGCATTTACCACCCCAGAAAGGAATGGAATGGAAGGAGCACAGCCACTCTCCTGCCCCAGACCAGCAGAAGGAAGCCTGAGGATGCAAAGCACAGAGGTGGGAGCTTAGGTCCAGACATCACAATGAGCTAACAGGCAGGTTTTACAGCTCCCTGCATCCTCTCTACAGTTACCCTTTTTAAGCCCATCATAGGAGAACTGAGTTCACTTAGTTCTACACACACTAATTTCTCTCTTTTCTTTCCCTTCCATTTTTCCACCAGTGGAAACTTCAGAAATGACCAGTAAGTTCCATACCTGCTCCTATAGAATAGTTTCCTTTGGCTTCCTACAGGGTCTGCAATCCTTTACTTCTGTCTCGTAGGTAAAGACTTTCACGTTTCTCCATCATTTGCTTATTCCACTACCTAGCTGCACCCCCACCCAAGGAATGAATGAATTAAGGGGAATACAGGGGCGCTTGGGTGGCTCAGTCGGTTAAGCATCCGACTTCGGCTCAGGTCATGATCTCGCGGTTCATGAGTTCAAGCCCCGCGTCAGGCTCTGTGCTGATGGCTCAGAGCCTGGATCCTGTTTCAGATTCTGTGTCTTCCTCTCTCTCTGACCCTCCCCCGTTCATGCTCTGTCTCTCTCTGCCTCAAAAATAAATAAACGGTAAAAAAAATTAAAAAAAAAAGAAGGGGAATACAAACCCCACTCAATAACCCAAACTACTGTGAATAATATATATATGTATAAATAAAAAAATCGGATGAAAATATCTGAAGTTTATTATGACTTGTCAACAAAGGAGGGAGGACATTTGTACGAGTGTGTGGATATGTGAAAGTTTACACAGGATAGCAGAAATAGGGAGAAGAAAAGTAAAAACAGCAGTTTAAATTACCAGTCCCCTGTAGGAGTTTAAGCAGTTACCAGTCACTGCAAAGGGGAAGAGAAAAATCATCTCCCTTTCCTGAAGCCTCTCAGACTAAGCAGGAGGCAGAATTCCACAAGGCATGATGGCAGCTGTGTTCCCCAGCACTGTGCACTGCAATACCTATAAGGGTTTGATGCTCCCTCCGTGAGCATTTCTGATATTCCCTCTCAGAAAACTAGCAGAAAACTAATTTCAGCAGCCTTTCCTCACTAACTTCTCTCTTTGTTTTTCAGCTACAGAATCTTCTTGTAAGTCTCCTTTCAATTACCTCCAGCAGTGTCTAATAGACCTACTTGAACAAAAATGTGTCCATCCACATTGGGATCGCAATAGTTTAAAGCTCCTATTTCCTTGACCCCTATTTTTCCATTACTCAGAATTCCACTAGGTTATTAATAAGTTTCTAAAATGTTCACTGAGTCACATAACAATTAAAGAACAGAGAAAAAAGTTTCTCCATGGCTCTAAAGACTGTCAGGGACCCTCTCTATATAGAAGGAGAAAAAAATGAACAGGGAAAACAAAGATACAGATAATACTTCTGTTTACCAGCTGGGTCACCTATTCAAGCAGTTAGTAAGTTGTATATTTGTTTCTTTGCTGTGCACTTATCAAAGTCCAGTGATATATATTAAAACTTGAGTTCAAGTATAGGAACTTTAAACTCATTTTCTTAGCTTTTGCTTCTCCATTAACCAGAATTCCACCAGCTGATTTTAAGTTTTCTGGAAAGTTCAGATACGCCTGATCAGAAAACCTTTTCAAGCAGTTACATCACTAGAAAATTTACCAATTTCTACATCACTAGAAAAAAATGAATAGGACAGTAAATGAGGAGGGTGCAATAAGAAATCCTTCTGCTTATTTTTCAGTGGAATCAACTCCTCACACAAACAGTAAGTCTTGTGTTTTCATTTAATTCTGTCACAGGGTTCAATTGGTTTCTAGTGAGGTCCAAGACCTCTTTATCTGGACATGATGGTATGCGAAGGGCTTGAGGTAACTCTTGGCCCCTTGCTTCTCTCATTGTCAAAGTCCCTCTGGGTTATTAATGATGTACTAGAAAGTTCTAACACTACTGATTTATATAAATATAAAGAGGAAAGAAAAAAAGTTTTGCTTCATTACAAAGACCATCAATGAGAGGCGATCTACAGAAAAGGAAAAAATGATGTAAGAAGAACAGTTTTTCATTTGGAAATGAAAATTTTATGATTTACATACAAAATAAAGATCAGAGGGGAACATTTCCCAGAAGTTAAAAATGACATGTTATAAGGGACTTGACAAATTGAAAAACTGAATGAGGAAAAAAAGAAAAGGAGGTAACAATTTTCTCTGTTCTGTTTTCCAGAGGGAGCAGTTCCACCTGCCCTCAGTAAGTCTTTCCATGTTTCCTCCACTGTGGGGTCCTATAACTTCTTTCTCTGACAATGTTGGCATTTCTGGACATGGGTACATACTTCCTAAACTACTTGCCTTCCCATCGCCAAATCCCATGGTTATTAATGCTTTTTGGAAAGTTCAAATCCTGCTGATTTATATTAAAAGTAAATGAAGACCAAAGGGTGCATTGTCCCTATTGTTATAATGACCTAGTGAACAAGAACTCTCTACACAGAGAGGAAAAAAACAGTGAGAGAGAAAAGGCTTGTAAAGATACTTCTCTGTCTTTCAGCTGGTCCACCACCTTCAGTGCACAGTGGTAAGTTCAGTCTGTTCTTTTACTGTTTTTTGTTGTTGTTGTTGTTGTTCTTTATGAGGCCTATGAACCTGTAATTACCCTACTCATTTCTCATCCCTGTGCAGCCACCTGAGACTCATAGTTCTCATCTTCCTTTGCTTTCCGCTTATCCTGTGAAGTAAACTTACATTTACTTAATATCAAGCATATGTTTACTTTGCATCTCCTCAGTGATAAGAACTACATAGGTGCTTTAACTACTGCATGATATCCCATTCAATCCTTGGGGTAAATCAATTGATCTCTTTGTAATGGCTAAGAAACTGAAGCCACATACTTGCCTAAGAACACGCTCACTGAACAACAGTTTGAACCAAGAGCTGTGTGACTACCAAACTTCTTCACCACACAAATATGCTTCCCTAGAAAGATACTTGTTCCTTTCAAACAATTATTCACTGATATCTAATTTGTTGTTTAAGGTTTGCCCTTGGCACCAATAAGTAAGTATTATATTTGTTTCTCTACTATAGTTCTCTGTGCGGTCTTCTTCAAAGTCTAAGGAACTTTGTTCTGTTAAAGTGATTTGAGTTTCTCACTGCTCTTGCATTCTGGGTAAAAAGCTATTACCCAGCTTCCCCCTATAGTATAGATAATTTAAGAAAATACTGATTAAAAGAAAAGGAGTAAAGTAGCATTGGTTGACAACAACAAAAACCTGAAAAATATTAAAAACCCTGAAAAAAATAGCAGAGGTAGGCAAAACGTTTGAGACAGGAAGTCCAAAAGGATTTTTAAATGGAGAGAGATTTTTGAGTGTTCCCTCAAAGTATGCTTTCTCGTATGTCTACCCAAGTCCTCCCCTCAGAGACACCAGTGGAATATATTAGATAATACTATGTTTTCTCTATTTAAGAAAAATTAATGGATTTTTTTTTGCTTTTTTTTAGTGATTTCACAAAGAACCTCAAGTAAGTTCTTTACTTCTCAGCCTGTCAAATATGAGACCTTTTCTGAGCACAGATATTATATTTTTAAAGTGCACCAAGGATTGAGATTTTGTTTCCATACTTTTTGCTTTCACATTACCCACAGGCCTCCCAATTAGAACTGCAAGACAATCTTTTCGATTCATAACTGTAGGAGCTCCCATTACTTCAGTTATTAACTCAACTTCCCAGGAAACCGATACCAACAGTGACTCAATATTTAAACCAGATCAAGTACTGACAACAAGGTGGTATTTAACATAGAAGTCGCCTTTAACACTATGTCCTACATTCTATAATTCAAATCTGGTCTTCATATCTATGTTACAAATGATTTTCATATAATACCAATATCCCTTGGGGTTCCTCAGACTGGAATTAAGTCACATTAATATTAAAACCCCAAGTTCCTGTCAAGACTAATATTCAGATGCCAACAGAGCCCAGGCAGATAATGAAAATGAATAGGTGAAGTACACCACCTGGGAATAGTGGAAAGATCATGTACAGTCTAAAGAGGATGGCTGCCGCTCAGCTCCAGCCAGTTTCTCCACACAAGAACACATATCTAGAGCATTTGAAATTTTTCAATAATGTCAGGACACATTTGGAACTGTTAACATAGACATTCTACACATTCTTTCTGAGTCCTGAGCAAGGAAGATGACCAGCTAAACAGTCTCACTGACAGATGAAAATACTGAGTCCATGGAGTCAATGACGCAGACCCAAGGATGAGCTTGGAAACCTCAGATGTCCATGTTTGAGAACAGACCCTACAACTGTGAACACTTGAGTTCAGCAGAAGGGATTATTGGTTTTGCAGCCAGAAATTATAATCCAGAAGCTAAACTGAAATAATTTAGTGTCTTTTTTCAGCGGAGGCACCAGAAAGGGTAGAAGGAAAGAGTTTTAAAATCCAAAACCCAAGGGATCGGGAGAGGGAAAACAGGTAGAACAAAGGCACTAAAGGATAGTGCCTTCTTTCTGGCTGTCTTGGTCTTGGCTGCTATGTATTTTTATTATTAAAAGTACACAGCAGAGCTTACGCATAAAAAGAGGTCCTATGGGGTAGAATGATTTCCAAGGGGGCAGAAACTGAATAGGAAAACATTTTAAGGAGAAACTAACATTAAGTTCTTGGCATTTTGTTGAGAAAATTTAAACAGGAAAAAAAGGAAAAACACAAATGTAGGAATAAAAAAGGAACTTACCTACATACACAGTAAAATTTTTTTAATCATAAAAGAATACACTAAAAAACTCTATGGGAATACATTAAAAACAAAATTACCAATTAAAAAAATACATGAATTACCAAAACTGACTCAAAGAAATATAAAACCCCCAAATTATCCATAATTAGAAAATAAAATGAACAGTGAGTCAAAAAAACTTTCACCTAAAAAGCCCCAGACAAGATAGTTTTACAGGGAAGGACTTTCAAGGAACAAATTTTCAAGGAACAAATCATTCCTATATTTGGAACTGTTCCAAAGAATACAAAAGAAATGAAACTCACTTCAACTCATTTTATGATGTTGTTATTCCTTAATTTCAAAGCAAGGCAAAGATTGTAAGAAAAAAAATGCATAGACATATTTTACTTAGAAACACAGATACAAATTTCCTAAATAAACAGTGCAATGTTACACCGATCATAAACACAGTGATACAGAATTTATTTTTAATGCCTCATAACTATGATAGAAATTATAGAAAATTTATCAATAAATTCACTAAATTCATGGATAAAAAAGAAAAGGTATGATCATTTATAAAAATAAAGAAAAATTATTGCATAAAATTCAACACAGAATCCTAACCAGAATTCTTTTTGGAAGAAATAAAAACTTTCTTAAAAGGGAATAGATAAGAACTTCTTTAATCTAATTAAGGAGATCTATTCCTTTATCATTCTTAAGAAGTCTAAAAAACAAGGGATGCTTAGGTGGCTCAGTTGGTTAAGCATCTGACTCTTGATTTTGGCTCAGGTCATGATCTCCCGGTTTGTTGGATCAAGCCCCATGTCAGGCTCTGTGCTGTCAGCTTGGGATTCTCTCTCTCCCTATCTCTCTGCCCCATTCCTGCTCTTTCTCTCTCAAAATAAATAAATATATAACAAAAAGAATTCTAAGAAATAAAATTTTAGAAGCATTGCCACTCAAGTCAAAATCAATAACAAGATGACTACTACCAATTTATACCAGCCTGTGCAATAAAATAAAGGCTAAAGATATAAAGACACAAAGAGAAGGGAGAAATTCATCATTATTTTCAGATTATGATTATCTGCGTAAAAACTACAAAAAATGAACAAACTACTAATACTTAATATGAAGTCAGCAAAGTTGCTACATAACAAAACAGCAAACAAAACTTAAAACATTGTTTATGCCAGCAATAGCAATTTAGAAAACAGAATTTAAAAACAAAATTATACCATTCACTAAAGAAGCAAAATATAAATCTCCTAAGAATAAACTTCTAAAAAATGTGTTGTCTTATAGAGAGAGCATGACAAATATTGAGAAAGCAAATTGAACCCCTTGTTTTTTAACCTAGCCAGGTCAGTCATTTTGCCTGAGCACTTGACATTACACAAGATGAAAAAATTTTATATCCTGAGATAAACTGAGAGAGAAATATGGGGAGGTAAGAAAAGTAGGGGAAGGGAAAGAAGAAGGAAGTAAGGAAGAAGGAAAAAAGGGAGGGACAGAAGAGAGGCCATCCATCCAACTGGTCTTGTCTACTCTTAAATAGCTCAGTTTAGCACAAGGACCTAAAATAAAACTTTAAGCCCATTTGCTCTATACTGCTGCCTCCCTAACGGAAATAATTTTAGTGCTGACTTTAACAATGTCAATACATATAGATGGGTAGTGACCTTTGTCAATATATAATTATAATGCAGAATTCATTTATTTGTTAATGATAACAATGAGAAAGCTGACTATAACTTTGTAGATTATTCCCCTTATATTCCTGCTGTATCTTTTATTATGTGAGCAGTTCTTCTGAATCAAGTCTCCCTCCAAGCATTGCAACTTGAAAGAAAGAAAGAAGAGAAAGATATTTCTAGGCATTCACTTTGCCTCTAGCTTTTGACAATACCTTTAAAAGACATAATATAAGACCTGAAAACAGATAAACTATTTTCAAAGACAGGGAAATTCAACAACATATAAATGTTAATTCTCCCCCCAACTAATTTGTAATTCAATAAATTCAAATAAAATCACCAACAGGATTTTTTGTGGATCTTGACAAATCCATTCTATAATTCATATAAAAGAGAAAAACAATCCAAGAATAAATAACATATTTATAAACATGAAGTTCCCAAGAGGGAAGGCTCACCCTAGGTATTTCATTTGATTATCAAGTCATTTAAAACACTATAGTGATTGAATGCATCTGGTCTTAGCATAAGAATAAACTAATCAGTGGGGGTATACTAACCAGTGGGGGTAAAGGAGAGTGACATCAGCAAAATGGCAGCAATGAAATTTCTAGCACTTGTCTCTCCAGAAACAGCAATGTGAACAATTATCCACACATGAGAATACCTTCAAGAAGATTCCAGATGAGGGACTACAGCACCTGGGTAAAGTACAGAAATAAGACCCACTGAGGAAGGAAGGAGAGACAGATTCACATTATTCACATCACCTCTCTTTCATGCACAGGTAGCCCAGCAGAGAGGGAGACACCTATGGGAGGAGAGTCCTCAGGTCCTCAGCTCACTCTGGCACACACTAATGAACTCCTATGGCATCAAGCTCCTGATAAACTCCCATGAATCAGACTCCACACACACCCCAGCACTGGTGAGCTCCTGTGGCCTGAGACTCCAGGACAGCCTTATCACTGGGCCATTTCCCTTCAACCCCAGCTGCCACACCCAGTCGCATGAAACCAGGCTCCAAGCCCATTCCTGTACTGGACCAACATCCATGGACTAAGACGCTAGGCATAACTCAATGGTTACCAATGCCTGATTGGTAGCTATGGACACAGGATCTAGATCTGCCCATGTTGACCCAGGTCACAGTCCCTTCATCACATTCAAGGACCAGGCCCAGGCTTGCTCCCACAGACCCAGGTACCAGGCTGGTCTCCATGCACCCAAAAACAGGCTTACCTATCTGCTGACCCATGAACCAGATCTGCTTTCCCGAAAACTCTAGCAGCAAGTCTGCTCATGGCATCACAAGCAGGCCTACCCAGAATCTCATAATGGCCTGAATGGTGGAGTTTTGCTGCCAAATCCATTCTGTAAAGACTGGAAGTGGTGCCTACTCCCTCAAATACATAGACACCAAAACAAGGCCACAACAATCATTAATCAAGAAAATATGACTCCATCAAAGGAAACTAATAAAAATCCAATAACTGACCCTAAAGAAATGACAATCTATGTACTATTTGACAAAACATTCAGAATAACCATCTTAAAGAAATTCAGTGGACTATAGAATAGACAACTACTGAAAATAAGAAAACAATGCATAAACAAAGTGAGAAATTCAACAAAGTAATAGAAACCATTTTTAAAAAAACAACTTGGAGCTGAAGAAAAAATTGAACTGAAGAATTCAATACAGAGGCTCCGTAAGAATTCAGCCAAGTAGAAGGTAGAATAGTGAACTAAAAGACATATGCTAGTTGTTACTACTTTCACTACTAGAGTCTTTAAATGCTTTTGGTGGAAAATTTAATGACAGAAATAAAACTGAGTTGGCAAAGTTAAATTGAGATCTTACTCATTCAAATATATATATATATATATATATTTATTGAGGGCCTACCCTGTGCCAGGCACTGGGAATACAGCAGGGAGAAGAGAAGAGAATAACTGCCCTCCTGGAGTTTGCATATGAATTTAAACATTCCTGACATGCTTCTTATTCAGTGAAGTTGAGGAGAATATAAAGAAAAAGTAGTTCATTTCTCTCCACTTCTAAAAATGGAGCTCTTGCATCTGACAAATAATGCTTTGGTAATAAAAGAGAGTATATTTCTGTCTTCACCCATTGGACAGTATCAATGACAGCCATGTTCTCTGTATCCACTTTAAGACACTGCAATTCTAAGAAACTCCCTTTCTGTTTGATATTTCTGTTATGCACTCACTGTGGGTATTTTTCCTAAACGTAGCTGTTTCCATTTCAAAAGAAAGATTGACATTTCTATTTCTCACACCCTCTCCTCAGAATTCTACTGGAATATTTATCATTTTTCACAAAACACAAACCACAGATTGGTGGAAAAATCAATCATGTTGATTTTTTTTCCTAGTAAGCTAAAATGTCCTACCTAAAGCAAGACTTTACATGCTTAACACTCATGATAAGGACATAACAGAGATCATAAACTATGGCCTGAGGAGGGAGGCAGGAAAAGTAGGATTTATCCTCATTTCTGACTGGCTGGAGCTGCTCCTGTGCACTGATCTTTGCTTACACCTCAACCAACGTTTTGTCTCTTGAATTACTGAATAATATCTGGAAAATGAAACTGATAAAAAGAAATAATTAAGAGTGAGATGAAAATCTCTTCGGATTGACTCTACTTTTCAACAAAATACATTTTCAACTAAATATAAGGCATAAATGACAGAGAAAAGTGGGAAAACTCAGAGTAAGCAAATGAAAGAAGGGAGTAGAATGAAAATGAAAGCAAAAATATATAGAAAATAAGGCTTTTCCAGCTCTGTGGTATTCAATTTCCCAAAGAAACTGGATGATAAAAGGAAAACCAGTCAGTTCCTTGCCACTCTTTCAAAATGACTATGTTACTGGAAAAGAGAGACTAAGATAACTCATGTGAAAGGCTAGAGTTTGCTTTCCCTTTTTCATTCTAGAAATTCCCGTCTGGAAACAGTATCAGTAAGATTAATGTCAATGTAAATTTTGTTATCAATATCAACCTATCCTAATAACTTGTGTTTGGATTCCATAAATTTTTGGATTGTTTGTTCTAGCTCTGCAAAAACTGCTGATGGTTTTTGTTAGGGATTGCATTAAATGTGTAGGTTGCTTTGGGTGATATAGACATTTTAACAATGTTTGTTCTTCCAATCCATGAGCATGGAATGTTTTTCCATTTCTTTGTCTTCAATTTCTTTCATAAGCGTTCTATAGTTTTCAGAGTACAGATCTGATTTTACCTCTCTTGTTAGGTTTATTTCTAGGTATCTTATTATTTTGGTGCAATTGCAAATGGGATTGATTCCTTGATTTCTTTTTCTGCTGCCTCATTATTGGTGAATAGAAATGCAACAGATTTTTACATATTGATTTTTATATCCTATAACATTGCTGAATTTATGACTCATGCTACCTCTTAAAATGGATTTAGAATCTGGATTTAACTCTAGAGATTATCAGAAAGAAAAAAAAACAGAGATAAATGATCGTGAGAAAAGTTTTTAAATTGATAGTTAAAATAATCTTTCTATACTGCAAAAAGGAATACAATGAAAGCTGACATGGTGATAGAGGTTTGCAAGGGAGATAAAATGTTGAAATACAGTGAAGAAGATGAAGAAGGAACTTTAGTAACCTTTAACTGGTAACCAGTCTCCTTCAAGGCTGTGACCCTTGGCATGGTTAAGAGTGTTTAAAAAAATTTTTCATTAAAAAAACTAAGTTTTACTCATATAATCCACCAAACAGGTCTTCGAAAAAATTCTACCTATTTACATTATTAAAGTGTAGCTAATATTGAATTAATAAGGGATAGCATATTTATATAAGATTTAATGTTTCCCAATAGTCCTTTTCCAATATTCCAAGTAGATTTTCAATAGGAACTGAACATAAATTTAAAAACTAATAATATATTTTATTTTATTTTTTAGTAATTGGTCCAGTATCAGCTGGTAAGTTCCAATTGTCTTTCTCCGTTTCCTCTGGTCCTCTGTAACATCTGGGTTGCTTTATTCGCACTGATACTTTTGACACCTGGCCACTCTGAACCTGGAGAGTTAGATTATATTCCATCTCTTCTCCTCCATACTTTCTAATATTCCTTTAATTTACAAATTATTTGGGGGTAATGGGTGGTATAACAAAGTCCCAGAGAAGGGCAAGAACAAAGAAAAAAAGTTGTTCGGCTGGTTACACTATTAAGTTACAGAAGAGGAACAAAGGGAAACAATGTTCATAAAATATGTTGGGGTCAGATCACAGGATAGACCATGGAAATAGCACACTAAGAAATTTATATTTCAATCTGAAACTTTATGGTCACAAAACAAAATCCAAAAGATAAAAAATGGAAAACATATAATGAGAAGATAATGAATGTAAGTGAGAGTTTTAGGAGGGACAGACTGCACATGGAAACAAAGAAAACACGAACTAGAATAGAGTTGAACACAAAAAGAAAGGCTTTTTCTTTGTCTTCTTCATAAAGTACCTAAATCTGAACCACCACTGCTGTTCAGAGAAAAGGGGTAAAGAGCAGTACTTCGAAAGCCTTTTCTGACTTCTCCTTGAAAGAATCTTTTGGGACTTGCCATTCATACCATTCAGGCAAACTACAAAAATTTGTGTTTCCATAAAAAAAAAACACAAACCTATTGGTCTAAATGTACCAATTAAAAAACAAAGACTAACAAAACTCTTATAAATAGAACCAAAGAAAAACCAAATAAATAGCTATTCCATGTTCATGAATGAATAGGAAGACTCAATACTGTCAAGATATCAATTCTTCACAACTTAATCTATAGATTCAGTGCAATGCCATCAAAATCCCAGCAAGATATTTTTTGGATATTGGCAAACTGATTGTAAAATTTATGTGAAAAATCCAAAGATGCAGAACAGCCAATACAATGTTGAAGGAGAACAAAGTTGGAGGACTGATACTACTCTCCCTCAAGATTTACCTGATAAAGCTACAGTAATCCAGATAGTGTGGTACTGTTGAACACATAGACAACAGACAACAGTGGAACAGAACAGGCATCTCAGAAACAGTCCCACATAAATATAGTTAACTTTGACAAAGAAGCAAAGGCAATACTATGGAGCAAAGATATTCTTTTCAACAAATGATGTTAGGACAACTGGACATCCACTTAAAGAAAACAAATATCTTCTCCCATACCTTACACTCTTCACAAAAATTACCTCAAAATGGATCACAGACCTAAATGTAAAACTTAAAACTATAACACTCCTAGAAAATAACATCAGAGAAAAGCCAGATAACTTTGGGTATGGTAATGGCTTTTTATATATAATACCAAAAGCATGACTCACGAAAGAAATAATTGATAAGCTGTTACTCAATAAAATTAAGAACTTCTGAAGACAATCTAATTTAAAAATGGGCAGAGGATTAACTAAATATTTTTCTAAAGAAGAGATACAGATGGCCAACAGATACATGAAAAGATGTTCAATGCCACTAATTATCAGAGAAACAAATCAAAACCACAATGAGATATCACCTTACACTTGTCAGAATGGCTAAAATCAAAACCACAAGAAATAACAAGTGTTGAGGATGTGGAAAAAAAGAAATCCTGCTGCACTATTGTAAATTGTTTTGAACCGTGAAAAACAGTATGGAGGTTCCTCAAAAAATTAAAAGAAATATCATGTGATCCAATAATCTACCCAAAGGAAACAAAACATTAACTTGAAAAGGTATATGCACCCCTATGTTTATCGCAGAATCATTTACAACAGTCAAGATACAGAAGCAACCTAAGTGATGATCAATAGACAAATGAACAAGAAAAAGGTGATATACAGAGAGAATATCATACAGCCACAAAAAGGATGTGATCATGCCATGTGCAACACCACGGTTAAACCTAGAAGATACTATGTTGAGTACATAATTTTAAAAAATAACAATGTCAAGTAAGTCAAAGAAGACAAATACCATATTATTTCACTTATATGGAGATTCTAAAAAAAGAGAACAAATGAATAAACAAACAAAAGCAGAATCAGGCCTATAAATACAGAGAACAAACTGATGGTTGCTAGAGAGAAGTGGGGCTGGGGGATGAAAAAAATGGGTGAAAGGGGTATTTGAGATATAGTCTTCCAGTTATGAAATGAATAAGTCACAGAGATAAAAGGTACAGCATAGGGAATACAATCAATGTTTCTGTAATAGCACTGTATGCTGATACAATTTACAAAAATACAATTTAAAAAAAATTTACAAACTTCTGTTACCAAACAATCCAGCAACCATGCTTCTTGGTATTTACCCAAAGAAGCTGAAAACCTATAACCACATGAAACCTACACACAGATATTGACATCAACTTTATTCATAATTGGTAGAAACTTGGAAGCACCAAAAGGTCCTTCAGTAGGTACATGGATAAATAAACTGTGGTACATCTGGAAAATGGAATGTTATTCAGTGCTAAAAAGAAAAGAGCTATCAAGTATAAAAGACACAGCAAAAACTTAAATGCATATTACCAGGTAAAAGAAGCCAATCTGAAAAAGCTACATACTATATGATTCCAATTACATGACATTCTGAAAAGGCAACACTACTAGGACAATAAAAAGATCAGTGGTTGCCAGGTGGAGTAGAGGAATAAGGATGGATAAAGAGGCAGAGCACAGATTATTTTCAGGGTGGTAACAATACTCTGTATGATATTATAATAATGTATACATGTTACTATATATTCATGCAAACACACAGAATGTACAATACCAAGAGTAAACCATAATGTAAACTATGGAGTTTGAATGATCACTATGTGTCAATATAGGTTGATTAATTGTGACAAATGTACCACTCTAGTGGGAGACAATAATGGGGAGGCTGTGCAATTGCATGCGGGCAGGGGGCATATAGGAAATCTCTATACCACCCTCTTAATATTGCTGTTAACCTAAAAGTGTTCTAAAAAAGTAATCGCTTTTAAAAAATTATCAGAGCAGATTTAAAAAACTGACCCAACTCAACCCTCAAAAAAATGAATAATCCAATTAAAAAATGGACAGAAGACATAGACATTTTTCCAAAGACATACAGATGGCCAACAGACACATGAAAAGATGGTCAACATCACTCATCGTCAGGGGAATGCAAATCAAAATCACAATGAGGTATCACCTCACACCTGTCAGAATGGCTAAATCAACAACACAAGAAACAATAGATGTTGGCACAGATGTGGAGAAAGGGAAACCCTCTTGCACTGTTGGTGGGAATGCAAACTGGTGCAGCCACTCTGGAAAACTGTATGTTAAAGTTAAAAATTAACTTTAAATTAAAAACAGTTAAAAACAGAACTACCCTACAATCCAGCAATCACACTACTGGGTATTTATTCAAAGGATACAGAGACACTAATTCAAGTGGATATATGCACCTCTATGTTTATAGCAACACTATAATTATGGAAACAGCCCAAGTAACCATCAATTGATGAATGAATGCATAAAGAAGATATGTATGTTTACACACACACACACACACACACACACACACACACACACACACTGGAATATTACTCAACCATAAAAAAGAATGAAATCTTGCTATTTGCAAGGACATGGATGGAGCTAGTGTATTATGCTAAATGAAATAAGTCACAGAAAGACAAATACCATATGATTTCACTGATATGCAGAATTTAAGAAACAAAACAAATGAGCAAAGGGACAAAAAAAAGAGACAGAGGCAAACCAAGAAACAGATTCTTTTTTAAAAAAATATTTACTTATGTTTGAGAGAGCGCAAGCAGGGCAGGGGCAGAGAGAGAGAGGGGGACAGAAGATCCAAAGGAAGCTCTGCACTGACAGGCTAACAGCTAATGAGCCCAACGTGGGGCTGGAACTCACAAACCGTGAGATCATGACCTGAGCTGAAGTCAGATGCTCAACCGACTGAGCTACCCAGGTGCCCCCAAAATAGATTCTTAACTATAGAGAACAAACTGATGGTTACCAGAGGAGAAGTGGGTGGGGGCACTGGTTATATAGGTAATGGAGATTAAGGAGGGCACTTGGGGATTAAGGCACTTACATTACACTAAAACTTCTAAAAATAAGTAAAATAAATAAAATTTTAAAATTTAATAAAATAAATCAAAATTTAAAAATGACCCAGCTATATATATGCTATCTGTAAGAAACTCCAAATTTTACAATAAAGAGAAAATGACAGAAAATGTATACAATGGAAGCATTAATTTTTTTAAAAGCAAGAGTAGCTATATTAATATCACATAAAGTAGACCTCAGAGTAAAAATTTACCAGAAACAAGAAGGGATATTACATAATGATTTTTAAAAATCCAACAAGAAGACCTAGAAATCCCAAATGTGTATGCACAAAACAAGACAGCTTCAAAATATATGGAAGAAAAAACTAATAGAACTGAAAAGAGAAAGAGAAAAAACTCAGTCATAGCTGGGAAATTCAATACCCCATTCTCAGCAATTGATAAAACTACTATATAGAACATGAAAGAAGTGAGAGGATCAGCCATGTGGATATCTGGGTGGAGAATAATTTAGGCAGAGAGGACAAGGAGTAAACCAGTCTGGAGTAGGAATGTTTTTAGACTATTTGAGGGATAGCAAGAAAGCAAGGGTGGCTGGTACAGAATAAAATAATACCATGAAGATAAGCTATTAGTGAGTTATAGGGGACAGATCTTCCAGTATTTTCTTCTGAGAGGTGCTGTAATGGCTTTGACTGTGAATCAAGAAAGATGGAAAGTTGTAAGTGAATCATAAGCAGAGGGGTGACATGAATCTTAAAAGGATCCCTGTGGCTGCTATATTGGGACTCACTGGAAGGCGAGGGTGAAATCAAAGCAATCAGAGAGATGAAAGTAACTTGGATCACAGTGAGAGTCATAAAGGTAGTGAGTAGTAGCAGGTTCTTACATCATACTGAGGGATCTGCTGTCCTACTAAAGCACTGTATCCTGCTAGGAGTCTTGAAAGGTACTTAGAACAAAGAATTAGGGAAATGGGAATACAGAAGTGTGTTTCTAATCCAAAAACACTACCATTAACATACCTTCTTGTTTCGACTTTCAGAAATGCCGTAAGTACCTCGGAGTAAGTTCCTAATCTATTTCTAATACTTTAGTTTCTTTTAGGGCAAAGGTGGGCGAACTTTTCTGTAGAGGGACAGATAATAAATATTTTAAGCCTTACAAGCCATAAAGTTTCTGTCGTAACTACTCAACTCTGCTGCCATAGCACATAAGTAGTCACAGACAACATGTGAAAGAAACAACATGGATGTGTCACAATAGAACATTCTTTGTAGACAATGAAACTTGGATTTCATATAATTTTCTCATGTCACAAAATACCATTCTTATTTTTGCAACCATTTAAAAATGTAGATCCTTGGGGCGCCTGGGTGGCGCAGTCGGTTGGGCGTCCGACTTCAGCCAGGTCACGATCTCGCGGTCCGTGAGTTCGAGCCCCGTGTCGGGCTCTGGGCTGATGGCTCAGAGCCTGGAGCCTGTTTCCAATTCTGTGTCTCCCTCTCTCTCTGCCCCTCCCCCGTTCATGCTCTGTCTCTCTCTGTCCCAAAAATAAATAAACGTTGGGAAAAAAAAAAAAAATTTTAAAATGTAGATCCATCCTTAACCCATAAGACATACAAAAACAGGTAGCAAGCTGGATTTGTTCCATGGCAACCCCAGATCCTTGAGTTTAAATACATACTTTTATCCCTGATAAACATAATCTTGGGGTTTCTGTTTCTCACAATGTTATGCTTTTTTTTTAAAAAATTACTTTGTGCTAATATTAGATGTAACCAAGTAACATGAACATAAGAGATACACACACATATCAGTACCTGGCAAAAAAGTACCTTAACGATTTCATAAATAGTGTCACCATACATCATCTAAGCAAGACCATTATGCGTCCCCTATTTTATAAATTTTAATTGTGCAACTCTAGACAAAATTGCTAATGATTAATTAAAAGTAAAGGCAATTTGGGGCACCTGGATGGCTCAGTAGGTTAAGTGTCTGACTCTTGATTTTGGCTCAGGGCATGATATCATGGTTTGTGAGTACAAGCCCCGTGTACGGTTCTGCACCATCAGTGTGAAGCTTGCTTGGGATTCTCTTTCCCTCTCTCTCTGCCCCTCCCCTGCTCATTCTTGCTCTCTCCCTCTCTCAAAAGAAATAAACTTAAAAAAAAAAGTAAAGGCAATTAAAGTAGCTAATCACAGTGACATCTGCATCAGGTCAGTTATTCATTTTTCCCTTCCCCTTAGATTTACAACTAATTAGACATCCACAATGAACCTGAACTTCCTCTGGACAGTATAACAATATCCAGGAGTTTCTACCCATCTGTACCTCCAAAAATGGGCACATAGGACCTCAGTGGGGACAGTGGATCCAAAAGAGTCCATGAGCCTGCCCCACCATCACTCCCCACAATCAAGAATAAGGGAACCAGGAGAATACAAAACTGGGCAGATACCCACAGCCAATAGGGAATTTTTTGAGGTCAGTTTACCTCACCAGGGAATCTAGCACACCATCAGAGTGGGATAGAGACAAAGCATGGGAAATGGAGGAAATCACCAAACTGGCCCCACTCCCTAGGGTGTCTGCAAGGCACTGGGCTTTCAGTAGTACCAGAAGCAAATTCTGCACAGGAGATGGAAAGCAAAAGTAGTGATTGACCATCTGGCTACTCCAGTTGTGTGGGCTGCACCTAGAGGAAGGACCTCTATGACTGGGGAAATATCACAGGGCACTTGAAAGAATGGATTTCCTGCTCTCTGCTTTTGGATTTAAACAGAAGGTCTGCCCATGGACTGCTGGTAGTGCCTTGCCTTACTAAGGATCCCCCTACTGGGCTAGCAGCAGGCACCCTCCAAAGTATCTATCCCTGTCCATTCCCACCCACCCACCTTCCCCATGAGGCCCCAGGTGCTAATCACAGCTCCTCCCACTCTGTTGACAGTTCATTGTATGTGCTGCCAAGTGCAGCCCTGAGGAGAAACACCACCTTCTGGAATACAAAAGAAAGATTTTCTAATTGCCTGACCCCTGAATTGCAAGAAACAAAGTTACCATAAATTTGTAACTAAAGAAGGTGTCTGCTACTTCAAATGTGAATACAAAAACACATATTGTCAAATACTATGAAAAATCAAGGAAATAGGTATCATTTTAAAAAATGATAATTCTCTAGCAAACAAATTATAAGGCATGGAATATTGTGTTTTAGCTGATAAAAGAATTCAAAATAGCTGTTATGATGAAATTCAATGAGTTACAAGAAAACTCAGAAAGGCAATTCACTAAATTCATAAATAAAATTATTGAAGAGAATGAATTCTTCACATAGGCTCAAATTGAAGAGTTGGAAAGAGATATTCCACGCAAATGGTAACCAAAAGACAATGGAAATAGCTATGTTTATATCACACAAAAGAGACTTTAAGCCCAAAACAGTAACAAAGACAAATAAAGTCATTATATAATGACAAAGGGGTCAATACATCAAGAAAATATAACAATCTTAAATACATACAATGCCAACACTGAAGTGCCTAAATATGTTAAGCAAATACTAGCAGATCTGAAGGGAAAAATAGACAACAATACCACAAAAGTAGGGTATTTCAATACCCCACTGTCAGCAATGGATAGATCATGCAAAAAGAAATCAACAAGAAAACACTGAAATTGAACCCTACTTTAGATTGAACAGATTTAGAAAAAATATATAGAATATTCTATCCAACAAAAGCAGAATACACAGTCTTCACAACTGCTCATGGAACATTCTCACAAAATAAATCTTGGCAAATTTTGGAAGACTGAAATAATAACCAACAATGTTTTCTGATATAAATGGTATGAAACCAGAAATCAACAATAAAAGGAAAGCTGTAAAATCTACAACTCTGGAAACTAAATTCACTTCTGAACTACCAACAGGATGAAGAAGAAGTCAAAGGGGAAATTTAAAAAATTATCTGAAAACATGTCAAAACTTATGGAATATGGCAAAAGCAGTTCTGAGAAAAAAATTATAGAATAAATGCATATATTAAGAAATCAGAGGGGCGCCTGGGTGGCGCAGTCGGTTAAGCGTCCGACTTCAGCCAGGTCACGATCTCGCGGTCCGTGAGTTCGAGCCCCGCGTCGGGCTCTGGGCTGAGGGCTCAGAGCCTGGAGCCTGTTTCCGATTCTGTGTCTCCCTCTCTCTCTGCCCCTCCCCCGTTCATGCTCTGTCTCTCTCTGTCCCAAAAATAAATAAACGTTGAAAAAAAAAAAATTAAAAGAAATCAGAAAGACCTCAAATAAACAAACTAACTTTATACCACAAAAAACTAGAAAAAGAACTAATTAAGCCCAAACTTAGCAGAAGGAAGAAAATAATAAAGATCAGAGTGGAAATAAATAAAATAGAGACCAGAAAAACATAGCACCAACAAAACTAAGAGATGGTTTTTTGAAAAGGTTAAAAAAATTGACAAACCAGGGGCACCTAAGTGGCTCATTCGGTTAAGCATCTGACTTCAGCTCAGGTCATGATCTCACCACGCAAGAGTTCAAGCCCTGCATCAGGCTCTGTGCTGATAGCTCAGAGCCTGGAGCCCACTTCAGATTCTGTGTCTCCCTCCCTCTCTGCCCCTTCCCCACTCACACTGTCTTTCTCTCTGAAAAATAAATAAACATTAAAAAAAATCTGACAAACCTTTAGCTAGATTAAGAAAAAAGAAAACTCAAAAAAATAAAACTAAAAATTAAACAGGAGACATTACAATGAATACTATTGAAATATATAGGATCATAAGAGACTACAATGAACAATTATATGCCAATAAATTATATAATCTAAATAAAATGAAAAAAAATCCTAGAAGCACGGAAAGAAATACGAAGAAAAAAAAATCTGAGCAGACTAATGACAAGTACAGAGACTGAATCAGGCATCAAAAACCTCACAACACAGAAAACCACGACCAAATGATTTCACCAGTAAATTGTACCAAATATTTAAAGAATCAATGCCAATCCCTCACAAACTCTTCCCAAAATTTGAAGAGGAAGGAACACTTTGGACCATTCTATGAGACCAGCATTACCCTCATAACAAAGCCAGGTAACACTACTACAAGAAAAGATCATCAATATCCCTAATAAATATACATGCAAAAATTCTAAACAAAATACTAGCAAATTGAATTTAAGAACACACTAAAATGATTATATACCATGACCAAGTGAGATTTTACGTGGAATGCATGTCAGATTCCAAACACATAAATCAATAAATTTAATACATCACTTTCATAGAAAGATAAAAATCACATGATCACCTCAATACATGCAGAAAAAGCACTTGACAAAACACAACTTCCTTTCATGATAAAAACACTGAACAAATTGGATATACAAAGAATATACCTCAACATAATGAAGGCTACATATGACAAATCCACAGCTAAGATTATACTGAACAGTGAAAAACTTGAAGCTTTTCCTCTAAGATCAGAAACAAGACAATGATGCCTACTCTCACCATTCTCATTCAATAATAGTACTAGAAGCTGTGGCTAGATCAATTAGGCCAAAGAAATAAAGGCATCCAAACTGCAAAGGAACAAGTAATACTGTCACCATTTGCAGATGATATGATTTAATATATAGAAAATCCCAAAGACTAAAGCCAAAAACTGTTGGAACTAATCAACCATTTCAGTAAAGCTGCAGGATATAAAATCAGCGTGCATTATTTCTACACACAAATAATGAAATATCTAAAAGTAATAAAAAAAACTATCCCATTCACAACACATCAAAAACAATAAAATACCTAGGAATAAATTTAACCAAGGAAGTGAAAACTACAGGATTTAGCTGAAAGAAATCCAAAGAGATACAAATGAAAAAATATCCTATGTCATAGATTGGAAGAATTAATACTGTTAAAATGCTCATACTACCCAAAGCCATACATAGATTCAATGTAAGCCCCACTTAAATACAAACAGCACTTAAGAAATAGACAAAACAGTCCTAAAATTTGTATGGAACCACAGAAAAACCTGAATAGCCAAAGCAATCTGGGGGGAAGGTAGAGGTGGAGTGGAGGTATCATACTTCCTTAATTTAAACTATATTATAAATAGTAATAGTAATAAAAACTGTACATGAATGTAGACACATAACCAACAGAACAGAGAGGCCAGAATTAAACCCCCACATATAAAGTCAACTAATACTCAAGGAGCCAAAAACAATAGAAAAAGAATAGTCTCTTTAACAATGGTGCTGGGAAAACAAGATAAATACATGCAGAACAACAATAATAGTAGGAGATTTTAACACCCCACTTACATCCAAGGACAGATTATGTAACCAGAAAATCAACAAGGAAACAGTGGCTTTGAATGACACACTGGACCAGATAGATTTAACAAATACATGCATGGCATGCCTGAGTGGCTCAGTCGGTTAAGTGTCCGACTTAGGCTCAGGTCATGATCTCACGGTTCCTGAGTTCGAGCCCCATGTCAGGCTCTGGGCTGACAGCTCAGAGCCTGGAGCCCACTTCAGATTCCGTGTCTACCACAAGAAAAATCTGGAAAGACCACAAATAGCTGGAGGCCAAATAATATGCTACTACACAATGAATGGGTCCACCAGAAAATAAAAGAAAATTTTAGAAGTACATGGAAACAAATGAAAGTGAAAACACAATTGTCCAAAACCTTTGGGATCTGGCAAAAGCGGTTACAAGAAGGAAGTTACTTCAAGAAACAAGAAAAATCTCAAATAAACAAAGTAAACTTACATCTAAAGCAGCAAGAAAAAAAAAAAAACATCAAACAAAACCCCAAAGCAGCAGAAGGAAGGAAATTATAAAGATTACAACAGAAATAAATGACATAGAAACTAAAAAAAAAAAAAAAAAAAAAAATAGATCAATGAAACCAGGAGCTGGTTCTTTGAAAATAAAATCAGTAAGATTGATAAACCTCTGGCCATACTTATCAACAAAAAAGAGAAAGGACTCAAATAAATAAAATCACAAAGAAGAGAGGAGAAATAACCAACACCACAGAAATATAATCATAAGAGAATATTGAGAAAAACTATATGCCAAACTATATGCCAACAATTGGACAAACTAGAAGAAATGGATATAAATGCCTAGAAACATATAACCTACCTAAACTGAAAGAAGAAATAGAATATCTGAACAGACTAATATCCAGCAACAAAAATGAATCAGTAATTAAAAAAAAATAATAACAACAAACGAAAGCCCAGGGCCAGATGGCTTCACAGGCAAATGCTACTAAACATTTAAAGAAGATATATATTCTTCTCAAAATATTCCAAAAAAACAGAAAAGGAAGGAAAAATTCCAAATTCATTCAATGAGGCCAGCATTACCAAAACCAGTTAAGGACACCGTGAAAAAAAGAGAACTACAGACCAATATCTCTGATAAGCATAGATGCAAAATTCCTCAACAAAATACTAGCAAACCAAATCCAAATCCATTAATAAAATCCAAATCCATTAATAAAATCACTCACCATGACCAAGTGGGATTTATTCCTGGGCTGCAAGGGTGGTCCAATATTTGCAAATAAATCAGTGTGATACATCACATCAATAAGAGAAAGCGTAAGAACCATATGACCATTTCAATAGACACAGAAAAAGCATTTGACAAAGTACATCCATTCACGATAAAACAAACCTCAACAAGGTAAGTTTAGAGGAAATATACCTCAACATAATAAAGGGCATATATGAAAAACCCACAGCTAACATCATCCTCAATGGGGAAAAACTGAGAGCTTTTCCCCTAAGGTCAGGAACAAAATAAGGATGTCCACTCTCACTACTTTCATTCAACACACTACTGGAAGTCCTAGCCACAGCAATCAGACAATACAAAGAAATAAAAGACATCCAAATTGGTAAGGAAGAAGTAACACTTTCACTATTTTCAGATGACATGATACGATATATAGAAAACCCTAAATATTCCACTAAAAAAAAAAACTACTAGAACTGAAAAATGAATTAAGTAACATCACAGGATACAAAATCAATGTACAGAAATGTGCTGCATTTCTCTAGACTGGGATAATGAAGAAGCAGAAAGAGAAATTAAGAGGGCAATCCCATTTACAATTGCACCCAAAATAATAAGACACCTAGGAATACATCTAACCAAAGAGGTGAAAGACCTCTATTCTGAAAACAATAAAACACTGATGAAAGAAATTGAAGATAAAACAAATGGAAAGACATTCCATGCTCATGAATTAGAAGAGTAAACATTGTTAAACTATCTATACTTCTCAAAGCAATCTATACATTTAATGCAACCTCCATCAAAATACCAACAGCATTTTTCACAGGGCTAGAATAAACAGTCCTAAAAACTGTACAGAACCACAAAAGACACTGAATAGCCAAAGAAATCTTGAAGAACCAAAGCTGGAGGCTTCATTTCACAATTCTGGACTTCAAGTTATATTACAAAGTTGTAGTCATCAAAATAGTATGGTACTGGCACAAAAACAGAAACATAGATCAATAGAACAGAACAGAAAACCCAGAAATAAACCCACAATTATCATCTTTGACAAAAGCAGAAAAGATCATCCAATGGAAAAAAAGACCGTCTCTTCAACAGAAAGTGTTGGGAAAAACTGGACAGCTACATGCAAAAGAATGAACCTGGACCACATTCTTACACCATACACAAAATAAATTCAAACTGGATCAAATTCCTAAATGTGAGACCCGAAACCATACAAATCCTAGAAGAGAACACAGGCAATAACTTCTTTGACATCAGTTGTAGCAACATTTTTCTAGATACATCTTCTGAGTCAAGGGAACCAAAGTAAATATAAACTATTGTAACGAAATCAAAATAAAAAGCTGCTACACAGCAAAGTAAACAAGCAACAAAACTAAAAGGCAACCTACAGAATGGGAGAAGATATTTACAAATGATATATCTGATAAAGGGTTAGTGTCAAAAACATATAAAGAACTTATAAAATTCAAGGATCAAAAAACAAATACTCCAATTAAAAATGGGCAGAAGACATGAATAGACATTTTTTCCAAAGAAGACATCCAGATGGTCAACATATACGTGAAGAGATTTTCATCATCACTCATCATCAGGGAAATGCAAATCAAAACTACAATGAGATATCACCTCTCACCTGTCAGAATGGCTAAAATCAACAACACAAGAAACAAAAGATGTTAGTGAGGATGTGGAGAAAAAGGAGCACTCATGCACTGTTAGTGGAAAGGCAAACTGGTACAGCCACTGTGGAAAACAATATGGAGGTTACTCAGAAAGTTAAAAATAGAACTACTCTATGATCCAGCAATCTTGCTACTGGGTATTTATCTAAAGAATACAAAAATACTGGGGCGCCTGGGTGGCGCAGTCGGTTAAGCGTCCGACTTCAGCCAGGTCACGCTCTCGCGGGGTCCGTGAGTTCGAGCCCCGCGTCGGGCTCTGGGCTGATGGCTCAGAGCCTGGAGCCTGTTTCCGATTCTGTGTCTCCCTCTCTCTCTGCCCCTCCCCCATTCATGCTCTGTCTCTCTCTGTCCCAAAAATAAATAAAACCGTTGAAAAAAAGAAAGAAAAAAAAATTAAAAAAAAAAAAAAAGAATACAAAAATACTAATTCAACTGGATATATGCACCCCTATGTGTATAGCAGTACTATTTACAATAGCCCAATTATGGAAGTAACCCAAGTGTCCATCAATTGATGAATGGGTAAAAGAAGAAGTGAGGCTAGAAAGATAGATGATAGACAGAGATAGAGATACCTAGATAAAGACAAAGTGATATATATATATATATATATATATATATATATATATATATATATAGGAATGTTATTCAACCATAAAAAAGAATGAAATATTGCCATTTGCAACAATAACGGATGGAGCTGGAGAGTACAATCTTAAACAGAATAAGTCAGTCAGAGAAAGCTAAATACCATATGATTTCACTTATATGTGGAATTTAAGAAACAAAAGTGCAAAAGGGAAAAAAGAAAAGAGAGACAAACCAAGAAACAGACTTCATTACAGAGAACAAACTGATGCTTACCAGAGGGGAGGTTGGTGGGAAGATAGATTAACAGGTGATGGGGATTAAGGAATGCATTTGTCAGGATGACTTTCTGGTAATGTATGGAATTGCTGAATCACTATATTGTACACCTGGAATTAATATAACACTGTATATTAAGTAACTGGATTAAAAGTAAAAACTAAAAAAAACCATAAAGAACAATTAAATTAAGCCCCTGTCTTACACCACTCACAAAAATTAACTTGAAATGGACCACCGATTTTAACACAGACCCTGATACCATATAACTCCTAGAAAAAACTGTAGGGAAGAAGCTCCTCGGTGTTGGTCTTGGCATTGATTTTTCTAGACATGACACCAGAAGCACAAACAACAAAAACAAAAACCAACAAGTTGCACTACATCAAACCTAAAGGTTTCCACACATCAACCGAAAAAATTTTAAAAAGGAAAAGACCACCCATGGAATGGGAAAAACTTTTTGCAAACCATATATTAGATAATGCGTTAATATCTAAAATACATAAAGAACTCTTACAACTCCATAACAAAGAAGAATCTGATTGCAAAATTGGCAGAGGAACTGAATAGAAATTTTTCCAAAGACATCCAAGTGGCCAACAGACACATGAAAGAATGGTCAGCAACGCTAATCATCAAGAGAAATGCAATCAAAACCACAATGAGATATCAAGTCACACCTGCCAGAATGGCTCTCATCAAGAACACAAGAGGTAAGTTTTGGCAAGGATACAGAGAAAAGGGAACCGTTGTATACTGTTAGCAGAAATGTAAATTGGCTCAACCACTATGGAAAACAACATGAAGGTTCATCAAAAAGTTGGCACATACTCTAGGTATATATCCAAAAGAAATGATAACAAGATATCAATAAATACATATACTCTCATATTTACTGCATCATTATTCACAGTAGCCAAGATATGGAAACAATCTAACTGCCCACACCAATGGATGAATGGATAAAGAACATGTGAGATACACACACACACATACACACACACACACACACACACACACACTGCAACAGTATTTGACCATGAGAAAGGACATCTTTCCATTTGCAACATCATAGATGGACCTTGAGCATATTATGCTGAATGAATAAGTCTGACAGAAGACAAGCACTGTATGGCATCATTTATATGTGGAATCTAACATAGCCAAACTTATAACAGAAAGTAAAATGGCAGTTACCAGGGAATTGCCGGGGAGGGGGGGAAGGACGGGGTTGGACAGGTGTTGTTCAAAGGTACAAACTTGCAACACATAGTAAATAAGCTCTAGAAATCTAATGTATATTATAGTGAACATAGACAATAATATTGTATGATAATCATCAAGCTTGCTAAGAGACCACATCTTAATGATTCTAACCACAAGAAAGGATCATTATGTAATGTGATAGAGGTTCTAATTATTGCTATAATGGCAGTTATATTACTATACACAAATCCATCAAATTTACATGTTATACACTTTAAATTTGTACAATGTTATATGCCAAACATATTTTAATAAAAAATTTTTAAATCAAATAGCTAATCACAAGATCTTTCTAAAACTACAATAGGCTAAAAGAAGGGGGAGGGAAGATGGAGTTTCCCTATTAATTAAAAGGAACTTCATTGTTTAAGACACAGATTCCATCCAGTGTAGAAGCTTGGGGGTTGGTGAAGAAGGAAAAGCCCAATATCTACTGATATTTTTTTCTTTGTCTCTTTCAGTGGACAGTTCTGGAAAAATCAGTAAGTTTGGGTCATTTCTTTGCTTTACCTATTTCTGTGTCCAGAACCTTTGAGTTTTTGTTACTCAATTGTTTTGTATTTCAAGTTCTTTTACCTTAGAAGAGTCAATATTTTAAATAAGTGATTTTCTCATACTTTGATTTCCCCTTTTCTATCTCCCTTTTGGAACAAAATACAATGGTCTTGTATTATATCTTGGTTATTTACTACCAAAGATTATTAGGAGCATATACTCCCAGCTAGTTTACCACAAGGCATCTGTTTTCTTTGTGGTATCATCTGGCAATGGATAATTTTTACTAAAAAAAGAAATTCACCTAAAATTGACATATAAAGAATAAATGTCAGGACAAGATGGTGATTTTGATAAATAACCAACAATACACATTTATTTTCAAACTGATCTAAAAGAGAGTGGGTTAAAAAATGATTTGTGGGGGTGCCTGGGTGGCTCAGTCGGTTAAGCGTCCAACTTCAGCTCAGGTCACAATCTCGCGGTCCGTGAGTTCGAGCCCCGCGTCGGGCTCTGGGCTGATGGCTCAGAGCCTGGAGCCTGCATCCGATTCTGTGTCTCCCTCTCTCTCTGCCCCTCCCCCGTTCATGCTCTGTCTCTCTCTGTCTCAAAAAAAAAAAAAAAAAAAAAAAAAGATCTGTGACAGAACAATGAAAGTAGGAAATGCAATCATTTGAATTTTGATAAAATAGATATTCCCTACCTAAGTATTCAATGAATACTCTGTGAAGTAGGATATGGAGCCTTTGCACTCCTGAGGGTGACACAGAGGGATATTTTACAATGCCTGGAGGTCCTGCTTCTGCATTCACCTATATAGGGTATTCTTGGAAGTAGGATTTTCCTTGAGTTAGAAAATTCACACTGATTGATTAATCTTTTGTGTTTTATTTTTTAGCACTAACTCCTATCGGTAAGTTCTTTCTTCTCAACTGTGAAATTTTACATTGTTTACAGGTATTTTTTGGACTTGCTGTTTCTACTCCCAAAATAGAGACTTGTGTTTCTAAGGTTATTTTTTTTTTTATTATATGAAATTTATTGTCAAATTGGTTTCCATACAACACCCAGTGCTCATCCCAAAAGGTGCCCTCCTCAATACCCATCACCCACCCTCTCCTCCCTCCCACCCCCCATCAACCCTCAGTTTGTTCTCAGTTTTTAACAGTCTCTTATGCTTTGGCTCTCTCCCACTCTAACCTCTTTTTTTCTTTTTTCCTCCCCCTCCCCCATGGGTTCCTGCCAAGTTTCTCAGGATCCACATAAGAGTGAAACCATATGGTATCTGTCTTTCTCTGTATGGCTTATTTCACTCAGCATCACACTCTCCAGTTCCATCCACGTTGCTACAAAAGGCCATATTTCATTTTTTCTCATTGCCACGCAGTATTCCATTGTGTATATAAACCACAATTTCTTTATCCATTCATCAGTTGTCGGACATTTAGGCTCTTTCCATAATTTGGCTATTGTTGAGAGTGCTGCTATGAACATTGGGGTACAAGTGCCCCTATGCATCAGTACTCCTGTATCCCTTGGATAAATTCCTAGCAGTGCTATTGCTGGGTCATAGGGTAGGTCTATTTTTAATTTTCTGAGGAACCTCCACACTGCTTTCCAGAGCGGCTGCACCAATTTGCATTCCCACCAACAGTGCAAGAGGGTTCCCGTTTCTCCACATCCTCGCCAGCATCTATAGTCTCCTGATTTGTTCATTTTGGCCACTCTGACTGGCGTGAGGTGATACCTGAGTGTGGTTTTGATTTGTATTTCCCTGATAAGGAGCGACGCTGAACATCTTTTCATGTGCCTGTTGGCCATCCGGATGTCTTCTTTAGAGAAGTGTCTATTCATGTTTTCTGCCCATTTCTTCACTGGGTTATTTGTTTTTTGGGTGTGGAGTTTGGTGAGCTCTTTATAGATTTTGGATACTAGCCCTTTGTCCGATATGTCATTTGCAAATATCTTTTCCCATTCTGTTGGTTGCCTTTTAGTTTTGTTGGTTGTTTCCTTTGCTGTGCAGAAGCTTTTTATCTTCATAAGGTCCCAGTAATTCACTTTTGCTTTTAATTCCCTTGCCTTTGGGGATGTGTCGAGCAAGAGATTGCTACGGCTGAGGTCAGAGAGGTCTTTTCCTGCTTTCTCCTCTAAGGTTTTGATGGTTTCCTGTCTCACATTCAGGTCCTTTATCCATTTTGAGTTTATTTTTGTGAATGGTGTGAGAAAGTGGTCTAGTTTCAACCTTCTGCATGTTGCTGTCCAGTTCTCCCAGCACCATTTGTTAAAGAGGCTGTCTTTTTTCCATTGGATGTTCTTTCCTGCTTTGTCAAAGATGAGTTGGCCATACGTTTGTGGGTCTAGTTCTGGGGTTTCTATTCTATTCCATTGGTCTATGTGTCTGTTTTTGTGCCCATACCATGCTGTCTTGATGATGACAGCTTTGTAGTAGAGGCTAAAGTCTGGGATTGTGATGCCTCCTGCTTTGGTGGTCTTCTGCAAAATTCCTTTGGCTATTCGGGGCCTTTTGTGGTTCTATATGAATTTTAGGATTGCTTGTTCTAGTTTCGAGAAGAATGCTCGTGTAATTTTGATTGGGATTGCATTGAATGTGTAGATAGCTTTGGGTAGTATTGACATTTTGACAATATTTATTCTTCCAATCCATGAGCAGGGAATGTCTTTCCATTTCTTTATATCTTCTTCAATTACCTTCATAAGCTTTCTATAGTTTTCAGCATACAGATCCTTTACATCTTTGGTTAGATTTATTCCTAGGTATTTTATGCTTCTTGGTGCAATTGTGAATGGGATCAGTTTCTTTATTTGTCTTTCTGTTGCTTCATTGTTAGTGTATAAGAATGCAACTGATTTCTGTACATTGATTTTGTATCCTGCAACTTTGCTGAATTCATGTATCAATTCTAGCAGACTTTTGGTGGAGTCTATTGGATTTTCCATGTATAGTATCATGTCATCTGCAAAAAGCGAAAGCTTGATTTCATCTTTGCCAATTTTGATGCCTTTGATTTCCTTTTGTTGTCTGATTGCTGATGCTAGAACTTCCAGCACTATGTTAAACAACAGCGGTGAGAGTGGGCATCCCTGTCGTGTTCCTGATCTCAGGGAAAAAGCTCTCAGTTTTTCCCCGTTGAGGATGATGTTAGCTGTGGGCTTTTCATAAATGGCTTTTATGATCTTTAAGTATGTTCCTTCTATCCCGACTTTCTCAAGCGTTTTTATTAAGAAAGGGTGCTGGATTTTGTCAAAGGCCTTTTCTGCGTCGATTGACAGGATCATATGGTTCTTCTCTTTTTTTTTGTTAATGTGATGTATCACGTTGATTGATTTGCGAATGTTGAACCAGCCCTGCATCCCAGGAATGAATCCCACTTGATCATGGTGAATAATTCTTTTTATATGCCGTTGAATTCGATTTGCTAGTATCTTATTGAGAATTTTTGCATCCATATTCATCAGAGATATTGGCCGGTAGTTCTCTTTTTTTACTGGGTCTCTGTCTGGTTTAGGAATCAAAGTCATACTGGCTTCATAGAATGAGTCTGGAAGTTTTCCTTCCCTTTCTATTTCTTGGAATAGCTTGAGAAGGATAGGTATTATCTCTGCTTTAAACGTCTGGTAGAACTCCCCTGGGAAGCCATCTGGTCCTGGACTCTTATTTGTTGGGAGATTTTTGATAACCGATTCAATTTCTTCGCTGGTTATGGGTCTGTTCAAGCTTTCTATTTCCTCCTGATTGAGTTTTGGAAGAGTGTGGGTGTTTAGGAATTTGTCCATTTCTTCCAGGTTGTCCAGTTTGTTGGCATATAATATTTCATAGCATTCCCTGATAATTGTTTGTATCTCTGAGGGATTGGTTGTAATCATTCCATTTTCATTCATGATTTTATCTATTTGGGTCATCTCCCTTTTCTTTTTGAGAAGCCTGGCTAGAGGTTTGTCAATTTTGTTTATTTTTTCAAAAAACCAACTCTTGGTTTCGTTGATCTGCTCTACAGTTTTTTTAGACTCTATATTGTTTCTAAGGTTATTTTAAATGTTCCCATCCTCGAGAATCTTCCAATATTTTAAATTACTACTTTTAGAGATACTGCTGCAGAGGAAATGAAGTTCATAGAAAAGGATGCCATAATCTCTGGCCATCTTCTAGGCTCTGAAAAACAATCTCCTTTCTGACTCCCAGCAAAATATAATGAAAGAAAGATTGGTTCCTAAATTCTGTTGAGTTCTTTGCTGGTAATTGAGAACTCTTTTTTAGCTATAAGTGAAGGCTCACTGAATCATACTAACAGAAAAAGTAGTTAAGAACAAAACTTTATTTTTTCTTGGCTTCTAAGTAACTTTACTTTTGAGGAATAGTAGGCATCGAGCACCTACTATATACTGTATACTCTGCTAGGCATTTTCAAAAACAGTATCTCATTTTTACCATAGCCTGCCTGGTAGCTATTGTTATTCCCCACTTTACAGATCAGTAAATTGGCTCAGACACTTGACCAGGATTAAGGAGTTGGTAAGAAGCAGTGTCAGGATCTAAATCTAGGACTTCCCATCTCCAAAGTACATACTCTTCCCACACCAACACATTGCCTTCTTTACGGAACCACAAATGCCTTTTTGGTGATTAGTCCTGAAACCATATCTATAAATAAAATGTTTGTTAATATAAAGGTACTTCCACTAGTGAAGCTATATAATTAAATGTACACAGAAGAATAATTTAAAAATAAAAGACATCCCATTTAAATCAATGTTGGGCTTTTAACTGTCTTCTAAATTCAAATTTCTTATTAGGATTGTGTAATGCCTCAGCTCTTCAAGACAATCATATGAAAGAGAATAATAATTCTTAAAACTCTGTAAATATACAATCATAAGAAGCAAGTAAAACTTAAATTTAATAAGATACAGTTCAAGAATCTCAAACACTGTAAATACCGACAAACACAAAATATGCCTTTATATTTAGTCTTTCTTCTTTTTCAGTTCACACTAGAAGGAGAGTGGGTTTGTGAGTGGCAGTGGGGAGTTGGAGGAGGTGAAGTTAAAAGGGACAATTGTTTTCTTTGGATTTATAGTACAAGAAACAATGTGCATTCAAGCAGTCATGACATATCTACATCCTTCATATGCCCTCCCCACAGGGGAAGGTGATAAGTGTATGTTTTCCTTACAAAACAAAAGAGGGCTTTGAGAAGGGATCATAGGCCAAGTCCCTCCCTGGAGGTGAATTCATTTTTAATGAATATGCTTTTTTTTTAATTGCCAGAACAAAAATCAGTTCAATCTTTTAAAATGCTTTCTTGTAAAAGATATATTCTTGTTGACAATATTTCAAACATATTCTTCTCAATTGATATTTTTAGCAAAAAGTGATTAAGGTTTAATTCATTGTTCAAAAAAGATTTAAGACAGAACAGTGCATCAAACTTCACCACCCTCTCAAGTTAAGTCTCTTTATTTCTCACCTCCACAATCAGCTAATTAAGTATATGATTTTTTTTTTAATGCTAATTCATGGCCTGAGATCTATAATGAGTCATCTCCTTAATGCTGAACAGATCTTTATGGTCTAGACAGCTCCCTGACAGCCAGTGGATTAAGAACCTAATAGGATTAGTTTTGTTGTTTCCTTTGTTGTACAGAAGCTTTTGATCTTGAGTTTAAATAAAAATAATAATAAATAAACATTAAGAAAATAAAAATAAAAAAATTTAATGTTTATTTATTTTTGAGAGAGAGAAAGACAGAGTGTGAGTGGGGGAGGGGCAGAGACAGAGGGAGACACACAATCTGATGCAGGCTCCAGGCCCTGAGCTGTCAGCACGGAGCCTGACACGGGGCTTGAACCCACAAACCGTGAGATCATGACCTGAGCTGAAGTTGGATGCTTAACCGACTGAGCCACCCAGGCGCCCCTAAAATAAAAGTTTTTAAAAGAACCCAATAGGATTAGTTTCCTAATAAAGCCCATAGTCTAGTTGCTGCATTATTTTAAGTATTGCATAATTAGAATTATTACTATGATCGCTAATTCATCTTTCAGCTTTAACAAAAATTAATCCAGTTTAAAATCTTTAAGCAGCCTGAATACAATACAATGACCTCCAAGGTCTTGATTAAATCTTTCCCTTAAAATTAGAATTTTGCTGTACAGGTTACTATCTGCAGTAAATGGACTTTGAGCCAGGACTTACAAATATTTATACTATGGAGATTATGAGATCCAAAAGGAAAAAAAAAAATGTATGCACTATCTAAAAATTTAAAAGAAGGGAGAGAAGAACTTAGAATTTGGTGGACTAATGATTTGTGGCTTACTTCTGCAATGCTATTAAGTTCAAGATGGAAAATATACAGCAAAAACACTAAACCAAGGATATGAAGATACTATTAGAAATGACTAGGGGCGCCTGGGTGGCGCAGTCGGTTAAGCGTCTGACTTCAGCCAGGTCACGATCTCGCGGTCCGTGAGTTCGAGCCCCGCGTCAGGCTCTGGGCTGATGGCTCAGAGCCTGGAGCCTGTTTCCGATTCTGTGTCTCCCTCTCTTTCTGCCCCTCCCCCGTTCATGCTCTGTCTCTCTCTGTCCCAAAAATAAAAAAAAAAATAAACGTTGAAAAAAAAAAATTAAAAAAAAGAAATGACTAGAAGTACTTTTCAGTTTAGTGGGAAAAAGAATAAAATTCTTTAAAATTCTGTAAAATTAGGAAAAGTGTAGCTAGAATAGACATTGATTGTTTCATCACACCCTAGAATATTTACCTTTGATTAACAAAATCCAAACAATTTAGGAGATAAAGTTTGCTTAAAATGAGTCCTGCAGTAATATACACAGTATGAAACGTGAAACAAATACTCCCAAGAGATGGTATAAAACTAAAAATATTCCCATATTTGAAAAAACCCAGCTTGTTTAGGAGTACATTCCACAGAATTTGTCAGGTTGGAAGCAACAGTGGAAACACATACTCTTCTCCACACCACACACCACACACCACACCTCCCCCCCTCAAAAATAAGTAGCCACTGGTGGTACTGTCAGGTATCAGAATATTTTGAACTCTTTCTCAGTACAAAAGTGCTTAGGATATATTACCACTGATTTTCATTAGTAAATTGGAAATGAGTTTGTCTAGAATAAAATGTCGGTACTCATAGCTTATTAAATAAGCACTAGGGAGGAAAAAATACACAAAAGGTTCAGAAAGCATTATTGCAAGATTCTTACTGTTTTTATTTTGGTGCCAGAAGTTGAAAATATCAAACAGAAAGCACTAAACTGCAGCATCCCGTCGGATTTATAGTTACCTTATTACCTAATGTAGGAATGTCTCACTTTTTACAACTTGTTATTCAGTTGTGTGTGGATCAGTATTTCAGACGTCAAACCCTAAACATACCAAAAGGCTTTCTCCGTTTAAAAAAAAAAAAAAAAGACAATTTTTAAGTAAGAAATCTTCCGGTAATGCAATTTACATTCCACTAAAGTATTTGGTTGGAACTAAGAATGCCTTATCTTGATAGATCAGAGAGAGTTTTTGCCTGTATTATCTCATTTGGTAGTAGTAATAGCCAATACTTACTGCACTACTCACCATGTTCCATGCACTGTACTGAGTGCTTTACTTAGATAATATTATTTAATCCTCATAACACTTCGCTGAAGTAGCTACTTCTATTGCTCCCATTTTGCAGATAAGAAAGTAAAGTTTGCCCAAGTTAGTTAGGTATGAAGCCAGGACTTGAAGCAGTCTGTCTGTAAAAGCCATGCTCCTTAAACATTTGTCTAGAATCTTTAAATTACTCTACAAAGTGGGCAGAGCAGTAAGTCTTTAGGGAGTAACTGATTACGTTAGGGAGTAGCCCAAATAAACCCAGCTGGCAAGAATACTAAACCCAAGTGTTCTGATTCAGCTTTTAAATTCAGTATCCTTTCTACTGCATTAAATATTTAAATAGGTTTTCTTAAGGCAAGGCATCCCATTGCTTCACAGCAAGAACCCACAGAATTCTTCTTAGTAGCATAGATAATATTTTTTAATCCGGGGAACCAAATCACTAAAAAAAAGAAGAAAAAAAAAAGCAGAAGCTAACAAATTCAAGTTCATTAGATCTCACAGAAATTGAGAAACACCAGAGCTAACTTACCTATACTTGGAAAAAGGGGCCAGAAACTCGTGAGTTTGCAGATATCATAAGAAGCAGTCTAAAGTATCGGTTAAGACTGAACTCCGGAGTCTGACTCTTCAGGCTCAAATCCCAGCTCCACTTACTAACTCTATGACCATATTCACATTCATTTAAGCTTTTTGTACCTCAAGTTTCTTCATCTGTAAAATGGGGATAATAAAATGCCCTATATGGTCGTTGTGAGTATTAAATGAGTTAATACTTCATATAAAATGCTCAGAACACTGAGTGCCTGATGTACGGTGAGCACCCAATAATTATCAGCTAGTACTATTATTACTTTTGAATAATGAGATATCCTTATACTCAATATGCAACGCATATTTAGAGGGTTTTTTCTATTTTAAGAAACAATTATTGCTTATTTCCAAACTTTTTTCTACAAATAAATTCCATTTCTTTTCAGAATACATTCTCCTCTAGCTATTAAGCATTAATCATTAGCCATAATATACTGAACAAATGCCAGCCAGTTCATTTATAGTACATTTTAGCTCTTCTTTGATTAATATTCCAGTTTATTGAAGAGAGTCTGGAATATTACCAATACTTACACAATTTTAAGTGCAGAGTTCCAGCATTTTCTACTTTCAGGAAATCTCAAGTTATCTCCAGTTTGTCATCTTTAAGACAAAAAATAAAGAAACGAATATCAGGGGGAAAGTAGGAATAAAGAGAAAGTACCTGATATCTGAAATGTGCACTTTTGTTGTGTGCTCAGTTATATTTCCAGGTTACACAGATGCACAAGTTGCAAAAAAATCAGATTTCAAGGCCCAGATTCTAAAAAATGAAGGCACTACAAAGATTGAGAACAGCCAAGAAGAAAACAAGAAAACATTAAAGAAGAAAATCTTATTTACAGATTCTGATGAATCCTTGACCTTAACGCACAAAACAGAGTCAAAAAGCAAAGCAAAAGGCATTGAGTTGGAGGACGGTGAGATAGGTATGGAGGTTGAGAAAAAGGAAAGTGACACCAGGATGCTGGGAGAAGAAGACCAAATAAAGGGGCGTGACATAGGAATACCAATAGGAGAGGAAGCCCAAGTAAAGAGAAGTGAATCCAGAATACCACAAGAACAGGAAGCCCAAGTAAAGATGAATGACACTGGGATACCACAGGGACAGGGGTTTCAAATAAAGCAGAGTGAGTTAAGAACACAAGAAGGACAGGGGTCTCAAGTAGAGAAGAGTGAGTCCAAAATACCACAAGAGCAGGAGTCTCAAGTAGAGAAGAGTGAGTCTGAAATACCACAAACACAGGGCTCCCAAATAGAGAAGAGTGACACCAGAATACCACAAAGACAGGAGTCCCAAGTAAAGAAGAGTAAGTCTAGAATGCCACAAGCACAAGGGTCCCAAGTAAAAAAAGAGAGTTCTGAGAATAAAGGAAAGCAGGACAAAGACAAGGGAGATGCGAGGAAGAAGAAAGATACAGGAGAAAATGATACTATGAAGAAAAGTGATGAAGGAAAGCACAAAGTTAAAGGAAAGAAGGAATTAGAAGTCAAGGGTAAAAAAACAGAAGGTTCAGTAAGGGGCAAAGTCAACTGATTATTATGATTCCTATCCTCCAAATACAAGTCATAACCCAGTTATTGCCTAAATGGATCATAATTACAGAATCCCTTTAATTTATACATCCACAGAGTGTCTACTGTAGTTCTTTCACCATTTTTAGTCCTCTCAGCCACAAATCTCAGCTTCCAATTGTTTGTTTTCTAAGTTGATAATTATGACTTAATCAAGAAAGACTGGATACTTTCTGAAATAAACATTTTGACTAAAGAAATGTATAATTTTCTTTGACAACTATTACATTAATTCAGCCTAACCAATCAACCAACCAGGGCTTCTCATAAAACATTTTTTTTATTTATTTTTAAAAATTTTTTTATTAACATTTATTTATTTTTGAGACAGAGAGAGACAGAGCATGAACAGGGGAGGGGCAGAGAGAGAGGGAGACACAGAATGTGAAACGGGCTCCAGGCTCTGAGCTGTCAGCACAGAGCCCGACGCGGGGCTCGAACTCACGGACTGTGAGATTATGACCTGAGCCGAAGTTGGACACCCAACCGACTGAGCCACCCAGGCGCCCCAAAACATTTTGATTAAAGAAATGTATAATCTCCTTTGACAACTACTACATTAACTTCGTGATAGACTAACCAATCAATGCTCCTGATGGTAGGCTGAATGTTCATGAGCACTCTTCCAGCAGTAATGGGTACATAAAAATATAAGTCAAGCTCCTTTGCAATCAAGTAGGGTTTAACACATACAGTGATACAATATATGTATACATGACAATTTTTTAAAAGTAAAATCTGAGTGTCGAAATGTAGTTTAGATGGATAGTATAATACAAGTTAGCAACCTGTTGGAATGAGAAGATTAAGGGGATAACAGCTTCATGGAGAAAGGAATGGTGGTATATATGTCTCAAGAGATGGATAAGATGTTGCTACACTGAGTGAGGTAGGAAGAATACAAAAAAAGGCAAAGGGATTCAAAGCTGCCACACCACACTCTAGGAGAAGTAGGCAATTATGTGACGTAGGCTCATGAGAAGCATTCTAGAGTACTATTTTGAAAAGGAGGGTTAGAGAAGATACTGAAGAATATGAAAAACAAACCAGGAATTTATATTTTATTCATCAGGCAACTGGAAGCCTTCTAGGGTATTTGGGAAGTACAGTTAGGTGAATAAGGTTGCATTACCAATGTGTTAATCTTGTGATTGCACAAAATACACTGAAGAGGAGCAATGCCATAGGTCGCAAATCTAGTGAAGAGGTGTTTGGAGTAATAAGTGATGGAAACAGAATAAATAGAAGGGGTAGATATGAACTGTTTTTCAAAGAAGAAATCATTACCTCATGATGACTAACCAAATATGAGCAAGGAAAAGAAATAAAAACAATGGATGACTCCCTAACTCTTGAAACTGGACGAGAGAAAATCAATAACTAGGACCTAGTGTGTGGCACGGGGAGGGAAAAACAAATTGCTGAGTTTAAGGGAACAAACTAACACTTGTCATTTGATAGGGGGTCTGAAGTCAATCCAGTAGAGATAATTTGAAGCCACAGAGTAAATGAGTTCCCCAAAAAAGAAAGTACAAAGCTAGCAAAAGCACAGGTCCAAGAACTGGGCCTGTTAGATATAATAGGTTGAAGAAAAAAATTAAGGTATGGGAAGGTGTAAGGAATACCTGTAGAACAAATGTTCTGATAATTAAAGAAGATGAGAATTTAGAGAAAGGGTGTTTAAAGGATAGCCAAGATTTCAAGGAGAGAAAGGACAGAAAAAGACCACTGTGGCTGCTATCTGGAGGTGACTGATGAACTTCCAAAGAGAGGCAACCAGGGGAAGGAATGGAAGAAGGCAGAAAATAGAAACACAAGCAAGTAGCTGCAGGATATGCCTTTCAATAAAACCAATTTTAGTCTGCTTTTTAAGTATTGTTTTTAGGAATTTCATCTTTATAGTACTCTATTCTGTGCTAGTTGGCCCATAGTCTGAATATTACATTGAGTTCTGTCAGAGGATGTGGATCAAGTACAGGGCCTTCAGGAGAGAAGGGCTATGATGCAAAGGGACTCAAATCCTTTCAAGTGAGCAGTTTTACCTAGTGCAGAAAACACAGAAGAACACAATGAGAATTATCTTCATATACTAGATTATGATTATAGATTAGATTAGAATTTTTGTATGGCTCCCAAGAAAATAAGGAAATAAGAATAGAAGAAATAAGAAATTAAGGAAATAAGAAAATAAGGAAAATAAGAGTAGAAGGATCCAAGTAACAGATCTGTATCTCAGTATAAGGGCAAATGGCATGCCTAAAAGTGCTGGAGGGAGAGCTTAAGATTGCAATAATCACTGGGTGGAAATGCTGCAGAGGAGATTTTTAGGAATCAGCTGGGTAGTTGGAGCAGGTAATCTTTATGGTTCCTTTAAAATATAAGCCCATAATTCAAAGTATAAAATTCTTTTGGACTAACTAGATGTCTTCCAATGAACCTTTCACACTAATCTAATATGCTAGGATTCTTTAAAGAGGTTTCCTCCTCTCTCTCTCTCTCTCTCTCTCTCTCTCACACACACACACACACACACACACACACACACACACACACAAACAGAAATCAGACTTTAGTCCCTGCTGCCCAAAGTATAAAACATTTCATAAATATACCTAACCACAAGCTAAAGAAAGCAGTTCCATAACTTCTAGCACAATCCAAACCACTACATGGATCTCTACTGTGTGCCCAGAGTCCTGCCACAGGTCTAGAAGCCTAAGTCAATTTTAGAAGTCACAAAACCCTGAGGTCTTTGATGAACCACATAGATTTAGCAAAACTGAACTGAAAAAAAAAGGAGGGGAGAGACGGGAGGACAAATATGAACATGAGATTTTTATATTGTAAATTACTTCTATGTCTCTGGAATATACACATTACAGATTTTATCAGTATTAGTTGACATATCTCTTACATATATTATGCTGTTACCAGGGGAAAATGTGACCAGAAGGCTTTTCATATAGTTAAAAATATTTACGTTTTCATGATCCTATATAATTTTCTACAGCTCTCTCTGGTCCATCTGGCAGCAAGCCATTAGGTTTTAGAGCTGTAACAAAAGCAGCTTTTCTCAGATTTCTGCTAAAAAGCACAGATCCTATCAAGGCAACTACTGAAAAGCAGTAAGACTTTAGCGAACATGCTTAGCTGACTACATATCTGAATGTATACCCCACTGAACAAAGGGTTCAGAAGACATGGATCCATTGAATCTTCCCTGTATCTTCTCCATAACATCTAACTTGCAGTCAAAACATTTTCATTCCCACCAAGTCTTGAAGGCAAATAAGTCACATAATAGGAAACACCAACTATGATAACCATATATGCTATTCTCTAAAGGCCACCAAAAAGCAGGCCAGTTAAAAACAATTGCTAAATTTCCCTTAAAGAAACAGGCATGGAAATCTTAAAGGATCCCAGAAAAAGGAAGGGGAGCTATCAAAACAATACCATGTTTACCAAAATAATGCAAATACTAGGAAAATGAATAAATATATGCAATTTTCAGAAATTTGGATATAAAGATAGTCAAGTGGGACTTAAAAAAATCAACAATAAATTTTGTTTCACACATAAGCTAATATAAACATCACCTCCCCTGTTCACAGATGCCCTGTTTAGATCTTAAAAGTTCTCATCACAAGGAAAAAATTTTCAACTATCTGAGATGACAGATGTTAACTAAACTTATTCTTGTGATCATTTCACAATATGTACATATATCATTAGGTTGTACACCTTAAACGTACATAATGTTGTATGACAGTTACATCTCCACAAAACTGGGGGGAGGGCAAAGGAATCAAGTCTTACACCTCAAATATGTGCAGTTTTTATTGTCAGTTTTACCTGAATAAAGACAGAAAGAAAAAAGAATGAATGGAAGTCTTACCATAAGTCATTTTATGTGTGGGAAAAAGCATATGAAAAGCAGGAAAATGACTTTAGAGATAACAAGGCTGAATAAGAAATGCCAAGATAGGGGTGCCTGGGTGGCTGAGTCCATTGGGTGTCCAACTCTTGATTTTGGCTCATGTTCGTGGGAGCAAGCCCTTGGTTAGGCTCTGCACTAACAACATGGAGCCTGCCTAGGATTCTCTCTCCCTCTCTCTCTCCCCCACTCCCCTGCTCACACATGCTCTCTCTCAAAATAAAACAAACATTTAAAAACACCATAAAATTAGTCATAATTATATTTAATTACACTTAAATACATTTAACTATATTTATTTTGACTTATTCATATATTTACTAATCTATTTGCTCACTATTTCTCCTTGTATCTTAATCCTTGCTTTGTGGATTGATTTCCTTCTTCTAGACATGCATCCTTTATGTTTTTTATCCAGGTCTATGAATAATAAACTCCTTGGACTTTTTATGAAAAATTTTTCAACTTCACTTTCATTATCAAATAATATCTTTGCTGACTAAGGAATTCTGGGTTGGAAATTTATTTTCTCCAAGCTAACTGAAGTTACTATCCATTGCCTTTGGCCTTTGTGTTTGCTCTTTACAAGTCTTCTAAATACCCAGTTTGGAAGTTACTTTGGCATTTTCTGACTGCTGACATTTAGAATTTTCTCTTTGTTTCGGTGTTCCAGTTTCACTACTATGTATCTAGTACATTCTCATTATTCCTGCTTTGAAATTACTCATCTGAAACCTTCAGAGTCATGTCTTTTGTCAATTTTGAAAAATTCTTGGACATCATCTCTTTGAACTTTTGTTTTCCTCCATGCTTTCTACATTCTCCTTCTGGAACCCATATTAAATGGATTTTGGACCTTCTCATTCAAATCTCTTTCTGTTAACCTTGCTCTCATATTTTAAAACTCTCTCCGTAATGAAATATAGGTCCTTTCCTCAGGTCTGCCTTCCAGCTCATTATTTTTCTCTTCAGTATCTATGTTCTGAACAGCTCACTGAGTTTTTAGTCACTTAGTAACATTTATCATTTCTAGAAGTCCCATTTAATCCTCCTAATGGTTTATCCGTGTGTGTGTCTTGGACTTTTTTACGGTTTTTATTCTCTTAATTCTCTTCATGATTGTGCTATAGTAAATATTGGTAAACTTTTTCTGTAAATGGTTAGATAATAAATAATTTTCAGCTTTGCAAGCCATACACTCTCTATCTCAACTACTCAACTCTATAGTTATAATGCAAACGTAGCTATAGGCAACATATAAACCACTGGGCATGGCTAGATTTTGCCTGTGGTGGGCTGCATTTGACCCATGGGCCAGAGTTTGCCAACTCTTACTCTATTATCTCAAATTCATAAAGTACTGATCATCCTTTCCAATCCTAGTTTGCTGTCAGCAACTTTGTCAAATGCTATTTCTACATCCTATTGAGTACCATAAAAATTTCCTTTTATTTTGTTGATATTAAGAATTACGTTGATTGATATGATTTTTAAATGTCACACCAACTTTGTATGACTGGCTCATAGTGTAGTAAACTCTTCATGTATTGCTGGATTCAAAAATATTTTATTAAGGAATTTTCCATCTACGTTCATAAAGGGATATTGGTCTAGTTTACTTCTCTTATAATTAGTCTTTCTTTGGTGTTGGTAATGTTGACCTAGTAAAATTAGTAGGAAGATGTTCAGTCTTCTATTTTCTGATAAAGTTTTTATAGAATTGGTATTATTTCTTCTTCAAATATTTAACAGAATTCATAGTGAATCTATGTGGATCCAAAGTTTTCTTTGTTGGAAGGGAATGTTTTCAGTTGGGAATGCAATTTCAATCAGGACTACAGAAATACTCAAATTTGTGTCTTTCAAGGGACACGTCCATTTCATTTTAGTTGTCAGGTTTATTGGCCTAAAGTTATTCATAATACCTCCCTATCTAAAGGATCTGTAGTGACTGCCCTTTTTCATTCCTGATATTGGTAACTGTGTTGTGTCTTTTCTCAATAATCTAACTCTAGAGGTTTATCAATTGAATTAATATTTTTAAATAGCTTTTGATTACATTAGATTTGTTTCATTAATTTCTGCTCTTTTGTTAGTCCTTCTTTCTGCCTATTTTGGGTTTATTTACTAGTTTCATAAATTTGCTAGTTTCATAAATTTAAATCATTGGTTTTGACTTTATTCTTTGCTAAAGTAAAGTTAAGGTTATAAATGTCCCTCAACACTGCTTTAGCTGCATACCAAATATTTTGACATGTTGTATTTTCATTTCTATTTAAAATATTTTTTAATTTTTCTTTATTAATTTATTTTTAATTTCTTCTTTAACTTATGGGTTCCCAGTATTTGGGTTTTTTTTCCCAGATATATTTCTGTTATTGATTACTAACTTAAAACTGTTGTTACATTTACAACATACACACAATTTCAGTCTTCTTAAATTTACCGAGACTTGTTTTATGGCCAGTCTTATATAGTCGATCTTAGTGAATGCACTTAGTGAATCTTAGTGTTAAGTGGATTTTCTATAAATGTCAATTAGGACTCAGTTGACTGATAACATTGTTCTTCTATATCCTTACTAATTTTCTGCCTATTTATCAATTAATGTTAGAGGAGTGATGAAATACCCCATCTAAAATTTTAATTTGTTTATTTCTCCCTTTGATTTGCTAGTTTTGGATATACACACATCTGGTATTGGTGTCTCTTCTTGATTTTTACCACTTTATCACTAGAAATTGTCCCTGTTTAACTCTGGTAATATTCCTTGTTGTGATTTCTACTTTGTTTGATATTAATGTAGCTACTCCAACTTTATGATTAGTTTTTTCATGGTGTATCTTTTTCTGTCATTTTAATCTGTCTGTATCTTTATAATAAAGGATTATTTTCCTTAATGAGCATATAGTTGGTCTTACTTTTTTCTTAACCTACAGTCTCTGTCTTTCAAATGGAGTGTTTATGCCATTCGTATATAATGTGATTATTGATATGCTGGGATGATGTCTACCATTTCAGTATTTGCTTTCTATTTACCCATTTGCTCTTTGGGCCTTTGTCCTCTTTTCCTGCTTCACTCCAGATTAATTGGGTACTACTTAATGTTTCCAGTGTGTCTCAACTATTTACCTACTATTAATCTTTTTCTTGGTGTATGCTACAGGATTTAATATATATGTGTGTGTATGTTTGTGTATTCATGTGTGTAAGTGTGTGTCTTTAATTTACTATGGTCTACCCTCAATGATATATCACTTTATATATAATGTAAGAACCTTAAATATATTTCCATTTCCCATTCCTATCTTTTGTGACATTTTTATTATATATTTCACTTCCACATGTATTTTAAACCGCATGATACATTATTACTATTTTGTTAGTCAATTATTTTATTTAAAAAATTTTTAAGAGAAAACAAGATATAGATATATAGAGAGATATGTATACACACACACATATTAACCAATTCTGGAACTCCTCTTTCTGCTGTGCGGTTCTTTTTTCTTAGTTTTTTAAAATATTTATTCATTTTTGGGAGGGAGAAAGACACAGCACGAGGAGGGGAAAGGTAGAGAGAGAGGGAGACACAGAATCCGAAGCAGGCACCAGGCTCTGAGCTGTCAGCACAGAGCCTGACACAGGGCTCAAACTCATATAAGCCATGAGATCATGACCTGAGCCGAAGTCAGACACAGCTGACTGAGCCACCCAGGTGCCCCATCTGCTGTGTGAATCTTAATTTAAATCTAGTAAAAATTTTTGTTTTCACTTTGGAACTTCTTTATTATGTTCTACATGAAAGTTTGCTGTACACAAATTCACCTTTTACCAATTACAAAAAAATCCATTTCACCTTCAGGTTTTGTTTTGTTTTTTTTTAATTTTTAATGTTTATTTTTGAGAGAGAGACACACAGCATGAGCAGGGGAGGGGAAATAGAGAGGGAGACACAGAATCTGAAGCAGGCTCCAGGCTCTGTGCTGACAGCTCAGACATGGGGCTTGAACTCACAAACTGTGAGATCATCACCTGAGTTGAAGTCGGACACTTAACCGACTGAGCCACCCAGGTGCCCCACACCTTCTGTTTTGAAAGATATTGTTTCTGAGTGTAGAATTCTAAGTTGACTTCTTTCCCAGTACTTTAAAGATGCTATTCCACTGACTTTGGCTTTAGAAGATTCTGACAAGATATCTATGACACTATTTATGTTTGTTCTTCTGTGTGCAATGTGACTTTTTTCCTCAGACTGCTTTAAAGATTTCGTCTTTATTGCTGAATTTATTACGTACCTTGGTGTAGCTTTCTTCATATCCTTCTCCTTGAGATTTATTGAGCATCATGGACCTATGAGTTTAGTTTTCTACAAATCTGAAAAATCTCTTGACCATTATTTCTTTAAGTATTTTTTTTTTCTGTCTCCACCTCCATTCCCTATCATTTCTGGAATTGTTGAATTACAAATCTAGAATAACACATAAATTAGACTGTTGAATACTGTCCCAAAGATCACTAAGACTGTTCAATTTTTTTCCTCTTTGTGCTTGTATTGCATATTATCTATTGTAATGTCTTCAAGTTCACTGACCTTTTCTGTTGTTCTGCCTAATTGCTATTAATCCTACCCATTACTTTTTACCTTATATATATACTTTTTTATCACTAAAAGTTGCATCGGGTTTTTTTTAACTTTTAATTTCTCTCCTCACAATGTTTGCATTTTTCTTTAAATAATATAAAATAGATGTTTTAATGTCTTTTTTGCTTACTTTCTTTGTTTCATTAAACTCCATGTTGCCTGTTGTCCAATGACTGATAACACTGATTTATTTTGTTCAGTTGACTAGTTGTTTACTGTGGAAAAGAAAATCCAATCTGTTACTCCATCATGGCTCAAAGCAGAAATCTTTCATTATCATTTTTATATGCATTTCTGTGACTGCTACATTTTCGTGTTTATTAGCTGTTTGGATAGGCTCTTTTAAAAATGGTTCAAGCATCTTGGCCATTATTAGTGGGCTGTCTCTTTTACTTACTGATGGTGAATATTGTTCATATAGCTAATTAAGTATCTTATTTCATTTATATGTGATGTATGTGTTTTCTCCAACTCTCTGGCTTACTTTTTCAATCATTTAATGATTTCCTTTGATAAGTACAAATTCTTCATTATAACATGATCCCTATCTTTTCTTATTATTAATGTTTTTTGTGTACTATTCAAGAAAGATTTTCCTACCCTTAGTCCATGAAGATCTGCTCATACACTATTTTCAAGAAGCTGTATTGTCTTATCTTCAATACATTTAGATCTATAATCCAACTAGAATTTTTTCTCTCCCAGATGTCCAGTTAACCCAACATCATTTGAAAAGACTTTTCTAACCCATAGTTCTGTATTGCACCATTTGTTATAAATCAATTGTGGGTCTACTGCAGGGCTTTTCTGTTCCATTGATAAATAAATTTTTATCTTTGCACCAGCATCACACTTTTTTTACAGTTCCATACATTACTCAGTGCTCAAAATGTACTCTTAATCCCCTTCACTTATTTCACCCATCCCCCCCACCCACCTTCCCTTGGGTAACCATCAGACTGTTCTCTAAAGTTAAGAATCCATTCTTCGATTGGTCTGTTTTTCTTCCTTTGTTCGTTTGTTCCGTTTTTTGAATTCCACATACAAGTGAGATCATACAATATTTTTCTTTCTCTGACTGGCTTATTTCACTTACCATTATACCCTCTAAATCCATCCATGTTGTTGCAAATGGCAAGAGATCATTATTTTATATAGCTGAATAATATTCCATTATGTGTGTGTGTCTATACATATATACATATATATATATACACATATCATATATACACATGTATACATATACATATATCATACATATAATTATATAATTAATATATAATTATATATATATATACACAATCACATCTTCTTTGTCCATTCATCTATTGAAAGACACTTGGGCTCCTTCTATAATTTGACTATTGTAAATAATCCTGCTATAAACATAGGGGTGCATGTATCCCTCTGAATAGTGTTTTTGTACTTTTCAGTAAATACCCAGTAATGCAATTACTGTTCTATTTTAATTTTTTGAGGAACCTTCATACTGTCTTCCACAGTGGTTGTACCGGTTAGCATTCCCACTAACAGTGCAAAAAGTTTCTTTTTCTCCATATCATCTCCAGCACTTGTTTCTGGTATTTTTTTATTTTAGCCATTCTGACAGGTGTGAGGTGATAATCCATTGTGGTTTTGATTTGTATTTCCCTGGTGATGAGTGATATTGAGCATCTGTTCATGTGTCTGTTTGCCATCTGTGTTTCTTCTGCCCATTTTTTAATTGGATTATTTGTTTTTTAAGAGTTTAGTATAAGTTCTTTATATATTTTGGACAGTAACACTTTATCAAATATGTCATTTGCAAACATCTCCCATTCTGTGGGTTGCCTTTTAGTTTTGTTGTTTCCTTTGTTGTGCAGAAGCTTTTTAACTTGAGGAGGTCCCAATGGTTTATTTTTGCTTTTGTTTCCCTTGCCTCAGGAGACATTTCTAGAAAGACATTGTGGCCGATGAAGTTACTGCCTGTGCCTTCTTCAGGGATTTTTATGGTTTCAGGTCTCACATTTAGGTCTTTAATCCATTTTTAGTTTATTTTTGTGTATGGTATGTGAAAGTAGTCTAGTTTCATTCTTTTGCAACACCACTTGTTGAAAACTGTCTTTTCCCCATTGTATATTCTTATATCCTTTGTCAAAGGTTAACTGACCATATAATTGTGGGTTTATTTCTAGATTTTCTATTCTGTTCCATTGATCTATTTGTCAATTTTTGTGTCAGTACCTTACTGTTTTGATTACTACAACTTTACAATATAACTTGAAGTCCAGAATTATGATATCTCCAGTTTTGTTTTTCTTTTTTCAAGATTGCTTTGGCTATTTGTGGTCTTTTGTGCTTCCATACAAATTTTAGGATTGTACATTCTAGTTCTGTGGAAAATGCTGTTGATATTTGGATAGTGATTGCATTAAATATGTAGATTGTTTTGGGTAGTATAGACATTTTAACAAGATTTGTTCTTCCAATCCATGAGCATGCAATGTCTTTCCATTTCTTTGTATCACCTTCCATTTTTTCATCAGTGTTTTATAGTTTTCAGAGTACAAGTCTTTCACCTCTTTGGTTCACTTTATTCGTAACATACACTGTCTTAATTACTGCAATATAGTATCTTAATAACTGGTAGAATAGGTTCTTTTATATTTTGTTTCTCTTGAATATTGTCTTAGACTTGACATTTCCGTATTTCTTTTAAAATTCTTTTTTTTAATTCCAGTTTGTTAACACACAGTGTAATATTAGTTTCAAATGTACAATGTACTAATTCAACACTTCCATATGATGCCTGGTGCTCATCACAGCAAGTGCACTCCTTAATCACCATCATTTATTTTACCCATCCCTCAACCTACCTCCTACCTCCCCTCTGGTAACCATCAGTTTATTCTCTATAGTTAAGAGTCTGTTTTTTGGTTTGCCTTTTAGAATCTTTTAGAAACTTTCTAAATCTCTCTCACATACATACACCCCAAAAAAGAAAAAGAAAGAAAAAACCCGCATGAATTTGTTTGGAATTGCATTGAATCTATAGTTAATTTGGGGATAACTTACAACTTTATGAGTCTTCCAATCCAATAATAAGATTTTTCTTTCCATGTATCAGTCTTCTTGATTTTTTCTGAATACAGTTTTATAGTTTCCTGTGTCAAGGTCTTGCATATCTTTCATATGATATAGAGATAATGATATCTTTTTAAAATTCCATTTATTTTTTTGTTTTTTAATGTATAAAATAAAAATGAATTTTTATAATGACTTTATATCCGGCAATTCTGGTAACTTAATCTATTATTCTTGTAATTAGTCCATATTATTATGGATGTTCTATGCTCACATCCAGGTCATCTGCAAATACTGAATTTCCTTTCTTCTTTTGGAGTTGCAATGTTTAGCATTTTATTTCTTTTTATTGTTTTCTTGCAATGGCTAAGAACTCTATGTTGAATAGAAGTTGCAATGGCAAGCTTCATCTTCCTGTTACTAATCTCAGAGGTAAAGCTGTCAAAACTTTAGTCAGAACTATTGTATTTGCTATAGGTGATCTAGCCTTGCTTCTCTTCTGTTTCAAGTTTTCTAAGAGTTTGTATTATGAATAAATTTGATGTTTATCAAATGTTTTTTCTACATCTACTGAGTTGATCACATGATTATTCTTTATTCCAGTATGGTCATGAACTACAGCAACTGAGCCTCTAGAATGTTAAACTAAATCTCGCATTTCTGAAATAAACCAAACTTGGTCATGATGGCGTATATGTGAAAAGGAGGACTGGATTTACTTTACTAATAATTTGTTTAGGATTTTTACATTTTCATGAGAAATATTCACTGGTATCTTTGCTTTTTAAAAACGTCCCTGTTAGGTTTTGGAATCAAGGATATGCTGGCTTCATAAAATGGATGGGGAATTATTTCTTTTTTTCTATTACATGGAAGAGTTCTCCCTTAAACATTTCCTTGATTCACTAGTGCAACCACCTGAGTGTGGAGTTTTTTTTATGAGATTTTGAATGAAGTTTCAATTGCTTTCAATCTTGTAGGGTTACTCAGACTTTGCATTTCTTATGTCATTTCTTCTTTTTACCTTTGATCTTCCCCACTGTATGTTTGTTTTCTATTTAATTAATTTCTGCTCTTTACTACTCCTTTACTCCTACTTGCTTTCATTCAATTTTACTTTTTTTTTAAATTTCTTGAGTTCAATGTTGATATCATTCATTTTTAGCTAATTTTCTTTTCTAATATTTGCATTTAAAGTTCTAAATGGAATTTAAGGCTTTAACTGGACCCCAACGCTTTGAATAATAGTATTTTCAATATATTTCATTAAAAAGTATATCTGCTTCGGAGCGCCTGGGTGGCGCAGTCGGTTAAGCGTCCGACTTCAGCCAGGTCACGATCTCGCGGTCCGTGAGTTCGAGCCCCGCGTCGGGCTCTGGGCTGATGGCTCAGAGCCTGGAGCCTGTTTCCGATTCTGTGTCTCCCTCTCTCTCTGCCCCTCCCCCGTTCATGCTCTGTCTCTCTCTGTCCCAAAAATAAATAAACGTTGAAAAAAAAAAAAATTAAAAAAAAAAAAAGTATATCTGCTTCCATTCTAGTTTTTATTTAACCTATAGATATTTTTTAAATGTAATTCTTGGGGCACAGTTGGTTAAGCATCTGACTTCAGTTCAGGTCATCATCTCATCAGGACTGATCTCACAGTCCATGAGTTCAATCCCTGCAACATGCTCTGTACTGACAGCTCAGGGCCTGGAGCCTGAAGCCTACTTCAGATTCTCTCTCCCTCTCTCTCTCTGCTCCTCCCCCACTCACACTCTGTCTCTCTCAAAAATAAAAACAAAACATTAAAAAAATTTTTTAAATAAAATGTACTTCTTAATTTCTAAATATACAGGAATTTTCTAATTATCTTTCTTTTTATTAAATTATAGCTTAATTCCACTGTGGGAAAAAAAACATTTAATTTTACTTCTAATGTACTTCATAAAAAAGTGTATTCTTGATGGGTATAGTACTATATACATATCAAATAACAACTTTTTAACTATATTGTTCACATCACCTATAGCAAACTAAATTTTTTCCTGCTTCTATGTTTTAATGAGGTATAATCATCCATTCTGCTTGCTGATTATATGTCAGTCAATTTATACTTTATTTATAGCGATGTGATTTCACACATACAAATTTAGACTTGTTATATAATCTTCATAAAATGATTATTTTATCATTATATCTAGTAGTATTTTCTGACTTAACATCTACTTTGTAGGAAATTAACATAATTATTCCAGCTTCCTTTTGAATAGTGTTTGCATTAATTCTTTTTGATTCTTTTACTTACATCTTTTCTGTATTTTTTAGATGTGTCCCTTATAATACAGGGTACATTTCTAATCTAATCTAAGAATCATATTTTAAATGAAACATTTAGTCTATTTAAATTTAATGTTATCATAGATATACTGGGATTTAAATATATTCTACTATTTGCTTTCTATTTTTACTCTAGACATCCTTTTAGACTTCTACATTAGCAGTTTATGCATTACTTTACCATTCTTCTAATACTCACCTTAAAAGGTGCATGAAGCATCCCTGACTCAATCCACTTACATACAAATTAGAACACTTACTTCTTCTATATAATGTAAGGACATTAGAACCTTTGGCTTCTTTGATTTCATTTTAAATGCTATTTTTGTTATGGATTTTAATTCTATACAAACTAACTCTCACAAGATTTTATTGTTTCATAAGTCAGTATTTATTTAGATAGACCCACAAATTTACCCACCCATTCCTTTTCAGTCTTCCTTATATCTGCTAGTGTATATAGAGTAATAATATTCTTTCTGCCGGAAGAATATCTTTCAGGCTTTCCTCTGGTGAAGAACTATTTGTGACAAGTTCCCCTTCTCCTTTATTCTCAATCTGAGAATATCTTCATTTCACCTCCATTTTTGTAGAATATTGTTACTGGGTACAGAATTCCTGATGGGCAATTATTTTCCAAATTCAATTTTATAGAAGTAACTCCTTTTTTGCAGTACATTGCATTGGTTTGCTAAACTGCATAATTTCAAAACAAAGTAAATGTGCACATGTTTTAAGTATAAATACAACTCTCACAGTAATCATACAACTTACATGATAAGAGCTGAAGTTAATGGATACACAGTACAGAGTAGCCTACTATTCACATGAGCACTGATCAATATATTATATCAAGGAATAAAAATTTAACAATTTCATTAAATAAAGGTTGAAGAAGAAAACATCCACAATTCATTGGTCTAAACTATTTCCTCTTTCCCATCCTGAAAACTTTATTACAGTAGGCAGTTTCTAATATTTATTTCATAGAGCACATAAAAATACTACACTCATTGACAATCACTATGCCATAAAAGTTATGACAGAACCTGCTTATGTTGGTCGTCTGTGTACAAAGTGGAAAATCATTGTTCTTACACTTTCCTAATGACAAGAATTGGGAGCAATCTGTCACAGCAAGATGCACAGGATCAAGGATACTCTCCCAGGACCACAAACAAGTGGAAAAGAACAGCCTTTCCCAATGGGCCTCATAGATTTTCACATGATGAGCTCCCTCAAAGAACCAAGTAATCCTGATATTCTCCCCAGGCCACAAGAAAAGTCCCCACTTCTAGTACCAATACCTCATCTCTACCATAGCATCAAAGGAAAGTTGTCCCTACTCTTTCTCCCTGAAGATCTCTATAGAACCAGCAGCTTCAAATAGATCCTCCAGGCATTATCAGCTAGCCTGCCTGTGGCTGTCATATTGCTTCAGAAAGTAAACTGAGAATGGGAAGTCGTGATGTACACATCACTACATGTCACCATTCTCTATATCAAATATGATAAATATTTACTAAATATTGCTGAAGAGCAATAGAGAAGAGCCCACTAATTATAACCTAGCACATCAAGTCCCTTAGAATGAAGTAGGTATCATGCCTAGGGAACAATGACCCATGCTAAGACTACCAAGCAATTGAAAATGAACACCCTATGCGTCCTACATTTGTTTTTGTTTGTTTGTTTGTTTGTTTGTTTCTTTTTCTGGCTAAACAAATAAGTAACTGGCAGTCTTAAATCCCTTGAATTTAACTCCTTAAATTCTTTAATTTCCAAAGTTCCTGTTCTTAATTCTTCTCCCCATATAAGCAGGCCCACGAAGTTAAGAAGGTATAGATTTTCTTTTGGATAAAATAGTGTTTTAAATAATGGCCACTCCAGAGAATAAGACATAGGAAAAAGAGGCTCCATGGTAGTGTGAGGTCTCACTTAAGACATCCATAAGCAGGGGATGTGATATGATGTAGGAGGAAGAACTGAATTTAAAATCAACACACTTGTTTGTTGTCTGACTCTTGACCTTTAGGTTAATTACTTGGGAATGTCAGTTAACCTCTCTGGGGTTAATTTTCTAGTCTGTAAAATCTAAAGTATCTGTATTAGAAAACAGATGATTGTTACTCCTGTTTATACTTTTATTAGTTTTCTCAAAAACTAAGATTTAAAAAAAAATAACAGGATTCCCATAATAAATAGAAGATGTCATTATCTGGGCATGGAACAAAGGGGAATGTTTTGGTCCATTTTATAAGCAAGAAAAGAGTGAAACTACTAACACCCTGTGTAGGACTGTGGCATCCTGAAGCCAATTTCCCAGCCAGAGTGACAACAGAGGAGGAAGAGCGACAGAGCCCATGCAAGTAATTGTGTCTATACCCTTGGCCTTTCCACAAAGATCTTCCACACTGACAAGCAGGCCTGACATGGGTGACTAAACAATAACAATAACAACAACAAATAGAATACAAAAACGAACAAATTAGCCATTGGCCTCACCAGGGGCACAAGCAACCTAGGGAAACAAAGGAGGTTATTCCTCAGTATAACTAAAGAAACTAAGCAAAATTTATAATGCAAACACTGAAATTCCTTGATTTGACTCTCGAGGATATGACAGCCCTTTCTTCTACAACTTCATAGTGATGAACCAGTTATCAGGCACCCAGAGAATGGATAGCCCCTTGATAAACTAGCACTTTCTGGTTTCTACAAAAATTATGGTGAATCTGGATTTCTCTGAACTTTCCTAATTAGGAATTTGTGAGAATTCTGATGGACTGGGAAGCTCTCCACTTTTGTATTTTCTACAAAGAAAGGATTTTGTTTTGGAAACAAAGCCTGTTTTAAAGTATAATTTTCTCACATATATTTAACAAATATTAATTTATATCTACTATGCCAAGTTGTTAACATTATTCTGTCTTAGGAACTTAGAAGTCATTTGAGAATAAAGAAACACACACACATAACCTTAAATTCATTGTAACCAATCAATAATCTAATTTCATCACATCTCTTTATTAAAGCAAATAACCTATGGAGAACAATCAGACTACACTTGATTATTAAACAAGTTCTATTCATCACATATATTTTAAAAAATAGAAAGTCCCTTTTCTTTACAAATCATATGGAGCATTCAACCCTTGCCTTATTCAAAGAAACCAACTCTTAACAAATTAGTAATCCAAATTATATATTATCACAGTATTGATGCCAGATACAATGCCAATAGCACTATGGTACCAATTTGAAATGTGTTCAAATCTGGAAAGGAGAACAGCAAATCAAAGATATTCTAACCAAAGTTAAGACTCATAAATATTAACTATGGTTTCTGATTCTCTCACCCTGCTTTAATTCAATATTATTAGGATGATTTGCTGTCACTGACAATCTCACATCAGATGCCCCACATGAATTGTCATAGACTCTAAGTCTAAAGTTCTCTCTTGGCCAGCAAGACGGCGGACGCAGGATTAAAAGCGAGAGATAGCTAATGTCCAGGAAAAGGCAAGAGCTCCGAATAAGGGTCCTTGCCCCGTTTTTATTAGGATCAGGAGGCTTACACACATGGTGATGGACATGTACAAATAGACAATGAAACTGTGAACATTAACTCATGGACGTGAGGGAAAGGGGTCTTGAAGATATTCAGGGTTAGGGGTTTGGGTTAATACAAAACAAAATCCTGGTGCCAGGCAGCCAGGCAGAAGGTTGTTTACAGCAGATAAGAGGCACCCCCTCTGCTTATCTTAGCTAACCTAGGGGATGAGACAGATAGGACACGTGACCTCAGGGTTAACAAGGCACCTTTCTTTTATTAATCATCTCTGCTCCGGGAAGCTTCACTTGCTGCCCAGCGGTCTATAGCCCTATTTACCTGTTTACCTAACTTGGTCCTTCCCTCCTGTGAAAGCAGCTTTCTGCTATAGTACTAAATGGGAGTACAAAAATACCTAATCTTGGTTATTTCATATACCTATGTTCTATATTGGGGTCTTTGTCCCACCATCTTATACTGGGGTTTCTGCCCTGCCTTCTCTATACGTATTTACCTAATCTTGCTTACCCAAACTTGGGTGTGAGCATCGTATGGCTTTGTAATTCTTTATGCCTTGTTAACCCATTGGTGTAAGCCGGGGAATTTCTAAACTTATTCCCCACAATGAATGAGTGGGAATTGTTCCATATGCAATAAAATCTATGTAAATTCTCCTGTTCAATATTATAGTAAAAATAATAAACACCAGGAAAAGCTGCCCTAAATCTTTTCTGGATGGAGAAATAGCAAACCTACACAAGCTTACACTTACTTACACATACATAAGTATCCTACAGGCACACATACATATGTGTATACGTGTACATAATTTTACATGTTGCTTGTAGGAATAAAACCTCAAGATTACGAATACTGCCTTTCAACAACAAACATTAGTCTAGGTGGGGGGGCAACTGGGCAGTGAGTATGAGAGACAAAATAAGAACAGGGAGAAGAGGTAGAAGTGGAAATACAACATACGTAGTGTTTGCACACCTCAGAGGCTGGATTCGAATCCTAATTTCTTCTTAAAGAGAATTACAGGCTTGAAAAAAATCATAGACAAGAAAAACAACTTTATACCCAAGGCAAACAATGGTCATTTATGTTTGTAGGTGTTATGGGGGGGGGGGGAGGCGGGAAGCCCAGGACCTATTAACAATTCTTTATCTCCTTAACATCTCTATTTTTCTTTGTCCAAGAGAGGAACAGAAGGCAGTATTAATGACTATGGATATTATCAAAATCTTGACGTTCCTATATTCCATTCCCTTTTTCCTCCTGCCCAATAGTTAGCATGCCACTGTCATAGGCTTATTACTAGCAATGGGCAGGAGCATTTAAGAAGAATGATCAACAAAATCTATTTTTCTACTATATATATGTAATTGATGTGAACTGCCTAAGAAATAGGGGAAATGTAAAAATATGATGAAAATGTGAATACAGCAAGATTTGCATGTTCTAAGGCCTTATACCCCTAATGAAAAGTTTCAATGAAGGCACAGAAACATATTCATAGACGTTACTCCCCTCAATCTACCACACTCAGAAAATCTTAAAACCATCAGACTGGCACTGTTTTTAATTACAACAAAAGATGCACAAGATAATTAATTCCACTGAAGCTGACTCTTCTGACGCAATACTACAGGTTCACTTTCTAATTTTCCCACTAAAAAATAAAAATAGAATCCTTTTTCTTAATTTAAAACAAATAAAAACATTTGGTAATCGGTGGCAAAACTTTTTGAACAAAAACAGAAGTCACTTCCTTATTTCTCAGCAAATTTACAGAAATCTTGATATCCCCAAAGTGAAAAGGGATGGAAGGGAGGACAGTATAGATGCACAGATTTCTCAAACCTACGACATTTCTACAATAAAGACCAAGAAGAGCAGATAAAGATGACCAAGAGCCCGAAAATAATCCAACTTTAAATGAATCTCTCCAAAAGGAGTATCAGAGGAAAATGTAACATTGGGCTGCTTCTCTGAAGGAAACCACACTCATATAGGTTTGCATTCGATGGAAGACAGGACCCTCAGCAAGTCCCTGAACTCTTCCATAACTCTGATGGACTTTAGTAATCCCTTGAAAAATTTTAACTCTCTACTTACTATTATTTTCTTTTCTTTTTTTTTTTTTTTCGTTTTAGGTGTTTTTTTTTAATATAATTTATTGTCAAGTTAGCTAACATACAGCATATACAGGGTGCTCTTGGCTTCGGGAGTAGATTCCTATGATTCATCGCTTACATACAACACCCAGTGCTCATCCCAGCAAGTGCCCTCCTCAATGCCCATCACCCATTTTCTCTTCCACCCCTGCACCTTCTCATCAACCTTCAATTTGTTCTCTGTAATTAAGAGTTTCTTATGGTTTCTTACTATTATTTTCGATCCTACAAGTCATACACAAAAATTGTATTAGAGAAAGCTAGAGTCTTCTTGTCTTAGGCCAGTGATACTTATATATTTATTTGTGTTTATATTTCAGAAAAGACAACAGACTCCTGCAGTAAGTTTCTTTCTTGTTTATTTCCTATTTGTGGAATATCTTTGTCTCTTCTGTATATCACCAGTCTCATGTCTATCATGTTTAAATATGAGCCCCAAAATGAGTTCAGAGTGGGCAACAGAAGAGATAAGTTTTAGTTTAACAAGGCATTTACTCAACTCCCTTCTCAAAATTCCACTGGAATGAAAACAAAGTGGAAAAAGCATATACACAAAGCCCAAGGAACATGGGGAAAGGAAATGCAAGCAATTTTAAGTGTTGAGAAAATTCTGAAAGCAGATTACTAACTTAAGAGAAAGAAGAAACCCTAATACAAGTAGTAGAGAAAGATAAGAAGAATGTCATTTCAAAATTCAGGAAAGGCTCAAATATTAAAGGCAAAAATATGGGATGGAATGGCCAATTAAAAGTCTTTATTTGATGGGGCGCCTGGGTGATTCAGTCAGTTAAGTGTCCGACTTCAGCTCAGGTCATGATCTCCTGGTCTGTGAGTTTGAGCCCCGCATCGGGCTCTGTGCTGACAGCTCAGAGCCTGGAGCCTGCTTCAAATTCTGTGTCTCCCTTTCTCTCTGCCCATCCCCTGTTCACGTTGTCTCTCTCTAAAATAAATTTTTTTAAAAAAGTCTTTATTTGAGTAGTTCCAATTCAAGATGGCAACATAGGAAGATCCTGAACTCACCCTCTCCCACAGAAACACATATACATGGAATGGTTTCCTCTGGAAAAAAAAAAAAAAAACTGGTGAAGTAACCCCCTCACCTAGGGTAAACGAGGGAAACCACATCAAAGTGGGTAGGAAAGGCTAAGGCACAATCCTGCCATATTCCCCACCCTGAGCTGCAATCCATAAATCAGGAAAGAACTCATAACCTGGAATTTCTCCCGGAGGTGCAAAGGATTTATACCCCACATCAGGCCCACCCACAGAACTTTTAAGACCACCACTTGAGACGAGCCCCCAAAATATCTGACTTTGAAAACCAAGGGGGCTCATCACGCCCACAAAACCCACAGGGCTCTGGAGAACCAAAGAATGGCCTTTAAAGGACCAGCCAAGATTCACCCTTCCCCCTCCAGGACCTAAGACTGAAGCAGCCGTTTTGAAATGTGCCCGGCCATTATGTGAAAGAGACTAATTTCTTAATTTTAAAGCATTGACCTAAAGTGCATGTGCCTGTTGGATACTCTCTGGGGATGGACACTGGTGCCTACAATCTTCCTATTCTCCTCCCATCTTGCTAAAGTCAGCGGGTACCATCTTCTTCCCATTTTTTCCTTTTCTTTCTTTCTATTTCTTTCTTCTTTTTTTTTTTGTTTATTTGTTTTTGAGAGAGAGAGAGAGAGAGGCAGAGTGTGAGCAGGGGAGGAGCAGAGAGAGAGGGAGACACAGAATCCGAAGCAGGCTCTAAGCTCTGAGCTGTCAGCACAAAGCCCAACGTGGGGCTCGGGGCTCGAACCCACAAACCGTGAGATCATGACCTGAGCTGAAGTCGGACACTTAAATGACTGAGCCATCCAGGCGCCCCTCTTACTTCTTTTTTTAAAAATGCTTACTTGTTTATTTTGAGACAGAGAGCACATGCACGGGCAGGGAAGGGGCAGAGAGAGACAGAGACAGAGAGAGAGACAGAGAGAGAGAGAGAATCCCCAGCAGGCTTCATGCTAACCACCTGGAGCCCCACGTGGGGCTCGATATCAGGAATCATGAGATCATGACCTGAGACGAAATCAAGAATCTGATGCTTACCAACTAAGCCACCCAGGAGCCCCTTTCTTCTTCTTTTTTTAATCTCTTTTTCTTTTTTCTTTTTATGACCCTCCCTTGGTCCCTTTTAGCCAATGGACACCATCTTTGCACTCTCCCTCTGGCACACTACAGTGCCAGTATCTACCAGAGGGGAGCTTCTACGCACATCTCATGCCTCAGTTTGTTTGTTTTTTTACCTAGTGACCCAGGTTTTGCGACTGCTGCCCAGAGGATGCCACTTGCTTGCCTGGCTCTGGAGACCATGGAGGCTTGCTTTCCTGGGTTCCATGAGACTTTAACAATTGGAGAAACAGCTTGAGGCAGACTACCAAGCCCAAGGCACTGCAGAGACAGCAGACTGAAATAATACCCCCAGTCCTTCCGAGAAAGAGACTTATTTGCTTGTTCACGAGCTTTGGCCTCAGGGACGTGCTCTAGTTTGATATACTTTAGGAGCCTACAGAGGTGCTCTCAGGGAATGGAGGCCAGTGGATATAATCTTTGTGCTTTCCCTCTGCCTTGCTCCAGCTCACTGGTATCTTACAGAAAGGAGCCTATACCCTTCTCTGGTACCCGGATATTTGTGGCTACAAGGGAACACTTCTACATCACCTGCCTTTGGGGACCAGCAGGGCCCATTCACACAAGTCCCACAGGGTTGTAACCAATGAAGAAAGGGCTCTTAAACAGCTACTACCTCCAAGGCAGAGCAACAAACTCAGGAGCTTCATCTTTCTGTGACAGATTGAGAGGGACAGGATGCTAGTTAAACATATATCTAAGAGGTGACTGTAAACCTTTCCTGAGACTTCAGCAGGTAAGCACTATCTTCAGAGTAGTAGCATCTCTCAGTTGGGAGCTCTTATATATGCCTAGTGTCCCTCTTTTTATATCTGGTGCCCTGGTTTTTGCATCCAGTGCCCAGGGGACACCTGTTTGTCACCTGGCTCTGAGGGCCAAGAGAGCTTGCCTTCCTGGGTCCCATGAGACTGTAACATTCAGAGATAGCTCTTGGTAGGCTATAAACCCAGTGTATTGCACGGACAGCACTGAAACACAACCCCAGCCTTTGTGTGAAAGAGGCCTATTTGCATGTCCTAGGGATTCAGACTTAGGGGTGGACATCACCTCTGGCACACATCTAGAGGCTACAGAGGCACTCTCAGGAAACTTAAGCCAGAGAATACCATCTCTGCAGTCTCCTTCTACCTCACTACACCTAACCATTATCTCCTACAAGGGAGCTTATACACTCCTCTAGACCAGTGATTTTCACAACTGCTGTCCAGGGGTCACCTCCAGATCACCTGGCTTTGGAAGTCTTGTAGTCCCACAAGACTGTACATAATTGCATTCATTAAAAGCTGCTCTGGGAGGGTCTGGCTTCCAATCAGCCTGACTCTAGGTGCTGACTGAGATCCTCCTCTTTGGGACACTGACTACTCTTGGCACACCCTCAACTACTGGGAGTTATTAAAAGTAAAATAGTCTGCTTGGACAATCATAAAGGCTTGAGAGACAACCAAGAGCCAAAGCAGGATAGAGTGATAAGGTTCATCTCCGGCACAAAAGGCAAACCTTTCAAGATTCTGAGAAGTAGCTAATGCCTAGAAACCAACACAGAGAGTCAAAGCAAAATGAAGAAAAAAAGAGGAATATGTTTCAAATGAAAGAAAAAAAAAAACCTCAGGGGGGAAAAAAGATAAAACCTCAGGAGAAAAAACAATGAAACAGAGACAGATAATTTACTTGATAAAGAGTTCAAAGTAATTCATAAAGATAGTCTCCAACCTTGAGAGAATGAATGAATAAAGTGAAAACTTCAGAGAGAAGACAGAACTAAAGAACACAATAACTGAACTGAAAAATACACTAGAGGGGTTCAAAAGCAGGTCAGATAAAGCAGAAGAAAGGAGCAGTCAACTCAGAGACAGGGCAGTGGAATTCAACCAATCAGAATAGCAAAAAGAAAAATAAGAATGAAAAAATATATATATTTGGATTTTATTTCTTAATCTAGTCTGAAAATACTTCCATTTAATGGAAATAATTAGACCATTTGCATGCAGTTAAATAGACCATTTGTTCATATATTTGTACTTTTTTTTTTTTTAATTTTTTTTTTCAACGTTTATTTATTTTTGGGACAGAGAGAGACAGAGCATGAACGGGGGAGGGGCAGAGAGAGAGGGAGACACAGAATCGGAAACAGGCTCCAGGCTCTGAGCCATCAGCCCAGAGCCTGACGCGGGGCTCGAACTCACGGACCGTGAGATTGTGACCTGGCTGAAGTCGGACGCTTAACCGACTGCGCCACCCAGGCGCCCCATGTACTTTTTAAATCATGTTGCTAACAGTTTACTAATGCTCTGTCTTGTTTCTTTTCTTTTTTGCCTTCTTTTGAAATGATTTGTTTTTATAATTCTATTTTCCTCATCTCATAGCATGTTAGCTACACATTATTTTACAATTCTTTTAGGGATTACCATAGAGATGACAACATTCATCCTTGTCTTATAAAACTTTAATATAAGTTACTACATTTAACACTGCAATTTAACAAGATGATTTAAAAGCTATAAGAACCTTTGAGGGGGCGCCTGGGTGGCTCAGTCATTTAAGCGTCCGACTTCGGCTCAGGTCACAATCTCGGAGTTCATGAGTTCAAGCCTTGTGCTGAGCTCTGTGCTGGCAGCTCAGAGGCTGGAGCCTGCTTTGGATTCCGTGTCTCCCTCTCTCTCTCTGTCCTTCCCACACTCGTGCTCTCTCTCTCTCTCTCTCTCTCTCTCTCTCTCTCTCTCTCTTCTCTCTCAAAAATAAGTAAACATTAAAAAGAAGAACATTTGAACACTCTTTTCTCTTACGTATCTGCGTTCCCTTCATTCTCGTTAAAACTGCATTTACTTTAACCCCTCGATATATCACCATCACCATCATCATCATCACATCATCATCATTTTAGTCAGTCACTATTTGCTTAAGTTCAGCCACATATTACTTTTCTGTTACCTTCATTCCATTCTGTATTTCCATCCTTCCATCAGACATTTTTACTTTTATTACCTCAACATTTCCTTTAGTGTTTTCCCCATTATCACTCTCATCCTTCTATGACTAAAATTTCTATTTGTTACACGACTTTGCCACACCCCATGTGTCTCCTATACTCTTTTCTGAGGTCTCTTGTGTCTTACACTTGTCACTTGCAGACACTCAGATCCCAGTGATACTTAGGTTCCCTGCCCCATAGACCTCCCACATGTGATCCACAACCAGGCAGCTTCTCCAAAGCCAGAATCTATCATTCCAGTCAGTCAACAGTGAGTCTTAACAATGTACATTATCAAGTGACTACACTGTTGCACTGTCCATGTTCTTTTGCCAGAAGCAAGTTCCAGGTTCTTCCCTCACTCAAGGGGAGGGCACTTAACAATGAATAGGTGACTGCTTAGGGGTCATCACAGAATTCTGCCTATCACAGGAAGGAAAAGGAGGTGAAATATTAAGTGGAAGAATAGGAAGGCCTCATCTTTCAGTTTAAAGTTAGTAGATACGATATAAAACTACAGTCGGGGTGCCTGGATGACTCAGTCGATTGAGCATCTGACTTCAGCTCAGGTCATGATCTCACGTCCATGGGTTCAAGCCCTGCATCAGGCTCTGTGCTGACAGCTAGGAGCCTGGAGCCTGCTTCAGATTCTGTGTATCCCTCACTCTCTGCCCCTCTCCTGCTTGTACTCTGTCTCTCTCACTCTCAAAAATAAACATTTTAAAAAATAAAAAATCAAAAACCTAAAGTCAAGAAATCACATTTTAAAAAAGCTATTTACTGCAGAAAGAGCCTACATTTAAATATGAAATAGATGTAATTCAGGAGAACAAATCTGATTGCAAATGGCTGAGGTGAGGAACAGATGCTTTTTGTTATAAGCATGCCACATTAGTGTTTTAAAATGTAGGTTTTATTATTATTCATGAATGGTAATGCCAATAGTAAAGATGAGAAATGACTGCATTGAAAACAGTTTGTTACTCACAGCTTCTCAGTGCCCATGAAGAGAGGGCATGCCATGCCAGGCAGGGCCACATGGGGAAGCACCAGGGTCATTCAGGGGGCATAAGGAGTGAGGGGGGAAGGTGGACAAGAGTCTTTACTATGGTTTTCAGGGGAGGAAATGAGCAAGATGTGGAAAGCAAGCTAAGCAGGTTTAGGAAAAATATAAAAGGCACAAACCTATAAAAAGTTGTGTAGGTTTGTTTGAATAATTTCAGCAGGCTGCAGGGTATTAGTTGCCACTAATTGTCTAAGTCCTGGCCTCCAGGAGATTAGGGCACACAAATAGTGGGCCAGGGTGTAAGAGCCCAATAAGGGAACAGGCTCTGGATTTGTTAGTTTGCAGATGAAAGTGTGCTGGCAGGAGAATTCATTTTAAGATCCTTAGGAATTGGCTAGACACAGAAGGGGCAGTTTTTCCACAGTCACCAAGTCCCCAGATGTCTAAGCATCAGAAATACAGAAAATAGAGAGGCATGATTAATACAATTAACCAGTTTTAAATTTTGAAAATATAGCACTTTGATTACAATTATTTAATGTATTAAATTAATTAATTAATAATTAAGTAAATGTATTAAATGTATTAATTAATAATACATCTGATTAAGTCAATGCTGCACTGTACTCACCATGAAAAGTCTATTGGAGAAACTAGTCTTTTTTGCAGGATCAGATAACAATTTTGTGTTTGTTTTGTGTTTCAGTTAAGACTCCAGAATCCAGTGGTAAGCAAATTTTCAAACTTTCACATGGGCTTCAGTCTCCCAGATAGAAAGAAGCCTTCCCCCTTTGCAGCTTGTCAAACTAAATTTACAGTTTTTTCGTTCCTCTAGACTAGATTAGAGAATGAAAATGTTAATCTCCTCTCAGGCAAATTACACTTAGGTTATTATTTATATTCTAGGAAAGACCCTGGACCTATCAAGGTCTTTCTGTTTCTAATCTGTAGGCTCCCTTCTAGAGTTTGGTTAAATGGCTAAGAAAATTATAAGCATCACAAACCTGTAAAACCATCTAGGAAAACAAGAAATACTGCAAAAACTAACTGCAGAGAAAAGAAAAATTTACACAGAAAAGCTGGTATATAACACAGCTTTAAAGATTACTTACATGGGCATGATATTAATAACATATTAATATATTCTTTAAATGTGACATGTTCTATTTGTTGGAGAAATAGGAAAAGGAGAAAGAAGGGGGAAAAGGGTAGAAAAAGAAGTGAAACCTTGGTTCCCACAAGAGGAAACTAGTGTACCTTGTCCAAATTGGAGAAATCATAAAATACTAGGTAGGGATTCTAGAACCAAATATTTGTCAACAGCTTCCTCCCCTTAACACAGCAATCGTGAAAAGGAAACTGAGGATAAGATTTGATGGGCCAGAAGCCTAGTGTTTTAATTTATGTGAATTTAATTTACATAAAACAATTTGACTTTAAATATAAGTACATATATTGATACATTAAAAATTAAACTTAGATGCAACTCATATAAATTTCACATTCTAGTGCATACCTTTATAAAGATATAAAGCAAAATTAATCTCCTTCTAATGAGCAAACACCACCTAACACTTATTTGCCATTCTGTTTCAGTTATGTCTTCCAAATGTGTCAATAAGTTGATTTTCAAATACCATGTGCATTTATTACCAACTTACATGGGGGTCTTGCATTCTCTGGCTGTTGTCATGTCTACCATTGTAAATTCTTATTTTAGAGAAACAAAGAAAATGGCAATCTCATCTCTAATTAGCTAAATGTTTGTTGTGTTTGTTTTCCCGGAAACAGCTCAGAACAAAGCAGTAAGCTCCTTTTCTGTCCCTTATCTCTAGTATGCTTGGTTTCTTAGAAAGAGGTATTTTTTCTCCAGAAATTGAGTGTAACAGTCTTATCAAGACATTCATTAAAAAAATATAATTGTGAGACTGAAGTTACACATGAAAATTTGAAAAACTTAATTTTCCTTCCTGAATTCTGAAATCACACTACATTGAAAGTATAGTTTTGAAAGGCAAAACTTAGAAGTCTAAAAAAGTGACATAAACCATAGGTAGATGAAAATTTAAAACAAATGTTAAAGCATTGGGATGCCTGGGTGGCTCAGTCGGTTGAGCGGCCAACTTCGACTCAGGTCATGATCTCGCGGTTTATGAGTTCAAGCCCCGCATAGTGCTTTGTGCTGACAACTGGGAGCCTGGAGCCTGCTTCGGATTCTGTGTCTCCCCCTCTCTCTGCCCCTCCCCTGCTCATACTCTGTCTCTCTGTCTCTCAATAATAAAAACGTTAAAAAAAAGTGTTAAAGTGTAAACAGCTAGATTAGTTATTACTTATATATGATACACAAAAAACTTATAGATGATATACAAAACACCAATCCTCAGTAAATTCAAGAGGCCTAATCATAACAGCACAAACCAGACTGACCCAGGATTATCAGGTACCAGGTAAAATTTAAGCCAGAGATGTAAAGATGTGGCTAAGGAAAGGATAATTTTGAAAATATTGTTTAAGTAGATCTATATAAATCATCTCCTCCACCAGGCTTCCACTCTGGTACCTATAACATACCAGAGTAGAAGAAAAGGGGTTAATCCTAAGGACAGGTTGAATCAAAGGAACTCTGGCTACAAGGCCTCCATGTACAGGTAAAAACAGAGAAACATCCTGATAACAGAAAACAAAATGTACTAAAAGAACTTTGACAGTTTTATTGTCCATACCTAAGGAGGATACATGACTCTTCAAAGGAGAAAATGAACTACCCTAGAAGAAAGACCTACAGATTCTGATATTGGGGGTTATCCAGAGAAAGCCAACTGATTTGGGTGACAATCATTATCCATGCGCACATGATCAGCTATTTAGAATTAAATCCTTCAATATGAATGGACTTCCAATGATCACTAGATACTGCAGAACAGACTCTACCTTAAAAATGAAGAATGAATTATACAGAATATAGGTAATTAGAGGCAACCAAGAAAATTCAGCAAAACAGTGAAAAGATTTTTTAAAGCATTTTAGACACCTAAGCAGATACTGATCTTGGAAAAAGGGCAGGATGATATAAAAAAGTGGCACTCAGAGAACAAAAATGAGCTACAGAATATTAAAAATATAAGCAGTTGACTTAATAATATTCTGTAAAATGGTTGGAATATAATGTCAAAAGAAACTTCCAGAAAACAAAATGAAGCAAAAAAATATTTTTAAAGCAGAAAATAGAAATAAAAAGAAAATTAAAAAAAAATCAGTTCAAGAGGATGTACTGCACAATAATAGAAGTGCCAGACAAGAGATTTTTTTTTTTAATGGTGGGAAGAAAAAAGGAAAAACAGGTATGAGAAAATCACCTTGATTTTAATACCACAAGAATCAAAATTGAAAAAGCCCACTAAGGTCCCTGAACAATGAACAGTGAAGACAAGGCACACATCAAATTACAGCATGTGTTGTCAAAATATGCTAGGAATGAAGAAAAATTGATACATACAAAAGAGCAATCAGAATGGCATCGTATTTCTCAAGAGTAACCACGAAATCTAGAAAACAATGGAGCAAATGCTTCTCAATTCTAAAAGACTCCCAACGGGTTAATCTGAACCCCCAAGAAATCTATCAAGCAAATATAAACATTGAATGATTTATGGTCTCAAAATTTTCATCTTCCATGCATTCCTTCTTCAGGAAAAACTGGAGAATATACTCCATCAAAACAAACAATGTAAACCACGGAAGAAGAAATCAAGAAATCTAAAAACATGCAATTTAGTACAGAAGGTCAAAATGTAGATTCCCAATTGTTATGGTCTTTTGATGTCAAATAGGCTAGGGATAATCCCAGTTCTTCAAACACTACTCTAGGTGTTGCTGTAAAGATACTTTGTAGATATGATTAAAGCCTGTAATCGGGTTGGCTTTAAATAAGAGAGACTATCCTAGATAATCTGGGTGGCCCTGATTCAATCAGTTGGATGGCCTTTAAGAGCACAGCTGAATGACAGCCAAAGCAGGAATCAGAACAGTCTGACTCTCACAGATCTAAGACCTTGGCTAGTTGATAATGGTGTCCCTAGAATAGAAACGGACAGTTTTCTGAATTCTTACGTTATCTATATTAACGTAAGAGTTCTAGGTCTAGCGAATAGAAGTCCAACTTGAATCACTAAAGTGCAAAGCTCCTCAATGAGTTCTCAGACAGGAGCCAGTTTGCAGATCTAGAATTCAGAGAATGAAGTGGAGACCAGATCCCCTTGAGGACAGACCTTGCTATATTGCCAAGTGTTTAATATTAATCTTTCCCCAAGCCTTTCACAAAGGGACCTAGGGCCAATTTCCAGAAATACTCTATATTAGGGAAAGGGAAATAATCACTTTTCAGGGATTACTGTCCACTAGCTCTGAACTGACACTAATTCTTAAAGACCCAAAACATCACTATGGTCCATCAGTCAGAGTAGGGGCTTATGAAGGTAAGGGATTAATGGATTTTAGCTCAGGTCTATCTCACAGTGGGACCAATGGGTCCCCAAATCCATCCCATGGTTATTTATCCAATTTCAGAATGCACAATGAGAATAGATATATTTAAAAACTTGTCAGAATTACAATATTGTTTCCTGTGGAGTAAGGACTATTATGCTAGCAATGGCCAAGTGGAACCTACTACAACTGCTCACTGTACCTAGGGAAATGGTAAACCAAAGGCAGTACCACATTTCCAGAGGATAGCAGTCATTGTTGCCACCGCCAAAAACTTGATCCTCATTTAACTCACCTATTTGGCCTATGCAGAAAATTAACAGGTCTTGAAAAATGGAAGTAGATTATCATAAATTTAATCAAATAATGACTCAAACTGCAATGCTGTTCCAGTTATGGTTTCATTGCTTGAACAAACCAACACATCCCTGTTACCATGCAGCTACCAAACTGCCAGGTAATTCTTTTTCTCTATACTTCTTAGTAAGGACCACCTGAGGCAGTTTGCTTTCAGTTGACAAGATAATCAATATGCTTACACTGTCCTACTTCAGTTCATGTCAACTCTACAGCCCTGCATTATAATTTAGTCTGCAGGAACTGTCATCACTTTTCCCTTCTATAATGTAGTTCGTTATATTGGTGACACCATGCTGACTAGACCTGGCAAATGAGGGGAAGCAACTACTGTAGATAAAACATAAGTAGGTCAGAAGTAGAAAATGAATCCAACAGTAATTCAGGGGCCTTCCATCTCAGTAAAATTTGATGGGGTGCAGCATTGTGGGGCATGTCAAGATAGATCTTCCATGGCAAGGGCTAAGTTGTTGCCTCTGGACCCTCCTACCAATGGGAAAAAAACAAACAGAACAGAATGCCTAGTGGCCCTCTTTGTACTTCAAAGGCAACCTGATACCCATTTGAGTGGGCTACTTCAGCTCATTTACAGAGTGATCTGAAAAGCTGCTAGTTTTGAGTGGGCTCCAGAACAAGTAAAGGCGAAGCGACAGATTCAGGCAACTTGCACAGGGAACATGTCATGCAAGTTGCTCAGCCACTTAGGCTGTATGATCCAGCAGATATGATGTGCTTGATGTGGTAGTGGTAGTTAGTGGTGGAAAATGCTGTTTGGAGCCTTTGGCAAGCCCTTAGGATTTTAAAGTAAATATCTGCCATCCTCTGCAAGTAACTATTCTCATTTTGAGGAAAAGCTTTTGGATTGCCACTAAATCTTGGTAGAGACTGAATATTTAACCAAGGGCTACCAAGGTGCCATGAGACCCAAGCTGCCAATCATGAACTGGCTGTTTGTTGTCTGAACCACCAAGCCATAAAGTTGGACATGCACAATGGCCCTATATCCCCTTTCTGAGACATATTTGAAGGCACATGAAGGGAAGTCCTTCCAGTGGGCAGAACTTCGAGCAGTACACCTGATTGTTTAATTTGTCTGAAAAGGGAAATAGCCAGATATAAGAGTCTATGTAAATTCGTAGGCTGTGGCCAATGGTTTGGCTGGATGATCAGGGATTTGGAAGGAACACTGGGAAACGGATAACAAAGAAGTGTGAGAACGAAGTATGTGGATAGATGTCTCTGAATGGGAAAATAATATAAAAAGATTTATGGCCCATGTGAATGATCACAAGAGTAACCTCATCAGACAAGGGATCTTAATAAAATGGATAGAGTGAACCATTCTGTGGATACCAGTTATCCTTTTTTGCCCAGTAGGATCATGAACAAAGGGATCATGATGGCAGGTTATGCATGGACTCAGCAACATGGATGTTTCCTCACCAAGGCCAACCTAGCTATAGCCACTGCCAGCTGCACAATTTGCCAGTAGGAGAAAATAGCACTGAGGCCATAATATGACAACATGCTATGGGGGGTTAGCCAGCTACCTGGTGGCATGTTAAATGCCCTGGACCGCTTACATCATGGAAGGAGTAGCACTTTGTTCTTACTGGAATAGATAACCGCTCTGGATATGGTTTGTCCTTCTCTGTATGCAAAACACCAACAGTGGATTTTCAAAATGTCTTATCCACCACCATGGTTACCACACAGCATTGCTTCTGATCGAGAAACTCACTTTACAGCAAATGATGTCTAACAATGGGCCCCTTCTGAGGGAAGTCACTTGTCCTTTCATGTTTCCCATCATCTTAATGCAGCTGGCTTGACAGAGGCGTTTAAGGTATTTGAGGATTCAGTTACAGTGCCAACTAGATGACAATACCTGGTCTGGCTGAGGTAATGTCCTGTAGGATGTTGTACATACTCTAAATCACTGTCCAATATACAGCGAGGAATTAAATGGAATTGGCTTCACTGACTATTAGTCCTAGTGATCCACGAGCAAAAAGTTTGCCTTCCATCACCATGAACTTGGGCTTTGTTAGTCTAGAGATCATAGATCCAAAGGAAAAAATGCTTCCACAAGGATACAACAATTCCACCGAACTGGAACTAGAGAATACCAACTAGCTACTTTGGGTTCCTCGTGCCTTTGAATCAAAAAGCAAACAAACGGATTATTTACTTTGGCTGGAGTGACCAATCCCAATTACCAAGGGGGAACCGGGCTGCTACAATGCAATGGCGGTAAAAAGATCTCTTATAGGTATCTCTTAGTATTACTATACCCTCTGATTTAAGTCAGTGGAATACTAAAACAACTCCATGCAAGCAAGACTGATAATGGCCCAGAACTCTCAAAATGAAAATTTGGGTCACCCGGCCAGGAAAAGAACAAAGACCATTTGAACTGTTTGCTGAAGGCAAAGAAAATATGGAATCAGTGGTGGAATAAGGTAGTTATCAATACCCACAATAACTACAACCACGTAACCAGTTGCAGAAACAAGGATTATGAGTATTTTTTCCTCATTTTTTATGTTTATTTATATACACATTAACCAAGTATTTTTATTTTTTATCTTATCCACTTAACATCTAATACAAGATAGATTAACAAAGTTAAGTTAATTTCACAGAATTTACTATCAAAGAAGAGTGAACTACACCCAAGGACCTTGCACACTCTTCTGGGGAAAACTGAGCATGTTTTTGGTTGTATGCAAGTTGTATCATGTGAACTGGAAATATAACCTTGTTATTATCTTTAGTAGGAGATTAAGTATAGTTTAAGGTAATGTGTATTGGTGCTAAAATGACAAGGAGTGGACTGCAATTGTCTTTTGAGGCTTCAGTCCCAAATTATTCAAATATGAAGCGAAGTATTGCTGGGAAAGTATTTTGTAGATGTGGTTCAAGTTCATAATCTAATTCCAAGTAAATCTGAGTGGGCCTGATTCAATCAGCTGAAAAGCCCTAAGAGTCCATCTGAGGCTTCCCTAATGAAAAAGAAATTCCCCAGTGGACAACAATCTCAGGCTGAGCTTAAGTATTTCAGCCACCCCAGCAGATGGCTTAGCTTTAAATTTTCAGAATTGTCAAGCCAGCCCACACAGTCACATAAACCAATGGCTTACAATAAGGCTCTAACACACACACACATATAAATACACACACAGATATGCACACACACTGCAGAATATTACTCAGCCATGAAAAAGAATGAAATCTTGCCATTTGCAACAAAATGGATGGATCTAGAGGGTAAAATGCTAAGCAAAGTAAGTCAGAGAAAGAAAGGCAAATACCATATGGTTTCACTCATATGGAATTTAAGAAGCAAAACAAACAAACAAAAACAGAGAGACAAACCAAAAACAAAAACAAAAACAAAAACAAAAACTCTTACATACAGAGAACGAACTGATGGTTGCCATAAGGCAGGTGGGTGGGTGGGTGGATGGCTGAAACAAACAAAGAGGATTAAACTACACTTAATAGCACTGAGAAATATACAGAATTGTTGAATCACTGTATTGTACACTTGAAACTAATGTAACACTGCATGTTAAGTGTATGTCACTAAAAGAAGAAAGAAAGAAAGTGCGCATTTTATTCTCTTTCCTTCAGAAATCCACTAAAATGACTGACAAAGAATAATAAAAGGCATAAACATGAAAAAATGCTCAACGAAGTCTCCCAAAATATCAAGAATCAACTGGCGAGAAAAGAAAACTTCGAGTAGGAAAGCTCTTATAATACATTACTCAATAATGAACATTATTTACATGGTCAACATTATGTGCATAGTTATATTGCTAACACAATATACTGATTTACCATAAAAACTGAGCCAGGCTTATTGGATAAATAGGGAGAGGGGAAGTGAATTGAGAAAGGGTATAAAAGGAGGTAAATACTTACTGCCTGTAGTTGAAATCCAACATCCATTATCCAAATTTGAGGAATCATGAAGTATCATACAGACATTGTATAACTGAATATTAGTTCTAGAGCCCCCGGCCCAGTTAAGTGTAAGTTAAAAGGAAACAGGAAGTAAGAAGGGATGGGTCAGAGAACTGTTGGTTTTATTTACATTAAGTAATTTGACTTTTAAAATAATTACATGTACTTTGATATAAAAGAAATTTAAAAATTCATGTAAATTTTGCATTCTACAGATTGATTTTAGAAAGATATTAAGGAAAGCTAATCTTCTAATAGACAATCAATGTATATTTTCATTTTCTATTTCAGTTGTGACTTCAAAACTTGTCAGTTAGTTCTTTCAAATCTCAGATATTCTATGCTGTCATAACATCTTACAAGAGATTCTTGTATATTTTGGCTATCATCCTTAATAGCTTTGTAAATTTGCTGTTTAGAGAATTAGAGAAAAACAGTAATAACATCTTTAAGTTAGCCCATATGTTTGTTTTTGTTTGTTTCTGTAGAGACGATCTCAGGACAAACAGGTAAGGTCCTTTTCTATCTCTTATTGCTAGTATACTTTGGTATCTAAGGAATGGAAAAAATTTTTGCTCTGAGAGCCACTGTCATAACAGTTTAAACCCATCATTGTAAGTATTACTGGGGTACTGAAAAACTTCATTTTCCTCCATGCACTCTTGGAAACACATTCAATTGAAAGAAAATATTTTTTAAGGCAAAACTATGATATCTAAGAAATAGCAACAGAAACAAGCAGATGAAAATTTGAAACAAAACTATTACAGCTGAAGAGCAGACAGATGAGTAATAATTAAACTATCCACAAAACATGAATCCTAAGCAAATTCAAGAGGGCTAAAGGTAGACAGTAGAATGAGAAGGCTCAGGATTTCCTGGGACCAGGTAACATTTCAGTCAAGCATGTTAAGGTGGATATTAAGACTATCCACCTATTAAGAAGGTGGATGATCAGCTGGTAATATGTTAAAATAACTCTATAAAATCATCTCTTCCATTCCTCTCAATCAAGCTTCTACTTTGGTCCCCTGCAGAGGAGAAGAAAAATGGTGTATGCTCAAGAGAGGTTAGAGCAAAGGAACCCTGGATACAGGGAGTTTCTATACATTTAAAATCAGGATGATATCTGACAACAGAGGGACAAAGTAAGAGCCAGGTCCTACTCAGAATGTACTCAGAATGTACTCAGAAAACTCAGAAAGTATAGATAACCCATGTTTGGAGAAAATGAACTACCACAGGGAAAAGACTGATTCTTTTTTTTTTAATGTTTATTTATTTTTGAGAGAGATATAGCGTGACAGGGGAGGGACAGACAGAGAGGGGGACAGAGGATCTGAAGTGGGCTCTGTGCTGACAGCACAGAGCCAGATGCGGGTCTCAAACTCATAAACCATGAAATCGTGACCTGAGCCAAAGTCAGATGCTTAACCGACTGAGCCACCCAGGTGCCCCAAAACTGACTGATTCTTATATGAAGGGTTGTTCAGAGAAATCTAACTAGCCCAGGTGGTGATCTGCAGCCATGAGCACATTTAATATAAATGGACTCCCAAGGATCATAAGACTCTGTAAGACAGACTTTAAACCAAAAGACCAAAATTAAGCCATCATAAAATAAATAGGAAATCAGGGAAATCAAGAAAGTTTGGAGAAAAATGTTGACCTAAAAATATATTTAAGATACATGAGATAATTCGCTCATAAATCAAGAGTAAGGTGATATAAAGTACATTCAAGGAAAAAGAGAGGTAGGATATTAAAGGTAAAAGTGACACAATAATCTATAAAATGGCTGTAACATGATACACATATTTTTAAAAGAGCTTCTGGTGGGTTGGTGAACACAAGGAAGAATCGCAGGAAGAGCAGTGGGCCCCTTCCCACACACCTTGCCCTGCATGTCTCTTTCATCCAGACATCATCTCCATTCAATGGGGACAAGCACCAGCAGATACAATTTCATTACAGAGGATACTACAAGACTGGTAACTCCTTGAGGGAATAGATTTTTCTTCAATTCCAAGTGGCTACTAGTAGGGAGGAGAGTAGTGTGGATAAGATTTCTTAACATGTACCTGAAAAATCCTTTTAGCCAGCATTGTTATTAAGAGAAAAAAATCCGAAATTAACATTGCCTCGGCAAATCTGTGACATAACAAAGGAGCAGTCTTTGGTAACAAAACAAAACAAAACAAAACAACACAACACAAAACGTCCAGAGAGGCAAATGAAATAAAACACAGAAGATGGGAATAAAACAAAGTTATGGCTCCAAAAGATCTGTTCTTCTTTAACAGGAGAGCAGGACATTTGTGAATCAACAACAGAGTGGTATGAAAAGCATATTAGAAGAAAACAAGAGGTGTAGGATATTAAAAATATGAAAGAACTAAATAGTAATATTCCGTACAATGCTTGGAAAATGATGTCAGTAAAATTCTACAAAGTCAACTGAATAAAAAAAAAACCAGACAGAAAATAGGAATTAAGAGAAAAGAAAAGAACAATTTAGGAAGATTTACTCCACATTAACAAAAGTACCAGTCATAGAGCAAACATTTTTTTGATCAAAACAAACCATTTTTGTTGGGGGTTGGGGAGAGAAAGTCACCCAGATTTTCATACCATGAAAGTTAAAATTGAAAGAGTCCACCAGGGCTCTTCACAATAAGTGGGGAAAGGCACACACCAAGACATCGCATCATGTATTTTTGGAACACTGAAAATAAAGAAAAGTTGACAAACACCAGGGATCAGGATTCAGAATGGCATCAGATTGCTCAATAGCAACAGTCAAAATTAGAAAACAAGGGACCACTGTTTTCAAATTCCAATGTAAATAATTCCAATGGAGAATTCTGTATCCCCCATAATCTTATCAAACAAATGTGGTCAAATGGTGTTATTTTCATAAATGCAAGGTCATAAAATTTTCATCTCCCATGGCCTCCTTATTCAGAAGAAACAGGTGAATGTACTCCATGAAAACAAAGATATAATCCAAGGAAGAGAAACTCAAGAGATCCAAAACACATGCAATTCAATACAAAGGTTAAATTGTGTCTTCCCAGCTCATTAGTGACAAAAATCCCAAAAATGACTATTATTCTGCAAAAGATTGAACAGTCCTGTTGAAATACTGAGAAATTTATGGAAGATGTCTTTGCAAGACAAGAAACTGGACAGATGCTCAGATGTGTTTCAACAAATTAAAAGACTATACACTTCAGGCATTAATTTTGGAGCTACATTAGTGATTACTGCAAAGAAAATTAAATGAAAAAATAAAAGAATATAAATTCTCGGTAATGCTAAAACTTTTTGAAGAGCTGAAGTTCTTTACTGATAAGTTGGTGGCACTTTAATACTATTTATCTGGTTACAGTACGCAAACACAGAACAATGATTTTTAGCAGAAGTTGTGATATGCAAAATGAGAAAAGTGAAGCATATGGTGTAGTAGGTTCAAAAAATAGAGCTACATGGCATCATGTAGAACCTACTGAGATGTCTCATTTTTCACTCCTAATACTGGTAAATTTGTGTTCTCTTTTTAGCATTCTTGCCAGTGGGTTAATACCTTCTTTAGTCATCTTTCAAAGAACCAATTTTGGGCCAAAAGAAAATATTGAGAATAAATTAAAGCATATCAGAGTAATACCAGTTACAGAGAAAAGATCAAACATCTGCATAATTGATATGCCAGAGGAGAAAAGAGAAAGAACAGGGACCAGGGAATACTGTAAGAAGGAATTTCCCAATACCAGAAAGATATGCTACCACATCTGGTAAAAATCACTATAAACTCCAAACTAGATAAATTTAAAAACAAAATAAGATCTAGGATACCAGAATAATACCACTAAGAAAGTTAAAAAGCCGGTCTTAAAACCTTCAGAGTATACCTTCAGAGATAAACCATAAGATTGAGAGCTCTCTCCTCAACAGTAACCAGAATAAAAGAAAATGAAACCTTCAACATACTGAAAGAAAAAAACTGCCAACATTTAATTACATACAAAACCTAAATATTGTTAATATGAAGCTGAAATAAAAGCAATTCCAGGCCAAAAAAAAAAGTAAAATTAATTACAAAATTCCTTCTAAATCTCCTAGATTAAAGTTCCAAAACTGCTGTAAGGAATATCAAACCTGAAAAGGTAAATACACAATCTGAATAACTACTGACTGCAAAACAATAACATCCTGAGGGTTTTTAACATAGATGCTGTTTATATTTGTGTGTAATTAAAATAAATGAGTAATAACATATAAGCAGAGACAAGGATAAATAAAGTGTGCTTGTTTTCTACAGAGATAAAAATACTAATTTTATCGGACTTTGATAAACCAAGGTTACAGTTTGTACTGTCTATAGTAACAACTAGAAAAATACTACAGTAATATAAAATATAAAGCTAAAGAGGCAGAAAATGATAAAATTAGTCCACCAGTAAAAGAAGAGAAGACAGGAAAGAGGAGGAATTAACCAGTAAGGGAGGGAGGGAACAAAGCTGGGGAAGGAGAGAGAAATATTACAGGTATTATGGATGGAAAGCATGTAGTAAGATGGTTTTAAAGTCAATTATACCAATAATTCCTTGAATTACAAATGGATCAACTGATTCCATTTAAAACACAAGGATAATCAGACTGGATTAAAACACATATTTACAAGAGACAAATCTAAAATATGAGGATGGCAAAAGGTTAAATTTAAAAGATGGAAAATACCACAGAAACTCGAATCTAAAGAGAGTAGTTATTGATATATTAATTTCAGGAATCTAAGGCAAAAAGCATTAGCGATTAAGATAAACATTACACGATAATAGGTTCAACTGGCCAGAAAAATACAGCAATTCTAAACTTGTATACCAGGGGACCCTTGAACACCTGCAGACCCTGCGCGGCAGAAAATCTGGTTCTGACTTTTGACTCCCTAAAAACTCAATAACCTGTTGAGCTGCAGCCTCATTGATAACATAAATAATCAAACACATATTTTGTATACTCCATATTATATACTATATTCTTACAACAAAAGTAAGCTAGAGCAAAGAAAATGTTATTAAGTAAACCAGAAGGAAGAGAAAAACGTGTACAATACTGTACCCTAAAAAATCCGGAATAGAGCCACGGCAGGCGAGGAGCAGAGCCGCTGCCAAACCACGAGGCCAGAAACAGCCAACTCCTGGGCCTCCCTGGGAACCTCGCTCGGAGCCCCACCTACCAGGCGAGGGCAGAGCAGAGGCTCAGCGGGCGGCGTGGCAGCAGTAAACCAGCGGCGATGAAGGCACTCATCGCCCCCCCCCCGCCCCCCCTCCCCCCCCGCGCCCAGAAGGCCCGCCCTGCAGCCGGCGCCGAGCTGGCCCCGCCCCTCGCTGCGCCTCTCCCGCCGCCACAGCGCCAGCGACCCGGGTGACCCTGGTGGCCACGCTCCCAGGGAGAGGGCCGGGATAGGCGCCGCAAGCGGCCGAGGCTCAGCTTGGAGGGCGCCGCCACGCCGTCGCTGGACGTCTTGCATTACCGAGACTGGTGAAGCGCACAGGAGGCTACCACTACGGAGCCGTCCTCTGAAATTTTGGCCTCAGCGCACCTGGACACCTTCACTGCAACTGCAGGATTTGCGAGAAGCAGGATACACACTTCATTGTCCCAGCTCCTGAAGGGGAGCCCGGATGGTAACTACATACACAGTCGGCACTCTCAAAGCGCAGCACACCTTCTGTGTAACAGATGTGACGTTCAGAGCTTTTGCACTCACCACTCAGACCCTGGAGGTTTCCCAGTCGCCGCACAACGCCAGATGGGGGCACCACCCAGAGTGTGGTCGTTGAGAAATTCAATAGTAGAAACTGGGAGAATACAGAAAGGGCCACAAGACCATGAAGCTCATGTCTAAACAATGAGCTCCTGCTTCTCCTTTACTGAAAAGGAGGAATAATTAGGACCAACAGCTTTGATGTCCACACGGCACCTCGGTGGTGCTCATCCATGTGGCTGACCCAGACTTCTGGTGCCATTGGCCCATTGCCGTCTCAATTTCTACACTTTGCGCCAGCTATCAGTTTCTTTAGGCAGCTCTTTGTCCTTCCTCAGCCCAAATTTAGACGGTAGGCTAGTTGACATACTTCTTTCTCTTCCCAACTTTTGTGTGATCTTTTAGAAAAATAAATATTTTTAACAATAGCAAAAAAAAAAAAATCCATGTGCAAGTGGACCCCTTGTAGTTCAAACATGTGTTGTTCAAGACTCAACTGTATATGTAATAGCTTAGTCTCATATATAAAGCAAATCATGAAAGCATAAAAAGAGAGCAATCCACAATCATTTGGGAGATTTATATGTTTTCCTTTCACTGACTGATAAAATGTGTACACCTAGGCACAAACAGAATAGGAAAGATTTTAACATGATTAACAGATTTGATACTGTAAGTGTATATAAAATCTTACATCCTACAACAGCAGAAGGTATATGATTTTCAAATAGAAACAGAACATTAAAAAAATGACCATACGAGGGCGCCTGGGTGGCGCAGTCGGTTAAGCGTCCGACTTCAGCCAGGTCATGATCTCGCGGTCGGTGAGTTCGAGCCCCGCGTCAGGCTCTTGGCTGATGGCTCAGAGCCTGGAGCCTGTTTCCGATTCTGTGTCTCCCTCTCTCTCTGCCCCTCCCCCATTCATGCTCTGTCTCTCTCTGTCCCAAAAATAAATAAACGTTGAAAAAAAATTTTTTTTAAAAAAATGACCATACGCTACACTATAGATGAAGTCTCAACAATTTTCAGAGCAAAAATTACAAAGTATTTTTTCTCTTACATATGTCACCAACTTAGATTTATTCTAATAATCCAAGATTGCTTTATCATCCAATATCAATCAATGTGATTCACCACATATGTTAAATAGAATAATACTCCCCCTTACCCCAAACACGTCCATGTCCTGATCTCTGGAACCCCTATGATACCTTGTATGGCAAAAAGGACTTTACAGATGTGATTCATTTGGGATCTTGAGATGGGAAGATTAGCCTGAGTTATCCAGCTGGGCCCAATGTAATCACAAGAATCCTTATAAGAGGGAGGCAGGAGGATCAGAGTCAGAGAAGAGGCACAGAATGATGCACTTTGAACATAGAAGGGGCCATGAGACAAGGAAAGCAAGTAGTCTCTAGAAGCTAGAGAAAGCAAGGAAACAGATTCTCCCCTAGAGTCCCCAGAAGAACACAGCCCTGTCAATGACATGATTGTGGCCCACTAAGCCTGACTTTGGAGTCACAACCTCAGGGTTGTTAAGTCACTAAATTTGTGGCAATTTGTTACAGAAGCAGTAAGAAACCAATACACCACAGATTGGTGTATTGGGGGGGAAAAAAAAACTTGTTTAGTAAACCAGAAATAGAAGAGGACTTCCTTAATCTGTAAAGGCTTCTCAAAAAACTTCAGGCAATCTTATATTTAATTTCAAAAACTTTTAAGTTCTTCTCAGAAATAAAAAACAAGGATGCCCAGTATTATCTCTTCTAACCAAGTAGACCTGGAGGTCTGAACCATTCAATGAGATTTTTTTAATGAAATATAAAGCATTGACATTTGAAAGAAAAAAAAATCAACCTCCTTTTTTCAGACAATATGATTATGCATATAAGAAATCCAAAAGATTCCACAGATAAATTTTTAGAATGAATAAGACAGTTTAACAATGTTGCTAAATACAAAGTCATTATCAACAAACTACTATTTTTATACACATGTAAAGAAAAATTAGAAAATGAAATTTTAAGAAATAATACCATGTATAGTAGCATCAAAGTAATAAATACCTAGACGTGAATCTAATAAAAGATGTGCATAGCCTCTACATAGAAAACTACAACACTTCACTAAGAGAAATTAAAGAAGACTTAAATAAATAGTAGTCCTATTCATCAATTGGAAAACTCCGTATTATAAAAATGATAATATTTCAAAGCATAAACTCTAGATTCAAGGTAATCAAAAACCAAAGAAGTTTGGTTTTGTCAAAAATTATGGATTCTAAAACATACTTATCAAAAAGTATCAGTTAAGGGGAAGCAAAGAATCAAGGAGTACAAGACTTAAAGAAAAGCAAGCAGGAAAACTTAGATTCTATCAGGTATTGTCTTATTATAAAGCAACTGTAATTAAAACAGACTAATATTGGGGTGAAGACAGACAAATGGATCAGGGGAACAGAAATGTGGATTGAGAAACAATTCCATGAATAACTGAAAACAATTTTATGAATAAGGTGTTGCCTCATAGTATTGAGACAAGGAAAGTCTTTTTCCAATAAATAGTACTGGATCAATTTAATATCAATAGGGAAAATAAACCTTGACTCCTCATTAATGTAACTAACTTGTCTCATTTGCTCTGAACTTTTCTGGTTTGGCACTGAAAGTTTTGCATCCTAGGAATTCCATTCAGTGCCTGGCTAACTGGGATGGTCACTCAATCTGTAAGTCACATCATACACAAAATCCATTCTAGCCAGATTAGCTCTAAATGTGAAAAGTGAAACAAAAATGCTTACAGAAGGATTACATAGAATAGCTTGATGACCTTAGGTTAGGTAAGAGCAGAAGACAAAAATCAGTAACCCTAAAAAAGTGATGTTGATATATATTAAAAGTAAGAACTGTTCATCAAAAAGCATTTCCACAGTTAAAGGGGAAGACACAGAGTTGGAGAAAATATGTATAACCCATACACCTGAAAATGCACCAATATCCACAAAACAAAGGATTCTATAAATCAGTATGAAAAGGATAAATAGCTCAATAGAAAAATCACCAAGAGGTTTGAAAATGTACTTTACTAAAAGGAATATGGAAATGGTCTCAAGAAAATAAATGAAATAAAGCATATAAAAAGGAGAGGTGCTTAGTAGCTTAGCCATCAGGAAAATACAAATATTGATCACAATGAGATACCTTACACACTTACGAGGATGGCTACAATTAAAAAGATGAACAATTTCATGTGTTGCTGAGAATAGGAAGCAGTAGAAACTACTGCTAATGGGAGTATAACTGATATATTTATTTTGGGGGGAAAAAAGGTATGATACTATACACTAAAGTTAAACCACTTTATGACTAAGAAACTCTACTCCTAGATTTATCCAAAGCTTATTAGCTATATACATTGCACACCAAGATAAATGGGCAGAAATGATCAAAGTAGCATTATTCCTAATAGTCAAGTACTAAAAATAAGCCAGGGTTGCCTGGGTGGCTGAGTAGGTTAAATCACCAACTCTTGATTTCGGCTCAGGTCATGATTTGTGGTTGGTGGGATCTAGCCCCACGTGGGGCTCCAGGCTGACAGCACTGAGACTGCTTGGGATTCTCTCTCTCCCTTTCTCTCTGCCCTTCCCCCACTTGTTCACGTATGCTCTCTCTCTCTCTAAATAAATAAATAAACATTATATTTTATTATATATATATATATGACCCAAATGTCTACCAACAGCAGAAAGGATAAATAAATTGTGGTATATTCGTACAATGGAATATTATATCACAATGAAAATAAACTATACTAAAAAGCAATAGCAGGAGAATCTCGTGAACCTAATGTCAAATGAAAGACACTAGATCAAAGGGGGAAAATGGGTACTCCATGATTGCAGTCATATAACGTTCAAAACCTATGGTTTTAGAAGTCAAACTATTATTACCTTTGGAGGAAGGAGAGTGGAGTCAGTGATTTGAAGATGCCTGAAAGATGAACTACCATTAATTGTTCTGTTTCTAAATATGGGTGGCGGTTACATAGGTATGTTCACACTGGGATACTTCATTGATAGAATAGGCACAGATATAGAAAGAATAGATATTTCTGATGTGGGCACTATTCTGTCTGTATTTATACTTAAATACAGAAGCTTTTAAATTTTTGTTTAACGTTTATTTATTTTTTTGAGACAGAGAGAGACAGAGCATGAACCAGGGAGGGTCAGAGAGAGAGGGAGACACAGAACCCGAAACAGGCTCCAGGCTCCGAGCTATCAGCACAGAGCCCGATGCAGGGCCCGAACTCACAGACGGTGAGATCATGACCTGACCTGAAGTCGGACGCTGAACCGGCTAAGCCACCCAGGCGCCCCTATACAAAAGTTTTTTAAAAGATGGAATCACACGAGATGTTTACTACAAAACACATTTTAAAAACTTTTACACTTGTTACTATTACAGAAATAAAAGCTAAATAATTTAGAAATGTACTAAATAATTTATAATGTACTTCATAATTTTTACCATAAATTATCATCAGAGAAAACTATATTCCATCCTTGGGAAACTTAAAATATTCTATTTATTTGTGTTTATGTTTTAGTTCAGAACATAGCCACATGTTCCTTATCTCTGATATTCTATAGATTTGTGTACATGAATTTTGAACTCTGATCATTACCAACTTCAGTCATAAAACTGGTAAAGTATTAAAGTGTTATTCAAGTTTACTTTAGCACTCTAAACATATATGTTTTCCTCTCCTCCATCCTGAAGCCTTGCTAAAATTATTACAGTAGAAGGATATAATGGGCCATAAATTCACACAGATAAACCAAGTAAAGAAAAAGAGAGAGAGTGAGAGAGAGAGAGAGAGGCGAAGATAAACTTCACAAAAATTTTTAAAATTAGTAAAAGAAATAAGGAAATGTGGCCAAGTATACTTTTTTTGGCTCAAGAGTGAAGGGTATTTACATAGACAAAACAGCACTAACACTGACTATTGACTTAACCAAAAATCATGACTAGGTGACACCAGAAGAAAAAGAGAGAGGAGCGCATGAGTGGCAGGTAGAGTAAGATTAAAGACACATCAATGCATAATAGTAAATCAATAAGTAATCTGTAAATTTGAAGAATCAAGAAATAGCAATTTAAGAAGTTTAAATAAAAAATAAAAAAAAAAAAACAACATCTAAAAGATTTGGAAGTGTTCTCCTCAAAGGGGAGGGAATTGGGGATATGAAATCATGGCCACGGGAAATGGGCCTAGGAAATAATGGGCCAAGGAAACCTTTAATTTTTAAAGCATATATACATTTAGTATGAAAAATTCAATTTAAAAATTTTTTCATGTCGGGCACCTGAGTGGGTAGGTCGGTTAAGCGTCCAACTTCGGCTCAGGTCATGATCTCACAGTTTGTGAGTTCAAGCCCCACAATTGGGTCTGTGCCGACAGCTCAGAACCTGGAGCCTGCTTCAGATTCTGTGTCTCCTTTTCTCTCTGCTCCTCCCCTGCTCACACTATCTCTCTCTCTCAAAAATAAATAAACAGCAAAACACTTAAAAAAATTGTTTTTCATGTGAATTTTATACTTTGCTGAAAAAAAGACTAGTAAGATACCTGTATTGTCCTCTTCATAGAATAACATTTATTTATCTTATTTGTATTTGTATTTCAGTTAAAACTAAAGAACCACTCATAAGTAAGTTCCTTTTCTGTTTCTCATATTATATTGGTCTCCTAGTTGTTTGAAAATCATTTTGCTCTCTCTGATCATTATTTCTGGTTTTAAAAATTACCCTGAAAATAATTCTTCAGAAGAAAAGAAAGTCTTCTTTCAATCAGACTATGCTTAGTCTTTTATTTTTGTCTGCACTTTAGTTAAGTCCCATGATCCATTACTCAGTTCCTTTTTCAACTTTTATCTCTAATGTGCTTTAGTCTACTCATGATGGGAAAGGCTTTTTTGCACCCTCAGGCTTTTATCCTCTCCAACTGCAAAACCACAGAAGAGTAGAGTATTAAAGTGGGCTTCAGGAGGAAACAATTCAAGCACATTCATTTCATCCACTCCTAGGAGCACAGAAAGTGACAGCTAAGGCAATAAAATGGCATAAAACCCAAAGGACCAATTAAGCAGTCTGTTAAAAAAAAAAAAAAAAAAGGAAAAGATTAAGTATTGGCAATACAAAGAGTTGTACATTAAGCACAATATAACCACAATGCAGTATATTCCTTAGCTGTGGAGATATGCTGGTGATACATCCTGACAATGTATCACTGGATATATTAATTTACCAAAAATCAGGACAAACCATATTGGGAGGATTGGAGGAGGGAATGTGCATGGTGGGGGAAAGAGGAGACAGTAAGATTTAAAAAGTTGGTAAGAAAAGAATACAAAACACTAATTCAAAAAGATAAATGCACCCTTATGTTTATTGCAGCATTATTTACAATAGCTTAATTATGGAGTATATATATACACACACACACATACAATGAAATACTACTCAGCCATCAAAAGCAATGAAATCTTGCCATTTACAACAACATGGGTGGACCAAGAGGCTATAATGCTAAGTGAAGAAAGTCAGAGAAAGACAAATACCATATGATTTCATTCATATGTGGAATTTAGATATAAAACAAAAGAACAAAGAAAAAAGAGACAAACCAAGAGGCAAACACGTAACTATAGAGGACAAATTGATAATAACCAGAAAGGAGGTGGGTAGAGGGATGGGTGAAATAGGAGAAGGCGAATACAAGTACATTTATTGTGATGAGCACTGAGCAATGTATAGAATTGTTGACTCACTAGGTGGTACACCTGAAACTAATATACTGTATGTTAACTATACTGGAATTAAAATTTATTTTTATTTTTTAAATTTATTTATTTTGAGAAAAAGAGAGAGAGAGAGAGTGAGCAGGGGAGAGGCAGAGAGAGAGAGAGAGAGAGAGAGAGAATCCCAAGTAGGCTCTGCACTGTCAGCACAGAATCCAACACAGGGCTCAGTCTCACCGACCATGAGATCATGACCTGAGCAGGTATCAAGAGTCTGAAGCTGAACCCATTGAGCCACCAAGACATCCCTGGAACTAAAATTATTTTAAAATTTTCAAGCCTGGTAAGAAGTCAAAAATTAAGACAGAATTTTATAAAGCAATGCAAAGCTCTATAAATATGTTATTTAGAAAAGCAGATGTAAAAACTCAAGAAAATAATAATAGAATGTTAAAAGTGGTTCCTTCCAAGGGTGAAAAATTGGAAAAAAAGGGGTGGGTCAGGATATTGCAGTATTTCTTATGTTTATAAAATGAAATGAAGTTTTAAAATATATATTACTTTCATAAAATTAAATTTTAGAATCAGGTGAATTTTTAATCTATTGCATTTTTAAAGGATTTAGGAAAAAAGTCTAATCTCCTCTTAGACCAAAAACACCTATATCTTTAAGTATTGTATTTCAGCAAATACAAAGACAAAATACCTTTCCAAGTATACTTTGATCTTCTACAGTGTCTGAGGGGTTTTCATTTCTTGTTTTTTTTTTAATTAAAAAAAATTTTTTAATGTTTATTTATTATTTTGAGGGAAAGACACACACAGAGCATGAATGGAGGAGGGGCAGAGAGAGAGGGAGACACAGAATCCCAAGCAGACTCCAGACTCTAAGCTGTCAGCACAGAGCTGATGCGGGGCTCAAACCCACAAACTGTGAGATCATGACCTGAGCCAAAGTCGGATGCTCAACCAACTGAGCCACCCAGGTGCCCCAAGAGGCTTCCATTTCTAACCTCCCACATGTTTAATATTCACTCCTACCTACTCATTCCTCAGAATTCTGCTGTATTGTTAATATTTTTAAATGTAATTATTTCTTACTTATAAAAACAGTGTGGAATAACATTGGTCTGTAAAAGGGATTCTTAAGAATGTCAGTATAAACCAACACTTGCCATTTGGGAAACAAATGTGTGTAAATAGAAAAAAATCATAAAGGGGAAAAATTTTAGGGATATGAAAGAGACTACTCGGCAGATGGAGAAAAGTGAAGGCTTTTCTCCCCATGAAATGAACTCTAACCATTTATTCTTCCTGACTGTAGTTTTTCCAGGCTAAGGACCATGGAATCCCATAATGGGTTGGTTCAGAATTACATGGGGTACCAATCTCTTACCATGTCACGGTCACTCGTGGAGAAGAAATTGACCTTCAGTAAATGTCCCTTTTTTTATGTTTCTACCAGAGGAATATTAGAAAAAGTAGTTACTAACCCACAAAATACAGCACTAATCTTTCTGGGCTAATTCCTGTGTATTTGTTTTCTCTTTCAGAAACTTGTTCAACATACAGCAGTAAGTTGCTCAATTCTTTCTCTTTTGAAACATATGAGAACCAATGTACATCCTAACCATTTTCTAGTCTGGCTCTGAATAATCTGAGACACATGATTCTCTATTTCCTTTGGTTTCATATTATATAAAGTCATCTGTATTCATTTTGAATTTGAAAGACAAAATCACAATGACTGAACAAAAGAATATATGCAAGAGAAATCTCTCCAGGAGTGTCTGGGTGGTTCAGTCAGTTAAGCATCCGACTTCAGTCCAGGTCCTGATCTCACAGTTTGTGGTTTCAAGCCCCATATCGGGTTCTGTGCTGACAGCTCAGAGCCTGGAGTCTGCTTAGGACTCTCTGTCCTCCCTCTTTCTCTGCCCCACCCCAGCTCACACTGTGTGTGTGTCTCTTTCTCTGAAAAAAATTTTTTAAAAAAAATTAAGAAAAGAAACCTCTCCAAAGGTTGATTGAAATGGGTTATTAATTGACTGAAAAATAAAATAATGAGGAGGAAAAAAAGAAGAGAGGACTTAAAAATAAGAGAAGAAAAAGAGAGACATAAAAAACAAGGGGAGAAGATTTTTAAGTGAGACAGATTTTAACAGTCAATAAACAGTCTTCAAAACCTGAAAGAAAAAAAGAGAAGGATGATTCTCTTTCCTGGTAGAGACTATAACACCACAGACTCTGTAGTGAAGGATTTGATGGTCCTATGAAAAGAATATTGTCAACACATACTATTTTCACCATGTTTTAGATGGAAGAGATTTTTAAAGTGTTTTATTTTTAAAATATCTGTAGTAACTCCCAATAACTTCCCTTTCTCTAATGATGTACATAGTAGAATACTCTGAACATTGTATGAAAAACCAACATTGTCACACAAAAGATTTAGATTGCAAGTCTCCTCTTTATGCTGACATGTAATTGATACATTTAGAAAGTAAAAACATCTCTGACATGAAAGGGTACATACCCTGATAAAGCTGAAAATAGTTCCTAAACAATAAAAATAAGCACTACATACATTCCTGTATTTAGAGAGACAGAAGACAAAGAAATTGATGATGATAGAAAAAACAGTGAGAAGCAGAGATACACTAAATGTTTTCAGTTCGTTGTAAAGTTTTTTTAACTCTGGGCTAAAAAAAACCAAGGTGAAAAACTAGAAACAACTGCCCCCACTGATCTCACTTCTGGGTCTACCAAACTCAGTGCTCATAGGAAGCCAAGAATTAGAGCAATTCTTACGTTATAGTCAGAGATGCTGCCCTCAGCATGCTATTACCAAGTAATTCTGAAGATGAGGCACTCCCTGAAGGTGGACATGTTTCCCAGGCAAAGACTAGATAAGATGTGGGTAACTGATCCAGAAAACAAAACCTTATTGATTTCTTTGCCTTACTTTTAGGCATATCTTCAGCATCTGTTAGTAAGTTTTGTTGTTTTTTGTTGTTGTTTTGTTTTGTTTTGTTTTTCATTCTCAAACATGGTTTTCTCAAAACATTTTGGGGAATTGTTTGAATTTTCTATTTTCATTTCTGGATAGATTCAAATTTTTATTTACCCTATTTTACTTTACCCTGTTTTGGTTACACATAACCAGAATCTCGTTTGACTATTTCTAAATGTTTAGCAAATGAAAATCCCATTCATAAAAAAATGAAGAGTAAATCAGGAAGGATTGAAGCAAAATTCAGGACGATGGTTAATACAACCAAGAGCTATGCAGGTATAATGGGGGGATAAAATGCAATCAGGGAAGGAACATGGCTAGAGGCACCTGGATGTTGGGTGGACGAACATCATTCTTTTATTTTTAATTATTTTTAATTATTTTTAATTCAAGTTAGTTAACATCCAGTATAGTCTTGGCTTCAGGAGTAGAAACCAATGATTCACCTCTTATACATGACACCCAGTGCTCAATCCAAAAAGTGCCCTCATTAACGCCCATCACCCGTTTAACCCGTCCCCCAACACACCTCCACTCCAGCAACCTTCAGTTTGTTCTCTGTATTTAAGAGTTTCTTATGGTTTACCTCCCTCTCTGTTTTTATCTTATTTTTCCTTCCCTTCCCCTATGTTCATCTGCTATGATTCTCCAATTCCACATATCAGAGGAATCACATGATATCTGTCTTTCTCTGGCTGACTTATTTCGCTTAGCATAATACCCTCTAGTTTCATCCACGTTGTTACAAATGGCAAGATTTCATTCTTTTTTAATGCTGAGTGGTATTCCATTGTGTGTGTGTGTGTGTGTGTGTGTGTGTGTGTGTGTGTGTGTGTATCCCACATCTTCTTTATCCATTCATTAATCAGTGGACACTTGGGGTCTTTACATAATTTGGCTATTGTGGATAGTGCTGCTATAAACATTGGGGTGCATGTGCCCCTTCAACTCAGCATTTTTGTATCCTTTGGATGAATACCTAGTAGTACATTTACAGGGTTGTAGTGTAGCCCTATTTTTAAGTTTTTCAGGAACCTCTATATTGTTTTCCAGAGTGGCTGCACCAGTTTACATTCCCATCAGCAGTGCAAAAGTGTTCTACTTTCTCTGCATCCTCACCAACATCTGTTGTTTCCTGAGTTGTTAATTTTAGCCATCTGACAGGTGTGAGGTGGTATCTCATTGTGGTTTTGATTTGTATTTCACTGATGATGAGTGATGTTCAGCATCTTTTCATGTGTCCATTAGCCATCTGGATGTCTTCTTTGGAAAGGTGTCTATTCATGTCTTCTGCCCATTTCTTCACTGGATTATTTGTTTCTCGGGTGTGGAGTTGGTAAGTTCTTTATAGATTTTGGATACTAACTCTTTATCTGATATGTCATTCGCAAATATCTTCTCCCATTCTGTTAGTTGCCTTTTAGTTTTGTTGACTGTCTCCTTTGAAGTGCAGAAGCTTTGCATCTTGATGAGATCTCAATAGTTCATTTTTGCTTTTATTTGCCTTGCCCCTGGAGACATGTCAAGTAAGAAGTTGCTGTGGCTGAGGTCAAAGACATTGCTGCCTGTTTTCTCCTCTAGGATTTTGATGTTTTTCTGCCTCACATTTTGGTCTTTCATCCATTTTGAATTTATTTTTGTGTATGATGTAAGAAACTGGTCCAGTTTCATTCTTCTGCAGGTCCATGTCCAGATTTCCCAGCACCACATGGTGAAGAGATTGTCTTTATTTCATTGGATGTTCTTTCCTGCTTTGTTGAAGATTCGTTGGCTATATACTTGTGGATCCTTTTCTGGGTTCTCTATTCTGTTCCATTGATCTATGTGTCTGTTTTGTGTCATTACCATACTGGCTTTATGACTAAAGCTTTGTAACACAGCTTAAAGTCTGGAATTTTGATGCCTCCAGCTTTGTGTTTCTTTTTCAACATTACTTTGGCTATTCAGAGTCTTTTGTGATTCCAATACATTTTAGAATTGTTTGTTCTGGCTCAGTGAAAAATGCTGGTGTTATTTTGATAGGGGTTGCATTGAATGCATTGAATTGCTTCGGGCAGTATCAACATTTTAACAATATTTGTTCTTCAGACCCATGAGTGTGGAATGCTTTTCCATTGTTTTGTGTGTTCTTCATTTCCTTCATAAGATTTCTATAGTTTTCAGCATACATATCTTTTGCCTGTTTGGTCAGGTTTATTCCTAGGTATCTTATGGTTTTGGGTGCAATTGTAAATGAGATCAATTCTTTCATATCTTTTTCTGCTGATTCATTATTGGTGTATAAAATTCAACTGATTTCTGTACATTGATTTTACATGCTGCAACTGTGCTGAATTCATGTATCAGCTCTAGCAGTTTTGGGGTGGAGTCTTTTGGGTTTTCCACATGGAGTAACATGTCACCTGTGAAGAGTGAAAAGTTTGACTTCTTCGTTGCTGATTTGATGCCTTTCATTTCTTTTTGCTGCCTGATTGCTGAGGCTAGGATTTCCAACACTATGTTGAACAACAGTGGTGAGAGTAGAATTCCCTGTCATGTTCCTGATCTTAGGGGAAGAGCTCTCAGTTTTTCCCCATTAAGGATGATATTAGCTGTGGGCCTTTCATATATGGCTTTTATGATGTTGAGGTATGTTCCTTCTATCCCTACTTTCCTGAGGGTTTCTATCAAGAATGGATGCTGTATTTTTTCAAAAGCTCTTTCTGCATCAATTGAAAGGATCATATGGTTCTTATCCTTTCTTCTATTAATGTGGTGTACCATGTTGATTGATTTGCAAATATTGAACCAGGCTTGCAGCCCAGGAATAAATCCTACTTGATCATGGAGAATAATTCTTTTAATGCACATTTGCTAGAATATTTTTGAGAGTTTTTGCATCCATGTTCATCATGGATATTGGTCTGTAGTTCTCCTTATTAGTTGGTCTTTGTCTGGTTTTGGAATCAAGATAATGCTGGCTTCATAGAATGAGTATGGATGCTTTCCTTCCATTTCTATTTTTTGGAACGGTTTGGGATGAATAGGTATTAACTCTTCTTTAAATGTCTGTTAGAATTCCCCTGGGAAGCCATCTGGTCCAGGACTCTTATTTGTTGGGAAATTTTTGATAACTGATTTGATTTCTTTATGGTTTATGGAACTGTTCAAATTTTCTATTTCTTCCTGTTTGAGTTTTAGTAGTGTGAGAGCATCTAGCAATTTTTCCATTTCCTCCAGATTGTCCAATTGTTAGCATATAATTTTTCATAGTGTTCTCTTATAATTATTTGTATTTCTGTGTTATTGGTTGCGATCTCTCCTCTTTCATACCTGATTTTATCTTTTTGGGTCCTCTCTCTTTTCTTTTTGAGAAGTCTGGCTAGGTGTTCATCAATTTTGTTTCTTCTTTCAAAAAACCAGCTCTTAGTTTTATTAGATTCTGTATCACTTATTTCTGCTCTAATCTTTATTACTTCCCTTCTTCTGCTGGCTTTGGGCTCCTGCTCCTTTTCCAGCTCCTTAGGAGTAAGGTTGGGTTGTGTATTTGGGACCTTTCTTGCAATGTATTTTCCTCTTAGGACTCCTGTTGTTGCATCCCAAAGGGTTTGGACTGTTGTGTTTTCATTTTCATTGGCTTCCATGTATTTTTTAATTTCTTCTTTAATTTCCTGGTTAACCTGTTCATTCATAACTTGATATAATCATATATATCAGTTTTTCACATTATGGTTTGTTTTTTACCCAACCTAAACCTCATGAAGATATTCTTGTACAATTTCTTCCATTACTTTTACCTTTCATTTTGACTTTAATGCATCTACCAATACCATTCCCATTGTACCATGCTGTATCCCCACCCTATCCCTTGTTAACAAAATATCCTTTCGTTATAACCAAGCTGTCTTCCATAAGAGTAGAGCTCAAAAATTTCCAAAATTTATCAACACATTAAGAGAGATTGAGAAGAAGGCATAAGAGTAGCACTTCTTCCTCTGTGTTCCTAAAGCACTTTGTCCACAATTGTATTAGAGTATTTAGTACACTGATATAATAATTTATTAAGATGGCTAATTCCTTTTGTAGAAATCTCCTCTTGAAAAAAAATTGGAAATAGATTGAATTACATGAAGACTCTAGAGTATAACAAATCTAGATACCAGTTCCAGGTTTACCCTTAAAAATAACAATAAAGGAAATGGGAGTATAACATTACAAAAAAAAAAAAAAAGTCTAAGAGACTCAGACCAATACTGACATAATGATGCTAAATTGACCAAAAAGTAATTTTAAAAGCAAGACTAGATCCTGGATTCTTGGGGGCAGCTTCTGGCTCCACTAATTATTAGCTGTGCGACCTTGGGTAACCTCTATGTGCAGAATCTTCATCATAGGGATGCTGAAGATTAAATAATTTCAATCACATAAAGCTCTTATACAAGTGCTTGGCACATGATAATTTAAGCAATATAAATGACCTGATATTAGTGCTCCAAGATAATTTAAGCCTAAATGAAGTTCTTATCAAGCATGCTAGCAAACCACACCACACTTACTCTCTTATGTTTTATTTTAGGAAAATATTCAGCAACAACAGGTAAGTTTTGCATTCATTAACTAATGCCCTTTACCATTTAGAATTATGAGAAACTTTTGCAGACTCTACCTTAAATAATTTCAGCTTTTCACATATAAGAGTGCTTATTTGTTTTAGCTTCTCTCTTCCTTTCTCAGAAACTTATTTAGCATAAAATTTTAATCGTACTCATAAAATGAAAAAGAATAAATACAATCTAACTGTAAAGATAAAGACTTCTTGCCATTGGCTCATAGTACCAAGTATTGGAAGGTTTGGAGTGTTATTCTTGACAGAGATAAGAATGCTAAGAAGATCCTTAATCTTCTATCAGTCAAACCACCCTAATTTATTTATTTGTGTTTGTATTTTAGGAAATATTGAGAGCATCCTCAGTAAGTTCCATTCCTATTTCTCAGTTTGAATGGTTTCTGAGCACCAAAATGTATGAAGACCTTTAGCAAAATCTGATCATTAGCATATCAAGCTCTGCAAATCTTAGTATTACTTCTCATTCCACACTATTTCCCATTAGTCAGCATTTTGTAGATTACTGATAGTATCCAGGAAAATTTAATTGCACTGATTAACTAAGAGAACAACAGAAAACTTAATAGCCATTTTAAAAAATATACATTCTAGGGGTGCCTGGGTGGCTCAGTCGGTTAAGCTTCCAACTTCGCCTCAGGTTATGATCTCACCTTTCATGAGTGTAAGTCCCACGTCAGGCTCCATGCTGACAGCTCAGAGCTTGGAGCCTGCTTCAGATTCTGTGTCTCCATCTCTCTTCCCTTCCCCGCTCATTCTTTCTCTCTCTCTCTCAAAAATAAACATTAAAAAATTTATATACATGTATAATATGTATTATATAATGTATATATGTACATTATACATCTATACATATACATTATACATATGTATAAATGTGTATATATATATATATATGTGTATATACATATATACACATATACATACATGTATATATATTCTAGGGGCGCCTGGATGGCTCAGTCAGTTAAGCCTCTGACTCTTGGTTTCCACTCAGGTCATGATCTCACAGTTCATGAGTTCCAGCCCCACATCAGGCTCTGTGCTGATGGTGCAGAGCCTGCTTGGAATTCTCTCTCTTTCCCTCTCTCTCTGCCCCTCCACTGCTCACTCCCTCTCAAAATAAATAAACTTAATTTTTTTTAATAAATAAAAATATATATTCTATATACTATAAATGAAGAGAGTCCAGTTTGGAGAAAAAAGAAAGGGGTGATGGAAAAGAGCATAATGTTCTACCTACCACTTTTCCTAATTTCAACCTTATCTTTGCACTGGATAGAATGCAAAAGTGTGCTAAAGCCTGTATCTTCAAAAGCAGAAAGAGAAAGCACAGTGAAAGCCACCAAATGGGTCAACTTTTTAAATGATAGGAAGCCTTAAACTCTTTTAATTATCTTTTAAAAAACATTACCTCCCATTAAAAAAATTATTTGCATATCTCTTTTGTGAGGTGCCCACTGAAGCCCATGACTGACAACTTTGTTCTAATCCTGAAGCCTATATTAATTCCTTTATTTTATACCTTCCCATGTCCTAAACATATTCTATTTTTTTTTCCTTTTTGGTTTTAGTTTTTTTTTTCTTTTTGGTTTTAGTTCTTACCAGAAACTTGATCATCCTTTAGTAAATTACCTTCTAAAGTCCATTAGATTTGAATTTCTTTTTTTCCCTTATTTCTGTTTCTGGTTCCTATTGAGAAAAAAATTATTTATTCCTTAGCAATCTCTGCATTCAATAAATAGAACAAAATCTTAAGGAAAAATTAAATGGTACTAATTAATAGATGGTACTAATAAGAGAAGTGTTGTCCTAGGTAGTTAATTCATATAACAGAAAATGTTGACAGAAATAGAACTATTAAGTCTCTACTTTTGCTAAGGAAATATGAATTAAATATGCAATGACTTAATATCTATCATTTTTAGATTAACAAAACTCAGTGTTGGTGGGGTTATAAGGAAATAGATATATTCATGTTTTTAAGAGAAAATACTGTATACTACAACAAAATCTAGCAAAGATCTTAAACACATAGCTCTAGAGGAATAGCTAAGCAGAATGTAGTTAAATAATCCAACTTACTATTATATTATAATTAGGAATGACAATTGTGAAGATGGTTAAGTCTAGACTCTACAATGTAATAAAAGGTAGAAAAGAACTTAAATGTATGTGTACACTGTAATCAAAATGGGAAAACATGCACCCAGTGTTTATAGCAGCATTATCAACAATAGCCAAAATTATGGAATAGCCAAATACCCATTGACTGATGAATGGACAAAGAAGACGTGGAATAAATTGTGTCTTTATAAACTTTGGAAATCTTATAGTGTTTTATTACATTGTGAATTCATACAAAAGATTTTTAAAATTACTGATATTTGGGGCTTTCCTCTAATATTTTTATTGTTCAACCAATTACATACATAATTTTAAAATGTTATGGAATTATAGTAAGGTACATCAATTTCCTATAGCAGCTATTTGACTCATTAGAATTACTTCTTAATATTCCATGTTCTACTATATTCTTTTTGTTTGTTTTTTTTACTGATTTTATTATTTATCTGTAATGGTATTTGTTTTTTTTTTATTTTAAATTTTTAGACATCCCAATAGCTGTACATAATTTATGTACCCAACTTATGAATTTGGAAATAAGTATACATCCATGAAACCATCACCACAATATATGCCATTAACCATCAAAAGTTTCATCTCTCTTCTTTATCTCTCTCTCTCTCTTAATCTCTTTTTTTTTTCTTTTTGGTAATAAGAACACTTAATGTAAGATTTACCCTTGAAACACATTTTGAAGCATACAATACAATATTGTTGACCATAGGCACTATGCTGCACAGAACTCTAGGACTTATTCATTTTATATAACCAAAAGTTGTACCCTTTGACTAATTAATATCTCCCTATTTCTCCCTTCTTAGCCCCTGGCAATCACCATTCCACTCTTGCTATTATGAACTTGGCTATTTTAGATTTTACATGTAATTAAGATCATGCGGTATTTGTACTTCTATGTCTAACTTACTTCACTTAGCATAATGTCCTCTGATTTTATTCATGTCACAAACAGAAGGATTGTCTTCTAATGGCAGAATAATACTTAATTGTGTATATATTCCACATATTCTTTATCCATTCATCTATCATTATATTGCTTCCATGAATTGGCTACTGTGAATAATGCTGCAGTAAACATGGGGGTGCAGGGTTCTCTTTGAGATACTGATTTCAATTCTTTTGGATAATATTAGAATTAGGATTGATGGATCATTTGGTGGTTTCATTTTTCGCTTCTTGAGAAAACTCTGTAGTGTTTTCTATAGTAGCTGTAGAATTTACATTCCCACCAACAGTGTATGAAGGGTCCCTTCATATATATATATATATATATATATATATATATATATACATATATATGTATATGTATATATATATGCCATTAAAACAGATGTAAAGTGCTATCTCATTGTGGTTTTTATTTGCATTTTCCTGATTATTAGTGACATTGAGAATATTTTCATACATGTTGGCCATTTGTATGTCTTCTTTTGAGAAATATCTGTCCAGGGCCTTTGTTTATTTTTTAATCTGCTTATTTTGGGTTGTTATTGTTGTTGAGTTGTATGAGTTCCTTTAATATTTTGGACATTAACCCTTTATCAGATACATAATTGGCAAAATTTTCTCCTAATTTGTTGGTGAAAACTACTTCATTATTTAATATGTGGATATCCACTTTTCCCAACATCACTGATTGAAGAAACTACTCTTTCCCCACTGTGTGTTCTTGGTACTCTTGTCAAAGATCAGTTAGCCATATATGCATGAGATTATTTCTGGACTCTCTTCTGTTCCATTGTCTGTATATCCATTTTTATACCAGTATCACACTATAGTTTTGTATTATATTTGGAAATTAGAAAGTGTATTCCTCCAGCTTTGTTATTGCCCAAAATGTCTTTGGCTATTCAAGGTCTTCTGTAGTTCCATATCAAGTTTAGCATTATTTTCTGGGGGAAAAAATGTCATTGAGATTTTGATGGGGATTAAATTGAATCTGTAGATCAGATTGCTTTGGGTAATACAGACATTTTAACAATATTAATTCTTCCAATTCATTAAAATAAATATCCTTCCTTTTATATGTGTCTTCTTTAATTTCTTTCATCAGTGTTTTAAAGTTTTCACCATATAAGTATTTTTATCTTCTTGATTAAGTTTATTCCTAACTATGTTTATCTTTTTGATACAATTGTAAATGATATAGTTTCTTAATTTCCTTTTCAGGTAAATCATTATTAGTATATACAAATGCAACTGATTTTTGCATGTTGATATTCTATCCTGTAACTTTGCTGACTTCATTTATCAATACTAGTAGTTTTGTGAAGGGTTTTGTGAAGTCTTCAGGGTTTTCAACATATTAGCTCATATCATCTGCAAGCAGAGACCATTTTACTTCTTCCTTTCAGATTTGGACACTTTCCATTTCTTTTTATTTTCTATTGCTCTGGCTAGGACTTCTAGTACTATGTTAAATAGAAGTGGTGAGAAAGAGGGGAGCTTGGGTTGGTTAAGCATCCAACTTCAGCTCATCACTGTTTGTGAGTTTGAGCCTCTCATTGGGCTCTCTGCTATCAAAATGGAAACCACTTTGGAGCCTCTGTCTCCCCCCCCCTCTCTCTCTGCCCCTTCCTCCACACTCTCTCTCTTTAAAAAATAAATAAACATTTTAAAAGAAGAAGTGGTGAGAAAGAGAGAGAAAAATCAAGAAGTGTCCATCAAAGGGTGCAAAGTTTCAGTTATGCAAAATAATTCAGTTCTAGAAATTTACTGTATAACCTAAGGCCTATTATTGACAATAGCTATTGTATACTTAAACTTTTGCTAAGGGGGTACATCTTATGTTAAGTGCTTTAACCATGAAAATAGAAAATAAATTATATGTATATAATTTTTTTGATCAAGCATTTTTATTCTATTCTTTCTCCACCTTCTTTCTTCTTCTTCTTTATTTTCCTCTCTCTTTATCTTGATTTAGCCTTATATCTTTTTGATTCTCTATTTGGATTTCTTTTCTCCCCTTTTATTTTCCTCTTTTTATGGGATCAGACCCACTCCCTTCTCCTTTTTTCCCCAGGGTTACTTCAACAAACAAATTAAAGCACATCTGTGAAGGTCCAAACATTCCACCACTACAAGCAAGAAGGAGCTCTGCAGAGGACCGAGCTCTGCAGATCTCTGCAGTGGGATAGAGTAGCCAAAACACAACAACAAAGTGCATACAACATACACCAAAACCACTTCCATGAGTGCCAGGCCCTGGCAGTATATGACCCTTTTTTAGTATAAAGGTACTCTAAGGTGCAGGACACATAACACACTTTTAAAACACACAAAAGAGAGAAATGTAGCCAAAATTACAAAATGGAGAAATTCTCCCCAAAAGAAAGTTCAAAAGGAAATCATAGCCAGCGATTGTTGCTCTGTACCATTGTGTTATCTGTAATTTCATGTTCCTGGTGATGTACTCTGGCCCTTTGTAGTCTCTGCTGATTTCCACTGATTTATTGCTCAAAACAGATAAAATTAATATATATCTGCACAATAATATATGATAACAGTCATCAGACTACTAGCTGGTCTTGAAAAGAGCATAGAAGACACCAGAGAAACTCTTACTGCAGAGATCAAAGACTAAGAACTAGTTAGGATGAATTTCAAAATGCTATAATTGAGATGCAATGTAAACTAGGTACAGTGACAGCAGGATTGAAGAAGTAGAGGAGAGAATAGGTGAAAGAGAAGATAAAATTATGGAAAATAATGAAGCTGAAAAAAAGAGGCAAAGGGAATTACTAGATCATGAGGGGAGACTTAGAGAACCAAGTGATTCCATGAAACAAAACAATTATCTGTATCATGAGACTTCCAGAAGAAGAGTGAGAGAAAGGGGCAAAAGGTTTATTGGAACAAATTATAGTTGAGAACTTCCCTAATTTGGGGAAGGAAACAGGCATCCAAGTCCTAGAGGCACAGAGAACTTCCTTTAAATCAACAAAAACAGGTCAACACATGACATATCATAGTGAAAGTGGCAATATATAAAGGTAAAGAAAGAATTCTGAAAGAAGCTAGGGACAAATAGACCTTAACCTACAAAGGTAGACACATAAGGTTAGTAGCATTCCTGTCCTCTGAAACTTGGGAGGCCAGAAAGGAGTGGCAGGAAATATTCAATGTGCTGATAGGAAAAATATGCAGCCAAGAATCCTTTATCCAGAGAGGCTGTCATTCTGAATAGAGTAGAGGTAAAGACTTTCCCAGACAAAGAAAAAATAAAGTTTGTGACCACTAAACCAGCCCTGCAAGAGATCCTAAGTGGGATTCTCTGAGTGGAAATCAGCAAAGACTACAAAGGACCAGAGAACATCACCAGAAACATGAAATTACAGACAACACAATGGTACTGAGTTCATAACTTTCAATAATCACTCTGAATGTAAGTGGACTAAATGCCCCAATAAAAAGACATAGGGCAGCAGAATCGATAAGCAAAAATAAGATCCATGCATATGCTGCTGCCTACAAGAGACTCACTTTAGACATGAGGACATCTGCAGATTGAAAATGAGGGGGGTGGAGAACCATCTACCATGTTACTGGATGTCAAAAGAAAGTCAGAATAGTCATACTTAGACAAACTATATTTTGAAACAAAGACTATAACAAGAGATAAAGAAGGGCATATTATAATTAAGGAGTCTATCCATCAAGAAAAACTAACAATTATATATTTGTGACCCAACGTGGAAGCCCCCAAATATATAAATTAATTAATCACAAATATAAGCAAAATTATTGATAATAGCACCATAATTGTAGAAGACTTTAATACTCCACTTAACAGCAATGGAAAGATCATCTAGGCAAAAAATCAATAAGGAAACAACAGCTCTCAATGATACATTGGACCAGATGGACTTAACAGATATATTCAGAATATTTAATCCTAATGCAGTAGAATACACATTCTTTTTGACTACATATGGAACATTCTCCAAAATAAATCACAGATGGAGCCACAAATCAGCCCTCAACAGGTACAAAAAGATTGAGATCATACCATGCATATTTTCAGATCACAACACTATGAAACTTGAATCAACCAAAGAAAAAGTTTGGAAAGCCCCCAAATACATGGAGGTTAAAGAACATCTTACTGAAGAATGAATGGGTTGACCAGGAAATTAAAGAAGAAATTTAAAAATACATGGAAGCCAATGAAAATGAAAACACAACAGCCCAAACCCTTTAGGATGCAGCAAAGGCAGTCCTAAGAGGAAAATACATTGCAATTCAGGCCTATCTCAGGAAGCAAGAAAGGTCCCAAATACACAACCTAACCTTACATCTAAAGGAGCTAGAAAAGCAGCAGCAAATAAAGCCCAAAGCCAGCAGAAGAAGATGAATAATAAAATTGTAGCAGAAATAAATGTTATAGAATCAAAAAACAAAAACAAAAAAACAAAAAACCTTGTAGAATATATCAGTAAAACTAAGAGCTGGCTTTTTGAATGAATACACAAAATTGATAAACTCCTAATCAGACTTCTCAAAAAGAAAAGACAGAGGATCCCCCAAAATAAAATTACATATGAAAGAGGAAAGATCACAACCAATAATACAGAAATACAAAGAATTACAAGAATACTAAGAAAAATTATATGCGAACAAACTGGACAATCTGGAAAAATGGAAAAATTCCTATACACTCACACACTTCCAAAACTCAAATGGAAAGAAATAGAAAATTTGAACAGAGCCATAACCATAAAGAAATTGAATCGATTATCAAAAATCTCCCAACAAATAAGAGTCCTGAGTCAGATGGTTTCCAGGGGAATTTTACCAGACATTTAAAGGAAAGTTAGTATCTATTCTTTTCAAACTGCTCCAAAAAATCGAAATGGAGGAAAAGCTTCCAAACTCATTCTATAAATCCAGCATTACTTTGATCCCAAAACCAAAGACCCCACTAACAAGGAGAATTATAGGCCAAGGTCCTTGAGGAACATGGGTGCAAAAATTCTCAACAAGATACCAGCAAATTGAATTTGACAGCACATTAAAATAATTATTCACCATGATCAAGGGAAATTTATTCCTGGGCTGCAGGGCTGGTTCAACATTTGCAAATCAATCGATGTGATACATCACATTAATAGAAGAAAGGATAAGAACCATATGATCCTTTCAATAGATGTAGAAAAAGCTTTCTATAAAACATAGCATCCTTTCTTGATAAAAACCTTCAAGAAAGTCAGGATAGAAAGAACATATCTTAACATCATAAAAACCATACATGACAGGCCCACAGCTAATATCATCCTCAATGGGGAAAAACTGAGAGCTCTTCCCCTAAGATCAGGAACATGACAGGGAAATCTACTCTCACCACTGTTGTTCAACATAGTGTTGGAAATCCTAGCCTCAGCAATCAGGCAGCAAAAAGAAATGAAAGGCATCAAATCAGCAACGAAGAAGTCAAACTTTTCACTCTTCACAGGTGACATGTAACCCAAAAGACTCCACCCCAAAACTGCTAGAGCTGATACATGAATTCAGCACAGTTGCAGCATGTAAAATCAATGTACAGAAATCAGTTGAATTTTATACACCAATAATGAATCAGCAGAAAAAGATATGAAAGAATTTATCTCATTTACAATTGCACCCAAAACCATAAGATACCTAGGAATAAACCTGACCAAACAGGCAAAAGATCTGTATGCTGAAAACTATAGAAATCTTATGAAGGAATTGAAGAACACACAAAGCAATGGAAAAGCATTCCACACTCATGGGTCCGAAGAACAAATATTGTTAAAATGTTGATACTGCCCGAAACAATTCAATGCATTCAATGCAACCCCTATCAAAATCACACCAGCATTCTTCACAGAGCTAGAATGAACAGTCTTAAAATTTTTATGGGACCAGAAAAAAACAAAATAGCCAAAATAATGTTGGAAAAGAAAACCAAAACTAGGAGCATCAAAATCCCGAACTTTAACCTATATTACCAAGCTTTAGTCATCAAGACGGTATGGTATTGGCATGAATACAGACACATAGATTGATGGAATAGAATACAGAACCCTGTATAAGACCCACAAATATGCAGCAAACTAGTCTTCAACAAAGCAAGAAAGAGTATCCGATTGAAGAAAGACAGTTTATAGAGACTCTAGCAAATGGTGCTGATAGAACTATACAGCAACAGGCAGAAGAATGAAATTGAACAGCTTTATTACCCTATACACAAAAATAAATTCATAATGGATGAAAGACCTAAATGTGAGACAGGAAACTATCAAAATCCTGGAGAAAACAGGCAGCAACCTCTTTGACCTAAGCTGCAGCAACTTCCTACTTGACATGTCTCTGGAGGCAAGGGAAACAAAAGCAAAAATGAACTATTGGGACCTCATCAAGATGAAAACCTTCTGCACAGCAAAGGGAACAATCAATTAAACTAGAAGGCAACTGACAGATGGGAGAAGATATTTGCAAATGACATATCAGACAAAGGGTTAGTATCCAAAATCTATGAAGTACTTACCAAACTCAACACTCCCCTAAAAACAAGTAATCCAGTGGAAAAATAGGCAGAAGACATGAATAGACACTTTACCAAAGACGTCCAGATGGCTAATGGACACATGAAAAGACGCTCAGCAGCACTCATCCTCAGGGAAATTCAAATTAAAACCACAGTGAGATACCACCTCACACCTGTCAGATGGCTAAAATTAACAACTTGGGAAACAACAGATATTGGCCAGGATATAGAGAAAGGGGAACACTTTTGCACTGATGGTGGGAATGCAAACTGGTGCAGGCATTCTGGAAAACCATATGGAGATTCCTCAAAAATTTTCAAGAGAACTACCCTATGACCTAGCAACGACATTACTAGGAATTTATCCAAAGAGTACAAAAATGCTGATTTGAAGGGGCACATACACCCCAATGTTTATAGCAGCACTATCAACAATAGCAAAAGTATGAAAAGAGCCCAAATGTCCACCACTGATGAATGGATAAAGAATATATATATATATATATATATATATATATGTGTGTGTGTGTGTGTGTGTGCGCGCGCGTGCGTGTGTGTGTGTATGTGTATATATATACACAGCAATGAAAAAGAATGAAATCTTGCCATCTGCAACAACATGGATGGGACTGGAAGGTATTATGGTAAGCAAAATAAGTCAGTCAGAGAAACACAGATATCATATGATTCTTCTGATATGTGGAATTGGAGAATCATAGCAGATGAACATAGGGGAAGGGAAGGAAAAATAAGGTAAAAATGGAAAGGGAGGCAAAATATAAGAGACTCTTAAATACAGAGAACAAACTAAGGGTTGTTGGAAAAGGAGGTTAGTGGTGGGGGGGGGGTTAAGTGGGTGATTGGGCATTAAGGAGGGCACTTTTTGGGATGAGTACTGAGTGTCATATGTAAGAGATGAATCACTGGATTCTGCTCCTGAAACTAAGACTACAGTGAATTTTAACTAACTCGAATATAAAAAAAAAATAAAATAAAATAGAAAATAAATAGCACAAGAAAACAAAAGAGAGAAAGGAAAGATGATGGCAGATTAGGAGGACCCTAGGCTCACCTATTCCCATGAATACAACAAAATAACTGTCAAATCATCCTAAATACCCCAGAAATCAACCTGAAGACTGGCAGAACAAACTGTATAACTAAAGGTAGAGAAGAAGTCACATCAAAGAAGGTAGGAAGTGCAGAGACATACCTTAAGTGAGAAACAGATCATGGGCACTGTGGTGGAGAGGGAGTTGTGGTCACAGAGAAGGGTGAAAGACAGGCTAGCACACAGGGGAACCAATACTGGAAGAAGAATCCCCATAGCAATGAGCTTGCAAAAATGAGAGGGATCAAATTTTATGAGTTTTTTCGCCAGTGTGCTTTAGAACCAGAGTTCTAAAGGTCAGTGTGCTGGCTGTGTGAGAGCTCAGAGGGCGTTTGGGCTGCTCTTGGAAAAAGGGAGTGCAAACAATCCACGGATGTATAGCATGGAAATAGTAATCTGAAGAGTACCTGGGGCACACAGTGGGGAGGTTAGTTGCCTGACTTGGAGCATGTCCCAGAAGGCAACATTCACAGAGAAACAACTCTGGAAACAAAGGAACTGGCAGGCACCATTTTCCTCCCCTTATCCTCAGCATAAGTACATAAATACAGCATAAATACACCTAGAGTAACCAGCACAGCACCAACACTTACAACCTAACCAGGTTATACAAAGCCCTGCCACCCCTCCCATGCACTGGTAGAACTGCCCTTCCCACTCATGCTTGGCTCAGTCCAAGCAATGGGGACTGCCTGCCCCAGAAGATCCTACCCAACATGCATCTTCTGACTTGGGAGTTTTGTTGAGCCTCCATTTTGGTGGCAATAGTGACAAGTCTAATTTCATAAGCAGACCAGAGCACACCTAGTTAAAAACACACCACATTCAGACCAGGGACCAAACACTGCTCACAACAGGTAAAAAGAGCCTCTGCAGATGACTGGCCTGAAGGATAAAGTGGCTAGGACATAACAGAGCACACACATCATATATTGGAGACACTCCCAGAAGTTCCAGGCCCTGTGGAACAGGGTATACTGCACCTCAGGGCACTACAGACCTCTTCTTCAGAGTCTTTGTGCTTGAAAATAGGAGACAAAGCTGACTTTCCTAACACAGAGACTACAGGGCATAGACACTTAGACAAAATGAGAAGACAGAGGAATTTGTACCAAGTGAAAGAACAGGACAAGGTCATGGTCACAGAACTAAGTAAAACAGATATATGTAATATGCCTGATAGAGAATTTAAAGCAATAATAAGAATACTCGCTGAATTTACAAAAAGCATGGAGAACATCAGTGAGACCATTAACACAGACATAAGAAATAACATAGCAGAGATGACAGGCTCAATAAACAAAATGAGAAACATGCTTAATGAAATGGACAACAGGTTTGAAGAAGCAGAGAAACAAAACAGTGACCTAGAAGACATAGTAAGGGAAGCTATAAAGCTGAAAAAAAGAGAGAAAAGAATCATGCAAAATGAGAATAGACTTAGGGAATGCAGTGACTCCATCAAATGTAATAACATTTGTACAATAGGAATCCCAGAAGAAGAGAGAGAAAAGGGGGCAAAAAATGTTTGGAAGAAATAGTAGCTGAGAACATCCCTAATCTGGGGGAGAAAACAGGTATCCAGATCCAGAAGGCACAGACAGTCCCCAATAAAATCAATGGAAGCAGATCCAAATCACAACATTGTAATTAAAATGGAAAGTAGTAGTGATAAAGAAAAAATATTAAAACCAGCAAGCAAAAGAAGACAGTTACTTACAAAGGATACCCCACAGACCATCAGGGATTTTCAGCAAAAATGTTCCAAGCCAAAAAGGAGTGGCATAATATATTCAAAGTGCTAAATGGGAAAAACTTGCTGCCAACAATACTCTATGTAGCAAGATTATCATGGAATGAGAGATTAAAGAGTTTCCCAGGCAAACAGAAATTAGAGTTCATGACCACTAAACCACCCCTTCAAGAAATATTAAATGGGACTCCATAAGTGGAAATGAGAGACCAGAAATGACAGTGGGAATGTAAGAAACACAAAAGCAGTAAAAATGAATATTTCCATTAAAAATATCAGTCAAGGAACTCACAAAATTAAAGGATGTAAAATATGACACATATACCTAAAATGTGGAGAGGAGAGGAGAAAAGAATGGAGTCAAACTTAAGTGAGCATCAACTTAATACAGACTATTATATGCAAAAGAGGTTATATACAAACCTAATGGTAACCCTGTATCAAAAACCACTAATAAATATGCAAAGAATAAAGAGAAAGAAATCCAAACACATTACTAAAGAAAAACAGAAAACCACGAGAACAAGAAAGATAAGAAAGGATCAGGGAAAATCTTCAGAAACAACCACAAAATAAGTAATAAAATGGCAATGAATACATATCAATAATTACTTTGAATTTAAATGAACTAAATGCTTCAATCAAAAGAGAGAGTGGCAGAATGGATTTAAAAATAAGGCCTATCTATATTTTGTCTACAGGAGACTTATTTCAGACCTAAAGACACCTGCAGATTGAAAGTGAGAGGATGGAGAAACACTTATGCAAATGGGTATCAAAAGAAAACCAGAGTACCAATACTTATTTCAAACAAACAAGACCTTGAAACAAAGACTGAAACAAGAGACAAACGAAGGACACTGAGTGATAATAAAAGGAACAATCTAACAAAAAGATATAACAATTGTAAATTTGTATGCAACCAATGCAGAAACACCCAAATACACAAAACAATGAATAACACACATAAAGGAACTAATCTACAATAACACAATAATAGTAGGGGCAGCTGGGTGACTCAGTCAGTTAAGTGTCTGACTCTTGATTTCAGCTTAGGTAATGATCTCATGGTTCGTGAGTTTGAGCCCTGTATCAAGTCTCTACACTGACAGTGTGGAACCTGCTTGGGATTCTCTCTCTCCCTCTCTTTTTCTCTGCCCCTCCCTTGCTCACTCTCCCTCTCTCTTTCAAAGAAAGAAAGAAAGAAAGAAAAATATACAATAATAGTAGCAGAATTTAACACTCCCCTTACAGCAATGGACACATCATCTAAACAGAAAATCAACAAAGAAATAATAGCTTTGAATGACACACTGGAATACTTGAATTTAACAGATAAATTGAGAACCTTTCTTCTTTAAATAGCAGAATACACATTCTTTTCAAATATAGATGGAACATTCTCCAGAATAGATCACATATTAGGCCACAAAAGAAGCTGCAACATAAGAAGATTGAAGTCATACCATGCATCTTTTCTGACCTCAACACTATGAAACTAGAGGTCAACCACAAGAAAAAGTCTGGAAGGGGGCACCTGGGTGGCTCAGTCGGTTGAGCGGCCGACTTTGGCTCAGGTCACGATCTTGCGGTCCATGAGTTTGAGCCCCATGTCGGGCTCTGTGCTGACAGCCCGGAGCCTGTTTCGGATTCTGTGTCTCCCTCTCTCTGACCCTCCCCCGTTCATGCTCTGTCTCTCTCTGTCTGAAAAATAAATAAATGTTAAAAAAAATTTTTAAAAAAAGAAAAAGTCTGGAAAGACCAAAAATACATGGAGGTTAAATGACATGGAGGTTGTATGACATGCCACTTAAACCTAATGGTAAACCTATATCAAAAACCACAATAAATATGCAAGGAATAAAGAGAAAGAAATCCAAATACATACTAAAGAAAAACATAAAACCATGAGAACAAGAAAGATGAGAAAGGATCAGAGAATCTTCAGAAACAACCAGAAAATAAGTGACAAAATGGGTCAACCAGTAGATTAAAGAAGAAATATAAAACTAATGGAACCAAATGAAAATGAAAAAAAATGATTCAAAACCACTTGGATTCAGCAAAAGTAATTCTAAGAGAAAAGTTTATAGTAATACAGATTCACCTCAAGAATCAAGAAAATCACAAATAAAAAATCTAACTTCACACATAAAGGAGCTAGAAAAAGAAAAACAAAAGAAGCCTAAAGCCAGGAGAAAGAAAGAAGGAAGGAAATAATAATGATTATAGCAGACATAAATTATATAAAAACAAAACAAAAACAAAAACAAAACAATAGAAAATATCAATGAAACCAAAAGCTGGTTCTTTGAAAAAAATCAATAGAATTGATAAAGTTGTAGAGAAAAAGAGCCCAAATACATAAAATCACAAATGAGAGGGAAGAAATAACAACTAATACCACAGAATTATAAGATATTATAAAAAAAATACACGCCAAAAAATTACACAATTTCCAAGAAATGGATAAATTCCTAGAAATATATAAACTACAAAAACTGAAGCAGAAAGAAATAGAAAATTTTAACAGACCAATTACCAGCAAAGAAATTAAATCAACAATCGAAAAACTTCCAACAGGGGTGCTTGGGTGGCTCAATCAGTTATAAATCCAATACTTGACTTCAGTTAAAGTTATGATTTCATGGTTCATGAGATTGGGCCCCACGTCTCTTCATCAGGCTCTGCACTGACAGTACAGAGCTTGCTTGAGATCTTCTCTCCTTCTCTCTTTGCCCCTTTCCTGCTCTTTCTCACTCCTTCTCCCTCTCAAGATAAATAAATAAACATTAAAAAAAAAAACAAACCTCCTAACAAACAAATGTCCAAGACCAGGTGGATTCACAGGTGAACTCCACTAAAGATTTAAAGAGTTAGTACATATTCTTCAAAAATTATTCCCCCCCCAAAAAAAGAAAAAAAACCTAATTTTATGTTATGAAAAAAAAACCTTCTAAAACCAGCATGACTCTGTTACCAAAATCAGATAAAGACTTAATAAACAAACAAACAAACAAACAAACTACAGACCAATATCTCTGATGAACACTGATGCAAAAATCCTCAACAAGATACTAGCAAACAGAATCCAACAATACATTAAAGAAATCTTCACCCATTCACCACAATCATTTGGAATTTAATCCTGGGTTGCAAGTGTGGTCCAACATTCTCAAATCAATCAATGTGATACATCACATCAATAAGAGAAAGGATAAGAATCATATGGTCCTTTCAATAGATGCAGTAAAATCATCTGACAAAGTAAAACATCCATGTGTCATAAAAGCCTCAACAATATAGGTTTAGAGGGTATCTACCTCAACATAATTAGGGCCATATATGAAAATCCCACAGCTAACGTCATCCTTGATAGGGAAAAACTGAGAACTTTCCCCCTAAGGTCAGGAACAAGACAAGGATGTCTACTCTCCCCACTTTTATTCATTTATGCTGTGGAAGTCTTAGCCACAGCAGTTAGACAACACAAAGACATAAAAGATATGCAAATTGGTGAGAAAGAATGAAAACTTACCTTATTTGAAGATGATGGATACTCTATAGAGAACACCTGAATGATTCCATCAAAAAATTTGCTAGAACTGATACATGAAGTCAGTAAAGCCACAATGTACAAAATCAATGTACAGACAACTATTTCATTTCTATACAATAATAATGAGGCATCAGAAAGAGAAATTAAGAAAATAATCCCATTTATAATTGGACCCCAAATAATAAGATGCCTAGGAATAAAGCTAATCAAAAAGGTAAAAAACCTATACTCTGAAAAATATAAAACATTGATGAACAAAGTTGAAGAGGACACAAAGAAATAGAAAGACATTCCACACTTATGGATTAGGAGAACAAATATTTTTAAAATATTCACACTACTCAAAGTATTGTACACATTTAATGCAATCCCTACCAAAATACCAACATTTTTCCAACATTTTTCACAGAAATAGAACAATCTTAAAATTTGTATGGAACCATAAAGGACCCCAAATACCCAAAGTAGTCTGAAAAAAAAGGGGCAAGCCTGGAGGCCTCACAATTCCCAACTTCAAGTTATATTACAAATCTGTGGTAATCAAGTCAGTATGGCACTAGCACAAAAATAGACACATAAATCCATAGAACAGAACAGAAAGCCCAGAAATAAACCCACAATTATATAGTCACTTAATCTTGACAATGAAGGAAAGAATATCCAATGGGAAAAAGACAGTCTTTTCAACAAATAATGTTGGTAAAACTGGAAGACATTTTTCCAAAGAAGATATACAGATGGCCAACAGACACATGAACAGATGCTCATTATCACTTATAATCAGAGAAATGCAAAGCAAACTACAATGAAATATCACCTCACACTGGTCAGAATGGCTAAAATCAACAACACAAGAAACAACAAGTGTTGGCAAGGATGTGGAGAAAAAGGAACTCTGTTGCACTGTTGGTGGGAATGCAAAATCATGCAACCACTTTGGAAAACAGTATGGAGTTTCCTCAAAAAGTAAAAAATACAACTACCCTATAATCCAGCCATTGCACTATTGGGTACTTACGCAAAGAATGCAAAAACACTAATTCAGGGGTGACTGGGTGGCTCAGTCAGTTAAGTGTCCAACTTAGGCTCAGGTCATGATCTCATTGCTCATGAGTTCAAGCCCTGCTTTGCTCTCTGTGCTGACTGTTCAGAGCCTGGAGCCTGCTTTGGATTCTATGTCTCCCTCTGTCTCTGCCCCTCCCCCCCATCTCTCTCTGTCTCTCAAATATAAATAAAAACAGTAAAAAATAAATTTAAAAAACAGTAATTCAAAAGGATGTGTGCACCGTATGTTTTTTATAGCAGCATTATTTGCAATACCCAAAATAAAGAAGTAGCCCAAGCATCCATTGATTGGTGAATGGATAAAGAAGATGTGGCATATATATACAATCAAATATTATTCAGCCATAGAATGAAATCTTGCCATTTGCAACGACATGGATGGAGCTAGATGGTATAATGCTAAGAGAAATAAGTCAGAGAAAGACAAATCCTATATGATTTCACTCATATGTGAAATTTATGAAATGAAACAAGTGAGGAAAAGGAAATAAAGAGAGTGAGAGCAAGATAAACCAAGAAATCTATATCTATAGAGAACAAACTGATAGTTACCAGAGGGGAGGTGGGTGGGAAGATGGATAAAATAGGTGATGGAGATTAGGGAGTCAATTGTCATGAGGAGCACCGGGTGCTTAAAATTTAAAATTTTAAATTTTAAAAAGAATGCAAAAAAAAGAAAAGAAAAGAAAATAGCAAAAGGTGCAGGAGAAAACTTTTGCAGGTGATGGATAATTTTATGGCATTGATTGTGATGATCCTTCATTGGTGTATACTTATCTCCAAACACTTAAACTTGTCTACATGAAATGTCTATGATATTTTATATCAATTATACACATAGCATGAAAAGTACAGCATAGGGAATATAGTCAATAGTGTTATAATAACATTATATAATGGTAAATGGTAACTACACTTATCATGGTGAGCATATTGTGATGTATATCATTGATGAATCACTATATTGTACACTTGAAACTAATACAATATTGTATGTCAACTATACTTCTATTTAAAAAAGAAAACACTGGTCAACAAAAATGATTAGGAGCTGGAAAAAAATATTCTATCCACTAAAAAGAAATAAATTTCCAAACCAATAAAGTGTAGCCAGAATAGAAGAGGAAGATGGGGGTACCTGGGTGGCTCAGTTGGTTGAGTGGCCAATTTCAGCTCAGGTCATGATCTCACAGTTTGTGGGTTTGATCCCTGCATCAGGCTCTGTACTTGTAGCTCAGAGCCTGGAGACTGCTTCAGATTCTGTGTCTTCCTCTCTCCCTGCCCTTCTTCCATTTACTCTCTCTCTCTCTCAAAAATAAATAACCATTAAAAAAAAGAATAGAAGAAGAAGTAAAAGGACTGAATAGGAAAAGAGAAAAGTAGGAATTAAAAATAAAAACAGTTGAGCATGAAAGAGTTTTTGCCAGAGCAAAACATAAACATAAATAAAACATATGCATAAACTTAAATGGAAAAATTTTAAATGTATATATATTAATTTTATATCTCTCAGCTTTATTTAAGGATAGAAAGTCATGGCTAAGGGGAATTATATACCTTCATTTAGATCTCATGCATAGACTTATCACTTGGTACAGATACTACACAGGGGACAAAACAACATTTGGGTTCCTCAAGGTCATTTCCAATCTTTGAACTGTATGTCTATTAATACATCAAGGACTCTTATCTGGTCAACAGCTTCAAGTCAAATGATGCAAATATTTTGGCACCTTGTTAGTGTCATTTTCAAAGTGCATCTTAGAAAAAATTATTGATAGACATTCTGATGTATATATAAAGATTAACTAAAAACATATTTTTGTGTTGTGTTTCAGAAAAAAATGCACCACCTACTGGTAAGTTATTTTACTATTTAATAACTATAAAGTACAAATGTGTGGTAAAGGATTTTAGTCACACTGGCTATTTTCATTCATAACTGTGCAAAAACTAAGCATTTTAATGAGTTATTAAAAACACCTTTGATATTTAAGTCCACTGATTTCCAGAAAGAATACATTGATAATTAAGTCAACTGACTTGTCAATAATAAATTAGAATTTTTTACTAAGAAGAAACATATACAAAAGTGTTTAAGGAAATAAGATGGGGTCAGAATCCAGGCAGAGATAAAGGAAAATAAAGTTTAAACAAAACTTTGAAAAGAACAAATACATCTTATGCACAGTAACTATAGGTTGTTGAAAGGCTGGGCAACATTATGAGGAAGGAAAAAGAAGGTTGGATATGCTTATGATCCTTCAGATTAACAGATAATAATTTAAAAACAGAATAGAGAAAAGAAATTAAGAAAAGTAATAACATGGTGGTGGTGGTGGTGGTGATAAACAGTAAAAGAAGTGATAAGGAAGAAAACTGAAAAAGTAGAGTTTGCAAAAAATAAACTGAGGATAGTTTTCCAGTAGGAGAAGTTTAAAAACTGCTTCTCTGGACTTGTTCCAACTGAGACAAATTATATGAATCAGTGAAAATGATGAGTACCTAGGGAAAATGATCACATGAGCTTACATATTTTTTAAATAAGAAGAAAGAAAGAAAACCAAATATCAAACGTATCTATCTGGGTAAATATGTTTTAAAGGGCAGATTTTAAGAATTTCAGAAAATAAATGTAACATACTTTGTCACAAATCCCATAAACCAATTCCTTTATTACTATAATCCCTGAAATCCTAGGAGAGTAATTTATGAAAATGAATAAGGAAAAAAAATAAAAATATGAATTGATATGGAATCAGTAATCAAAAAAATCTTTCTCCATAACCAGATGACTTCTCTGGTGAGTTCTACCAAATATTCAAAGAAAAAATACTTCAAATCCTACATGGAGTTTTCTTGAAAATAGAAAAAGAGGGTACAGACCCAACTCGTTCTGTAAGGCTATGTTAACAAATACCAAGATGAACAGAATGATAAAGAAATTTGAGAAACTCAGAAATGCATTACACAAATGTTCACATCATGTTCACAAAATTGTAAATGTTCACAAATGTTGACATATGACAAAACTTCCCTGCAGAACAGTGGATAAAGTCTTTTTCATAAATGACTTTGTGACAAGTAGATAACCATACAGAAAAGAAAGGAAGAAAGTATATCCCTACCTCACATCAAACTTCAGTTCCAGTGAATTACATATAAATATGAAAGACAAAAAATAGTTTTTAGAAAATAATATAGAAATAATCATCATGAACTTGGAATACAAAAAGATTTCTTTAAAAACACTCAAAACCTACTTACTATAAGAAAATAATGTGATACATGTGGGAGGGATTCATAATCAAGAACATTTGTTCATCAAATGCCACGAAGTGAAAAGGCAACATTAAGTAGAAAAGCATATTTACAACACATAAAAAAAAATATTTTAAGACTGGTATCAGAATATGAAGAATTCCCACAGAAAGAAAACAATTTGGAAGGGCCAAGACGGTGGAGCAGCATGAAGTTCTTGGCTTCTCTCATCCCTGAATGCAGCTAGATCAGCACCAAACCAATTTGTATGCCTAGGACATTGTACTGAGGATTAACACCACAATCTGCATAACTTAAGCCACAGAACTCAGCAGGTACACAGTGTGGAGAGGTGAACTGGGGGAGAGAGAAGCCACAGAGGGTGGGGAGCTGTTTTTGTGGGGGAAAGTGGAGAGAGTGTGGCACACTAGGAGAGTACAAAAAAAGTACTCCCCCAAAAGTAGCGGGAGAAAAAAAAGAGTGGAAACGCTCACAAAGGACTGAACAAGAAATCTGTTCACCAAAAACACTGATGGGGAGAAATGAGAGGATTTCAATACCACTACGACTCTATAAATAGGAGACTGAAGAGTCGTAAATTCTGGAGATCAATACCCGGCAGTGCTCAAGTGGAGAGGAAGGGTGAATCCCCAGGAGCAGACAATGAGGTCTGAGGGGCCAGTGGGCCACACAGGGAGAAGGATTTCCCCTGCTTGGAGGACATTTGGAAGAGGCCATTTGGCCCCCCCATTGGCAAAGGTCCCAGCGGACCCCAGAAAACAGCCACATTTGCTGGTATTGGAACAAAGATGGCAGGGTGAGATGAAACCTGGCGCCAGTTATTTGTTGTGATTTGCCATAATCTCTGAACTGCTGCCACTGTGCAATCAAATGAATTTTTGCTGGGGCAAGCTGGCACCCGGCCACGATCTCTGAACCTCTGCTACAGTGCAATCTCATGAACACCATCACAGTAACGTTCTCTGGGGCAAGCCAGTACCCAGCCACTGCTCAGTGAGACCCTCCCCAGAGGGTCAGAGCAGGTCCAAGCCACAAAGTTCTCAGAAGTTATGGGTTTGGAAATACAGCCCTATGTGAGATAAAATTCAGGAGAGAGGTGACACCTAGCAGGCTGATGGCTTGGATACAGTGTAGAAACAGGGAGTGGATGGAAGCTGGAGACAAAGAGAGGTGCTTGATTACAAGGTAAGTGAGAGCTGAGTTCCTGTGCCAGAGACTGGGAAGCTGAGTGAAGCCATTTTCACCTCTCCTGTGCATGCACAAACATGCGCAAGTGCACATGTGCCACACTGATCCACCTCAGTAAGCTAAGCAGCTTACTGGTGGAAAACGAAGCCATCACACCAAGTCCTGCCCGACTGTACCCACCAAGCACATGCCCTAGAGGACCACCACACATCTCTCCGCCTACTTAGTGAACTATTAAGTGCTTCATAGTTTGACTTCTAGGGGAAACTGGATGTAATTTCTTTTGGATTTCATTCTGTTTGCTGGTCCATCTATTCATTTGTTTGTTTCTTTCTTTCTTTTTTTGCTTTTGTTTAATTTTTTTCCCTCCTTCCTTTTTCTTGGATACAGAAAGAGAAAATTTTATTTTTATTTTCCATTTTTTAAATTTCTTTTTACTAATTTTTATTTTTGTAAATGTTTTTATTCTATTTCACTTTCTTCATTTCATTTTATTCTATTTTATTGTATAATTTTTTTTTAATTTTAAACTTTTTCTTACTTTTTTTCTTCTTCTTTTCCTTTTTTCTCTATTCTACCAAGTTTCATTCAACAATCAGACCAAAACACACCTAGGATCTAGCTTTCTTTATTTGATTTTTTGTGTGTTGTTTTTAATTTTTTTAATTTTTATTTTTATTTTATTAGTTCTTTTTCTTCCTGCAAAATGACAAAATGAAGAAATTCACCCCAAAAGAAAGAACGGGAAGAAATGACAGCCAGGAGGTTAATCAACACAGATATAAGCAAGATGTCTGAACTACGCCTTAGAATCACAATAATAATACTAGCTGGGGTTGAAAAAAGCACAAAACCCTTTTCAGAGGATATGAAAGAAGTAAAATCTAGTCAGGATGAAATTAAAAATGCTATAACCTAGATGCAATTTTGAATGGTGCCACAGCAGCAAGGATGGATGACGGAGAGCAGCAAATCAGTGATAAAGATGACAAAATTATGAAGAACAATGAAACAGGAATAACAGAGGGAAACTAAGGCAAAAGAGCACAATACAAGAATTAGAGAACTCAATGACTTATTAAAAAGGAATAATATCTGAATCATAGGAATCCCAGAAGATGAAGAGAAAGACAACATGGTAGAAGGTTTATGTGAGCAAATTATAGCAGAAAACTTTCCTAATCTGGGGAAAGACACAGATATCAAAATCCAAGAAGCACAGAGAACTCCCATTAGATTCAGTGAAGATTGACCATCACCAAGGCATATCATAGTCAAATTCACAAAATACACAAACAAGGAAAGATATATGAAAAAAAACAAGGGAAAAAAGTCCTCAACATATAAGGGAAGATAGATCAGGTTCACAGCATACCTATTCACAGAAACTTGGCAGGCCAGAAAACAGTGGCAGGATATATTCAGTGTGCTGAATTGGAAAAATATGCAGCCAAGAATTCTTAATCCAGGAAGGCTGTCATTTAAAATAGGACAGATAAAGAGTTTCCCAGACAAACAAAAACTAAAGGAGTCCATGACTACTAAACCAGCTCTGCAAGAAATTTTAAGGGGGATTCTCTGAGGGGAGAAAAGATGAAACAAAACAAAAAAGCCAAAAGCAACAAAGACTAGAAGGGACCAGAGAACACCACCAGAAACTCCAACTCTACAGGCAACACAATAGCAATAAATTCATATCTTTCAGTACACACTAGAAATGTCAATTAACTAAATGCTCCAATCAAAAGACATAGGGTATCAGAATGGATAATAAAACATGATTTTAGAAACCCATTTCACAAGAGACTCCTTTTAAATTTTTTTTTTCAACGTTTATTTTTGGGACAGAGAGAGACAGAGCATGAACGGGGGAGGGGCAGAGAGAGAGGGAGACACAGAATCGGAAACAGGCTCCAGGCTCTGAGCCATCAGCCCAGAGCCTGACGCGGGGCTCGAACTCACGGACCGCGAGATCGTGACCTGGCTGAAGTCGGACCGACTGCGCCACCCAGGCGCCCCGAGACTCATTTTAGACTAAAGACAATTTCACACTGAAAGTAAGGGGATAGAGAACCATCTATCATTGTAATGGTCGCCAAAAGAAAGCCGGAGTAGCCATACTTATATCAGACAAATTAGATTTTAAAATAAAAACTAACAAGAGATGATAGGGCGTTTTGTCAAAATTAAGGGGTCTATCCACCAAGAAGATCTAACAATTTTGAACATTTACGCCTCTAATGTGAAGCACTCAAATATATAAAGCAATTAATCACAAATATACAGAAACTGATTGATAATAATACCATAATAATAGGGAACTTAAACACCCCACCTACACCAATGGACAGATCAGCTAAACAGAAAATCAACAAGGAAACAATGACTTTGAATGACACACTGGACTGGATGGACTTAACAAATATATTCAGAACATTTCATCCTAAAGCAGCAGAATACACATTCTTCTCGAGTGCACATGTAGCATTTTCCAGATTAGATCACATACTGGAACACAAATCAGCCCTCAACAAATACAAAAAATCAAGATCATACCATGCATATTTTCAGACCACAATGCTATGAAACTCGAAATCAACCACAAAAAAACTTTGGAAAGACCATGAATACCTGGAGATTAAAGAACACCCTACTAAGGAATGAATGGGTTAACCAAGAAATTAAAGAGAAAGTTAAAAAGTACACGGAAGTCAATGAAAATGATAACATGACAGCCCCAAATCTCTGGAATACAGCAAAAGCAGTCATAAGAGGGAAGTATATAGCAACCGAGGTGTTCCTACAGAAGGAAGAAAGTCTCAAACACACAACCTAACCTTATACCTTAAAGAGCTGGAAAAGGGATAGCAAAGAAAGCCCCAAACCAGCAGAAGATGGAAAATAATAAAGATTAGAGCAGAAATCAATGATCTCAAAATCAAAAAAATAGTAGAATAGATCGATGAAACCAGGAGCTGATTCTTTGAAAGAATTAACAGGATTGATAAACCCCTAGCCAGTTTGATCAAAAAGAAAAGGGAAAGGACCCAAATAAAATCAAGAATTAAAGAAGAGAGCACAACCAACACTGCAGAAATACAAACAATAATAAGAGAATATTATGATGAATTACATGACAATAAATTGGGCAATCTGGAAGAAGTGGACAAATTCCTAGAAACACATAAACTGCCAAAACTGAAATAGGAAGAAATAGAAAATTTGAACAGACCCATAACCAGTAAAGAAATTGAATTAGTAATCAAGTCTCATAACAAACAAGAGTCCAGAGCTGGGTGGCTTTCCAGGGGAATTCTACCAAACATTTAAAGAGTTAACACCTATTCTTTCTAATATGTTCCCAAAAATAGAAATGGAAGGAAAACTTCCAAACTCATTCTATGAGGGCAGCATTATCTTGATTCCAAAAACAAAGACCCCACTAAAAAGGATAACTAAAGACCAAGTTCCTTGATGAACATGGATGCAAAAATTCTCAACAAGATACTAGCCAGCCAGATCCAACAATACATTAAGATAATTATTCACCACTATCAAGTGGGATTTATACCTGGGATGCAGGGCTCATTCAATATCCACAAATCAATCAATGTGATACCTTACATTACTAAAAGAAAGGACAAGAACCACAAGTTCCTCTCAAAAGATGCAGAAAAAGCATGTGAAAAAATACAGCATCTTTCTTGATAAAAACCCTCAAGAAAGTAGGAATAGAAGGAGCATACCTCAAGATCATAAGAGCCATGCATGAAAGACCCACCACTAATATCACCCTCAATGGGGAAAAACTGAGTTTTCCCCTTAAGGTCAGGAACACAACAAGAATGTCCATTCTCACCACTGTTACTCAACATAGTGTTGGAAGTCCTAGGCTTAGCACTCAGACAACACACACACACACAAAAATAAAAGGCACCCAAATCAGCAAGGAAGAAGTCAAACTTTCACTCTTCACAGATGACATGATACTCTATGTGAAAAACCCAAAAAGTTACACACACACACACACACACACACACACACACACACACAAACTGCTAGAACTGATCCATGCATTCAGTAAAGCCACAGGATATAAAGTCAATGCACAGAAGTCAGTTGCATTTCTATACACCAATAATGCAGCCTCAGAAAGAGAAATCAAGAAATCAATCCCATTTATAATTGCACCAAAACCCATAAAATACCTAGGAATAAACCTAACCAAGGAAATGAAAAATCGATACACTTAAAACTATAGAAATCTCATGAAAGAAACTGAAGAAGACACAAAAAAATGTAAAGTATTCCATGTTCATGGATTGGAAGAACAAATATTGTTAAAATGTCAATTCTACCCAAAGCAATCTACATATTCAAAGCAGTCCCTATCAAAATAACACCAGCATTCTTCGCAGAGCTAGAACAAACAATCCTAAAATTTGTATGGAACCAGAAAAGACCCCAAATAGCCAAAGCAATACTGAAAGAGAAAGCCAAAGCTGGAGGCCTCATAATTCCGGAATTGTGTATTACAAAGCTATTATCATCAAGACAGTATGGTACTGATACAAAAACAGACACTTAGATCAATGAAACAGAATAGAGAACTGAGAAATGTCCCCACAAACATATGGCCAACTAATATTTGACAAAGCAGGAAAGAATGTCCGATGGAATAAAGACAGACTCTTCAGCAAGTGGTGCTGGGAAAACTGGACAGCGACATGCAGAAGAATGACCCTGGACCACCTTCTTACACCATACACAAAAATAAACTCAAAATGGATGAAAGACCTCAATGTAAGACAGGAAGCCATCAAAATCCTTGAGGAGAAAGCAGGCAAAAACCTCTTTGATCTTGGCCACAGCAACTTCTTACCCAACACGTCTCCAGAGGCAAGGGAAACAAAAGCAAAAATGAACTACTGGGACCTCATCAAAATAAAAACCTTCTGCCCAGAGAAGGAAACAATCAGCAAAACTAAAAGGCAACCGACAGAACGGGAGAAGATATTTGCAAATGACATATCAGATAAAAGGTTAGTATCCAAAATCTATAAAAAACTTATCAGACTCAATGCCCAAAGTTTTTTGGCATAATCCAGTGAAGAAATGGGAAAAAGACAGGAATAGACACTTCTCCAAAGAAGACATCCAGATGCCTAACAGACTTATGAAGAAATGCTCAACATCACTCATCATCAGGGAAATACAAATCAAAACCACAATGAGATACCACCTCACACTGGTCAGAATGGCTAAAATTAACAACTCAGGGAATAATAGATGTCAGTCAGGATATAGAGAAAAGGGAACCTTTTGCACTGTTGGAATGCAAACTGGTGCAGCCACTCTGAAAAACCATATGGAGTTTCCTCAAGATACTAAAGCTAAAACTACCCTACATCCCAGCAATTGCACTACTAGGTATTTATCCAAAGTATATAGATGTGCTGTTTTGAAGGGCACATGCACCCCAATGTTTATAGCAGAGCTACTGACAGAAGTATGGAAAGAGCCCAAATGTCCGTCAAATGATGAATGGATAAAGAAGAGGTATATATATACAATGGAAGATTACTTGGCAATCAAAAAGAATGATATCTTGCCATTTGCAACACCATGGTTGGAACTAGAGTGTATTATGCAAAGTGAAATTAGTCAGTCAGAGAAAGACAAATATCATATGACTTATTCATATGTGTAATTTAAGATACAAAACAGATGAACATAAGGGAAGGGAAGCAAAAATAATATAAAAACTGGGAGGGGGAGAAAACCTAAGACAAATACAGAGAACAAACTGAGGGTTGCTGGAGGGGTTTGGGGTGGGGACTGGTCTAAATGGGGGATGGACATTAAGGAGGGACTAGTTGCAATGAGCACTGGGTGTTATATGTAGGGGATGAATCACTGGATTCTATTCCTGAAATCATTATTGCACTATATGCTAACTAACTTGGATGTAAATTTTTAAAAATAAATTTAAAAAAATAAAAAATTAAAAAATAAAGAATTCCTACAAATCAATTACCAGAAGATGGATAGCCCAATAGAAAAAAATATTCTTGAACAGGTATTTCAAAAAGAAGACCAATTTATGGCCTAGAAGAACAAAAAGATGTTAGCATTAGGGGAAGCTGGGTAAAATCCACTGCCTGTAATATCTTTATAACTCTTATGTAAAACAAAAGCTACTTAAAAATAATAACTTAAGAAAAATTCACCCAAAGAGGGGGAAAAAATTAAGATATCATTTAAAGATAGTAACTAGTCAAGAATTAGAAAGCTGGATAATGTCAAGTTTTGGCAGGGATATGGAAAAGTAAAATATTTATTCATTTCTGATATGAGTCTTAATTGCTTTAGGTCAATGCATGCTAGCAAATTGGTAACAGCTGGCTCTGTGTGCATGTTCATATGTGTGTGTGTGTGTGTGTGTGTGTGTGTGTTTAACAAATTATATTGATAGGATATATAGCACACACTTTGCAAAATAATAAAATATACAATAATTTTATTGATAAAACAGCCAAAAAATATATTAAAATGTGTCTAATTTCATAAATAATCAAGGAAATGTCAATTTAAAATTACAATAAAATGTAAGTATCTACTCGCCAGATTGGCAAAAATGTTAAAGTATGATCAACCTGCTAGCAAGGAGATGGAGTAATGGGAACCCACAGTTTTAACAGTAAATGTAAATTGGTATAACCATTTTGGAGGATGGTTTGTCATTATCTAGTTGAAGATACATATATTTAACAACCTAGTAATTCCATTCAGAAAAATGCTACAGAGAAATTCATGCATGTGTGGAAAACGTATAAAAATGTGCAGAGCAGCACTAGTCATAATAGTCAGAAACCAAAAACAATCCCAATGTCAACTAATAATAAAATAAATATTGTGGCATAAGCATACAATAAACTCTCTAGAGCAATAAAACAATACAAATGAATCATAAGGACATAATGTGGCTCATAGGAAGCATAACACAAAAGAATATATCCAGTATGATTCAATTCATGTAACTTCCTAAATAAGCCAAACTTAAGCTATATTGCTTAGAGGTTGCAACTAGGTGATAACATTAAAAAGCAAGAATATCATTAAAAAAAAAACAAGAAAACAGTTACCTCAGGGTAGAGGAAAGGAGTTATGATACATAGTGGTGGGAAGAGAGGATGCGGGCAAAATAATATTTCTTAACCTAGATGATATTAATATATATGTTTATTTTGTACTTGTTAATGTATACATTTACAGTTCATGCACTTTTCAGGATATGTGTTTTATTTTCCAATTCAAAACATTAAATTGAAAAATACTTTATTCTGAATTGCACTCATAGAAAAAGAAAAGTTGCTCACCTTGCCATAGCAGCTGAGAGGAAAATGAAACAAGGGAGATTGTGTCCTTTGATCATTCTTCAAAATCTGCATGAAACAAAGGAAAAACCACTGTACTTCTCAAAGGATTCTGTTTCTAATACCCTTGCCCTGGATCTATAATCTCTATGAACATAGGCAGTGTTGATTTTGTTTCTTGCAACACACTCAGTGCCTTGCACAGTGCCCAGAACATCCTGAATGAATATTCACTGAAAGATAAATGAATATTCATTGAAGGATAAATGAATGCCTGAATGAAGGGGAAGACTGTCAATACAAACTAATATGTTATACATGAATCGCACTGAAATATTTGTGTTTCTATTTTAGAAGGAATAACATTATAATTCATTGGTTCCTTGGCTATTTCATCTCTATAACATTCCCCAATCTTCCTAATACCTGAGGGTTATCATTTCCAGTCTTTGAAAATCTTGATACTTCTTTTTTTCTGTTTCCCACCATTACTTAAAATTTTCCTATATCAATGATGATTTTTAACAGGAAGAATAGTATGAAGTAACATTGTCCTGGGGAAACAATTAAAAAATTTTATATCACTGACAAACAAGACTTTCCATTCTGGAAAATGTATTTGGGGTTGGACATTAGCATGGAAAGACGACATCTTAGAGATATAAATGATGTAGAAGGGATGAAAAAGAATTCAAGAAAACAAATGGAATGAAGACAAAGGAAGGCAATTTTATACACTGAGAATTGTACCTGTTCCAGAAAGATTTTCTTTAGAAACAGGTGGGGAAGAAATTGAAGGACAGAATAATCACCCTCTACCAACCCCTCCTATCTTTGTCAGCTAGGCTTGCACAGCAAAATACCCTAGACTCAGTAATTTAAACAACAGAAATTTATTTTCTCATAGTTCTAGAGGCAGGAAGTCTAAAATCAGGGTCCCAGCATAGTGGAGTTCCAAAAAGGGCCCTCTTCCTTGCTTGCAGATGATTGCCTTCTCACTATGTCATCACAAGGCAGAGAAAGAGAGAGCATAGTCTGGTGTGTCTTCTTATAAAGGCACTTAATATGTTCCTCCTAGGACAATATTAGAAGAAGCGATTGTTAATCCAGTGAACCCAATACAAATACATTGCATGCACGCTTACTTGCATATCTGTGTTTTCTTCACAAAGAAAGAATTTCAGAATTTAAAAGTAAGACTTTTTTCCCTATTTATTTCTTATATATTTCAGTCTCTCATAAAGTCTGAGGCTATGGCTCTACATGACCAGAGGCTCAGATTTCATAATATGTGAAATTCTCTCATTTTGTTACTGATTTCCCAGAAAGTAAAATTTCCATTGCTTTAACAGACCAATGTTAAATTGTTAAATTGACATTTTATACCAAAACTATTCGGTGACAGAAAGAAAAATAAAGATATAGCTGGAAAATGACAAAGATAAATAGTAAGAAGAATGGATATATTAGATATTTGTAAGTAATTTCCTTAAAGGGAGCTTAGAGCTCAGAGATAAGTAAAAAACTGTAATGGAATGTCCCATCCCAATCCCCTGGGGGGGTTTGTAATTGAATGTTGACAGAAATCAAAGAATTAGAGCTATTCTCACAAGAAAGCAGAGAATGCTAAAACTCCAGTGCATTTGCCCCAAATCTGTGACTTGGGAGTTTGTGCTCTACCTTAAGAAAGTAACAACATTTGTAATGTTTCTCTAGAAAAAAATAACTAGGAATTGTGTTATTAAACTGGATTATTATTGTGTAAATTTTTTCACTGTGCTATTTTTAGGCATGACTTCTCCTTCCCCTGGTAAGTAATTTTTTTTTAATTTATTTATTTTTGAGGGGGGTAGAGGGGAGGAGAGAGAGAATCACAAGCAGGCTCCATTCTGTCAGTGCAGAGCCCATCATGGGCTTCATCTCAAGAAGCATGAGATTATGACCTGAGCTGAAATCAAGGGTCAATCGCTTAACGGGCTGAGCCATCCAGGCACCCCTCCCCTGGTAAGTATTTTTAATCTCATTTATAGTGTTCTCAAATACTCTAAGACCCTTTCCTGCACTTGCTCTTTTTATTTATATTTATAAAACTTTGAGACTTCTGTTTTGACCTGAATTTTTAGAGAGTGAAAAGTCCAGTGGGGAAGGGCACAAGGTATAGGGAAGGAGTAATATGTTTATTTCAGCAGTGTCCTGGGAATGGTTATTTGGCCTAGCAGCCAAAATCAGTACATTTTGTGATTATGATTTGAAAGTAAAGGTGGAAAGAAATGACAAAAGAAATAAGCCTAAGTGAAAATCCATGTTAACAGTGTGCAAATAACATAAGAACTAAACAACAGAGGTGATGTGGATCATTACCAATTATCAACTGTGCAAAATTGTGTCATAAATTAGACTATCTAATCTTTCCATGATCAGTTTCTTGCTGTAGAAAATTGGGGTAGTAATAGTTCCATATCTATAGGATTAAATCAGTTAAATGACAAGAAATAGTTGGAACAATGTCTGCCATATAATTAGACATTATGATAATGATAATTATGATTACCATTAGAGCTCAGGAAAAAACAAATATATTAGAGTACAGATAGTACTTTAGAACTTGGGAAAAACCAATACTAAGATCTTTAGTGTCCTCAGAGGTAAACCCAACCACATTCATCTCCTTGTCTTTTATTTTAGGAAGAGTTGTAAAATCTACAGGTGAGTTCATTTTTCTATTATTTAATTCAAGAAAGAAATCTAGGCCAAAGAGAAAAATTTGGAATTTGTCAGCATACAAATGGTATTTAAACCCTTATGACCAAGATGAGAATATCTAGGATGTTAGCGTAGGTAGAGAAGAGAGAGAACTAAGTCCTGAAGCCTTCTAACACAAAAATTGAGAACTAAAAGAACAGACAGCAAAGGAGACCAGAAGAAGCAGCCAGTGAGCGAGAACATATGGTCTCTGTAGAGAGTGGTGTCCCAGAAGCCAAAGGAGAAAATGGTAAGGTAGGAGTGATTAACTCTTCACTCACACTTTCTCTCTTCCATAGTCACAATCCTATTAATTTGTAGGAAATTTTAAAACTCACCGATAAAAATAAATAAATACAGCCAAACACTGCTTTGGCTTTTCTCTGCTTATCTACAGTATTAGGTATGAAAATTAAAGGATCTTCAAATATTAGGCATTGAAACAATTCATAGAATAATAATATGAGTCTTAATCTCCTATCAAATCACACTGTTTATTTATTTATCTTAGAGACTGATATAGACTTTATCAGTAATTTCAATTTCTTTTCCTCCAATTTGAGTGGTTTATGATACCTAAGTACATGAAGATATCCAGCTCTGAAAACCTCAAAATTATTTTTTTTCAAAATTCTTAAAATTCTTATCTTGCATTCTTAGTTACTCTCCCATTAATCAGAATTTTGGAAGCTATTGAAAGGAAAGTTGTAGGCACTGATTAACTAAAAGAATAAATACATACAACAAATACAATCCTTTATTTTAAAATATGATTGGAGTTAATTTATCTTGACTTGGCATGAAGAGGCTACATTTGACCTGAAACCTAAACAAAGTCATGAAAACACCTAGCGATAAAGTATTCCAGGGAAAGGGAACAAGCTCAAAGGCCATAGAAGGAAGTGAGATTAATAGAAGACAGCCAATATTAACCTCTCATCCAAATCCTCAACACTTAGTATTTTCCAAGTGCTACCACACTGTTCAGTATCAAAGAGATACTTTATGCTTTCAACATTATTTCCATTATTACTGGAGATGTCAAATATCTCTGCATATATCTGTTTTTCTTTTGTGAATTTTTTTTATTCATGTTATTTCTTTTTCTATTGAGTTTCCTGACTCTCGTGGATTTTCAGGGATTCATTGTATAATCTAGTTAATAATCCTTTGTGATTTTTAGACACTACAAATACCTTTTTGTGGTCTATCATATGTCTTTGAAACTTATCTATGATCCTTTCATAAAATAAATAATTAATTTATATTTATTCAGTTGTTCACATGCAGTTTTTTGCTTTGAGAATATTAAAAAGTCCTTCCCTACCTTCAAGGTCATGAAATATTTCACACAATTTCTTCCATTATTATGATAGCTTTGTCTTTGAAATTTAGGACTTGAATCTATTCGTCCATATTTTTCCCACTGCACCATCCTGATTTCAATAAAGACATATTAAGCCATTACCAGGTTTCTTTCATAAATGAAGATCCCAATGATTCTGTAGAGAGACCTGAGATCAAAGAGAATGAGGAGTATCACTTCCTCCTCAGTAATCCTGTAAAACTTCTGACACAAATATAACTGTTTGTTAATGTGACAAGTCAACTGCTGAGTCCTTAAGAGAAGCAAAGCCTTGCTCTACTCACTGCACATCTGCAGCATCTGAATATCTGAATCATGGCAGACATGCAAAGGACACTTGTTTTTTTCTTATTACTTTTGTACAACTTAGAATGAGATAGGATGTTGTGGAGTCAAACAAACCTAGACTCCAGTACCAGATCTGTCACTTATTTGGTCTGTTACTGAGCTAGGACAATAGTCCTCTTCTGCCTTAAAGAATGGCAAAGCCAGCGTAAGAGAAAATGAAGAAAATTGGAGTAATAAAGTGAATGAAAAAAGTCAAGGAAGTAAAGTTTAAAGAAAGATATTTAGAGCTCTAGTAATACATTGCCAGCATGGAACTCTGAGGAGGAGACAACATAATGCAGAGAGGGGTTTGCTCTGGAACTAGGTTGCTTGGTTTTCAAATTCTGGTGGGATTTTGGCTACGTGATTTTGGTGATAAAAGTGAGGTGAGGGGCACCTGGGTGGCTCAGTCAGTTAAGTGTCCGACTTCAGCTCAGGTCATGGTCTTATAGTTTATGGGTTCTAGCCCTACATTGGACTCTGTGAGGATAGCTCAGAGCCTGGAGCCTCCTTCAGGTTCAGTGTCTCCCTCTCTCTCTGCCCCTCCCTACTGGTGTTCTGTCTCTGTCAAAAACAAACAAAAAAAAAAGAGATAATATTAGTAAGATAGGAGTACTCTTTGAATTAAAAAATTCTAAGAATAATGCCAGGGGACTAGAAAGTGGTCAATATAAATTAACTACTATTATCATTCATTCTATAAAGGAACTAAAGGCCCAGACAAATGTACTATAAAGAATTTAGATTTCTTCCAATCAACCAAAGACATTCACTTGTTTCTGGCTTATGTTGACTAATATAGGAGAAGCAAGAGTAAGCTGGCTTTTTATTTATCTCTGTATTCTATAATATTTTATAGTAAGGATTTTTTTTTTCTCTCCCTGAATGCTACCAATATCCACCACTGGCAATATAAACTTCTTTCTTCCCTCCTACACTAAGAATATTTTAAGAAACTCAAAACAAAACAAAAAAATTAACTACAAAGTTGAGGTTTTTTTAATGACAAATGTGATCAAACCACACACCTACATATATTTTCTTGTTATACCATTGTAGCAAGGGTGGTAGACTCTATATTATAATTAACTGAGATATTGAAACTCAACCTGAAGATGTATTTTAGAGAGATATTTAGATGGATGTGTTGGTATTTTATAAACTACCAAAGGAACCTCCAAAACCTCTTACATTTCTTAATTGAAGCAATTTTAGGGCAATCAAGTACATGAAGGATTTTTGCTTAATCAGCCTGTTACAAAACCCAGCTTTGCATATCTCAATATTTTTTAAAAATCTGTATTCTCCTTCCATTAATCACCATTTTTGGAGGGTATTGTCAGTTTGTGGGGAAACTTAAATGCAGTAATTAAGCAAACAAATAACCCAAAATAAAAATAATCTTTCCCCCAAAAGACAAATTGATATAGGAGAGTTTAGATAGAAATAATGGACAAGAACCCAATAAACCACATCAATTAATGGATTGCATATTTTAAAAGAAATACTGTTCTAAATTTAGTTTAAATTCCTTGCCAAAAGCGGGGTGCCTAGGTGGCTCAATTTGTTGGGCGATTGACTTCGGCTCGGGTCATGATCTCATGGTTTGTGAGTTCAAGCCCTGCATTGGGCTGTGTGCTGGCAGCTCAGAGCCTGGAGTTTGCTTCAGATTCTGTGTCTCCCTCTCTCTCTCTGCCCCTCCCCCACTCATGCTCGATCTCTCTCTGTCTTAGAAATAAATAAACATTAAAAAAATTCCTTGTCAAAAGCAAACAAAAACAAAATACTAACAGGTGGAATTCACAAGTATTAAGCAAAGAATATTAAACAAATAATGAAACAATTTCATTAAATTCATGAAAATATAGTATAACGGAAAGTAGGGAATTTAAATGGCATGACTTCTTCCAAGACTTCCAAATATAACTCACTGCAACATATAGGCAATGTTTCAACCCACTGCAATGTTTGAAGAGAAGAGGCTTAAATCAATTCCTCTTTTAGGGTTCCTGGACCCAATTCCAATGTGGGGTGTTCCCCCACACTTAATTCTGACATTACCTACCCAAGGATCTCATCAGATTCTATAGGTTCAGGGTTCAGTCCTAGAAGAGTGCTCCCTATCCCCACAGTCGTAAGCCTAGACTGTTACCTGCGCTCCTGACCCACCAGCTACAGACAGCTACAGACTCACCAGCTACAATGACCTCCTCCTCATGTTTGATTAATTTGCTACCTCAGCATATAGAATTCAGGGACACACTTACAGACATTTACCAGTTAACTAAAGGGTAAGATAAAAGAAAAAAGTCAACAGCCAGATGAAAAGATACATAGAGCAGGGTCCTAAACAAAGGAACACAAAGTCCTTGTGTTTGTGGAGCTTGGGGCCCAGCTTAGTAACACAAAGAAGCACACAAATCAGATGATTAAAGATAAAACTCAGTGTTGGTGATGCCAAACCGGCCAAGGCCCCAAGAGGGAGCGCTTCAGAGGGTTCTTGGCTTTGCCCAAGAAAGAATTCAAGAGTAAGCCATTTAGAGAAATGGATCAAGATTTATTAAGTATAGAAGTGAAAAAAGGAGACACTTTATAAACAAAGTAGTAGTTTCTCCTCCCAGGTAAGGAAGAGGACCCCTTTTTGCTTCTAACAAAGGGTTTTATATGTTTTTTTAAATTAGCTAATCATACAGAGAAGAGGCTTACTTTTTAACTTTGGGTATATCACTTCCATTGGGCAGTTAGTTTTTCCATGGTCTTAGGGTTATAGAATTACCCATAGGGAGTGATTTCAAGAATGTCCAATCTATGTGGCTTTTACTACCAGAAGGAGTGGGGTCTTGTAGTTTTCTACGAGTCATATCTTGCGACTCTTTTTATGACCTGCTGACTTTTAGGTTAAAGGTCAGCCTAAAATCCAAAATGGCTTTACTTTGGTCAGCTTATCTCCTGAACCTCCCTTCCTTCCTGCCTCAATAGCAAGGTTATAAAAGCAAATAGACAAATTTCTAAGGATAACAGCAAGTCCACAAAATGACTAGATATCTTGACCAAGTAACCACACATTATGTAGGAGTCAAGAAAATAACACAAGAGGAAACAAAAATAAAAATAAAAATAAGCTATAAATATAGCCTAAGGTATAGGAAAGAAGCCAAATGTTCACCCGTGGAGAAATAATTGGGCTGTTAACATAATAAGGCAATAAATTACAATTAGTAATGTCAATTTTTTTCCTTTCTAAATTAGAAGTTGTGGGACTAGACAATAAGTTATTTAGCTGTTTCTCACTTTGTTAGGTTAGTTAGCTCCAGATGAATGTGAGATTCATTTTTTCAATGTTTTTTTTTAATTTCTGTATGCAAAAACTGATTTTCTTTTTAATTGCCTTTCATTCCAAATAACAAAAATCAACCTGAAGATAAGAAAAGACTACCAGTTTAAAAAGTAAATAAAAAGATTAGGAAAGACAAAGATTGACATTACTTATACTTTAGTATTTGAATTATTGGAGGATTGTGGAATAAAAGTAACTAGAGAAACAAAGTAGGGGAGCAGGAAACAAGAACAGTGAAGAGAATGAAAAAGTAAAGCTGTCAGGTTTAAATGACTAGTGTTTTGCCAAGTTATGAAAGGTTTTCTAGTCCCAGAGAGAACAGAAAGAAACTCCAACATTTATTTATGAACTTTGTGCTAACCAGTCTAGGCCCAAGAAAAAATGGTGACCATTGAGTGGAATGAGCCTCCCTTTGATAGAGACACAAGCATAAGCTTCTCACTTGGTGGGGAATCTCCAGAGGGATGCAACGGAGTTTAGTAGCTAGATCATGAACACCTAGCATGCCTTCCAGTTCCAGACAGAATATATTTTTTTATAAAAGAATCCCTTTCCTTGGGTTAAAGCATCAAAGTAATTGATGCAGAGGCTCCTGGGTGGCTCAGTCGGTTGAGGGTCTGACTTCAGCTCAGGTCATGATCTTAAGGTTCATGAGTTGGAGCCCCACATCAGGCTCTGTGCTGACAGCTCAGAGCCTGGAGCCTGCTTCAGATTTTGTGTTTCCTTCTCTCTCTGCTCCTCTCCCACTCATGCTCATCTCTCTCTGTCTCTCAAAAATAAATAAACATTAAACAAATTTTTTTTAAAAAGCAAAGTAATTGATGCAGCAGTTTTGATGGTTATTGGGTATTATTTTAAAAGACCCCTAGGGAGGGGCACCTGGATGGCCCAGTCAGTTAAACGTAGGACTTCCATTCATGTCATGATCTCACTAGTTCATGAGTTCCAGCCTCGTGTCTGTTGAACCTAACATCAGGGTCTGAGCTGACAGCATGGAGCCTACCTCAGATCCTCTGTCTCCCTCTCTCTGTGCCCCTCCTGTGCTCTCATGTGCTCTTTCTCTCAAAAACAAATGAATATTTAAAATGTATTTAAAAGACCCCTGGAGAAAGATTAACAATGGGTAAATGTATTGTACACACAAAAGACTGACAATGTTTTTGCTTGTATTTGTATTTCAGCAAAATCAGCTCCACTCTTAAGTAAGTTTATTATCTTTTTTGTAATTTTCATATATACTGCAGTATTACAGACTTTTATTAAACTGAGTTTTCCTTTTCAGTAGCATAAAAGATAACATTGTACCAAATTTTAATGATGTGCTTAAAATTTAATCTTACTGAATAAATTAAGGACTTTGTTAAATCAACTCTCTTTCCAGTGTCAAAAAAGGTTCACCCTGGGAAAAGATACAAACCATGAAATTTTGGGTGAGATGAATTGGAAGCAGGAAAAGGAAGCTAGCCAGGGAAATAAAGAGGCAAAAAACAAGAAATAAGTCATGAAAAGTAAACTGTGGAAGCAACCAATAAACTCTAAATGTAGCACCCTAATGTATTACTATTAAAAAGCTAGACAGCAGGGGGAGTGAATTTTTGAATTGACCATTAACAGTATCTCCACCAGGAATTCCAAATTACTTGGTTCTCATTACAGAGGAATAAGAATTCAGGGAGAGTAAAATATAGGAGGTGAAGGTAGTAGCAAGGTTGAAACCAAGTGAGCTTTGATAAGTTTCTAAAGTACTTCTTCTGTTAGAATCTCAGAGAAAAGGAGAGAGGATGGCTCTTTCGTCTCAGCTAATAGAAGGTTTATTGTGCAGCAGATGGATACAATCTCCTTCCCCAGAGGGCTATCAGTGATAACGTTCTACAACTCACAAGGGGAAAAAAGTAATGTGCTTCTTTGTCTTTGAATTATACGAGATGTTCCAGCATACAGTAAACTGTTTGCAACTTCCAATTTCTGGTTTATTTTACATTTTCCAGTTACCAGAATGTTCCCTCTCCCTGGCATTTTCAATTCTAGATAAATTCATATTATTCAATCCCACTCTTTTTGTTACAGAATCTATTATTAAAGATTATGGGGAAATATAAACTATACTGAAAGTAAGGAGGAACAATAATAGGTCAGTAACATATATAAAGTTCACATCAAATAAAGAACAACACTGATGGTGTACAAAAAATTAAAAGGTTAGGTAAGTTAATTAGCAAGGAGAAAAAAGAAATAAAAATTAAGATTACAAATATTTAATGTTGATAATATCATTAGGATGCCTGAACTTTGCAGTGTATATGGAAGGAATTAAAAGAATAGAGATTTCGCCTACCAAAATACTTTGTCCTCGTCCTTTCCCTTCAATGATAGACTCCAAAGGTGGCACCAAATCCCTGAAGTCCCAAACAACACAGAGGTCAACCATCTAGCCCTTGTCATTTCCTGTGTCCAGGAGGGATTTCTCTAGAATTTATACCAATAGACAGTCTTTTTATTTCCAGTTGTTTGCAGAATGCAACAATTTACACATACTCCAACTGTAAGAGAAAGTGTCCCTCACCCCACATCTTTTACACATCTTACTGTTTTGTTGGATAGAAAGCCACCATAAGTAATCTCATATTTTTTCCTTGGGGTTTTCATTTTCTTAAAAAATCATCAATGATCTTTAGGAATGCCACAGATGTAAAACAGTTTGAAGTGCAGAACTCTGGTGGTCAGAGTGAAAATAGCAGGTGCAGGAACATTGATTTCTGCTTTTCTGATGGGTACTTCCTCCTTCCTGGTTGTTTTAATTTACATTTCCTTGACCACTTCCGAGGTGAAGCACTTCTCTACACGGACTTATTAGCCACTCAGGCTTTTACCTTTTAAAAGTAATCCAGTCACATCCTTTGCCCATTTTCCTATTACATTTCTGGAACCTTTCTTATTGATTTTCTGGCATTTTATGCATTCCAGGGATTCATTCTGTGTGATTCTTAACACATTGAAAATATTTTCTCCCGCGCCTGGGTGGTGCAGTCGGTTAAGCGTCCGACTTCAGCCAGGTCACGATCTCTTGGTCCGTGAGTTCTAGCCCCGCCTCAGGCTCTGGGCTGATGGCTCAGAGCCTGGAGCCTGTTTCCGATTCTGTGTCTCCCTCTCTCTCTGCCCCTCCCCCGTTCATGCTCTGTCTCTCTCTGTCCCAAAAATAAATAAAAACGTTGAAAAAAAATTAAAAAAAAAAAAGAAAATATTTTCTCCCAATGAATCATGTGTCCCTGAACTTTATCTAAAGTGAACGGTCTTGAACAAAAATCGTGAGGTCAAATACATCAACTTTTCATAATACTGTTTGTGATTGAAAGTTTTAAGAAAGTTTCAAGACCAAAAAGAGCTTCCACCTTTTCTTTTTTGCCACAGTTTCACCTTTCACATTCATGTGTTTATGCCATATATTCATACTCTTTCCACTGCACTAAGCCCCAAGGCATCTTTACATTGAACCAGGCTTTCCTACCTAAGAAGTGGTCTTAAAAGATATCCTAACTGGGGTCCTCTTTAGTGTTCCACTAGTACCTCGCTCCACACTTTAATAAAGTAATTACACATTTCTGTAATCATTTAACATAACTGCTGACTTCAACTTTATGACACTATCAAGTCCTTCAAGGGTAGGCACACTCTGCTCTACTCTTTTCAGTACCAAGGATGGTGCCTGGACCTTGGCAGATACCTAATAAACATTTGTGAAATGGCAGAGGCTTACCATTCTCACTTTTCCCACTACTAGAAAGCTTGAAGAGGGATAGAAACATGGGGGAAACCTAAGAATAGAACAAACCCAATTTCAATCCCAGATCTGGCATTAATTAGATTTGACAGGCTCCTAGTTTACAATTCTGTGGCCTCTCAGAAAGGCCAAAAGAGGCCAAAAGGCGATTTTATTTAAAAACAAAAATGAGGGAGAAAGCGTGACTTTTCTTTTTTATTTTATTATTTTTTTTTATTTTAGAGAGAGTGTGTGTGTGTAAGTGGGGGAGAGGAGGGCAGATGGACAGAGAGAGAATCTTTTTTTATTTTTTTAATGTTTATTTATTTTTGAGAGAGAGAGAGACAAAGCGTGAACAGTAGAGGAAGGGGAAAGAGAGGGAGACACAAAATTTGAAGCAGGCTCCAGGCTCTGAGCTGTCAGCACAGAACCCAATGTGGGGCTCAAAACCATGAACCATGAGATCATGACTCAAATCGAAGTCGGATGCTCAACCCACTGAGCCAACCAGGGGCCCCAGACAGAGAGAGTCTTAAGCAGGCTCCACACTCAGTATGGAGTCTGGCATGGGGCTGGATCCCCTGGCCCCAGGATCATGACCTGAGCTGAAATCAAGAGACACTCAATGAACAGAGCCACCCAGATGCCCCAAAAGTGTGACTTTTAAACATCTCTACAAAATAAAGTGATTCAAAAAAGAAAGGCAAAGCTGCAATATTATAGCACCGACACAGCTAACTGGGATGCAGGGAAGCAGTTCCGCATGCTGGAAGGTAGGCTCACAGAGGCTTGGATGCTTTAGCTCAAATTAAAAACCGTGTGACTTCAGGCAACTTACTTTACCTTACTGAACCCAGTTTTCTTATCAGTAAAATGGGAAGAATAATAGGATTGTTGTGAAGAGTAGAACAACACCTAGCAAGTGATTTATAAAATTAACTATTATGATTTTATGCTGTACATTTGCTAAAGGCCAGTGTAATCAAAACCTGAAGTCTCCTCCCAGGCATGTGTTTCTGCCTTAACTTAGGAAGAGCTGAGAAAAGTTGGAATTAATTCTTAGTTATATGATTTGCTTTTGTTAATGCTAGCTCCTAAGATGTCCAGCTTTATATATATCCATGTTTTATTTCTCCTTCTGCCTTTCCTTCATACTAAGATCTTTTGTTTTTATAATTAGCAAGAAATTTTAACGACTAACATAAACATAATGCATACACCTAAGTGTAAAGCAATATTTCTGTCCCTACTTGGCCATGACAGCAGGACTCCAAGCTGTGGGGCACTAAGGAATTAGATATTAAAGCTCACCTTGAAAAACACAATAGGGAGACCATTGGTCAATCCACCACACTCTCCTATTTGTTTTTGTATTTTAAGAATCTCTAAGAAGCCTACAGTAAGTCATTTTCATTTATCTCAATCTGAATATTTCAAAAACAAGTATATGAAGACCTGTGTAATATCACTTTGCAAATCATATTACTTTCCATTTTAGGTTACACATCTATTAGTCAGAACTTTTTAGATTGTGAGGGTTTACAAGAGAGTTTAAATACCGGGTTAACTAACAGAAACACACATCCATGCAAAATAAAAATAAAACCTTGCCTCACTGTTATAGACTGGAATCTATAGAGAAAGTCCAATTTGAGACATAACAAGTTTGTTTTTGTTTTTAAAATTGAAATGTTTAAACAACTTACTACTTTTCTAATAGCTTTTCTACCTTCCTCCTGCAGTAGACGGGAACATAAGGGCACCCAAAGGAATTTGCCCACCTCTGCAGAGGTTTCAGCAGATGTCCTCCAATAAAGAACACAAAGGTCAGCAAAATGGGTCAAGTAGTAAAAAGAGCTTTCACTCTACTCTCGTTTTCTGTATTCTGAGACATCTTCTGGGAAGTGAAAAAATAGTAACTTTGATTTTAATTCAGGAAACCTACCATGCCTCTAAGAAGGCATTCATGTCCTAGACAAGTAACATTTTTTGTTATGTTTTCTTTGTATCTGAGAAGATCCTGAAACACCCACCCATGAGTCTGTTCATTTTCTGAATTAAGCATACTGATTATTGGATGATAAGAGTTATGGGAAATTCTAATCAACTAAATTTCTTATCAACATCAAACATAATTTAATCCTGAATTCAAAGTGAATAAAAGTGGAATGAGCAGGGAATCTAAATAAGAATTTTTGCTAGGCTCCTAAGTGGTTTTTAGCCACAGCAAAAGGTGAAGAATATAAATTAAATGGTCCCCAGAAAGAAAATTCACTTTTTTCCCCCACAAAAGTGAGAGCATGAAATAATCATATTCAGAAGAAAAAAGCATGTTATCTGTGAGAAGCCAGATTCAGTCCATTTGGAATCTCAAATGTTGTCATTGTATGTCAACAAGGAACATATGGAGATTCATGTAGTTAATGAACATGAGCCCTGAAATCAGTCAAGAGAAAATTTCAAGAATAAACATTAAGCATTAAATAAGTGCAATTTATAACTTCATTAATTTATGATTTAGTGCTTATTAAATGTCGTGACCGGCGCGACAAACACCGAGGTCAGGGTCCTGAGGGTAGGGGAATGCAAGAAAAAAAGAGAGAAGAGAAAGTTTGGGAACAGGAGGGTCCCCTGGGCTGATGGCCCAAGTGACGGCTTTATTGCTGTACACAATCTTTTATAATAAAAGACTCTTATGGATCAGGTCATTCTAAGAATAATCAGGTTTCACATAATCGCTGCCAACCAAAACATTTAGTTCTGTGTTTCTTGTGAATTTTCTAGATGGGTCACAACAAGACCTTGTTGATAAGATTGCTAGCAAAACACAATTCCCATGTTTGTTTCTATCTGACTCCGGATAGAAAAAGGGAGGTAGCATTACTGCCAACACCTGTAGACCACAGGCTTCAGAAATTAACTTTCTCAGCCTTAACAAGGCTTTCGTATGCCCTTAAAAGTGGGGGAATGGGGGGCGCCTGGGTGGCGCAGTCGGTTAAGCGTCCGACTTCAGCCAGGTCACGATCTCGCGGTCCGTGAGTTCGAGCCCCGCGTCAGGCTCTGGGCTGATGGCTCGGAGCCTGGAGCCTGTTTCCGATTCTGTGTCTCCCTCTCTCTCTGCCCCTCCCCCGTTCATACTCTGTCTCTCTCTGTCCCAAAAATAAATAAACGTTGAAAAAAAAAATTAAAAAAAAAAAAAAGTGGGGGAATGGGAGGGGGAACCACCGGGTTGGCTGAGTCAACAGGGAACATTGCTCGACCTGGTCTCAGCCTGGCGTCGGCCCGGCCTCCCACATGAATGAGAGGGGGAACCACCGGGTTGGCTGAGTCAACAGAGAACATTGCTCGACCCAGTCTCAGACTGGCACTGGGGCCCGGCCCCCCACAATTAAATGAGTGAGACTAGGGGCACCTGGGTAGCTCAGTTGGTTGAACATCTGACTTCAGCTCAGGTCATGATCTCAAGATTCCCTGGTTTGAGCCCCACATCAGGCTTACTGCTGTCAGCACAGAACCCACTTGGGATCCTCTGACTCCTCTCTCTACCCTTTCCCCACTCATGCTCTGTCAAAAATAAATAAATAAATAAATAAATAAATAAATAAATAAATAAACATTAAAAAAAATAAGTGAGGGGCCTCTGGGTGACTCAGTCGGTTGAGCATCCGACTTCAGCTCAGGTCATGATCTTGCTGTCCGTGAGTTCAAGCCCTGCGTCAGGCTCTGTGCTGACAGCTCAGAGCCTGTTTCAGATACTGTGTCTCCCTCTCTCTCTACCCCTCCCCCACTCATGCTCTGTCTCTCTCTCTGTCAAAAATAAATAAACATTAAAAAAATAAAAAAAATAAGTGAGTAAGGCTGAAAATGTTGTAGGAGTAGGAAAGACACTATGTTTTTCTTCAAGGTAACTAACAAGGCTTCAAAATGATTAACCTCTAGCTACTCACTGAACATGAACCAAGAAAATAGTACAAAAGAAAAAAATTGTAGCAAGCTATTTGCAACTGCATGAGATGTTTTAAGCATAATTTAAGAAAAATCCCAAGTAGCAAACTATAGCTAGCCTGCTAAGGTAATAAAATATTATATTTTAATAATAAATGGCAATTGTTTTTCTATAAATTAAGATTTTCTGAACCAGCCAGCAAGTCGTTGTTTGGCTTTTTTTTTTTTTTTTTTTAATTTTTTTTTTTCAACGTTTATTTATTTTTGGGACAGAGAGAGACAGAGCATGAACGGGGGAGGGGCCGAGAGAGAGGGAGACACAGAATCGGAAACAAGCTCCAGGCTCTGAGCCATCAGCCCAGAGCCTGACGCGGGGCTCGAACTCACGGACCGCGAGATCGTGACCTGGCTGAAGTCGGACGCTTAACCGACTGCGCCACCCAGGCGCCCCATTTGGCTTTTTTATTAATTATTGAGTGCTTCAAGCTGAAAGAAGAGTCAAAACTGATTACTTTGGCATTATATTCCATGATTATGTTATGCAGAAACAGATCTAATTTTCATTGACTTCCATTCCAACTCCCAAGCATCCCCCATTGAATTTTTCCTGACAAGGAAAAAAAGTCTACTAGTTCTTTTTTTTTTTTTTTTAATTTTTTTTTTCAACGTTTTTTTATTTATTTTTGGGACAGAGAGAGACAGAGCATGAACGGGGGAGGGGCAGAGAGAGAGGGAGACACAGAATCGGAAACAGGCTCCAGGCTCCGAGCCATCAGCCCAGAGCCCGACGCGGGGCTCTAACTCACGGACCGCGAGATCGTGACCTGGCTGAAGTCGGACGCTTAACCGACTGCGCCACCCAGGCGCCCCTAAAAGTCTACTAGTTCTTAAAGGGAGAAATGAAACACAGACTAAAAGCATTTTGGTATTAGTCCACTTTTTAAATTCAAAAGAATAGAGGACACCTGGAAAAAAAAGGAAAATAAAAAAGAAAATGAAAAAATAAATGCACTAAAATAGCAAACAACCAAGGTTAAATAAGCAGTGTTTTTCCAGTCTCTGAAAGTTCTCAGAGGCTGGAAAGAAAAACTTAATCAGTCACTGTGATGTGTGTGTTGGGGGGGGAGGGGGGGAAGAGCAGTTAAATATATTTTGAGCACACAGACTTCATTCCTCTAATATTCTTTCCTATCTCAGGACTGTGTATTTTACACCCCTAATAAACAGCTTCCTTCTCTGGATTTACAAGGACAAGATGACAGTAGTTTTGGTATTTCTGGCACATCATTTAAAAAGATACCCAAGTGTTTAAGTCCAATAATAAGCTAATGAAAAGGGCTAATGTTTACTTGTTTTGTATTTCAGGTAGAGCTGTACCACTTCCCAGTAAGTTTTTGTCTTATTTATAACACCCGTATGTACTAGACTACTGCAACGTGCATAACATTTTATTCATAGATTTTTCACTTTCAGAAGATCAAAAGTTAATTTAGAGTCATCAGTGATTAACTTGTAGTTGAAGCCAACTGGTTTGTAGAAAGAATAAACTGAGAAATACACTGTTCTTTTTATATCAAGAGAACTGGTTTGTATATTTAAAAAAATTAAATGTCCATACTAGGACAGAAAAAAAATACCAACATTTTAGGTGAAATGCAATGGACACAGGGAAGGAAATTAGTCTTTGAATTAAAGGAGAGGGAAGGAAGAAGGAATTAAAGAGATAAATAAACTTTACATACAGTACAGTAAACGTCAGTAAAGACATTGAGGAGGAGGTGAATTCAAGAATAATCCACAGACCTATGTTTCTGCAAGAAATTCCAAAATGAAAGGTCATCGTAGATGGCTTGGAAGCTAGATGTTAAAACAACACAAAGGAGTATTTTTGGGAGGCCTATGATAGTAGGTCAAACCAATCTCCCTTATTTGTTTTTGTTTTTCAGGAACCATTGAGAACATTTCCAGTAAGTTACTTTTATGTGGATACTATCTGGAAAAATATGTGCCTAAAGATCTTTTGATAAATAAGTCTAGCATAGCCATAATCCACTTTGCAAATCTTAATGTTATTGTTTTACTTCCTGTATTCCTCTCATATTAGTGAGCCTTTTTTAGAGATTACTGATAATTTGCAGGAAAGCTTAAAAGCATTTATTATATGACTAAAGATCACAAAGCAAATAAAAATCCTTTTCAAAACAAAATGTATAAGGAATCGGTAAAGAAAACAAGAGTCCAGTTTTGAAAGAAAAAGATAGAGTGATAGATACTACTGTAACATCATCCCACCTTCCTAAAAGATTTGAATATTTCTTTGCCCTGGATAAGAAAGATGAAATACACAAAGAAGAGGATGTCTCAGCAGAGGTCCTTCAAACAGAACATTCAAATGTCCAGGATTAATCATGTATTAAAATAATCTTTCATTAAACACAAGTAGTTTCAACTGTTTTGAAATCCCTTTGCATTTCTTTTTGGAGGCACCCTCTGAAAATTGCATAAGTAACAATTTTGTTCTGACTTAAAACGTAGAGAAATTCCCTTATTGGATATATTTTCATATACTACACTTTATGTCTTTATTTTTCTCTGTTTTTTTCCCTTCTGTTTTAAAGAACCTGCATCATCCATTAGTAAGTTCCTTTTGAAATCCTAAAATTCATAGAATGTAAACTAGTTTTACTCCCTATTGCTATTACCATGTCAATGGTCTAAAACTCAATTCTAATATTTCTCTACTCTTCCTCTCTGTGTGATAGTGATAAATAATAAATGATATTGTAAAAAATTAAGAATAAAAATTAGTAGATCATACATATTAAAAGAAATGCCATTATCAAACTGGTCTTTGATACCAAATCCAATGTGATATTCATAAACATAAGCAAACAGATGGGGAAAGTTAACAAAAAATATAATAAGAATAGAGACTAAGAGGTATAACTTCTTGACTTGCTCAAAAATGATATAAACCTGTTGTAATAGGCAATAATGTAAGAGCTTAATAGGCTCCAGAAAGACCGTTTGCTTTGTTCTTCTACCAGAGTAAGGAGACCCTAACCCCAACCATCCAGATCTTCCCTTAGAACACAGCAGGGAGGGGCGCCTGGGTGGCGCAGTCGGTTAAGCGTCCGACTTCAGCCAGGTCACGATCTCGCGGTCCGTGAGTTCGAGCCCCGCGTCGGGCTCTGGGCTGAGGGCTCAGAGCCTGGAGCCTGTTTCCGATTCTGTGTCTCCCTCTCTCTCTGCCCCTCCCCCGTTCATGCTCTGTCTCTCTCTGTCCCAAAAATAAATAAACGTTGAAAAAAAAAAAAATTTAAGAACACAGCAGGGACACCAACAACACCAACTATGTAGAAATAATACTGTAGATGCTAGTGCAAGTTTGACCTACCAAAAATGTTTGTGTCATTTTTATAGGTTAGCAACATTCCTATTGAGAAACAGTAGAACATGTACAGTTAATTCACCCAACAGAAAAGTCAAACTAAATACCTGGAGAATGTCCAAGCCTCAAAGGTCACTAAATGAATTCCAATTGTAACTACTCTGATATGTTTCTTAATTTGTATTTCATGAGCATAAACAGATCAGAGAGGTTATCGGACAAAAAAAATGTATGTTTTTGTATGTATGTTTCTAGATTTAGTTACCTCTAGATTTACAAGTAACAACTTGGGGCACCTGAGTGGCTCAGTCGTTAAGCATCCGACTTCAGCTCATGTCATTATCTCACCATTTGTGGGTTTGAGTCCTACATTGGGCTCTGTGCTGACAGCTCAAAGCCTGGAGCCTGCTTCGGGTTCTTTGTCTCCCTCTCTCTCTCTCTCTCTCTACCCCTCCCCCTCTCGCACTCTGTCTCTCTCTCTCTTTTTAATGTTAAAAAAAACATTAAAAAAAATTTTTTTAAGGAACAAGTCTTTAAAATAATTAATTATGCATATATTTTAGCCCAAAATTCCAACTTGGGCATTATTAATAATATAAAACAAAGGAAAATAATTTCTGAAAATATATTTGCAATGAATATGGCTAAAATCTAAAAAAGAGTCCAGACACTTAGCCACAGGAGAATTGTTTGTTAATATGATAATATATGACATTATAATTAGAACTGACAGTAGTTTTTTCTCTGAATCAGGATTTGCTGAACCAATTGGTAAGGTTTTTTTTTTCTTTTCCTCTATTATTATATTTTCAGTTTAAATAATAGTCTAGAATTTATGCCAGTAGTTTTTTATTTAGAAATAATTAATATTTAACATATTAGTTATATGTATACCATATAATGATTGGATATTTCTACATATTTCAAAATGATCACAATAGGTCTAGTTAACATTGATCACTATACATAGTTACAAATCTTTTTTCTTGTCATGAAAACTTGTAAGACCTACTTTCTTAGCATTTTCAAATATACCTGAGTATTATTAACTGTAGTCATCATTCTGTACATTACATACCCATGACTCCTTTTTTTTTTTTTTTTTAGGTTCATTTATTTTGAAAGAGAGAGAGAGGAGGAAGGGTTGGGACAGAAGAGAGAAAGAGAAAGAATCCCAAGCAGGCTCCATACCGTCAGTGCAGAACTTGACCCGGGGCTCCTTCTCACGAACTGTGAGATCATGACCTGAGTTGAAATCAAGGGTCTGTTGCTTCACTGACTGAAGCCACCCACGCGCACCCCCCTGACTTCTTTATTTAATAATAGCTAGATGTTTGTGTTTTTAACCACCTTCACCCATATTACCCACTCTCTATACTATCACTGGCAACTACAGGATGTTTTCTGTATCCAAGAGTTCAGGTTTTGTTTGTCTAGATTCCTCATATAAGTGAGATCATGCATTATTTGTCATTCTCTGAGTTATTTCATTGAGCATAAGGCCCTTAAAGTCCATTCATGTTGTTGCAAATGCAAGATTTCCTTCTTTTTTGTGGCTGAATAATATTCCTCTGTGTGTGTGTATGCATGTGTGTGTGTACCACATTTTCTTTTTTTTAGCTGGGGCACCCCTTGCAAACTTATTTCTTGAAGTATTGGTGAAAGATAGGTCTTCTGGACCCTCCTAGGATGGGTTTGTATTTAAACTGCAGTTAGTTAACATATGGTGTAATATTAATTTAAGGTGTACAATATTCTGATTCAACACTTGCATGTGATACTTGGTGCTCATCACATCAAGGACATTCCTTAATCCTCATCACCTATTTCACCCATCACCCCACCCTCCTGCCTTCTGATAACCATCACTTTGTTCTTTATACTTAAGAATCTGTTTCTTGGTTTGCCTCTCTCTCTTTTTTCCTTTACTTGTTTGTTTTGTTTCTTAAATGCCACATATGAGAGAAAGCATATGGTATTTATCTTTCTCTGACATTTTATTTAGCATAATACTCTCTAGCTCCATCCATGTCATTTGAAATGGCAGGATTCCATTCTTTTCAAAGGCTGAGTATTATTCCATTGTGTATGTATACTACATCTTTATCCATTCATCAGTTTGAACTGTTTCCATAATTTGCCTATTGTAGACAATGCTGCTATAAACAGGGTACATGTATCCCGTTGAATTAGTATTTTTCTATTCTTTGGGTAAATACCTAGTAGTGCAATTGCTGGATCATAAGGTAGTTTCATTTTTAACTTTTTGAGGAACCTGCATACTGCTGTCCAGTTTTCGTAACACCATTTGTTGAAGAGACTCTCTTTTTCCCATTGTATATTTTTTACTGCTTTGTTGAACATTAATTGACTATATAGTTGTGGATTCATTTCTGGGTTTTCTATTCTGTTCCATCGACCTGTATGCCTATTTTTCTGCCAGCATTGTACTATTTTGATCACTATAGCTTTGGAATATAACTTGAAGTCTGGAATTGTGATGTGTCCAGAGTTGCTTTTCTTTTTCAAGGTTGCTTGGGCGATTTGGGGTCTTTTGAAGTTCTATACAAATTTTTCTAAAATGTGCATAGAAATTTTTCTAAAATTTGTATAGAAAATGCTGTTGGTATTTTGATAGGGACTGAATTAAACATGCAGATTACGAGGAGATAACAACATGGCAGAGAAGTAGGGGGACCCAAAGTTCCCTGGTCCCTCAAACACAGCAGTGTTGAGGCCAAAGAACTTTGAATTTCAAGAGGCCAGGCTGCAGAGTGACAAAGATGTCTCCAGGCACCCAAGGGGACAATCTGGCAGGCCATAGGTACATGACTGCAAACTGGGTAGAGACAAAATGGGCTGCAGAAGCACAGATGGGAGGGATCCCCTTCTGTGGAGAGACAAAGGGAAGAGAAAGAGAAGCTGGGGGGAGCATAGGACTGTATCTGGACAAAAGAAAAACCACTGACTGGAATGGACAAAGATCCATTATCTGAGGGGCTTGCTCTGGACTGGGGCTGGCTGCTCTGTTCCCACCCTTGAGGAGGAGGGGAGCCAGTCTGGGCTAACTAGTTCAGAGGCACAGTCCGCAGTGGGAAAAAGCAATCCCTTCTCTGGAGTACTGTGGGAAGAGGGTATATAACGGTTCAAAGGGCAAGACTGCCTGCGCCCGCCAGCCAGAAGCCATATATCAGCGGCATGGAGCGGCACTTCTCCGGAACCAGGGTGCACAGTGTGAGACCCTTTAAGACATCCAGGGTTTAAATCCCAGCTGAGCACCAGGGAGGCACTGGAGTGGTCGGAATGAGACAAACCGCCTCATTCGCGCCCAGGGCACTGTGAGGATGGCCTGTACAGAATAGTTTGGGACAACTGGTTCATGGAGGAGAGTGGGGTGTTGCCATTTTTCTCCCCATCACCAGTAAGGCAGGGCTTCAGGGAAGGTACAGTGAGCCCACAATAGAGGTGGGACTCGCCTACACCAAACCACACCCCTCCTTGCCTGGTAACTTCGTGTCCAAGAGACACATTTCAGACTTGAGGACACCTTCGGATTCAAAGTGAGGGGATGAGAACCATCTATTATGCTACTGGAAGTCAAAAGAAAGCTGGAGTAGCCATATTTATATCAGACAAACTAGATTTTAAACTAAAGGCTATAACAAGAGATGAATAAGGGCATTATATAATAATTATGGGGTCTACCCATCAAGAAAAGCTAACAATTACAAATGTCTATGCATCCAATTCAGGGACTCCTAAATATATAAAAAAATTAATCACACACATAAGCAATCTTATTAGTAAGAATGTGGTTAATACTCCACTTACAACAATGGACAGATCATCTAGACAGAAAATTGATAAAGAAAGAATGGCCCTGAATGATACACTGGACCAGATGGACTTGACAGATATATTCAGAAATTTTCATTCTAAAGCAGCAGAATGCACATTCTTTTTGAGAACACATGGAACATTCTCCATATAGATTGTATACTGGGTCACAAAACAGCCCTCAATAAATATAAAAAATATAAATAAATATAAAAGAATTGAGATCATACCATACATACTTTCAGATCACAATGCTATGAAACCTGAAATCAACCACAAGAAAAGGTCTGGAAAACCTCCAAATGTATGGAGGTTAAAGAACATCCTACTAAAGAATGACTGGATCAACCAGGCAATTAAAGAAGAAATTCAAAAACATATGGAAACAAATGAACATGAATAGTTCAACACTATTCACCCGAGCACTGGGTATTGTAGGAAACCAATGTGACAATAAATTTCATAATAAAAAATATTAAAAAATAAAAAAAATTAAAAAAAAATCTCCCAACAAACAAGAGTCCTGGGCCACATGGCTTCCCAGGGGCATTCTACCAGACATTTAAAGCAGAGTTAGTATTTATCCTTCTCAAGTGTTCCAAAAACTATAAATGGAAGGAAAACTTCCAGACTCATTCTATGTAGCCAGCATTACTTTGATTCCCAAGCCAGACCAAGACCCCACAAAAAAGGAGAACTACAGGCCAACATCCCTGATGAACATGGATGCAAAAATTCTCAACAGGATACTAGCAAATTGAATTCAACAGCATATAAAAAGAATTATTCACCATGATCAAGTGGGATTCATTCCTGGGCTGCAGAGCTGGTTCAATATTCACAAAGCAATCAATGTGATACATCACATTAATAAAATAAAGGATAAGAACCATATGATCCTGTCAATAGATGCAGAAAAAGCATTTGACAAAATACAGCATCCTTTCTTAATAAAAACCCTCAAGAAAGTCAGGATCAAAGGAACATACTTAAAAATCATAAACACCATATATGAAAAGCCCACAGTTAATATCATCCTCAATAGAGAAAAACTGAGAGCTTTCTCCGTGAGATCAGGAACGTGACAGGGATGCCCACTCTCATCACTGTTGTTTAACATAGTGTTGGATGTCCTAGCATCAGCAATCAGACAACAAAATTAAATCAAAAGAATCAAAATTGGCAAAGAAGTCATCAAACTTTCACTTTTCACAGACGCCATGATACTCTACATGGAAAACCTGAAAGACTCACCAAAAGGCTGCTAGAACTGATACATCAATTCAGCTAAGTCGCAGGGTAAAAAATCAATGTACAGAATTTGGTTGCATTTCTATACACCAATATTGATACAACAGAAAGAGAAATAAAGAAACTGATCCCATTCACAATTGCACCAAGAATCATAAAATACCTAGGACTAAACCTAACCAAAGAGGCAAAGATCTGTATGCTGACAACCATAGAAAACTTATGAAGGAAATTGAAGAAGACACAAAAAAATGGATAAACATTCCATGCTCATGGATTGGAAGAATAAATATTGTTAAAATGTCAATACTACCCAATGCAATCTACACATTCAATGCAATCCCTATCAAAATTGCACCAACATTCTTCTCAAAGCTAGAACAAACAGTCCTAAAATTTGTATGGAACCACAAAAGAGCCCGAATAGCCAAAGTAATATTGAAGAAGAAAACCAAAGTGGGAGGCATCACAATCCCAGACTTTTGCCTCTACCCCAAAGCTGTAATCATCAAGACAGCATGGTATTGGCACAAAAACAGACACATACACCAATGGACTAGAATGGAGAACCGAGAATTGGACCCACAAATGTATGGCCAACTAATCTTTGACAAAGCAGGAAAGAGTATCCAATGTAAAAAAAGACAGTCTCTTTAGCAAATGGTGCTAGGAGAACTGTACAGCAACATGCAGAAGAATGAAACTAGACCACTTTCTTACAGCATTCACAAAAATAAACTCAAAATGGATGAAAGACCTAAATGGGAGACAGGAAACCATCAAAACCCTAGAGGAGAAAGTAGGCAACAACCTTTTGGACCTCAGCCACAGCAATTTCTTACTCAACACATCCCCAAAGGCGAGGGAATTAAAAGCAAAATGAACTATTGGGACCTCATCAAGATAAAAACTTCTGCATTGCAAAAGAAACAACCAACAAAACTAAAAGGCAACCGACAGAATGGGAAAAGATACTTGCAAATGACATATCAGATAAAGGGTTAGTATCCAAAATATATTAAAAAAAACTTACCAAACTCCACACCTGAAAAACAAATAATCCAGTGAAGAAATGGGCAGAAAACATGAATAGACACTTTTCCAAAGAAGACATCCAGATGACCAACAGACACATGAAACGATGCTCAACGTCACTCATCCTCAGGGAAATACAAATCAAAGCCACACTGAGATATCAACTCACACTGGTCAGAATGGCTAAAATGAACTCAGGAAACTACAGATGCTGACGAAGATGTGGAGAAATGGGAACCCTCTTGCACTGTTGGTGGGAATGTTTTCCACTCTGGAAAACAGTGTGGAGGTTCCTCAAAAAATTAAAATAGAACTACCCTACAACCCAGCAATAGCACCACTAGGAATTTATCCAGAGGATACAGGAGTGTTGATTCATAGGGGCACATGTACCCAATGTTTATAGCCACACTTTCAACAATAGCCAAATTATTGAAAGAGCCTAAATGTCCATCAACTGATTAATGGATAAAGAAGATGTGGTTTACATATACAGTGAAATACTACTTGGCAATGAGAAAGAATGAAATCATGCCATTTGCAGCAACATGGATTTAACTGGAAGGTGTTGTGCTGAGTGAAATAAGTCAGTCAGAGAAGGACAGATATCTTATGTTTGCACTCATATATGGATCTTGAGAAACTTAACAGAAGACCATGGGGCAAGGGAAGAGAAAAAAATAGAGAGAGAGGGAGGCAAATAGTAAGAAACTCTTAAATACAGAGAACAAATTGAGGGTGGATGGGGGAGGTGGGAGAGAAGGGAAAATGGGTGATGGGCATTGAGGAGGGCACTTGTTGGACAGGAAACTACCCCAAAAACCAGAAGCACACTTTACACACTGTATGTTAGCCAATTTGACAATAAATCATGTATTTTAAAAAATAAAATTAAATAATAAAATTAAAATTAAAAAATAATTTTAAACATAAAAAAAACATGCAGGTTGCTTTGGGTAGTATAGACATTTTAACAATATTTGTCTTTTCAATCCATGAGTGTGGAATGTCTTTCCATTTCTTTGTGTCATCTTCAATTTCTTTCATTAATGTCTTGTAGTTTTCAGAGTACAAGTCTTTCAATTCTTTGGTTAGGTTTATTCTTAGGCCTCTTATTACTTTGGGTAGAACTATAAATGGGATACATTCCTTAATTTCTCCTCTTGCTGTTTCATTATTGGTGTATAGAAATGCAGCAGATTTCTGTATACTGATTTTGTATCCTGGAAATTTACTGTTTGTTAAATAATTTCTAGCAGTTTTTTTGGTGGAGTCTTTTGGGTTTTCTTTATGGAATATCGTGTCATCTCTCTGCAAATAGCAACAATTTGACTTCTTTCTTGCTGATTTGGATGTCTTTTATTTCTTTTTGTTGTCTGATTGCTAAGGCTAGGATTTCCAGTACTATGTTAAATAAAAGTGCTGAGAGCAGACATCCCTGTCTTGTTCCTGACCTAAGAGGAAAAGCTCTCAGTATTTTCCCATTGAGAGTGATGTTAACTGTAGGTTTTTCATAGATGGCCTTTATTGTGTTGAGGTATGTTCCCGCTAAACCTACTTTGTTGAGGGTTTTATCATGAGTGGGTGTTGTACTTTGTCAAATGCTTTTTCTGCATCTCTTGAAAGGATCACATGATTCTCTTCCTTTCTTTCATTAATGTGGTTATCATGTTGATTGATTTGCAAATATTGAACCATACCTGCAATCCTGGAAGAAATCCCACTTGATTATGTTGAATGATTTTTTTTAAAAACATATTGTTTGCTAGTATTTTAAATTTATTTATTTAAATTCAAGTTAGTTAACATACAGTGTAGTATTGGTTTCAGGAGTAGAACTCAGTGATTTATCACTTACATGTAACACCCAGCGCTCATCCCATCAAGTGCCCTCCTTAATGCCCATCACTCATTTAGCCCATCCCCCTACCTTCAGCAACCCTCAGTTTATTCTCTGTATTTAAGAGTCTGTATGGTTTGCCTCCCCCTCTTTTCTTTTATTTTTCCTTCCCTTCCCCTATGTGCATCTGTTGTGTGATACAGGGGCAAGTCCAGAATTGTGATGCCTCCAGCTTGGGTTTTGTTTTTCAACATTACTTTGAGTATTTGGGGTCTTTCCTGGTTCCATACAAATTTTAGAGTTGTTTGTTCTAGCTCTGTAAAGAATGCTGGTGTTATTTTGATAAGGATTGCATTAAATGTGTAGGTTGCTTTGGGTGGTATAGATATTTTAACAATATTTGTTCTTTTAATCCATGTACATGGAATTTTTATCCATTTCTTTGTATCTTCTTCACTTTCTTTCATGAGCTTTCTATAGTTTTCAGCATATAGATCTTTTACCTCTAAGTTTATTCCTATGTATTTTATGGTTTTCAGTGACATTGTAAATGGGATCAATTCCTTGATTTCCCTTTCTGCTACTTCATTATTGGTAATAGAAACGCCACTGATTTCTGTACATAGATTTTCTATCCTGCGACTTAGCTGAATTCACATATCAGCTCTAGCAGTTTTTTGGCGCAGTCTTTGGATTTTCCATGTAGACAATCATGTCATCTGTGAAGAGTGAAAGTTTGACTTCTTCCTTGATCATTGGAATGTCTTTTATTTCTTTTTGTTGTCTGATTGCTGAGGCTAGAACTTTCAATGCTACGTTGAACAACAGTGGTGAGAGTGACATCCCTGTTGTATCCCTGAAGTTAGGGGGGAAATTTTCAGTTTTTCCTCATTAAGTATACTAGCTGTGCATCTTTCACATATGGCCTTTATGATCTTGAGGTTTGTTTCTTCTATCCCTACTTTCTTGAGGGTTTTTATCAAGAAACGATGCTGTATTTTGTCAAATGCTTTTTCTGAGTCTATTGAGAATATCATATGGTTCTTATCCTTTTTTTAAATTAATATGGTACATCACGTTGATTGATTTGCAGACATTGAACTAGCCCGGCATCCCAGGAATAAATTCTATTTGATCATAGTGAATAATTATTTTAATGTACTGTTGAATTCAATTTGCTAGAATCTTGAGAATTTTTCCAACCAGCTTCATCAGGGATATTGGCCTTTAATTATTTTTAGTGGGGTCTTTGTCTGGTTTTGGAATCAAAGTAACGCTGGCTTCATAGAATGAGTTTGGAAGCTTTCCTTCCATTTCTTTTTTTTTTTTTTTAGTTTAGTTTTATTTATTTTGAGAAAAAGATAAAGAGCAAGCAGAGGAGGGGCAGAGAGAGAAGGAGACAGAATCCAAAGCAGGCTCCACGCTGCCACCATAGAGCATGATTTCACGAACTGTGAGATCATGACCTGGGCTAAAGTTAAAGTCAGACACTTAACCAACTGAGCCACCCAGGCACCCCTTCTTTCCTTCCATTTCTATTTTTTGGAAAAGTTTGAGAATAGGTATTAACTCTTCTTTAAATATCTGGTGAAAGCCATCTGGCCCAGGACTCTTGTTTGTTGGGAGATTTTTGATAACCGATTCAATTACTTTGCTTGTTATGGATCTGTCCAAATTTTCTATTTCTTCCTGTTTCAATTTGGTAGTTTGTGAGTTTCTAGGAATTTGACCATTTTTCCAGATCGCCCAGTTTTTTGGCATATAATTTTTCATAGTATGCTCTTATAATTCCTTGTATTTGTATGGTGTTGTTGGTGATCTCTCCTCTTTCATTAGTAATTTTATCTATTTGCATTCTTTATCTTTTATTTTTGATAAATCTGGCTTGGGGGTTATCAATTTTGTTTATTCTTTCAAAAGATCGGCTCTTAGTTTCATTTTCTGTTCTACCAGAGTTTTTTAGGTTTGTTCCTATACTATTTATTTCTTCTCTAATCTTTATTACTTCCTTTCTTCTGCTAGCTTTAGGTTTTTTTGCTACTCCTTTTCTAGCTCCTTCAGGTGTAAGATTAGATTGTGTTTTGGTGACCTTTCTTGCTTCTTGAGATAGGACTGAATTGCAACATAATTTCCTCCTAGAACTGTCTTTGCTGCATCCCAAAGGGTTTGGACTGTCGTTTTTTTCATTTTCATTGGCTCCCATGTATTTTTTTTTAATTTCTTCTTTAATTTCCAAATTGTCCCATTCATTCTTTAGTAGGATGTTCTTTAACCTCCATGTATTTGATGGTTTTCAATTTTTTTTCTTGTGGTTGATTTTAAGTTCATAGCATGTTGTGATCTGAAAATATGCATGGTGTGATCTCGATCTTTTTGTACCCATGGAGGGCTGATTTGTGATCCAGTATGTGATTTATCCTGAAGAATATTCCATATACAACTGAGAAGAATGTGTAATTCTTCTGCTTTTTAATGAAATGTTCTGAATATATCTGTTAAGTACATCTGGTCCAGTGTGTCATTCAAAGCCATGGTTTCCTTATTGATTTTTTGCTTAGGTGATCTGTCCTTTTCTGTAAGTGGGGTACTATTACGGTATTATTATCAGTGAGTTTCTTTGTATTTGTTATTAAATGGTTTATATATTTGGGTGTTTTCAATTTGGGGACATAAATATTTACAATTGTTGGATCTTCCTTTTTTTAATTTTTTAAAGTTTGTTTGTCTATGTGGAGAGAGAGGGAGAGAGAGAGAAACAAAAAACCCAGAGAATTGAAAAACTATATGCTGATTCTGAAAGAAAGAAAGAAAGAAAGAAAGAAAGAAAGAAAGAAAAGAAAGAAAAGAAAAGAAAGGAAAAGAAAAGAAAAGAAAAGAAAAGAAAAGAAAAGGAAAGAAAAGAAAAAGTAAAGAAAAGAAAAAGTAAAGACAAAGAAGCCTGAACCGGGGTAGTGTTGGTGGGGGGGAGGAATGAAATGAAAAAAACAAACAAGAAACTGTAAGCCTAATTGCAAAGGAAAAAAAAAGAAGAAAGAAAAAAAAAAAAAGAAAGAAGAAAAGAATGAAAGCCTGGTCCTATTTCCACAAAAACTGCAGGTGTCATTTTGAAGCACTGGATTTTCAGTACCCTTGGTGCATGCGGTGTCCTGGCTGTTCCGGAGGAGAGGCCTGCTGCATTGGCTCAGAGTCAGTCTTGCCCAGCAAATAATTAGTTGCAGGCATAGAGATTTGGGATTTTGTGTAAGCGCATCTTGCCCCCACTGGGGGCTGCTGTGTTGCTTTTTGACATCCCTCCATGTTGGTGTTGGGAGAAAATGGTGCTACCTCAACCTCCATCTCTGGACAGGGGACCTCACACCCTCCACTGTTCAGGCAGCCTTCACAGAATAGTCATCTCACCCTGTGCCTAATTCTCTGGTGTTTTTCTGTGGCATGTAGCTGGCATTCAAAATTTGAAGCCTTAAAGTGCCCAGAACCTAATGGATCCACCCCCCTCTTTCTTTGGAGTAGAGCCTCTCCATTAATTGTCTCAAGTCCTTTGTCCCTGAAAAACAGTCTCAAGCCAGCGTAGTACATGGAATTGATGATGTAATACCACTAAAAGCAGCAAAGGTTATATTCCTTCTGGGTGTGCCTCTGTCCCCTGCTGATGAAAGGCCTTTGGCTGGCACCTGCGGGGACTTTTGTCCTTGGGAAGGCAATATATCCTCTTCCAAAAGTACTGCAGAAAGGGAAATGTTCTCTCCCAATGCACCCCTGAGATAGCTACACTGTGCTATGCACTCAGGGGCCAGCTCCCTCCTCCGCAGGAGCACTCCCCACAGCTCCACTCTAGAGAAAGTCATGCATTTCCAAAACCTCATAGTTTGAGCTCCAAAATCTGTTTGCAAAAAAGAACTGGGACATTCAATACTTCTGACTCCCAGTCTGTGATCCAGAGAGGTTTTCCTCTTGTGCTAATTCAATGTTGCACTACATCAAAGCCTCTCTCTTTCTCTCCCTTTTGTCTTTCCATGGAAAGGGTTCCTCTGCTCCATGGCACTACTGTTTGTCTTTCCCACATTGGACTTTCTTGTACCTTGCACCTGACACTCTGCCCCGCCAACTATAGAGATTCTTTTTTCAGATCAATTTCCTGTGTGTTTCAAGTGATCTGACCTCAATACATCTGTGTTTGAGGGACTAGGAAAGCTCAGGGTCCCCCTATTTCTTCACAATCTTAACTCTGCCCTACAACTATCACTTTAAAATAGGTAGTTTTGTTTGGGGATCAAAGGTGGTTTTGATCATTTTTAAAAAAGTATGTTGATTGAGAACTAGTCTAATTCCCTACTTTTTTCACTTATCACTTTACTTTTGAGATCTATTTATATCACTTTATGATTACTTTGTTAGTTGCTTTGAACTATATTTTCAAAAATCTATCCTTGGACTCACTAGTTGTTTCTAAGTACTGCATACTATTTACTGCCCCATATACATCAATCACAGTGTATTTATTCACTCCTTTTTCCACAGATGGCATGGTCTCTACAACTCTCAGCTCACATCAGTGATCTGGAGTGTGTCCTCTTTATATCTTGTGAGTTATTTCTCTAGAAGTTATACTTGGGAGTAGTTCCACTGATAAGATGTACAGATACTTAATTTCATGATCAGATTGCTTTCCAGAACTAATGTAACAATCCATACTCTCACTAGTTGTTGGAGGAATGTTCCCTTCATCTCACATCTTGTATAGCACTTTGTTTTATCTATCTCCCTAGTTGGCCATCTGGTTGGTACAAGAAAGTTCCTTGTTGTTATTTTAATTTGCTTTCTGGTGTCTACTGGTGAGTTCGTATATCTAGCCATTCAGGCTTTCCTCTTCTAAGTTGCCTATTCATATCCTCTGCCCATTTTTCCATTCATGTTTCCAGTTCTTTCTTTTTACATGGCAGGCATCTCTTGCATATTGTGGATATAATCTTTTACTATTTTTTATACTTTGAAAATATCTTCTCTTAATTTGTTACATGTCTGTGAACTTAATCTATGGTGTTCTTGGTTAAACAGAAACAATTCTGTTGGAGTTAAATATACTTGTTTTTTCACATTATGTGTTTTGGGGATTCAAAGAAAGACTTCACTCCACACAACACCATTAGAGATGTTTTCCACAATTTTATTTTATTATATCTAAAGTTTTATCTCCACATTTAGGATTTTAATATACCTCTTAATGCTCTTATGCCAAAGACTGGCCACTAAAGACAGATATCCCAGCACACTAGCTGTCTTCCATAAAGGATCTTAATAATTCTTTAAGGGTTTTGATACCTTATGGATTGAGTGTTCCTTTAGTTTGAATTTCACTTTGGTGAAACTATTTTTTAATGTTGCTTATTCCTTTACTTAACTGTTATATCTGCAAGTACAGGAACAGTGTTCTTCTGTTCATTTCTCCATCCCCAGTATATATTATACTACCACATACAATATGGTAGACACTTAAGCATTTTTTTTTAGAGAAAGAAGAAAATTATGTTCTTTTCATTTGCCTATAAATCTCAGAAAGAGGTAGAATGATGTGTAGTCAAACCTGGATTCCCAGAACAGATTTATCACCTCTTTGTTTTTTACTAAAGAGAGGTTAACAATCCTCTCTGGATTGAAAGAATGCCAGACAGCAGAACAGAACAGAAAGAAGAAGAGAGAGAAATTAAAAATAATGTACAGAAAAAGTGTCAGAGAAGTAAAATTCAAAGAAAGAGATTTGGAGGTCAGGGATTAAAGTGTCAAAGGAGTCAACATGGAGTTGGGGAGAAGATGAGGATAAAACAGCAATGTTAGAGGCAAGCGTTTTGGAGCCAAGCTTCTAGGGTTCAAATCCAATTAAGAGTTGGGGAACTTTAGGCAATTTACTACATGAGTGAAATGCAGATAATGTTAGTCATCACATAAACTTACTCTGAAAGCAGACTTCAAATATCCGATCCTAAGTATGGATAGTTTTGTTAGAAATCTGAGAATCCCTGTGTCCCGGGGGTAACAAAACAACTTAAAATGATACAGGAGGCAGTAAAGATCATTTGGAGAGAAGCATCTAGGATGTTACTGAGAAAAGACATTATATACTTCATGAAAGTCAGGCAATGTCTTGCTCTAAGTCTATCTCAGTGAGAGAAACACTAAAATTTTATAAACTGAATGTACTCAAGTTTGTTCTCAATATCCTCTCCCTTGATTCTGTGTTGGGTTCAGAGACTGATAAAGGGAGGGAGGTGTGGGTGTCAGAAAGAAAGAAGTCTGGAGTAGTGTATAAGGAGTAATTATGAAGGATTTCATAAGTCATACTAAGAGTTTGGGTCTTGGAAGAAGTTTTCAAAGAATACATGATCAGAATTGCATTTTAAAAAAATGACTCTGAAATGTGTCATTAGACTCAGAGGACAGCCACTTACATGATCAGATGACCTCTCTCATGGAAAATAAGGTGGATTTTGACATGGAACCATGTTTCATTGCTTGTGATGGGAAAGGGGTGGAATTAAAGTGGGATATCCTAGGAAGCATAAGCCAAAGATCGTAAAGAGTTCAGCAGAAGGATGTAAAATCTACCTTAGGATGACTTTCGTAAGAAACCATTCTCTCAGTGCCGGGGGTGGGGGTGGAGGGGAGGAGGGACCTGATTAATAGAATGAATATAGAATTAAAAATGTAACTCTCCTATGGCTACCTATAATAGACTGATAATAATAAAACGAGCAGATGTTCCATTTAAATGTAGTTTATGAAAAGAATAAAGAAAAAGATGAAGGAAGTGAGAAAGCAAATGGAAAAAGAAAACTGTAACTGATGCTTCAATTTAGGAGAGCCTGAATTTCAATTCACTATTGAGGAGTGCTGAGCAAACTCATCTTTGCTTCATGAAATAACCTAGGGTCTTATTTCAGAATGGAAACACAGCTGACTGTGTATAGCCATTTCTAAAATAAAAGACCAGGATATTATCATTTTCATCCCTTTGAAATACTGCTAGTTTTCCTCTTTGTTTTTCCATTCAACTGAATACCAAATTAAAGGTACAAAAATATACATTTATGGATTCAATGAAACTATTTTCACTTTGAATTTTAATTTTACCCTAAATAGAAGTGAAACATCTCTGCAAATGTCCTAAAGCTTAAGCCTGACACCTCTGTTTAAAAGCTCCTGAAAGACAGAAAATTTGTAATTCTCACTCACAGCTGGGTCCCTTGTGCTGGGCACAGTACCTGGAACACAAGGGATGGTTAACAAATATTTCTTGAATTAACATTGACAGAATGGAGGGAGGAAGGAACAGAAGATAACCAGTATCAATTATATTCAATATACGCCAAAGTGACCTCAAATAGTTCTGTTTTTCTTTTGAGAGAATTAGTGTTACTCGTTGACTCCCTTGCTGTTGTCTCCTTAAGGTATATTTTGGTATTCCATACTATCTAAGAAGTGCCATTTCTAGCCCATGGAAAGCTCTTCTAATTGTTTTGAAATACATAGATTGCTGATAAATTCCAGAAAGCATGTACTCCTTATTAATAGAAAAATACATGTATTCACTGTGGTGTTTAATAACATCACCAGGGAAAATGTGTTAAGCCTACTTGTAAGCAACATCTTAATTTTCCACTCTGTGACCCATGTATGATAAATAAATAAACAAAGAAACAAACAAGTAAACAAAAGTCAAATGAATCCCCAGGCTAAGAAAGGGGGCAGGAACAGATTACATGAGGAAAACTGAGAGAATTAAGTGATGGTAAGAAAATTCAAATGTTGAAAAATTCTACTTCATAAATAGTTCAATTAAAAGTGAAATAGTTAAGAGGTGCCTGGGTGGCTCAGTCAGTTGAGCGTCCGACTTCAGCTCAGGTCATGATCTCAGTTTGTGGGTTTGAGCCCTACATCAGCCTCTGTACTGACAGCTCACAGCCTGGAGCCTGCTTCAGATTCTGTCTCCCTCTCTTTCTGCCCCTCCCCTGCTCATTCTCTCTCTCTCTCTCTCAAAAATAAACATTAAAAAAATTTTTTTTAATGAAATAGTTAAATGGTAAAAAATATATGAAGAAAGTGTAGAATAAGTGCTATATACTGTCTTTCCCCGAAGCCCATCAAAATAGCCAGATTATTTTAAAAATACAAATAGGGTTGATTTGGTGCTCTGTAAGTGTCCTGCTTAAAAAAAAATTCTTTCTGAAAAATATAGTAGAAAACAGTATATTATACCAAAAAAAAAGGTATATTTTTATTTTGACTATATTATTCTTGGTTTTGTTTTTTAGGATCGACTCCAGTACCCACAAGTAATTTCCTTTGCATCTCTCAATTGTAGTATATGTCAATCGCCTATAGAATCCAGGGAACTTTTCACAAAATGCCTATTTCAACTCAGGCTTACATATCTCGGTCTCCTTTCCTTTCTTTTTATCCAGAAGTCCCATAGTTCATTGAGAAATTTTTAGAAAGTGAAATGTTAAAATCACTAACTGGAAAAACAAGAAATACCAGAAGCATTTCCTAATATTTAACACAGTGTATTTACATGTTTAAAAAAGAATAGAGGTAAAAGGTTAACTTGAAAATAAGATAATTGAAAGAAATTAATTAATGCATTTAGGGAAATTGGTTAAAGTAAGACAACAGTTACAATATTCCAGAGTATCAATTTCCAATAATGTGGTGAGGTGAAAAAAGGTGATTGTTGGGGAATAGCGATAGCCTCCTGCCCAGCCCTCTTAAGTTCTATCTATGACAGGACTAAAACCCCCCATGGGATCAAGACTACTGATGTTCTTAACAAAAGAAGATTATCAACATTAAATAATCACCATGTGCAAGAATAGAACATTAAAATTAAAATTTTTACTTAATTTTTTTCTTTTTTTATATATTTTAACTTTATTTTTTATTTTTTAAAATTTACATCCAAATTAGTTAGTATATAGTGAAGCAATGATTTCAGGAGTAGATTCTTAATGCCCCTTACCCATTTAACCCATCCCCCCTCCCACAACCCCTCCAGCAACCCTCAGTTTCTTCTCCATATTTATGAGTCTCTTCTGTTTTGTCCCCCTCCCTGTTTTTATATTATTTTTGTTTCCCTTCCTTCCCATATGTTCATCTGTTTTGTCTCTTAAAGTCCTCATATGAGTGAAGTCATATGATTTTTGTCTTTCTCTGACTAATTTCACTTAGCATAATACCTTCCAGTTCCATCCACGTTGTTGCAAATGGCAAGATTTCATTCTTTTTGATTGCCAAGTAATACTCCATTGTATATATATACCACATCTTCTTTACCCATTCATCCATCAATGGACATTTGGGCTCTTTCTGTACTTTGGCTATTGTTGATAGTGCTGCTATAAACATAGGAGTGCATGTGTCCCTTCGAAACAGCACACCTGTATCCCGTGGATAAATGCCTAGTAGTGCAATTGCTGGGTTGTAGGGTACTTCTATTTTTAGTTTTTTGAGGAACTTCCATACCATTTTCCAGAGTGGCTGCACCAGCTTGCATTGCCACCAACAATGCAAAAGAGATCCTCTTTCTCTGCATCCTTGCCAACATCTGTTGTTGCCTGAGTTGTTAAAGTGAGCTATTCTGACAGGTGTCAGGTGGTATCTCATGGTGGTTTTGATTTGTATTTCCCTGATGATGAGTGATGTTGAGCATTTTTTCATGCATCGGTTGGCCATCTGGATGTCTTCTTTGGAGAAGTGTCTATTCATGTCTTTTGCCCATTTCTTCATTGGAATATTTGATTTTGGGTGTTGAGTTTAAGTTCTTTATAGATTTTGGATACTAACCCTTTATCTGATATGTCATTTGCAAATATCATCTCCCATTCTGTCGGTGGCCTTTTAGTTTTATTGATTGTTTCCTTCCCTGTGCAGAAGATTTTTATTTTGATGAGGTCCCAGTAGTTCATTTTTGCTTTTGTTTCCCTTGCCTCCAGAAACGTGTTAAGAAGTTGCTGTGGCCAAGATCAAAGAGTTTTTTGCCTGCTTTCTCCTTGAGGATTTTGATGGCTTCCTGTCTTACATTGAGGTCTTTCATCCATTTTGTGTTTATTTTGTGTATGGTGTAAGAAAGTGGTCCAGGTTCATTCTTCTGCATGGCGCTGTCCAGTTTCCCTAGCACCACTTGCTGAAGAGACTGTCTTTATTCCATTGGATATTCTTTTCTGCTTTGTCAAGGATTAGTTGGCCATATGTTTGTGGGTGCATTTATGGGTTCTCTATTCTGTTCCATTGATCTGAGTGTCTGTTCTTGTGCCAGTACCATATTGTCTTGATGATTACAGCTTTGTAGTATAGCTTGAAGTCTGGGATTGTGATGCCTCCTGCTTTGGTTTTCTTTTTCAAGATCGCTTTGGCTATTTGGGTTCTTTTCTGGTTCCATACAAATTTTAGGATTATTTGTTCTAGCTCTGTGAAAAATGCTAGTGTTACTTTGATAGGGATTGTGTTGAATATATAGATTGCTTTGGATAATATCGACATTTTAACAATATTTGTTCTTCTTATCCAGGAGCATGGAATCTTTTTCTATTTCTTTTTTCTTTTAATTTTTTTTAACATTTATTCATTTTTGAAAGGCAGAGAGAGAGCGCGAATGGGAGAGGGGCAGAGAGAGAGGGAGACACAGAAGCAGGCTCCAGGCTCTGAGCTGTCAGCACAGAGCCCGATGCAGGGCTTGAACTCACAGACCATGAGATCATGACCTGAGCCGAAGTTGGCCACTTAACCGACTGAGCCACCCAGGCACCCCAATCTTTTTCCATTTCTTTGTGTCTTCTTCAATTTCTTTCATAAGCTTTCTATAGTTGTCAGTGTATAGATTTTTCACCTCTTTGGTTAGATTTATTCCTAGGTATTTTATGGTTTTTGTGCAACTGTAAATGGGATTAATGCCTTGATTTCTCTTTCTGTTGCTTCATTGTTGGTGTATAGGAATGCAACCGATTTCTGTGCATTGATTTTATATCCTGCAACTTTGCTGAATTCATGAATCAGTTCTAGCGTTATTTCAAACTGTTTTGGGTTTTCCATATAGATTATCATGCCATCTGCGAAGAGTGAAAGCTTGATCTCCTCCTGGCCGATTTGGATGCCTGAAAATTTTCACTTTAGAGAAGTCTGTAGTAATGCCAAATCATTTCTTCTTCCATGTCTTAGTGTAAAAGTACCTTGGTCCAAAGCAGTGTTATGAGACTAGTATTATTTTCACTTATGCAGGGAAAATGAGAACTCATAATTCCCTTTTCCTGAAGTAGTGCCATTTTTAAAAAAATTCACTCGTGATTAAAAAGAAAATTAATATTGGGGCACCTAGGTGGCTCAGTCAGTTGAGCATCTGACTTCAGCCTAGGTCATGTCTCCCGGTTCATGAGTTCGAGCCCCACATTGGGCTCTGTGCTGACAGCTCAGAGCCTGGATCCTGCTTCAGATTCTGTGTCTCCCTCTCTCTCTGCCCTTCCCCACTCACATTCTCTCTCTCAAAAATAAACATTTAAAAAATTTTTTTAAATAAACATAAAAAAATTACGTTACTCAGTTCTCATTGTGATAAGTGTACTCACCATCTGTCACCATACAATATTCTTACAATATTCTTGACTATATTCCTTATGCTGTACTTTTCACTTCCATGACTTATTTATTTTATAACTAGAAGTTTGTACCTCTTAATCCTCTTCACCTATTTCACACCTTTGCCCACACAATTCTCCTTTGGCAAGCCACCAATTTGTTCTCTGTATTTAAAAGCCTGGGGTTGTTTGTTTGTTCATGAGTTTTGTTTTCTGAATTATTTTCTAGATTCCACAAATAAGTGAAATCATATGGTATTTGTCTTTCTCTGACTTATTTTACTTACCATAATACCTCTAGGTCCATCCATGTTGTTGCAAATAGAAGGCTTCATTCTTTTTTATGGCTGAATAATACTCCATTTTATATGTATATGTATACATTGTATACATCTATGTATGTATATACACATGTATACATACAATATTTATATATATGCAATGTTCATATATACATATACAATATGCATATATACAATGTGTATACATATATACATATATATATATATATATATATATATATACATACATATCACCTTCTTTATCTGTTCACCTATTGATTATACTTAGGTTACTTCCACATTTTGGCTATTACAAATAATGTTGGAGTAAATATGAGGGTGCATATATCGTTTCAAATTAATATTTTTATTTTCTTTGGGTAAATACTCAGCAGTAGAATTACTGAATCATATGGTATTTCTATTTTTAATTTTTCAAAAATGATTATTAGATCATTGACGCACATTATAAAATAATTTTTACTTTGTAAACTAACATTTTACAGTGCTCTCTTGACAAAGTTATTTTCTAAGAATGATATAAAATATAGAAACTATAATTTAAAATATGATTGAGGAGGAATTTTAAGATGGTGGAGAGGAGGAGTTAAGATGGTGAAGGAGTAGGGGAACCCTAAGCTTGCCTCCTCCCTCAAACACAGCTAAATAATTATCATATCATGCTGAACATGCAAGAAATCAATCTGAGGACTGAGAGAACAAAACTGTATGTCTACAAGTAGAAAAGCGACCACCTTCTGAAAGGTAGGAAGTGGGGAGAGTTGATTTGGGGGACATAAGAACTGCAGTTGAAGCAGAGGGGAGGGAGCCCTGCTTACAGAAGCTACCACAAGGTATTATAAGCAGCAGAGCACAAAATCTGATTTTAGAAGTTCACCACTACAGGGGCCATGCCTGGCTTAAAGGTGCTCTGGTAGAGAGAGGGTGGATACCCAGGAGCAGACAGCATGTTCTAAGGATTCTCTGGGTTGCAAGAAGAATGGGTGCCAACATGCTGCACTGTTTACAGGCATAGGAGCAGAGAATGCCTGGAGAGTACAGAGAGCCTAGGTGCCAGATTTTGGATACCCCTTTATCTCAAACTTTGAACTCCTGTGCAGTTGTGTATCTGCTTTCCTGGAACAGGCTGGCAAATAGCAAAAGTATAGGTAAACCCTCGCCCAAATGATCTACACAGGTTTGCACCATGGGAAGCCATAAAAGTTGGAGTTCAGAAATGCAGTCATGTGCCTGGGATAAAACAGGAGTAAGATGCCACCTGGAAGTGGATGGCTTGGACCCAGAAAGGGCAAACGCAAAGATCAGAGGAAAGCCAGGGACACAAGAGGCATGATTGCTTGCTCTTTTGTGAGAGCTTCCCAAAGAGTATCAGGCTCAAACTCTCCGCTCCTGGGAAGAGTGCACAGCAAAACTATTTAGCACCCCTCCCATCATCAGGCACTGATCTCACTGAGCTAAATAACACCACCAATTGGAGACCCGAGCTGCTTACACAAAGCCCCATGTCCCTGGACCCCATGGGTGCATCTGCACGAGGGCAAGTTCTCCTGAAAATCAATGTAAACAACCCTCCCCCAGAAGACCAGCACAAACCCTTCTCATGCACTGTCTACTGATCATACAGTGCTGCAAAGTTTCAGCTCTAGGGGAAATAGGGTCTAGCATCCTTTTTACCTTTTTTAAATTTTTTTAATTGTTTAAAATTTTCTTTTATTCCTTCTTATTTATATATATAAAGGTTATTCATTTATTTTGAGAGGCAGGGAGAGCAAGCAAGGAGGGGAAGAGAGAGGGGGAGAGAGAATCCTAAGCAGGCTCTATTCTTTTAGCGCAGAGCCTGACACAGAACTCAATTCCACCACCCATGAGTTCATGACCTGAGACAAAACCTAGCTTATTTTAATAATCAGACCAAAACACACCTAGGATCTAGTTTTTTTTTTTTTTTGGGGGGGGGGGTCTGGACAAAATGGCAAGATGGAGGAATTCATCCCAAAAGAAAGAACAAAAAGTAGAAATAATGGCCAGGGATTTAATCAATGTGTATATATATGTGTATGTGTATATATATATATATATATATATATATATATATATATATATGCTATCTGAACTTGAATTTAAAATAATTGTAGCGATACTATCTGGGCTTGAAAAAATAACATAGAAGACACTAAATAATCCATTACTGTAGAGATAAAAGAAATCTGACTAAAATCTAGTCAGGCTGAAATTAAAAATGCTGTAATTGAGATGCAAACTTAAATGGATGCCATAACAACAAGGATGGATGAAGCAGTCGACCGAATTAGTGATGTAGAAGATAAAATTATGGAAAATAATGAAGCTGAAAAAAGGAGGAAACAAAGATAATGGATCATGAAGGCAGACTTAAGAAACTCAGCAACTTATTAAAATGGAATAATATTTGTACCATAGGAGTTCCAGAAGATGAAGAGAGAGGAAAAGAGGGAAGAAAGTTTATTTGAGCAAATTATAACTGAAAACATCCCTAATCTGGGGAAGAACACACATCAAATCCAAGAAGCACAGAGAACTCACATTAACTTCAACAAAAGCGAGCCATCGTCAAGGCATATAATATTAATGAAATACACAGCCAAGGAAAGAATCCTGAAAGCAACAAGGAAAAAGAAGTCTTTAACCTACAAAGGAAGACAGATCGTGTTAGCAGCAGATATTTCCACAGAAAGTTGGTAGGTCAAAAGGGCACTTCTGTGCTGAATGGGAAAAATATGCAACCAAGAATATTTTGTCCAAGGCTGCCATTCAGAACAGAAGGAGAAATTTCCAGACAAACAAAAACTAAACCACTAAAAACTAACTACTAAACCAGTCCCACAAGAAATATTACAAGGAACTCTTAGAGTGAGGGACAAAAAAACCCAAAAGCAACAAAGACTATAAAGGAACAGAGAACATCCCAGAAACACCAAATTTACAGGTAACACAATGGCACTAAAGTCATATCTTTCAATAATCACCCTGAATGTAAATGGCCTAAATGATCCAATTAGAAGACATAGGGTATCAGAATGGATTTTAAAAAGCAAGATCCATGTATATACTGCCTACAAGGAACACATTTTATACTAAAGACATCTACAAATTGAAAGCGAGAGAATGGAGAACCATCTCTCATACTAAGGGACACCAAAAGGAAACTGGAGAAGTCATATTTATATCATACAAACTGGATTTTAAAACAAAGACTGCAATAAAAGATGAAGAAGGGCATTATTTCATAATGAATGGTTCTATCCATCAAGAAGATCTAACAGTTGTAAATATTTATGCCTCCAACATGAGAGCACCTAAATATATAAATCAATAACAAACTTAAAGAAACTCATTGATAATAATACAATAATAGGACGGGACTTTAATACCCCACTTACAACAAAGGACAGGTCATCTAAGCAGAAAATCAGCAATGAAACAATGGCTTTGAATGGCACACTGGACTGGATGGACTTAACAGATATATTCAGAACATTATATCCTAAAGCAACAGAAAACACATTTTTTTAGTGCATACAGAACATTCTCCAGAATAGATCACATACTGGGTCACAAAACAGCCCTCAACAAGTGTGAAAAGATTGAGATAATAGCATGCATATTTTCAGATCACAGTGCTATGAAACCTGAGGTCAACCACAGGAAAAATTTTGGAAAGACAACAAATACTTGAAGGTTAAAGAACATCCTACAAAAGTCACCTGAGTGGTGCAGTCAGCTAAGTGTCTGACTCATGCTTTTGGCTCAGGTCATGAGATCAAACCCCAAGTTGGACTCAGCATGGGCATGGAGCCTGCTGATGATTCTCTCTCTTTTTCTATCTGGCCCTCCCCCTGCTCATATTCTCTCTACTCTCTCTCTAAAAAGAAAAGAAAAAAAGAACATCCTACTAAAAATGAATTTGTTAACCAGAAATTAAAGAAGAAATAGAAAAAAATACATGGAAGCAAATGAAACTGAAAACACGATAGTCCAAAACCTTTGGAATACAGCAAACACAGTGATTATAGAGAAATATATTGGAACACAGTCCTACCTCAAGAAGAAAGAAAGCTCTCAAATATACAACCTAAACTTATACCTAAAGGAGCTAGAAAAAGAAGAGCAAATAAAGCCTAAAGCCAGCAGAAGAAAGTAAATAAAAACTAGAGCAGAAATAAATGATATAGAAACAAACAAACAAACAAAAAACCCAGTAGACTAGATCAAAGAAACTAAGAGCTGGTTCTTTGAAAGAATTCATAACATTGATAACCCCCTAGCCAAACTTATCAAAAAGAAAAGGGAAAGGACCCAAATAAAATCATGATGAAATAAGAGATATTATAACCAACACTAAAGTAATAAAATTATAAGAGAATACTATGAGAAATTATATGCCAACAAACTGGGAAACCTGGAAGAAATGGATAAATTCCTAGAAACTTACACACTACCAAAACTAAAACAGAAAAATATGGAAAATTTGAACAGACCATAACCAGCAAAAAACTGAATTAGTAATAAAAAATCTCCCAATAAACAAAAGTCCAGGGTCAGATGACTTCCCTGGGGAATTCTACCAAACATTTAAAGAAGGGTTAATACATATTCTTCTCAAACTGTTTCAAAAAATAGAAATGGAAGGAAAACTTCCAAACTCATTCTACAAGGCCAGGATTACCTTGATTCCAAATCAGACAAAGACCCCACCAAAATAGAGAATTACAGGCCAATATCCCTGATTAACCTGGATGCAAAAATTCTCAAAAAGATACTAGCAAATCAAATTCAACAATTCATTAAAAGAATTATCCACCATGATCAAGTAGGATTTATTCCTGGGCTTCAGGTCTGGTTCAATATTTGCAAATCAATGAATGGGATAAAGCACACCAATAAAAGAAAGGATTAAGAACCACACAATCCTCTTAACAGATACAGAAAAATCTTTTGACAAATTATAGCATCAAATTTTGGTAAAAATCCTCAAGAAAGTAGGGATAGAAGGAACAAACCTCAACATCATAAAGGCCATATGCAAAAGACCCACAGCTAATATCAACCTCACTGGGGAAAAACTGAGAGCCTTTCCCCTAGGGTCAGGAATAAGACAAGAATGCCCATTCTCACCATACTACTTCATACGTCTTAGCCTCAGCAATCAGACAATAAAAAGAAATAAGAGGCATCCAACTGACAAAGAAGAAGTCAAGCTTCCACTATTTGCAGAGGACATTATATTTTATGTAGAAAACCCAAAAAAACTCCAATAAAAAACTGTTAGAGCTAATACATAAATTCAGCAAAGTTGCAGGATATGACATAAAAGTACAGAAATCTGTTGCAGTTCTATATACCAATAACCAATTAGCAAAAGAAAAAATCAAGGAATTGATTCCATTTGCAATTACACCAAAAACAACTAGATACCTGAGAATGAACCTAACCAAAGAGGTAAAAGATCCATACTCTGAGGAGCACCTGAGTGGCTCAGTCAGTTGAGTGCCCGGCTTTGGCTCAGGTCATGATCTCACAGCTTGTGAGTTCGAGCCCCACGTCAGGCTCTGTGCTGACAGCTCGGAGCCTGGAGCCTGCTTCCGATTCTGTGTCTCCTTCTCTCTCTGCCCATCCCCCGACTTGTGCTCTCTCTGTCTAAATAAATAAAATGTAAAATAAATAAATGTAAAAAAAATTTAAAAAAACAACAGATCCATACTCTGAAAACTATAGAAAAAAATTGAAGAGAACATAAAAAAAAGGAAAAGCATTCCATGCTCAGGGATTGAAAGAACAAATACTGTTAAAATGTCTATACTACCTATAGGAATCTACACATTTAATGCAATCCCCATCAAAATATTACCAGCATTTTTCACAGAGCTAGAAAAAACAATCCTAAAATTTGTATGGAAACACAAAAGACCCTGAATAGCCAAAGCAATCCAGAAAAATAAAAACAAAACTGGAAGCATCATAATTCTGGATTTCAATCTATAGTATAAAGCTATATTCATTAAGACAGTATAGTACTCACACAAAAACAGACACATAGATCAATGAAACAGAATAAAGAACCGAGAAATGGGCCCACAGCTATATGGTTAACTAATCTTTGACAAAACATGAAAGAATATCCAATGGAAAAAAGAGTCTATTCAACAAATGGTTTTGGGAAATCTGGTCAACAACATAGAGAAGAATTAAACTGTACCACTTTCTTACACAATATATAAAAATAAATTCAAAATGGATGGAAGACCTAAATGTGAGATAGGAAACTATCAAAATCTTAGAGGATAACACAGGCAGCAACCACTTTGACCTCAGCTGTAGCAACTTCTTACCAGACACGTAGTCAGAGGCAAGGGAATAAAGCAAAAACCAACTATTGGGACTTCACCAAAATAAAAAGATTCTCACAGAGAAGAAAACAATCACCAAAACTAAAAGGCAGCCTACAGAATGGGAGAATATATTTGTAAATGACATATCTACTAAAGGGTTAGTATCCAAACTCTATAAAAAACTTAGCAAACTCAACACCCAAAAAGTGAATAATCCACTTAAGGAATTGTTAGAAACCAAGGAGGAGCCAAGATGGCAGAATAGCAATGAAGTTTTTTTTCTTTTTTTTTTTTTTTTTGCATCTCACATCCATGAAATACAGCCAGATCAACATTAAACCATCCTACACACCTAGAAAACTGATTTGAGGATTAACACAACAATCTGCACAACCTGAACCACAGAACTCAGCAGGTATGCAGTGCAAAGAGGTGAACTGGGGGAGAGACAAGCTGCGGAGAGCAGGGAAATGTTTTTGCTTGCAGAGAGAGGAAGGAGATAGGGGGAGAATTTGGGGAAAGCACCCCCCGAAAAGCAGCTGGAAAGAAAAGTGGAAATGTGGAAACAGCCACAGGGACTGAACTAAAAAGGGAGAAAGAAGAGGGTTTAAATTCCATCAAGACTCTATAAACAGGGGGAGAACAGCATCTGAAACTCTGCAACTCAATTCCTGGCAGTGTTCTGGTGGGAAGGGCGAATCCCCAGGAGCAGAGTCGGGTCCAGAAAGTTCTCAGGCCATATGGGGAGAAGAAGTTCCAGTGCTGGAAAGACATTTGGTAGAGGTTGTGAGGCCACCCAGTCCCAGGTGACCCCAGAGAACAACCACGTTTGCTGGTGCTGGAACAAGTTCATTAAAGGTGAAGCTTGGTGCCAGATGTGTGTTGTGATTTTCCATTTGTAATTTTTTCAAATTCTATTTTACTTCTATCATTTCATTTTATTCCACTTCATTGTATTCATTTTCTCAAATTTTCGAATGTTTTCCTATTTTCTTTTTCCCTTTTTTCCCTAATCTATCAAGCTCCTTTCAGTAACCACTAAAACACACCTAGAATCTACCATCATTTATTTGATTTGTATGTGTGTGTGTTGTTTTTAATTTTTTAATTTTAATTTTTTTCTCATCAATTCCTTTTGTCCCTTCAAAATGATGAAATGAAGAAATTCACCCCAAAAGAAAGAGCAGAAAGAAACAGCCATGGACTTAATAAACACAGATACAAGTGAGATGTCTGAACCAGAATTTTAGAATCACCATAATAAGAATACCAGTGGGAGTCGAAAATAGATTAGAATCCCTCTCTGCAGAGATAGAAGTGAAAACTAGTCAGGATGAAATAAAAAATGCTGTAACTGAGCTGCAAGCTCGAATGGATGTCACGGCAGCAAAGATGGATGAGGCAGAACAGTGAATCAGCAATATAGAGGGCAAACTTATGGAGAATACTGAAGCAGAAAAAAAAAGGGAGACTAAGGCAAAAGAGCACAATTTAAGAATTCGAGAACTCAGTGGCTCATTAAAAAGGAACATTAGACTCAAAAGGATGAGTCATTTCAGAAGATGAAAACAGAGAAAAAGTGGTAGAAGAGTTATGTGAGGAAATCATAGTGGAAAACTTTCCTAACCTGGGGAAAATCCAGGAAGCACAGTGACTCCCATAAGATTCAACAAAACCGACCATCAACAAGGCATATTATAGTCAAATTCACAAAATACTCATGCAAGGAAAGAATCATGAAAGCAGCAAGGGAAAAAAAGCCCTTAACCTATAAGGGAAGAGAGATCAGGTTAGCAGCAGACCTATCCACCAAAACTTGGCAGGTCAGAAAGGAGTGGCAGGATATTCAGTGTGCTGCATCAGAAAAATATGTAGACAAGAATTCTTTAGCCAGCAAGGTTGTCATTCAAAATAGGAGAGATAAAAAAAAGTTTCTCAGACAAACAAAAATTAAAGGAATTTGTGACTACTAAACCCTCCTTGCAAGATATTTTAAGGGGTACTCTCTGAGGGGAGAAAAGATGAAGAAAAAAAAAGACCAAGAGTAACAAAGACTAGAAAGGACCAGAGAACACCACCAGAAACTCCAACTGTACAACAAACATAATGGCAATAAACTCATGGCTTTCAGTACTCAGTCTAAATGTCAATGGACTCAATGCTCCAATCAAAAGACATAAGGTAACAGAAAGGATAAGAAAACAAGATCCATCTATATGCTGTTTACAAGAGACACACTTTAGGCCTAAAGACACCTTCAGATTGAAAGTAAGGGGATGGAGAACCATCTATCATGCTAATGGTCAACAAAAGAAAGCCAGAGTAGCCATACTTATATCAGACAATCTAGACTTCAAAATAAAGACTGTAACAAGAGATGAAGAAGGGCATTACATCATAATTAATGGGTCTAACCACCAACAAGACTTAACAATTGTAAACATTTATGCTCCAAATAAGAAAGCACCCAAATACATAAGTCAATTAATCACAAACATAAACTCATTGATAATAATACCATAATAGTAGGGGACTTCAACACCCACTTACAGCAATGGACAGATCATCTAAACAAAAAATCAACAAAGGAAACAATGGCTTTGAAGGACACACTGGACCAGATGGACTTCACAGATATATTCAGAACATTTCATCCTAAAGTTGTGGAATATACATTCTTCTCCAGTGCACAGGGAACATTCTCCAGAATAGATCACATACTGGAACACAAAGCAGACTTCAACAAGTACAAAAAGATCAAGATCATACCATGCATATTCTCAGACCACAACACTATGAAACTCAAAATCAACCACAAAAAAATTTGGAAACATAGCAAATACTTGGAGACTAAAGAACATCCTACTAAAGAAGGAATGGGCTAACCAAGAAGTTAAAGAGGAAATTAAAAAGTATATGGAAGCCAATGAAAATGATAACATCACAGCCAAAAACCTCTGGGACTCGGCAAAGGTGGTCATAGGAGGGAAGTATATAGCAATCCTGGCCTTCATAAAAAAGAAAGAAAGGTCTCAGATACACAACCTAACCATACACCTTGAAGAGCTGGAAAAAGAACAGCAAATAAAAGCCAAAACAAGCAGAAGTCAGGAAATAATATAGATTATAGCAGAAATAAGCTATCAAAACAAAAAAAACAAGAAACAGTAGAACAGATCAATGAAACCAGAAGGTGGTTCTTTGAAAGAATTAACAAAATTGGTAAACCACTAGCCAGTTTGATCAAAAAGAAAAAGGAAAGAACCCAAATAAATAAAATCAAGAATGAAAGAGGAGAGATCACAACCAACACAGCAGAAATAAAAACAATAATAAAAGAATATTATGAGCAACTATATGCCAATAAAATGGGCAGTATGGAAGAAATGGACAAATTTCTAGAAACATTTACACTACCAAAACTGAAACAGGAAGAAATAGAAAATTTGAACAGACCCATAACCAGGAAAGAAATTGAATTAGTAATCAAAATTCTTTCCAAAAAAGTCCAGGGCCAGATGGCATTCCAGGGGAATTCTACCAAACATTTAAAGAAGAGTTGGGGCTCCTGGGTGGCTCAGTCGGTTGAGCGTCTGACTTCAGCTTAGGTCATGATCTCACGGTCTGTGAGTTTGAGTCCCGCGTTGGGCTCTGTGCTGACAGCTCAGAGCCTGGAGCCTGCTTTGGATTCTGTCTCCCTCTCTCTTTGCCCCTCCCCTGCTCATGCTCTGTCTCTCTCTGTCAAAAATAAACATTAAAAAATATTTTAAAAAAAGAAGAGCTAACACCTATTCTCTTGAAACTGTTCCAAAAAAATAGAAATGGAAGGAAAACTCCCAAACTCTTTCTATGAAGCCACCATTACCTTGATTCCAAAACCAGAGACCCCACTAAAAAGGAGAACTAACGACCAATTTCCCTGATGAACATGGATGCAAAAATCCTCAACAAGATATTAACCAACTGGATCCAACAATACATTAAAAAAAATATTCACCATGACCAAGTGGGATTTACACCTAGGATGCAGCACTGGTTCAATATCTGCAAAACAATTACTGTGATTCATCACATCAATAAAAGAAAGGAAAAGAGCCACATGATCCTCTCAATGGATGCAGAGAAAGCATATGAAAAAATACTTTCTTGATAAAACCCCTCAAGAAAGTAGGGATAGAAGGATCATACCTCGAGATCATAAAAGCCATATATGAAAGACTCAACACTAATATCATCCTCAATGGGGAAAAACTGAGAGCTTTTCCCCTAAGGTCAGGAACAAGACAGGGATGTCCACTCTCGCCACTGTTATTCAACATAGTATTGGAAGCCTTAGCCTCTGCAATGAGACAACACAAAGAAATAAAAGGCATTCAAATTGGCCAGGGGGAGGTCAAACTTTCACTCTTCTCAGATGACATGATACTCTATATGGAAAACCCAAAAGATTCCATCAAAAAACTGCTAGAATTGATTCATAAATTCAGCAAAGTTGCAGGATATAAAATCAATGCACAGAAATTGGTTGCATTCCTATACACCATCAATGAAGTGACAGAAAGAGAAATCAAGGAATCCATCCCATTTACAGTTGCACAAAAAAACATAAACTACCTAGGAATAAATCTAACCAAAGAGGTGAAAAATCTATACACTGAAACTATAGAAATCTTATGAAAGAAAATGAAGAAAACACAAAAAATTGGAAAAAGATTCCATGCTCCTGGATAGGAAGGACAAATATTGTTACAATGTCAATAGTACCCAAAGCAATCTACATATTCAATGCAATCCTATCAAAATAACACCAGCATTCTTCACAGAGCTAGAACAAATAATCCTAAAATTTGTATGGAAGCAGAAAAGACCCCAAATAGCCAAAGCGATCTTGAAAAAGAAAACCAAAGCTGGAGGCATCACAATCCCAGACTTCAAGCTGTTACAAAGCTGTAAGCATCAAGACAGTACGGTACTGGCACAAGAATGGACACTCAGATCAATGGAACAGAATAGAGAGCCCATAAATGGACCCACAAACGTATGGCCAACTAATCTTTGACAAAGCAGAAAAGAATATCCAATGGAATAAAGACAGTCTCTTCAGTAAGTTTTCCTGGGAAAACTGGACAGTGGCATGCAGAAAAATGAACCTGGACCACTTTCTTACACCATATACAAAAATAAACTCAAAATGGATGAAAGACCTGAACGTGACAGGAAACCATCAAAATCCTCAAGGATAAAGCAGGCAAAAACCTCTTTGACCTTGGCCACAGCAATTTCTTACTCAACACGTTTCTGGAGGCAGGGTAACAAAAACAAAAATGAGCTACTGGGACCTCATCAAGATAAAAAGCTTCTGAACAGCAAGGGAAACAATCAGCAAAACTAAAAGGCAACCGACAGAATGGGAGAAGATATTTGCAAATGACATATCAAATAAAGGGTTAGTATCTGAAATCTATAAAGAACTTATAAAACTCAACACCCAAAAACCAAACAATCCAGTGAAGAAATGGGCAAAAGACACGAATAGATGTCTTCTTCTCCAAAAAAGACATCCAGATGACCAACCAACACGTGAAAAAACACGCAACATCACTCAACATCAGGGAAATACAAATCAAACCACCGTGAGATACCACCTCACACCTGTCGGAATGGCTAACATTAATTTAGGCAACAACATGTTGGCAAGGATGCAGAGAAAGAGGATCTCTTTTGCACTGCTGGTGGGAATGCAAACTGGTGCAGCCACTCTGGAAAACAGTATGAAAATTCCTCCAAAAATTAAAAAAAGAACTACCCTATGACCCTTCAATTGCACTACTTGGTATTTATCCAAGGGGTACAGGTGTGCTGTTTCAAAGGGGCACACGCACCCCAACTGCTGTTTATAGCAGCACTATCAAAAATAGCCAAATTATAGAAAGACCCCAAATGCCCATCAACAGATGAATGGATAAAGAACATGTGGTATATATAAACAATGGAGTATTACTCAGCAATCAGAAAGAATGAAATCTTGCCATTTGCAACTACATGGATTGAACTAGAGGGTATTATGCTAAGTGAAATTAACCAGTCAGAGAAAGACAAGTATCATATGACTTCACTCTTATGAGGACTTTAAGATACAAAACATATGAACATAAGATAAGGGAAGCAAAAATAATATAAAAACAGGGAGGGGAGCAAAAACATATGAGACTTTTAAATATAGAGAACAAACAGAGGTTGCTGGAGGGGTTGTGGGAGGGGGGATGGGCTAAATGGGTAGGAGGCATTAAGGAATCTACTCCTGAAATCATTGTTGCACTATATGCTAATTAACTTTGATGTCAATTTAAAAAATAAATTAAATTTTTAAAGAAGAAAAAAAGAAATGGTTAGAAATCATGAATAGACAAAATAAATAAATAAATACCAAAAATTATAAATAGTGTAAACATAATAATGTTATATAACTTAATATAATATTACAAATATAATATAAATATAATTGTATAAAAATTTATTCATTATTAATATTCAATATAATTTACATGATAAATATAATATATAAATATTATAGCCTCAGTATATAATGATCTCTGGGGAACAAAAGAAATAAAGCAAAAGGTACAGGAAATATATCAAACAATGAATGCTAAAAATCCAAAATTAGGGGCGCCTGGGTGGCTCAGTCGGTTAAGCATCCGACTTTGGCTCAGGGCATGATGTTACCGTTTGTGAGTTCGAGACCCACATCGGGCTCTGTGCTGACAGCTCAGAGCCTGGAGCCTGCTTCGAATTCTGTATCTCTTCTCTCTGCCCCTTCCATGCTCATGATCTGTCTCTCTCTGTCTCTCAACAATAAATAAACATTAAAAAATTTTTTTTTAAATCCCAAAATACTAGCTAATCAAAGAAATACAAATAAATAAGAGCTTTTTAAAGAAGCTATTTGTGAAAGATTGGAAAGATTTACAAAGCATAATGTTTTGGGGGGGTTGGTTGTATTTATATTTCTGACAATATGTTTCAAAATACAAAATGCGCATGTACTTTGACTAACATATTTATAGATTTTTTTCTCAAAAAAAAGAACAATTTTTCAAAGGTATATGTATTCGATGGCTTATCGCATCATTTTTACAATAAAGTTTGCAAATAATATTCATCAATAGGACATTGGCTTAAAATTATGAGTTTATATAAATGAAATATTACTCAAACTTTTAAATGATTATACCAATCAATATTGTGGACACAGAACCCTGAAATGTTTTTAAGTTAAAAGACCACTGTATTATGTTTGACAGAATTTCTTCTTGTGTTGTGAGTTGTTAACCTCAAGTATATTTGTTGTGTATTATTTTAGCAATTTTAAAAACTCATTGATGTGCTTTTTCTCACATTGTCCTTGCATAACTCTATGAGGTAAACAAGGCCAGTATTATTAACTCCATTGTACATATGAAAAAGTTGAAATACAAAAAGATTAAAAGTGTCTGGCAAAGGCCGCATAATAAGTAATAGAAATCAAATATTTTTAAACTCGTCCAATGATTGCTCTGTTATCCTGAATCCAGTCTAACAAGCCTTCTCAAAACAACAGGCCTATTCCACAATTCCCACATTCCATCCAGGTTGGAAGCCCTGTTGAAAATGTCTTTCATAATATCCTCCCTCATCTCTTTACCCTCAACATCATCTGCCCAGTTTCATAAATTACATCGTTGATTCCCAAAACTTTTAAGCAGCTGTGTGTTCCAGCTCCCCAAGTGTTAACTTTCCTTTACTAATAGAATAGATAGTGGGGGAAATGTGGATGGGGTTGCCCAATACAGATAATGCAACACCCAAACTCAAAACATCCACCTAGACTACAGCCAAAGAGAAGAGCCAATTAAAGAGTACATACACAGGTGGGCAGAAACAACTGAATAAATCTGTGTGTCCAGTGACAAATATCTGGTACTCTTACCAAGGGCTACCACTATGATGCATAACATATGGGCTCTCATTAAACTCTTGACCCATTCCCAATTTGGGTAGACTCCTAACTCTCATTACTTCCTTAAATTATATTATCTATCATATTTTGGTAACTACTTGTCCTATTTGCTCTAGATTAAATATGGAAAGATGCATTGAAACTTAATATAGACAAACACTCAAAATCAATTAAAAGATAAGTTAATAATGAAATGATTAACCAAAGGAATCTGGACTTCAATAAAACAAGTTATCATGCTCTATTTTTCCTTTCTATAAAAATATTAATTTTAGCTTGCTATGGATCACACAGCAATAAATATTCCTTTTATTGACACAGGTACTACAAGAACCAGCTGTTTTGCCACCTTAAGTAATGCTACTATCTCTAAATCACTTTTAAAGCAGAGTTCCTGAAAACATATGAGATAGCTAAGGAAAGTTCCAGCCTCATTGTCTCTCAAATTGCTGGCTTAGTAATTCTCTTTATCACTCAAAGGGAGGTGGAGCTTCCTTAAGGAATCATATAAATATTATATAATAATATAAATCTTCTCAGAAACAGTTTTTCTTTTCAGCATACATCTCTAATCATACACTCTAGTCATGTTCTATTGAGGAATTTCCAATTCCTTTGTGTTGTATTTTTCCTTTTCTTGGTTTAATTCCTGAAAAGTCTGTATTCCAAGAACCTCTTTCCTGATCCTTTGTATGTGTATCCTTCACAAATTTTATATTATTGGGAGAACAAATTTATTGTCTCAACCTTAAAACAAAGTAAAAGTGTTTGATAGCAAAAAATGTCAATAGAGGGGCGCCTGGGTGGCGCAGTCGGTTAAGCGTCCGACTTCAGCCAGGTCACAATCTCGCTGTCGGTGAGTTCGAGCCCCGCGTCAGGCTCTGGGCTGATGGCTCAGAGCCTGGAGCCTGTTTCCGGTTCTGTGTCTCCCTCTCTCTCTGCCCCTCCCCCGTTCATGCTCTGTCTCTCTCTGTCCCAAAAATAAATAAACGTTGAAAAAAAAAATTTAAAAAAAAAATGTCAATAGAGAAAAATTAAGATATGAATGAATTATGCACTTTTATTATATTATCTGTTATATTTTCAGGTAATTTGAAAGAAGATTCAAAATCAGAAGTAAAAAGTGGCACTAGAGAAACAAGGAATATGACCCCAAAACAGGATATTTATTTGATAATTCAGGGAGTCCCTTTACAAAATAGCCAGAGTGGTCCTAAATGGCAGAAGAAGCGAGGAGTAAGTAGCCTTGAGAAGACCTATGAAAAGAGACAAAAACAGAAAACTGGAGTGAAAGTTGAAGAGCTTCCTAAGAAAACTCAGAGTAAAGAAGAGAGAAGAGAAACAAAGGACAAAAGAAAAGATACTAAGAAGGACATGAATAAGGAAAAAGAAATAGATAAGGCCCAATCAATGGAAGGAGGTGGTGAAAAATATAAAGGTGAAGAAGAAGAAAGGATGAACATGGAAAAGAAGGGAGATGAGGACAAGGAGAATGAAGACAAGAAGGGAGATGAAGACAAGAAGGAAGACAAAGACTTAAAGGAGAAAAAATACAAGGAAGAGGAAAAGAACAAAAAGAACTATAAGAAAGGATATGAGGACAAGATAGAGGACAAGGACAAGAAGGGAGTGGAAGACAAGACAGAGGACAGGGACAAGAAGGGAGACAAGGACATAGAGCAAGGTGAGAATGAGGACAAGGAGAGAGATGGAGACAAGATAGGGGACATGGGCAATAATGGATATGAAGACAAGATAGAGTATAGGGACAAGAGAGATGAAGACCAGACAGAGGACAAGTACAAGGAGGGAAATGAGGACAAGACAGAGGACATGGGCAATATTGGAGACAAAGACATGACAGAGGATAGGGACAAGAAGGGAAATGGGGACATAAGGGAAGGTGAGAATGAGGACAAGGAAGAAGAGGAAAACAAGACAGAGGACAAGGACGAGGGAGATCCAGACAAGACAGAGGACAAGTCCAAGGAGGAAGATGAAGACAAGACAGAGGATATAAAAGGAGATTCTATGGAAAAAAAGGATAAAAAAAAAGTGGGTAAAGAGGACAAGAAGAACATAGACCCAAAAGAAGGTTATGGAAAGAAAATGGGCAGTAAAAAAAAAAGATCACACTAAAGAAAAAGTAACACTAGATTTCATAAACTAAAAAAACAGAATTGAATAATTTTGCTCTAACTCATAAACTTCAAAACTAGCTCCCAGTCTTCTATGATGTAGGTTAAAATGATACACTCCTTACATTCTCTTTAGTCACAATTTTTCTGCTCCTTTGCTTGTAATCTGGAAGAAGATCTTTCAGAGATTGCTTCTATTTAGATCTCTGTCTCAAACTTCAGTTTCCAAACACAAGTTTTCAAAATGTATGTTCATTATGAACCATTGTTGGGAAAATACAATTAAGTAAAAATTAATTAAAACTCTGATTAAAGCAATGTAGAGTTATTTTTCTCAAAGTGTGGTATTTCCCTGTCTAACCAAATAGCTATTTACTTGGTCCCTACTAAGTTCAATATCCATAAAGGCATGCAAAAATATCTTTATCAAGTAGATAAATAAGAACATTAAAAACATTTAAAATATATAAATATTTTAAAAATTATTCAGAGCAGTAAATACAACAAGAAAGAATTCAGAAGAGGAAAATCCCTTTGGATAGGGATAATACATGAAAGATTTTCACAGGCAGTAGAATTTGAGCTGGGCATCAAAAGAAGATGGATAGGTTTGTATGTCGTTTGAGGCCCCTGGATTAGTAACTCCTTTACTAGAGTATAAACTCCTTGAAGGAAGATCTATATCTTACCATGCTCTCCACCCTCAGTGCTTACCACAATGTTTACTAAATTGAATTGACTGGGAAAGGAAGTGAGAGAAAAAAAGTTAAAGTTTAGAATATGGAAAGTCTATTTTATTTTTTTTTTCAACGTTTATTTATTTTTGGGACAGAGAGAGACAGAGCATGAATGGGGGAGGGGCAGAGAGAGAGGGAGACACAGAATCGGAAACAGGCTCCAGGCTCTGAGCCATCAGCCCAGAGCCTGACGCGGGGCTCGAACTCACGGACCGCGAGATCGTGACCTGGCTGAAGTCGGATGCTTAACCAACTGCGCCACCCAGGCGCCCCTGGAAAGTCTATTTTAAAGGCAGAGAGTAGAGCAGAGAATCTGTGTGCAACAAATTTCCCCAAGGAAAAAGACACAAAGGGAGATGAGGACCCTGCTGATGTAGATGATTTCAGCTGGCCCCGAGTAATCATTTTAATATTAATATTTAATATTTACTTTTATGTGAATTAACAAATGTATATCCAACCCATCAAACCCATGATTTTTGGAATTACAAATTAAGATGAGATTAAGTTAAAAGGTGAGTCAATTAAAAAATTTTTAAGTAAAAATTTAGCATAGTAAAAACTATGACAAATGGGGGGGGTGGTATAAAACTGAGGGTATTAAAAGAAAACAGGGTGGGAATAAGAAAATAGAGTTCTAGGGGTACTTGAGCATTTATTCCATTATTTGATAGGCAAAGGTATAAACTGAGCTGTCTTTCAGAAAGCGTAATCTGGTGGGTTAGACAACAGAAAGGAGACTGAGAGATCAGCTAAAAGACTATTGTAGTAATACAGCCAGAAAAAGGCAACAACCTAACTCATTTGGAGGCAATAAGAATAAAATGAAAGGAACAGATGTGAGAACATTTCAAAAGAGAAATGAACTGACTTGGACAACAAACTGAATATATGTGACATGGAGAAACTCAAGATGACTCCAATTTGGTATTTGATAACTGATAACATGAAAACACCAATCACAGAAGGGAAATCCACAGGGAGAAAGATAATAAATTGTTCAGTTTGAAGAAAGATGTCATTATAGATACAAACTAGATCTCAGAAGGGAAAAGAGAACCACTTAAGAGTACAGATTAAAGGGTCATTTCTAAGGAAGAGATATTCAAATAATGAGGATTAAATCAAATCTCCAGAAGGGAGACTATAATCCTAAATACTTGTGCTTTGTTGAAACTTAGGGAAAAAAGCTCTTTCTCTCTCTCTCTCTCTTTCTCTCTCTCTCTTTCTCAAAAATAAACATTAAAAAAAATTTTTTAATGTAGTACCTGTGAAGTGCTACAAAGTGAAGTGAAATAAAATGAGGTCTACTTATACTAGCATTGAACTATTTCTTAGGCAGTTACTGCCATCTCATTTGCTGTCAATTTGCTCCTATTTGTTATCCATCATGCTCCTAAAATATCTCCAAGGGCTTACTTGCAATTGTTTTAGACCTCCTTCAAGTTTTTATTCTTTTTGTTCTTACCTGCTATGTATTTCTCAGAATCTTTGTTTGTTCTATTTTTGAGAAAGAGAGAGACAGAGCATGAGTGGGGGAGGGGCAGAGAGAGAGGAGACACAGAATCCAAAACAGGCTCCAGCCTCTGAGCTGTCAGCACAGAGCCTGATGTGGGGCTCAAAACCATGAACCATGAGATCATGACCTGAGCCAAAGTCAGACGCTTAACCGATTGAGACACCCAGGTGCCCCAAGAAAGTGATTTCTTGAGATAGAATCTATTCCTGGTGAAGATGCTATTGTCGCATTGACAAAGGCTTGACAATATTACATAAATTTAGTTGATAAAGCAACAGCAGGGTTTGAGAGGATTGACTCCAATTCTGAAAGAAATTCTTTTATGAGTAAAATGCTATCGAACAGCATCACATGCTACAGACGAATTACTCATGAAAGAGTGAATTGATACAGTCAAACTTATTGTTGTCTTATTTTAAGAAATTGCTAAACCCATTCCAAACTTTAACAACCACCGCCCTGATCAATCGGTGGCCATCAATATTGAGGTAACCTTCTCCACCAGCAAAAAGATTGTGACTCGCTGATAGCTTAGATGATGGTTAAAAAGTATTTTTAAAGTATTACATTGGTTTTTTAGGTATGATACTTCTGTATATTTAATAAACTATGGAATAGTATAAACACCTTTTATGTGCACTTGGAAACCAAAAAATTCTTTTCACTAGCTTTATTGTAATATTTGTTTTATTGTGGTGGCATTGAACCAAAGCCACAAGATCTCTTAGAGATGCCTGTACCTCCCAAGTTGAGAGCCACTGATAAAGAACAACAACAACAAAAATGATTTCTATTAAATGTTAACGGCTATCTTCTTTACAATGAGATAACTGGCAGTTTTTAACTATTTTTCTTTTTTTTTGTTGTTGTTGCACTTACCATATTTTTCAAAATAAAATTATTTAACCTAAATAAGTATGTTTTAGTCTTGAAATAGTGCTTCTTTTACAGGTTCATTAAAAGATACTGTTGGCATGTAATAAATAGCTTCACACTATCACAATAATTATGATACTATATTATCGCTTCTTAACCTTTTGACTAAGATCCAGTGTATGATACTATATTTATTTGATTGACTTTTACAGTAGCCATGATAATATAATGCCAATGGAGAGTTCTTTTTTTTATTTAATTCTGTGAGATCCAAGACTATATTTTGAACTGCACATTTTACCCCTGTAATTGGATTGATTCATTGACCAAACACTATTACATGCCAGGCACTGCCCTTGGGTGCAATGGTGGGCATTAAACAGAGCCCGCATGGAACTAATTCTAGTGAGAAAGTCATTAATTCAATAATAAACACATAAAATTGCAATCGTAACAGGTATTTTTTTTTAAGGATAAGGAAGATAGGGGTAAGATAGTGGTAAGGGATGAGGGATGGAAGGGAAGGTGAGGACAAATCAGGGACAGGAGATGGTGTTACTGAACCAGAGTAGATCTGCTTCTTAGTGAGTTATAGATGAAGACAACACAAGGTCATTTTGCCTCTCAAGGTCATTTTTAATTTTATGAATAAGAGATCACTGGGAATAATTTCCAAAGCCTTGTCTCTGGGAACAGGGGAAAGCAGGTTCCTTTTATGAGGGCTTGAGATGAATAGACAGAGGAGGGTTTTAACACTATAATGAGGCTGAGGTAACTGGCACTTCTAGCACTTTTTGATTCAGATCTATGCAGGTGCCATCCTCAAATGTTTCTTTTTCTGTTCCAACAGTTCATTAGTTAGTTTCTAAAATGTAAGATTGCCTGGCAGAAGCTTCTAGGAGTTTAGTTTCTAAAAGGTAAGATTGACAGGGAGAATCTTCTAGAAGTTTAGCTTCTAAAAGGTAAGATCGACAGGCAGAAGCTTCTACTAGAAGTTTCCTGAGTTCAGGGGGTCAGACCAGAGACATTGTGGGAGGGGGGGGGGAGAATAGCAGAGGAAGGGGAGGGGGAAGTGAGGCTGGTGAAAGACTGGGCCAGGGACTGGGATCACACTAGAGGGCAATGGGAAAGCCAAGGTAGGGTGGGGGTGGGAGGCCTTGCCAAGCCCAGCACCATCCCCCTACCCTTCTTGGTTCACCTAAAGTGTTGAGTCATCCTGCCTTATGTAAGTATCTTATTTGGGGCTGGGTTCTCAGGACAGTGAAAATGCTTAAAATAACTAAAATAATTTTAGCAACTGAAAATAACAAGCACCATTCTTTTTTTTTTTTTTTTAATTTTTTTTTCAACGTTTATTTATTTTTGGGACAGAGAGAGACAGAGCATGAACGGGGGAGGGGCAGAGAGAGAGGGAGACACAGAATCGGAAACAGGCTCCAGGCTCTGAGCCATCAGCCCAGAGCCCGACGCGGGGCTCGAACTCACGGACCGCGAGATCGTGACCTGGCTGAAGTCGGATGCTTAACCGACTGCGCCACCCAGGCGCCCCAACAAGCACCATTCTTAAAATGACCTATTATAGGAAGATTTTTACCTAGTGAGCCAGGTTAGGGAATGTTTAATCTTAAGTTCTGCTTTAATTGAGAGCTGAAAGATTAGTTTAGAAAAAGTGGAAGGAGAAGAGTATTCCACATTGGGAGGATAGCAGTACAAAGGCACCTTGACATGAGCAAATAGGCTCATAACAGAGACTAAGAGAAGCCTTGCACACCGAGAGCATACAAAGTTAAAAACAAAGCTGAAGAAGCAGACCAGAAGCCACACTAGTGTCTTTTAGGGCATGTTAAATTTTTTCTCTCATCTTTGATTAATTAAGAAACCACAGCAAGGTTTTTAATGAGACATGGCTAGATCTGCATTTTGAACAAAAAACAAAAATTATTCTTGCTTGCAAGAGGATGACAGTTTGAAGAAGGGTCAAGGTGGTGTAAGAAGGCCCAAATCAGATATTACTGCAATCATGTATGTAAGAGATGATGGTATCCTGGTAGTGGTAGTGAAGATAGGAATGACTAGATTTGAGAGATACTACCATTCTGTACATATTGAGTTTGATGTGCCTTTGCAGTATGCAAGAGGAAATACCAAGTTGACAAAGCTGATAAAGAGGTAAGACTCTCAGAGAAGTCTGAGCTGAAGATATTAATTTAAGTCATCTGTAGACCTGGCAATTGAAGCCATCTGTGAAGATCATCCAGGGAAAGGAATGGAATGAGGAGGTGTCCTAAGTCAAACTTGATATGCAGCCACTGAATGAACAGTCAATAAAGAATAAAGATGCTTTTGGTGCAAAAAAAGTGCTTTTATTATAGCACGGAGACAAGACCTGGGGCAGAAAGAGCTGCAACCGTGATTGTGAAGTGTGATAGATTTTTTTTTTTACATTACAGGGGTAAGGATAAGGGAAGTCTGTAAAGGGATTTCTGTATGTTAAAGAAAACTTACAGGACCCTAGGGGTCTGGCTATTGTCAAACTAAAGTTGCTTTTAGCTCTAGCAAACATCAACATTAAGGAAGCCACGAGTTCCTTGAAGAATGTCACATTCTGCTTGTGTCAGGTATTTATAAATGGGCTGCAAGTTATAAGAAAATTTAATTTTATCTATATTTCTCTTGCTTTTGCTCTCCATATCATTTTCCCCCCTGAATAGTTTAGACCCTTAAATTTTTAAGGTTGTTGAAGGTGGAAGGTCTTATCTTCTATAACTTCTTCCTGCTGAATACGGGCATAGAGATGTCCCTACCTATGGGTCAACATGGGTCAGTTGGGGAATTTAGGGGTTATGGAAGTCAGAGGCAATTGAATTCAAGGTAGACAACATATATGAACCTCCTTGATTGGAAAGGATCATCTATCAGCTTGAAGTTATGGCAGTGAAGAAGTCTTAGCACTAGGCAGAGACACTGGAAAAGACAACAAAATAAGGTTAATATTATTATGAGGAAAAAGAAGCCCAATAAAAAGCCCTTTGACAGTTGACCAAAATCTTCCTCCAGTCCATGAGTTTAACCAATCATCAAAGGAGAGGGAGGGATCATATTAAGCACCAATTTCAGTATTCTTATCTTTTAGCAATCCTGTTACATTTTTGTGATAATCTGGAATATATACACAACATTCCATTTTAATAATAGCACATGTACCATGTACTTTTTATAACAAAAATGTAATGTCATGTTGAGAATCATATAAGGTCTTAATTGTGTAGCAGGTGGTATTCGCCATCATATAGATTGTTTTGTTTAGCAAGCAATCAGGTAATTAATATGGAAACAAAAGGAAAATATAGGATAATGGTTGGAGCAAATTACAAACCTATTGTCTGAGTCTCAAGAGCTCCCAGTGAGTAGATTTTTAGATGTCAGGCTTGACGTATCCTTAGATGGAGTAGGAAAAGTCAACAGAAATCAGATGGGTTTTCCTGGTTTGCAATTCAAATTTCTCTGGTGATCCTTTTGAATAGCCCATAGAGCAACAGGCACAGAAACTGTCTATACATGAGTTTTGTGGCAATTTTTCTGAAGCTGACCTCAAGTTGTCCAGCATCAGCTTTCAGGGCTTTAGGAAAAAGGGCAGTTTTCATTTTTAATGACTTTAAGTTAAGACAATGGAAGGAGATTGGAAACATTAGTTTGAAGACATAGCCAGATATTTGAGGAAACCAGGAGAAATTAGGACCTAGTATAGTTTATAATAAATAATATTAAAATCTAATATCTACAAAGATGTGTTATTGAAATATATTTTCTCTATATAATCACCCTCACTTTTATCAAAAATAGTCAAATCAAACTAATTCATTTGAAAAACAAATCAAATTTTAACAAACTTAGTCTAATTATTTACATAAGCTCAGCAAGAATAGTGATTGGCCATATATGTCTTTTAAAATCTGCTTTTCTGGAACTTTTTATAAAGAATCTCTAGGTTAACTTTTAGTAGCCTCTTGAGGCCAGAAGCCGCGCCAAATATTTGCATCAGACTTGTCTGCAAAACTTGTAGGTTTGGGTGAATTCCTCTTATTGAGATCCCCAACATATCCTGAGGTTCCTGCATCTGCCAATAAGTGACATCTTTAATTCACCTGGTAAGGCTGCTGGGAACTCTGGAAGCAAGGTATCAGGCCAACACTTCCAAGGGATTTAATGGGCCTCATGAAATCCACCTTGCTTAGTTCTTTAAAGCTGTCTAGTCATATCCAAGTCTATACATATCTCTCTCAAAGTGACATTCCAGTGAAAGCTTTGATAAAATAACTAATGTTGGGTGTCTGGGTGGCTCAGTTGGTTGAGCACCCAACTCTTGGTTTCAGCTCAGGTCATGATCTCATGGTTCTGGCAGCACAGAGCCTGCTTGGGATTCTCTCTCTCTCTCTCTCTCTCTCTCTCTCTCTCTCTCTCTTTCTTCCACCCCTGCTCACATAATCTCTCTCAAAGTAAATTAAAAAAACATTTAAAAAATAACCAATGTTTCCAATGGTGTCCTGTTACAAGGAGAATAGATTCTTTTTGAACTTATCCAAATAGCTGTAATTGCCATGAAATAAAGAACATTCACTGAGAATTTCTGACTTCTGGAGGGTTCAGGTAGAGAGAAAAGTTAAATGCTTCAATTTTTTCACAAAGGAATATTTTATAATATATCTGTATAATCATGGATACCTTAAGAGAAGGCTTCCTTAATCTGGAGGAGGAAACATTAGAGAACCATAAATGTTTCAAACAAGAGTCACAAAAACTATAATCAGCTTTCTTAATTTATTTAGTCCCATGTTACTAATTCTTGTTTTGTTTGAATGCAGCTTTTTAGTTTGTTCCAGAAATTCTTACCCATTTCAGTTTTGATCTTAAGGATCTGTATTTTTCAATATTTTTCAAAAATATCTGTATTTTTCAAAAGCACTTTTTATGAGTCTCCCTGAAGATAAAACACATTTCACAAATGACAAAAGACTATAATGCAATTGAGAGGAAATTCAGCTATTTCTGTGACACATAACACTTTCATAATTAGAATATCATGTGATGACCTTATATCAGAACATAATATACCAAATAAATAAGCCTAATTAGTCAAAAGACTTCATCTATAATTTTAAATCTTAGGGAAGTTTGTCAAAAACCTTAGAAAGTTTTAAAGTACATGCCTAGGGGTAGGAGTTAAGATGGCAGAGTAGTAGGGAGACTCTGGGCTTGCCTTGTCCCTCAAACACAGCTAGTTTAACATCACATCATTTTTAACATCTAGGAAATAGATCTGAGGATCAGGAGAACAATCTGAATAATTTGAGGGAGGGAACATGGCAGGTAGGAGTTGCAGAGATGTGAACTGGGGGAGAGAAAATCTGCAGTGCCATGGAGGGTAGGGAGCCCTTTTCATGGAAAGGACAAGGCGATAGGAGGAAAAAGAGCAGTGCATTGCGTTCATGCAAAAAAAGCACTCCCCCAAAACCATTTACTGGGAAATCAGGAGGAACTGACCATCACAAGATTTTGCAAACAATGGAGCTCAAATTTTGATGTTTTGGAAGTTAACACCATTCACCAGGGTTGATCTAGGTGGACAGTGGTGCTCCAGGGGAGAAGGAGGACAGAGGCCTGGGAACAGACAGCTGAGAAAGTGGTATGGGGATCCCCTGGGTCATACTGGGAGAGAACATTCCCCTTCCTGGAGTGCATTTGGAAGAGGGTGTGTTGCCTTTCCAAGGACAAAAGACCTGCTGGTGCCTCTGAGCAGCTGTTCAACAGCAGGGGACAGAGGTACACACAGAGGGCAGATAACCATGTCACAGCTTTATACTGTGCTCCACCATAAATTCCAAGCACCTGTGTGGCCAAGTGACTGCTTTTCTGGGACAGAATGGCACCAGGTGCAGCCCCGGTGCAGCTCTTCTCCAGAGGATGGCAATGGGTCCGTGTCTTGCCAGGTCTTTTAAGAATAGGAGTTTTGAATCCTGGCTGCATGCCAGAGATAAAACACAGGAGAGTGTGGCATCTGGCATGTTGATGGCCCAGGCATAGACAAGTTGAGGACAGGAATCTGACAGAATCCAGGGGCACAGGAGGGGAGATTAATTGCTTGCTAATGAGTGAAGATTTCCTGAACAGTGGTGGGTGCAAGCTCCCCTCCCCGGGTATTAGAGAGTGGGGCAACACCATCTTCTCCCATAGCTGGGTTAGACTTCAGTGAGCAACACAGTGCCTCTAGTGAAGGCTGGAACTGCTTACGCCAAACCCCACTCCCCTGCACCCTGCAGGGGTGTCTGTATCAAAGCAGGTCTGACTTTAAGTCAGCACAGGGGGCCTCTCCCCAGAGGACCAAAACAGACACCCCACATGCACCAAGTCTACTGATCATAGAGTGCTCCAAAACATCACCTTCAGTTCTGGTGGAAACAGGACTAAGATTTCTTTTCTTTTCTTTTTCTTTTTTTTTTTTTTTTTTTTTTGCTTTTTGAATCACTCATATATTTTTTGTTGTTGCCCATTTTGTTCGTTTGTTTGTTTTGTTTCATTTCCTTTTCCATTTTTGGATCAGGTTTCTTCTTTTTTCTCTCTCTCTCTCTCTCTCTCTCTCTCTCTTTTTCTTTCCCTTAGGAATCAGGCTTATAGTTGTTTGTCTGTTTGTTTGTCTTGTTACTTTTCCTTTTATATTTTTTTTAGATCAGGCTGTTTTTTAAATCAGGCTTATTTTAACAAACAAGTCAAAGCACACCTACTTAAAAGTCCGCACACTCCCCAATGTAAGCAAGGAGGAGCTCTGCAGAGAACTTCCTGGGAGAAAGAGCAGTCAAATCACAACAGCAGAGGGCACACAGCATACACCAGAAATACTTCCTGCAGTGCCAGGCCTTGGACAGTGTATGACCCCTTCTTAATATAGCATTACTCCCAGGAGCAGGAAACATAACAAGCTTTCATAACACACAAAAGACATGAACCTAGACAAAATGAAAAGATAGAGGACTTCTCCCCAAAAGAAAGATTGAGAAGAAACCACAGTCAGGGATTTGCTCAAAAAGGATATAAGTAATATACCTGAACAAGAATTAAGAACAACAGTCATAAGAATACTATCTGGGCCTGAAAAAAAAGCATAGAAGACACCAGAGAAACCCTTGCTGCCAAGATAAAGACCTAAAAACTAGCCAGACTGAAATAAAAAATGCTATAACTGAGATGCAAAACCAACTGGATGTAATCATAATGGGGGTGGAAGAAGCAGATGAATGAATAGGTTATTAAAAGACAAAACTATAGAAAACAATGAAGCTAAAAGAAGAAGGAAATAAAACTATTAGATCATGAATATACACTTAGGAGAGTCAGCAAATCCATGAAGTGCAATAATATCCCTATCTTAGGAGTCCCAGAAGAAGAGTGGGAAAAAGAGGCAGAAGCCTTATTTAAACAAATTGTAGCTAAAAATTTCCCTAATCTATGGAAGGAAACAGGCATTCAAGTCCAAGAGGCACCCCCTCAAAAAAAAAGTCAACACCAAGATATACCATAATGAAACTTGCAAAATGCAAAGATAAAGAGAGAATTGCAAAAGTGACTAGGGACAAAAGGTTCTTAACCTACACGTATGTAAAGATAGATACATAAAAATATCAGCAGACCTGTCCATAGAAACATGACAGGCAAGAAGGGAGTAGCATGATATATTCAATGTGCTAAATGTGAAAAATATACAGCCAAGAATACTTTACCCAGGAAGGCTGACATTCAGAACAGAAGGAGAGATAAAGAGCTTCCAATACAAGCAAAAACTATAGGAGTTCATGACCACTAAAACAGCTCTGCAAGAATTATTATAGGGGACCCTTTTAGAAGGAAAAAGAAACCAAAAGCAACAAAGAACTACAAAGGAGCAGAGACAATCTACAGAAACAGTGACTGTACAGGTATTACAATGACACTAAATTCATATCTATTGATAATCACTCTGAATGAAAATGGACTAAATGCTCCAGTCAAAAGACAACAGGGTATCAGATGAAGTAAAAAAACAACAAGACCCATCCATATGCTGCTTACAAGAGATTCATTTTATATCCAAAGAAACTTCCAGATTGAAAGTGAGGGGGTGGAGAATCATCTATAATGCTAATGGATATTAAAAGAAAGCTGGATTAGCCATATTTACATTAGACAAACTAGATTTTAAATTAAAGACTGTAATAAGAAAGGAAGAAGGGCACTATATCATAATAAGGAGGTCTATCCAACAAGAAGATCTAACAATTGGAAATATTTATGCCCGTGCAATACCCAAATATATGTCAATGAATAGCTAGCTTAATGCAACTCATTGATGATAATACAATAATAGTAGGAGACCTTAACACACTTCTTACAACAATGGACAGATTATTTAAGCAAAAGATCAACAAGGAAACTGGCTTTGAATGACTCATTGGACCAGATGGACTTAACGGATATATTCAAAACATTCCATCCTAAGCAACAGAATACATATTCTTTCTGAGTGCACACAGAACATTCTTTAGCATAGATCACATACTGGATCACAAATCAGCATGAAACAAATACAAAAAGATTGACATTATACCTGTAAGGGTTAAATTGTACTGTAGGGCTAACGCTTAGCTTGAAAGATAACAACTTTGTTCTGACACTGAAGGTCAAAAAATAACAACCTTGCTTTTACTCTTGTAAATCATACTTCATACTCTTGTGAATCAGGCTTTACCAATGAAGGAAACAAAAGCTCAAAAAAGAGCATCAGAGACAAGGTCAAGGAGATCCACTGGTTGCAACTTAGCGGCAGAAAGTCTAAAATAATCACCTCATTTGATAACTGTTTCTGACTCATCTGGCAACTGTTTCTAACTCATCTGGGAACTGTTTCTCTGTTCTGTTCCCAGATAATGATAAAACAATGTGATCGGCTTTAAAAACTCTGTACCCCGGCTGTTCGGGGCCACACTCTTATCAAGAGTGTTGGTCCCGATCGGTCGGCCTTGCCTCTCATTGTAATAAACTTTGTTGCAACTGTCACTGGTGCCCGTAGCATTCTGTTTCAGGAGTCGTGTGGATGCAACATACCATGCATATTTTCAGACCACAATGCTATGAAACTTGAAGTCAACCACAAGAAAAAATTTGGAAAGATCAGAAATACAGAGGTTGAAGAACATCCTACTAAAGAATGAATGGGTTAACCAAGTTATTAAAGACAAAATTTTAAAAATGCATGGAAGCCAATGAAAATGAAAACATGACACCCCAAAACCTTTGGAATGCAGCAAACATGGTCATAAGAAGGTAGCATATAGAAATACAGGCCTTCGAGGGGCGCCTGGGTGGTGCAGTCGGTTAAGCGTCCGACTTCAGCCAGGTCACGATCTCGTGATCCGTGAGTTCGAGCCCCGCGTCGGGCTCTGGGCTGATGGCTCAGAGCCTGGAGCCTGTTTCCGATTCTGTGTCTCCCTCTCTCTCTGCCCCTCCCCCGTTCATGCTCTGTCTCTCTCTGTCCCAAAAATAAATAAACGTTGAAAAAAAAAAAAATACAGGCCTTCTTCAAGAACCAAGAAGCTCTCAAATACATCACCTAATCTTACAGCTAAAGGACCTGGAAAGGAACAACAAACAAAGCCCCAAAACAGCAGAAGAAGGGAAATAATAAATATTAGAGCAGAAACAAATTATATAGGGGGAAAAAAACCAGTAGAACAGATCAACGAAACTAAGAGGTGGTTCTTTGAAAGAATTAGCAATAAACCCCTAGTCAGACTTATCAAAAAGAAAAGAAAGGATCCAAGTAAATAAAATCATGAATGAAAGAGGAAAAATCACAACCAACCCCACAGAAATACAAACAATTATATGATAATATTATGAAAAATTATATGCCAACAAATTGGGCAATCTGGAAGAAATGGATAAATTCCTAGAAACATATAAACTACAAAAACTGATACAAGAAGAAATATAAAAATTTGAACAGACCCATAGCCAGCAAAGAAATTGAACCAGTAATTAAAAATCTCCTGAGAGGAGCCAGGATGGCAGAATAGCATGGAAGTTTTTGTGTGTCTCGAGTCCATGAAATACAGCCAGACCAACACTAAACCATCCTGCACACCTAGAAAACTGATTGGAGGATTAACACAACAATCTGCACAATCTGAACCACAGAATTCAGCAGGTACACAGTGCGGAGAGGTGAACTTAGAGAGCAAGAAGGGAGGTGCTTTTGCAGGCAGAGAGGACGAAGATGGGGCAGGAGTGGGGGGAGAATACGTGAAAAGCACCCCTCCCCAAAAGCAGCTGGAGAGAAAATGGAAAATTGGAAACAAACACAGGGACTAAACTAAAAAGGGAGAAAGGAGAGGGTTTAAATTCCATTAAGCCTGTAAACAAAGGGAGCACAAAGTCTGCAACTCCGCAGCTCAATACCTGGAGGTGCTCTGGTGAGAAGGGTGAATCCCCAGGAACAGAGTGGGGTCCGGGAGGGTCTCAGGCCACACGGGGAAAAGCAGTTCCACTGCTGGAAGGACATTTGGTAGAGACTGTTGAAGCCACCTGGTCCCAGCAGACCCCAGAAAACGGCCACACTCGCTGGGCTGGAACAAGGTCGTTAAGGGTGAAGCCTGGTGCCAGATGTGTGTTGTGATTTTCCATAATCCCTGAAACGCTGCTGCTATACTATCTCATGAACTCTTTCTGGGTCAGGCTGGCATCTGGCTGTAGTCTCGGGGCACTGGCAGTAGCAGGGTCCAGCAAGCATTCCTGGGTGCAGCCAATATTTGGCCATTGCTTATTTGGCCATTGCTCGGTGAGACTGTCCCACAGAGGGGCGGAACAGGTCAAAGCTGCAGTCCTTCGGAAGTAAGGGGCCGGGGAAAACAGCCACATCTGAGACAAAACTTGGGAGAGAGGTACTGCCTGGGGCCTGGTCACAGAGGGTGAAAAAGCGGGTAGTGGACAAAAACTGAAGATGGAGGACGGGTGTGCGATTCCTGATTCGGGAGAACAGACTGGGTAGCTGAGTGGCACCATTGTCACTGCTCCCGCACATGCGCATAGCACCTACAAGCTTGGCAACAATCCACCTCAGTAGGCTAGCAGCGCCATCTAGTGGAGAAGGGAGCCATTACACTGAGCCCCACCCAACTGAGACAACCTCCTTCTTCAAGGGCACAAGTCTCACTGCCTACTTAGTTTATGGACTATAAAGCGCTTCAGAGTCTGACTTCTAGGGCAAACTGAAGTAATTTCAGTCCTATTTCAATCTATTAGCAGGTCTGTCTATTCAATTTTTTTTCTCTTTTTCACTTCTTTTCTTTTTCTTGAATACAGAAAGAGAAAAAATTCATTTTTACTTTCAATTTCTATTAAAAATATTTGTCTTTAATTTGTTTAATGTATTTTTTACTTTTGTGTAAATTTTTTCAAATTTTACTTTACTTCTGCCCCCAGTTTCATCCAGGAGTTTTATGGTTTTAGCTCTTATGTTTAAGTCTGGAATACATCTTGACTTAGTTTTTGTGTATGGTGTTAGATAGGTGTCCGGTTGCATTCCTTTGCTTGTGGCTGCCCAGTGTTTCCAACACCACCTATTGAGGAGACTGCTTTTTGCCCATGTTACATCCTTGGCTCTTTTGTTGTAAATTAACTGGCTACATATGTGTGGGTTTCTTTTTGGGCTTTCTGTTTCTGTTCCATTGATCTATATGTCTACTTTTATACCAATGCCATACTGTTTTGATTACTATAGCTTTGTGATAGAGTTTGAAAGCAGAAAACATGATGCCTCCAGCTTTGTTCTTCCTTCTCAAGATGGCTTTGGCTATTCGGGGCCATTTGTGGTTCTATTCACATTTAAGGAATATTCTTTTCACATTTTTTTTTTTGGATATGTGCTTAAATTTTGATAGAGATTTCACTGAATGTGCAGACTGCTTTAAACACTGTGGGCATTTTGACAATATTAATTCTTGGGATCCATTATCATGGAAAGTCTTTCCACTTATTTCTGCTTCTTGTAATTCGTTCACCAATGAGTTATGGTTTTCGGTATACAGGTCTTTCATCTTCTTGTTCAAATTTATTCCTAAGTATTTTATTGTTTTTGACTGTACATTATTTTCTTGATTTCTCTCTCTGCTAGTTTATTCATGTATAGAAATTCAACACATTTTTATGTATTGAATATCTGTTCTTAAACTTTGCTGAATTCATTTACTCTTACAGTTCTAAGAACATTTTTGTGGGGTTATTTAGGTTTGTATGTGACATATCATGCACTCCTAATAAGTGAAAAGGTAACTGGGAATATAGGATGATGTCATCTAACTTGGATGAGAGTATGCAGACATATGGCGTGATAGTTTTCAAATTTTCTGTAAATCTTTTGTTGTTAATATAATCAAACGAGTCCATAAATGCGGTTTGTTTTGACATACTGTTTTCTTTAAACCAGACATATAGAGCTGTGACATAGACCGGTTCTTCCCAACACTTTCCCACCCCACACTCTGTGCGTCTTAGGAGATAGCCACCCTGTCTCTTTTTTCTGTCCTGGGACCCAGTGCCTGACTCAACTCTTCAATGAATACTTCTCGAAATAATGCACTTGGGAAGAGGCTTATTTTTTCATAGATTTCCTGCAAGGCACCCCCACCCCCCCGAAAAACACTGAATTTTACAGAAGTGTTTCTGATCTACCTGGAATCCTGTGAGGATGTCTTAATTTTGCATGGGGCTTCCTTTGCAGATAGATCAGACAGCCCAGCAGTATTCCTGCAATGTCTCTTGTGACCACGAGAGGGCGGTGTTTGGCTGCTCTTGACAAGAACACTGCTCCACTTCAACAGAAGATCCAAATTAATCTCCTTCAGGACTTAGTTCACAGTCTTCGCCAGTTGCTTTAAGGACTACTTATTCGCTTTTATGCTCTAGTTTCCTTGGGATCTATTGAAAATGCTATGCAAGTAACAACTTAAAGTAATACGCTGACTAGAAGATGTCCCTTCTTACACATACAGACACATAAAATTATGAATGACTGAATGAAGGTGGATGTTCACCTAACATAATATAGAAAATGAACCCACAGTGATCAAAGACCTAAATTTAAGAGATAAAACTAATAATATACGCATAATTGGTATCCCAGAGGAGGAAGAGAGAGGGAAAGGTGCTGAAGGGGTACTTGAAGAAATAATAGCTGAGAACTTCCCTGAACTGGGGAAGGAAAAAGCCATTGAAATCCAAGAGGCACAGAGAACTCCCTTCAGACGGAACCTGAATCGATCTTCTGCACGACATATCATAGTGAAACTGGCAAAATACAAGGATAAAGAGAAAATTCTGAAAGCAGCAAGGGATAAACGTGCCCTCACATATAAAGGGAGACCTATAAGACTCGTGACTGATCTCTCTTTTGAAACTTGGCAGGCCAGAAAGAATTGGCACGAGATTTTCAGTGTGCTAGACAGAAAAAATATGCAGCCGAGAATCCTTTATCCAGCAAGTCTGTCATTTAGAATAGAAGGAGAGATAAAGGTCTTCCCAAACAAACAAAAACTGAAGGAATTTGTCACCACTAAACCAGCCCTACAAGAGATCCTAAGGGGGACCCTGTGAGACAAAATACCAGAGACATCACTACAAGCATAAAACATACAGACATCACAATGACTCTAAACCCATATCTTTCTATAATAACACTGAATGTAAATGGATTAAATGCGCCAACCAAAAGACATAGGGTATCAGAATGGATAAAAAAACAAGACCCATCTATTTGCTGTCTACAAGAGACTCATTTTAGACCTGAGGACACCTTTAGATTGAGAGTGAGGGGATGGAGAACTATTTATCATGCTACTGGAAGCCAAAAGAAAGCTGGAGTAGCCATACTTATATCAGACAAACTAGACTTTAAATTAAAGGCTGTAACAAGAGATGAAGAAGGACATTATATAATAGTTACAGGGTCTATCCATCAGGAAGAGCTAACAATTATAAATGTCTATGCGCCGAATACCGGAGCCCCCAAATATATAAAACAACTACTCATAAACATAAGCAACCTTATTGATAAGAATGTGGTAATTGCAGGGGACTTTAACACCCCACTTACAGAAATGGATAGATCATCTAGACACACGGTCAATAAAGAAACAAGGGCCCTGAATGAGACATTGGATCAGATGGACTTGACAGATATATTTAGAACTCTGCATCCCAAAGCAACAGAATATACTTTCTTCTCGAGTGCACATGAAACATTCTCCAAGATAGATCATATACTGGGTCACAAAACAGCCCTCCATAAGTTTACCAGAATTGAAATTATACCATGCATACTTTCAGACCACAATGCTATGAAGCTTGAAATCAACCACAGAAAAAAGTCTGGAAAACCTCCAAAAGCATGGAGGTTAAAGAGCACCCTACTAACGAATGAGTGGGTCAACCAGGCAATTAGAGAAGAAATAAAAAAATATATGGAAACAAATGAAAATGAAAATACAACAATCCAAACGCTTTGGGATGCAGCGAAGGCAGTCCTGAGAGGAAAATACATTGCAATCCAGGCCTATCTCAAGAAACAAGAAAAATCCCAAATACAAAATCTAACAGCACACCTAAAGGAAATGGAAGCAGAACAGCAAAGGCAGCCTAAACCCAGCAGAAGAAGAGAAATAATAAAGATCAGAGCAGAAATAAACAATATAGAGTCTAAAAAAACTGTAGAGCAGATCAACGAAACCAAGAGTTGGTTTTTTGAAAAAATAAACAAAATTGACAAACCTCTAGCCAGGCTTCTCAAAAAGAAAAGGGAGATGACCCAAATAGATAAAATCATGAATGAAAATGGAATGATTACAACCAATCCCTCAGAGATACAAACAATTATCAGGGAATACTATGAAAAATTATATGCCAACAAATTGGACAACCTGGAAGAAATGGACAAATTCCTGAACACCCACACTCTTCCAAAACTCAACCAGGAGGAAATAGAAAGCTTGAACAGACCCATAACCAGCGAAGAAATTGAATCGGTTATTAAAAATCTCCCAACAAATAAAAGTCCAGGACCAGATGGCTTCCCAGGGGAGTTCTACCAGACGTTTAAAGCAGAGATAATACCTATCCTTCTCAAGCTATTCCAAGAAATAGAAAGGGAAGGAAAACTTCCAGACTCATTCTATGAAGCCAGTATGACTTTGATTCCTAAACCAGATAGAGACCCAGTAAAAAAAGAGAACTACCGGCCAATATCCCTGATGAATACGGATGCAAAAATTCTCAATAAGATACTAGCAAATCGAATTCAACGGCATATAAAAAGAATTATTCACCATGATCAAGTGGGATTCATTCCTGGGATGCAGGGCTGGTTCAACATTCACAAATCAATCAACGTGATACATCACATTAACAAAAAAAAAGAGAAGAACCATATGATCCTGTCAATCGATGCAGAAAAGGCCTTTGACAAAATCCAGCACCCTTTCTTAATAAAAACCCTTGAGAAAGTCGGGATAGAAGGAACATACTTAAAGATCATAAAAGCCATTTATGAAAAGCCCACAGCTAACATCATCCTCAACGGGGAAAAACTGAGAGCTTTTTCCCTGAGATCAGGAACACGACAGGGATGCCCACTCTCACCGCTGTTGTTTAACATAGTGCTGGAAGTTCTAGCATCAGCAATCAGACAACAAAAGGAAATCAAAGGCATCAAAATTGGCAAAGATGAAGTCAAGCTTTCGCTCTTTGCAGATGACATGATATTATACATGGAAAATCCAATAGACTCCACCAAAAGTCTGCTAGAATTGATACATGAATTCAGCAAAGTTGCAGGATACAAAATCAATGTACAGAAATCAGTTGCATTCTTATACACTAACAATGAAGCAACAGAAAGACAAATAAAGAAACTGATCCCATTCACAATTGCACCAAGAAGCATAAAATACCTAGGAATAAATCTAACCAAAGATGTAAAGGATCTGTATGCTGAAAACTATAGAAAGCTTACGAAGGAAATTGAAGAAGATTTAAAGAAATGGAAAGACATTCCCTGCTCATGGATTGGAAAAATAAATATTGTCAAAATGTCAATACTACCCAAAGCTATCTACACATTCAATGCAATCCCAATCAAAATTGCACCAGCATTCTTCTCGAAACTAGAACAAGCAATCCTAAAATTCATATGGAACCACAAAAGGCCCCGAATAGCCAAAGGAATTTTGAAGAAGAAGACCAAAGCAGGAGGCATCACAATCCCAGACTTTAGCCTCTACTACAAAGCTGTCATCATCAAGACAGCATGGTATTGGCACAAAAACAGACACATAGACCAATGGAATAGAATAGAAACCCCAGAACTAGACCCACAAACGTATGGCCAACTAATCTTTGACAAAGCAGGAAAGAACATCCAATGGAAAAAAGACAGCCTCTTTAACAAATGGTTCTGGGAGAACTGGACAGCAACGTGCAGAAGGTTGAAACTAGACCACTTTCTCACACCATTCACAAACATAAACTCAAAATGGATAAAGGACCTGAATGTGAGACAGGAAACCATCAAAACCTTAGAGGAGAAAGCAGGAAAAGACCTCTCTGACCTCAGCCGTAGCAATCTCTTACTCGACACATCCCCAAAGGCAAGGGAATTAAAAGCAAAAGTGAATTACTGGGACCTTATGAAGATAAAAAGCTTCTGCACAGCAAAGGAAACAACCAACAAAACTAAAAGGCAACCAACGGAATGGGAAAAGATATTTGCAAATGACATATCGGACAAAGGGCTAGTATCCAGAATCTATAAAGAGCTCACCAAACTCCACACCCGAAAAACAAATAACCCAGTGAAGAAATGGGCAGAAAACATGAATAGACACTTCTCTAAAGAAGACATCCGGATGGCCAACAGGCACATGAAAAGATGTTCAGCGTCGCTCCTTATCAGGGAAATACAAATCAAAACCACACTCAGGTATCACCTCACGCCAGTCAGAGTGGCCAAAATGAACAAATCAGGAGACTATAGATGCTGGAGAGGATGTGGAGAAACGGGAACCCTCTTGCACTGTTGGTGGGAATGCAAATTGGTGCAGCCGCTCTGGAAAACAGTGTGGAGGTTCCTCAGAAAATTAAAAATAGACCTACCCTATGACCCAGCAATAGCACTGCTGGGAATTTATCCAAGGGATACAGGAGTACTGATGCATAGGGGCACTTGTACCCCAATGTTCATAGCAGCACTCTCAACAATAGCCAAATTATGGAAAGAGCCTAAATGTCCATCAACTGATGAATGGATAAAGAAATTGTGGTTTATATACACAATGGAATACTACGTGGCAATGAGAAAAAATGAAATATGGCCTTTTGTAGCAACGTGGATGGAACTGGAGAGTGTGATGCTAAGTGAAATAAGCCATACAGAGAAAGACAGATACCATATGGTTTCACTCTTATGTGGACCCTGAGAAACGTAACAGGAACCCGTGGGGGAGGGGGAGGAAAAAAGGAAAAAAAAAAAAAAAAAAAAGAGGTTAGAGTGGGAGAGAGCCAAAGCATAAGAGACTGTTAAAAACTGAGAACAAACTGAGGGTTGATGGGGGGTGGGAGGGAGGAGAGGGTGGGTGATGGGTATTGAGGAGGGCACCTTTTGGGATGAGCACTGGGTGTTTTATGGAAACCAATTTGGACAATAAATTTCATATATTATAAAAAATTTAAAAAAATACAAGAAAAAAAATAAAAATAAAAAAATAAAAAAAATAAAAAAAAAAAAGAGATAAAACTAAAACTCTGAGAAGAAAGCATACGAACAAGTCTTCCTGACCTATTTTGGCATCTGTTTCTTAAGGATGATACCAAAATCAACAAGAGGAAAAACACATATGTGGATAAATGGTCACCAACATGATTGCCTTTCCACTTGGCTCTTCATGTGCTCCAGGCACCAGGCAAGAATCGTACAAATCATTTCTCAAGTGATACGTCTGACAACCCACTTAGCAACATCAGTTCTTTCTCCATTTCAGAGATGGGGTCATGAGGCTCATAGGAACCCCTGGGGTCACTCAACTACAAAGAGGCTGAGCAGGGGCTAGAACTGCTGTCTCTCTGCCTTTGGACCTTGTGCTCCATCCACACTGCTCCACCCAGGAACCCAGAGGTCTGCAAATCTTCCATATCGAATCTCTAGGCCTGAAGACATCACTGAACTGAGGGGGCAGTGTTGCCTGCCCTTATGACTAGGGCTTGGCTTGTTGGCCAGGAATGGCAGCCAGCCTTTATCTGAGAAAGAGGTTTCTCCCTGGGCACGAGGAACAAAAGTTCATGTAGCTTCAGGGCTGAGATGTCTCTTCTGCAGCATCTGATTGCAGCCTTCTTGTCAGGTAGGCCCCACAGGGGTGACAAGCACTGAATTCAAATCCTGCCTCTGCCTGTCTCTGGGACATAGAAAGTGAGAGTTCCCTCATTAGTCAAACAGGGACAGCATTTCTACCTTCCTTATGGAATTGTTATGGTGATTTAGCGACATGACTCATGTCCCAAAAAGACACTCAATAATCCTTAGCTGTACCTGTACGTGTTACTCCACTGTGAGCCCACTGCTGCCATGAACTCAGCCTCTGCATTCTCTGTCCCCTCTGCCTGGCACGCCCTGCTCCCTCTGACTCAACTGTCCCTCCAGAAAGCCTTTTATCACCTCCAGTGTGGGTGGAGTGTCCCTCAATTGGGCTCCCACAGCACTGTTGCTCACCCATCACACCCAGGCCAGCCCTAGGACTGGACATCACCCACAGCTTGGGTGTCTGGACATAGACAGTCCCAAGTGTTGAGATCCGTGCTCTGGAGTTCCCTGAACTCTCAGCTCCTCCTTGGGCCAAATGTTGTAGTGCTCACTGAAGGAGCTCTTTCCCTCCAAAGCAGCCAAAGCGAGCTGCCCTCAGCCCCATGGCACCTGCCTTCCCCACCCCTTCTGTGCAATCAGTGGTGCACAGCATCTTGGGCCTCATTGGATGCCAGGATCCCAGTGCCTTTTGGTGCTTAGTTTTGAAAATATTTCCTGGAGGTGAATTTGGGTTTTGATGGAAACATCAGTAGAATGAAGCCTGGCCACTTCCAACAAACCAACACAGAGCCTGTGCCCCTGACCAATATGGCAGTAACCCAGCTCATGGCAGCCTTTCGCCCTTAGTCCTCACAACTCTCCTCTCTTACCTGCTCCCCACTCAATGGTGTTTCTCTCTCTTCCTGCAGGGAGAGCCCCAAGTTTCCTCCTTCTGAGGATCTATCTTCCCTGTCTGGGGAGCCCCATCTTGCGGCAGAGAAGACATAGGTTGCTGCCCATGGCCTCTCTTACTGCTTCAGATCAAGTGGACTCTCCCTGAATTGACTTTATGGGAGGAGAGGAACCCCCCTTCTCCTCACATGGTATCTTGAACAGGAAGCACAGCCCCCTCTCTCACAAAAATTGAACTTGAGGGATACCAAGGTTGGAGCTAGCAGGTGCAGGGGGTCACTGCCAGAGGAGCCTGAGGGGTGTTGAGGGGTATACCCAGTGCCAAAACCCCTGGCTGAGGCTCTATCTATACTGCAGCTTCCATGAGCACTTAATGTGATTTGTAAAGGTCTCCCTTGCTCACAGAAGTTCAAGTGGTTCTTGCTGTTGCCAATAAAACTACATCTGGATGAATACATTCAACTACATTTCCTACTGATGGTCTATAACTCATTGACCTTACCTGCACTTACAGGTTCTTTCCTGAGAGGAACAGGCCCAGCCAGGGAGGAGGACCAGCAAACAGACAGCAGTGGCCCAGGCTGCATCTTCCACTAGCCTGAAAGCAGGGCCCAGCTGCTCTACTTAGAAGCTGAGTTATGGAACAGGAGGGAAGAAGTGGCTGGGGTGCATCACAGGACGGGGCCTGGATGAGGTGTGTTCCAGGACATAGGATAGGGATGCTGTCAGGGTGGTCATATGAGGGGGATTTGGGCTCTTCCCTGCTCTATGGGTCACTCCTAGGTACTCTCATGGGCTCAATCCTGGCTTGTCCTCCTAATTCTTCAGGTATCCACTCAGTCTCTGGGGTCCCTCCTTTCCCAAATAAGGCCCCAACTTAATAAAGAGACTGTACAATGGAATACTACATGGCAAGAGAAATAATGAAATACGGCCCTTTGTAGCAACATGGATGGACCTGGGGAGTGTTCTGCGAAGTGAAATAAGCCATACAGAGAAAGACAGATACCATATGGTTTCACTCTTACGTGGATCCTGAGAAACTTAACAGAAACCCATGGGGGAGGGGAAGGAAAACAAAAAGAGGTTAGAGTGGAAGAGAGTCAAAGCATAAGAGACTCTTAAAAACTGAGAACAAACTACGGGTTAATAGGGGGTGGGAGGGTGGGTGGGCGATCGGTATTGAGGAGGGCACCTTTTGGGATGAGCACTGGGTGTTGTATGGAAACTAATTTGACAATAAAGTTCATATATTGAAAATAAAAAAAAGAGAGACTGTAACTATTGGAAACTGTAACCAATACCTCAAGAAAGTATATAAATTATATTCCAGGAATTGTGCTTATAGGGATCAGTCCTAAAGAAAGAGAGATTTATGGCACAGATATACCGTTCACTACAATTATGCGAGTCAAAAAATTGGAATTGGCCCAATTATTCAACAGCTGGAGACACTGAATAAATGATGATGTGTGGCCACTGAGAATGCACAAGGGGACAGGAATGACTGTGCCTGTCCACTGTGGAGACACTACGTAGTATAAGAGCATAGTCCTGGAACCCTCCACGCCCCAACACAACACACACTCACAGACACACACACACACACACACACACACATGCTACAAAGAGAAAGGACTGGAAACAGGGAAACCATTTGTTATGGGCAATTATTTGTTCTTAGGAGTGTATCTTTTTTCTTCATATTCATTTATTTCTTATTTTTTAATGTTTATTTTGAGAGAAAGAGAGAAAGAAAAAGAGTAAACACCAGTGGGGAAAGGGCAGAAAGAGGGAGAGAGAATCCTGTGCAGGGCTCCAAACTGTCAGCACAGACCCTGACTGGGGGCTCAGTCCCACGAACTGTGAGATCATGACCTGAGCCGAAATCGAGAATTGGACGCTCAATTGAGTCACCCTGCACCTATCTTCATTACTTAAATTATTATTTTACTAAATAAACAACTCATCTAAAACCTTCAATAATATACTTTATTACCTAAAATATTGGTAATAAATGGGAACATTTAATATTTTATTGTGGTATTTTTATACTATGTCCAGTAGCCTATTTTAAACATGGCCTGTCCGGGAAAATAAAAGATTTTACAGGTATTTTACTGGTCCAGACATTTCTCTTGTGGTTTGTGGCTCTCGAGTCAAACTTACTTACAAAAGGTGTCCCTATCCCACATAATGAAGATAGTTCATTTTGGGGCTTCACATAATCTATGTTCTTTGGGGAATATTCCTTTGTAATAAAAATGTTATTTTCATTAAAAATTTCAAGAATTATTAATCACCGTCATGTTATGTAGCCAGACACAAAAGGCCATGTTGAATGATTCCATGCACATGAAAATCCCAGAAGAGGTAAAGCAACAGAAACAGAGAGACCAGTGGTTCCAGGGATTGGGGTGAGGGAATGAGCAGTGACCGATCAGTAGCACAGGTGTCTCTGTGATGGAAGTGTTCTAGCAGTACCTAGTGGTCATGGTTGTACAACATTGTCAAAGTACCTAATGACACTTCAACATCCAATTTAAAAGGATCAGAGTCAAACTTTACTTGAAGTCAATTTATACTTTATTTATAAAACAAAATACACTAAGCCATTCCATATCTGAATAAAAAAACACAAAAATTTCAAAAAAAGCAACGACGGGAGGGGAAGCCATCCTTTGGGGCTGCAGCCGACATGAGCCACTGCTTGGGAACTGAGGCTGGTTGTTCAACTACAGCAAGTGGTTGTTCTAGTCCTTCCATAACCCCAGTAGCTGGGGCTGGAGCCTGCTCATGCTCCAGGGCTGCCAAAGGTGCAGATGGTTCTTCCAGCTCCTGACAGTGAATCATAGCTATAACTACCACCTGCACTGGCTCTGACACTGCAGGGAGGGTCACTGCTTTTCCTAATTGCTGAGCTCCAGCAGGAGTGATGGCTTCAGCCACCTTGGGCTCTGAAGCTGCAGCAGGCACCACAGTGGGAGCTGGGGCTAGCTCTTGAGTTGGTTCTGGATCCTGCTCCGGAACGGGTGCTATAGCTTCAAGAAGAGAAAGTATCATCACCATGATTGCCTTTCCATGTCTCTTCCAAATAAAGGAAACCTCTCCCACCAGTCAATGTCTTCTGAGTCAAAGAACCCACCTCCAGGAAGTCTCCCCAGATGGCAGACCATGGGGACAGTTATCTGAGACTACTCACGGCTCCTGATCCAAACACAGTTTAAGGATACTTGTTCTGTGTGGCCTACCCTGTGCCCTCCACATGCTCACATCGCCCACCCTGAGTTCTCCTCACCCTCAACCTCTGGCTCATTGGGCTCCATGTGTCCCAGCTATGAGAGGAAAACAGACATATGGTGCTCCAGGTGTGAGCCCAGCATGTTAAGCCCCACATATGCCAGCAGCATCTTCAGGCAGGGAAATTCTGCAGGTTGGAAAAAATCCTCAGGGGAGTGGTCCATCCAGGTGCCCAGAATGGAGAAGATGGCCCTGGAGATACAGAAGTGGGCAGAAGAATCAAGACTGATGTCTCAGGGCACCCAGTGGGAACCTGGGCTCCTATGCCTCCAGCTGTCCAGAGGCTGGTCCTATTCCTTGTCCACCTCTGATTTGGCACTCCTGCTAAGATAGTCCTGGTCACTGAGGAGAGTCTGGCAAAAAGCCGTTTTGAATGGGAGCCCTTAACCAATGATGGGGCCATCTCTGTCCTTCTTGGAGAAGGACTCTTTGCTCTGTCTCCCTGCCTACTTCCTGCTGGAATTCAACTCCATGTGGGCAGGGAGGGGTGGCGTCTGGTCGGTTCACTGTCCTCACTGCATACACCAGTGCTCCATGAATATCGGAACAAATAGGAAACAAAGGAACCCGTCTCTCAGCAGGGCTTCTCAGGACCCTCCTAATACCTCAAACTTTACCTCCTCCGCCTACATGTTGCTTTATTCACTTCGCATCCATGTGGGTGTCCCCCCACTGACCCTAATCTCCCACAAGGTGGGTGACATCTGGTCCCTGAGCCCTCACTGGGTCTCCGAAGCACTTGCTGAGCACCCACCGTTGAAGTGCCACCAGATTGGTGAGTGTGATGCTCCCCACACCCTTTGTTCTGGGTCCCAGGATGGGGGTAGAGGCAGGACTGGGAGTGGGAAGGGATGGGGTTGGACTCTCTTAGGAGGTGACTCTATCCTCTGGCCCCCTCTGCTGTCCCACTGTGCCCATACCTCATCTACAGCTCTCCAAAACCACTTTCTCCTCTTCCAGGAGAAGCACTCAGACCTTTGCCCGCTCAAAGGAATCGCAGATGTTAGGGATACAGGGTCCAAAGCCCTCCCAACTCACCGCCCCCCCCGCTGCCCTCTTGGAGGGGGAAGACCCTCCTGCATTGTCTAAAGCCCACTCACATTGTCTGCTGCTCCAGGGGTCTGCCATCTTCATCACATTCAGGAAGGATGCATCCATACCTAGAGGAGGCCAGGAGGGCATCATATCACCCGTCCTGTGTATGCTACCTCTTGTCATACCTAGTGTCACTGACCCCTGTGTAGAATGGAGCCCTAGAGGGCAGGGTGTTGTCTGCTCTGTGCCTTGGATGACAGTCAGCTTCTAAAGAAGCGCCTGCATCTGGTGGAGCTTCCTGTATGTTTGATGAATGAATGGGCCTCAACTAGCACCATCACAGATATCTGAGTGGGCTGGGGCCACCTGCTCACCCCCAGGGATCCCTGCTCTGGTCTCAGCCAGGATTCAGACCCCCAGATGGAGCCTCAAATCTCCTTTTCAAATGGGAAAATGGCCCACCTCAAGACCTGGTGACAGTGACAGATGAGGCAGAAACGTCATCATGGGGAAGAGGACAATAATAACCCAGCACAGCCACAGCCCTGCCAGCAGACCGTTCCACAATGCCAGGTGCACTTTCCCTGCAGGGCCCCACTGGGTCCCTATAATAACTCTGCCCCCATCTGAGGAAAAGACTGAGACTTGGGGAGGTTTGGTGACATTCCCAAGACTCAAAGCCTGTAAGTGGCCAAATTCAGTGGGGCTGTGGAGAGGCAGGGTGCTCACCTTGGAATCAACAGATCCAGCACCTTTTCAGTAGTGGAAAAGTTCTGTACATGTCCAGGAACATGGAGACATGGGGGGGGGGGGAGCGATCTCTGCCAAGGAAGACAGGCACAGGATGCTACACTTGCTTATCCAGCAAGCCTGCCTGGATGGTCCACACCACACTGGTCTCATTCTTATTCACGGTTGAGGCATTTTTACCCTGAGGTGGAACAGAGGAAGGACACGGAGTCAGGCAGCACACTGGCCACCAGGAGGGTTAGGGGACAGAATGCAGAACAAATCCCCAAGCCTTCAGTGGCTTGTGGCAAGACTGAAACATAGGTACCCACAGTAGGAAAAAGGATTTTGGCGTTAAAACTAGAATTTGAGGTGGATAGTGACTGAACATGTGAGTATTTCAGGTCAGATTGTTAGCTGAGTATTGACAGCACCTCCCTGCATCAACAGCATCATCCGTGTGATTTCTGACAACACTGCCCATTCTAGAGAAGAGAAGGCAGAGGCATTTCCTGGGGTTAGAGGAATTAGGGTAATAGGTCATGTAGGATGTCCAGTGAGCACTGTAACATGGCAACAAAAGGGAATCATGTCAAAGTCCCACATCAGTGAAGAGCTAAATGGGTGTGGTAACCCATCTCCCTTCTGGAACGTTGTATAGCCCAGAGAGGCCCCTACTCCTGACCTGGAGGAGCCTCAGGGATGTGTTCCTTGGCAACCAAACTGCAGAGCAGCAGACAAAATACCATGAGCCCCATGTCCCTTCTGGCAAAAATCTCCCTACGCATGATGATCATGTGCCAGATTTGGAGAAGGTGTGCAAGGATGGTCAGGCCAACAGGGACACCTGAGAACAGGAGTTAGGAAAATACATACAACTGTGAAAAAATACTCTAGACCAGATGGGATGTGAAATGACTTCAGGTCTCTTTTCTGATATTCCTACAAATAAGCGGACAGTGACTTTGCATCTGGCCATGGCAGGGGCTGGGCCGGGAAGGCAAATTTGAGGAGGATATGGGGATCCAGATTCATCTGCGAGCAGAAGTCTACAAGGGGGCTCAGGGGAGTAGCAGTGTGGCTTCTGGGCCCTGGGATCTTTTTGCTACATCTGGGCCCTGGCTGTTGGGTCTCCCTGGTGCCTGCACTCACCCTGAGCCAGTTCGGTGCTGCATCCTGTTGGTGGTGTGGGGCATATTCCTGTCCTTCACAGAAGTTGAGCAGAGGATCTCATCACTCAACTCCTGCCCCATCTCTGGTGTGCAGTTCTGTAAAGACAGTGCAGCAGATAGGCAGGAGGCCTCAGAGTCCTGACTGGCTGCCTTTACTGGCCCTCAGACCCATGTGACTCCATTCCAGACACACTACACCAGTGTGCACAGACTTCCACCAAGGAGGAAAAAGATACATGCGCAAGGACCTTGGATTAACCCTTGCACAGGAAAGAAGCACCTCAGGAGTCCCTTTTCCACCCTACCCACCATGACATTGGTGTGGACATGATGGGGCCACCAGGTTATCCACTGCCATCCAACCTTCTCTAGCCCCGGGCAGGACCTCCTCACATGTCCCTCTTTCCCTGAAACTGAAGAGGAGGGAATGGGGCTGCCCAGGGATGGCTCGAACAGGTGGCCTGAACTGAACTGGCCTTCCCTAGGCTGCTCTGTATTACTTTACGGGGCCTTCAGAAAAACAGCCTGAGGCATTGGGAACGACGGTTGAGCCAACATCCACAGCATCTGAAATAACTTCCCCCCTAGGGTCTCTGGAAGCCAGAGCTTCAGAAAGAAAGAACAGCAAGAAAACATTTTTGACTATCAAGTGTCTCCAGCCAAGTGAGACTGGTATGGGACTATACTAGAATATGGGTGCCTGGTTATGGGGATTCCAAGTTCTCTTGAGGTCTGTTGTCAAGGCAGTAACCTCACTGCCTAGGATCACCTACCCGAGTCCCCTCCAGGGATAACACCTATGCAAATAGAGCCCTGGGCTGCTGCCTTCTCACCCCCTTTCTCCATGAAATGTCTCATCTGCACACAGTTACACCAATGCACTACTCTCTACGGTCCCCTGGGAAGGTATGGGTGCATCCGGGTCCCACCTTTGAGACACATCTAGGTTCAGACACAAGTCTTCATTCTTACCTGATTTTGACCCTGGATAAGCCATTGTGCCTCTCAGGGATGGTCTGTGTCCTTCCTGTGCAATGGAGATTATTCTAGCATGTACTTCCTCGGGATGTCCTCAGGCATATTTGGGATGATACCTATGAAATTGGAGGAGTAGTGTCACACATAGGAAATGCTTCCAACCGTATTTTCGTCATCTCTTCACCACCTCTGAACCTGCAGCTCCTCAGATCCCACCCCACCGTCCTTACTGGGGTGTGTGTGTGTGTGTGTGTGTGTGTGTACCAGTGTTCACATTCTGGAGGCCCAGAAGATGGGAAGGATGGGCAAAAGCTTCCCAAGATCATAGGCTAATTTCCAAAGCAAACCAGACAGAATGGATTGGAGCCTTGGCCTAGAAGGTCAGAACCCACCCTTACCTCCAGGCTCTGCCATTCTCTCCCTCTCCACTGGGTGCAATGTGGACAGGGGTGCACTCAGTGGGTTGGACAGTGGGTTGCCCTGACCTGGGGTTCTCCTCAGGCAAGAATGTGCTGGAATGCCCCATGTCACCCTCCTGTTCACCCTCACCCCCACACTATCTCCATGTCTGTACAGGTACAATAACACAACCTTTTCCAGAGCTCCCTCAGAAAGCCTGGGTGCAGCCAGAACCCCAACTTTAAGGACATGGAGTTAGATTCATGCTTGGTTCTGCCTTTTGACCAGTCCCTGTGATTCTGGAAAAGGCACTGACCCTGTCAGGGTCCTCATCTTTTCCCCTCATTGGCTCCTTGAGATCCCCACCTTCTGTATACATGTCCTTGTGTAACTCCCTCCTCTAGAGTGTGGCCTAGACTTAGTGATTCACTTCTATTCTACAGAAGATGGCAACAGGACCCAAAGCCCCTTCCAAGGTTTGGTTATAAAATCTCAGTGCCCAGCCACGTGCTAGCTCTGACCTGTGTTCTCTCTCAGATCCTCACACTGGGGAACAGGCCTCTATGTCGAGTCATGACACAGACACATGCATGTGGTCTAGCACTGAGAGACAACAACAAGAGAAGAACTCAGGCCTTTGATGTGGACTGAACCCTGCTAACACCCCTAAGTGAGCTCAGGTTCTGAGTGAAGCCAGTCCTGCCTCGGTGCTGACAACAGCCCCAAACTCCTGAGAGACTCTGGTAGGAGCCCCCAGCTGAGTGCTGCCGGATTCCTGGTTCCCTGGGACTGTGAGACAGTAAGTGTTTGTGGGTCAAGCCACTAAGTGTGGGGAAATACGGTCATACAGCACTAGTAGCAGAGTGCTGAAAATGTCATCCTGCCCCAGGCCCTGTCCCTCCTCCTTCTCCCTCTCTGCTCTCCTCCCCAACTCTCTCCAGCCTTCCTAGCCTCCTTTCTAACCTCCACTCTGACAACACCAACTTCTGCCTCCCAGCATCTGCACTCCTGTGCCCTTTGCCAGGCTGCATATGCTCAGATTTGTGCAGGACTCACTCCTTCCTGTTCTGCTGAAGAAAATATTAATGTCAGCTCAGCACAACCTCATTGGACCCTCACCTGGTGGAGCTCGGGACCCAGTTTAAGTAAAAAAAAAAAGAAAGAAAGAAAGAAAAGAAAAAGAAAAAAAAAGGAAAGAAATAAAGCTGAATCTCAAGGGTAGTCAACAAATAATAAAAATACTATAATTAATAGAGAAATAGAGAAACATGATCTAGATGCTGTTAAAGCCAACAGAGGAGAAAATGGCATAACTAAAAATAATTAAAACAAAAAGCAGAAAGGGGGAATGAAGCTGCAAAGAGCAGAATGGTGAAGTACAACGGCAAGTTTCAACAGAAGTATACCTGGTTTGTGACTTCCAGGTGCTGACTGAGAACTAGTTGCATTGAAGGCAAAACAGCTGGCAATATGGTGGGCAGGTCAGATGAGGCTAAGCACTGAGCTGGTCATATTGCCTGGAGACCTGTCACTCACCACCAGGCAGCCTCCACACTGAACAGCCCTTTAGCATCTTGGGCATGGGTCTCTGAGAATGCCAGGAACTTCTCCCTACTGAGGGACCTCCACCGCACGTGGTGCTTTGGGAGCCATTCCAAGGCTGTGCACCGAAACCCTGTCCCTCTCTGGCCCGGTGACGTGTACTTTGGGGACAGAGTCCACGCCTGCAAGAGAGAAGGTGGAGAGCACAGGGAGGCCTTCCAGAACCCGGGGATGCCATCAGAGTCTTCCTGTGCATAACTCCAGGGGCAGCATGCATTCTGGGGGCTCCCTAGGGAGCAAAGCAGTGGCCCTGCCATAGAGAACAGAAGGAAGGAGCATGGGGTCCTGCATTGGGCACAGAGGGCAGGGCTCTTCTCTCCAACCATGAGAGTGGCATGTCCATTACCCCTAGTGACAGGAAGAGGAATTTGGTCCCAGGTTACATCCTTCTCTGCTCTTCTCACCTCACAAACGCTCCGGGGCATCTGCTTCCACCATCGAAAACCCTACCTATTTCCTGAGCTATCTCCCTAATATCCACATCCCTGGGGGTTAGCTCTACCAGAATTCCTCACAGATGTTTCAAACTCAAATCCTGAACTAATTCATATTTGGGCCCATCTGTGATAGTCTGACGATGAACATATCCCTAATCCTTCAGCCTCCTTTACATCTATCTCAGCTTCTGCCACATATTTTTAGTGCCTTCACACTCTGCCTCTGGGTTCCATCATACACCTTGACTCAGCCACTGAGAGTTCAGGGAATGTGACTCTAGCAGAAGCTAGAAACTGCTTGTGCCTTTGCCTTGGCCTCTGACACAGGAAGGACATGCTCAGTCTAGCAAAACTTTTCCAGCTAAAACTCTCCTAGATCAATCAGCCAACAGCCAGCTGAACAACACCCATGGGAGGAAACACAACCAAAGTCCACTGTAAGGACAAAAAAAAGGTAAGAAGTTTATTGTCCCTGTTGAAAATAGAGGAAGAAAGTCCCTTCCCATCCTTTTACTTACAGCATTTACTTTAGGAAATTTGTGATTTCAGAGGCTTTCTCCCCTCTTTGAAATGTATATAAGTCCTTTGTGAAAACTAGATAGGTCTTTTGCCAGCTTTGAGGTCCAAGAATGTCTTTCTTAAGAACCAGGGAGCCCTCTCTCTGAACTGTTAACATCAAGAAGGACAGCACCCCTCTGTCCATTCCTGAGACCCAAATCTCAGTGGGTACCATGATTCCAGTGTAACACCATCTCCTGTCATTAAGATAGGAAACTTGAGGGGGGGGGGGGTTCTGAATGAAGCCAAGAGTTGGTCACCCCAATTACCAAGCAAACTTGGAATGAACTGTGACAAGTATTGCTGTCACATCCACTTACTTGAGGGTTAATACCTGGTTATCCAGAGAACATATATGTAATGAGTTGTGTCTGCATGGCTATGTAAAAGGGTGAGATTTCTTCTGTCTTTGCAATCCCTTGGTAGATTCTCTGTGATGCACAACACAATCTGGTTAATGCTAATGCAATGATAAAAATGTTTCCTTTCCTTACTATCTTTCTGAAAAGGATTTCCAGGTTGAGATATTTTGTGTTTAATCAAATTTTTCCTACATGACCGAAGATGTATGAGTAAGCCCAGTTAAGATTAGCCAAACACAGGGGCGCCGGGGTGGTTCAGTTGGTTGCGCGTCTGACTTTAGCTCACGTCATGGTCTTGCAGTTCGTGAGTTCAAGCCCCGCGTTGGGCTCTGTGCTAGGAAACAGCTCAGAGCCTGGAGCCTGCTTCAGATTCTGTATCTCTTTCCCCCTCCCCTGCTCATGCTCTGCCTCTCTCTGTCTCTCAAAAATAAATAAATGTTAAAAAATTTTTAAAAAGAAAAAAGGATCAGACAAACACAGCCCAGATGAAGTGTACTGCTTTAATGCACAGATTAATTAAATGGTTGTTGCTATATGCCCCTGAGCTTTCTGTGTCAGCTCTCTGAGACAACACTCTCACAATAGGCAACTAACACATTGTCACAATAGGCAACTAACACACAGTTATCAATATTTCTACTGCTAAACAACAAACTGCCAAAGAGAAACCTTGGGAGTCTCTGCAGTCCCCTCTTCCCCCTCCAAACTCCTGTCTCCAAAGCTACTCATTCAGTTGGGTCTACTTTCCCAACTTCTCTGACGCTGGAAACCCCTCTTCTATCTCATTGCCCCTACGTGAATTCAGACACCTCTCCACCCCGTAACTACATGTTTGTTCCAGGTTTGCCACCTTGCATATACCCTCCCTTACAGCAGTCAAAGCAAAACTCCTACCCAAAATACCTCCTTCCACTGCTCTGTTGAAAATTTCCTCAGCTCTGCATCCAAACTCCATGAGACAGAACACAAAGCCTTGGGAGGTCTGCCATTGCCCTCGCAAACCGTCTTCTTTAATATTTAGTTACAACTAGCAGTTGGGGGATCACCAGACCTTTCCTACAGCCAGGGCCTCCACCAAGAACCATCTGTCCTGATGGAGACACAGCAGGGCTCCCAGAGGTTCTCGCTCACCCAAGGGAGATGCAGGAAGGGGGATGGGGACACACTTACCTGCAGACCCCCCAGCAGGCAACTGGAAGAAGAGAAGGAGGGAAGTGAGACGGGAGAGCAAAGAGCCTCTGCGGCAATCCTCCATTTCCTCAGGGCTGGGAAGACAAGGGCAGGAGGCAGGAGAACACCTACAGACATGAGGAGAGCCAGCCCACACTCTGGGCCTCAGAAAAGACAGAAGGGCTCAGGGCTGATAATAATCCCCAGAACAAGAAGAGTTATTATGCTGATGGGCCCCCACAACCCTGGTACCAAGACCCCTCCCAGTCCCTTGGAAAGCTTTCACAGACTGCTCTGCCCATAGGACCAGAACCCTCCTGCCTTAGCACAGGGCCTCCTCCAAGTCTGTATGAGTCACAGACCACCAGATGTGCCCAGAGACACAGGCCCAGACTCAGGCCCCTGCCCATGAAGGACCCGCCAGGTCCTGTGTGCTGTTCTTCTGCTGCCCCCTAATAATGACCAGGGAACCACTGAGAAGCATGAGAGTCAGACGACATCCTCCTCAAGGACATTGTGGTTCCCACCACATGCATCCTGTCTTGAGGCCCTTTGCTTATTGAGTTCACCCAAATTTCAGCTCCCACCTCCCCCCAACCTGTTGCTGCTCAGGACAAAGGACCTGGCCTTACTCCCAACAGAGGGCTCCATCAATTCCCCATGAAAAGTTGATCCTCATCCTCTATATCTCTGAGGAGTTTCTGCCTCAGGACAAAGGAATCCAGAAGGGGGCTGCCTGGGTAGCTTAGTCGGTTAAATAGCTGACCCTTAATTGCAGCTCAGGTCTTGATCTCAAGTCATGAGCTCAAGCCCCACGTTGGCAGAGGGTATGAAGCTTACTTAAAAAAAATAAATAAAAAGAGGATCCCAGGAGAGAGAGAGCACAGAAATGATAAAATTTGTCCTGGTCAGACAAAAAAGGGCTTCAAACCACCTACTGCTGGGTGGAGTTGGGGTCTGGCAGCAAATAGTACTGAGAAGAACAGATTCTGGAGGTGACTACTGACTTTCTAGTGGCCAGATTCAGCCACTCTCTAGGCAACCACCTTAGACTAGTTTCTTCACCTGTTCTGCCCCAGTTTCCTCAATGTCAAGTGGGGATAGTAACGGGATCTCACCCCAACATGCAAGGATGTAGTGCTACACAAATGTCAGTAAGTGAATGAAGTGCAGGCATCACTGTATTTGTCCTGGGTCTTCTCAGAGCCTCATTATTACCCAGCACCACCACCCTCACCACAATCTCAGCCACCTCCTCAAAGCCAGCTGCTCCCACCTTTCCTTTTATTGGCCAAAAGCATCTTCAGAACCAACTTACCTGCTTAGAAAGCTGAGACTTCTGGAATGTCTCTAACTCAGTAGTGTGAGATCTCAGCAGACCCCAAATCTGCTCTCAGAGGTTGCACTTGCAGTTAGCTGCTCTGAGCCCCAAACCCTGCTTCCAAATCCAACGTTGGGTGCCATAGGGTCTTCTTGCCTGAGAGGCAGGTGGTTCCCAGATGAGTGGGGAAGCAGAACCTGAACAGGTTGCAGGGGTCTGAGCCAAAACAGGGTCCTGAGCCCCCTCTAAGCGCTCCCAAACAGGAGAATCCACCCTTCTCTGACTCCTGCACCATTTGAAAGTGAAAGCTTACAAAAAACAATCCCAGCAGACTCTGCCCTATCTTCTGGATATGCACCCCCATTATCAGGAATGAAACAGCATGACCAGAACCAGAAATACAGGACAGGTACAGGTACACTGACCCACCCTGCATGGGGACAAACAGAGGCCCAGATTCAGCAATCCTTTGTTGAAGAACTGCTACTGTCCAGGTTGGCTAACTTCTAGACCAAAAGCGGGGAGACCAAAAGCTTTGCCAGAGCCAAGATTAATACCTATCCCTGTGCATGGGGCTCTTTGTACTGGCTCTTTACTACCCAGATGGTTACATGTCTATTTGTGAATCACATGTGGCCAGAGCCATTGAGGAGTCCCAGTGTAGTTGCTATGTGTTTTTTTCACCAGGAGACCGCCAAGGTGCTCTCGACAACTTGGCAGCAGAGAGGTTAAGACTGAGCAACAGGAGCTTCCAGAATCAACTCCAGGACCCTGGCCCTGACCAAATGAATGGACATTGACCTATTGCTTCTTAGTATTTTGTTCTCACACAGGGCTTCGGTACAATTCAGCCCTCTCCTTGCCAGGCCACAGTGTGCACAAAGAAAGGCAGATTCTATGGTCTCTGAAAGAAAACCAGGGAGCACCAGGTCTTCCTCACCAGCCCTTCCCTGCCTGCAGGTTCTCATCTCAGTAAAGGAGATGGGTGAACCCAGTTATCTCTGCCAGAAACTGGAGGGACATTCCACTACACACTCCATTTTCCCACCCAGTCTAACTCCAATGTACTAGAATGTTCAAGACTTTTCTCAAATCCATATCCATGGCCATTACCTGGCTCCTGACCACCCTCATCCCCCCCTGGCCCAAGAAGGGTGTTCCTGCTTTCCCATGAGTGTCCCCTGCTTACCTCCAGCCTGACCTCCTCAAGTTCATTTTCCTTCCATGGTCATGATCCTTTCAAATCAGCTTATGTCAGATCTGCCTCATCTGTTCAAGAAATCCCCCTATAAACCTCTTGTCTATGATCCCCAATCCCAGGCTTCCTCTCTGACCTCTTTCCACCCTCCCCCAGTCTCCCTCACTGGCTTGGGTGACTCCCTCCAGTTCATGGAGCTTTGCCATCGTCAGGCCTTCTCACAAGCCACTCGTTGATCCTGCTTGCTCTTTTGTCCCCCAAGCCCCTCAACATTCCAGTCTCACCTAAAGTGACCTTCCTCAGAGGGGCCCTTGCCAACCTATTCATCCCCATAATTGCCCCATACATATGCTTGTTGGAGTTTAATGACACCCTGCTTTCCACAATAGTCCTGACAAGCATTCTTCTGGGGCATGTCTGTGACATTCACAAAGGGAGCTACTGTGTGCCCTGCTCAAGTGGCCAGCACATAGTAAACACTCAATAAACTTTGTTGAGCTCATTTGCAGAGGACTCACTACAGCAGCCCATTGGCTACTCAGCCTTATCCAAATTGGGCAAACATTTCGGTCCATTGAGAAACACGAAGACTGTTAAAACGCTGACCTAAACAAGTCAGCCCCTTGGTGGATACAACAACTCCACCATCTTTCCCACTTTTCTTCTTACCCCAAACATAAGTTAGTTCATCACTGAAATGTCCCCAGGATAGAATCGTCAGATTCAACAACCAAACACCTTTGTTTGCTCACTTAAGCCTGCCCAGTTCTCGGGTGTTCACATGGTAAGTGATTGGTGTTAAGACAATAGCGTGGCCTAGAGCCTCCCTGGTCACACTTCTGCCATGTTGTTGTCATTACTGTCTTCATTCTGCACATGAGGAAACCAAATCTGTCTCAGTTCCACAACCACATACTTGGCAAAGACTCTCTCATCCTGTGTTCACTCTTGATTGTTCTGAATGATCTGCTATATTTGTTTTCATGAAACAAGGACTGCCTGATCCACTGATACATGAGAGTGATTGGCTTCTGCTCAGGGGTCTGGTCTGAGATACTAAAACTCTAAGCACACCTAGGACATCTGGAAAGACCTGAAACATCTGATTTTTTATCCCCAAATGTCCATTTCTTCCAATATCCACTTAGACTTGCGAATGTTGCCAAAATGCAACTTAATGCAAAGTAAACTAATGAGATAAGGACCTATATTAGCCTCCAGATCTATCCAACATGGCCCCCACCAATCCCTGCCCTCAAGTCTGCTTGAGGGAGTCTCCTCAAGACCTAAGAGACATTAGGGGAGTTTGATGAAAAGACTGAGGGAAGGAAAACAAATTTGACTGTGCTCCTCCTAAGTGCCAGGAACTGGGCTACACAAGTTGTATTTATGACACTTCATTTTCACACATGCACACAGAAATGAAGGAAGACATGAGCCCTGCCATCTATTAGCTTTTAATCCAGGAACTTCCTAGAGGAGGGAAGGCTGGACCTGCAAGAACACTCCCCCCACCTCCCAGTCCTCAAGCCCAGCCCAGCCCCCAGCTCTACACAACTCTAGGTGAAAAGGAGCAGGAAGAGGACCTTGAACTCAGCAATGGCCCAGAATGACATGGCCAGAAAGCTTATCTCCTCTGAATTCCAGTCCTTGAAGCCCATGTTGGGAGGGAGAAACATGAAGGAATGACAAAGCACAGGGAAGATGTTCCCTAAGGACCCTGGAAGAACACCTGGAGGTACTGCAGGAAGGACACCAAACAGCAAACTTCCCTGCTCTCCCCCAGTTCATCAGGCTCATGTCTCAGCTGCTTTATTAGCAAACATTGCTCATGGCCATTAATGAGTTTTCTTGCTCAGAATATAAATTATTCTGATGCTAATGCAGTTAATATTATACTTTCTTCTTTAGCAGCCATGTAATATCTCTTACCTTTCTTCATGTGTGTTTCAAACAGTTTCAGAGAAATACCTAAGCCATGAAAGAAGGGCTAAGGTAAAATGAATTGTGTTTTTATAATGTGCCAGTTGGTGGAAACGATTAAACACGCTTTTTAAAAACCCTTAATAAAGTAAAGCTTAACTTAGGTTATTTTAATTTTTTTATTTGAGTATAGTAGACACACTATGTTACATGAGTTTCAGATGTACAGCCTAGTGACTCAACAAGTTTAAACATTATGCTAGTTGTGCTTTGTGTTTACAGGTCTGATTCTGCTTTTTTGCTCGCTTATTCATTTCTTTCTTTTTTTTTTTTTTTTTTTTTTTTTTTAGATTCCACATAGGAGTGAACTAATATGGCATTTGTCTTTTTCAGTCTGACTTATTTCACTTAGCATAATACCCTCTAGGTCATTCATATTGTCACAAATAGCACAATCTCATCCTTTTTTATGTCTGGGTAATATTCGATTATGTATATAAACACATGTTTATCCTTTCCTTATCCATTCCTCAATCAGTGATAACTTTTCCTTATCCATTCCTCAATCAGTGAACTCTGAAGTTGCTTCCACACTTGGCTTTTGTAAATAATGCTACAACAAACATAGGGATACATACATCACTTCAAATTAGTGTTTTCATTTTCTTTGTGTAAATACCTAATAGTGATATTAATCAATCATTCATTTATTACTATTACTATTTTTCAATACTATTTTTAATTTTTTGAGGAAACTCTATACTGTTTTCCACAGTGGCTGCACCAGGTTGCATTCCTACCAGCAGCGCAAGAAGGTTCCCCTTTCTCCACATCTTCACCAACACTTATTTCTTGTCTTTTTGATTTTAGCCATTCTGAAAGGGGTCATGTAATATCTCATTGTGGTTTTGATTTGCATTTCCCTGATGATGATTGAGGTTGAGCATCTTTTCAAGTGTCTATTGGTGATCTGTATGTCTTCTTTGGAAAAATATCTATTAGGTCCTCTTCTCCTCCCCCATTTTTTTAATGTTTATTTACATTTGAGAGAGAAAGAGACAGAGCCTGAGCAGGGAGGGGCAGAGACAGAGAGACAGAATCCGAAGCAGGCTCCAGACTCTGAGCTGTCAGCACAGAGCCTGATGTGTGGCTTGAACCCACGAACTGTGAGATCGTGACCTGAGCTGAAGTTGGACGCTTAACCCACTGAGTCATTCAGGCACTCCACCTTTGGACTTGAAAGTAATGAGAGGCATTACACAGATTCTGGAAACCTTGCTCATAGTCAAAGCATCTTGAAATTCACCCAGCATCTGAAAATTCTCTTCCTCATTCATATCTTTATTCTGGTAGAAGTTCTCTTCTTTCCAACTGGAGTTGACACACAGGAAGAACCAGATCCTTCCTCTTAATTCCTGAATTAACACAGCACTGGTATTTCACGAATAACAGATATTTACTAAGGTTGGTAAAATAAGTGTGCTTCCACCATCCCAGAATAGGAGGTATATACAGTAGAATATTAGACTGCTTTCCTCTTGAACATCAATCAGCCATTCATTTCTCCAGAAATTTTTGGATGGCCAATGTCTCTGGTCAGAGTGCACATTTCCCAAAATAGAACTGGTGACCTACTCATAGCCTCTGGATTCATCTGCACAACTCAAGTTGGATAAAATATACACCATTTAATTCTGCAGAGTCATTCAGCCCTCATCTCCTTCATATCCAAGCAGAATAAAGACTGTATGAAATAATTTTCATTACCAAAAGACGCACTACTTCCAATAGTTAAATTCAGCCTACCCTAAACCAGCTCAGTCAACTATTATCTTCTGTTGCCTGAGCATAAGGCATGAACTGACTGTTCTCATAGCCATACCCCAGGAGACTGCATCCAGAGCAAGAGTGCAAGACACCCAGGTCATCCAGGACTCACCTCAGAGGCTTTTGTCTCAAGGAATGTGAAGCTCCAGAAAGAGCCACCATAAGAAGTCTGGGACAGTGTTGGGCTCCTATGGTCACATAGCCTCAGGGCCATAGGGGAGTAATGGAGAGTCGGCCCCTGGGAGAGCACCATCAACAGCAGAGCCTGAGCTGAACCCATTCCCTGAGAGGTTTACAGTTTCCTCCAAAGAAGAAGGAGGATTGTTAAGGGGCACAGGGGTCTCTGTAGGCACACCCACCACAGAGCAGATGGTCAGGGACACATCTCCTGACTGAATCCTGAAGTATGGAAACAGAGTCCCAGTGGAGGAAGTTAGAGGGAAGGAGAAAAGGTGAGATCCATCAGTCATGTTATAGAAGGAGACATCCCCTTCTTTGAGGTCTAAGAAAACACCCACCCTGTGGGGAACTTCATCACAGATTTCCTGATTATCAGAGAGATTAAGGGCATATAATTTACCTCCGTCCCACCTCAGAACCCAGAACCCCACTTCTGGGTGCTCTTTGTACCAGCCTTTCCTCTCCACATCTCCCCTACAGACCCCCAGACCCCACTCGCTTCTGTTTCCATTCCTGATCTCCACCTCCCAGTAACAGCGCCCTGATGTGATGGCCTCCTGGCCCAAGATGCTACAGGGTCCTCCTGGGTCCTCAGTTGTGTCCTCCAAGGTCACACTAGTCTGTCCACCAGAGACAGCAAGGTGGTGATGTGCAGTCGCTGGATCCAGAGTGACAGACACTGCAGAGAGAGTTGCCAATCATGCAAGACCTTCCCCTGCCCCATAACAAGGGCACACAACCACCACCACCACCCTCAGACACCTAGTTGCATATGGGAAGGGCTAAGCCTCCTGAGATGAGAGTCTTGTGACTCAAGTACACAGCTCTCCAAGCAGGAGAAGTAAGCATAAGACTGATCTGAGGGTTAGATGCGTCACAGGAAACTTGAGGACTAGTCTGGACTCAAGGACTTAAGGATCTATTTGGAATCCAATATCAGTCACATCCACTAAGCTCAGCTATGTGACTTTCACTGCCCATCCCACTGCACAACCATTGATGGTGCCAGCATTTGTACCACCACAGCAAGCTAAAGGAGACATCAGAAGCCATGGGGCAGCAGTAGGAGTACCCAGAAAGAATGAGAAGTAACTCACAGGCCTGGAACTTCTCCTTCCGCCAGTCTACAAGAGAACCATATTTCACAAATGTAACAACAAATCAGAGATTTGAGGAGACTGTACATATCAGTGTCGATATCTTCTGGAAAAATCGTTTGGAAACATTCAACTGAAGCATTTATTTCTTTACACACACACACACACACACACACACACACACACACATAGCCATCATGCTACAGCCTTCCCATGAAAGCCAAGCTATAAAACTTAACCACTGAGAGGCTGGATAACAACCTGAAAAGAAAGCTCTAGACCCAGATTTCACCATCATATTATGCTTTCTCAAGAATCCTTAGCCACACATGTATCCTGAAAGCTAGGTTTTCTTCAGAAGAATTGGGGAGATAAAAAATTCTGAGGCCTCCATTTATTTCTAAAGAATTGATTAAACTGAACTTGGAGGTTGAATCTAAGCCATGGTAGAGACCATACAACCTGGCAGAGCTGAACTTGGAAGACAACTACAAGCCCTGGGCGAGGAGAATTCAGGACACAGCATCAGAGAAATTGTCCCTAGTCAGAAGGCAATGGAGAGGTTTCAAGGAAGGGAGAGACAGAAGTTCAAGCAGGAAAGACATACATCCAGTGAAAGGACAGACACTATGAACTTGTTTCCCCTTTTCGTGGGTCATTGGGAGGAAAATATCCCTATATGTAAGGGGAAATCAAAAATATCGGTCTAGTCATCTGCTTCCCCCCTTAATTGCTCAGAGAGATCAAAATCACCAGGGAAACCCCACGTGGTAGGTACCCAAATATGGTCATGTCCTAGGCCCCTTTATTCATGACATTGAAAAATTATTTTTCAATTTTTAAATATGATGAGATCAGACATTAGTTTACCTCATGCTATGATCCGATCAATATGCAAATATTTATTCTACTGTGATGGTATCTGTCCTTACAAAATAAAAAGGTATACAAGGTATACATTAAAACACGTGCACTTCAATCCATCAGAGAAGGGAGAATGCTAAAAGAAGACTATTTGATCCTTATTTTTGATAAATAAATCCCAAGAATCAGTGAGACTCTCTAAGGGGGTTTCCTCACACATCTAGCCCCAGGTCTCCTGCATCCCTGGCTCCCCCTTCTCTGCTCTAATAGTCCATGTTCATGATCATGAACAAAACAGCTGGGACAAACACCAGCGCTTACACACACACACACATACACACCCCACACAGGTTCAAAGGACCCAGATTCTTAACTCACACCGGTGCTAAGTGGTGTTCTGGATAACCTTTCACTGCTTTAGGATCCCCCGCACCACACACCTGCCACAACTGCTACTGGAAAGTTGAGATGGTCTCAGATCAGAAGCAAACTCAGTCAGAAAAGTACTTCAAAACTGCTCAAAATACTGTAAGTCTTTTCAGAAATCTCTCAAAGAGGTATCAGGGAGTTTATTACTTCTTGTGCACCCAAAAACTTTGCACACCCTCTGTACTTTACACTCAAACCACCATGATTATGATTGGTGGTCTCTCTTCCACCACTCTGAGCTACCCAAAATCTCTCCAAGAGGAATCACAGGATTTCTACTCCCTTCTCATCTCCTCTCTTCCTCACTGCTTTTCTTTACCTGATTTGTTCCCAACTTTTCTCTGATAAACAATTTTCACTCCTCTAACTTTCTCCTGTCGTATCTTCACACATTGCCTTGATAAATCAAACCAGTAACAAGCCCATCAGGTAAACATGCAATTCTCCTAAAGGAGAGATAATGGTTGTGAATAATTATAAGTTACAGTTCTTTCAAAAAAAAATTTTTTTAAGTTCTTCCTCTGTTACACAAACATACACATAGGATTTTGTATATAATTGCAGGTAGCTCTCAGACCCACCACCAGGAGTTCATAAATATCCTGGAAGCTCTAGATCTCAGATTCAGAACAGGCAATTTAAAGCAATTACTTTCACAGCAAGCAGAGAAGTTTAGAGGAAGAAACCCAACCTGGACAAGGAGCATGAGGAAACAAATGATGACCACCATTCCAGGGGACCAAGACAAAAACAGGAAAAACAAAAGTAGATCTGCAAGATATAGGAATTTCAGGGTAAAATGGATTCAGAACCAAGGATCCCCTTAGGAATACCTGAATTGTAAGCAAGCAAGAATGATATCTGAATTCTTCTAGAGACAGCAATTTCTGGTCTACAAAGCCATTACTGTGTTACAACTGTCCTTATAAATGAGCACTCTTTCGTCACTGCTCCAGCAAAAGCATCAGTTGAACAAGGTGTGTTCAGATGAAGTTGCTAAGCCTAATAGTGACCTACAGTAGAAGACATGTCAGAATAGAGGCAGATCTGTGTTTCCCAGAAGAGTCCCTGAAGTCTTCACAAGGAAATGACTACATGACAAGGAGAACAGGGACACCCACCCTGTCCTGGTATGGGGTCCACTGACAGAGAAAGGGGAAGGGTTGAGGCTGAAGGGGTAAGGGCACAGAAAACTGAGTTACTCACCTGCATACAACTGCGCCTTCCTCCAGCCTGAAAAGGGACACACTCTAGTGAAATATGAGCCAGAACAAGATGCTTAAAATTGATCTACTGGCCTTGCCTCCTCTCTGTACTACAGGTGACACTCCCAACAGAGTAGGGAGGCTGGAGAGGAGATATCCTCCTGCGATGTGCAGACAACAGGGTATTTGGGGAAATTCCCTGGATCACAGGTCAGAAAGCCTGTATTGCAGGCTGAGTTCCACCCCAGCCTGCTGCAGCTGTGTGACCTTTTGCAAAGTCATTTAGTATCCTGTGCCTTAAAAACCTCAAATATTCTTATTCTATCTCCATTAAGTTTTGCTTCTATGAAATATTTTAGGGAATAAAATATAAATTATTCCATAATTATAAACAGAAATCATTATTACATCCAATGTTTTCCAGCAAAGAGATATTTGGGAAAGAACACAAAAGGGGACGTGAATTAAGGACAGGGACATTAGGTGGGATCTGGGGTAAAAAGGGCCAAACTTTCTCAGAAAACACATCACTGTTCTGGAGCATTGACAGCTGACCCCACCACATTCCCACCCATGTTCTGCCCAGTCCTCTACCCATCACTTTGTGACCAGCACCTCCAGGAACTGGAGAGAAAAGACTCTCCCTGGATGGTGTTATATGCAGGGGACACACTCCTAAACTTAATGACCCCATTTATTTACATAGCTTCTTTACCAAAATCTCAGAGCATCCAGTTTGAATAAGAACTAGTTGCATTAAGGCTAAAAAGTTGGCAAGATGGTGGGGAGATCAGCACTGGAATAAACCCAAATGCGTGACAGACTCCAGGGACCACCATCACCCCAGGTTCCCAAGCACTGGCTGGGAAACAGCACCCCAGATAGGGAAAGTCCATGGAGCAGGGTCCTGCCCCCCACCAGCTTCCACTTCTGCCCCAGGGAAGGGTCCATATGTCTGTGCCTGAAACAAGGAGAAGGGACACCTTAGCTCAGGTAGGACAGGAGACCCAAAGACAACTGGACAGTCACTCACCACCCAGGTAAATGGATTTCCTCCTGCCTGAAAGACAACACAGGAAACTGGTGAGCTAATAACCAGAGTGTCTCCTACGCAGGGGACTCAGAAACTTCTGGGGAAAGAACAGAATTTACCGAGATCTTCTTGGAGTTCATCTGAAAGAGAGTGAAAAATAAGTCTGAACTCCCATCCTTAAGAAAGGAAAGACTGCACCTAGAGAACCCATAAAAGGACTTCTTGGTATCCTGAAGATCTAAACCAGACCCGCCTCCACAGCTCCAGCTGTCCTCTCTGGACCTGTTCAGCCACCTGTTTCCATCAAGCCCCTTGCTGTCAGCTTGTCCTCTGCACCACCTTCCACACTTGCCTGCCTTGGCTCCTGAGATGCCTTACCTCTGGCCTTCAACGCCTCCTCCTTTGTCCGCCGGGCCTCCTCCTTGTCCCTGTGCAGTCTCTCCCATTCCTGCATCTCCTGCCTCTTTACAGTATGTTCTGTCTTGATGTAATAGGCAGCCCCAAGGAGTGAGAGCATCAGCACCACGAGGCTCACTATGAAAGCTGGCTTCCAGGGAGAGGCCTGGGGGAAGAAGGGCTCTGCGGCCAGCCAGAGACCCCATCAGCGGCACAGACCAGGGCAGCCCAGCCCAACACTCACAGAAACTCTAGGCCACTCCCTCTGGCCCTGCTGGGAATGGGAAGCAGTGCTGACCTGGGATGAAAATGGCCATCGCCTTCTTCTGGTCCAGGACGGGGTTGAGGACTGAGCAGGTCATGTTCCCTGAAGAGCTGTCCCTCACCACCAGAGCAGACTCCACGCTGAACAGCCCTTCAGTGTCTTGGGCATGGGTCTCAGAGAATGTCAGGAACTTTTCCCCATTAGCAGCTCTCCACTCTATCTGGGGCTTTGGGAACCATCCCGAGGCCGTGCACACCACTCGGACCCCGTCCTCCTCTGGCCCTGTGATGTGCACTTGAGGGACAGAGCCCACACCTGTGAGAGAGAAGCTGGAGAGCACAAGGAGGCCTTCCAGAATCCAGGGATGCCAGTAGAGCCTTCCTCTGCACAACTCTGGTGTAGCATTGCATTCCAGGGCTCCCTGAGGAGTGGTCCCTGCAAGGATTAGACAGAGGTCCTGCCACAGGGAACAGAAGGAAGGAGCATGGAGACATGCAGAGGGCAAGGCTCTTCTCCCATCCATGAAGCTGGGAAGTCCATCACCCAGAGTAACACAAAGGATTTTCGACCCAAGTTCTATCCTTCTCTGCTCTTCTCAGCTCACACACTCTCCAGGGCATCCGCTAGCACACTCAGTACCCTGTGGTAAATCATTTCCATCCTTGACAACCGTACCTACTTCCTGAGCTCCCCCCGCTAATATCCACATGTTAGCTCTTCCAGGATTCCTCACAGATGCTTCAAACTCAAACCCTGAACTGATTCATATTTGGCTTCTCTGTGATAGGCTGATGATGAAAATATTCCCAATCCTTAAGCCTGTTTCACATCCAACTCACCTTCTGCCACATATTTTTAATGCCTTCACACTCTGCTTCCGGGTTCCATCATGGGACTTATCTGGGCCACTGAGAGGTCAGGGAATGTGACTCCAGCAGAGTTGGAAAGTACTTGTGCCATTGCCTTGCCCTCTGCCACAGGACGGACATGCTTGGGCTAGAGCAGTCCTTCCAGCCAAAGCTGTCCTAGATCAGCCAACAGCCCAATGAACTTCACCCTTGTGAGTAAACCTAGTCAAGTTCGACTGTCAGGACAAAATATATTAAAAGGCAGAGGCTTCTTGTCCCTGTTGAAAGTAAGGTCCCTTCCCATCCTTTTTCTTATGCCATTTACTTGAGGAAATTTGTGATTGTGGGGGCTTTCTCCCCTCTTTGAAATGTATATAAGTCCTTTGTGAAAACTACATAGGCCTTTTCTCAGGCTTGTGATCCAGGAATGTGTTTCTAAAGACCATGGGAGCCCTCTTTCTGAACTGTTAACACCAAGGTGGACAGCACCCCTCTCTCCCAGTTACTGGGGGAGTGTAGGAGCCTAACCTCATTGGGGACCAGGGCCCAAGTGCAAAACCACTTCCTGTCATAAAGATGGGAGAAGTTGTAAAAACAAACTCTTTTAACTTTTATTTGTCTGGAAAACTCTTCATCTTTCCTTCCATTCTGAATGACAGCCTTGTTGCATGTTTTTTCCTTTCAGTACTCTGAATGTATCATGCCACTCCCTCCTGGCTTGGCAAGTTTCTGTTGAAATCTCTACTGAGTAACAGGAGGAAGTGTTGAACCACTATATTGCACTATATTGAACCACTATATAAAACTACATGTTAACTACACTGGATTTAAAAGCTTTTTTTTAACTTTTAAGATTGGAGAATTTGTTTTCCTTGGGATAAAGCCAATCAGCTAACATAGATGGTCACCCCAATTACCAAGTACATTTAGGGTGCACTGCCCATGACAAATGATACTGTTAAGTCCATTTACTTGAGGGCTAGTAACTGTCTATCCAGAGAACATGGATGTAACAAGTTGTGTCTGCATGGTTATGTAAAAAGGTGAGATTTCTTCTGTCTTTGCAACCCCTTGGTAGATTCTCTGGGGTGCACATCACATACTGGTTAATGCTAATGCCATAATAAAAATGATTTCTTTCCCTACTACCTTTGTGAAGACGACTTCCGGATTGGGAGACTTTGTCTTTAATTATATTTCCCCTACACTTAAGATGTATGAGTAAGCACCATTAAGATTTGTCAAACACAGCTCAGGTGAGCTGAACTCCCCTAATGCTCAAAAGTAAATAAATGGTTGTTACCATGTGCAACTGAGATTTCTGTCTATGTTGCACAGCATTATGACAGCAGTCAACAACTAACACAAAATAGCAGTACTTCTAAATACCACTACTAAACAACAAATTGCCAAAAAACACGCAAACAAACAACAATTAAAAAAAAAAAAACCTTGGGAGTCTCCAGTCCCTTCTCTCCAACCCCCAAACTCTTTGTGTCCCCAAATCCACCCACTCAGTTGGGTCTACTTTCCAAACATCTCTGACATTGGAACTCCTTCTGTTCTCCCACCCCACTGCTCTGACATCAATTCAGGGAACCATCCTCCCCACCCTGTAACTATATGTCTTTCTCCAGTCTTGCTCACCTTCTATGTACCCTCTCTTACAGCTGTCAAAGCAAACCTCCTCCCAAAAACACCTCCCTTCACTGCTCTGTTTAAAAATCCTCAGCTCTTCCTCCCAATTCCGTAATACACCACACAAAGCCTTCTATGGTCTGGCATCGCCCCTAACCTCAAAACCCCTCACCACTTCTTCCCAAGTTCTCCCACCCGGGCCACTCCAGCCCCAGGACTATTTGGTTAGCTGTTGAACTGCTCATAACCACAATCACCATGCTCTCTGTGCCCTTCATCAACCACCAGGGCTCTTTGGAACACTTTCTAGATTCACTCAAAGAACTGCTCAAGCGTGTACTCCTCATGCACTGTTCAAGATCAATCCCTTCTCTCTGCCCGTGGACCAGGATTGTCACTTCTCACCAACCTCCCATCCACCTGTCTCACCAACCACATGGCTTCCTTGTCTGCCCAGACACACCAGCCACACTCCATCCTTGGTTGTTTCACATGAGTATTCCTCTGCTTGGAACTCTCACCCCCAGATACCCACTTAGCTAAGTCTCTACTCACCACCATCTAACATCCTCTATAACCCATCTGTCTGTCTATTTACTGTCTTCAACATAAACTCTACAGGACAGAGATCTCTATTTGGTTCACTGATGTATTCAGGTGCCCAGAAGGGGACCTGGCACTTAGTAGGGATTCTATATATCTTATGAGGGTATAAAGAATTAAGTGGGTTGGGAATGCAAGCTGGTGCAGCCACTCTGGAAAACACTATGAAGGTTCCTCAAAAAAACTGCAAATAGAACTACGCTATGACCCAGCAATTGAACTACTAGGCATTTATCCAAGGGACACAGGTGTGCTGTTTCTAAGGGGCACATGCACCCCCATGTTTATAGCAGCAGTATCAACAGTAGCCAAAGTATGGAAAGAGCCCAACTGTCCAGCGATGGATGAATGGATAAAGAAGAGGTGGTATATATATACAATGGAGTTACTTGGCAATAAAAAGAATGAAATCTTGCCATTTGCAACTACATGGATGGAACTAGAGGGTATTATGCTAAGTGAAATTAGTCAGAGAAAGACAAAAATCATATGACTTCACTCATATGAGGATTTTAAGAGACAAAACAGATGAACGGAAGGGAAGGGAAACAAAAATAATATAAAAACATGGAGGGGGACAAAACAGAAGAGACTCATAAATATGGAGAACAAACTGAGGGTTACTGGAGGGGGTGTGGGAGGGGGATGGGCTAAATGGGTAAGGGGCACTAAAGAATGTACTCCTGAAATCATTGTTGTACTATATGCTAACTAATTTGGATGTAAACTTAAAAAAATAAGTAAATAAATAAATAAATAAATAAATAAATAAATAAATAAAGTTCAGGCGTGGGAAGAAAAAGATACTGGTATATTGTTAGGATAGACAAATTAATGCAAAAATGGGGGCAAGGGGTGTTGAGTAACAGATAACTAGCCAGTCCTTAGAGGAAAATTTTTAAAAGAATGTACTCATGAACTTGCATGCATTGATGACAGAGTTGTAAATCAAAAGAAATATTTCTGATTTACTTTTCATCAATTTAACAAAAATGTGATTTTATACTCAAGTCTTAATACTTTATTTTAGGAAAGAAAACTTAAAAATAAACTGGTGATTGGGGCACCTGGGTGGCTCAGTCGGTTTAGCGTCCGACTTCAACTCACTTCATGATCTCACAGCTTGTGAGTTCGAGCCCTGCGTCGGGCTCTGTGCTGACAGCTCAGAGCCTGGAGCCTGCTTCAGATTCGGTGTCTCCCTCTTTCTCTACCCCAACCCACTCGCATTCTGACTCTGTCTCTCTCAAAAATAAATAAACATTTAAAAAAAGAAATAAACATGATTTTTCTAACAACAACAAGAAAAGAATTAAGTGAGTGAAGGGCATTGAGGAGGGCACCTGTTGGGATGAGCACTGGGGGTTCTATGGAAACCACTTAGACAATACATTATATAATAAATAAATAAATAAATAAGTAAACATTAAAAAATTTTTTAAAAGAATTATAAGGATTCCTATTGAACTAATCAATACGTGAAAATTGCTCCTTTCCTCAACTCTAAAATGAGAGGACTAATTCACTTGGCCCCTGAGGTCCCTCCCCACTCCAACACTCAGGACACTAAATATAGATGAGCCACTCACCTGCCACCTTCAGCTCCAAACCGGCCTCTTCATAGAAACTTCCTTTTCTGAAGAAGCAGGTATACAGCCCGTTGTCGGAAGCCTGGACCTTGTGGATGCGCACAGTGGCCTCCCCCTGGCTGAGGAAGTCCTTCACCAGCGAGGTCCGCCCTGTGTACTGAGCCAGCTGCTCTTCTTTCTGTTCCTGCTGGTTTTTATAGATGAACACTGCTTCTGAGAACTTGGAGCGGAACCACCGCAGCTCCATGTTTTCCACATCCATGGCTGGGGACACATGACAGGGCAGCGTGACGTTCCCACCCAGCACTGCCACAATGGGGTCCGAGGGGCCAATCACCACAAACTCCTCTGTGGACACAGACACAGGAGTGAGAAAGTGGAGAGACACAGGTAGGGAGGCATGGAACACATACTGTCAGGTGGGGGGCCCAGGCAGGCAGGGGTGAGTAGCAGGTGGGAGGCTCTGACCTGACAGACTGAGCTGTGACCACTCTGAATTGGGACAAGATCATCTTACCACACCTTTGAAACCCGGAAATGATATCAAAGAGACTCCCTCAGCAGCCTGTGTTCCTGGTTTCCAGCCCTCCATGAAGGACTCTCTAACTCAGGGGTTCTAACCTTCCACAAGCATTACAATCACCAGGAAGGCTTGTAAAACACTGACAGCTGGGCTCCACCCCCAGAGCTTCTGGCTCAGTACATCTGGGGTGGATCCAACGATGCACATTTCTAAGGGGTTCCCAGGGATGCTGAGACTGATGTTCCAGGGACCATACTCTGAGATCACAGCTCCAGCTTGGCTCCTCTTAGAACAGGACTGAAAACTGACTGAAGTTGATTATTTCTGCCCATGTGTTTCTCCTCTGCTGAATTACATGTGCATTAAAAACTAGAGCCCACAGTTATTTCCATTAAAACCTGCCCTCACTTCATCACACAAGCACCCGAATCACCACCACTTTTCACAGGCCTTGGTCTTCTGAGACGTGGTGGACACGTCATGACATGACACTTCTGCAGAAAGAACCCTGTTGGATTTCCAAAGAGTGACTTCTCATCTCCTGTGCTACTCGACTTTGGCTGAGTCACTATCTGTCTCACCTGAGGAATGACAGTGAGTAGTCTCCCTGGGACTATCCTCTTCCCGGCCCCATTTGTGTGACCCTTTTAACCTGTAAGTAAAACCATGTCCCCTCTCTATCCAAGCCCTCCAATGCCTCTCTGGTTCCCGAAGTGACCTGCAAGCCCAATAAGGATGATCCCTCAGTGCTCTCTGACATCCAACTCTTGTTTCTCTTTCTTGCTCACTCTGTTCCACCCAACACGTGCCTCCTCTGCTCCTTCAACACCCAGGCACACTGCCTGCTTTGCTCTGGCTGCTCCCCACTCTGGAAACCCTCTTTCCTTGGCGACCTGGACACGATGGTACTCCACATCTTCATTCCCATCTCACTGCCTACACCGACCACCTTATGGAGACTGCTGCCCGCCCACACACCCTCCTGCACCGCTGACTGCCCACCCTGCTCTACTTCCTTCTCCCATACTGTCCACTCCTCTAACAGACATAGACTCCATGGAGTGGAGGTAGTTAGTACTCGCTGTCTCCTGCCAGAATGTAAGCTCTGTGGAGACAGGGACTCCGGTTTGTACATAGATCAGCACCTTACACAAACTTCATACCCTATAAATATTTATGGAATGTAATGAATTAATAACCGAATAACTACTTAGATACCAATAGAGCCAGCAAACATAAAATAAAAGGAAATTTATTTTCACACTTTTCATAGTGAAATTCACATTTTTTTTCACTTTGTAAAACATAAACTCCTCATTGGACAACTGTCTTGGTCCCCTGCCCTTATTTTATGGTCCTAGGACTCTTCCTTTTTTTTTTTTAATTTATTTTATTTACATTCAAATTAGTTAACATACAGTGTAGGATTGGTTTCAAGAGTAGGACCCAGTGATTCATCACTTGCATATGACACCCAGTGCTCATCCCAACAAGTGCCCTCCTTAATGCCCAACACACATTTAGCCCATCCCCTACCCACCTATCCTCTAGCAGTCCTCAGGTTGTTCTCTGTATTTGAGTCTCTAATGGTTTGCCTCCCTCTCTGTTTTTATCTTACTTTTCCTTCCCCTCCGCTGTTTTGTTTCTTAAATTCTACAGATGAGTGAAATCATATGTTATTTGTCTCTCTCTGACTCATCTCGCTTAGCATAACACCCTCAAGTTCCATCCACATTGTTGCAAATGGCAAGATTTCATTCTTTTTGCTCACCGAGTAGTATTCCATTGTACTACTGTTTCTTATTTATCTATGCTGTTTCTTATTTATCTATGCTGTTTCTTATTTATCTATTAATCAGTCAATGGACATTTGGGCTCTTTCCAATACTTTGGCTATTGTTGATAGTGCTGTTATAAACATTGGGGTGTGTGTGCCCCTTTTAATCAGTACATTGGTTTCCTTTGGATAAATACTTAGTAGTGCAATTGCTGAGTTGTAGGGTGGTTTTATTGTTACTGTTTTGAGGGACCTCCATACTGTCTTCTCGAGTGGCTGCACTATGTTGCATTTGGTTCTGGGACTCTTCTTAATATTTAATTATACCTAGTGGTTGGGGGACCACCAGAACTTTCCTACAGCCAGGGCTTCCACCAATAACCATCTGTCCTGATGGAGACACAGCAGGGCTCCCAGAGGCTCTCGCCCACCCAAGGGAGATGCAGGAAGGGGGATGGGGACACACTTACCTGCAGAACCCCCAGCAGGCAACTGGAAGAAGAGAAGCAGGGAGGTGAGACTGGAGAGCAAAGAGCCTCTGCGGCAATCCTCCATTTCCTCAGGGCTGGGGAGACACACGGCAGGAGGCAGGAGAACACCTACAGAGATGAGGAGGGCCAGTCCACAGCTCTGGGCCTCAGAACAGACAGAAGGGCTCAAGGCTGATAATAATCCCCAGAACAAGAAGAGTTTTTGCTACTAGTCATTATGCTGATGGGGCTGGGGGCCCCAGGACAAAGGCTGCTCAGGACAAAGCAACTGGCCTTACTCCCAACAGAGGGCTCCATGAATTCCCCATGAAAAGTTGACCTTCATCCTCTATATCTCTGAGGACTTTCTGCCCCAAGAGAAAGGAATCCAAGAGGGGCCTTCCCGGGTAGCTTAGTTGGTTAAATATCTGACCCTTAATTCCAACTCAGGTCTTGATCTCAAGTCATGAGCTCAAGCCCCACGTTGGCACAGCGTGTGAAGTCTACTTAAAAAAAAAAAAAAATAAGAGGATCCCAGGAGAGACAGAGCACAGAAATGATAAAATTTGTCCTGGTCAGACAAAAAAGGCCTTCAAACCACCTACTGCTGGGTGGAGTGGGGGTCCGGCAGCAAATAGTACTGAGAAGAACAGATGCTGGAGGTGACTACTGACTTGTCCAGATTCAGCCACTCTCGAGGCAACCACCTTAGGCTAGTTTCTTGACCTTTTCTGCCCCAGCTTCCTCAATGTCAAATGGGGATAGTAACAGGATCTCGCCCCAACATACAAGGATGTAATGCTACACAAATGTCAGTAAGTGAATGAAGTGCCAGCATCACTATATTTGTCCTGGGTCTTCTCAGAGCCTCATTATTACCCAGCACCACCACCCTCACCACAATCTCAGCCACTTCCTCAAAGCCAGCTGCTCCCACCTTTCCTTTTATTGGCCAAAAGCATCCTCAGACCCAACTTACCTGCTTAGAAAGCTGAGACTTCTGGAATGTCTCTAACTCAGTAGTGTGAGATCTCAGCAGACCCCAAATGTGCTCTCAGAGATTGCACTTGCAGTTAGCTGCTCTGAGCCCCAAACCCTGCTTCCAATTCCAACGTTGGATGCCATAGGGTCTTCTTGCCTGAGAGGCAGGTGGTTCCCAGATGAGTGGGAAGCAGAACCTGAACAGGTTGCAGGGGTCTGAGCCAAAACAGGGTCCTGGGCCCCCACTAAGCACTCCCAAACAGGAGAATCCACCCTTCTCTGACTCCTGCACCATTTGAAAGTGAAAGCTTACAGAAAACAATCCCAGCAGACTCTGCCCTGCCCTCTGGATGGTGCGCCCCAGTTATCAGTAAGGAAGCAACGTGATCAGAGCCACAGAAACAGGGCAGGTCCAGGTACACTGACCCACCCTGCAGGGAGTCACACAGAGGGACAGACTCAGCAATAGTTTGATGAACAACTGCTACTCTCCAGGTTGGCTAACGTCTAAACCATAAGCAGAGAGTGTGTATGGCACAGCCAAGACTAATACCTAGCCCTATGCATGGCTGTTCACTACGGAGACTACTCATGACAGTTGGTGAATACCATCAGGCAAGAGTCTTTGAAAAGCCCCTGGTGTAGCTGCTTTGCTTTTCTTCACCCGGAGACCACATAGGTGTGGCAACAGAGAGGTTACTACTGGGCATCAGGAGCTTCCAGGACCAGTTCCAGGACTCTGGCCCTGCCCAAGCTGAATGGGCAGCACCCTGTGGCTTGTTCGTATTTTACAAGTATGCATGGCCTGGATACACCATTCAGTCCCCTCCCTGCCAGGCTGCAGTGTGCTCTAGGAAAGATGGATGTTATGGTCTCTGAAGGAAAACCCTGGAGCACTGGAGCTTCCTCCAGCCCTTCCCTACCTGTATGTTCCCACCTCAGCAGGACACCTTGGTTCACTCAGTTACATCTGCCAGAAACGGGAGGGTCATTCCACTACACAGTCCATGTTCCCACCCAGTCTACCTCCAATGCACCAGAAATGTTCAAGACTTTTCTCAAATCCATATCCGTGGCCAGTACCTAGTTCCTGGCCACCCCCATTTCTCCCCTGGCCCAAGCAGGGTGTCCCTGTTTCCCCATGAGTGTCCCCTGCCCACCTCCAGCCTGACCTCCTCAAGTTCATTTTCCTTCCAAGGTCATGATCCTCTCAGTCAGATCTGCCTAATCTGTTCAAGGAATCCCCCCATAAACCTCTTGTCTGTGATTCCCAGGGCACAGCTTCCTCTCTGACCTCTTTCCATCACTCTGCCAGTTGTCCCTCACTGGCCTGAGTGAGTTCCTCCAGTGAGTTCCTCCGTTCCGAAGCCTAGGGCCTTCTCACAAGTCATTGTATCATCTTGCTCTCTCATTCTCTCTCTCTCTCTTTCTCATCCCCCAAACTCCTTAATGTCTCAGTCTTGCCTAATGTGACCTTCCTCAGAGGAACCCTCGCCCACCTGCTCATCCCCATACGTGCCCCATACACGTGCTTGTTGGAGTTTTACTGGCACCCTGTCCTCCAGCACAGCTCTGACATTGGTTCTTCTGTGGAATGTCTGTGGCATCCACGAAGGGAGGCACTGTGTGCCCTGCTCACGTGCCCAGGACACCGTAAACAATAAACTTTGCTTGAGCTCATTTGCAGAGGACTCACTGCAGCAGCTCATTGGCTACTCAGCCTTGTCCAAATTTGGAAAACATTTCATTCCACTGAGAAACACAAAGACGGTTAACTCTGACCTAAACAAGTCAGCCCAGCCCCTCGGTGGCACAACCCCACCATCTATCCTGCTCGTTTTTTCTTCCTGCCTCAAATATATATGCTTCACTGAAACATCCCCAGGCTAGAAACTCAGATTCAACCACCTTTGCTTACTCCCTCAAGCCTTCCCAGTGCTTGGGTGTTCATGAGTTAAGTGACTGGTGTTAAGACACTGGCTTGGGCTACAGCTCCCCTGGTCACATTTCTGCCAGGTTGCTGTCATTTATCTTCATTCTACAGGAGAGGAAACCAAATCTCTCAGAGTTTTGCAACCACACACCCAGCAAAGCCTCACCCAGCCTGCATTCACTCTTGATTGTTCTGAATAATTCACTGGATTTGTTTTCATGAAACAAGGCCTGACTGGCTCATGGTGCATGGGCTTGATAGTTTTCTGCCTAGATGTCTGGTCTGAGATATTAAAACTCTGCACAAATCCAAGACCTCTGGATATATCTGAACACATCCCAGGTTGTCATCCACAAAGGTCTATTCTGCCAATATCCACTTAGACTTGGAACTATTGGGAAAATGTACCTTAACGGAAAAATAACAAATGAGGGGAGGCTGGGTGACTCAGTCCATTAAACATTTGACTCTTAATTTTGGCTCAGGCCACGATCTCACAGTTTGTGGGATCAAGTCCCTTGTCGGGCTCTGTGCTGAGAGAGGAGCCTGCTTGGGATTCTTTCCCTCCCTCTCTTTTTGTCCCTCACCCACTCACCTGGGTGCGCACACTCACTCTCTCTCAAAAATAAATAAACTTTTTAAAAAGTCAATATTTTTTCAAAAAAAAAAAGAAAGAAAAATAACAAATGAGATAAGGACCAATATCAGTTTCCAGATCCACCCCCCCATCCATGCCACCACCAATCCCTGCCCAACAGGGAGACTCCTCAATGCCTAAGAGACATTAGGGGAATTTGATGAAAAGACTGTGGGAAGAATTTGACTGAGTTCCTACTAAGTGCCAGGAACTGAGCTACACAAGCTGTATTTATGACACTTCATTTTCACACATGCACACACAGATGAAGGAAGACATGAGCCCTGCCCTCTATTAACCTTTAATCCAGGAACTTCCTAGAGGAGGGAAGGCTGGACCTGCAAGGTGCACCCCTCCTTCCTGCCCCACACGACCCAGTCCACGAGCCCAGCCCAGCCCCTAGCTCCACACAGCTCTGGGTGAAAGAGGAGCAGGAAGAGGACCTTGAACTCAGCAACGGACCAGGATGATATGGCCAGAAAGCTTATCTCCCTTGAAGGCCAGTCCTTCGATCCCACGATGGGAGGAAGGGGAGAGGAAGGAATGACAAAGCACAGGGAAGATGTTCCTGAAGGACGCTGGAAGGACACCTGGGGACACTGCAGGAAGGACACCACACAGCAAACTTCACCGTCCTCCCCCAGCTCTCAGACTCATGTTCCAGCTGTTCGTCAACAAATGCTGTCCACTGGCCATGAATGATTTTTCTTGCTCAATATAAGTGATCCCGATGCTCGTGTGTTAATATTATACTTTCTCCTTTAACAGCCATGTAATGCCTCTTATCTTTAGTTGTTTCAAGTACTTTTGAAACACTTTTCAGATAAATATTAAGACATAAATCAACGGCTATTATAAAAAGAAGTGTAATTTTAAAATGTGACATTTGGTGGAAAGGATTAAACCTCATCTTTAAAAATCTGCAATCTGGTGAATCTGAATTTATTTTGAGGCTGTGAAGGTGAAGGTTCACTGGGTTATCTTCCACTGCAGGAAAAAAGTTTATACAAGTGTTTCCTGCTTGTTTGGTATCTGGAAAAACTGAAAAATAACAGGAAACACACACACATACACACATGCGCATACACACACATAAGGCGATAGTTTCTGTGTAGACTTCAAAATGTTCCTTCCTTTTCTAACCAGCATGACCCTGCTGGTGGGCTGAGCTCTGCCCTGGGAGTCTGCTGAGGACAAGACCAAGGGCTCAGTAGGGATGATCAGTATCCCCTGAGTCTGCACACCTGCCCCTCTGGTGAGCACAGCCCTTCCTAATGGAGGTTGTCTTCCCATATCTGAACTATCCAACCAAGGATGCCTCAGAAAATTCCTTAGACCCTTACTCATTCCCAGGAGTGGGGCCTGCCCAGGCCTCTCAGAGGTCAACGGCAAAGCCCAACCGGCCAGGGCACCTGCCCCGGCACCCTCTGAATGGGCAAGTCCCTTTGCTTCCAAAGTCTGAGATTCCTGGGGACACGAAGAGGCATCACTCCCACCCCTCTGAGCTATATAAAGGCAAAGGAATGATACCAGGGAGAAAGACATTCTTATAGAAATTTTAATAAATTTTATTACACCATCAATTAGCAAAAGATAAATAAGAAATTGAAAGAAAGCCTAGAGAAAAATGGTGTAAGAATGGAAAGAACAGGGGAAAAAAAGAATGGAAAGAGCAAGAAGAAAGAAGTGAAGGAGGGAGAGGAAAAGGGAGAACAGAATGACGGAGGGAGGGAAGGGCAAGCAGGGAGGAAAGGAAAGGGAAAAGAGAAGGTGCAAGCCCCACCTTGCATTCAGCCCTGATGTATCTGGGGACAAGACACCTGAATGGGACACAGGTATGCCCACAGTGTCTCAAGTACATTCACTAGTCACTGAGATGTCAGTGAATGTTTTGCAGTGAGTGAATACAAGTACCGCCCACATATAGGTGACCCAGTCATAACCTGGGAAGCATTTACTCACTCTCCCAATCCCATGTAGATCAGGCCCATCCACAGTCAAGGCTGAAACAGTTAAGTCCTCGTAGGAGGGTGAGTGCCAAGTTATGGGAAAAGGGCCTGGAGATCTGCTACTTTAGCCTCTGACCTTGAAAGAATCAGAGGAGAGAGGCCCGAGGCAGAAAAGTCAGGAGGGGCCCTGGCCAAGCTTGAGAGGCTGATTCTAACAGTCCCCAGCATGCCCAACACCCTGTTCCTCCATGTCAGGGAGACTTGCTTCCACAGGCTGAGCTGTAGGCTGAAGCCCCGAGGCCAGGCCCCACCCCACTACTGACTTTCACCAAATACTCAGGCCCACCATTTATCTAGTGCTATTTCACTCTGGTCATTATGTACTTTGTTTCAATAAATGACTTACTCTAATCCTCAGAGGAGAATCTTTCCTCACTTTAAAGCTGAGAGACAGAAGCTGAAGAATACACGGGGACACGGGGACCTGCCCAGGGCCAAACCCTACTTGAGGCAGGTCCACCCCAAAACTCAGGTGAGCCCTAAACAGAGGGCACCAGATTGGAGGCCCTGGGCCCAGAAATACTCTCTAAAGCAGCAGGTCTCAGAGACGGAAGCAGGAGGACTATGCTGCAGCAGCTGCCTGGGAGGCAACCAGACAGAGGGTGCTGTGAGGGGAGAGTAACCCTGGAGACCCTACCAAGTCTCCCAGGTTCCATCAGGCTCTGCTGCCCCCTTGTGGCCAGCACGCACAGCACCGAAGGAGCGCTTCCCTGCGGGAGGACAGAGGGACAGAATACAATCTTAGAAATGTGGATGGGAGCACAGGAAACCAGGCACAAAAGACCGCAGGCTACAGGACGCCTGATAGATGAAATTAGAGAACAGGCAAAACGGAAGGCAAAACGGATCCGCGGTAGCAGAAGGCCGATGTCCTCATCGGGGGTAGAGGGTTCCGGGGCACTGAGGGGTAGTTAGGACAGGAAAGGACACCACATAGTTATCCTGGGGTGGTGGGGCTCAATTCATACTTATCGACTTACTGAAGTTAGCTTATTCATTTTATTTATTATTTTTATTTTATGTATTTATTGTAATTAAATATTATTCATTTGTAAAGAACAAAACTGAGTTCCCACAGGAAAGTGTTGGGACAGATGTCAGCATCTCTGTCCAACCAAGCCTCCACACATTGGTTTGGCTCCCCATTCTCACTGTTCCTCTAAAGCCTGGTAGGGTGAGGATCCCCCTTCACAGACACCCCCATACATACACACACACACACACACACACACACACACATCACTGCATCCTGTCTTTGCAAAAGGTCCACACTGCCAGGGCTTGGCTCTGCCATTTCCCCCAAACCAAAAGCTGTCTTCTCCACCTGCCCCCTCCCCTTTCACCCCTCACTGTGCCCCTAGTGAAAGGTCATAGGACACAATCTCTACACTCACTTGTTCAGTGGGCATCTATTGACAGCTGGCTTCAAGCATCTGGGGGAGACAAAGAAAGTCTCTTGCCCCAGACATTCTCACAACCTGGCCACTTAATATGACACATGGCAAAGCAGAGAAACCGCAAGGCAATGTGAGCAAGAAGCGTGGACCCTCAGATACACTAAAGATACGATACACCTAAGGGAGGCCCTGGGCAGACTTGCAGGAGAAGTGCCCTAGGTTTGCAATGTTGACTCCCCTTGAGAAACTCCAAATTCCCTGGAACAAAGCTGGAAGTGGCTAGTCCAAGTGTGACACCTCTGAGAAGACAGCTTCCTTGCTGAGGAGACACTGACTCACCGTTGGAACCAGAGATTCAAGGGAGAGAGAGGGAGTTAAAGACTGAATCCCAAGAGGGTGAGCGATGCAAAGGAAGCTGAAGATTCTGCCTTACGGTTTGTGGTGAGAAAAAGCACAGAACTGAGTGAGGAGAGCGTGTCTCCCACCACATGGAAACTCAGTTCTTAGCCAGCCCACCTGAGGCCAGAGTGCGAGAGAAGAGAGGTGGAGGGCCCCAGAAGGAAGCAGAATTCCATTAAGATGGTTCAATTACGAAGTTGTAAAGAAGTAATTTGTCTGGGGGTAGGTGGGACAGGGGAACAGCAGGGGCTTCTGAGGCACCTGAGAGCCTTTATTCCCCCTCCCAGCCTTAAAGGGACAGGGAAGAGGAGCCCAGATACTGGCAGGGAGGGAGGGAGAATACCCCACCTACTCTCCCTCCACCAAAGCCTCCCTCTAGTGCCTCCCATTGGCTGTACCCGGTGACAAGCCACCAGCAAGTCCCTAAGCCCTCGCTCCCTGTGATCAATCCAGGGAGTCAGTGTCCCCAGTTACAGAGTGAGGCAGGGAAAGGTGAGAAAAGACAAGGAAGAGGGGGCAGACAGGGAGTAACACAACAAAGGACAAAGGGACCCAGGGGAAGAGGTTAACATGAGAACCCCCACCTGATCCATCTCTGCCACAAGCACCTTCCCAAGTGATCCAACTACTGCTTCTGCCCGATGACAACCCTCCCCCCAACAAAGATAAGGACACCAGTGACAAGCCCAGTGAGTGGGGAATCTGGGTGCATATAGAGGTGGGAGAGGTAGGGAGGCCTGCCAGGCAGCTCTGCAGTGGACAAAACACAATTCTTGATGTCTCCAGGCCCAAAGTCATAGCCCAGACTAGGAACGGTGGGGAGCCTCCCAGCAGGTGTTTACAAAGACCTGAGGACTAGGTTCTGTGTAGGTTTACCCCCAGGAGCCTTCCCCAGGGACAGCCCCCATCCACTTCTGCCACCGTCACCACCACAGAGCCAGGAAGAGTCACCCCCTGCATCCTTTTAGTTCACACTCAAAAGGTAGAGATTCATTTTTAGAGAACTTAGCATAGGAAATGCAAAAGGAAACATAAGGACACAGAAAAGAAGGATTGTCAAAATACAAGGCTCTCACAGGCCTATACAATGACAGCTGGCCAGGGGGCCAAGCACAGTAGCTGAGTGGGACCAGCCTCAGGCTATTCCAGAACCACCTCCTCTCCCCAAATCTCTCACCCCATTGAGCTCTGAGGCTGTTCCCCATGCCCCAGATTTACTCTGCAGATGTCTCTCCATCCCCTCAGGACTCTCCTGTCACACCTCTCTGCTCTGGGAAGCCCAGTGCCTTAACCCCATGATCCCAGCTCCTCCTCTCCCGCCTTGCCTTCCTGCACTCACCAGCCTTATTCTCGTGCACCACCCTCACCCACACAGACTAGCTTCTGTGGGCAACAACCATCCTCAACTTCCTTTGACCGGCCCCTCCAAGTCTTCCCTGCCACTCAGTTCTTCTCAGTCCCTCCTCAAATTACTCACTGCCATCAGGTGTCAGATAGGAGACCCAAAGGAGCCCTGGAAACTTCTGGTTCAAACTCTTGGGTTCAAGTTATCCACTGACCTTGCTCACCATTTCCCGCTCTATCTTCTCTACCTCTAAAGTGATACCTTCTCCTTGGCTAAAAATACAGATGGGCAGAGGGAGTGGCTCCCAATGATTGTGGCTGGCTGCCTCTCCCTGAGGCAACCTGGCCTTCCCTGGCCCTGGGCCTTCCCCCATTGCAGGGTAAGATTCCTGTAATGCCCTAGACCTGCACCCAGCACATGTACACTGCCCCTCTTCCAGAGTGCCAAGCCTGGCCACTGGCTTCTGAAGAGGTCTGCAGGACACAGGCCACATCAGCACCTGCTGGGAGACAGGGGTCAGGCTGCTCCTCGCCGTTTCCACAGCCAAGAGTTGGACACCCTCAGTGGGCAGAAGCCCAGCACCCACGCTTCAAGGAGGCCTTCTCCCCAGAGAGCAGGTGACAGGTCACATGCACCAAAGGATATGCTTTGGGGGTATGGGGGTGAAAAGTCTGCCAGAAGCTTCCTAAGGGCCTCCCCTTTTCCCAAGTCCCAGAGGTCACAGAAGGGGAGAGTCTTCAGGCCTCAACTGCACCCAAGGAGCTCCTGTGCCCAGAAGGGCAGAATCCACAGTGCCTCTGCCCACATCCAGCCCAGAGCACTCCATTTCGGGGAAGGGAATCAAGAGTTTGGGGTTAGATATGTTTCTGTTGACTTTTTTGTTAGACATCTTGGTGGGGAGTGGAAGACACAGTTGAACATGTAGGTCTTAAGCCCAAGAAAAGTTCTGGAGCGCCTGGGTGGCTCAGTCAGTTGAGCATCAGACTTTGACTAAGGTCATGATCTAGCAGTTTGTGAGTTCAAAGCCTGCATCAGGCTCTGTGCTGACAGCTCAGAGCCTGAAGCCTGCTTTGATTCTGTGTCTCCCTCTCTCTCTGCCCATCCCCTGCTCATGCTCGCTCTCTCTCTCTCTCTCAAAAAATAAATAAGCATTATTAAAAAAAGAAAAGTTCTGGGCTGGAAACACCCTTTGTGTGGCTACAGGACCATTTGATGGTGGTCAGAGCAGTGGGGATGGAGAACAGCTGGCTTCTCTCTGAGCTTCCACAGGGGATGTTCATACCACCTCCCTTCACATCCACAGTTTTACTTATTATAACTGTCCGGGTCTCCCACACAGTTTGGGAACCTCTGGAGGGCAGTGGAAGGTCAAAGATCCTTTAGTGCACACAGATCCTCCCAACACGTAAAGCTGGGTCAGGCCCAGAGAACCCATGAGGAAAGTACCATGCTGGGCAGCTCTTGCCCCGTGACTGTGCCAGGCTGGGGCCCAGGACCCAGGAGAGCCACTCCCAGCCTTTCCATCAACATAGGCCATGGACCAGACACTTTACACCTTGTCCCAAACACCCAGGGAGGATGGGTTGTGTGTAGACCAGAGCAGCCCACGCAGGTAGCTAGCTTCCAATCTCACCACCTCTGGCTGCCTTCGCTGCATGATGACCTCTCTGCCCCCACATCACGCATCTTGGGACCCTCTGCATCCTCACTGAGTCTGCCCTCTAAACAGTTCCCCCCAGGACAAGTCCTAAAGCCCCAGCCTGCTGCCCCCACCCCAGTCACACCCACCCCCATTACCTCCCCAACTCCACCTCTCCCCATCCTAACCTCAACTCTCCCACCCCCCCCCACCCCAGCCACGTCCCCTGCTCACTCCAGACCCTCCACCACCCCACTCCCAGCCACTGCCTAAGGGCTTCTTCCTCCTACCACTGAGAAAGCACTACCCTTCCACTGAAAACACATCCAACAGTCCTCTCTCTTCACCAAGAATTCAGTAAACTTTGGCAAAAGAGGTAGAAAAAAAAGGAGAAAACACACAGATTCACAAACCCTTTGGGTCCCTGGGGCTTAGGACGTAGAGACATTTACTAGAGGTCAAGTAGTAGTTTTGCTTCTCTTACTTATCCTGCCAATTGTTTTAATACTTATCAACTTGTGGACTTAAATTTCCTTAATATTTAAATAAATTTGTTCCTCATATTAGGCCCCAGTACAAGACTGCTTCTCTTCAGGAAAAGAACAAATAAGTCGGTGTGCTATCTTTAACTTTTGTCTGCTTATGCAATAGTTTGTAATTTTAAAATGGAGAATTTTCTGAATCAGTCTATGATCATGTGTGTCCAGTAAAAATGTTAGTCTATTTTACGGGTTTAATTGCCAATCTTTCTGGCAAAGGGATAACCACCACCCAGCTGCTCCACCCAGCAGCTCCAGTTTAGGGTCTTCAAGGACAGTATCTGACTGGTCAAGTACCCATGTACCTCCCTGTGCACCTCCCATGCTCCTAATCCAGCACCTACTGACGGACCCACACTAGCCCCAACCTCCCCGGCCAAGGTCTGAGTGCCCAGGGCCACTAGTGTGCTGAGGAAAAGGGACAGGCACAGTTCACTGACTTAGGAAGAGCACACTTTGTGCTATGTCAGGAGCCGCTTTCAGCCCCTTCTGGATCCCAGACCTAGAGAGGCAACCATTTCCCCAGCCCACCCCTCCTCCCAGGTCAGACTTTCCAGAAGGTACTACTCTGGGCTCTCACATCATGAAAGGATGTCAGCATCTTCAGGGTCAGCTTCAGAGCCACTGTCCAGAAGCCCCAAGGGCCCTATCTATACCTTCCATGAGCACAGAGCAGTCACTCGATGTAATAAATTCTCCAGAATATCCAAGAACCAAGAACCACATACGGGTCATCTATGGGGAAAGGGCCAGGGCAGCTGAGAGATGCATGTGGGGAGAGCAGTCCCTATAAGAAAGGCAATTAGCCTGATTCACAAGATCCCAGGATCTAGGATATGGAAAAGCTTCTCTGAAGCTGGAAGGAGGTCATTTAGGAAATACTGAAAAATTTTAAGTATCCCACACTGTGCTCAACACCTCCTGTTTTTGCAAGTCACTCTTCTGCCCCACCCCCATAATTTGTCCTCTTCCCAGACTTCCAACCGCTTCTGCCCGATTTTAACAATATCCCACTTAGATTTCCAGACCCATTGTTATAACTACCTTGCACACTCAACTCCCATTTTCCGCATTCTCTCCATCATACCACCCTGGAAAAATCCAGCTTTGCCTAAATCCAACTTCCCACCTACTCCATGTCTAAATCCAAGCAGCTAAGTGATTGGATAAAAATACTCAAACATGCCTATGGAATATTTATAATCACAAACTTCAAGCTTGTCGATAAAAGGACACAGAATTTTCCCGTTTACTCACTCACAAACTTTCAAGGCAATTATTTCACATTTTCTTCTTAATTACACACCCTCCCTCCCCTCCACTTTCAACTGATAACCAACTCCTCCACTTGGTCACTGAACCCCAGCCCCTCCCACCTATTCAAGGACATTCCTCCTGCAACCCTCCCTCTTCTACAATGCTGCCTTTCCCTCTGAAAATCACACCCACAAGAAAACAAACATGGTATACGTCCTATCCTAAAAAGCAAATGGCAGGGAGCCAAGATGGCAGAACAGCATGGAAGGTTTTTTTGGGTCTTGCTTCCATGAAATACATCCAGATCAACACTAAACCATCCTGCATACCTAGAAAACTGATCTGAGGATAAACACAACAATCTGCATAACCTGAACCACAAAATTCAGCAGGTACATGGCACGGAGAGGTGAATTGGGGGAGACAGAAGCCACGGAGGGCAAGGAGCTGTTTTTGCGTGCAGAGAAAGGATGGAGACAGGGGGGCAGGGGAGAATATGGGAAAAGCACCCCCCCAAACCAGCTGGAGAGAAAGGGGAAAAGTGGAAACAGTCTCAGGGATTAAACTAAAAAGGGAGAAAGGAGAAAGGAGAGGGTTTAAATTCCATTAAAACTCTATAAACAGGGGGAGCACAGAGTCTGAAATTCCACAGCCCGATACCTGGTGGTGCTCTGGTGGGAAGGGTGAATCCCCAGGAGCAGAGTGAAGTCCGGGGATCTTCAGGCCACACGGGGAGAGGAGGTTCCCCTGCTGGGAGGACATCTGGTAGAAGCTGTGTGGTCCCCCCATAAGACAAAGGCCCCAGTGGATACAGGAGAACAATCATATTCACTGGTGCTGGAACAAGTTGTTGGGGGTGAAGCCTGGTGCCAGATGCATGTTGTGAGTTGCCATAATCCCTGACACAGTGCTACTACACAATCGTGTGAACTCTTTCTGGAGCAGGCTGGCACCCAGCCATAGTCCCTTGGCATTGGCAGCAGCACAGTCCCACGAACGTTTCTGGGTGCAGCTGGCACCTGTCCTTTGCTCTGTAAGACCCTCCCACACAGGGACAGAATGGGTCAAAGAAACAGGCCCTCAGAATTAAGGGGTCAGGAAACACAGTTGCATCTGAGATGAAACTCAGGAGGGAGGTGCTGCCTGGGCCTTGGGCATGGACAGTGTAAAATTGGGGAGTGGACAGAAGCCAAAGACAAAAGATGGGTGAGTGATTGCTGATAGGGGAAAACAGGGTTCCGATACTAGAGACTGGGTAGCTGGGTGACACCACTTTCACCACTCTGGCGCATGCACATACACCCCTACAAGCGCCACAACAATCCACCCCAGGAAGCGAAGCAGCGCCATCTAGTGGAGAACAAGGCCATTACATTAAGCCCCACAGAACTGGGCCAACTTCACTCTTCAGGAACACAAGTCTCTCTGCCTGCTTAGTTTACAGACTATAAAGCACTTCATAGTTTGACTTCGAGGGGAAAACGAACTAATTTCAATCATATTTCAGTCTGTTCGCTGGTCCATCTGTTCAGTTTTCTTTCTATTTCCTTTTTATGTTTACTCTTTTCGTTTCTTTTCCTTTTCTTGAACGCACAAAGAGAAAAAATTTATTTTTATTTTCAATTTTTATTAAAAGTATTTTTAATTTTTCTACTATGTTTTTTACTTTTGTGTAAATTTTTTCAAATTCTATTTTACTTCCATCATTTCATTTTATTCTATTTCAGTGTATTCATGTTTTCAAATTTTCTTTCTTTTATAATTTTTTTTTTCAATATATGAAATTTATTGTCAAATTGGTTTCCATACAACACCCAGTGCTCATCCCAATAGGTGCTCTCCTCAATACCCATCAACGACTGCCTTCACTGCATCCCAAAGCGTTTGGACTGATATATTTTCATTTTCGTTTGTTTCCATATATTTTTTAATTTCTTCTCTAATTGCCTGGTTGACCCACTCATTCTTTAGTAGGGTGTTCTTTAACCTCCATGCTTTTGGAGGTTTTCCAGACTTTTTCTGTGGTTGATTTCAAGCTTCATAGCATTGTGGTCTGAAAGTATGCATAGTATGATTTCAATTCTTGTATACTTATGATGGCTGTTTTGTGACCCAGTATATGATCTATCTTGGAGAATGTTCCATGTGCACTCGAGAAGAAAGTGTATTCTGTTGCTTTGGGATGCAGAGTTCTAAATATATCTGTCAAGTCCACCTGATCCAATGTATCATTCAGGGCCCTTGTTTCTTTATTGACCGTGTGTCTAGATGATCTATCCATTTCTGTAAGTGGGGTGTTAAAGTCCCCTGCAATTACCACATTCTTATCAATAAGGTTGCTTATGTTTATGAGTAATTGTTTTATATATTTGGGGCTCCGGTATTCGGCGCATAGACATTTATAATTGTTAGCTCTTCCTGGTGGATAGACCCTATAATTATTATATAATGCCCTTCTTCATCTCTTGTTACAGCCTTTAATTTAAAGTCTAGTTTGTCTGATATAAATATGGCTACTCCAGCTTTCTTTTGGCTTCCAGTAGCATGATAAATAGTTCTCCATCCCCTCACTCTCAATCTAAAGGTGTCCTCAGGTCTAAAATGAGTCTCTTGTAGACAGCAAATAGATGGGTCTTGTTTTTTTATCCATTCTGATACCCTATGTCTTTTGGTTGGCGCATTGAATCCATTTACATTCAGTGTTATTATAGAAAGATACGGGTTTAGAGTCATTGTGATGTCTCTATGATTTATGCTTGTAGTGATGTCTCTGGTACTTTGTCTCACAGGATCCCCCTTAGGATCTCTTGTAGGGCTGGTTTAGTGGTGACAAATTCTTTCAGTTTTTGTTTGTTTGGGAAGACATTTATCTGTCCTTCTATTCTAAATGACAGACGTGCTGGATAAAGGATTCTCGGCTGCATATTTTTTCTCTTCAGCACATTGTAGATCTCGTGCCAATCCTTTCTGGCCTGCCAAGTTTCAAAAGAGAGATCAGTCACGAGTCTTATAGGTCTCCCTTTATATGTGAGGGCACGTTTATCCCTTGCTGCTTTCAGAATTTTCTCTTTATCCTTGTATTTTGCCAGTTTCACTATGATATGTCGTTCAGAAGATCGATTCAAGTTACCTCTGAAGGGAGTTCTCTGTGCCTCTTGGATTTCAATGTCTTTTTCCTTCCCCAGTTCAGGGAAGTTCTCAACTATTATTTCTTCAAGTACCCCTTCAGCACCTTTCCCTCTCTCTTCCTCCCCTGGGATACCAATTATGCATATATTATTTCTTTTTAGTGTATCAATTAGTTCTCAAATTTTCCCCTCATACTCCTGGATTTTTTTATCTCTCTTTCTCTCAGCTTCCTCTTTTTCCATAACTTTATCTTCTAGTTCACCTATTCTCTCCTCTGCCTCTTCAATCCGAGCCTTCGTCGTTTCCATTTTGTTTTGCATTTCGTTTAAAGCGTTTTTCAGCTCCTCCTGACTGTTCCTTAGTCCCTTGATCTCTGTAGCAAGAGATTCTGTGTTGTCCTCTATACTGTTTCCAAGCCCAGCGATTAATTTTATGACTATTATTCTAAATTCACTTTCTGTTATATTATTTAAATCCTTTTTGATCAGTTCATTAGCTGTTGTTATTTCCTGGAGATTCTTCTGAGGGGAATTCTTCCGTTTGGTCATTTTCCATAGTCCCTGGAGTGGTGCAGATCTGCAGGGCACTTCCCCTGTGCTGTGGTGTATAACTGGAGTTGGTGAGCGGAGCCACAGTCAGCCCTGATGTCTGCCCCCAGCCCACCGCTGGGGCCACAGTCAGACGGGTGTGTGCCTTCTCTTCCCCTCTCCTAGGGGTGGGATTCACTGTGGGGTGGCATGGTCTGTCTGGGCTACTTGCGCACTGCCAGGCTTGTGATGCTGGGGATCTGGCGTATTAGCTGGGGTGGGTAGGCAAGGTGCACGGGGGCAGGAGGGGCAGGCTTAGCTCGCTTCTCCTTAGGTGATCCACTTCAGGAGGGGCCCTGTGGCAGCGGCAGGGAGTCAGACCGCTGCCGGAGGGGTGGCTCCGCAGAAGCACAGTGTTGGGTGTTTGCACGGAGCGAGCAAGTTCCCTGGCAGGGACTGGTTCCCTTTGGGATTTTGGCTGGGGGATGGGCGAGGGAGATGGCACTGGCGAGCGCCTTTGTTCCCTGCCAAACTGAGCTCTGTCGTCCCAGGGCTCAGCAAATCTCCCTCCCTTTGTCCTCCAGCCTTCCCGCTTTCTGAGCAGAGCTGTTAACTTATGACCTCCCAGATGCTAAGTCACGCTTGCTGTCGGAACACACTCCATCCCAGCCCCTCCTCTTTTGCAAGCCAGACTCGGGGGCTCTGCTTGGCCGGCAGGCTGCCCCTCCGCCCCATCTCCCTCCCGCCAGACCATGCAGCGCACACCACCTCTCCGCCCTTCCTACCCTCTTCCGTGGGCCTCTCGTCTGCCATTGGCTCCGGAGACACCGTTCTGCTAGTCTTCTGGTGGTTTTCTGGGTTAGTTAGGCAGGTGTAGGTGGAATCTAAGTAATCAGCGTCAGGACACGGTGAGCCCAGCGTCCTCCTACGCCGCCATCTTCCTATCGGGTCTCAAATTTTCAAATGATTTCTTTTTTTTTTTCTTTCCCTTTTTTCTCTAATCTATCATGCCCCTTTCAACACCCAGACCAAAACACAGCTTAGATCTAGCATCACTTATTTGACTTTTTGTGTGTGTGTGCTGTTTTTAGTTCCTAAATTTTAAGTTTTTTTAATTTTAATTAAAAAAAATTTTTTCCCTCATTAATTCCTTTTCTCCCTTCAAGATGATGAAATGAAGGGATTCACACAAAAAGAAAGAACAGGAAGTGACAACAGCCAGGAACTTAACTAACACAGATACAAACAAGATGTCGGAACCAGAATTTAGAATCATGATAATAAGAAAACTAGCTAGGGTCAAAAATAGATTAGAATCCTTTTCTGCAGAGATAAAAGAAGTAAAAGCTAGTCAGAATGAAATAAAAAATGCTATCACTGAACTGCAATCTCAAATGGATGTTCAGCGGCAAGGATGGATGAGGCACAGCAGAGAATCAGTGATATAGATGACAAACTTATAGAGAATAATGAAGCAGAAAAAAAGAGGGAGACTGAGGTAAAAGAGCACAATTTAAGAATTAGAGAAATCAGTGACTCATTAAAAAGGAACAACATCAGAATCATAGGGGTCCCAGAAGAGGAAGAGAGAGAAATAGGGGTAGAAGGGTTATGTCAGCAAATCATAGCAGAAAACTTTCCTAACCTGTGGGGAGACACAGACATCAAAATCCAGGAAGCACAGAGGACTCCCATTAGATTCACCAGAAACCAACCATCAACAAGGCATATCATAGTCAAACTCACAAAATACTCAGGCAAGGAGAGAATCATGAAAGCAGCAAGGGAAAAAACAGTCTTCAACCTACAAGGGAAGACAGATCAGGTGTGCAGCAGACATATCCACAGAAACTTGGCAGGCCAGAAAGGAGTGGCAGGATATATTCAGTGTGCGAATCAGAAAAATATGCAGCCAAGAATTCTTTATCCAGCAAGGCTGTCATTCAAAATATAAGGAGAGATAAAAAGTTCCTCAGACAAACAAAAATTAAAGGAGTTCATGCCACTAAACCCGTCCTGCAAGAAATTTTAAGGGGGACTCTGTAAGGGAGAAAAGCCAAAAAAATAAAAAGACAAAAACCAACAAAGACTAGAAAAGACCGGAGAACACTACCAGAAACTCCAACTCTACAAGAAACATAATGGCAATAAATTCATATCTTTCAGTACCACTCTAAACGTCAATGGACTCAAAGCTCCAATCAAAAGACATTGGGTAACAGAATGGATAAGAAAACAAGATCCATCTATATGCTGCTTACAAGGGACCCACTTTAGACCAAAAGACACCTTCAGATTGAAAGTGAGGGGACGGAGAACCATCTACCATGCTAATGGTCGACAAAAGAAAGCCGGAGTAACCATACTTATCTCAGACAATCTAGACTTCAAAATAAAGACTGTAACAAGAGATGAAGAAAGGCATTATATCATAATTAAGGGGTCTATCCACCACGAAGACCTAACAATGGTAAACATTTATGCTCCATTATGCTCCAAATGTGGCGGCACCCAAATATATATATCAATCAATCACAAACATAAAGAAACTCATTAATAACAATACCACAATAGTAGGGGACTTCAACACCCTACTTACAGCAATGGGCAGATCATCTAATCAGAAAATCAACAAGGAAACAATGGCTTTGAAGGACACACTGGACCAGATGGACTTAACAGATAACTTCAGAACATTTCATCCTAAAGCAGCAGAATATACGTTCTCCTCCAGTGCACATGGGACGTTCTCCACAATAGACCATATACTGGAACACAAATCAGCCCTAAGTAAGTACAAAAAGATCGAGATCATACCGTGCATGTTTTCAGACCACAACACTATGAAACTCAAAGTCAACCACAAGAAAAAGTTTGGAAAGGTAACAGATACTTGGAGACTGAAAAACATCCTATTAGAGAATGAATGGGCTAACCTAGCAGTTAAAGAGGACATTAAAAAGTACATGGAAGCCAATGAAAATGAGAACACCACAACCAAAACCTCTGGGATGCAGCAAAGGCAATGATAAGAGGAAAGAATATAGCAATCCAAGCCTTCCTAAAGAAGGAAGAGAGATCTCCGATACACAACCTAACCTTACAACATAAAGAGCTGGAAAAGGAACAGCAACTAAAACACCAAAACAGCAGAAGACAGGAACTAATAAAGATTAGAGCAGAAATTAATGCTATCAAAACCAAGAAAACAGTAGAACAGATCAATGAAACCAGAAGCAGGTTCTTTGAAAGAATTAACAAAATCGATAAACCACTAGCCAGTTTGATCAAAAAGAAAAAGGAAAGGACCCAAATAAATAAAATCAAGAATGAAAGAGGAGAGATCACAACCAACACAGAAGAAATAAAAACAATAATAAGAGAATATTATGAGCACTTATATGCCAATAAAATGGGCAATCTGGAAGAAATGGACAAATTCCTAGAAACATATACACTACCAAAACTGAAACAGGAAGAAATAGAAAATTTGAACAGACCCATAACCAGGAAGGAAATCGAATTAGTAATCAAAGTCTCTCAAAAAACAAGAGTCCAGGGCCAGATGGCTTTTCAGGGGAATTCTACCAAACATTTAAGGAAGAGTGAACACCTATTCTCTTAACACTGTTCCAAAAAATAGAAATGGAAGGAAAACTTCCAAACTCTTTCTATGAAGCCAGCATTACCTTGATTCCAAAACCAGACAGAGACCCCACTAAAAAGGAGAGCTATAGACCAGTTTCCCTGATGAACATGGATGCAAAAATCCTCAACAAGATATTAGCCAACCAGACCCAACAATACATTAAAAAAATTATTCACCACGACCCAGAGCGATTTATACCTGGGATGCAGGGCTGGTTCGATATCCACAAACAATTGATTCATCACATCAATAAAAGAAACGACAAGAATCATATGATCCTCTCAATAGATGCAGAGAAAGCATTTGACAAGATACAGCATCGTTTCTTGATAAAAACCCTCAAGAAAGCAGGGATGGAAGGAGCATACCTTGAGATCATACAGGCCATATAGGAACAACCCAACGCTAATATCATCCTCAATGGGGAAAAACTGAGAGCTTTCCCCCTAAGGTCAGGAACAAGACAGGGATGTCCACTCTCGCCACTGATACTCAACATAGCATTGGAAGTCTTAGCCTCTGCAATCAGAAAACACAAAGAAGTAAAAGGCATCCAAGTTGGCCAGGAGGAGGTCAAACTTCCACTTTTCGCAGATGACTTGATACTCTATATGGAAAACCCAAAAGATCCCATCAAAACACTGCTAGAATTGATTCATGAATTCAGCAAAGTGGTAGGATATAAAATCAATGCACAGAAATCGGTTGCATTCCTATACACCAACAATGAAGCGACAGAAAGAGAAATCAAGGACTTGATCCCATTTACAGTTGCACAAAAAACCATAAAATACCTAGGAATAAATCTAGCCAAAGAGGTGAAAAATCTATACACTGAAAACTATAGAAAGCTGATGAAAGAAATTGAAGAAGACACAAAAAAATGGAAAAAGATTCCATGCTCCTGGATAGGAAGAACAAATATTGTTAAAATGTCGATACTACCCAAAGCAATATACATATTCAACGCAATCAAAGTAACACCAGCATTCTTCACAGAGCTAGAACAAATAATCCTAAAATTTGTATGGAACCAGAAAAGACCCTGAATAGCCGAACCAATCAATGGAAGAATGGATAAAGAAGATGTGATATATATATACAATGGAGTATTACTTGGCAATCAAAAGCAATGAAATCTTGCCATGTGCAACTACCTGGATGGAACTAGAGGGTATTATGCTAAGTGAAATTAGTCAGTCAGAGAAAGACAAAAACCATATGACTTCACTCATATGAGGACTTTAAGAGACAAAACAGATGAACATAAGGGAAGGGAAACAAAAATAACATAAAAACAGGGAGGGGGACAAAACAGAAGAGACTCTATGGAGAACCAACTGAGGGTTACAGGAGGGGCGGTGGGAGGGGGGATGGACTAAATGGGTAAGGGGCACTAAGGAATCTACTCCTGAACTCATTGTGGCACTATATGCTAACTAATTTGGATGTAAATTTTAAAAAATAAAAAATCGGAGCGCCTGGGTGGCTCAGTCGGTTGTGTCCAATTCGCCTCAGGTCATGATCTCGCAATCTGTGAGTTTGAGCTCCGCGTAGGCCTCTGTGCTGACAGCTCAGAGAGTGGAGCCCGTTTCAGATTCTGTGTCTCCCTCTCTCTCTGCCCCTCCCCTGTTCATGCTCTGTCTCTCTCTGTCTCAAAAATAAATAAACGTTAAAAAAATTAAATTAATTAAATTAAATTAATAAAATAAATAAATAAAAAGCAATAAATAAATAAATAAATAAATAAATAAATAAATAAATGTATGTCTCAATTTTTACCTGGGGTAGAAAAAGGAAAAAAAAAAAAAAAAGCAGCAGCTAAGTGAATCCCAAAGAGCATATTTCCATGTGTTTATTAGCCATTGGTACATCTTCTTGGGGGAAAAGCCTATTCAAATATTTTGCCCATTTCTGAGTCTCATGATTGACTTATGAATTTTTCATATATTCTGGATACAAGTCCCCTATCTGATATATGATTTGCAAATATTTGCTCTCATTCTGTTGCTTGTCTTTTCATTTTCTTAAGGCTCCTTTCAGAGCACAAAAATTTTTAATTTTGATAAAGTCCAATTTATCAAAATTTTATTTTGTTGCTTATGCATTGGTATCACATGTTAAAACCATTGTCCAATCCAAAATCATGATATTCACTCTTAGGGTGTCTTTTAACATTTTTATACTTTAGCTATTATGTTTAGGTCTATGATTGATTTTGAGTTAAATTTTGTGTATTTTGTGAGGTAAGTGTCCAAACTCATTTTTTGTATGTAGAGAACCAATCGTCCCGGTACTATTTGGTGTTTCTTTGTTTGTTTGTTTTTAAATTTTTTTAACATTTTTTCATTTTTGAGAGTGAGAGAGACAGAGCAAGAGCAGGGGAGGGGCAGAGAGAGAGGTAGACACAGAATGTGAAGCAGGCCCCAGGCTCTGAGCTGTAAGCACAGGGCCTGATGTGGGGCTTGAACTCACGAAGTGAGAGATTATGATCTGAGCCGAAGTTGGACACGTAACTGACTGAGCCACCCAGGCGCCCCTATTTGGTTGTGGGTTTTTTTAATGTTAACATATTTATTTTATGACAGAGAGTGAGTAGGACAGAGGGGCAGAGAGAGACAGAGACAGAGAGACAGAGTCAGAGAGAATTCCAAGCAGGCTCCACATTCCACATTTAAATTTTTTAAATGTTTATTTATTTTTGAGAGAGAGAGAGAGAAAGACAGAGCATGAGTGGGGGAGGGGCAGAGAGAGAAGGGACACAGAATCTGAAGCAGGCCCCAGGCTCTGAGCTGTAAGCACAGAGCCTGATGTGGGGCTTGAATTCACGAAGTGCAAGATTATGACCTGAGCCGAAGCCAGACGCTTAATTGAGCCACCCAGGCGCCCCTATTTGGTTGTGGGTTTTTTTTTATGTTAACATATTTATTTTAAGACAGAGAGTGAGTAGGACAGAGGGGCAGAGAGAGACAGAGACAGAGAATTCCAAGCAGGCTCCACGTTCAGCGCTCGATGCAGGACTTGATCTCATAACCATGAGATCATGACCTGAGCCAAAATCAAGAGTCTTGTGCTTAACTGATCAAGCCACCCAGATGCCCCCCACTACCATTTGTTGAAAACACTTTTCTTCCTCCCTCTGAATTGTCTCGGCACCTTGGTTGAAAATCAATTGACCATAAATCAATTCTATCGCATTGAGCTTAATGTCTAAACTTACGTCCATACCACACTGCCTTGATTACCATAGCTTTGTCGTAACTTTTGAAATTGGGAAATATAAATCTATTGTTTTGGCTATTCTGAGTCCTTCATATTTCCTATGAATTTTATGAAAGTTTTTGAGTTGAGGGAGCAAGCCATACGGGTAGCTGGGGGGAAAAAGCAGTCCAGGGAGTGGGAAGAACAAGTACAAAGGTCCTCAGGTGTGAATGTGCCTGTTTACAGAACAGTTAGGAGGTCAGTGTGGCACAGTGGAGGGGAGGAGTAATAGGAGATGAGGTCAGAGAGGTAAACAAGGCAGGAGAGGAAAGGAGCCAATATGTAGGGCCTTGCCCGCCCTTTAAGAAATTTGGCTTTACTATGAGTGAATGCAGGAGTGATGGGAGAGTTTTGGGCATAGGAGCAACATGGTCTGACTCATATTTTAGCAGACTCACTGTGACTACTGTATAGACAAATAGCCAAGGGAGCAATGACAACAGCAAGGAGGCAAGTTAGGAGATGCAAGAGATGATGGTGGTTTGGACTAGGGTGTTACCAGTGGGGATGAGAGGAGATGAGAAGTGGTCAGATTCTGGAAAGATTGTGAATGTAGGCCAGTAGGATTTAAGACAGATTGGATATACAGTATGAGAGAGAGGAGTCAGCAATGTCTCCAAGGATCTGGGCCTGAACAGACTAAAAGAATAGGCAAAGGCCAAGTCCATTGAGAGGAAGGAGAAGGTTTGGAGAGGAAGATCGCATCAGTTCTGGACATGACCAGTCTGAAGTACTCATGAGACCCTGGAAGTATACATTAAGAGTTTAAGAGAGTAGTCTGATCTAGAAACACTAATTTGGGAGTCATCAACACAAAGGTAGTCTTCCTAGGTGATATTTAAATCTGGCAAAGACATGAGACTGGATGGGATCACCCAGGGACAGATGAAAAATAGAAGGGGCCCAGAGATTGCACCATGGACACCACTGTGGTACAAAGTTGAGGAGACGAGAAGTCACCAGCAGGGAAGGGAGGTCTGAGGGAACAAGAGAGGCTCCAAGTCTCCTGAACTATATAATCACAAGTAATCTCTCAGGGTGGGCCAACTGTTGTGCATTTCTACATCTACCGTGAGCATCTTCTCTGTGTTTGGTCACATTATCAAGGCCCAGCTCAGAGATGGATCCTATCTTAAGGTCAAAAGTCCCCAGGACTAAAGTGTGAATGATTGACAAGTTTATTCTCCTCAGGGATATACAATATAAGAAGAGTCAGTTGAGTAAAACAAACTTCTATTTGATGGGATGTTGTAAGGAATGATGTCACTTTACACCAAAAAGAACTTTCTGTGTCTCCTGGGACAGAGAAACAAGCTCTTAGGAAAGCATCAATACTCTTTTGGACGGTAAGATCCTAAAGGCCAGGGAGAGTGTCTGTGACCCAAGCACAGCTCATAACACCTGAACAGGTGCATGCTGTCTTCCTTAGGCAGGGATAAGGCAAGAAGTGGGCTGTGCACTTTCTTGACAATGTCTTCTTTTTTAATGTTTATTTATTTTTGAGAGAGAATCACAGACAGAGTGCAAGTGGGGGAGAGGAAGAGAGAGCAGGAGACACAGAACCCAAAGAAGGCTCCAGGCTCCGAGCTGTAAGCACAGAGCCCGACTCAGGGCTCGAACTCACGAACCACAAGATCATGACCTGAGCCGAAGTCGGGTGCTCAACTGACTGAGCCAACCAGGTGCCCCATCTTTTTTTTTTATGTTTATTTATTTGTGTGTGTGTGTGTGTGTGTGTGTGTGTGTGTGAGAGAGAGAGAGAGAGAGAGAGAGAGAGAGCAGGGGAGGGGCAGAGAGAGAAGGAGACAGAGAATCCCAAGCAGGCTTCAAGCCACCAGTGCAGAGCCTGACACAGTACTTGGGCTCATGAACCACGAGATCATGACCTGAGCTGAAATCAAGATTTGGACACTTAACTAACTGAGCCACCCATACACCCCACTGACACTGTCTTTAAACTCAGCTTCTGCCCTATCACACCCCACGTCCCCCTTCTACCCAACCACTCCCTTTCTGTCTCTGTTATCCTTTCATTGTCTCAAGCTGAAGCCTAGTGCACTAGCCTCCTTTTCCACACACACACACACAAAAAAATGTGGGGTCAAGAATATGGAAGAAATGGAGAGTTTCATTTTTTCCACTCAGGTCTTCATAGTTCCGCGAGAAGCGTAGTGTCCCTTCTTATTTTCCTTTCCCTTCTCACAAACATCAAATCTCACCCCGTCCACCAGTCAACAAACCAGAAGGTAGCAAAAGGAGAGACTTTTCACACTAGGTTTCTTCTGCCCAAGACTCCATCCTCAGAGCTGCCACCAACTAACAAAGATGATGGGAAAGTGGCAATGACATAAACAGGACAACGGGACAGAAACACACCCAGGAAACTCACGAAGAAGCAACAAGAATAGCCACTAAATAGATGAAAATAATGTCAGCTCTCCAACAAGCACAACTGAAAACAATGAGACACCATTTCACCTGTCAAAGTGGTAGGTATTCCGATTCTGATCAGCAGGGTAGGCAAGAATAAGGGCATGCACAGACACTACGGCCCAGGTGCGGTCCTGTGCTGCTGTCTGGAGAATGATTGGCAACGCTTAGATACCAAAAGCTTTCAAAATAAGCCTAACCTTTGACGTTTTGACTCAGTGGTTTCACTTCTACGAATTCGGCCTATGGAATCACTTAGGCAACCATGCAAATATGTATGTTCAAGAATATTTACTGCAGCATGCCTTACCGTAATTTTAAGGATTGAGATCCAACTAAATGCCCCCACAATGGGAAACTGGATTCAATGAACAAGGGTTCATCAAGCAGTGAGATACTTGCCAACCATTAAGAATGATGTTAGCCCGTGTGTCTTCTGGTGTGCTGCGTTGAGAAGGCTATAGCCTCACGTTGGTGGTATTCCTGGCCCAAAATGAGTAAACTGAACAAACATCAGACATACCTAAATTTAGAAACAACCTACAAAATAGCTGACCTGTATTCTTCAAACCTGTTAATATAATAAAAGGCAAAGTTCGTCTAAGGAATTGTATCCATATTAAAGGATACTGAAAAGACATGATGATTAAGTGCAAGGCATGATCCTGGACCAAGAAAAAAAATTCAGTATGAAGGACATTATGGGGCAATTGGCAAATTTGGAACATGGACAGTAGATTAGATAATACTATTGTATCAACTTAAGTTTCCCAATTTTGATAGTTGTACTGTAGTTACATAAAACATGTTCTTGTTCTTAAGACATTCATACCCGTGTTTTTATAAGTAAAGGAATATCTTGTGTACAACTTACTCTCAAGTGGTTCAGAAAAAAATACTGTCTATTTAGAGAAATAATGATAAAGCAGATGTGGTCATGATGCCAGTTGGTGAATCTGAGTGAAGAGTATCCTGGAATTATATTCTTGCCCCTTTGCTGTGAGCTTTAAATTATTTCCAAATAAAAAAGAGTTTTATTTTTTTAATATATGAAATTTATTGTCAAATTGGTTTCCATACAACACCCAGTGCTCATCCCAAAAGATGCCCTCTTCAATGCCCATCACCTACCCTTCCCTCCCTCCCACCCCCCACCCCCATCAACCCTCAGTTTGTTCTCAGTTTTTAAGAGTCTCTTATGCTAATAAAAAAGAGTTTTAAAAAGGGAAGGTACTCCGGGCACACCAGGCTGCAGCTTTGGGTACCACAGTGCTGGGGCTGTGCATGGCTATTGATAACACCTCCAGCCACCCCAGACTCTCAGCTCTCTGTGCTACTAAGGAAACTCAGTGTGTGACTGACCCTGGAGCTGTCCTGGGTTGACTCAAAAAAGGTAGGATGAGTCAAGGGAAATGAATTCTCCTCTGTCGTTTTATTTACTCCAGTTCTGAACTCAGAAACTGACATTCCGTATATCTCAGAGATCTCTGTGGTAGAGAAAGGGAAGGGAACCTACCTAAATATAGAGTTTGCGCTGGATAATCCAGACTGCACATTTCAGTACCGACAACGTCCATTTATCATTGATATTGGTTTCATACGTTTCCCAACAAAGGAAGGCCAAGATTTCCCCCAGAACCAGCCCAGTAACTTGCCCATTCCCCCAAAGGAGAAAACTAAGTCCCCAGCAAGGGCCAAGGTAATGGCGAGGAGTGCCCTGCATTCCCGCTGCCAAGGTTAGTGGTTTCGACTTATAGAAAGTTTCAGAGTGTCCAAGAAGCACAGATACTAACCTGGAACAGAAGATGCCTCAGCACCCCACACCTCTGTTCCAGGCCCTGACCCTCCCAGGGCAAGGGTAAGCCACCTTGTCATTCTCATCTCTAGAAAGGGGAGACCACACAACAACAGAAGGGCTGGGACTGAACCCAGAAACCGCCCCCCCCCAGCCCGGTGCTCCCATCCTGTTCACCTGCCACACCATCCCACTCCCCCTCTCCCCAGGGGTTGTCAGGGACAGAAGGCCCCTCCCTCATCCCCCTCAATGTTGTTCCACTCCTCCCCCTCCCATCACTAGGGTGTCCAGGACATTGTGTGACTCAGGAAACAGCTCAGACGTGAGGCTTGCAGTGGGCAGAGGAGGAGGAAGGGGCCGTGGGAGCAGAGGAGGTGGCTCCGGCCTCGGTGAGGGCTCTGAGGGTCCTTGCCTGAGGAGGCAGAGGATCTGGGTGTGGGGCGGTGCTCTGGAATGCAGCCCCCTTCACTGCTGCTGCTGCTGCTGTGTCACTCAGTCGTCAAGACCAGAGGTGAGGCATGGGGTAGGAGAGGTGACGGGACCCATCTTCCTTAAGAGGGTGTTGATGGGTTGGGGGCGGAGGGCCAAGCCCCATGCTTTGAGAGGACACTGGGTGGAAGAGAATCTCACCACCATCACCCCCCAAATGCAGGGAGAGAAGACTCTGCTGCTGCAGCTGCACAAACCAAGGCTTTGGGGCCTGTGCCAGGGGCGGTGACTGTCTGGGGAATGGGTGGGAGGGTGCCTGCCTCAGGGAGAACCCAGTTGGCCTTAGTGCTGGCGGACAGCAGGCTCTTGCAATCACATTTAGGAGGTAAAGAGGGAAAAAGACTGGCCACCTGCTAGGGAAGGCGATGAGAAAAAAGCAGGAGATGGAGACATGGGAAGGTCAAGGGCTGACCAAGTCCCTTTCCCGGTCCAGCTGTCCCCACCCCCCGGATGGCTCAATGCTGGGCCCTTCCGGTAGGAAATCCCTTCAATGTCTCAGCCATTCACCTTCCTGGAGTCCCCTGGGCCCCCCTCCTGAGCCCTGTTGTCTCCATTCCAAGGGATGGAGCCTGAGGCTGGACTTGGAAGGCTGGATAATAAACAGGAAAGGGGGTGGGGATTAGGAGCTGAGAGGATCCCCAGGCCTGGGATGGGGGCGGGGCGATGCGAGGGCAAGAGCACCACTCCAGTAGGGATCAGGCAAGTGCAGAAGTGGTGGTGGCTGAGAGCACATGCGGGGCTGCTGCAGGCAGCAAAGCACCCAGAGAAATCTGGGAGCACAGCGATCCCCACTCCTATGCCTTCCTCATCTCCATCCCTAGTGCTTCGGTGTGGGGACGTCCCAGAACCCTGTGCCAACGGAGGTACCTGCCTAAGCCTATCTCAGGGACAAGGGAGCTGCCAGTGAGTTCTCCTGGGAGTGGGAGACCAGAAATGGGGAGGGAGAGCTGGGGAGGAGGAGGGACTGGGAAGGAAGGAGAAAGGGAGGAGGTAAAGGCTCTAGAGGGAAACAAATGAAGGCAAAGGAAGGGAGGTGGGAGAGAAGGCAAAGAGGACCCAGTGATTTAAGTTTCCACTCTCCTCCCCTGCTCAGGTGTGCCCCTGGCTTCCTGGGTGAGACATGCCAGTTTCCTGACCCCTGCCACGATGGCCAGCTCTGCCAGAATGGGGGCAGCTGCCAAGCTCTGCTTCCCGCCCTCCCAGGCTCCCCCAGCCTTCCCTCTCCCTTGGCCCCCAGCTTCTCCTGCACCTGCCCCTCTGGCTTCACTGGCCAGAGGTGCCAGGCCCAACTCAAGGACCCCTGTTCTTCCTTCTGTTCCAAAATGGGCCGCTGCCATATCCAGGCCTCAGGCCGCCCACGATGTTCCTGTCTGCCTGGATGGACAGGTGAGCACTGCAGTGGTGGGGAGGATGGGACAGGCAGGAACACTGGACTGGGAAGTGGGGTGGGAAAGATGGAACTGGAGTCTGCAAAACAGCCAGCTCCTTTGAGGATAGAAGCTGTGAGAATCAACGAGCCCTCCTGCTGACCATTGACCCGAGACACATTCATCAGCATGGCTGTACCAATGGTTAAAACGTTGAAGTGTTTTCAAACCCGTTAGTAAATGGCTACCGCCACAGTCCCCTTAGTGCCCCAGCCTGGCCCCTCGACCCAGTAGCCAGAGGGTTCATGCCTAGCACAAGGCAGGAAGAGGGGAACCTCCTAGATTCTGCATAATGGGCATCTGGCCTTTATTCTTCCAAGTAGGAGCCCATTACAGCACCTGGAAAGACTGTGGTGGTGGGAGGTGTAATGGGGGTGGAAGGGATCTGACCCAGAGAGAGGAACGGGCATCAAGGGAAGGAAGAGGGGTGCAACCCGGGGACGAGGGTGTGGGACCCCTGGTGGGCAGGGCGTCCTAGCCTGGGGAAGCAGTCAGGGGTATGGGACAGAGGTGAGAGCCCCTGGAGAGGAAGGCTCCCCTGATCTACCAGGAGGGAGGGGACTGGACAGGGCAGTGAAGACCACACGGGGAGGAAAGTGATCTGTGAGGGGTGGACTAGAAGAGCAAGGCTTCTCAAACGTGGCAAGGCACAGCAATCACCTGGAAAGCCTGCAACATACTGGTGCCCACGTCCCAGACAGGCTGCTTTAGTGGGTCTGGGGTGGGCCCAGGCATGGAGATATTTTGAGTGCCTGGGTAATTCTGAGGATTTGGGGGTGGGAGACCAGCCTCTCGTGGTGTGACAACAAGGAGGACTGTCAGTGGCAACTTGCCAGGCCTTGTGCTTCAGAGCAGCGGCCCACGTGTCCAGTGCCAGCTCTGCCACCGATGAGACGCGCGCCCTCGCATCAGGTAGTTAAGCCCTCTGCATCCTCAGTTGCCAGCTGATGTCCACACTTCATAACGTTGTCGAGAGGAGGAAAGGGAGTGATGTTCAGGAGGTGGCCGCTTAGCCCAGTGCCAGCCGCCACCACCGCCGTTGCCACTGGAGGGAACAGATGAGACGTCTGTCTCCTTGTCATTATCTGCAACACTGTACCCACCTAAAGATTCGGAAATCCAGACAAGAGAGGCCAGACACACCTGAGGGCACACAGCGGTGGTGCACAGCAAGGTGCCGAGTCTGGAGGCCAGCTGCTTGTCTCCTCCCCACCAAGGAAAGGCCACCAAATTTGGAAGGACACTGTGTCTCAGGTCTGCTCAGCAGGGCCAGCCTGCAATCCTCCCACCAACAACGACAGCTCCCATTTCCCAGAATGCCAAAACTGAGGCAAGGGGTGGTGGAGCAGGGCAAAAAGCGTATGGGAACAAAGAGAAGGCAACATGAAAATCAGACACAGATAATCCAGAGTGAGAGCTGGATTCTCCCAGCGGAGCGGGGGGCGGGGATTGAACAGCGCCCTCTGTCCTCTGCCTCAGGTGAGCAGTGCCAGCTTCGGGACTTCTGCTCAGCCAATCCCTGCGTCAATGGAGGGGTGTGTCTGGCCACATACCCGCAGATCCAGTGCCGTTGCCCACCTGGCTTCGAGGGTCATGCCTGCGAACATGATATCAATGAGTGTTTCCTGGACCCAGGGCCCTGCCCCAAAGGCACTTCCTGCCATAACACCTTGGGATCTTTCTGGTGTCACTGCCCCACTGGGCAGGAGGGTCCACACTGTGAGCTCCAGCCAGGACCCTGCCCCCCTACGGGCTGTCCCAATGGGGGCACCTGTCAGCTGGTTCCAGGGAGAGACTCCACCCTCCACCTCTGCCTCTGCCCCCAAGGTGCGTCCTCACGTCTGCCACCCCTCTCTCGGGGCAGGGAGGTCCCCTTCCCTTCGCTAATCCCATGACCCTGTCAGGTTTCAGAGGCCCGAGCTGTGAGGTGAATGCAGATGACTGTGCTGGGCACCAGTGTCAGAACGGGGGCACTTGCCTGGATGGGCTGAGCACCTACACGTGCCTCTGCCCAGAGGCCTGGACCGGTGAGTCGTTTAAGCCAAGTCCATGGCACCCGTGGCCCATATGATCAGCCCCTAGCCTCCCCTCCTCACAGGGCTCCCAACTCCAGCCTTTGTCCCCTTCCCATCCCATCCCCCACAGGCTGGGATTGCTCCGAAGATGTGGATGAATGTGAGGCTCAGGGTCCCCCTCGCTGCCAAAATGGGGGTACCTGCCAGAACTCAGCGGGCAGCTTCCATTGTGTGTGTGTGAGCGGCTGGGGAGGCACAGGCTGTGAAGAGAACCTAGACGACTGTGTTGCTGCCACCTGTGCCCCGGGATCCACCTGCATCGATCGTGTGGGCTCCTTCTCCTGCCTTTGCCCACCTGGCCGCACAGGTGTGACAGAGGGCTCGGGGAGGTGGCCGTGAGGATGCCAAGTGACAGAAGCATAAGGGGGGCAGCTGGGATCCTCAAGCGGCCCAAGAGCCTCATGCCCATCCTGCCCTCCAGGACTCCTGTGCCACATGGAGGACATGTGCCTGAGCCAGCCATGCCACGGGGAAGCCCAATGCAGCACCAATCCCCTGACAGGCTCTCCACTCTGCCTGTGTCAGCCTGGCTACTCGGGGCCCACCTGCCACCAGGACCTGGACGAGTGTCAGATGGGTAAGGCACCCCCACATCAGATCCTCTCTGAGTCCCAAACAGCCTCTGCAAATTGTTTTTCAAATTAAAAATACAATCATCTCTTTTTTCCCAATTTTGTCCAGATTTGGCAATTCTTCCCTACACGGTCTTCTCACCAGTGCTTAGCCCTCCGGGCCCCACTTAGTCCTCGTCTGTCTTAAAGACACCAGCCCTTTCTCCGATGTGTTCATTCTGCCACAAGCAGGCCCTCGTGCCTTCCCTGGCAGTCTGGCCTCCTTGCCCTTCTGCCCTGGGCCCCTGTGAACTTCTGACCCCTCTCCTCCTAGCCCAGCGAGGCCCCAGTCCCTGTGAACACGGCGGCTCTTGCCTCAACACCCCTGGCTCCTTTGACTGCCTCTGTCCCCCTGGCTACACGGGCTCCCGCTGCGAGGCTGATCACAATGAGTGCCTGTCCCAGCCCTGCCATCTAGGCAGCACCTGCCTGGACCTGCTTGCCACCTTCCACTGCCTCTGCCCACCAGGTAGAGATGGATGGGGCCCTGAGTAGAGGACACAGGGAACTAATCCTGAACCCACTAGGCATGACCCCTCCAGAACATAGATAGCCCCAGGCCAGTTGGGATCAGCTATCAAAGAATACCTCTTTCTCATCTCCCCACCCAAGATGAACACTCTGGGAAACCCATGGCCTCTAGGAGAAGGGCAGCCACAGATGGTACTGAGGTTGTACACTGCTCAACTCTGGGGGTGAGAGGAAAGCATTCACTTCATAGTCATTGTAAAGTGTGCAGCCTGGTCCACTGTACACAGAGGCCCATCAAGGAAGAGCAGAACAACAGCAGCCTCGGCTCAGGCCAACTCAGAATGTTCCTCCTAATCACAGAAACTCTCCCCTGTACAGACTGAGTAAATCCTTAAAACCCCAAAGGGCCTGTATGCTTGAATTTGGTACAATAGAAAAAACAAAAGTGCCACAAGGCTGCACCTACCTCCAAGTTACGTTTAAGGGAGACAGCTCTCCCCAGGGGTATAGTGACCAACCCGATATCAGGAACGGAATGTAACCAAAAAAATAATAGCTTACTTTATGCCAAGTACCACCTGAACATCTTACATGCATTTTGTCATCTTGGCAATAACCCTCTAAGGTCAGTATTGTTACTGTGCCCATTTTACAAGAAACAGACACAGAGAGATTAAGCGAGTTGTCCAGCCAGTAAGTGGCATGGCCGGGATTCAAACCCAGGGCTTCAGTAGATTTAACCACTACACCAAACAGCCTTCCTAAACTGAGCAGCATCCAAGGAAAAAAGCTGAGAAAACCATGCAGTCCTCCAAGGGACAAGGTCATAGATACCAAGGAACTTCAGAGGCAGAATCCCCAGGCAAGAAGTGGGAGGCAGCCGAGGTCTAGAGGCTGATCCAGCTTCAGTTCAGGGTGAGACTGCGGATACCAGGACAAGCCCAAAGATACAGGACAAATATGTGACCAACAAGCTACCCAAATGCCCTTCAAATACCCCCCCCTTGGGGACTCCTGGTCTCCCTGGCACAGAAGCCTGCTGGGGTAGAACAAGAGGCATGACTCACCTCCAAGCAGATGCCCATTTGTTTCATTTGACCTTGAGGACCTCCAGGCTCATTAGCCCAGCCCAGTGAGCCTGCCGTCTGGGCACAGAGAATGGCCCCCAAAGGTACTTCCTTGCTGCCCCCTCGGGTCCCAGCAGGTGCCCTGCTCCCTGAGCTTTCACATTTAAAGGGGGCAGAGCCACACAGCAGAGCAGCAGGACCGCAGGCTTGTCGCCCCAACCTTCAGGCAGACAGCACCCTGGGAGGGTTCTAGAACCCTGGTCCTCCTGGGCAGAAGGGGTGAGCAGCCCGGGCAGGGCTCAGCCTGCACCACATCTCCATGTCCCAGGCTTAGAAGGGCAGCTCTGTGAGGTGGAGACAGACGAGTGTGCCTCTGCTCCTTGCCTGAACCAGGCTGACTGCCAGGACCTCCTCAACGGCTTCCTGTGTGTCTGCCTGCCTGGTGAGTACAGATTCCACTCCAGTCCTTCAGCCCAGGCCCCTGAACCACAGTGCAGGCCCGACAATCCCAAACCTTTTGAAGTTCACCCTGGCTTGGCCAACGAGGCTCCCATTTCTCCCAACTCCTCTGCTCCCCCAACTCTCTTCTGTTACATCCCAAACCTTCCTCGCGTACTCATCCACCTTTATCTCTGTCCTGCCAAATTACCCAAATCGTCCCTTCTGGCCCTCCTCCAGAGTCCGCTCGTGGGGATCCCAGGCTGGTCTTGGCACTGCTCACCCTGGATGCAGGGAAAACTGCCCCCGGCCTTCCTTCTCCACCATTATCGATCCCTCTGTTCCCTGCTGTGATGATAACAGATGTTTCTTGAATATTTGCTCCAGGCCAGGCACTTGGCTGTGTACTTTTCAGGCATTACCTCATTTAATCCTTCCAATGACACCATAAGGTAGGTTCTATTATTCCCCTTTTACAGAAGAGGACACTGCAGCCTAGAGAGCTTGAGTAACTTGCCCAAAGTCACACAACTGGCAGGTGCTGAACATCATCCTCCTGTCACCTCCACCTGCCCCAGGTGTCTTCTCTGGGAAGCCCCCCAGGTTCACTTTTCCTGGTGAGGGGAGGGGCCACGACTTGCATTTATGCTTTTGATACATAGTATTTTCACCATTCACACACACAGCCAGTTATACCTTCTTTATATAAAGAATGAAGTTACTAAGATATGCTGTTATGTTCTGAAATTCAAATCACTCTTTGAGCAGGCCCCAGATTGGTACCTTCATTATATAATGATACATGCAGATGAACCTCCAAACCAAGCCATTTGAAACAAGATTCTCTTCACTGCAATTCATAGCAATGTTATTTCTGTCTGTGTAAATAGAAGGTTAAATATCGACATTAACTCTAAATTTCTTGTTCGAATCCATGAAATCATACCTGTACATCTCAGTCACAAATATTTGTAACAAACTCCCTGATGAATCCAAAGTCACAAAAGAAAGAAAAAGAAGGAGAGGAGAGGAGAGGAGTGGAGAGGAGAGGAGAGGAGAGGAGAGGAGAGGAGAGGAGTGAAGAGGAGGAGAGGAAGGGAAAAAGGAAGGAAAGGAAAGGAAAGGAAAGGAAAGGAAAGGAAAGGAAAGGAAAGGAAAGGAAAGGAAAGGAAAGGAAAGATAACCTTTACCATCTCTCCCCACTTACTCCCTGCCGCCCAGGATTCACTGGCTCCCGGTGTGAGGAGGACATCGATGAGTGTGGAAGCTCTCCCTGTGCCAACGGTGGGCAGTGCCAGGACCAGCCTGGATCATTCCATTGCGAGTGTCTTCCAGGTAGACCAGTGCTCAAACACTGGAGGGAAGAGTGGGGGCCAAGTGCAGACTCCCCTGCAGGTCCCTGACCCTCCTGCTGTGCCCTAGGCTTTGAAGGCCCTCGCTGTCAGGCCGAGGTGGATGAGTGTCTGAGTGGCCCATGCCCCACTGGAGCAAGCTGCCTGGATCTCCCAGGAGCCTTCTTTTGCCTCTGCCCCTCTGGCTTCACAGGTAAGCAGGGGAGGTGTTAGAAAGGACTGGCAGGATAGTTGAGTCCATTAGGGGTGGAGCAGAGGTCATTGCTGGATATTCAAGGGTTGGACTGTAAAAAGAGAATGAGAATGGAACCCCTTCAAATTATTCAATGCAAAACCTGCACAACCTGAGGCTGACAGCAGGTGTTATTTACAGGGCCCACACTGGGCCCAACATGAATGGTGTGATTAGGGTTCAGAAACAGGATGGGGTTCAAGAGGAAGCCATTCATTTCCTTATTTAGAATGTATTGGGGCGCCTGGGTGGCGCAGTCGGTTAAGCGTCCGACTTCAGCCAGGTCACGATCTCGCGGTCCGGGAGTTCGAGCCCCGCGTCAGGCTCTGGGCTGATGGCTCAGAGCCTGGAGCCTGTTTCTGATTCTGTGTCTCCCTCTCTCTCTGCCCCTCCCCCGTTCATGCTCTGTCTCTCTCTGTCCCAAAAATAAAATAAACGTTGAAAAAAAAAAATTAAAAAAAAAAAAATTAAAAAAAAAAAAAAAAGAATGTATTAAGTGCCTACTATGCACAGCCAGACACAGACACAAGTTGGTAAGAGACCTGCTCTCCTCAAGTGGCTTTAAATCTACTGCAGAGAGACCAAGAAGTCTCCTGTTGGTTATGGCCACAGGTGCTCTGAGAGAGACTGCACAGGATTCTGTAAGAGCACAAAGGACCAGCCAACCAGACTAGAGATGAGAAGGCTTCATGAGGAGGTAATGGCTGAGCTGAGTCTGGAAGAATGAGTAGGAGTTTGTCAAGACAGAATGCTTACATGTTTTAGCTGCAGGTAACTGCATTGCGAAATGATGCCATGCAGGACCCTGTGTGCCATTCTGAGGACGTTAGACAGTATCCTGAGGCAACAGGGAGCCACTGAAGGACAGGTTCGTGGGGAGTGAGCAAGTCATATGTAAAAAGTGGCTTTGGCCCCATCAAGGACATAGAGGGACTCTGTTTTCCCTCTGACCCATCTCCCCACCCCAGGTCATCTCTGTGAGGTTCCCCTGTGTGCCCCCAACCTGTGCCAGCCCAAGCAAAAATGCCAAGATCAGGAAGACAAGGCCCACTGCCTCTGCCCTGACGGAAGCCCTGGCTGTGCCCCCGTTGAGGACAACTGCACCTGCCACCACGGACACTGCCAGAGGTAAACTTCCACGTCCTCTGGGTCCTCCTCAGCTAGGCCAGGGGGAGACAACCAGGGAGGGGTGAGTCTGCAAGAAATGACCAATAGGGAAGAAGAAGGAAATGGCCAAGTTCTGAGGTCAAAGCCAAGGTGAGGGATCCACTAGTGAGTGCTATCCCGTGAGGGGAGAGTTCATAAATAACAGGAGAAACGGAGGGCTAGAGGGTCAGAACAGGAAGAAAAACATGGAATCCCAGGGCCAATTAACCATACATTAGAGGGGTACCTGGGTGGTTCAGTCGGTGGAGCGTCCGACTTCGGCTCAGGTCATGATCTCACAGTTCATGAGTTCAGGCCCCACGTCCAAGCTGTGCGGACAGCTCGGAGCCTGGAGCCTGCTTCAGATTCTGTGTCTCCCTCTCTCTCTCTGCCCTTCTCCCACTCTCACTCTGTCTCTGTCTCTGTCTCTCTCAAAAATAAAAAATTGAAAAACTTGAAAAAAAAATCATACATTAGACAAATATTGAACATCTACTATGTGTGGATACTTTTCCAGGCACTGGAGGAATAGCACAAAACAAAAGAGACAAAGTGTCTGTTCTCATGGAGCTCTCATTCTAATGAGGAAAGACAGATAATAAACAAATTATAGAAGAAATGTATATACATATTCATACATATAGTCGGAGAAAACAAGCAGGAGGCAGGTATGGAAGGGGGACAATGCTGAGAACAGAGCCACTGAAGAAGGGGACCAGAGTCTCAGGGCCAAAAAAAAGAAGAGATCAGAGGGCTGGGTGGCTCAGTTGGTTCAATGTCCAACTCTTGACCTCAGCTCAGGATGTGATCTCAGGGTGGTGAGTTCAGGTCCCACGTTGGGCTCCAGGCTGGATTGGACTCTGGAATGGGCATGAAGCCTACTTAAAAACAGAAGAGGTGCCTGGATGGCTCAGTCAGTTAAGCATCTGACTTTGGCTCAAGTTGTGATCTCGCGGCTGACAGCTCAGAGCCTGGAGCCAGCCTCAAATTCTGTGTTTTCCTCTCTCTCTGCCCCTCCCCCACTCACACCCTCTCTCTCTCTCTCTCCCTCTCTCTCTCTCTCTCAAAAATGAACATGAAAAAGAAAAAAAAAATGATGAGGAGTGGGGAGGGGAGAAGAAAAAATCACCAGAAGAAGAAAAACACCCTTCTTTTTCTCGTTATGACCAGATCCTCATGTGTGTGTGATGTGGGATGGACAGGACCAGAATGTGAAGCAGAGCTGGGGGGCTGCATCTCCACGCCCTGTGTGCATGGGGGGACCTGCCACCCCCAGCCCTCGGGCTACAACTGTACCTGCCCCACAGGCTACACAGGTGAGGCCCTTCCCAAACCACAGACATTCTGGGCTGGCCACCTCTAACCAAGAGCAAGACCAGTAGAGGCAAGTGTCCTAGGTCTCTGGGTCTTGGTCACCACCAAGGAGAACTGGGCATGTGCTGCAGGGACCACAGGCGATATGCAGGAGGTGGTAAGAAAAGAGGTTGGATGGAAGACAAAAGGGATGGGGATGAGGAAAAGGAAGGGGAGATAAGTGGAGGAAGACAGAGAGAAGAGGATGCCCTTTCTCAGACCCCACTCATTTCCCTCAGGCCCCACCTGCAGCGAGGAGCTAACGGCTTGTCACTCAGGGCCCTGTCTCAATGGTGGCTCCTGTAACCCCAGCTCTGGGGGCTATTCCTGCACCTGCCCTCGGAGCCACACTGGGCCCCGCTGCCAGACAAGCACTGACCACTGTGCCTCTGGTGAGTACCTACCATGTTCTGGGGCTGGGCCACAGGTGGATGGAGGAACTGGTCAGGGTGTGTTGGTGCCATCTGATAAAAATCAACTGGCCACCACGAGCTGCAGTTTTGATGGGGGCAGCAGGGAGTGCGTGTATGTCCTGTGCGGGGTGTGACTAAGGTCACAGCCCACGTATGGGTAAGGAACCCAACCCCTCACAGCCTCCTCTCTCCAGCCCCGTGCCTCAATGGGGGTACCTGTGTGAACAGGCCTGGCACCTCCTCCTGCCTCTGTGCTGCGGGCTTCCAAGGCCCACGCTGTGAGGGAAGGACCCGTCCTAGCTGTGCAGACAAGTGAGCAAAGACCCCTAGAGGAAGGGAAGGGGCCCCTCAGCCTTCCCACCCTTCCTGTCCATCTCCTCTGGAGCTCCAGGCTGCCTTGAATTCCACATCCCACATCCTTTCACTATGACTCCCTTTCTGGTTTCCTATCTCATCACCGCGTCACACACTCCCTCCCCTTTGGTTGCCGGGACTGCCTCCCACCATGCCTTGTCTCTGTCCTGTCCAGCCCCTGTAGGAACAGGGCAACCTGCCAAGATGGCCCTCAGGGTCCCCACTGCCTCTGCCCCCCTGGCTACACAGGAGACAGCTGCCAGGTGAGGGGTGCTGAGCCACGTGTGCTGAGGAGGGCGGTGGCTGAAGGGCTCTAGTGGGAGGGTGTCAGGGACTAGAAGAGCAGGGAACTTGGGAAGGTAACCACATGAAAGGGGGTGTGAAATCTGGGAGTTGAGCTCTAGCTTGAGGTTTGCATGGAGTAGAAGTACAGAAAGGATTTCTGATCCCAGGAACTGTTCTGGGATGGGGGGGGGGGGGGGTGGGGGAGGGAGGCTATCACCTGGCCCCAGACCATTCAGGAGAGGGCTTGACAGGTAAGGATTTTGAGCAGCTGGCAGAAGACCATCTCTGGGCCTGAACACATGACACTCAGTCTTGCCCCATGCTCTCTCCTAAACCTCAGACTCTGGTGGACATCTGTGCCCAGAAGCCCTGTCCACACAATTCCCACTGCCTCCAGACTGGGCCCTCCTTCCAGTGCCTGTGCCTCCAGGGATGGACCGGGCCTCTCTGCAACCTTCCGCTGTCCTCCTGCCAGAAGGCTGCTTTGAGCCAAGGTACTAACCCAAGAACCAACTGGGGAACAGATGAAGAGAGAAAGGGTGTCCCTCTCTACCCGATCCCTAAGGGCATCCACATACAACCTTTGACCAAAACAACCAACTAAGAGTCAAAGTAACACAGACCAACCACTACTGCTGATTCTATAGCTCAGCCCTCCTATCACCATGCTCAAAGCAACTCAAACAACACCAACCAACCCAGACAACAAGACTCCAGTTTATCACAACCACTGAGACATAACTCCATGTGAAGCAACTCAACTCTGTCACTATCATCATAACTCAGCTAGAATGGATCACACTTAACCCAACTTCACTCAACTGCTGCTCCCAATCATTTTCATGTTATGCCAACCCCCTTGTGAAAGAATACCCCCACCCTCATTCAAATGAGGTTTAATATGAGCAGAACTCAGGAAAGAGACTACTGTGGGGTTAGGGGATGGGAATCACAGTGAGAGAACATCACAGGATGCCAATTCAGGGGACAGACTTAGGCACCTAAAGTTTCTGCTGAGTTCTTTCTTCCTTGAGACTTGTTTTAAGCCAAGAATACACTTGCTTATAATGCTCTAATAAGTTTAACAAGAGGTATCTCTCTCCATTCTGGAAGAACAGGCAGGAGGGGGATCTTGATGTCTTAATCTCTTCAGCACCAGAATTTATTGACTCCTCAGGCTCCAAGTGGCCTCCACCCACCCCAGGAATGTCAGTGATCCCCATGAGCCTCTCTGCTCTGTGTCTGGGGCCCCTGAGAACCTAACTTAGCTTTGTCTATCCCTGTTTGCCTTTCTTCTCAGGCACAGAAGTTTCTTCCCTGTGCCAGAATGGAGGTCTCTGCATCGACAGTGGCTCCTCCTATTTCTGCCACTGCCCCCCTGGATTCCAAGGCAGCGTATGTCAGGACAGGGTGAACCCATGTGAGTCCAGGCCCTGCCAACATGGGGCCACGTGCATGGCCCAGCCCACTGGGTATCTCTGCCAGGTAAGCCGGTCTAGAGGAGAGCAGTAGGGGAGACAAGCGTGGGTGGATGTGGGAGAAGTAGTTGAGGGGGCGTGTAGTGATGTATTCATTTCCCTTTCCTTTACCCACATACCCAACCAACCACCAAGTCATGCCATTTTGCCTCCTAAATCTTTCTCAATTCTGTCCTTCCTCCTTCACCCTTTGTCCCACTGCCTCAGTCTAGGCCTTTGCTGCCTTCCACCCGGACACATGGAGCACCCTCCTATTGTCCCTGCCTCCCCACTTGTCCACCTATAGGCTCAACCTTTACTCCACTACCAGGGTGCTCTGTTGAAAACGTTAAGCTGACTTGTCACTCCCCTGCTTAAAACCCTTCAGTGGCTGCCCACCTCTTTTTAAAAAAAAAAAAAAAAATTTTTTTAATGTTTATTTATTTTTGACAGAGAGAGACAGAGCATGAGCGGGGGAGGGGCAGAGAGCGAGGGAGACACAGAATCCAAAGCAGGCTCCAGACTCTGAGCTGTCAGCACAGAGCCCGACACGGGGCTAGAACTCACAGACCGCGAGATCATGACCTGAGCCTAAGTCGGACGCCCAACTGACTGAGCCACCCAGGCACCCCATTGTGGCTCTTTGATAGTGAAATCTAAGGCCAGCGTGACCCAGCCTTGCCTGCTTCTTAGGTCTCATGTCCCCACATCCCCGCCCTCCTACTCTCTGCTCCAGCTGCTGTTGGCTTCCCTACACACCCCTTATACTGGCTCTCCAGTGTCCTTCCCCACCCACTTCCACTGGACGGTGCTCAAGAGGTGCCTTCCTCAGGGAAATGTCCCTAACTTCTCTCCAGACTGGGTTTGGGCCTCTCCCTCGTGGTTCAGATCACTGAGCAGAAGAGGCAAAGCTGGGATTCAAGTCCAAGCAGCCTGATGCCTGTACTCAGAAGGCTGACTTTGGATAAAAGGTGTGATGCAAATCCCCCAACCATCCTCTTTAACTTTTTAATTTTATTCTTTAACTTTTTATTATGACCATTTTCAAACACACAAAGCAGTGTACTAATTAGTAGCCAACACCCCTTCACCCAACACTCAGCTTTACCTCCCCCTTCCTGAGACTCCTTCCCTCTGATATCTCCAAGATACCCCCTCACCCACTTCTCCCAGCCCTCCAGCCACTCCTCACACTCTCTGCAATTCCCTTTTGCTCCACCTTTCTGAAGCCTGGTACTGCATTCTTACATGCTCTCCTTCCTCTTGCAAGAACTCAGCACATGGTACAGACCTCATCGATGACCCTTCTCCCACTAGCAGAAAGGTAAACAATTGGAAAATGGCTAAGGGTACTGGTTATGAAGTCACAGACTTGCACTGAATCCCAGCTCTGCCACCTGCTAGCCGAGTCATGCAGTCTTTCCAGGAATCATTTGCCTTTTCTGTAAAGTGAGAATCAAATGAGATAATTCACATACAAGTTTGTTGGGAGGGTTTAATGAGCTTTTGTATAGAAATCATGCAACAAATGCTAGCTGTCTCTCTGGTTTACTGAGAACGTCATGGAAGCAGGGATGAGTTCTAATTTTCTTCATATTCCTAGGGCCTACAACAGTGCCTGGCACGAAGCAGGCATTCAATAAACACTTACAAATTAATTAAGAAAGCATGGCAGAACCTGGGGGTGAGGTGTGTGATTGAGGGAGGGGGGTCTTACCAAAAACAGAACTATGTTTAAAAGCATTGTATCATAAGATGGTTTGGGACTGCTGGAGCGGTTAAATTGCCCACTATTGAACAAGGGTATAGCATGGAGTTGAGATACAAGGGTGAAGCTACGCAGGGCTGTGATGGATGATCAGTTGAGTGATACTCTGAACTGGAAGGTAGGGAAGGGATCGGGCAGACTGTCTTGAGCTGGCTCCCCTGTACTGTTGAGATGGGCTGGATTATTGGTTCCCTGTCTGACCCTCTTTGCCGGCAGTGTGCCCCAGGCTACAATGGACAGAACTGCTCAAAGGAATCCAACGCTTGTCAATCCCAGCCCTGTCACAACCATGGGACCTGCACCCCCAAACCTGGAGGCTTCTACTGCACCTGCCCTCCAGGTTTTGTGGGGCTGCGCTGTGAAGGGGACGTAGATGAGTGTCTGGACCAGCCCTGCCACCCCCCAGGCACTGCAGCCTGCCACTCTCTGGCCAATGCCTTCTACTGCCAATGTCTGCCTGGATACACGGGTGAGGCCTGGGAGGGTGTGTGTAGGCATCTCTGTGGCACAGCTGAGTTGACAACCCCCACCCACAAGGCAGCCTAGTCATCATGTCCATCCCCCTGTCTCCCCACCCCAGGGAATATGCCCCAGGATCCCTTCCTGTGCAGGTAGTACTGGGTCAATTCCCAGTAATGAGCTAGGAAGGGGGAAATGACTGAAGTAGCTTATGACATCTAACCCCACCCACCACAGGCCAGTGGTGTGAAGTGGAGACAGACCCTTGCCAGAGCCAGCCCTGCTCCAACGGAGGGTCTTGTGAGACAACAGCAGGACCACCCCTGGGTTTCACCTGCCACTGCCTCCAGGTAAGTAACCACAAAGCAGTCTTCTCTGTTTCCCTCAACACTGGTGCCAGGTGAGAATGCCTGAGTGGGATCCTAGAGGGGAGTCTAGGGAGCACTGGAGTGGGAATTATTGATGAGAACCAGCCCATGTTAATGGCGATGAGTGGCTCTCAGAAGCACTTCAGGGGGACAGGCAGGATCAGGTGTTAGCATGAATGGATTTTCAGAAATCATTGGCACTGCCTAAGGTAAGGCCCCAGAGTCAAGCTGGGCGACCTTGGGTAAGTTCTTTTACGTGTGTGTGTGTGTGTGTGTGTGTGTGTGCGCACGCGCACGCATGGACCTCAGATGCATGAAATCAGGTTAATCATAAGCCTTTGTTCATGATACACTATCATCATTGGTTTGTGCATGGCCTTCTTTTTATTATTCTTACAACATAATACCCAGGAACCTAACCTAAGAATTACAACAGTAACGATGACTCACATGTACTTATGTCTTCCTCTATCCTCTTCTGCTTCCAGAGAAAGAGAGTTTATCACCCTATGTCCAAGGATTAAGATAATATTCATTTACTACCACTCTATTAAGTGTTTAGTCTTCTAGGTTGTTGCACACAGCTGTGGTTCGTCCGTTTTCACTGTGTAATATGTCATTATGTGAAAAAACCATGGGCCAGGTTTCAACATCTATAAAATGACTTGATATAAACTTGATGTTCTCTGAGGCCCCTCCAGATATGAGATTCTAGGGCCATCTGTGTTATCTTAACCCGAGAGTTTGCTTGGGGGGGAGTGGGAAGAATAATACAAGGGCCTTCCCAAACATCTTTCTCCTCTCCACAGGGTTTTGAGGGCCCCACCTGCAACCACAGAGCCCCCTCCTGTGGCCACCACCACTGCCACCACGGTGGCCTGTGTCTGCCCTCCCCCAAGCCTGGCTTCCCACCCCGCTGTGCCTGCCTCAATGGCTACGGGGGCCCTGACTGCCTGACCCCACCTGCTCCTCATGGCTGTGGCCCTCCTTCTCCATGCCTACACAATGGCAGTTGCTCAGAGATCCCTGGGCTGGGGTCCCCAGCCTTCCGATGCTCCTGCCCTCCCAGCTCTCCAGGGCCCCGGTGTCAGAGGCCTGGAGCAAAGGGATGTGAGGGCAGAGGTGGAGATGGGGCCTGTGATGCTGGCTGCAGCGGCCCTGGAGGAAATTGGGATGGGGGAGACTGCTCCCTAGGGGTCCCGGACCCCTGGAAGGGCTGTCCTTCCCACTCCCGGTGTTGGCTTCTCTTCCGGGATGGGCAGTGCCACCCACAGTGTGACTCTGCAGAATGTCTGTTTGATGGCTACGACTGTGAGACTCCTCCAGCCTGCACGTGAGCCTAAAACCCTGACTTCAGGTTGGGGGTGGGAGGCCTCTAAGTTACAGTGTGACCACAGCCTCAGGCTCCAGGCAGTTTCCACCCTTGATAACCATTGCCAAGTAGGGGTGGAAGACACTAGGCTCCAGCCCAGGGGAAAAGGGCAGCATCAATATTTAACATGGGGACCAGGAAGGAGGGCACTGCCTCTGTCTGGGCTCCTAAGAGTTGTGAGAGCTCTGGCCTCAAGCCTCTCTAAGACCTGTTGCCATGGAGTATCTCCGCTAACAACCAGCACCCCTGAGGGAAAAGGTCTTTGGACTCTCCTTCAGGGAGACAGGAGAGCTTGGGAGGGTAGGGAGAAGGGACAGTCTTAGGAAACAAGGGTGTCATAGACATTAGAGTGTCTCAACTACCTACCACCCAGGGCCTGACTAAGCCCATTGCTCTGGAGCTGTACCCACTTAGCAACCTGTGCCCTAGAGGCAGTGGAATATCAGACATCTCTCTGGAATGAAGAAGGGGGTCAAGTTTCTTTGGGGATCCTGAGTCCCTCTCTCCTCACCCCACAGTCCAGCCTATGACCAGTACTGCCGTGATCACTTCCACAACGAGCACTGCGAGAAAGGCTGCAACACTGCAGAATGTGGCTGGGATGGGGGTGACTGCAGGCCCAAAGATGGAGATTCAGAATGGGGGCCCTCCCTGGCCCTGCTGGTGGTGCTGAGCCCCCCAGCCCTGGACCAGCAGCTGCTTGCCCTGGCCCGGGTGCTATCCCTGACTCTGAGAGTGGGGCTCTGGGTAAGGAAGGACAGTGATGGCAAGGACATGGTGTACCCCTATCCTGGGGCCCAGGCCGAAGAGGAGCTGGTAGGAACCCTGGATCCCTCTCATCAGGAGAGAGCAGCCCCTCAAACACAGCCTGGGGGCAAGGAGACAGACTCTCTCAGTACTGGGTAAGAAGGCCGGGCAGGAGGATGGGGCAGACACTAGTGTTTTAATGGGTGGAGGGAAGGGAGCCAGCAAGCAGCACACAGGACTCTAAGGCGCCTCCCCCACAGGTTTGTGGTAGTGATGGGTGTGGATTTGTCCCGCTGTGGCCCTGACCACCCTGCATCCCGCTGTCCCTGGGACCCTGGGCTCCTGCTCCGCTTCCTTGCTGCAATGGCTGCAGTGGGGGCCCTGGAGCACCTACTGCCAGGACCACTGCTGGCTGCCCATCCTCGTGCTGGCACTGGTAGGTGACCCCCTGTCATTTCCGCTGACTTTGCTCCCAGACCCCCTTTCATGCCAGCAACGAGCAATGGAGGCCAAATGACACGGGACTGCAGGGACCCCAAATGTTCTGTGTGGAGACTTTACCCTCATGAACCTCTCATTCTCTAATTGGATCTCCTCATGACCCATTTGCTCTCCAGTCTTCTCCCTTATTTCCCGAAGTACTTTATCCTAGCCTTTACCATAGACCTCCCACAAACCTTGGGTTCTGGTCTATCCTGTCTACTAAGTCCAATCATCCCTCTGCCAAACAGCTCACAGTACATGAAAGAACTTCTATAGCACTTATGAGGTGCCAGACCTTGCTCTAAGCGCTTTATAACATTAACTCATTTAATCCTTCCAACAATGCCACAAGGCAGGTACAATTATTGTTCCCACTTAATGGGGAAACTGAAACAAAAAGAAGTTACTGCACTTGCCCGAAGGTCTCACAGTAGTACTCAGCCTCACCAGAAATGGTCTCTTTTTGTGACTGTGTCTCTCCCACCAGCACCACCAACCAACCAGCTTCCCTGGCCTGTGCTGTGCTCACCAGTGGCTGGGGTGCTCCTCCTGGCCCTTGGGGCTCTTCTCGTCCTTCAGCTCATCCGGCGGCGGCGCCGTGAGCATGGGGCCCTCTGGCTGCCCCCTGGGTTCATTCGAAGGCCTCGAACTCAGCCCACTCCCCGCAGACGCCGGCCTCCCCTGGGTGAAGATAGCATCGGCCTCAAGTAAGAGTGAGGATGAACCCAGGCTCTGGGAAAGACTCTTTCCTGTGGAGATTGATGATCAGAAGTTGATGACAGAGGAAGGGGAGGGGGGAAGGAAGGCTGCTGGAAATCCTGGGGACCCTGAAGGTCCCCTACCCACACACCCCCTTCCAGGGCACTGAAGCCAGAGGCAGAAGTTGATGAGGATGGAGTTGTGATGTGCTCAGGCACCAAAGAAGGCGAAGAGGTGGGCCAGGTGAAACCACTGGGACAGAAATGGTCCTGAGGTGATGGTGGAGTTAAAGGGACAAGTCAACTTTCCTTCACTGATCCTTGTTCTGATCCCCAAGGCTGAGGAAATGGCCTCACCCTCCAAGTGCCAGCTCTGTCCTCTGAGGGGTGACTGTCAGGAGCTCCCCCAGGCAGCCATGCTGACTCCTCCCCAGGAATCTGAGATGGATGTCCCGGACGTGGATACCCGTGGGCCTGGTATGTAAGACAACCCAGATCAAGAAAAGGAAAACTCCCTTTGACTCTTCTAGAATCAGAAAGCCTTTTGATATTCGAGCTGAAAAAACTAACCTTAGAGTTAGTGCCTTAGAATTGTGGTTCTCAAAGTGTGGTCCCCAGACAGAAGAATCAGTTTCACCAGGGAAATTGTTAGAAATACAAATTCTCAGGCTCCACTCCAGAGCTATTGACTCAGAAATTCAAGATATTGGGAAATCTGTGTTTTAACCAGCCCTCCAGGTAAGTTTGATCCAGACTCAAGTTTGAGAACCACTGCCCTAGAATGTTAAAGAATTATGCCTACTGGCTCCTTTTACAGATGAGGAAACTGAAGCACAGAGAAAAGTAGAAAAGTCATTTGACTAAAGCCACATAAAATCAAGAGCCAGAGCTGGGCTTCCTGACACTTGAGGCTATGATTCTCCATTAACCTCCAAGTTCTCCTCCTACCCGTTACGTCCTTTTGATTGACTTGTCTCCCATCCCTCATGTCTCTCACCCACAGATGGGGTGACAGCCCTGATGTCAGCAGTTTGCTGTGGGGGAGTGGAGTCCAGGACCTTCCAGGGGTCATGGTTGGGAAGCCCTGAACCCTGGGAACCTCTGTTGGGTGGAGGGGCCTGTCCCCAGGCTCACACTGTGGGTACTGGGGAGACACCCCTGCACCTGGCTGCCCGATTCTCCCGGCCAACCGCTGCCCGCCGTCTCCTTGAGGCTGGAGCCAACCCCAACCAGCCAGACCGAGCAGGGCGCACCCCTCTTCACACCGCTGTGGCTGCTGACGCTCGGGAGGTTTGCCAGGTCAGTGCACACTGGGATCGCTAAAGGGAACAGGGGGCAAACTCATAAGTAAACCTGGGCAAAAGCATCCCCTAGGGTTTGGCAGAGAGGAAGGTGATATGAGATTGGGGATCTGAAAGGAAAAACAACAGATAACTGAATATGGGTTTGGGGGTGGTTTAGAGTGTGAGGGACCTGAGCTAGCAGTCCAGAACATACCAGGGATCACTGCCCCTCTTTGGCCCCCCAGCTCCTGCTCCGCAGCAGACAGACTGCAGTGGATGCACGGACAGAGGACGGGACCACAGCCCTGATGCTGGCCGCTAGGCTGGCGGTGGAGGACCTGGTTGAAGAACTGATTGCAGCCCAAGCAGATGTGGGGGCCAGAGATAAATGGGGTATGAATCCGGAGAGGTTGGAGTTGTGCTATGGAGAAGTTGCACAGATGGGGTGTGAGTAAGAGGCAAAAAAAAAAAAGGAAGCAGCTGAAGGACCAACTGGAGGCTGGGAGATTCCATCCCACCTAGCTGTCAGGGTGGTAAACCTGCGGTGTGGTGTCAGTATAAAACGTCGTCTTCCCCTTTCATCCTGAACAACATACACACACTACCCTAATCCACTGGAAAATAGGCTGGGGAAGAAGTGTCTGTGAGAAGGGGGAAGGGTCTCGTGGGGGGAGGTCTCCCGGTCCCACCGTGCCCAGAACAATGCCCCATTGTCCCTCCCGCGTGCCGGTGACGTTACTAGAAGCAAGGCTTCCGGCCAACCGGCGGTCACCCAGGCAACGCTTCCGCCTTTGAAGTAACCCAGCCAGCCCGAGTAAGTCCTTCCCTCTAAACCAGAATCCGTGGGAAACAGGAACCCAGGCGTCTGGTCCCCAGCCTCTGGGTAACAACCTCCCATGTCGTCCCCTAGGAAAAACCGCGCTGCACTGGGCCGCCGCCGTGAACAACGCCCGGGCCGCCCGCTCCCTTCTCCAGGCCGGAGCCGATAAAGATGCCCAGGACGGCAGGGTTAGACCGAGAGTGGGCTCCCTACAAAAAAAAAGAAAAAGAAAAGAAAAGAAAGAAAAAGGAAGAGACAGGAAAGAAAGAAAGAAAGAGAGAGAGAGAGAGAGAAAGAAAGAAAGAAAGAAAGAAATTAAGAAAGAAAGAAAGAAAGAAAGAAAGAAAGAAAGAAAGAAAGAAAGAAAGAAAGAAAGAAAGAAAGAAAGAAATTAAGAAAGAAAGAGAAAGAAAAGAAAACGAGCGTGGGAGAGGCAGAAAGAGCGGGAATGCCACGCAACCTGAATGGGGAGGGGCCAGTCGTCAAGAGAGTGGAGTCCGGAAGGGCCAGCCCTGTGGGCGTGGCCCTCCCTGATCTCGCCCTCTGGCTGTTTCTTCCGGTACAGGAGCAGACGCCGCTGTTCCTGGCGGCCCGAGAAGGGGCAGTGGAAGTAGCTCAACTGCTGCTGGGACTAGGAGCGGCCCGAGGACTGCGGGACCACGCCGGGCTAGCGCCCGGAGACATCGCTCGCCAGCGTAACCACTGGGATCTGCTGACGCTACTGGAGGGGGCGGGGTCACTGGAAGCGCGTCACAAAGCCACGCCCGGCCGCGGGGCGGAAGCCTTCCCGCGCTCGCGTACCGCGTCGGGAAGCTTGCCCCCGCGTCGGGGCGGGGCTCTGCCGCGCAACCGGACGCTGTCAGCTGGGGCTGGTCCGCGTGGGGGCGGAGCATGTCTGCAAACCCAGACTTTGTCATTAGAATGGGCCGCGCGTGGGGGTGGAGCCTATTCGCATTGCCAGAGCCCATCGAAAGGAGCAGGAGGCGGCCTGTCCCCTGGAGGCCGTAGGTTTTCTCCAGGCATGCGCGGGCCTCGGCCCAACCCTGCTGTTGTGCCAGGAAGATCCGGGGGCGGGGGTGGGGCCTCAGCCGACGATTGGCCCTGCGATTGGGTGACCCTGAGAGCCTGCGGCTCCAACACTCCAATCCCGCCTCCTTGCCTTACGCCGTCCCCGGAGCGGGGATCCCCTCAAGTCGCCTGGGATCCTCCAACCCACCAAGTAACAACTTTAAACGCGGGAGGCGAGGGTCAAAAATAGGACGCTACATGACAGGGATTCTAAAAATGAGCACCCATTATAGGACAGCCTGGAAACACTCCAGATTTTAAGATCCTGGATCCCCAAAAGTGAGGAGTCAAGAGTATTGTGTCCCTCCCAAAGTGACTATGCCCACTCCTCCTCGTCTTACACGTGGAGAAGCTGCAGCCCTGAATGAAGAGGGCCCAGCCCTTCTCCCAGAAAATAAGGGTGAGGAGCTACAGAAGGGTGGAGTGGAACCAATTACTACAAACGTAAAGGATGTAAGTTCTTTCCTGTATACGGTATCCGAAGGAAACCTCTGTCATCCACAAATAGCTGACAAATATTTACAGAGTACCTACTATGTGCCAGGCACTGTGTAGGTGCTGAAGTGTGTGAGCCAAGGGCCACTCCAGCTGATGACTCCTTGCACTTTACCCACTTCCCTCCTCAACAAACCATCCCAGGGATGAAGCGTCATTCTTCTCGCCACCACTATCTATTTAAGAACCTCAAATCTGTCATCCCATAATAAAGCTTATTTGAAGTGTTAACCTTTTTTTGGAAGAGTTGAGTGGAATGGGAAAAAAATTCCACTCATGGGAATGGCTGCAAAGAGTCTTCAGAATTTTGTGCTCTAAGAACAAAGGCATCCCTTTAGGGGCCACCTGGGTGGTTCAGTTGGTTAAGCGTCTGACTCGATCACAGGGTCATGAGTTCAGAGCCCTGCGCTGGGTGTGAAGCCTACGTAGGAAAAAAAAAAAAAAAAAAAAAAGGAAAAGTCATCTCTTTGGATGGAGGCTTTGAGTACAGTTCAAGAGCGAGAATAAGATTTGCGGGATACTGTTGTTATTTTAGAGTATCACCTGAAAGTAAGAGTCTCTAGTAGCCCAGGGAGAAACCACACATAACTATGTATACCCTTTATCCTCTTCAAAGGGCATTTAGTTATGAACACTTAGGAGATTCCTAAGGCCTCAAGTTAAGGCAGATGGAGAGAGCATCTCAAACATACACCTTTCAGAAACACGGTTACACCTCTTTAATGGTGATGGGCCTGAGACATGGAGGCATGAGGCATTTTGAAAGCTAATAGTAACTACCATTTATTGAGCATTCACTATATGCCAAATTATCGCACTTAATCCTCACATCAATTCTATAAGGTAGGCGCTATTAAAGCTCCATTTTACTCTTTGAGAAACTGAGGCACAGAGATTTTATTTGCCCAAGATTGCAAGGCATTAAGTGGTAGAACTAGATCTCTTGATCACTAGAGTTGACTTCATGCTCCAAGTCACTCAGCTGTAAACTTCATAATATGGCAGGTTGCCATTTAGAGGTCCCAAATATCTCTATCCTGTTCCCATCCTGGTGCCAGCTCGCCTGACCAGTATTGAGACCAAGCCAGGGAGAAGGTCATCTCCCTTTTCCATTTCTATACTCTTCATTCATAACCAGAGGAAAGTTTCCCCTGCCCCTTGTCTCATATTTGGTACATATCTTGTCCCCTGAATAGACTATAAGCACCTAGAGGGCAGGGATAACTATCCAACACATATTTATTGAATACTTACTGTGTGTTGGAGCCACTGCTAGGGGTATATGTACATGTTTGAGGGCCCAACATCCCTGGGTCTGAGTACTTTGCTTCCCACTGGAACCATGCCCCTCCCAGTCCCCATAAGTCTGTGGGAAGCTGGGACACAGAAGAGGGACAAAGCCTACATCAGGGTCCTCTTAGGAAGGGGACCTGGGGGAGTGGGCGGGGGGGGGGGGGTTCTGAGGAGTAAAACCACTTCCTGTGTAGCTAGTTCCTGTGTTGACAGAAAGAGCTGAAGGGGAGGAGGGGAGTGGAAAGAACAGAGCCTAGGGTTGAGGGACTACTGAAACTCTGGAGATGTGAAGGCCAAAAGTCATTCTCTATGATAAACCCCCTCCACTACTGCAGCTGGAGACGCTTTTCCCAGTCTCTGTGCTCCCCTGGGGCGAGAGAGGTTGAGCAAGTAGTTTGGGTGGGAAAAGAGAACTGGAGGAAGTTGACAGGGATGGGCGGGGCCCGTGGGGGGGCTGACCAGGAACCCAGCTTCCTGCTCAGTACCCAGGCATCCAGCCCCTGGCTCACCCCCACCCCTTCCAGCCCCCACTCCCCTCAGGAACCTAGGGTTCCAGCCCTCCTCCCAAATCCCAGCTACCCCACCCCCATCAATTTCTCCCCTCCAGGGGATGGAGGCCGAGAGACCCCAGGAAGAAGAGAATGGTGACCAGGTGAGCTGCGCACTGGGCTGGGGAGGCTGACACTGGGAGAGAGGGAGGTAAGAGGATGTGGGGCAGGGACGCAGTGAAAGGGGACTCCGGGGACTTGGAAGGGCTTGGGCAAACTGAGGCAGGAACAGAGACACAGAAAGAGGAAATGGGCTGTCAGCCTAGCCCCCTGCCCACCACACCCCCACTTGATTGGACCGGATGTCTCCCAGCATCAGGGCCCCCATCAGGATGAGCATGGCTGGCCCCCTGTGAACACCACCACTCGGCCTTGGCGATCTGCTCCTCCGTCCCCTCCTCCTCCAGGGACCCGCCACACAGGTACCCTCACTCGCCCAGGGAGCTCCCTCACCTTGGTGCCCACATCCTTCCTGATCCCATTACCAAGGCCCTCTCCCCACCTCCTCCTGATTCCCCATTGCACCCCCTCAGCTCTCACTCCAAGTCATCTCGCACCACCACCCCTCCTGTCTGCCAACTTCTCTGGGTCTCTGAGCCCTACCCCTCCTCTCCCCAGCCCTGGGGCCCCGCTCGGCCTCCCTGCTCTCCCTGCAGACTGAGCTCCTTCTGGATTTGGTGGCTGAGGCCCAGTCCCGCCGCCTAGAGGAGCAAAGAGCCACCTTCCACATCCCCCAGAACCCCCCAAGCATAGCCCCAGCCCCACTTCGGCCTCTTGAGGACAGAGAACAGCTCTACAGCACTATCCTCAGTCACCAGGTGAGACACCTCCCCAGAAGGCAAGACCCAGGCTTTCTGGTCTCTTGGCCCTTGTTCTCTTTTGGGCCCTACCCCTCCTCCCCACCATCTACCCCCTGGCCAGGCCCCGGTCCCTCCATCCCCATCACAGGTATCCTACATACCCCTCTCGCCAGCCTTGGCTCCTTGCAAGGCCTGCCCCTCTTAAAATCTCACCAATACTCCCTTCCCTCCACTCCTCTAGTGCCAGCGGATGGAAGCCCAGCGGTCAGAGCCTCCCCTACCCCCAGGGGGACAGGAGCTCCTGGAGTTGCTACTGAGAGTTCAGGGTGGAGGTCGAATGGAGGAGCAAAGGTCCCGGCCCCCCACACATACCTGCTGAGACGTGAGCCCCTCCACCAGCCCCTCCACACTCCTGGGGCTCAAAGCTGGGCAGCATGCCCTCAACCCCTGCTTGGCAGGGGCACCAGAGACTGGAAGACCCAGGATAAATCTCAATATCCATCATCCTCATCCACCTTCCCGAGGAACAGAGGAGGTGAAAGTCCTGGGAATAGGGTAGGATGGTCATTTAACTCCCTCCCCCAGTACATGGGAGCTTGAAGCAATGAGAAGATCCCAGCCACTGAGGAACACCCCACCCCCTCCCCTGATCCCAAGGAGTGGCTGGAAGTCTTGGTCCTGAGCTGTGGGGATACCCCCAGTAGTCTAGCCACTAGGCAGCATCTGAGGGCTCAGGCCTCCATCTCCCAAGAGAAGGCAAATCTCCCAAAGTTAGGGCCTGAGAGACAGTTCCACCCTCCTTCCCAGTAAGAAGAAAGGGAGAGAGGGCATTACAAAAAGGTAAGACCATTCGCCCACCCCACCACCAGCACTCCCACCCCAGGACTGAGGGGCCTACAGGCTGTGAATGGACACTTAGCACTGCCCACCCTCCCTCCCCACTGCTGCTCCGAGTCCGATGTTTTGGTTGTATGAATAAATGTAATTCTCCTCTGGACTGACGAAGACTGGTGTTTGGGGCTGGGGGGGGGGGGCCGAGGGGGGGATAGGAAGGTGAGGCCAAGAGGCCGCCTCTTTCCCTACTTTGGCGAGAGGCCAGCTCCCCTCCCTGGCTGGTTAATTACTGGCTCATTAAGCAGCGGTTGGAGACCTCCCTAATTATACCCCCCCAGCCCCCCCTCTCCTGGTTTTAATTAAGTAGAACAGGGAGGGGAGTCATTAGGAGAAGAAATATGAACTGAGCTGTCTGTGAACCCAGGGATTCTAGGGGCCGGAGTCCACAACACCTAGATTCCCTAATTCAGAACCCAAGTTGCGGCCCCTGAGCCCCAATACGCCTCCCCACCCCCACCCCGCCCTTCCGAGGCCACCGAAGTCCAGCCCCCGGGCCTAAGCATATCCCACCCCCCCCCCCCAACAAGGTCTAGTCTCCTCCCCTCGTCCCCTCTTCCCTCTCCCCTCCTCCACTCGATGCTAGTTCCTCTGTTTCTATGTGTCTTTCTCCGCCCCCAGCTCCTCCCTGTTCCTCCTCTCTTCTCCCCTCCTCTTCCTCTCCCGCTCCCCTCCCCCCCCCGCCTCCCTCCCTCGCTCCCCCCTTCTCCCTCCTCCCTCTCTCTCTCTCTCTCACACACACCCCCGCTTGGGCCTCCTCTCTCTCTCCGGCTCCATTTTCTCCGCCGCCGGGGGCCGGGGTCTCCTGTGGGGGGCCCAGCCGGTACCCCAGGTCTCCCTTCAGGGCCGGGGTGAACCTCCGGGAGAGCCGGGAGGGGGGAGACGGGCGGGGGTTGGGGTGGAGGGAGCAGCGGCCCCACCGAGTTTGTGTGGGGGGGAAGTAACCAGGCGGGGGGAGGGGCGGAGCAGGGAGGGGGCCTCAGGGCCCCCCCCCCAACTATGGACGAGCGGCTGCTGGGGCCGCCCCCTCCAGGTGGGGGCCGGGGGGGCCTGGGATTGGTGGGTGGGGAGCCTGGGGGCCCTGGCGAGCCTCCCGGTGGCGGAGACCCCGGTGGGGGTAGCGGGGGGGTCCCGGGAGGCCGAGGGAAGCAAGACATCGGGGACATTCTGCAGCAGATAATGACCATCACCGACCAGAGCCTGGACGAGGCCCAGGCCAAGTGAGTGCCCCCACCCCGGGACCCCACACAGACCCAGCAGAAACCCCATTCACAAGCTCTGAATCTTCTGGGAGTCGCCCCCACCCCCTACTCCAGGATCGGCTCCAGGATCCTAAAGCTCTCTTCTCTCCTTACTCCTGGGAGCTCCAAGATAAGCCCTCCTTCACGAACCTCCCTTCACCCCCAGGCCCTGAAACCTTCAAAGAGGGGAACCCAGGGTGGCCTCACCCCCCCCCCCCAAACTCCCCACTGACCCCCATACTCCCTCGAACATGTTCCATCTCCAGAGCCCTGTTCTGGCTCTCAGACTAAGAAACTGCTATGCTGTCTTAACTCTCCTCCCAGCCCACCCCCATACTCTCCAGGCCTGGGGACCTCCACAGCCCTTCCCAAAGCTCCTACCGCTCCTCTCCACCATGGCCCAGCCTTCAAGGGTCCTCCCCCACCCTTGGCCCCTGTTCAGCGGGACACTAGGAGCATCAGAGCCTCCTGCCTTGTTCAGTCCCAGGACCCTCCACACACATCTATATTCAACTCCAACCCCTCTCTGGCACCTCAAACTCTGACTCTTCTTGCAGTCTGCATCTCTTTTCCTCTGCAGTCTACCTAGTCACCCTCATGTCAGCAGTCACCCCCAAACTCTCCTTCTCTACCCCTGTAGACCCATTTCCACAGCCCCCGTGCATGCCCACAGTGCCTTTATCTTGCTGCCTGCATCTTCCCTCCATCTTCCTTAAGCCAAGCAGCTTCCCCACATTTCCACACTCAGGGAGCTGATCTCTTCCCAAGAACCCCCCAACTCCATTCTGCCCCCACCCCCACTTTGTACCTCCCTGCTGGTTCGGAGGCTCCCCTCTCACCCTCATGGTCTCCCTCACTCGATCCCTCCTCTGTTTCTATAGCTCCTCAACTCTTCTCTCCCCTTCCTCCCAAGGAAACACGCCCTCAACTGCCACCGCATGAAGCCTGCTCTCTTTAGTGTCCTGTGTGAAATCAAGGAGAAAACCGGTATGTGGGACCCCCTCTGATTTCTCCCTTCTGGGGACAGAATCCTGTTCTTTATAGGACTCAGGCTCAGGGTTTGATACCCTGGGGCCCTGAGAACAGTAGGGGTTAGAGAAGTTGCTAAGGGGAACTAGGGAGGGAACCAAAACCTGAAAACTTGGGTCTCCAGGAAGACACTAGGAGGGCTGAGAGCTGGCTGTGGGTTCCCTGGGTCCCTAAGTTCATTGGCCTGTATGCTAGGCCTTAGCATTCGAAGCTCCCAAGAGGAGGAGCCGGTGGACCCACAGCTGATGCGCCTGGACAACATGCTTCTGGCAGAGGGTGTGGCTGGGCCTGAGAAAGGAGGGGGCTCAGCGGCAGCAGCTGCGGCCGCAGCAGCCTCCGGGGGCGGCGTGTCCCCTGACAACTCCATCGAACACTCGGACTATCGCAGCAAACTTGCTCAGATCCGCCACATCTACCACTCAGAGCTGGAGAAATATGAGCAGGTGAGGAGACAAGGCTGGAGTGGATGAAAGGAGAGGCTCCTGAGGGGAATCCCAGGGCCAAAGGGCCCCTCCTCACAACCCACTGGCTCCCACTATAGGCATGTAACGAGTTCACAACCCACGTCATGAACCTGCTGAGGGAACAGAGCCGCACACGGCCTGTGGCACCCAAGGAGATGGAGCGCATGGTGAGCATCATCCATCGGAAGTTCAGCGCCATCCAGATGCAGCTCAAGCAGAGCACCTGTGAGGCTGTCATGATCCTGCGTTCCCGCTTCTTGGATGCCAGGTGGGGCTCAGAGGCCCAGGCCAGCCCCCAACCCTGGGCTCCTTCCCATTCTTCTCCAAGCCCCTGGGCCACCGTGCAACACAACATGGTACCCTATAGCAGTGGCATTCTCCAGAGTTAGGCAAGATGGAGGCCCTGCCCGAACAGCCGGCCTCCTCACCACCTTTCTCCCTCTTCTGTAGACGAAAACGCCGCAACTTCAGCAAACAGGCCACTGAGGTCCTCAATGAGTATTTCTACTCGCATCTGAGTAACCCATATCCTAGTGAAGAGGCTAAGGAGGAGCTTGCCAAGAAGTGCGGAATCACTGTCTCTCAGGTATTGGGGAGGCTTGGGGAGGAGTTTTCAGGTCAAAAGCTCTCTGATTCTACTGACTGAGGGACTTAACATAAAGTTCTCTACCTGACCCTTCTTTCTGCTCAACACCCCACAGGTCTCCAACTGGTTTGGCAACAAGCGGATTCGGTATAAGAAAAATATTGGAAAGTTCCAAGAGGAAGCAAACATCTATGCTGTCAAGACCGCCGTGTCAGTCACCCAGGGGGGCCACAGCCGCACCAGCTCCCCGACACCCCCTTCGTCTGCAGGTGGACCCCACTGCCATCCTGGCTGGCTGTCTTGCACGCTTCCTGCTTTTGTTCCCACTTCCTATCTAGGCAGGATCACAGCTGAGAGGGGGCCTTTGGGGGTGAGAAGGACCTAGCTGAGATGGGATGGAGATGTCAGGGGACAGAGGCCACTCCAGCGAAGTTACTTCTATCTTCCAGCAAGTGGCCAGGGACGGAGGGGGGAGGCTCAGAAACTGCCTGCTCCTTCTGAGTGTTGCAGTGTTGTCTTATGGATAATTTGCATATAGCGGTGCACCCCCAGAACCAGTTCATAGGGCTTTTTGGAAACCAGAGCTGTGGTGAGAATCCCATCTGCCGTCAAAGGCTGTGTTATACTCTTCTCTAATCCCTTCTCTACTCTCCCCCCACCAAGGCTCTGGCGGCTCTTTCAATCTCTCAGGATCCGGAGACATGTTTCTGGGGATGCCCGGGCTCAACGGAGATTCCTACTCTGCTTCCCAGGTCAGGTGGCCCATCTCCCCTTGAGTAGGGCTTTCCCAAACTCGGTTTCCCTCTCTTCAAGGTATAAGACTCGTCACTGTGTCATATCCTTCTTTGCTGCCTGCAGGTGGAATCACTCCGACACTCAATGGGGCCAGGGGGCTACGGGGATAACCTTGGGGGAGGCCAGATGTACAGCCCTCGGGAAATGAGGGTGAGTGGATACGTGAAGCTCTCTTTGTCCAACTCTCACCAGGACAAGAGGGCCTTTTCGCTGGCAGTGTTGTCCCCACACTAGACTTCCCAGAGCCCTGCCCCAACCGTCTCTCTCTTTTTTCAGGCAAACGGTGGCTGGCAGGAGGCTGTAACCCCATCCTCAGTGACGTCCCCGACAGAGGGACCAGGGAGCGTTCACTCTGACACTTCCAACTGATCTTGCCCCTCAGGGCCACAGGGGTGGGGGCTCACAAGGCGACTCTTGAAGAGGACACAGGCATCCAGAGGACAAACCCCAGACACAGGAGAAGCACAAGACAGAGAAGGGCAAATGGGGTCATCCCTTCCCCAACCAGACTCTCTCAGTGCTGGGGGTGCTGACTACGTGGCAGGGAGAATGGGCTCCCCCTAAGGGGAGAGTGGGGTCTGTCTCCCTCTTTTTAACTTTTTTTTCAGCCTTTCTCTTCCTTTCTGTCACAAAACCCAGAATCCTATTGTTCAGATCCCTTTCCCTCTGCTGTCTTTCCATCCCCCTCCACCCCGTACTATATTCCATTTCTCTCTTTTCTCTGGGCTCCCCCACCCCACTTATCTGCTCTGGGATCTGTGGAGAAGCCAGCCCTGCCCAACCAGAGATGCCAAAACTGGGGACACACCTTCTGGACAGAGGACATGGGCCATGAACCCTGTGCCTCCCCACCCCCTGCCCCTCCAGATGGCTTTATTACCTCATACGCAGCTCATCTTAAACCAATAGAATCGCTCGGTGGACTAGAGTGTCTGACTCAGATATCTACCTCGGAGGGAGTTTCTGCTACTTTAGGGAATTGTTGACTGGGCTTTGGGGTTGAATTTTTGTTGTTGTTTTGTTTTGTTAAGGAAAGAAACAAAACCCTGGGATCCATCTGTATTTTGAAAAATTTTTGTTGCTGTTATTGGTTCTTAATTTTTAGCTTGGGGAAGTAGATGTTTTTATAAATATATTGACTTTTTTTTTTTTTTTTTTTTTTTTAATTTCTTGCTTTCCCATGTTAGGGGTGATAGCCAAAGGGGTCATGATAAGAGAAAGGGGAACAAATAGAACTTGTAAAGAGGCCCAGCTGGCTCCAGTCCTGTCCACCAGAAAGTACATTTAGCAGGGCACCAAGCCTGCACCCCTAAAATCACTTAGTTGGATGTTCTTTGCTTATGCAGGCAGCTCTTTGCTGCATTTGCTGTGGAGATAGTCAGGGGCTTGCTCTGCTGACCTGTCCCCACCCCCCACTTCCCTCAATCCTTGGGCAGGGCTGGACTCAGTAACTTTGAGGAAATGCCACCTTTCCCTGTGAGTGACACGTCTTTAAATCTTTTTTTTTTTTTTTTTTTTAACTACTATTTGCAGATTGGAGGGGGAAGAATGGGGAGGGGCTTATTGCCAAATATGTTAATGTGGGTTGGGTGCTTGTGTTATGTTATCTCCCTCCATTTCCCCAGAAATGCAGCATCTTTTATTCTCAGTCCAAAATCAGGAGGGTGGGGAGAGAGAGGAGGGAGGTTGCAAAAAGCCAGGTATGTGGGAAAGTAAAATCACCAATGTCCCATCCTTGGCCAGAACTCTTACCATCTGAACCCCTCAAACATCCTCAGGATTTTACGAGACTGTCCTAGTGGGGAACCTCTTCTGTCAAAGATCCAGGCAGGACTGAAGGGGAGCAGGTTAGATGGGTAATGGGTGGTGGGTGGGAGGCACGGGCTGGGGGCAGTTCTCTCCTCACTTGTAAACTTGTAGTTTCACAGGAAAAAAGAAAACACATACACACATACACACACACACACACACACACACAGTTTTAAATAAAGAATTTTCTTTTTTCCCTGGGTTTAGTTGAGAATTATTTTCAAAAACATGAAAAACCCCAGAAAAAAAAATCTTTTTCTCATAAAGCCCCAAACAGGTGTTTTTCCCAAGTTCCCCCAGCCTTGCCCTCACCACCCAGGCCCCAGGGTTCACCCTCACCCCCTCCTCAAGGGAAAAAGCCTGGCCTGAACCCTGTTGCCTAGCAACCTTGCCTAAGCCATTTGGGGCTCCCATTGTCTTACCAGGCAAGCCCTCAGTGGTCTCCAGTTGTCTACCAGGCAAGCCCTCCGTGGACTGACGGGATGGGTTGGGGGTCCTGAGTGAGAAGAGACCCTAGGAGGTACACTCCCCACCCCCATGGATATGGCTGGGCCCAGAGACTGGCAGTGCCTAAGGGTGGGGTGATAACTTTCTCCTAGTACCTGAAGTACTCTTGTCCAAGAAGCATGAATTCCTAGCATTCCCTGTGACGGGACAGGACGGGAAGATGGGGGTAGGGGAGAAGGTGCAAGCCCCACCTAGGGCGGTGGCCACAGCAGTGAGGGGCAGACAGAGCAAGGAGCCTGGGAAGGAAGCAGGATGGCAGCAGGGGCAGCGGCTGGAGCCTGGGTGCTGGTCTTCAGTCTGTGGGGTGAGCCACTCCCCTCACACCAATCCTCCCTGCAGAAAGCACTCTGTCCTCCCCAAATCTGCCCAGAACTTTCCTGGAACCTGGGCACTGCTCTTCAAGCTCCCTCACCCACCTTGTCCTAGTTTTATTAGCCCCCATTTCCCTCCTACCCTTCCACCATTGTACTGTCTCCCAGGGGCAGTAGTAGGCGACCGAAACGTCACAGCCCGGATTGGGAAGCCACTGGTGCTGAACTGTAGGGGGGCCCCCAAGAAACCACCCCAGCAGTTGGAATGGAAACTGGTAAGCAGGGCTCCTGTCACAGCTTCCCCACTTCCAGAGAGACCAGTGATGATTTGTATCCCCACCTCCCTGCCTCAGGAGTCCTTTCCCAAAGGACCTGCCCTGCTCAGGCCCCTCTCCTCTGTCCCCAGAACACAGGCCGAACAGAAGCTTGGAAGGTCCTGTCTCCCCAGGGAGGCCCCTGGGATAGTGTAGCTCGAGTGCTCCCCAATGGCTCCCTCCTCCTGCCGGCAGTAGGGATCCAGGATGAGGGGACTTTCCAGTGCCGGGCAAAAAGCAGGAATGGAAAGGAGACGAGGTCAACCTACCAAGTCCGAGTCTACCGTAAGAGTTCAGGGCCTTCTCCATGGCCCACCTTTCATCTAAGGAAAAGTCTTCAACCCCAGCCCTTGACTCCTTGGCCCTGGTGTGTGAGAACCTGTGACTTCAGATGCCCCAGTTCCCGCACCTGGGGTATGAGAGTCTTCAGAGCTGCAGCCTCTGACTGAAATTTTCCCTCCTTCAGAGATTCCTGGGAAGCCAGAAATCGTGGATCCTGCCTCTGAACTCATGGCTGGTGTCCCCAATAAGGTAGTGGAAGAAAAGGGGAGAAGTAGAAAGCAGTCCTGAGAAGAGGAAGGGGGTGTAAGCCGTGTCCGTGTAGGTGTATGCGTCTGTGTGCGCATGTGTGTGTAGTCTCTTATTTTCAAAGATGATGGTTACTCTCTCCCCAGGTGGGGACATGTTTGTCCAAGGGGGGCTACCCTGCCGGAACTCTTAACTGGCACTTGGATGGGAAACCCCTCATACCTGATGGCAAAGGTAAGTCCCAAAGTTCCCCCTCCTGCTGCCTTCTTTCTGACCCCTCCCATATCCACCCTGGGAGGTCTTGCCTTGTCCTCCCTTCTCCTCCCCGCCATAGGAGTGTCCGTGCAGGAAGAGACCAGGAGACACCCTGAAACAGGGCTTTTCACACTCCAGTCAGAACTGATGGTGACCCCAGCCCGGGGAGGAGCTCCCCATCCCACTTTCTCCTGTAGCTTCAGTCCTGGCCTTCCCCGGCGCCGAGCCCTACACACGGCCCCCATCCAGCTCAGCGTCTGGGGTGAGTGGAGGTGGGGAGGGCCTGAAAGTTTGGCCCTCAAGGAGGGAAGAGTGAAGCCCATGGCCACAGGAACCACACATAGGTATAACTCTCAACCTCATGCCCCCACCCCCAGAGCCTGTGCCTCTGGAGGTCCAATTGGTGGTAGAGCCAGAAGGTGGAACAGTAGCTCCTGGTGGTACCGTGACCCTGACCTGTGAAACCCCTGCCCAGTCCTCCCTTCAAATCCACTGGATCAAGGACGTGAGTGACCTGGAGAGGGGGCTGGGAAGTAGACAGACACATCACTGGCAACTAGGAGGACAGGAGGCTCATAGAGAGGCAGGCAAGGACCTGGGGAAGACGACAGAATATCGGAAGATATGGAGACAAAGATAGGAGTATGGGACGTGTGGAAACGTATTACACATTGTAATAGTCTCCTATCCCCCTTCTCCCCACAGGGCGTGCCCCTGCCCCTTACCCCCAACCCTGTGTTGCTCCTCTCTGAGGTAAGACCTCAGGACCAGGGAACCTACAGCTGTGTAGCCACCCATCCCAGCCATGGGCCCCAGGAAAGCCGTGCTGTCAGTGTCCACATCATCGGTGAGGAGACCTCTCTCTCCAAATCCCAGGAACCCTGGGGCTGGGCTAAAGGATGGTGCAGACTCGAATTCCCTACTCCATCCTGGCACTGTCCCCTCCATGTACCCATACCCAGGCCTCCTCTGCCCCACCCAAGCCATACCAAGACAGCCTGTCCCCTCTCTCCTCTGAACTGAAGAAAGGGAAAGACTCCACTGGGGCTCCCACTAAATAGCCTACTTTCTCTCACATTGAGACCTTCCCTTCTAACTTGCTCTGACTTTGTCTTTCAGAAACAGAGGAGGGGCCAACTGCAGGTGAGGCTTTCCCAAAGGCCAAAGTGACTGGGGGATGGTCGGGGGGATGGTTGACAAGAAAGGAATGGTGAGTGGGAGGGGCCAGGCCCTTACTTCTCTGCATCTCTCTACAGGTTCTTTGGAAGGGCAGGGGCTGGGAACTGTAGCCCTAGCCCTGGGGATCCTGGGAGGCCTGGGGATAGCTGCCCTGCTCATTGGGGCCATCATATGGCAAAGACAGCGACGCCAAGGAGAGGAGAGGTAAGTGGAGAAAGCCAGAGACCTCAGACTTGAGACTTCCAGGCAGCAAGAAGGGAGGTAAGGGGGAGCAATGATGGAGTGCTGGGAACCATGTGCAGTATTCTCCCCCATATTCCTCCTCAGGAAGGCCCCAGAAAACCAGGAGGAGGAGGAGGAGGAGCGCGAAGAGCTGAATCAGTCAGAGGAGCCTGAGGCAGCTGAGGGCAGTGCAGCAGGGCCTTGAGGGATGCACAGCCAGACTCCATCCATCACCTCCATTTTCTTTCCCCCCCACCCCTGCTCTGTTCTGGCCCCACGCTAGTTCTTTCCTGTGTAACTGTACCCACCTCACCAAACGTGCTTCCACAACCAGAGCCTCCCAACAGTGAGAAGTAAACACCTTGCCCTATTTGCTCGTGTGTGTGTGTGTGTATGTGTATGTGTAAGATGCCCTCACCCCTGAACCCTTGAAAGCCTTGAAGGAGAGAGGCTCACCCTCATGCTTCCCCACACCACGCAGATATTTACTCAAGTTAGAGAGAAGCTGCTCCTGTTCTGGAAGGAAGGAGGTAAGGACAAAGGTGGGCAGAGCTTCCATCAATACATCTCACCTTGTTTATTCAATTTATAATAAAGGAGGTAGTGAGGGGAAGGAAGCACTTAAGTCAGAACCCATAATAGACACTGGGGAGAGAAAAATTAAGTTAAATCAACAAGGGGAAAGTAGGGGAGAGTCAGAGGGAGACTTGCCCATCTTTCAACACCAAATCAAGAAATGTGGGGGGAAGCAAAGGATCAGTAGAGAGAAGAAACAGAGAATCAGGATCAGTAGAGAGAAGAAACATTCTCTTCTGTCTGTCCTCCCGTCCCAGAGCTGGGAGTTATGATGCTACTCAGTGAGTTCAGAGCAGAAGGTTCTTCCATATTCTGTCACTCCTCCTCCCCGCACCCTCCTAGAAAGTGGCCAGGGTTGGCCTCAGCCAGTACAAATGGAGTGGTTGGGGAGGAGGGGCCAGGAGTCAGGAAGGGTCAGCAAGGACCCCCAATACTGATTCTCCTCTGGCCGGAGGTGGGTAGGAAGGAGACAAAACTCAAATACTGAGCAGCCAGAAAAAAAAGAAGATGGCGAGAAACAGGAACAGGGAGTCCTGCCAGCTGGAGGCCGAGTGACCCTGTCCCAGATCCACACCTGTAGGAGAGAGGAAAGCTGTGGAAGAAGCATCCACTCCTACGTTGGGAAGGGGACTGAGGGGGTTCAGAGGGCTCCCTGCTAGGAGCTGAGGGAAGGCTCTTACCTGTACCCCGACGCAATGGATCATGGGTGTTGAAGACGGTGGTGAAAAAGCCAAAGGGAAAAGCACCAACACCAAATGAGAAGTGAAAGCCCCCGGTATCACCAAATGACTGGAATCCCTAGGAAGGTGGAGAAAGTCAGAGGGGAACAGGGCAGGTCTTTGCAAGGAAAGAACACAATCAGACAAGACTCACCCCTCTGCTCTCCGGAGCTGGTCGCTGGCCCTGGGGGCGGGGTGGAGTTTTCAATCTGAGGAATAGGAGAGGGACTAGCAAGAAGAAGTGTTCTCTCCCCTTCTACACCCCACTGCCAGGGCAGAAGCCTTCCATCTTCCCTCAGCACCAGCCCCTCTCTCTCACCTGGGGTCCTGGGGCTTCTGGCTCCCTCGACCATAAAGAGGGACAACCTTTTCTCTGCTGATCCCAGCTTTACACACTGGGCATTCTTGCCGCTCTGGCCGTGTCTCCAGCCACTGGGGGAGAAAATGAAGTGGTTTCCAGTATACAGCAGGGTCTTTGAACTCCTCAGACCTCCCCATTTCCCTCTTCATCTCCTCTGAGTACGCACCTGATGAAGACAGGGCCAACTGGATGGGGGGGAAAAAAAGAAGGTCAAACCAGCTACAGAAAAGAGACAAGGACCCAACCTCATAGAGTCCCATCTCACCCCCTCTCCCAGGTACTACCTGCTTCTTTTCCCATTTTCTGCAACCTCTACCATGCCAATCTGGCCTTCCTTCTTCTCTGATCTTACAACATCTAAAGCTATATCCATCCTCAACATGCTCAACCTTTTCCTCTCCCCAAACACACAAGACACACACACACACACACACACACACACACACACACACATACCCATCTCCTCCCTTCTCTGCCTTTCGACTTAGTTTCCAGTTCTTTTCAACCACAGCTTTCCAGATCTCCTCTTTCAGTCCCAGCCCTGTCCTTGGCCTTATCACTCCCAAACCAGACCCCCTTTTACTAGCACCTTCTCCCACTACTCCTTTTCCTCTCTTCTAGGCTCAATAAAGTCCCTATTTCCACAAACCTTTAACTTCTCAGGGTTGCTCCTTCAGTGCCCTTGTCCTCAGGTTGTCATACCACTGCTTACCAATATCTCATCTGAATGGGATTCCACATCCCTAGGTCTCAACCTACTCAAGCAACGTGTGCCACCCCTAACCTTTGAGTCTAACCTGTACAGCTAAGACCCCTCACTTTCCGGGGTAAGATAGCTCGGGTCTCGCCTGTACAGATGTGCTGTCCCCGCCCTACCCCCGGTCCGGCCCCACTTCTTCTTAACACACCATACCTCTCAGCTCCTAGTTCCAATGACTCTCCGTTCTATGGGTCTCCTCTGTACAGACGTGACTCTCTTGCCCACACATACTCAAAGAGACATTAAGTCCCCTTCTCGGGCCTCACCTATGGGGACGTGACCTCTATTATCTGTATGATTGTATGCCACCCCGCCCCCAGCCTCCCTAGTATGGAGGTGAGCCCCACTTTTCTCCCACTCCCGGATTCTCACCAGTACAGGTGGCCACACACACTGACCACAGCTTCGCGAGCAGTCTCCAGACATATATTACATTCGAAGGTCGCGCCCGCCCCGCCCCGCTCGCGGTTTGGCCCTTCGGGGCCCCCGTCCTCCTCCTCCGCTGCCGCCATGGACTGTTCTGTTTCGCCTTTACGTACCCCTCAATCCCCTCAAAAACACACACACACACGCCCCAACAAGAAACCGCCTCCGGCCCACGATCTTTGGGCGGGCTTCAAAGTTTTCTAGGCACTATTGGCCTGAGTGCCCGCCAATCACACAGTTCAAAAGAAAGGATTGGTCCAAAGGTAGGGGTGGGGTTTGCGCAGTCCCGCCCTTGCACAATGATTATTGGCTGATACAGTCTCAGTCAGTATGCAATGCGACGGGATTGGTAACAACTCGATACGTCCGGTGGCCCGACCCGGGGGAGCTTTATTCGTCTGAGTAACTGCCAATCATAAGCAAAGGCCATAAGCAATTGGTTCGGGACTACACAGGCCTCGCCTACTACAAGTCCCCTTTCTTTCCTTCACTTCCCCTTTCAGAGAATGTCCGGATTCCTATTGGACTTTGGAGCTTAGGGCTCCAAAGCCCTTGATTGGCTGGAACTCGATGGAAAATGGTGGTTAAGGAAAGTGCGCATGAGCTGCAGACGGCGGGAAGAGGTGGGCCAATCCTGTGAAGGTTAAGCCTTCTCTGGTCCCACCCCTTCACCTCTAGCTTGTCGCCATGGTGACTGCTCTACGATTGGCGGGGTTTGAGGTTCAAAGACTTTGGCTCGGCCTCATCCGGGGCCTCCGGCTGTGGTCTCTCCAGGCTGATTGGGCCGTTTCTTTCACCTCTGATTGGCCGAGATCGGAAAAGACGGCGAAGAGCTCGGCAAGAGAGCAAGTACTAGGGTCTCAGGGTTCAAAATGGCTCCGGCCTCCTTCGGTGACGTAGAGAGCAGAGCTTGGCTTCGCCCCTCCCTTTTAATGAAGAAGGGAGCAGAACTGGGATCAGCTCGACGTTTGGATTGTGCGAACACATATTTGCGGAGCTGGTGTTAGCCCATCTCCCTCGGCTGGAGGACTCAGCCCGCTCCTCCTTAGGTGATTTGCAGAACAGAACTAAAGGCCCACACCTTTTTAATGTGACACAGTATGACAGAGTTAACCTCGACTCCGTTTTAAACCTTAAAAGCAGGTTTTAAATCCTCTTTGTGAGTGGGTACCGAGGGGGCAAGGCACGCCCCTTTTCGGGCGATCCGAGGCGGAATGAGGTTAGGCCCGCCCCTTCCGTCCTATAATGTGTCCCGCAGAACTGGGGTCTTCCTCCAGGGTTGGACCCCTGGCACTTGGGCAAGGTGCTTCAGAGCTTGGGCATATTGTACGAGTTTGGGTCTTTTCTACAGTCATTGACCCTCACTGTGGCCCAAGGAGCAAGAACTAGGTAACAGCCTTCCCACTCCCAGTGTTCTTTGCATCCTCTACCTCAGGGAGAGTAAATTCAAGCAGGGCGAAGGTGTGTCTGGCAGCGGGGACAGACACAGGCTGAGGGCAGTACAGCAACACCCAGATAAAAGGTCCCACGTGACTCAAGTGAGGCATGGTGAGAAGTTGGGAGTTCCCTAGAGGAGGGCGGGGGAGGTTAAAGTACCGGAGGCCTGTCAAGGTTCAGGAAAAAAGTTACAGAGAGGTGGAAACAAGGAGAGGAGTGATGGATGATCTTGGTAAAGGGATGTGGAAGTATGGGAAAGAGGAGATCGAGGGCTGGAGAGGGAACAGATACATGGCTACAAAATTAAGGAGGCATGCTCATCCCAGAGTAATCTAGCATTCTCATTTTTTTTTTAAAAAGCAACCCTAATGCCCAGTTTTCATTGGAAGAAAAGATGCACCCAGACTCTGTGTTGGGGAGGGAGGCTGTCTCACATCGCCTCAGTGACTAGGGAGACTGATAGGAAGGAACTAGAAAAGAAAAAGTACTGAGGTTAAATAAAGAGCATGGGAGGACAGGGGCAGGGAGAGGGCCTGAAAGTAAGTATCCCTTCTCTTTAAAGACCAGAGAGGCGTCTGGAAGAGGGAGCCGGGATGCTGGGAGCTAATGCGGGAAGGGGTGGGGAGAGCAAAGGTCAAAGAGAACCGGTAGAGAGCTGGAGGGCCAGGTGAGGTGAGATGGGGCCCTTGAGAGAAGACAGGTGAAGAACTCAGTGCTTGGCATTTAGTAGGTGCTTGAAACTACCTGGAAATGAATGGGGGACAGGAAAGAGGTTTTTGGAAAAGAGTTGGAGGGAATAAACAGCGGATAAGGGAGTTAAGGAGAAAGGAAGAAACCCAGTGAAATTTCCAGGAAGAGGAGACCTGATGAAGAAGGAATGGGCAAAGGAAGGAATACAGCACCAAGGGACACACAAGCCGTGTGTGCTGAAAGGGAATTGGAGGAAAAAAAGGATGCAGCTGGAGCCAGAGAAGGCCAGAGGCGGAGGCAGAGCCCAGCGGAGCGCTCGCGGGGCGGAGCTACCAAGAGCCCACTGGTCGATGCGGCGAAAAGATGCGTGGGTCCCTGGGAGTCGATTGGCAAAACAGGCCGCCCATCACCGCCCTCTACTTCCTGGCCAGCCCCGGAAACCGGCAGGCGTTGGGGAGGGGTAGGGGGGGGATAGCGGCAACAGCAGCCCCAGCCCTCAGAGAGACAGCAGGAAGGGAGGGAGGGAGGGAGCTGGGGGGACAACCCCCCCACCATTCCTACCGCAATGGGCCCAGCCTCCCACTCTCACCTCCCCTCCATCGGCCGGGGCTAGGACACCCCCAAATCCTGTCGCCCCCTTGGCACCGACACCCCGACCGAGGCAGAGACAGCCACCCGCCACCACCGCTGCCGCAGCCTGGCTGGGGAGGGGGCCAGCCCCCCGGGCCCCCCACCCCACTGAGGTGGGGGCGGGAATGGGATGGGAGGAGGCGGGAGGAGGGTGCCGAGAGGGACTTGGAGGAGGGGATGGGGGAGAGATTGGGTCTGGGAGGCGGACTGGGGAGAGGGTTGCTGGGGAAAGGAGAGGGGCCCTGAGAGGGAGGAAGGATGGAAAAGACACGGCGGAGACCCTGCGAATTTGGGATGGGGGTGTGGACAGGGCCCTGAAGAGGGAATTCCCGACACCTTCCCCAATTCCTTTTCCTGCCCTTTGGCCCCACATGACTCTTGGGGGGTTGTGGCCGGGAGAAGGCGGTTTATTGCCCTCCTTCCCCCAGCAGAATTTGCTTCCTAGGAATGCCCTCAGACACCTCTGTTTCCATCTAGGCACAGGACCTTTCTCAGTGGCCATCCACACTGGGCTAGATCCTTACTGACACACAGATGCTTTGTGGGGGGCCATGTTTTCTACACTGAATCTGTGTGCCTTTGACATGTTTAATGGCTTATGTGCGGCTAGCTTCTCCCTATGCTATCCATGGACTGTGGAGAGATGATGTGTTATTTTCCATCAGAATTGCCCATTCTCATATCTTATGTCCATATCTCATGTCCAGTCTTGACATTGTTCAAATGTGTGAGTTTTTATATATTGCATCTATTATGTGGTTTCATGTTTCTTGCACATTTTATGCTTTTGCGTGTTTACTTTTTGCGTGTAAAGGTTACACCTTCCTTGTTTTGGTTCGTATGTTATGTCCATGATCCTGTCGTATGCAAGTCTTCATGTGTGGTATCCTGTGGTTTAGTTCACTAGTGCACACTCATGATGTGATCAGATTGGCCTGTTTGCTGCATGTTTTCCCAGTCACGGTTTACACCGCACATACGCATGCTCCTTCGCATGATACGCTGATGTGACATGACCGCAGCATGTGTGCTTCTGGTTACACACTCTATTTATTTAATAATTTTATTGACAGTATATTTTGTGAGTCATATGCCCATTAACCCATATGGCACTTCACAGTGCTTATAAATCTTCTGACATTTCTGCTCCTGAGAGGGTCACTTAATGTCACGTACTAGAGAGAAAGGTAACTGGGCCTCCATGTCCCCAGAGAACCATTCCCATATGCCTTACCTTGCTGACCTTCCTGGTCTATGTCTTTTCACATACATTATCTCTCTCGTGGCTGTGTACAGTCTGTGTTCATGGAGCTCAATGCATGCCTCAGGTCAACCCTGCTGTGCACATTATCTGTCCCTCACTCTTTTTGCACTGTTGGCATGTATTTGATGACAGCAGCATCTTTCCCTGGTGGCATGTTAATCCCCATTCTGTATGTTTCTCTTTTGTGTGAGATGGGATGTACCATCTTGATTGTTGTTGCCTCCCTCAGTGTGACCATATAGTGTATGTGTATATTCACAGTAGGTTACCGTTAGGCTTTTTGTTGTGTTCATTGCTTTATTGATGACTTTTCTTTTCATAGTTAATAGTCCTCAAGAGTGTAGCTATCTGATTCATGATTGGCTCTGTCATTAATTATGACAGGCTGTGTATACAGCCTTATAATCTGTTCAGCATGTTTATTGAGCACTATCTCCTCCTTCTGTCCTGGGTATTGGGGAAATGACAGAGTTCCTGCCCTCAGGCTGCTTACAGACTGGGGAAGGAAACAAAAATGAGCAGTTACTTACACTGTGGTGTCAAGATCAGTGGTTCTCAAACTGATGTGCACATCAGACTCACTTGGAGGGCTGTCCCTCACTTGGGGGAGTTAAAATACCTATTCTTGGGCCTAAGGCCCAGAATTTGATTCAGGAGATCTGGGGTGAGGTCCAAGAATATGTATTTCTACACTTTGAGAACCAGTGATCAAGATAAAAGTGTAATGAAAACTCAGGCCAGGAGGGGTTCAAGAAGACTTCCAAAGTGTGACGCTGAGCTGGGTCAGGCAAGTGAAAGGCAGAAGGGCATTCCAGCCAAAGGGACCAGCCTGTTCACAGCACAGAAGCATGAAAGATCATGGTGTGTCTGAAGAACTGAAGTAAATCAATTTGGAGCAAAAAGGACTCTTGTGGGCATGTGGCCAAAGATGTAAGCAGAAGTCAACTTGTCGAAAGGGCCTTTTAGAAGACGGAGAAATGCTCAGATTTGTGTTACAGAAAAATCTCTGTGGTTGCCATGTGGATGACGAATTGGAGGAGCAGAGTTAGGAACCTGTCGCAAATAGTCCAGGGGAGAGAAATGCTGGTCCAGACTTACAAGGGCAGTGGGATAGAGCAAATCAAGGCCTACAGCTTTAGAGTTGGCAGAGTCTCCTGTTTCCTCTATTGCTTCTGAACCTTCACTGGTTGGCAATGGCCTTTACCTTTGAACACAGTCCTTCCTGTCATTAGAAGACAGTGACTGTAGCCTTGCTGAAAGTGACAGGTATTTGCTTGAACACCTTTTTGTGACTTGTGACCCTGCCCCCAGCAGTAGGACAGAGTGGAGGAAGGAGGAAGAACCTAAAAGGCAGGTTCTGTGTGCCTGCACCTCTTCCTCCTCAACTCTTTCCTCTCCCAGGGCAGATGGTGTGAGTCGCTTTTACTCTCTCCCCTCTTTCTTTCATTTGGTCAGGCCTTAACATATTATATACCTGCCTGACCAGGTCGCCTCCGGTGTCCCTGGAAGGGAAAGAAGGAGGAGTAAGGGTTTGTTTGCCTGCCTGTGGAGGCAGGATTGATAGAGGCAGCAACTCCTGGTATGTCCATGGGTTTATCTGGAAACAGGAAGGGGAGGGAGGTTGGACACCTTGGTGGAGAGGGATTTTTCTAGTTATGCATTTACTTTCCTTTATCTGTTACTGGGTGTTATTGTAAGTTTGCATGTGTGTGTCAGTGGGTCAGTCTTCGTATGACTGTGTGTTTGTGTTTTTGTTAGCGACAGAGCCTTTATTCTTGCCAGTCTGCCCTTGAGAATGTCTGTGGGTGTTTTGTGCCTTTCACTGTATTTGCTGTCTGCTGTGTGTCCACCTGTGTGCATACATACTGGCCGCAGCATAACTGTGGTTAGGAACACAAGCCACTTAGGTTTCAACTAGGAAGTGCCTCTTAGGAGCCATATCACCACAGGTAAGTTCTTTAACCTCTCTGGGCCTATCTCCGAAAAATGTAAATTATGTGGTTCATATTTAAGGTTAACATAGTCTATAGATCAACCCTAATCCAACAGATATATAATAAAAGCCACGGTGTAATTTTTAATTTTCTGGAAGATACATCAAAACGTAAAAAGTAACAAGGTGGAATTAATTTTAATAATATATTCTATTGAATTCAGTATCCAGAAAGGTTGATTTCAAAATGTAATCAATACAAAAGATTATTAATGGGATATTTGACATTCTGTTTTTCATTCAAAGTCTGAAATCTAATACATATTTTACACTTCCAGCACAATTCAGTTCAAACTAGGCCACATTTCCAGTGCTCGGTAGCCATATGTGGCTGGTGGCTACTGTATTAGACAGGTATAGACCATCCTAAGACCCTTACCAGCTACAAGTGTTTGTTATTGTTATTGTTGTCCTATTATCACATGTCTGTGAGTTGTGGGTGTTCATGTGTCATGTCTCTTGTCTTTGTGAATATTTCTGGAGGCTTCTGAGAGAGGGCTGGGTGAGCAGTCCCGAGCTCCTGTTCCCACCGCCCCCATCCTAGAGAAGCTGTCTGGGCAGGTTTTGATGGGAGCCCTGACCCCATCCTGTGTCTCTGGCCCTTGTCCTCCTAGCTCCCCAAACCGTGCCTTCTGTGCCTTGCCCGTCCCATTCCCCTCCGGGAGCGAGGCCCACTGTCTCTTGCCTGTCCCCTGCAGGTGGCCAGAATGGAGTTGTGGCCGGGGATATGGCCTGTGCTGCTGCTGCTCTTCCTGCTGCTGCTCTTCCTGCTGCCCACCCTGTGGTTCTGCAGCCCCAGTGCCAAATACTTCTTCAAGATGGCCTTCTACAATGGCTGGATCCTCTTCCTGGCGGTGCTCGCCATCCCTGTGTGTGCTGTGCGAGGACGCAACGTTGAGAACATGAAGTGAGGGCCAAGGGGTTTTGGGTGATGAGAGAACCTAAGAGTCTGAAGTGAGCAGTGGGTGGGGAGGTTGTGGGATGTGTAAGGAAGATGGAGAGGGCCCAGGGACAAGGAAGGAGAGAGAACTGCAGATGCCCAGAAAGGCAGTGGCGGGGGGCGGGTGAGGCGTGCTGATGGACATCAGTGGGTCCTGCTGGAACCCCTTGCCGTGACCCCACAGGATCTTGCGTCTGATGCTGCTCCACATCAAATACCTGTATGGGATCCGAGTGGAGGTGCGTGGGGCCCACCACTTCCCTCCCTCACAGCCCTACGTCGTGGTCTCCAACCACCAGAGCTCACTCGACCTGCTTGGTGAGACCCCTCGTAGGGCATTCCTCCCCCAGTTATGCCCTTCCCCTTTCCCCAGAATCTCTTCTGCTAGGCCTCCGCAACTCCCCTTCGTCTGGACATTGCTCCCTTTCCCTTTCCCCCAGTCCTTCTTACCCTCATAAGTAGGCTAATATGTACTTAATCACCCCATCCTCCTCAGGGCTTCCCGCCCCCTCTCCCCCATCTCCATCCTTAAGAATGTGGGGGATGGCCTGTTTCCCATGACACTTTACCTCTACCCTGATCTTCACTCCCACCCCCGACCTTTGCCTTAGGGATGATGGAGGTACTGCCAGGCCGCTGTGTGCCCATTGCCAAGCGTGAGCTGCTGTGGGCTGGCTCTGCTGGACTGGCCTGCTGGCTGGCAGGAGTCATCTTCATCGACCGGAAGCGCACTGGGGATGCCATCAGTGTCATGTCTGAAGTTGCCCAGACCCTGCTCACCCAGGACGTGAGTCCCCTGTGGCAAAGGGGGGTGGCAACACTGGGGAGTAGAGCAGGGCCAGCGGCCCTCAAAGGTGCATTACAGCCTCATGACCGTTTTCGGACCCCTCTGTGTATGTCTTCTTGACCTCTGTCTTCCCCAGGTGCGGGTCTGGGTTTTTCCAGAGGGCACGAGAAACCACAATGGCTCCATGCTGCCCTTCAAACGTGGCGCCTTCCACCTTGCAGTACAGGCCCAGGTAATTACTATTTCCCCCTCTGCTACTGAGCCCCCAGCTTCCACCATTCTTTTCTTTCTTGGCAGAGGTTTGTCATGGGGGCCTTGGAAGGGAACTGTGGGCTGTTTGCTTTTCCCTTTCCCCAGGTTCCCATTGTCCCCATAGTCATGTCCTCCTATCAAGACTTCTATTGCAAGAAGGAGCGTCGCTTCACTTCGGGTGAGGGCTCTGAGTAGATCTGGGGCTGGGGGTGGCTAGAAAGGCCATGGGAGAGAGAGGGTAGACATCCCCATGAGACAGGAGGATTGGTCAGTGTCAGAACTGAGATGTCCAAAGGATCATCCAGTGACCCCACATCAACTAATAAATATTTATTAAGCGCCCACCATACCCTGCTACATGGGTAACACTTGATCCCTCCAATAGGGGCCATTACTGCCCAGAGGGAAAGATAAGACCTGTGTGTGCAAAGCTGTAATAACACTTGGCAGTAAAAGTTAATCCTAGATGATGGGGGCTGGAAGGGTGCTAAGGAGGTGTCCAGACTGGGAAGGCTTTGTGCAAGAGGGCCTTAAAACAGATAGCAGCTGGCAAGCAGAGGGGCAATTGTCCAGGGTAGGGGGAAGAGAACTGAAAGGTTGGGGAGGGAGTAACAGGAGAGCTCAGGAACTGGGCCCTGCCTGTGAGCAAAGGCCTAGGTAGACAGCCCATGATGGTGCTCACCCCCTCCCAGGGCGATGTCAGGTACGGGTGCTGCCCCCAGTGCCCACAGAAGGGCTGACACCAGATGACGTCCCAGCTCTGGCTGACAGAGTCCGGCACTCCATGCTCACCGTTTTCCGGGAAATCTCCACTGATGGCCGGGGCGGTGGTGACTGTCTGAAGAAGCCTGGAGGGGTGGGCGACGCCCGGCTCTGAGCTCCCTTCCCATCTACCCCCATGTTCCTCCCACACCTACCAACCCAGTGGGCCCTGAAGCAGGGCCAAGCCCACTTCCTTGTTTCTCCTCTCCCCACTGTTCTCCTCTTTGGAATCTTCAATTTCTGAAGTGAATGTGGATATAGCACCGCTCCTTGCCCCTTCCCAGTTCCCCCCATGGACTCTCTTGCCTCGGTGCAGTCTCCACTCTGACCCCCACCCACCTCCTGTGCCATCTTGTCTTTGGGACGGTTGCCTCCCCTTCATCTCCAGTGGCTCACCTACACAAGGGTGGGAACACACCATCCTTTCCCCAGGGGACCCTCTTCTTTTGTGATCTTCTCTCCCTCTCCACCCCACATTGGCCAGTGGACTCATCCATTCTATGGAACAATACCCTACCACAAGTCCATGGATTCAGTGGACTTATCCGTTTGTGAGGACTCCTCACACTGTGGCTGGAAGCAATGCCTGGAACATTCCTGGCTTATCCTGGGAACACTCCTCAGCACCCTCACCCTCCCTCCCATGGAGCCTCCTATCAGTGGAGGCTGGACTCTTCTCACTCAGAGGTTTCATCCTGCCCATACCCAGGTGCCCAGGGGTGAGCATACTCCTAGATGCCAGTTTGGTCTCCACATTTCTGCTTCCCCCCATCCCTGTGGTACAGTTCTTCAGTGGTCCTGGCCCCAACCCAGTCCCCTGCAGCCCGGCTGTACCATTCTAACCAGACACAAGGGGAAGAGGCAGACATTAGGTGCTGCACTCACTTCTGCTCCCTGGGAAGTTGGGGAAAGGAACTGAACCCTGGCTGGAGGGGATGGGAGGGCTTTTAATTTATTTCTCTTTCTTTTGAGGCTTCCCCTCTCTGAGCCAGTTTTCATTTCCTCCCTGTGGCATTAGCCACTCCTGCCTCCCACCCCAGACCTGTGCCCACAACTGGGAAGGTGGGCTGGGAGCAAAAAGAGAGGGTGGGACCCAGTTTTGTGTGGTTTTTATTAATTATCTGGATAACAGCAAGAAACCCGAGAATAAAGATTGAGAGAGAGAGAGAGAGACCTGGGCACTTTCTGGCTGCATTTGTTAAGGCGTTGAAGTGGTTCTCGCCTAGGCCACCTCCCCCAGCCAGAATACTCAGGGGTGGGCCCAAGGCACCCATCTTTCCCCCTTGCTTCAGCTCTCATAAGTTTCCATCACTCATTGCTCCTTAGTGGCAGATAACCTTATCTTCACTTCCCCAGCTGGCCAATCCCAGAGGATTAGTGGGGCCAGTTTCTGTATAAATTAGGGTGCAGGGGCTCTGGAGGGGTTCCTTATTGGCCGCCGATTGAGATTGAGGCCTGGGCCCAGGCTGTTGTCCTCACAGGAGCCTGGTGAATGACAAGGAGGCAGACACATTGGCTGTGGACTTCTGGGGCTGCCAGGGCACTGGAGACACTCTCACCCAGCAATAAGTGGACTGGGGACAGGGTACCAGAAGAAGGGGTGAAATATGGGTATCTGAGGACAGTATGCGGAGACTGAGTGTTGGGGAAGGGTTTGGGGAAAAGAGAAAAGTGAACCGGGGAAGGGTGTCCGGGAGAGCTGGGGGCAGCTAATGGGGATGGGGATTCAGCAGAGAAGGGCATGAGGACTTACAGGCACCTAGCCTCTCCTCCAGCAGCAGCACTTGGTCGCTGAGAGACTCGATCCTGTCGCCACGGCCCCATAGCTCTGCCACCTGTTCCGGCTGTAGCTCTTCAGGTGGCATGGGCAGCATGGCTCGGACCCAGGCCCCGGCCTGACCTGCCCACTACAAAGGAAGAGACGCTTCAGAGTGTTGGGGGTGGAGCACACCCTGCCAAGAGGGGTTGGACCCAGGCACCAACATTCACCTGCTCCAGCCGCTCCAGGCGCCCTTGAAGCTCCCAAATCTCCTGTCTCAGGGCATGCTCATCTTGTTCTGCTTCCCGAACTGGGACAAAAGAGGGCATGACCCACTGCCCAGTTGAGTGCAGGCCCTCACTGCCACCCATGCTCCCACTCACCTGCCACACTGAGGATGTTGGCACCAGTTGGGGGCTCTGGGGCGCCCTCTGTGCAGGTGCGCCTGTCCAGACCCAGCACCAGGCCTTGAGGACAGCCACAAGTGAAGCTGCCTGCGGTATTGAGGCAACGGTGCGAGCAGAGGGCAACACCAGCCCTACATTCATCCACGTCTAGTTATGGGAGAGAAGATGGGGGCTGAAGGGTGGGGGCGAGCTGGCACCCCAAAGGTATGAGGTCCCGGTGCCACTGTATGGGGGTGCAGGGCGAGCTGACTCACCCACATGACAGTGCTTCCCACCCCAGCCTGGGGCGCACTCGCACTGCTCTGGCCTAACGCAGACGCCTCGGTTCTGACACGGCTTGGCACAAATGGCTGTGGGCACAGAAGGGTGGTTCAAAACCAGACCCACTGCCTGCCTCCCCAGCCCTGCAGAGCACCCTGACCCCAGGCCTGGGAAGACCCAGTCTCACCATCACAGGTGAGGGCCCCTGGATGCCGCTTCTTCCAGCCCTGGCAGCACACGACATGGGTCTGCGGCACCTCCCTCCTCACCTCCCTCCACGCCACACGGTATGTGGTCCTGGAACATAGACCCGGCTCTGAACATTGCTTTATGGGTTTTGGTCTGGGTTCTTGAATTTCTTCTTGAAAGACTCCAGAGTCCAGCCTCCCTATCCCTCACCTGTAGGTGCTGCAGATGCGTCTTCCATCACACACGGTCAGGTAGGGCTTATACACTGGTTGGCTGTAGGACTCGTTGTAATGGAGGGGGACCACGAGCATCTGCCTGGAGCAGACCCCCTGGCTGCACCCATGCCAGAGAAGGTAAGACACATTCAGTGACCTGGGAGCGGTCAGGAGTCCCATTTCCCTTAAGTCTCCACTGAGGCCCTGCCCTCCCTGGAGGTGACCACCTCACCCCCATTCTAAACTTCATGGTTTTGTCACCTGTTGACGCCCCACCCCCAGCAGGTTTTCTGAAGACCTCACCCCTGGACCCGCCCCCTGTCATCACCTCTCTTTGAGGGATCCGCCCTTGGCCCCCTGGACTGACATCAGTAGCAGGAGGAATGAGAGTCCGCCTAAGAGACTGCACGGTTCATCCCTGGACCCCATGATTCTCCTTGACTCCAAACTGCAGGCTGCAGGCAAGAAGAGGTTAATGGAGGCCATTCCCCTCTCCCATAACTTTTCCAGCTCCAGCCCCTCCAAAAGCAGTCTGCTAGTGCCTTCTAAGGGAGTTAGTACGTTCACTTGTACACATTTGCACTAGCCACCAGGACTGTCTATACCTGCGTGTACATTTAACACGACCCCTTCATCCAGCACAGCATGGTCCAAGCATGCATCATGCAATTGCACACCCCAACACACTCCCTCCATCTTCTCTACACACACACTCTGCCCATAACCTTCCTATCTGTAACAAACCCTCTTCTATCTTAATTTTTCTACCTTCAAAGTCTCAGATATTCACCATTACACCCCCTCACACCCTGCACACAAACCCATGCACCTGGAAACTGCACCTTAAACACATTCCTACTAGCCCACATACCCACACCCTCACTCCTACCACACTCCCCAACTCACACTCACGCTAAGGCTCATTCCCCGTTGACACTGTCTCCCCACCTGTCTTTCCCTCTCTCCCGGAGACTTCCAGCAGACCAGCCTCAGCAACAGCAGCTCAGACTGGTGGGCGGGTTGGGCAGGCTGGAAAGGAGAGGAGGGGCTGGGCCAGACAGAATCCTCCCATCCCTGCCCCCTCCCACAAGCCTCCTTCACAGCTCCTGCTTGATCAGCTCCATGGGGTCTAATCGCACTACCTTCACCACCACCCCAGCAAAGGGCCCCCTAGAAGTAAATTCCAAACTCTTCGAACCCCCTTATTTCTGGACTCCCCAGATTAGCAGAGGCTACCAGCTCTGTAACACCACCAGTACCCCTGGCTCTTGACACACCCCTCAACCCAACACAGACTCAGGGAGAACTGAGGAACAGGGAGAGAGAGCTGGCAGAGAAAAACAGGGTCAGGTCATGGGAGAAGAGGCAAGATTCAATGAGGAAAGAAAGGAGGGCAAATCGTCACAAAGGGACAAGGGGGGGGGGGGGGTGGGAAGCCCATGGCACTAAGGGGAAATTGCCCCCATTTGATGATGACATTTGTTAGGGCCTGGGGGTGGGGGGCAGAGTTGAGTCAGCCACCGCCCCCCATACCAGAGCAGACAGGGCCCTATTGTCTCCACCAAAATTCCTTCTTTTAAGGAAGAGGAGGCTCATTGTCCAGCCCCTCACCCAACTCAGGCCTACAAAGGTCGAAAAGGGGTGCAACAAATGCCCACCCTGACCCTTAGCCCCCTCGTCTAGCCTGGGGGTGGCAGACGCATTCCACCCATGAGGCTAGGGCACAAACCACTGAAGCCCTGGGCTCAGCCCCCCAGGCTTAGGCTGGAACAGGAAGAGAATTGTCCTCTGCAGGAAAGAACCCACAGAGAATCAGGAACCCACACAGAATGGGCATTTAGAGAGCGGAAACACCAAGGGGGTCCCACCCCACACCAGGCATCCGGGCACCCAGACCTCAGGCTCTCCATCCCCACCCTCCTTGGGGAGCCAGGTCCCCCTCACCTGGAAAGGAGCCAAACCACACTGAGGAAATGGACTTTTATTTCCATAAATACAGGGTTAACACCCATTCAATGATAGCTAAAAGGGGCTGGGGCCTCAAAGACACTAGGCTCCCAGGGGGTACCCCAACACTGAACAGAGGGACTGGGGGATCCCCAAACCTGAGATGGGCCTCACAGGCCATAGATATTCCCCAACACTGACATTTCAAGAACGGAACTGTCCCCATAGGGGAGCCTCAGAACCCCACTCTCATGGGTAGTCCTTCCTGGGAGTTGGGAGGGCTGAGAAAAAGGGAACATGGGGAGAACAGGAGCTAAAAATGTCCTGAGTGGCCTAGAAGGAGACCCCTGTAGTGGGCAGGGGCTGGGTTCTCCTATACAGCCAGAGACAGAGCAGCCACAGCAGCAGGAGCAGCCACGAGATAAAAACCTGGTTTCTCTCTTCCCGACCTCGGCCTCGGCCTCGGGAGAGTGAGAGAGCATGGAGCAAACCCCAAACATGAGGTGGGGGGAGACCAGGATTTGTCATCTACAGAGGAGCACAGGAAGGGAGTCCTGGGAGCCCTGGTTGGTGGGGGCAGTGTGGGAGCAATGGGGTGGTTGCAGGCACACCGGAGCTGACATCTGCTTTCCAAGGCCACCGCTTGGTCTCTGGGCTGGGAAGTTCCTGAGGGATCCCTGAGGACATCCTCAGGAGAGCCAAGGTTCAATGCAGGTCTCATAAAGGGTACGGTTGGAGTGCCAGGCCGTATGGGAGATCCCAGCCATCGGACACCTCACTATGGCTCCCCGAGCCAAGAGAGTCTTCAACCCAAAAGAATCCCGCAGATAAACCTTCAAGGTGGGCAAAGAGTCATAAAAGGAGAAACAAAGTGAGCTCCTCCTGGTGTCCCAGGTCCCCTCCCCACAGGGTGAACCCTTCAGCTCAAGGGGTCAGTGGCAGGGAGGGCTACAGACTGAGGTGGGGCTGTGCCAGAAGAAAGGGGAAGTCATCCCAGGGGGCTCACCGGTTGCTCCTCCATCTCCAAGACCGTCTCATTTGCATCATAGAAACCAAAGAAGCTACAAAGAGATTGAGGGTGGGTAGGGGAGGAGGTTATCAGGAGAGTGGGAGAAAATCAAGGTAGGCTAGGGGAGGGACCTCAGGAACTCATGGCCTATTGGGAGATAGGCAGCAAGGAAGACACTCAAAATATTCAAGTGGATATCATGTACCTCACAAGGTGACACAGAGGCTACAGCGTTGCTTCTACAGAGTCCCATCAAAAATGCAAACCTGAATCTAATCATGAGGAAACAGCCAACAAACCCAAACTGAGGGACATTCTACAAAATAGTTCAAAAATATCAATGTAATGGACGAAGACAGAGGAAATATCCCAGGGGGAAAAAAAAAAGAGAGAGAGAGAGAGAGAGAGACTAAAGAGACACGGACAAGTAAATGCCACACATGATCCCAGGTTAGATCTTGCACTGCATTTTTTTTTTCCCCTATGAGAACAACTGGAAAATATTTGAATAAGGTCTATAGAGTATCTTATTGATGTTAACTTCCTGACTTTGATAATTATATTGTGGATATGTAAAGAGAAGTCCTGTATACACAAAACAGACACTGACACACTGAAGTTTTAGGAGTAAAGAGACATCATGTCTACAACCTACTCTCAAATGGTTCACAAACACACCTATACCCCCGTATGCATATTTAGAGGGAAGAAAGAATGAGGACATAAACATGGCAAAATGGTAACCTTTAGAAAATCTAGGTGAAGAGTACACACAATTGTTTTGTAATACTTAAGCAACTTATTAAGTATGAAGTTATTTCAAAATAAAAAGGTCTTAACATTTTGAAAAGTAATATTTAATTGTCATGGGCAGTGAGTGGGCACTGACCATGAACAACAAACGTTAATAGTGCTAAGTCCAAGGGACAATGGGAACAAAAAAAGGCCACCCCGCTGGTTTTAGAGCACCAACAAAGCCTTCCCAGTGAGGTACTCTCCACTAGGGAAGGCTGATCCCCCAGCAAACAGAAGAGCAGGAGCAAAGGTACAGAGGTGAGGCCCAGCTAGGCACATGGGGGAGCTGGGTTGGGGGCCTGAAGACCACATGGAGGGGCTGGATTTCATCAGGTATAGGAGAGCAGTAGGGGCACACAGACCTGGATGTGAACTCCAGCTCTGCCACACACTCCCAAATGTATGTGGTTGAGCATATTACTTATCCTCTTTGTCCTATTTAAGAATACTTCCTTTTCAGAGAGGAAGTGAAACACCCTGGTTAAGTTAGATAGCCTGACTTCACCAGTTACTAACTCTATGAATGGAGACAAGTTATTTAAGCTCCTTGCACCTAAGTTTCCTTACATGTTAAACAAGGATAATAGTAATTACCATGAACCCTGTCTCCTTATATGTCAAAGGAGGATTAAAGGAGATTTATTTGAAAAGTACTTAGAATTGTGCCTTGGGACATAAAAGGTACTATATAACTGTGAGCTATTACAATCTTCAGAGGGTCATAGATGTAAAATGAGATAGAATAAATCCCAACCCTTGCTATTATCAGGAACATGACTCCTTCACTTAAAACCCTCCAATGCCTTTTTCATCTCACTCAGATTAAAAAATCAAGGGCCATGGTTGCCAGGAGCTGGGGGGAGGCAGGGATGGGGAGTTCTTGTTTAATGGCTATGGAGTTTCAGTTTGGGAAGAAAAAAAAAGTTCTGAATATGGATGGTGGTGATGGTTACACAAGAATGCCAATGTGCTTCATTGCCGCTGCACTGCACACTTAAAATGGTAAATTTTATGTTCTGTATATTTTAGGAAAAAACAAAAATAAAAAACAAGGGCCTTACTTTGCCCTACAAAGGGTCAATATTACTGGCTCCCTGCTACCTCTTGCATCTCCTCTCCCACCCTCTTCCCAGCTCCCTGGGCTCTAGCCACACCGGCAACCCTACTCCTCACACCAGCCCCAGGACCTCTGTAGGTGCCACTCCTTTTCCCTGAGTTGTTTTCCGCCCCCAGATTGTTGCACAGCTCCTTCCCTCACTTCCTTAAGTTTCTACTCCCATGACAAGTCTTCCAGGACTTATCTGGCCACTATCTGACATAGGGTCCAGTCACCCTCTAATCCCTTCCCCCGCCTGTCTCATCACCATCTGACATACATATTTGCATCTATTTTTCTGTCTACCACACTAGACATTAAACTACGTAAGAGTGGGGACTTCTCTTTCATTTACCACTGCATCCCAATGGCCCAGAACAGGGCCTGGGCATATATACAGTGCTCAATAAATATTTGTTGAATGACTAAAGGAGCTTAGGTGACATTTCAGATCACTCATGATGAATTGCAGCAGAGGCCCACACATAGCACAATGGAGCCATAGATTTTCCTGAGCAATCGGATGGAGAAGATAAGGCTGGAGGCTATTACAAAAGTCCAGGTATATAAAAGAGGTGGAAGGAAATGTGGCATGGAATTATACACACACATCCTACCAATGACGATTTCCTGGTTTCGATACTGTGCTGTAGTTACATAGGATGCAATCACTGGGGGAACCGGGCAAAAGATACCTATGTAGGACCTCTCTAAACTATCTTTGCAACTTCCTATGAATCTGTAATTATTTCAAAGTTAAAAGTTTTTACAAAGCAGGGGTTTAGGGATGGAGGGGAAGTAGAGTCCGACAGGCTAGATACAAGGCATTGAGGAATGACTCCCAGGTTTTGTTGTTGAGTGACAGGATATATGGAGGATGGGAGCATTAGCTGACCAGTGGGAGGTACAGGCCAGTTTCAGGCAGGAGATTAATTGTTGGGGGCAAAGGGGTATCCTTAGCCAATCTTTGGGCCACACGGTCCCATATTACCTGGACTGCCAGGGGGTAATAACACCATCATCAGGGCCCCCAATCAGCACCAGGCGGCCCACACGAAGAAAGTTCTTCCTCCATGCTGAAGGGTGGGAAGAAAAGAGCCTGAGTCAGTCACAGGGGTCAGGCCAGGTTGGAGAGGGAAACACAAGGGGTTGGAGAAGCAGAAAACGGGACCCAGGCAGGAGCCTGGAGTCTCACCAGTGGCATTGGGATGATCTCTTTCCCCATTGATCAGGGCCAGAAAGCTGCTGGCGTTGAGGTACAAGTCATCGTGGTGGGGGTCTAGGTACAAACAGCAGTTAGAAAGAGAAGCAGGGAAAAGAAGCAAGATCAGAGTCTGAAAAAACGACCAGGAGACTACAATAGCAGGTAAGGTGAATAGTATCAACAATAATAATAATTGTAAACACGATACCAAACACCTTTGTCCAGCACTTACTATGTCAGATACTGTTCAAAGTACATTACATTTGTTAATTTATTCAATCTTCACAACCACCTATAGGGTGGATACTAGATTATTATTTTACAGATAAGGAAAACAGCCACAGTAAGGTTAAGTAACTTGTCCACAGTCACCCGACAGGGTCAAGCTTCAAACACAAGTAGTCTGGACCCAGCATCCATGGTCTTAAAAACTACACTAGGTGTTTGCAAACTAGGGACCATGGGCCAAACCCAGCCCACTGCTTACCTGTATAAATAAAGTTTTTTGGAACACAGATACACGCATTTACATATGGTGTATGGTTGCTTTCAAACTACTGTGGCAGAATTGTATTTGCGACAGAGACCATATGGCCTGCAAAACCAAAAATATGTACTATCTGGCTTGTGATCTCTGCACCAGACTATACTCTGAGGTGATAAGGTAACACACATAAAGCATTCTGAACAGCGACTGTTCACACAGTAAGTGCTCATTACATGAAGTTATCTTCATTATCACTGCTGTTGGTTATGTTACAGGTGGGAGCAGCCGGCCCTACCCTCCAGGGTGCCCTCTCATGGAGTCCCGTTTGGCATCCCCTACTCACCGTGCCAGTAGTTGCAGATGGAGAATTCCTGGCCCCAGGGGCTATAGCAGATCCGATAGAGGTTAGACCTCATGGAGGTAGGGAAGAGCCACTTCAAATAGTCTGTATCTGGCAAGAGAACAGCAGTATCAAGTGGCCCCAAACCTTTGTGTCCTCAAAACTCGGGGCCCCCTTTGACCTTACGATCCCCGCTCACCTCCATACTGTCCCATTTGTGGAGAGGAGAGAGAGATGAAAGAATCCACATTGTGCTCATCCATGACAGAGAGCAGCGCCCGGCACACCAGGCCCCCTGGAGGCAGAACACCACATTGGACAGGGACTCAGGGACAGCCAGGCCAACAGCCTCTCCACTAGGCACCCCCCTCCACCCACCACAATGTACATAAGGAGACTGAGGCCCAGAGAAAACAGGCACACCCTGTGGCAAGAGGCTATATACATCATGTAAGTGACAGAGCCAGATTAGATTCTGGGTCTTCTGACTCTAACTGTAGGGTGTTTTTTACTTCCCCATTATCCCTTATTTCCAAGAACCATGGGTAATGGCAAAAGGGGACAGCAGTGCAGGGAGCCTCCCTCCCACTCAGGACACAGAGATAAGACCCAAGTGCTGAAGAAGTCAGAAAAGTAGGGCTCAGGTACCAGGGCTGGAAGAATGTGGTTCAGAAAAGGGGACACTAGAATGTGTCCCTCAGATAAAGATCAAGCCTCAGAGAGGGCTTAGGAGTTGGGAGGGGGAGGGCGCCTACCCTGCGAGTAGCAGACGAGATGCACCCCTTGAGGGGCCTTTGCCATGATGGGGGCCACAGCCTCTCCGAACCCTTGCACCTGTTCCCACAAGGGTCGCAAGCTCTCTCTCCCATCGAAGAGATCGAGCACTGTCACCACAGTCCCGGGGTGTGTCTGTGGGAAGGGGGCAATGCTGCAATAGGGGATGGACTGTGGAGCCCCTCCACACCGCCCCCCTGGGCAGTGTCCACATGCCTAATTGTGCCCTGCTAGAACCAGGGATCTCATCCCCCGATCTCCCAACGCCAGCACCAGCTCCTCCAGGAACTGAGCAGGCCCAGAATGGCAACTTTCGGTTCCCCATTCTCTTTCCCCAGCCACTACAGACGCCTCCAACGCCCCACTACAGGGTGTCCCCTACCAGACCTCGTTGATATATTCCAGCAGGTGGCGGAAGCTGTACGAGCTGTCAAAGAGCCCGTGCACCACGATGACCGGCTTGTAGGGAGCGCGATGGGGCGCGGGGGCTGCGGGCAGCAGCAGCAGCGGCAGGAACGGCAACAGGAGCAGGATCCCCGCCGGGGGCAGCCGCAGCCCCCTGAGCCCCAGCATGCTCCCGCCTGAGAAGGGGGCGATGAGGGCCTGTGAGAGAGATGACAACACACCCTCCCCTCGAAGCAGACGCCTGGCATCAAGATCCCCCTCCTCGCCCGTGCTCACACTAGGTTCAGGTCACAAAACAGCCTACTTTTAACTTACTTCAAGGTTGTGGGGAAACACACACCCCTACACATTGACGCACGGACGCGCACCCGAAGCCCCGCCCCCAACTCTACGGGGACTCGGTCCCTAGGCCGAGGATCTTCTGTATGCATCATCCCAGCCATGCACGACCCTGGGTTTTGCAAGAAAGACCCCCGAGCAGCAGCGCAGGCTTCTGGAGAATGCAAGCTCCCACCTGGCCTAGGTCCGTGAGCCTGGCTCCGCCAGCTGTTTACTTCTCCCTAGACTGGAACCCGCAAGGTGGGGGGAGGGGAAGGGTGTGAAGAGAGCTCGCGCAGGGGAATGACGGATGGGAGAGGGGAGGCTGCTAGGGGTCGCGCTTCGCCGTCACGTCCGGGGCTTTCCCTGGCAACCGTGCCCGCGTCCCCTGTAACGCAGGCCCAGGACTGGAGGGGCAATGGAACATTCCACTGCACTCCGCGAGCGGGGGGAGGAAAAAGACAGAGCGATCCATTTTAGACTGGTGGGGAGAGGAAGAAGCATCAAACACATCCTGGGAATCATGAGAAGGCCAGTTCTGGCCCTGCCAGGCACCAGCGACACCAGGGTCCGAACTCCTGGTCTCGATTCGCCCCACTTCCCAATTCAGGCGTCCGGCTCCGCTGCGGAACGTGAAGTTCCCCTGCCCCCGCGGGAGGTGGGAGGGCGCTGCGGAAAGGCAGTCCTCCGCATTTCGTCTCAGGCCACCGGATCAGGGCTGAAGCCAGCCCAAGCGGACCCCTCCCCATCCCCACCCGCCTGCCGGCAGGCCCCAGGTCAGCGTCTTACAACTCTTCATTATGAAGTGCGTGTAGTGCCCTTGTCTCCAGAGACGCGAAGAGTCCTCGAGGCCCCTCGAGCTAAAAGTGCAGCCTGGCCCAGTTTCTCCTGGCCTACTCTACTCCACTCCTGGTACACGACCCACCTCCAAGGGGCGGAGGGCCCCTGGGGCAGCGCTGACTCACGCGTGCGTGGTTTCCACCAGTCTTTCAACTTGAGAGACCCCCACAATCGGCCCTTAGCCGGGAGTTCCCGTGTGCGGCTCCCGACGCAGACCTTCGAACCCCTTCCAGACTTCCGAGCTCCAGACGTCCCGCAACTCCGCCTTGATCCCTACCCGATACCTAGGTGGGCTTTTGCTTAGCATTGAAAGACGCTTCCGTTGAGAAAAGGATTTCGAAGCTTGTCTGAATCCCTCCTGTTCACAAGGTCTTTGCCGGTCTAAAGTCTCTCAATAAAACCAATCTGTGCCCCGAGTTGTGTAGTGTGAGGATGGGGTGGCAGTGGGGGGTCGGGGGCTCAGGCAAACGCCTTGGAAACTGGAACAACCAGCTTGGGGCCGTGACCTAAACGTCTGGAGCTCTGTAGGCTCCACTTGGACGCGAGGGTGAGGACACAGCCCGGGAGGGCGACTGCCTCGGGTGGGGGTTGGGCAGTACTAATCTGAAGGTGGAGGTAGGGGAGGGTCCCCGACTGCGTTTTTGCAAAAAGCCCAACTCCTGTAAGTCTCGGTAGACGGCCTGTCTTCACCTCCCCTCCCCATATACGTGCCCCCAAGATACAATGAACAAATAAAAGACTGCAATTACTGCTGTGCCCTGAACCTTGCACTCCCGTGGACTCGGGAGGTGACATTGCGTCTTGGCAGAGGTGGTGGGTGGATGGGTGGGATTTTAAAAAATGGATCTGAACACTGAGGGGCCCAGGAACTCTAGGAAGCCCGATAATCAAGTGGGGAAAGAGCATATATTATCCCCCAAACTTACTCTCTGTCCTTCTCCCCCCCACCCCCACCCCCCCTAACCGCAGGTCCAACTCCCCTGGAAATACTCTAGACCCAAGCCCCCCATTTTACCTGCAATTCACCCAGACCATAACCCTGGGAACTCTTTCAGGTCATCGCGGGTCTCAACTCTGCAGTTCTCTCTCACGCAGTTATCTTTCTTAAAGTGGGGGCAGCTAAGGCCAAGCATTGGGGAGAAGGTCCTGAGAACTTGCAGGGACTCTGAGGGAAGCTGAGGAGGGGACATCTGACTAGGGTGAACCAGATCCGGTGGGGACTGGGGTATTGAATCCACCGAGCACCTGCTCACTTCCTCCCACAGTATAATCACTGTAGCCAGTCTTGGAGGGGAAGACTCTAGAGAGTTCTCCCCCCTCCCCCCCCACTCCCTCCTTCCCTTAGTCCCACCCGCCTTGCCTGGTCTTGCTCGCCTCCCTGTTTCCATGACAACTCCAAGGGAGCCCAAACTGGGGGCCTGAATGCCGGGGTGAGAGGAGGAGAGACCTAGTGAGGGTACCTCGGAAACTCTCCCCCTCCCTCTCCTCGGCCCCTTTAAGCTCCCCCCCCCCCTTCCCGGCTCTCCCTCCGCCCCCCGCCGCTGTCTTCATCTCTCCATCTCTGTGCTGCCGCCGCCACCGGCTGCGCAATCTGCACACCAAGACTCCGACGCCAGCCAGGGACCCCGACTCCCGCTGCAGACACCCTGTCCCAGCGACACCACAGGCATGTCATCGGAAAAGTCAGGTAAAAAACAACAACAAAACCTCCTGCCCTTTCCACCATCTCCAGACTCTCCCCCCATCCTTGGCCCCAACCCCCCCCCTCACCCCTCCGTTGGGGGGGGGGCGATTCTATTTCGTTTCGGTCCAGCTCTCAACCCCCCCCCCCATCCCCTTCTCTTTCTGTATTCCCCTCCTTCCTCTCCTTCCAATCTCAGCCTTGTCCCCTTGCCAACAACATGGAAAGGGGACAGGTTGAAAGGGTGAAGGAAGTACAAGAGTGGCTTAGCATCAGCCAGGTACTGCAGGGATAGCATCACTGGGAGTGACAGATGGACAGATGACACTGGCTCACATGGAGACATTCAGTGGGGAAATAAAAACATGATGAGATGGAGGTTGTCAGGGGAGTAGAATCCAGAAGACCCTTGTTCATCTGCCCTAAATGAGGTGCTGAGATTCCCAGAGAGGCTAGGGCACCCATCCCCAGTGCAAGAAGACAGAGTGGAATATGTCATCCTTCATGTGTTTATACAACTGTTGAACTGAGCACATGTTAACACAGTGTTGCATGTCTACACACGTGCACACACAGGACTAGCTCAGGTGGGCAAGCCCAAGGCAGCCATAGCTTGGGTGTGCAGGTGAAAGCTGTGGGCACCGTTGCTGAAGGGGGAGATGAGCAGAGGAGGGTTTCCACTTCAAAACTAGATTGAAAGAAACAAGGTGGGTGGGCAGATGGCTTAGATACAACCCCTTTCCTGCCCCTAAGACCAAGAGATGTCTTCTCACCCATCTCCTCTGTCTCTCCCATTATCTTTCTCCATCCCTGGCCCTGTGTCTCCCCCTACCCCCTTATCTCTTCTCTGCCTGTCTTGCCTCTCTCCCCATACCCTCTCCTGTGCTCACTGCCCCCAGGCCTCTCAGACTCAGTCCCTCACACCTCTCCACCACCCTATAATGCCCCCCAGCCCCCGGCCGAACCCCCTGCCCCACCCCCACAGGCAGCCCCTTCCTCTCACCATCACCACCACCACCACTACCACCAGTCCGGGACCGCCACCCTCCCGCGCTTGGGGGCAGGCGGCCTGGCTTCTTCCGTGGCCACTGGTCAGCGCGGTCCCTCATCCTCCGCCACCCTGCCGCGACCGCCACACCACGCTCCACCTGGCCCGGCCGCCGGGGCGCCCCCACCCGGCTGCGCTACCTTGCCCCGCATGCCACCCGACCCTTACCTGCAGGAGACTCGCTTCGAGGGCCCACTGCCCCCGCCGCCGCCGGCCGCCGCCGCCCCACCCCCGCCGGCGCCCTCCCATACCGCCCAGGCTCCGGGCTTCGTAGTGCCCACGCACACGGGGGCGGTAGGCACGCTGCCACTGGGGGGCTATGTAGCCCCCGGCTACCCCTTACAGCTGCAGCCTTGCACTGCCTACGTGCCGGTCTACCCAGTGGGCACGGTGAGTACAGGGCGGATGGGGCCTGGGAGGAAGGGGTGGGGACACACAGGGGGCTAGTGAGATAGAGAAACAGGGCCTGGGACCAGGCGGCGTTCCTAGGACAAGGCCTAGAGAGAGGAGGGACTAGGAAACGCTTGGGAATGGGGGTCGGGGGGTTGAAGGGTCTGGTAGTCATTTGGGGTCAGAGAAGGGGAACGGAGCCTAGAAGTCCAGAGGAGGTTTGAAAGAAGGAAACAGCCTGGAGAGAGGGGGAGAAGAAACGAAACCTGGGAACCATGGAGGAGGATAAGGGAGAGTAAACCTGGAACTGACTGAATAGGGAAGGCCAGGCAGATATTTGGAGAGAAGAAACGAGGTCTGAAGTGAGGCCAGGGCAGCCCTGGTGCGGCCATACCTTGGGAGAGGGAGTGTGGAGATCACCAAGAATATAGGGTTAATGACAGCAGTGAAGAGAGAAGAACCTAGTGGAATTTATGGGTGTCCTGGAAGGGTCGTGGATGATAAATTTCTCTGAGAAGCAACGTGCAAGAATTGTGCTTTAAAAACCATCGTGCCAGACACAGAATGTTGGTGGGCTCAGAGACGATGGGAATGACATTCTCTCCCCCCAACCTTCTCTACACAGCCCTATACAGGCGGGACCCCGGGGGGGACGGGAGTAACCTCCACGCTCCCCCCGCCGCCCCAGGCCCCAGGGCTGGCCCTGCTAGAGCCGAGGCGCCCGCCGCACGACTACATGCCCATCGCGGTGCTGACCACCATCTGTTGCTTCTGGCCTACAGGCATCATCGCCATCTTCAAGGCAGTGCAGGTGGAAGTGGGGGAGAGGGCGGGCATCTGGGAAGGGAGCCCTCACCCGGTTTTTCTTATTCCAAGGGAGTGCCGAATGTTCTGGGAAGCATCTCAGAGGGAGCAGCAGCTCTGATCAGCTTTCTTCCGCCCGTCTCCCGCAGGTGCGCACGGCCTTGGCCCGCGGAGACATGGTGTCTGCCGAGATCGCTTCCCGCGAGGCCCGGAACTTCTCCTTCATCTCCCTAGCGGTGGGCATCGCAGCCATGGTGCTCTGTACCATCCTCACCGTAGTCATCATCATTGCCGCTCAGCACCATGAGAACTACTGGGATCCGTAAGGACGCACCCGGCCTGGCCCCGCCCCGCGCCCCTCAACCTCCCAAGCGCGTTCTGCAGCCACGCAGCGGATCCAGTGGGTGCCCCGCACACCTGCCTCTGGGGCCACCGAATTTCGACACATCCTAAACTCTGCCTCCACGGAACCTCTCGCCTTGCGGGCACGCTCCGAATCCAGTTCCTCAGGAACCCCGAAAAAACCCACCCCCCCCCCAGGGATGCCACTTTCCGGGATCCCCGCCAAATGCCGGGCCCTCAGTCACTCCAGTACCCCGCCGCCTCTAAATGCAGCGACCCCAGCGGAGCTCCTTGGGTCTCCACTCACAGCTGGGAGACCGGTCCCCAAGGCCCCGCCTCCTCTATAGGCTCCGCCCTGGCTCTGTCAAACCCCCGCCTCCAGGGCGGCAGGCTCCGCCTTCTTTTCCTTCACCGCGAGGTGATTGCGTCCGGTGATTGGGTTGTGGCGCTAGGCCTCGCCCCCAGACTGACACACTCCTCCCCTTCTCCTGGCGCGGGGACCTAGCCCCGAGGTAGTCACGCCCCCACGCTCTCTCATTTTTGGTGGTAAAGTTTTGTCTTCTCCACCCAGGTCTCTTACTATTTTCTTGCTAATCCCAGAACCTCTACTTTTGGTAATTTTGGAATGAGATTTCGGAGGTTCCCAGTTTAGGACCTTTCACCCCGGGATGACGAACGTCCCCGTTCTCTGTAAATATTCCCTTCCACCTATTCCAATCAGTGGGCAGCCGGGCAGAAGGTAACCCAGGGTAGGACCTCCCAACGTCAGGAGGAGCCAGCCCCGTTCCCCGCTCCCCTCGGCAGTCCCTACCTTGTTCTGATCTGTGCGTGAGTGTGTGTGTGAATTTCTGAAAGAATATTAAAGAGACTACGTGGATTTATCACCCGCAATTCCGAAGACTGCCGCCTTACAAAGACCCTCCTCCTTTGGTTCCCTCTTTTACCTCCTCTTAGCTTCCCTTCCGAGGGAAAGAAAGATAAAAGAAAACTGACAGAGACAAAAGTGGGAGGAGACAGATTCCCAAGACACCACAGAGACAGACACAACCATGGGAGGGGGGAGGGGAGGCTCCTTAGGAATCCTACCAGGGAAATCTGGTATGGGGTCCATTCTTGGTGGGGATTTCTTTCCCCCAGCACACATTTTTCACTTTCTATTAGACTGGGCTTAGGGCTTTGAAGAGAGGGAATTTACAAGTAGACCCAAGTATCTATCCGAGAACTCCAGGAAATCGGGAGAAAAGGACAGACTATTTTTTTTTTTTTTTAATTTTTTTTTTTCAACGTTTATTTATTTTTGGGACAGAGAGAGACAGAGCATGAACGGGGGAGGGGCAGAGAGAGAGGGAGACACAGAATTGGAAACAGGCTCCAGGCTCTGAGCCATCAGCCCAGAGCCTGACGCGGGGCTCGAACTCACGGACCGCGAGATCGTGACCTGGCTGAAGTCGGACGCTTAACCGACTGCGCCACCCAGGCGCCCCAGGACAGACTATTCTAATAGGGTGACAGGGAAAAGATGCCAACTGCTTACAGCTGTTCCTGCCTTCAGGCTGGAGGGTGGTAAACAACTTGGATTAGAGCCCTGCATGGTATGTTGTACCTGCATGGGGAAGGCAAAGGGAGCAGAGTGCTATGGGAGGCCATCGCAGTCCACACAGGCTGCTAGAACAAAAATGCTATTGACTCGGTGACTTATAAGTAACAAATTTATTTCTCACAGTTCTGAAGGCTGGAAGTCTGACAGCAGGCTGCCAGTATAGTTGGGTGAGGGCCCTCTTCTGAGTTACAGACCTCTCATTGTATCCTTACATGGTGGCAGGGGCAAGGGAGCTCTATAGGGTCTTTTTTACAAAAGCACTAATCCCATTCATGAGAGTTCCACCTTCATGACCTTAAGCACCTCCCAAAGACCCCCACCTCCTAATACCATCAAATTGTGCATTAGGATTTCAACGTATGAATTTGGTGGGGAGCACAAATATTCAGACCACAGCAGAGCCCCAGAGAAGAGGTCACTAGGCTTTCAAGTCCAGCTAGGGCTAGTTGCCCACTGGTACCCTGAGGTCAGCCAGGAGGCCTCTGGTGTAGGGGTGCATAAGCAGTGGACTTGGTATCCATCTGTACACCTGCAGGACAGGGTTCTATGCCGAATTTGTGCATTCATACAACATGCAGACGCCATGCAGGATGCTGGCAAGACATCTGCCCAGACAATAGATGTGAACACCGACCTCATGGAGTTGAGAATCTGAAGGAAAACCATGCACCAAGATAGGAGACATGGGAGAAGGATGAGATGGACTATGGAAATCACGGGTTCCCCTTTGGACGTTTCAGATTTAATGTGTTTTGTTCACCAAAGATCTTGAAAAAAGAATTCACATTTGCAGCTTCCACTTCCTCACCACCTACTCATTCCCCCCTCCCTTATATAAGTATTGTCAGAGATGTGTCTGTGTCTCTCTTTTTTTCATACCCACTATTTCTTAACCCTTTAAAACATTTCCACTTCCTCCTCTACTGAAACTGCTCTCTCAAATACCAGAAGTTGCCAAGAACCAAAGTTACCAGAAATTACTAGGAACCAAAATCAAAGGCATTTGCACAGTATATATGCAGTGCCTTTCTGAACCCTCCCATGTTTGTCCCTTGTCCCTAGATTCTCCACTCACCTAGTTCACGGACATGTTATCTCCCCCCCCCACCTCTGTACATACTTCAAATCATGCCCCCCCTCTTTTTTTTCCCTCCCTTCCCCTAAGTGTCTATCTCTAGATTTTACCCTTTTCTGAGACTTTCCCATCCACTCCAAATTCAGAGATCATTTCTTTTTTTTTTTTTTTTAATTTTTTTTTCAACGTTTATTTATTTTTTGGACAGAGAGAGACAGAGCATGAACGGGGGAGGGGCAGAGAGAGAGAGGGAGACACAGAATCGGAAACAGGCTCCAGGCTCTGAGCCATCAGCCCAGAGCCTGACGCGGGGCTCGAACTCACGGACCGCGAGATCGTGACCTGGCTGAAGTCGGACGCTTAACCGACTACGCCACCCAGGCGCCCCAGATCATTTCTAACTAAATGTTTTTCTGCCATGGACCAAATGTTCGTGTTCTCCTCAAATTAATTAGATCAGTTGAAATCTAATCCTCAGCGTGATGGTGGGGCCTTTGGGAAGTGATTAGTCATGAGGACAGACCCTCATGAATAAGATTAATGCCCTTGAGATGCCTGGGTGGCTCAATTGGTTGAGCATCCGACTTCAGCTCAGGTCATGATTTCATGGTTCATGAGTTTGAGCCCCACATCGGGCTCTGTGCTGACAGCTTGGAGCCTGGAGCCTGCTTCAGATTCTGTGTCTCCCTCTCTCTCCGCCCCTCCCCCACTCACACTCTGTCTCTCTCTCTCAAAAATAAATGTTAAAAAAAAAAAGATTAGTGCCCTTATAAAAAGAGACCCCAGAGAGCTCCCTTGTCCCTTCCACCACATGAGGACACAGTGAGAAGACAGCATTCCATGTACCAGAGGGGGCTCTCACCTTACACCAAATCTGCCACCACCTGGATCTTAAACTTCCCGGCCTCCAGAACTGTGAGAAATAACTCCCGTTGTTTATAAGCCATTCACAGTTTGTGGTATTTTGTTACAGCAGTCTGAGTTGTCAGAGACATTCTCCAACCTATATATGTATATGCAGGCATTGTTCCAGTGCCTGTGGAATACGGCCACATGGACCATACTGCTTGTCCTCTAAACTCAGCATGTTCCAAACCAAAATGATGAGATGCTACTGAAAACCTGCTTCTCTGTCTCTCTTAATGGCACCATTTTCCCCATCACCCTTATCTGAAAACTTAATGTTCCCTCCATCTTTCTCCTGCCTTTACTTTTTGGTGTGCTGTCAAGCTAAATCAATTTTATCATCACAATATCTTTTGAATCTGTAACTTTTCTCCAGCGCTTGTCTGAATAATGACCTCATCTGGGATTGCTGCAACAGCTCCTCTAAACGATCTCCCTGCTTCCTACCTCTCCTACCTCTCGCAGCTCCAAGTTTCCCTCAACACTGCTGTCAGGTTACCCTCCCTAAACATGCTTTTTTTTTTTTATAACTCCACTTCTCAAAACTCCTTCAAGATTCCCTATTGCTTACTCAATTATTTATAAAATTGTAATCTGGCCTTCACTCCCTTCCATAATTTAAAACCATCCAGCTTTCTCTCTTCATCCTAATCTCCGACCAAACTGCATTACTCATCATTCCACCCCCAGGTTTTTGCCCAGCTGTTCTCAAATCTCAGACCTCTTTCTCTAAACTCTGTCTCTTACAAACCAAATTGTTTGCTGCTTGTCATGTGTTTCGGACCACATCTAAGCTTGAGCTCACGATGTTCTCCGTCCACATTTGCGTCTCCACTTGGCCAAAATTTACCTATCCTTTAGGGCTCAGATCAATTCACCCCAACTCAAGCAGGAAGGAATTTCTCTCCTATGGATTTGACTAAAGCAATCACTTCTAAACAGAGCTCCAGGCATTCCTTGGAGCAATGATTCTCACCCCTGGCTATACATTAGAGTCATCTGGGAGCTTTTAAAAATCCCAAAGCCCAGGTCACATCCTGAACCAATTAAATCACAGTCTCTATGGGTGAGACTCAGGCATCAATATTTTTTTAGACATCCCCAGGTAATTCCAAAGGGCAGCCAAGATTGCGAACCATAGGCTTAGAGGAAGTTTAGGGACCACAAAGGGAGGAGGAGGGGGGAGCCTATGGCTTCAACTAGAGCAACTTTCTTTAAGAAAAAGGTATGCAGATCTAAAACCTACACATTGTTCACTTTATCTGCATTTTCCCTGTCTTCCCACCTGAGATGTTGTTGTTTTTGTTTGTTTCTGTTTTTGGGGTTTTTTTTTTTAACGCTTATTTACTTAGGGGCACCTGGGTGGTTCAGTCAGTTAAGCATCTGACTTCGACTCAGGTCATGATCTCATGGTTTGTGAGTTGGAACCCCACATCAGGCTCACTGCTGTCAGTGCAGAGCCCATTTCAGATCCTCTGTCCTGCTCTCTCTCTGCTCCTCCCCTGCTCATGCGCGCGCGCTCTCTCTCAAAATAAATAAATAAACCTTTTAAAAATCCTTACAAAAATAAATGAAAGTTTATTTACTTATTGGGGGGTGGGCAGGAAGAGAGAATTCCAAGCAAGCTGTGCAGGTGCTAGTCCAACACGGGGCTGGAACCCCAGAACTGTGAGATCATGACCTGAGCTGAACCCAAGAGCCAGAGGCTTAACCCACTGAGCCACCCAGGGACCCCCCACCTGAGGTCTTGATGTAAACATCTCACTTTGTGAGCTACTAGAAGGCAGGAGCCAAATTTGGTTTGCTCTGGTTTTCAGATCCTCATCAGATAAAACCTCTTGTACCACTCTTTAAACTCAATTGAATGGAAAAGAATTAGGCAGAGGAAGAAATGAATGACAATGGCTTCTGAATGACAATGGCTTCCTCCAGATCTCTTCACCCAGATTCCTCCCTTAAGAAGTGTATTCCAATTTGATTTCCCTCCCCGTTTACCTGAATTCCTTCCCTGTGTGGTGCTCTTGATTCTTGCACCACTACAGACAGAGATCCCATCCCCTAGGAGAGGCTCTGGACCCTTCTAACATCTATTTGGGTGGTCTGATTCCCCCAATCATTTGATTCTGGGTCATCATTCCCCCTCGTTCATTGAAGATTCAGTACGTAGGTTACTGCCTTCCTTCCTCTTTACCACCACGTCTGTCATTTCATTACTTTGCGGGGGCGGGGGGGGGGGGGGGGCTTGAATAGCCCTGTAAATAACCATCCAGCACCCTGATCAATTCCTGGGCTTCATCACTTCCACCAAGGTTTTCAAACCCCACTCCTTAGCCACTCTTCTCTCTGTGTCCTACCTCCAGCTGGGTTACCATCAATAACTGCCACCCCTCCCAAATCTGTTCAGTCTTTGCATGTCACCCCTTCTTCCATTCAGTACCTCATTCCAAAAGTTCTTCAATCCCACCCAGACCTTCCATCCATCGACTCTCTCACTCTTCTTTCATATTTGTTCCCCTCAATTTTTCTCTTCCCTCATTACCCAGTATAGATCTCACGGTTCAATACTGTCATCACCTCTCAGCCCTTGCCCTTTTATTCCTGGCCCCTCTCATTCAGACACATTTTAGTCCTGGTTAAATCCAATTCTGCCTGCTCCGCACCTGCCCCCAACAGCTGAATATGTCCGGGGGAAAATACACAGTCATATTGACTGGTCTCACTTCCTATCAGCCCTCAGTATGGCCTGCAAGCTCACATTGCCCCAAGCTGTTCACATCCCCCAAGTCTGAGACTGCAATTTCACAAGATGGCAACCTTCCTTCCTATTCAGTGAGAAAACAGAAAATTTCAGAAGAGAACTTCCCCCTGGTTCCACCCTCAAATCTACTAGTTCATTTGGTTTTCCGCTGTATTTATTGCCTTCTTGTTACTGCAGAGAAGCTGACCTGCTCCCAGTAGCCACCCCATCTGTACATTGGGGTCCTGTCCTTTCCCACCTTTCAGAAATGAGACTCTTAAAATTATCTCCTACCTCTCCTACATAATCAGTTTCCCCCTCTTTACTGAAACATTCCCATCATCATACAAAGATGTTGTAATCATACAGCTCACATTTGAGAAGGAAAAAAAAAAAAACCTCTCATTTTCTATTTACCTATGCAGTGAAAGCACAACATTCAGAATAGTAGATACCCCTTGGCAGGAGAGGAAATCCAATTGGAGAGGGACACACAGGGAACTTTAACAATGGCAGGGAGATTTTATTTCTCAAAATCTTTTTTAATGTTTTTATTTATTTTTGAGACAGAGAGAGACAGAGCAGGAGCAGGGGAGGGACAGAGAGAGAGGGAGACACAGAATCTGAAGCAGGCTCCAGGCCTGCTGGGGCTCGACGCGGGACTCGAACTCACAGACCATGAGATCATGACCTGAGCTGAAGTCGGACTCTCAACCAACTGAGCCACCCAGGTGCCCCAGGGAGATTTTATTTCTTAAGCTGCATGATGTTCATTAAATTACTTTGGAATATACCTGTGTCAAGATTGAGAAATGCTGAACTAGACCATCAGCAATATGTGACACAGTCGAACACTTCTTCCTCCTTGTAATGCTTTCTTCACTTTAATACTCTTTCTGGATCCAACTAAAAAAAAGTATTGTATTCCCTAATTCCTTACCTGCTGCTCCTTTTGTCTTCATTGACAGCTCCTACTCCTCTTCCAGACACCTACATATTAGAGGGCTTCAGGACCCTTCCCTTGATCCTCTGCCTAATCCAAGCTCCCACAGCTACCACTGTCCCTTGACTAACCCCTTAACTGGATTTTCTGCTTCCATTTTTGACTGATACAGTCCATTCTCCATGCAGAAATCAAAGTGATCTTGGGGCGCCTGGGTGGCTTGGTCAGTTAAGGTTCGACTTCGGCTCAGGTCATGATCTCACGGACTGTGAGTTCAAGCCCCGCGTCGGGCTCTGTGCTGACAGCTCGGAGCCTGGAGCCTGTTTCAGATTCTGTGTCTCCCTCTCTCTCTGCCCCTCCCCTGTTCATGCTCTGCCTCTCTCTGTCTCAAAAATAAATAAACATTAAAAAAGAAAAAATTAAAAAAAAAAAAGAAATCAAAGTGATCTTTTATTATACATCTTGCCCAAGCGAGCACCAGAGTGATCTTGTAAATTACCAGATGCTATCACTCACCTTGCTCAAACCTTCTGGTGGCTACCATATATACACTTAGAATAAGATCCAAAATATGTTGGCCTATGAAGCCTACCAGACCTTGTTTCTTCCCCACCTCCTTGACTTCATCCCCTCCCACCCTTTGCCTTGTTTACTCTGCTTCACCCACTCTGGCCTCCTTGCTGGTCTCTGAGCCGCTAGGAATTTAACATAAAAATCCAATTCCTTTCTGCCTAGGGCCTTTGCACTCCTGTTTTTGTCTTCCTGGACACTCTTCCTCCAGTTATCTGCACGCCTGCTCCCTTGCTCATTCATGTCTTTGCACAAATATCACCTCTACAAGGAAGCTTCTCCTCATCATGATTAAAAACAGCACAAGGGGCCTCAGTCGATTAAGTGTCCTACTTCAGCTCAGGTCATGATCTCATGGTTTATAAGTTTGAGCTCCATAATGGGCTCACCGTTGTCAGCAAGGAGCCTGCTTCAGATCCTTCTCTCCCCCTCTCTCTCTGCCCCTCCCATGCTCTCTCTCTCTCTCAAAAATAAATAAACATTAAAAAATAAATAAAAAACAGCCTTGTGCCTGGTATTGTGGTCATAATGCATGGCCAGGATTCGGTAAAGAGCAGCTCTTATCATTAAACATTTCACTGTGGAAAAGTCTGCCTTTCACTGCTTCATCCTGCCTGAAAACCCTGCCTATAATACAACCCTAAAATGCTTTGGGAGCAGAGGAGGGAGGAACAATTTTGACATAAATCCCAGCAGAACTAAAACCACAGAAACCACCAAAGCTAAACAGAAGGGGAAATTTATTTAGCCTTTGGAAAGCTAGAATTTTTGTCTCTCGTGCTGATGATAAATCGCAGAGAGTAACTGCAGCATATGGTGCCATGTGGTGAGTATGGAATGCAGGGGAATGTGAGGGTATAAAAAATTCCAACCAGCTTGATGCCTGGTGACAGGGCAGCCTGCATGGGATATTGAGATCTCTGAGAAAGCTGAGATTGACAAGCCAGAGATGAATAATACTGGATGTAAAGTGGCTTTCATTCCCTTATCTCTCCTGACTTGTATTGCTTCCTTCACCTGCAATAAACAAACTCCTGAAATTTCTGCAGGTCAAAATCATGTCCATCCTCCAAGACTCAACCCTCTGGACTCCTTTTCAGATCACCCCCCAGTTGGAAATAACCTCCCTGCCACTTATCAGTTGTATGCTTGCCTCTGGAGCTTTTGTTAACTATGACCTTACCCTATTAGACTGCTGGTGGGGATCTCTCTATATTTCTCTCTGTGTTCCATTGACAAGTGCTGAGTACTCAGTAAAGATTATTGAATGAATAAGAATCTTACTTCACCCATTTAGAGGGCAGGTGCCATATGCTTTGTGTGTATGGAGACAACAAGGAACAACCACCAGCTCACAAATTATCTTGCACCAGTTCCTGAACCTCTTCTCTCAGCTTCTGCCATCAGGTTAGATCTTTGATGACGGCAAAACAACGCCCCCGTGGAGCAGAAACAGACCCATAAATACAGAGGACAAACTGATGGCTGCCAGAGGGGAGGAAGGCAAGGAGATGGGCAAAATGTATGAAGAACAGGGAATACAGGCTCCTAGTTGTGGAATGAATAAGTCACAGGGATTAAAAGTTCAACATAGGGAATATGGTCAATGCTATTACAATAATACTGTATAGTGACAAACGGGCTCTACACTTGTGGTTGAGCGTGGCATAACATATAGACTTGTCCAGTCATTACATTGTACACCTGAAACTAATGTAACATTGTGTGTCAACTATCCTTCAATTAAAACACACACACACACACACACACACACACACACACACACACAATGCCCTTATAAGATAGGGCAAGGAGAGCACCAGAATATGGCCAGATACTCTGAGTTACCTTGAAAAGAGATGACTCAGAAAAAAGAAAGAAGAAAGAAGAAAGACAGGACAGAAATGACACCAGGTGGGGTTTAAAAACAATTATTTACAGGTAAATCCTCACAAACTTGTCATATGTGGAGATTTCCCTCAGAATGATCTTCAACAAGGCATTAAATGTCCTTTATAATGACTTGGATGAAGGAAGAATTATTCCAGAATAGGGTCTATTGTCTATAATCACAGATTGCAAAAGCAGTGACCCCACCCCCACCCCAAGTCCTTCCATTCTCCCAAGATGTCTCTCTGACTTTCTTAACACAGAGTCTCCTATGATCTCATTTCCTTTCCAGAGGTTCCTGTGTGCTACTCCCCCCCATCCCTTTCACCTGAGACAGGAGAAATGTCTTAGATACAAGGTAAGTCATGTTCCAAAGCACCCATACAATTTGGTGCTGTGAGGTTAGTCCCTGAAACACCAAAAGAAGAGGGAGAGCAGGAGACACTTGTAGTGGGAGGTTGGGATTGAATCTAGTGACTTGGAGAAGAAAGTTCCTTTTCATCTCTTTCCCTCAAGGCTACTCTTCTTCCAGTTCATTCTCAAATCTTTAGGGGAAAGAGAAAGATGAGAAACAGTGTTCCTTCCTCACTCTTCAATCCAAGCCTCTACCCCAACAGGTAAGCAAATTTTCATTTGTCATCCTCTTTGTGTCCTCTTCAGACTCAGATCCCATGTTCTCTAGTCAGGCCTGGGGATATAATCCTCCTAGCGTGTTTCCCCACTTCTTCCCCATTCCTTAGTGACTATCCCTAGAGAGCGGAGCCCCCGCATGATGAGGCTCAAGGGGCAGGGAACCAGGAGAGAGCAAGCAGTGAGTCAGTTAACATTCATGCAGCAACACTTTGGGGAAGAACCTATGCTTTTCCCCATTTCTGAGTCTTCACATCTTTGTCCCTTCCTACTCCTCTGTTTCTCAAGCTGACACTGGGGGAACCTAAAGATCCATGGATTCCTCCTCTGAGAATTCCGAGTCTTCTTACATAAAATTTAAATGTGTTTTCATTTTGATGAAATTCAAATTTTATTTATTTAAAAAAATATTTTCGGGACACCTGGGTGGCTCAGTCAGTTAAGTGTCCCACTTTGGCTCAGGTCATGATCTCATAGTTTGTAGGTTTGAGCCCCATGTCTGGCTCTGTGCTGACAGCTCCTGCTTTGGATTCTGTGTCTCCCTCTCTCTCTGCCCTTCCCCTGCTCACCCTCTGTCTCTCTCTCTCAAAAAATAAACATTAAAAAATTTTTAATAAAAAATAAATAAAAATTTAAAAATATTTTCATTTTGGATGATTTGGATTACTTTCTTTAGGAGTTTATGTGCCTATGCTTGTATTTGTTTTTATAGTCACAATGGTGACAAGGGATCACCTGAAGAGACAAAGTCGACCACTTAATTCAGTGGTTTTCAATATGGGTTCTATAGAACTGAGAGGTAGTTCTAACTCATTCTTTGAATGGCAGTAAGAATGTCTCATCCCTAAGGAATATCTCCTAATCCTTCATCCACTCTCATAGCATCTCACACTTCTCCGTGCTACTGTAATTACTATTTTCTTGATGGACTAGAAGTTCCATGAGAGCAGAGACTGTGTCTATCTCATTCATCTATGTACCCTCAATTCCTAGCATGCTGCCTGGAACATAGCATGTGCTCAATAAGCATTTGTTGAAGGAGGAAGGAAGGAAGGAAGGAAGGAAGGAAGGAAGGAAGGAAGGAAGGAAGAAAGGAAGGAGAAACACAAAAATATAGAGACAAGGCCTCTGCCCTCTGGAGTCTGTTGGAACTGAAATATACACACACAAAACAATAAGAGAACATTACAAAGCAATACATTTGTAGCAGAATACAGTTTCTTTTCACTGAGAGAAGTTGATCTTTGAAGGGTCATCAGAGTGGCCCTCTCAGTTAAAGCATACAACACAAATTAGCAAACTTTGTCCATGGATTAGGGTGTAATCAAACTTTTGCAACTCATTCTAGACTTCCTGCCTTTTCAAAAAACCCTAGAAATGGAAAGGGGGAAGGAGAGAGGGAGAAAATGTGGATTAATTTTCAATAGGAGCCTGGGCTTACAAGGGAGCCTGGGATTACAAGAATCAGACTATTTAGCCATAGGGGAAAAGATAGCAGTGGACTAAGGTTATTCTGACCCAGAACCCAGAAGTAAAACTTGAGAAAAAGTCTAGGTTAATGACCTGAGTCTCAACACAAAATGGAGAGGACTGTTCTGACACAATTCTGTGCCTAATGAGGAAACTACCTCCCCTCCTGGCTGTCCTGGCATGGTCTTTGTAGTCTGGGACACAATGGTAGGTTGTTAGAGAGTAAAGTGAAGAAGGAGCCAAAGTGAAGTACTGAGAATGGGATTCTCCTTCTCTGAAGAGCTGTGGTGGCCCAGCCAGTGCTGGGAGCTGGTCAAGCAAGGCTGAATCACACTTTTGTGTGGGACCTACTTCTTTTATTAGGAGGAGGAAGAGGACCAGTTTTCCATCCAGTGACACGCCCAATGGAACAGGTTATGCCAGTTATATATACAAAATACAGGACCAACTGAAGGGGCACAGAGCAAGGGTGAAGAGAATGGGATGAGGTTATTCTTGAATCATATCATTCAAAGTGTGGTTCATGGACCAGCAGCATCACCATTCAAGAGCTTGTTAGAAATGCAGAATGTAGGGGTGCCTGGGTGGCTCAGTTGGTTAAGTGACCGACTTCGGCTCAGGTCTTGGGTTCAGGCCTGCATCGGGTCTGTGCTGACAGCTCAGATCCTGAAGCCTGCTTCAGATTCTGTCTCCCTCTCTCGTTGCCCTTCCCTGCTCATGCTCTGTCTCTCTCAAAAATAAATAAACATTAAAAAAAATTAAAAATCCTATCAAAATAACATCATCACTCTTCACAGAACTAGAACAAACAATCCTAAAATTTGTATGGCACCAGAAAAGACCCCAAATAGCCAAAGCCATCCTGAAAAAGAAAACCAAAGCAGAAGGCATCACAATCCTGGGCTTCAAGATGTATTAAAAAGCTGTAATCATCAAGACAGTATGTAAACATCAAGACTGGCACAAAAACAGACACTTAGATCAATGGAACAGAATAGAAAACCCAGAAATGGACCAATAAACATATGACCAACTAATCTTTGACAAAGCAGGAAAGAATATCCAGTGGAATAAAGACAGTCTCTTCAGCAAATGATGTTGGGAAAACTGGACAGCAACATGCGGAAAAATGAACCTGGACCACTTTCTTACACCATACACAAAGATAAGCTCAAAATGGATGAAAGCCCTAAACGTTAAGACAGGAAGCCATCAAAATCCTAGAGGAGAAAGCAGTCAAAAACCTCTTTGACCTCGGCCACAGCAACTTCTTACTTGACATGTCTCTGGAGGCAAGGGAAACAAAAGCAAAAATGAACTATTGGGACCTCATCAACATAAAAATCTTCTGCACAGTGAAGGAAACAATCAGCAAAACTAAAAGGCAACTGGCAGAAGGGGAGAAGATATTTGCAAATGACTTATCAAATAAAGGGTTAGTATCCAAAATCTATAAAGAACTTATCAAACTGAACACCCAACAAATAACCCAGTGAAGAAATGGGCAAAAGACATGAATAGACACTTTTCCAAAGAAGACATCCAAATGGCTAAACAGACACGTGAAAAAATGTTCAACATCACTCATCATCAGGGAAATACAAATCAAAACCACAATGAGATACCACCTCACACCAGTCAGAATAGCTAAAATTAACTCAAGCAACAACAGATATTGGTGAGGATGCAGAGAAAGAGGATCTTTTTTTGCACTGCTGGTGCAAACTGGTGAATCCACTCTGGAAAACAGTATGGAGGTTCCTCAAAAAACTAAAAATAGAACTACCCTAGGACCCAGCAATTGCACTACTAGGTATTTATCCAAGGGACACAGATGTGCTGTTTCAAAGGGGCACATGCACTCCAATGTTTATAGCAGCACTATCGACAATAGCCAAAGTATGGGAAGAGCCCAAATGTCCATGGACAGATGAAGGGATAAAGAAGATGTGGTATACATATACAATGGAGTATTACTTGGCAATCAAAAAGGATGAAATCTTGCCATTTGCAACAACGTGGATGGAACTTGAGGGTATAATGCTAAGTGAAATTAGTCAGAGAAAGACAAATATATGACTTCACTCATATGAGGACTTTAAGATACAAAACAGATGAACATAAGGGAAGGGAAGCAAAAATAATATAAAAACAGGGAGGGGGACAAAATATAAGAGACTTAAAAAAATTTTTTTAATGTTTTTATTTATTTTTGAGAGACAGCAAGACAGAGTGCAAGCAGTGGAGGGACAGAGATAGAGGGAGACACAGAATCCAAAGCAGGTTCCAACTCTGGGCTGTCAGCACAGAGCCTGACACGGGGCTCGAACTCACAAACCATGAGATCATGACCTAAGCCAAAGTCAGATGCTTAACTGACTGAGCCACCCAGGCACCCCAAACATAAGAGACTCTTAAATATAGAGAACAAACTGAGGGTTGCTGGAGGAGTTGTGGGTGAGGTGATGGGCTAAACGGGTAAGGGGCATTAAAGAAGACCCTTGTTGGGATGAGCACTGGGTGTTATACATAAGGGATGAATCACTGGAATCTACTCCTGAAACCATTATTGTACAATATGCTAACTAACTTGGATGTAAATTTAAAAAAAGAAAAAGAAAAAAAGAAAAATGCAGAATGTAGGGCCCAACCCAGACTTCCTAAATCCAAACCTGAGATTTAAGTTTCCCCAAATGATATGTATGCACATCAAAGTTTGAAAAGGACTAAGATTTCTTCAGGAAGAAGACTTGAAAGGCAGTGATGAGTATGAGGGAACAGGTTAAGAAGCTGCAGGTGATCCCAGGGAATCCCTATCCCAGGACATAGGGGCAAGTGAGGAAAAAGAGGCCTGGGGGTTTCTCTTGCAGCACCCTGGACTGAATGGGTTAAGGAGTAGGTTGGATGGCTCTGGCTGGGAGCCCTGAACATAGGGCACGGGTGGGCCTGGGGTCTTCACCTAAAAAGATTGCTACCGCCATCAGTCACCGCCAGCTCCGTCATTCCCCCGCTCTCCCTCCTGAGCCCCAGCCTCCCATTTCAGGACTTCTCCAGACTTTTAGTCTCAATGACCTGACCAGTCGGAACTCGCTAGCTCGGTTTGATTCGGCCAGGTTCGGTTGCTAAGGCCTACAGCTTCCCGGTTGCGGGGGGGGGGGGGGGGGGGGGGGGGGGGGGGGGCGGGGGGAATGATGTCACGTCCAAAAGGCGGGCTAACCAGGTCTCTCCCTCCGCCGGATTGGTTGACAGGAATTTGATTAGATTCGCAGCCTCGCGGGCTCAGGGTTAGCTGTTATTGTCCCCAGATGCCCCTGGCCCACGGCCGTCTTCTCCCCGTGGAGCAAGACTCTGAGGACAGTACTCAGGAAGCACTTAGCTTCGGAAGGAGAGGTGATTCGAATGGTCCGGATATTGCCACCAGGCTAGGCGTTTCGGCTGCCCAGGTACTTTTTGACTCGATCGGGTGTCCGTAGTTGGGGCGGCTACCCGAACCGCAGGGATTTGTGGAATTTATAGTTCTGCATTAGTTCTGGATTAGTTTTGGGTGGGCCGGAGGCTCTACTCCGACAGGGATTTTTGGAGAAAAAAAAAAAAAAAAAAAAGACTGAGGACTGGGGGCCTGGGTCCCAGGACAGGGGAGGACAAAAAGGACGTCTAAGTAAGAATTCTGCCATTAGCATTGTTTTGGTGTTCTTTTTAGGTGCTGACCTGAAACTGATCCACCCCTTTCTGACCAAAACTGTTCACCCACGGTGGATTCACCCACAGTGGAAGGGACCAGGCAGCCAATGGAGATGCCACCAGTCAATCCAGTGCGAGAGAAGGACACCTCTCAACCGCAACAACAATGGGAAAAGAACCCCCAGGAGAACCTTGATTCAACTACCCAGATCAAGCAGCAGTCCCCAGACCCTCCTACTGAAATCCTTGAGCTGAGAGTGAGCCCAAATCAAGCCAGCCAAATTCTAGAGAATTCTCAAGGAACTGAAAAACTGGCCACTGGACTTCAAGGAAACTCTGCTAAGTCTCGTGGATCAACCAGTGAGATGCCAGAGCCCCTTCAAGCTTCTGATCTCTGGTACTGTCCGGATGGGAGCTTTGTTAAAAAGATCATAATCCGTGGCCATGGCTTGGACAAACCCAAACTGGGCTCCTGCTGCCGGGTACTGGCGTTTGGGTTTCCTTTTGGGTCAGGCCTGCCAGAGGGATGGACAGAGCTAACTATGGGGTTAGGCCCATGGAGGGAGGGGACTTGGGGGGAACTCATAGAGAAATGCTTGGAGTCCATGTGTCAAGGTGAGGAGGCAGAGCTTCAGCTCTCTGAACACTCTGGACCTCCTTTCAGGCTCACACTGGCCTCCTTCACTCAGGGCAGGGACTCCTGGGAGCTGGAGGCCAGTGAGAAGGAGGCCTTGGCCAGGGAAGAACGTGCAAGGGGCACAGAATTATTTCGAGCTGGGAACCCTGAAGCGGCTGCCAGATGCTATGGACGGGCTCTTCGGCTGCTGCTGACTTTACCCCCACCCGGCCCTCCAGAACGAACTGTTCTTCATGCCAATCTGGCTGCCTGTCAGTTGCTGCTAGGGCAGCCTCAGTTGGCAGCCCAGAGCTGTGACCGAGTGCTGGAGCGGGAACCTGGCCATTTAAAGGCCTTGTACCGAAGGGGGGTTGCCCAGGCTGCCCTTGGGAACCTTGAAAAAGCAACTGCTGACCTCAGGAAGGTGCTGGCGGTAGACCCCAAAAACCGGGCAGCCCAGGAAGAGCTGGGAAAGGTGATCATTCAGGGGAAGAAACAAGATGCAGGGCTGGCTCAGGGTCTGCGCAAGATGTTTGGCTGATTAAAAGTTAAATCTTAAAAGAGACAGGAACCTGTGAATTGTGGTTTATGCCGTGAGATTTTGAGGGGACCAAGAGGGAGGGTTTCAGCCATGTCCCATTCATTCCTAGCTTTTGCTTTCTTAGGGGAGATAACAGTGGACTCAGTGCGCCTCTTTCCCTCTTTTACCATTAAAAGCCATATGATCACCTGTGCTACATTTTGGGGGGGCTTATTCATATCCGAGGATAAATGGACGATACATAAACTTCTGAATTTAGGATTGGGGGAGATGGTGGGCCTTTAAATCCCGGGAACTACATCTCCCAGGCTTTCTCGTTGGGTCCCTCCCGGCGCATGCGCAAACTATACAGCCCGGTTCAGCGGGAGTGCTGTCCTTCTGCCGTGCTCCCATTGGCCCGCCCTATCCAGCCATCTCAAGTATTCAGCACCCAGGTCTCTTACTGGTCGGTAGAGCTTCCGGGACACCGCCCCCTTTTTTTAAGAGTCAACTGATTAGTTGATGATGGGGAGAGGCGGGTCTTGGGGACCGTCTCATGGCTGGGGGGCGGGAGGGAAAGATGGCGGAACTGATGCTGCTCAGCGAGATTGCGGACCCAACACGTTTTTTCACCGATAACTTGCTGAGCCCGGAGGACTGGGGTCTGCGGAGTGAGGCCTGGGGGAGGGAGGAGGGCTGTGGCATACTATGCTTTTGAGGCACGCAGGGAGGAAGCGGAGGTCCATAGAGGAAGGCTGGGCAAATACGGAATCCATCACCCGAAAGAGGGCGGAGCAGGGGGGCTCGTTGTGCATTCGGGGGGATGCGGGAGTTGGGAAAGACCTCTGCTCCCTGCAGAAACATCGAGTTGTTCCGGGGTGGGGGAAGGAGGAGCTGAAGTTCTTTGGCTGTATCACGTTTCAAGTGGGCGGGCTGTAGGTCTGGCCGAGCCGAGCCAATGAGGGATGGTCCCGGGGCTGTGTGTAGATCTGTAGGCTGGGCCACCGGACGACCCCCTGATGCTCTTCATCTCTTGCAGACAGCACCTTGTATACTGGCTTAGATGATGTCGCGGAGGAGCAGACGCAGCTCTTCCGTTGCCCAGAGCAGGATGTCCCGGTACTGCTTCTCTAGCCTTGTCTCTAACCTTTGGGGGTCGGGAGTTGCCCCGGAACAAGGACTCGGCCCCAAGCCAGAGCTCATGAAGCCGTTGCCTTCACATTCTTGCCATCTAATGTCCTTCTTTATTCAGTTTGGCAGCAGTTCCCTGGACGTGGGGATGGATGTCAGCCCTCCTGAGCCACCCTGGGACCCCCTGCCTATCTTTCCAGGTAAGATATCCCTTGTGATTCCTGCATCCTTACAAAACCCTCTCTTTCCACTGTTTTCCAGGAACTACACACTCCCCTATATCCTCACACCTCCTCTTCATAAGTGCCTGTGCACTCCTCTTTCCTTCAGCCCCTTATGTGTTCGTTCCCCTTTGCCCCAGGTGAGGGGATCCTCACCTCCAAGCCTTTGGGCACGTTTTGGACTCTTCAGGCTCTGCTTCCTGGTTATTCCCCAACCCCTTTCTTCCAGATCTTCAGGTGAAGTCTGAGCCGTCCTCCCCCTGCTCCTCTTCCTCCCTCAGCTCTGAATCATCGCGTCTTTCCACAGAGCCCTCTAGCCAGGTGAGAGAACCATCTCCTTCCTTCTGCTGTTTGTGGCAGGGATGGTGTTCCAGTCCCTTCATGCATAGGTGCTGAGAAAATGTTTTGTGTGCTATGGGTCATGGAGTAGTGGTGGTGCCTTTGGATTTCTTTAATATCCTCATTTTCCATGTCTCCTCTGTGGTTGTCTGTAAGTGAAGATGGAGTCATTTTAATAAATAGAGATATGTGGCAGCCATGGTGGGGCCAGGAAGAAGAGAGTTGTTAACTGCTGAGAATTCTGAAATTGCTCTTGCCCCAGTTGTCCATTCTAAGGCAATATTTGAAATCATGAGACTTCATCAACCCTCCCAGGAATAATATAGAGAAAACGAGGGGCCAGAGACAGCTTAAGGAGATATTCAGTAAAACCAGAATGTCAAATAATTAGTAATTAGTAAAAGCTAGTCAAAAAGTAGTAAAAACTTTTGTTCTTACTCTTGCTCTCAACACCTTCCTTGTTTTATTTTTTCTGACCCCCCACCACTTCACCCAACTCTCACCCAGGTCCCTGCTGTAGGGGAGGTGCTGGTTGTGAAGACAGAGTCCTTGGCACCCCCACTCTGCCTCCTAGGAGATGATCCAACATCCCCATTTGAAACGGTCCAGATCAATGTGGGTCCCACCTCTGATGACCCCTCAGGTAATAACAGCCTGCTACCACCCCCAGGCTTTACCAAGGCAGGGTAGATAGGAGAGGAGCTTTACCAAGGCAGCAGGAGAGAGAGAGAGAGAAAGCAAGCAGGGGAGGGGCAGACAGTGGGGACAGAGGATCTGAATCAGACTCTGTGCTGATAGAGGAGAGCCGGAAGAGCCTGATGCCATGTGGGGCTCAAACTCAGGGACCCTGAGATCATGACCTGGCTGATGTCAGACGTTTAACTGACTAAGTCACCCAGGCACCTGTCCCCCCTGCCCTGGCCCCGTTGCTTTGCATTTTTAAAAAACTTATGGACAGTATTTTAGGGCATATTTATTTATTTCCCACCCCTGAAGTTTTATTATAAAAATTTTTCAAACATACAGAAAAGTTGAAATTCCATATACTCAACTCCTAGATCCTACAGTTAACATTACTTGCACTATTTCACTAAGTGTTACTAAGTTTATTTACTCTTAGGTGCTTACACAGTAAACATTTATAGAGCACCTACTCCATGCCACATACTGGACGGGGTGCTGGGAATGCAAGATGAAGAAGATGTGAGCATCATGCTGACCCAAGAATCCTGTAGTGTGGAGGGAGGGGAAAGACAGATACCAGTTGCTGCAGGTGTGGGAACTCCAGGATAGACATCGCAAGGTGCCATGAAAACTCATAAGAGGGGCAGCTCACCCTATTGGGGCTGGATCAGTGATGTGCTCCCGGAGGAAGCATTTCCTGAACTAAGTTTGAAGGACACATAGAAATTAGGCACAAGATGAATGTGGGGACTGTGGCATGTGTGCACACGTGTGTGTGTGTGTGTGTGTGTGTGTGTGTGTGTGTGTATCTAGGGAGCTTGTATCTCCTCAGAGTGGATGTGAGGAGGGAGTGGGAAATGGCAAGAAAGTTGCAGAGGCTTCAGGCCAAGTGAGAACCGTGCTAAGGGACTCTTAGCTTTTATCCTGTGGGCAGTTGGGAGACTGAAGAATCGAGCAGGAGAACAGTGTGATTAGGAAGCTGACTCTGGTGACAGAGTAGAGAGAATGGATCATGGAGAGGCAGGACTGGATACAGTTCCTCAAGAAAGATATTTGGATTCTGAAAAGAGGCAGAAAGAATGACATAGAATGGAAGAATTGCAGTGACTTCCTGTGTAGGATTTGATGCCAGAGTTTCATGCTAGGGCAGATAGGTATTGCAAGAGCACAAGCCCCCAGGCCAGGGAATGTGCTGAATTCACTGTTGTGGATTACAAAGCGCCTTCAGGGTTTCCTGGCACTGCCTGTCTTTGGCAAGGGAGCCCAGTGATGCAGTCCATTCTGTTTTCCTCCCCAGCCTCAGGGCGGGGCAGGTTAGTATAGAAAATGGATTTGGAGAGAGAAACAGATCACATTTGCCAACAAGATAAGGATATAAACCTTGACTGTTGAGGACTTTGCAGAGGAGTCGATTCTCCCCTTGTATTTAGGTTATCTTCTGAGGGCCTGTGCTTTACCCATCAGTTTGATAGACAGGAAGCATAAAACATAATCTTTGCTTTTGGAGAGTCTCATGAGTGTCATAACACGTGGTTAATAATCAAATAGTGATCATCTCTGAGGAGGGATCCAGGTGGCTGGTAGACAAGAAAGGGAAGGAGATCCACTTCACTGAATTACCTTTTGGTCCTTTGGAGTTTTGTGAGTATATTACGTATTCATAAACATAAGTTGAAATTTTTAAATAGCAATATTGGCAGTTCTATAATTAAGTACCCAAAAGAGTTGTATGGACCAAAGGTAGCGGCAGACTGTTGACCTTGGGGTTGAATCTGGCCCTCAGATGACTTTTATTTCACCCACATGGGGTGACCAGCAAGTCTCACAGATGGATTTAACAGAGGCCAGGAAGGCTCAGAGGTGACTGAGGCTTTGTGATTTGGTGCCTGGGAGCCTGACAGAGTAAAAAGGGAATTTGTGTGAAGGGACAAGCTGTGAGCCCCATTTAAGGCCAGCTTGAATTTGGGTGGGTGGTGGGGCACAAGAAAGGAATGACCAGCAGGCACCTTGGGAGTCAGGATTGGGACACAGGGGAGCAGTCAAGGGTAGAAATTCAGACTTGACTGCTGTCAGCATAGAGACAGCTTCAGGAGCCAGTGAAGGAGAAAGGAAAGTTCTGGGCAAAGAGGTAGGAAGAGAGCCAGCAGGTCAGCAACCCCATAGTTCTCTGCCTTCTGGATTGCATGCCTAGGGCCAGAATAGTCTTAGTTTTGGGTACAAGGGGGAAGGACCATGTCTTCTATCCCCTATCTTAATCCTCTTCTCCTTCAGTGTTTATCTGATACCCAGCATTTTATATTATCCTGACACCCCACAGATGTCCAGACCAAGCTAGAGCCTGTCTCTCCATCTTCCTCCATCAACTCTGAGGCTTCCCTGCTCTCAGCAGAGTCCCCCAACCAGGTGAGCATCAACCTTTCTTACTCTCTCCAGACATTCCAGTGAGCTCCTTCTGCCTCTCAGAGGTATGAAAGCATTCTCTTCTTCAGCTCCTTCTCCTTGATATCCCCCCTGACTCACATATCTTTTGGAATGCCCAACACAGGGTTTTATAGGAGAGGAGGTACTGGAAGTGAAGACAGAGTCACCATCCCCTCAAGGGTGTCTCCTGCGGGATGTCCTAGGCCCCCCACTTGGAGGTGTCCAGATCAGCATGGGCCCATCCTCCGATGGCTCCTTAGGTAATGGGGCAAGCTGATATGTTGGGATCCCCGGCAAGAGGCCTCTAGTCCTGACATTCCTTCCTTTCTTCCTTTTCCCTTCCTTCAGGCAAAGCCCTGCCCACCCGGAAGCCACCGCTGCAGCCCAAACCTGTGGTGATAACCACTGTCCCAATGCCACCCAGAGCTGTGCCTCCTAGCACCACCATCCTTTTGCAGCCTCTTGTCCAACCACCCCCAGGTACTAAAATAGGAGAGAAGGAGCCGGACTGGATTGACTTTCTCGGGGAGCTCACAGCCATTGAGGCTCCCAGCCCTTGGGTGCTCAGGTACGGGTATGGACACAAGAACAGCTCTCACCTCCTTCTCCTGCTCACTTGCCCCAGTGTCACCAGTTGTCCTCATCCAAGGTGCTATTCGGGTCCAGCCTGAGGGGCCGGCCCCCCCTGCTCCAAGGCCTGAGAGGAAGAGCATCGTTCCAGCTCCTATGCCTGGGAACTCCTGCCCACCTGAAGTGGATGTAAGTACTGGGGAGGAGAGGAGTAAGACTAGTAATGGGGAGGAAGTCTGCCATGGAAGAGAGAATTGTGGAATGAGGAGGGATCGAAAAGTGAGGAAGCAAAGCCATAGCTGATCCTGAAGGTCAGAGTGGATCCCTGTTTATATATGAGTATCAACTCTGTAATTTTAGGATCCTTAGTTTTGCTAACACTGAAGATGAAGAAATGGCATTGGTGTCAGTAAATCTAAGGCAGGGGGCCCATACTGTGTTACGGTTGTGGCAGTAGTTGGAAGAGGGAGGCTGTTTCCTAGGGGAAAACCAGGTAAAGTGTTCTTTAATTATGGCAAAGTTAAAGTGTGGGCCCTAAAAAGAATTGAGAGGAAGGAAGACCCCACCCACCAAGGAAAGGAACTGAGTTTGCACCAGGAACCAGGATGGAGGAAGTCCTTCCTACAGTCTGACTTCTCTCAGTTCTGAGGGACAGGAGCAGGGAGTGGTTGAGAGAAGGGCTCCTTCTGTGGAATGTTTTAGCGGAGAGGAATAACCCGTCTCTGGCTGTGTCGGTAGAGGTCAGGAAGGGGATAGAGTGGCCAGTGTGAGCATTGGGTAATCAGTTCCTGAAGTTGGGAGGCATAGTTCCCCTCTCCCATCCCTCTGTCATTCCTTTTCTGATCCTCCCGGTACCCTAGGCAAAGCTGCTGAAGCGGCAGCAGCGAATGATCAAGAACCGGGAGTCGGCCTGCCAGTCCAGGAAGAAGAAGAAGGAGTATCTGCAGGGGCTGGAGGCTCGGCTGCAGGCTGTGCTGGCCGACAACCAGCAGCTCCGCAGGGAGAATGCTGCCCTCCGGCGGCGGCTGGAGGCCCTGCTGGCCGAAGTAAGACGGTCCGTCCCAGGGAGGCTCCTGGGAATACAGGCAGACTCCTTGGGGATGACTCACCCCCTCTCTCATCTCTCTCTCTCACCTTAGAACAGCGAGCTCAAGTTAGGGTCTGGAAACAGGAAGGTGGTCTGCATCATGGTGTTCCTTCTTTTCATTGCCTTCAACTTTGGACCTGTCAGGTGAGACCTTCCCTGCCTCCCTCATAGCTTCTGGGTAGAGCCCACCCTCACAGCTGCCTGCCTGCCTGCCTTGGCACAGGCCCTTTCATTCCACTTACACGCAGGCAGCACAGCTGTCCTCAGCACCCACGGGGCATCCAGCCAGTCCCTTCTCCTTCCATCATTTCTCTCAAATGGTGTGTCCTGGAGCAGATGGTGGTAATAACAATGGTAAAGATAGTGACTTTTAAGTGCTTGCTGAGCTCCTCGTGCTTCCTGGCTTTATTAGGTAGCGATGGTTCTCATTCCCGTTGTACACATGAAGGGATTTGCTCTGCAGCAAATAGATTGGAAGCCAGGCAGGCTTTCTGCAGAGCCCATGATCTTAACCAGCCCCTGGACCAAGCTGGAATTCCTTACTCGATCCTTCCTCATCCTCAGCATCAGTGACCCTCCTCCAGCTCCCATCTCTCCTCGGATGAGCGGAGAGGAGCCTCGACCCCGGAGACACTTGCTGGAGTTCTCAGCGCAAGAGCCGGTTCATGGAGTTGAACCCCTCCAGGGTTCCTCCCTGGGCCCTGAGGAGCCCCAGCCCAGCCCCCCAGGCCGGCCAAGTTTCAGGTAAGGAGAGGGCCCTCTCTCTTTTGGGGATGCTGAGTGTATCTCCTCTCCAAAACTTACTTTTTCTTCCTAGGGGAACCAGAGTTCTCCTGCCATCGTTGCCTGTTCTGTTGGGGGAGGGGCGTGGGGTAGCCTCTAATCATTGCCTCCTCCCTGCCTCACTCCAGGAACCTGACAGCCTTCCCGGGGGGCAGTGCCAAGGAGCTGCTGCTGAGAGACCTGGACCAGCTCTTCCTCTCCTCTGATTGCCGGCACTTCAACCGAACCGAGTCCCTGAGGTGTGGGGGATCCCCAGCTGGGGCATCTTCCCTGTCCTCTGAGGCCCCCTCCACAGGCGGCCTGGCTATCCCTGTGTACTGAAGTACCAGCTCTCCCTGCCCTCTCTTCCCTCTCCTGTGCGCAGGCAAGGAAAATGGGAGCTCTGGCTCCTTACAGAGGTGTTACCCCTCTGTTTCCCTAGGCTTGCGGACGAGCTGAGCGGCTGGGTCCAGCGTCACCAGAGAGGCCGGCGGAAGATCCCCCAGAGGGCCCAGGAGAAACAGGTAGGAGGGGCTAGGGCTGGTTCAAGGAAGGCCACTGGAAGACTAAATGTCCTGGGGATTTTGAGGGAGCATCTCGTTGTGGAGGTTTGAGGGATCATTTGGGGGAAGTGGAGGGGTGGGTGTGAGGTGGCATCAGCTTCCAGGGGCCGTCTGTCTCTTTCCCTTTTCCCTTCACCCTCTTCAAATCCTTAGATACTTCTCCTTCCAGAAGTCTCAGCTCTGGAAGAAGTCGCCTCCAGTTAAGGCAGTTCCCACCCAACCCCCTGGGCCCCCAGAAAGGTGAGTCTATGAGGGTGCTTGTCTGTTACTAAGGGAGGTTTCACTCTAAAGAGCTACACCCCCAGGAGCTATCCTGTGTCTGTCATCATTGCCACCAATGGCGTTATGCCTCCCTCATCCACTGGGGTCTCGTGTCTTTTTCTCTTACCCTCTCCCATCTTCCCCGGTGGGGACTGGGCATGGGGCTTAGTTTCTCCCAAATCCTGTTTCCCCTCCTGGCTAGGGATTCTGTGGGCCAACTGCAGCTATATCGCCACCCAGACCGTTCGCAGCCAGAGTTCCTGGATGCAATTGACCGACGAGAAGACACATTTTATGTTGTGTCCTTCCGAAGGGTGAGTCCTTCCCTGCCCCATCCCGTCACCCTGCGCTCTCCAGCAATCTGTCTTCAGGCTGAGGCTATAGAGTAGAGGTGGGGAGAGCCTGTCCACATCTTTTCCTCCAGCCCTCTGGCCCGACCCCTTTGTTTCCCAGGACCACTTGCTGCTCCCTGCCATCAGCCACAACAAGACCTCTCGGCCCAAGATGTCCCTGGTGATGCCTGCCATGGCCCCCAATGGTAATTCTCTCCCTGCCAGATCTGGGGAGGGGTCCTGAAATCGAGGAATGGGGAGGTTCTGATAAGGAGATCCAGCATGAGGAGCTGAGGGGGAAGTGGAGAGAGGAGTGGGCCATTCCAGAGAGAGACTAGACTCCTGGATGAGAAGATGCAGGAAATGGATGGAGAGAAAAACCGAATGCAGGAGACATGGGAGGAAGACGAGGGTGCAGGCCATCCCTTGGTGACGGTGCTCAAGGAGGTATGGGCAGAAGGGGTGGGCTGGGAATGGCCAGATTCTCACCTTCTGTGTTCTCTTGCTGTCCTTTCCTCTGTGACCTCAATCATATGTGTCCTCTGTGACTCATCGATGTCATTTGCTTTTCCTGCCCCTTTCCTCTCCCTGCACCAACCCCATCCCTACCCTCTCGTTCAACTCCTGCTATGGACCGTCTCCTCACCATTGCCCCTCCCTCCCTGCCCACCTCTACTTTTTTCCTCTCTGTTTGCCTGCGCTTCTCCTCTTTCTTAACTCTCTCCTTCTCACAGAGACCCTGTCAGGCCGGGGGGCTCCAGGAGACTATGAGGAGATGATGCAGATCGAGTGTGAGGTCATGGACACCCGGGTGATTCACATCAAGACCTCCACGGTGCCTCCCTCGCTCCGAAAACAGCCATCCTCGACCCCAGGCAATGCCACAGGTGGCCCCTTGCCAGCTTCTGCAGCCAGCCAGGCACGCCAGGCCTCCCACCAGCCCCTCTACCTCAATCACCCCTGACCTGTGCAACTCACACTGACTTAGAGCTGGTGGTGGGGGACGGGAGGTGGGGGGTGACCAAGTGGGTTTTTTCTAAGTTCTCTGATCCCTGGGCTTGGGGCAATTGGTAAAGGAAAGACAGGGTGTGGGGTTAAGCCCTTATTTGGGGGTGAGGGGGTTTACCTCTCTTCTCACCCCTTTTTGGAATATAGGGCTCCTCTCATTTCTCTGAACCCCTAATTCCTGCTTCTTTCGAGATTAAGTTTTGGGGTAGGTGGACTCCTGCACACTCTTTATTCTTTTGTTTCTCTGTTTAGGGGGTGGAGGTGGGAATTTGGTCCCCGGGAGGGACAAGGGACATTTTTACATTTTGGAGCTAGTTACTGGGAGTAAAGGAGGGATGGTGGTGGGAGATCAGGTTTATGTATATGTATATCTTCTTTTTTATTATTAAATAAACAACTTGGAGGGAGTTGAAGGAATGGTGACTGCCTTCCTGGCTCAGGACGGGGAATTGGGGGAAAGTGGCTTCTGTACTGACAGTATATCAGACAACCAAGCACTGAAGACATAGCTGGCTCTGGGTGGGATGGGTGTGGGATCCCAGACCTCATGTCATTCCCTTGTCCCCGCCCCTACAACACTGGGGCATGTCTGTGTCTAGCGGTGGGGGCGGCGGGGGGCAGGGGGGATGAGGGTGGGATGTCTCCTGGCATGACAGCCCTGAGGATACAGATCCCTGGAATGTGTCTGAGTAAACAGGAAGGACAGGGGGCCCCACGCCCTTTGGGGTAAGCAGCGTCCCTGGGTCTCCTGCATTCTAGCAGGTTCTCCCTCCCCTCCCTTGATTTCCAGGACGAGCAACTTGAACAAACAGCAGAGCTGGGGCCAGAAGGCTGTGAGCCAGAAAGGAGGGGCCACAGTGGAGAAGGGGGCAGTGTTTGGAGGGAAGGGGAGATGTTCAAGAGCATCTTCTTAGCCCTAAACTTGGGGAAACTGAGACTTGTGAGTCCAGGTGAAAGAAAAGGATGAGAACTGACCTGGAAAGGCTGTGCTTCTAATTAGGAGGAAGGGGAAGAGGACAGGGTGAGGGGCCAAATCTCACTCAAGCTGGGGGGATCCCATCGGCGGCTCCTGTCCAGCAGCGCCTCAGGCCTGGCCCTGCAGGAGTGTCCTGGGTCAGCTAGAGGGTGTGGGCTGGGCCTGGGCTCAACGCCCAGATGACTGGACAGGGGCCGCCCGGGCCACAAGCCCAGGCCTGAAGGAGGAGGGGTGAACCTCACGTGTCTAGCCAGGCTCCCCCACTCCCCATTACTGTGTTTGGGGTGAAAACAGACTGAGTAACTATGGCAACCTGGAACCAGGGCTCCCAGGAACTAGGCCTCTCCTCCCTCCGGAGCACAGCCCTAGCTTCTCGGCTTCCCTGTCCCCACATCCCTCGAGGCTTATCCAGGCCCAGTGCAAGAGCAAGGATTTGGGAGACAGATCACCTGAGTTGGATTCCCTGCTTTACCTTTCATTAGTGGATGCCCTTGATATGTAACTTAAACACTTGGGGCCTTAGTTTCCTCATCTGTAAAGCAGAATACTCCTACCTACTTCTCAGGGTTGGTGTAAGGGTAAAAGATATTCACAGTGCCTGGTCCCTGGAAGGTGCACCTGTCCCTTGTTCCTTACACCTTTCTCTTTCCATTTACACTGTCCTTTTCTCCTCTATTCCACTCTTAATCCCAACTGGGTTCATCACTGTTTCATTGTCCCATCTCTCTCTGTGCTGACCCCAGCTCAGGAAAGTGCTTGAGTGTTGGCATCTCAGACTTGGGGCCCTGAGGTGGGGCCTGCAGCGCATCTGGCTGAGTGGCAGGGGACAGCTGGCACCTTGATGTGAACTGGCAGTCGACACTATTGGCCCAGTGAGTGGAGTGGTGGAAAGGATCAGGAGAGGCATGGAGCAGGGGTGTACAAGGCAGGAAGGTGAAGGCAGGTCAGTCTCTGGCTGCCGCCCTCCAGGCCCATGTGGCTCTGCAGCCACAGCCTTATCCCAGGCCACCTCAGTGTATGGCCACTGTCACTCCTGCACCTCCTGTTGGCCCCTCCTGTCCCAGGCCCGCTTTGTCTTTCTGTTGGGCCGCTTTCCTTCCTCAGGATCCGGCCTTTTGTTCCTCTTATCCTCCCTGACCCATTGCCTCTGCCTCTTTGCACCAAATTCCTTTCCTTTCCCACCTCTCTTTGCCCTCTGTCCCTTTGGGAGCCCTCACCTTCTCTTTTGGACTCTTCAGTCTATGTTCATCTTGTTGTTTCTTGTCCCTTTTGTGTTTTGCCCTTCTCTTCCCTTTCTTTTTACTTGTTCTTCTCACCTCCTCCTGCTGCTGACCCTGTGCTCAACTCCTCCCTTTTCATGCCACCCCCTCCCCGTTCCTGTTCCTCTGTCCACATTCCTTGTCCTGTGGGGCGACTTCCTCTCCCCTCCCCGGCTTCAGCCCTCTCCCCCTTCCTCCCCCTTCACCACTGCAATCCCCCGTCCTCTTCCCAGCTGTGGGGGCCAGGACTAGAGAGCCTAGTGCTTGCCTCATCGTTCTGCTATGGCTTCTGGATACAGCACATCTGGATTCGGGGGCCCAGATGTGTGGTTGCCACAGCGACCTCGGTCCCTCTGGTAAATACAGGCGCCCACCCGCCCCAGAGCAGAGAACAAAACAATTGTGTGACTTTCTTTTGTCACGAGATAGAAATGTCCTCCCCCCTCCCTTCTCCCCACACCCGCGTCTCCAGGCAAAGGAAGTTTTATGGGTCCAAATCCTTCCTTCTGTGGCTCTGTGGCCCCCTTTTCAGCCCCAGCCTCGTGGTTCTCTTCCATCTCATGTCAGGCTGTCTCCTCTCTCTGAGCTCCCCTTCCTCACCATCTCCCAGTCCCACCCCTCAGTAGTGGAATGTTGAGTCCCCTATCTTAAACTTGGTGGTTTCTAACCGAATCTGCATAGCAACTGAATGCAGAAAAAAAGTTCTAGAAATCCAGATCTTCTACCCTTCCTTCTCAAACAAGTTCTTCCAGAAGCCCCTTCATTTGTTTCTGCCCTAAGCCTTGCATCTTTCCAAGGCTGTTCCTGGGGAAGGGGAGAGAATACATGCTTTGGAATCAGAAAACCTGGGTTGAGGCTCACCTTTATCACCACTAGCAAAGTCCCTTGGACAAGACACCTAATGTCTGTGACCCTCCATTTCCTCAGCCACAAAGTGGGATTGATCAAATGCCTGCACTGTGTTGGAAAGTGTTTTGTCAACGGAAGCCCAGTACAACTGTTTTTCTCTCTTCCCCCTCTCTGGGACTGCTCCCTTGGATCACAGCCCCTGGCCTCTCTTCATTCCTTCTCTTCTTCTTCAGGTCCTTGCCCTTAATTGCCCTCATTCTTTTTCTTCCCTCCCTTCTCCTGGTCTTTCCTTTCCTTCCTGTCTGTATCTTTTCTCCCGTATCCTCCTGAGGTCAGGACAGGGACATGGAGGTTCTTTCAAGGATGGGCGCCCAGAGCTGAAGACACCTGGACCTAGGATTCTGAGACCACAAGCCAGAGCATGTGGACAGTTGTCAGCAACACCGATCTTTCTACCGTCACCTGAAACACCTCAGTGAAGGCAACCGGCTCTGACCATTAGGTCTGGGGCTCCTGCCAGACTCCCTTTCCCCATCCTTCTCACCCAGTCTTTTCATAACTCAACAGTGACAAGAATTCATTAGGCACCTGCACGATGCAATGTCTGTGCTTTACTGATGAAATGCAAACATGTAAGACGGGAGCTCCTCCAAGAGCTGGAATCCAGGGGGTGAATCAAATTTTAGACAATGATGATCTCAGAAACTGGAATTATGTCCTTTAAGCCTACAGTGGCTTCTCCAAATGCCTTGTAACCTTGTAAATGTTTGCAATCCCATTCTGTTCTCTGAGATTCGTATCCCATCTGTTCCTAGTCCTGGACTTCAGAACACCCCACAGCCATCCTTCGAGTTCTCACATCTCCGGGGGCTCCTGGCCACTCTGTGGGACAAGTATACTTATGGTGGCCATACTTAGTAAATCATAAAACCAAGAATAAGACATAGAAAGAACAATGGCTATAACCATGAGATGGAATTACCAAAATCTGGGGATGTGAGAGAAAATTCATCCTCTGTGCAGTCTGTTCTCCCCAAATAATGCTGTTTCAGACTCTCCCTCCTCACCCTTTCATGTGCTTCCTCCCAGCCCTCCCAATCAGAGGGAAGCTATTACCCACTCCAGGCTCTGGGGGCTTTGGGCCAAGGCAGAGGAAGGAAGCTGAGCCCAGTTCCGTCCAAGATGCTGACTTCATCCTCCCCATCAAAGCCAGGAAAAAAACAGCCACACACACACCCAGACACACACGGGGACACCCACGCGAGGGTCCATGCAAGCCTTTGCCTTCGGCCACAGGGAGCTAACTGGGCATGTGGCAGCCATACACTGTGCCAGTGTGCCCTGATGCAGGAACAACACACACCTGTAACCAGGGGGATCCAGTCTGGGGTGCAGACACCTGTGCCCCAACCTAAGTGGCAGATGGGCACATACAGGCTCCTCCAGGTCCCTTTCACCCATCACCTGTGACTAGGCTACTCCCTGATGATGAGGTTGGTAGCGGGGTAGCAAGAACTCAATCCCTGTGAAACCTGGTGGGGTTTCCTCACCCTGGATACTTCTGTGACAAAAGTCTTCTTTTCAGCCCATCATAAGGGCAGGGAGCATAAAGGGATATGGAGCCAGAGAAAGAGCCATCCTTATGTGGGAGTGTCTGCTGCCCTGTCCTCTGGCATCAGTCTTCCTGTCTCTGCCTGAGGTCAAAGTGCTTTCTTTCCTGAGCCCCCAACTCTTCCTACCTCTGCTCCTCCTCCCCTGTAGCACCCAAACAACATCAGCTCCTTTCGGCTTTCTGCTGACTACACCCTCCCATTCATTACCTCCCCCACCCCCATATCTGCCTCCCGCCTCTAGCTAAGGGAGCTAAGGCTCCCTAAGCCTCTCTCCTAAATTTCCAGCTTCTCTTCCCTGTCTCTCCTGAACCCCAACTTCCTTCCCAAGTCATATATCTTGGTGCTTAGCCAAGCACTCAAGCCTCATCTGCCATTTCTCTGGAATTTGCTGAGGTAGGCGAATGAAAAGGGGGCAATGATCCCAAGCTGAGAACAGGTGGACTGACCAGAACAGATGGGAGAGGCAGTGTAAGGACAGGGCCAGCAGAAAAGATAGGAGAGGAAGAGACAGGTGCAGGTGGAAGCAAAGGGACCAGGCAGGAAAGGGTCGAGGGGGGTTTCCTTCACCCCTGCCCCTGCCCCACACTCCCAGGAAAGAATGGCAGTGGCTGGGGTGGGGAAGGGGGGTGTGGGGGAGCAGAGAAAGAACCGGTGCTGGGCAACAGGCAGGAGGGACAGGATCCAAGCTGGAGCAAAGTGGGAGCAGGGCAGAGGTGGGAGAGGAGGTGCCAGGGAGGGAGGAGGAAGAGGGGCTGGCCAAGAGGAAGGGTGCTGGTAGAGAGGAGAACCCAGTGAGAGAGCAGGAGCAACAGGTGGGGAAATGGTGGGGGGGAAGGAGAAATGGCATAAAGGATTGGGGATGTCAGGTTGGGCAAAAACTAGGGTGGGGAGGAAGAGTAAAAATGGGACAAGGAAAGGGTGTGGGAGGTAGGACCAGGGATGCAGGAGGCAAGACGATATTGTGAGACTCGGTGATCCCAGACAGGGAGGGGAGGAGGGGTGGCATTCGATGACGTTGGGAAGGCCTGGCAGGGACTGGAGGGGTGGGAGGACCTGCCCTATCTCCGCTCCCCTCCCTGACCTCATGCTGGTCCTCCCCTTCTCCTCCCCCTGCTCACTGCAGGCTCCCTCCTTCTTGCTGTCGCTGCCGAGATCGACGGTCGGGTCGCAGCTCCGTGAGCCCCTGCTGCAGGGAACAAGCAAGGGGACCTCCAGGGAGCTCAGGGCTGCCAAGACACGGTAGCTCTGCCCTGTCTTGAGAACTCCCCTCCCAAGGTCAGGGACAGAGCAGGTGCAGAGGCACTGCAGCCGCTTGTTGCCCAGGTAAGCAGCAGAGCTCTGGGGAGAACAAGGGAAGAGCTGGGAGCGGTGGGGACTCTGTCCTACCCCTACACCCCAGGCGAAGGTGTGACGGGAGAGCTCTCAGGAGAGCCTCGCAGAGCAGAGACTTTCTGTTGGGACAGAGGAAAAGGGACGTTGCACTGGGGACTAGACTCCCTGTGGAGGGTGTGTGTGTGTGTGTGTGTGTGTGCGCGCGCGCAGGGTTTGGATGGGATCAGGTGATGGCACCAGGGTGAAGGTGGTTATCGATGAGGTAGGACTCGGAGGTGCCCTCACTAGGGGAAACAAGGGGCTGGAGGCTGAACCAGTGGCCAGCTGGATCTCAGGAGTAAAGTGCTCTGGTTGGGACCCCAAGTGCTCTGGTTGGAGCAGCGGAGGCTAGACCTCCGGGAAGGTGCCAGAGGGAGCCTCAGCATGTGGGTTACAGGATCTGGGAGGGAGGTCTGGGGGTCTTGAGCCTTTAAGAAACTGAAATGAAGCAAAGTCAGGATTCCCAGGTCTGGGAAGGGCACAGAGCTTGCGGAAAGGATCCTAAAACTTGTTCTTGGCTGAGAGCTCTGCACCCATGACTCACGGTTCAGCGGGGCGGGCTGACTAAGAGATGCCTCCAGGGGCACAGGAGCTCCGTCTTCCTTCCGTCCCCCTTCCAGGCTCTCCTTGCTTCTGTCCGTCTAAACCTCCCCCTGCCCCCTACACGTGACACGCCCTGGGTGGGGCGGGCGGGCCCCTTATCTCGCCTGGAAAGAATTTAATGGCTTGGAAACAACTGGAAATGGAACCCGGAGGAACTACTGGGAAGCAAGTCGGAAACACCACAGCTGCCGGCTGTCAGCTTCCAGTCCCCACCCGCTTCCCGCATCCCCGCTCCCTCCCCTCTTTCTCTCCCCTGTCTCCACTCCCTTGGAGACACTGCACCTTAGTTCTTCAGACTTCCTTCCCCCTGAGTCCTGGTCACTCAGTGCAGGACCTGAACCCGCCTTCCTGTCTCTCATTGCCCCCTGACTCTTTCCCACTGGGGGCCCAGAAATCCTCTTACTTTTTCCATTCCTCTGGCCCATTAGCTCCCCAGAATAAAGGGCATCTGGATCCCCCCAAACTCCCCCTCCCTGGCACCTCCTTACCTTCTGGTTTCAACCCAATATCTGGAACCATCCACCCCCCATCTCCCTCCTTCCTCTCACACTCCTGGAATCCTTCTACTTTCACCACTCAGGTGGCATGAGGGGCAGAGGGAGGCAGGGGGGTGGGGCCCAAATCGCCCAACTCTGGAACATCCCTCATGGAAGCCGGCCCTTCTTCACACCTCTTGGGACCAACAGTCCCTGATGAGCAAAGTGTCAAAGTTGGCCACAACATGAATACCAGGCAAGCTGAGTCACAGCTTGGGAGGATGCCCCCATCCCTGCCAGCCCTCCAACTGTGAGGGGGATGCCAAAAGGGGGAAGCCATGTCCCCCCTCCCCACTGCAGAAAGGCGCCCCAGACACAGCAGTAGGGGGGGATGATGAGGGGGAAACACAAGAAACACCCAAGTTCTTTGCTTTCCTAGTGCTGAGAGAAGAGCAGAATTCTTCCCAGAGTTGGAGGTGGGGAGTGGAGAGGTGGTGACAGGGCAGGAGTGGGGGTGGGGAAGGAGGCTCCAGGCTGTGAACTGGGGAGGCTACCCCTATCCTCTCAGGCCTGCCTTGCTACCTTCCAGCTTCTCTCCTTCCTGCAGCAGGGAACCTGTCCCCCTCCCCCACCCACCACTGAGTAGGGAAAGATGCAGGATCCAGTGGTGGGGAGGGGGACCGGACAACTGACAAAGGCCCCCAGGGGTGTGGGGCACCAGGTATCTGCTGCTTCCCTTTAGAGCAGGGCCTCCCATCTGGTTCCAACTGTGTTCTTTGCCTCACACAGCTGCCCCCTGAGCCAGTGAGAAATCAGCTTTCTTAGGCATCACCCAATGAATACATGTGGAGGAGACGTGAAGAGGAGATTGTGCGCACACACACCTGTGCACACACTCACACATGCGTGCCTGCAAATATGCAGGTTTATTTGTGTATAAGTGTGTTCATACTTGTATTTGTGGATGAGTGCACACTCCGGTGTATTTGGATGTGTACATGTGTTTGTGTGTGCATGCACCCCTTGGTTTGCATGGCCTTAGACACAGAGTGACAGGATTTGAGGTTAGGTCAGAGCCCACCTTGTACCCAAGGCTACACTCCAAGCTGACAGAAGGGTCAAGGGGCCCAGGGAAGGGCAGCTGTCTGCATGCCAGGCCTCTCTGCCTGGACCTTCTCCGGCATGGTGCCTCTTAGTGTGGAAATGCTCTTTCACTGTTGTCCAGCTTTCCCTCCGTCTCTTCTGGGCTGGTGGTGGGGAGCCCTGAAAACTCCCTTTTCTCAGACTCAAGAAGTTTATGGGTAGGAAGCCAGGAAATGTGTGTGTGTTGGTCACCGTCCCTTCCCTCCTCGCCGGTCAGCGTTTCCACACTCACCCTGCCCTCCTCTCTCCAGTCTCTGGTCCAGAAGAGCTGAGCGCCTGCCTACACCTCTCCTTAACCCTTCACCTGGACTGAACCCTCCGTGTCCCTTTGCCGCAGCCCCCTGCCCTGGCTCACCCTGAACACCTTTTGTCTTTCTGTGCGGCCCAATCCTTGCCTCAGTGGATTCCACAAACAGCTGGATACCAGCACCTAGATCAAGACACAGGATATTCTTGGCACCTCAGAATTTCCCCACTATGCCCTTCTGGTCGCTACTCCCCCAAGAGCACCACACCTCTGACCTGTAACACTAATGATTAACGTTGTCCCTCCTCAGACTTCATATAAATACAATTTTACAGCACATTCTCTCTTGCGTCTGGCTTCTTTTGCTCAACCCCATATTGGTGACATCCATCCATGTTACTACATATAGTTGCAGTATGAATAAACCATGCTTTATTTAATCCATTCTACTGAGGTGAGATATTTGGGTAGTTCCCGGTTTGGGCTATTATGAGTAGTACTGCTCTGATGGGTATATTCCTGGGGGTGGAATTGGGGTATCATAGGGTTCTCGTAGAGCTCTGGTAGATTTCATAGATTCTGCAAAATGGGTTTCTAGGGGCGCCTGGGTGGCGCAGTCGGTTAAGCGTCCGACTTCAGCCAGGTCACGATCTCGCGGTCCGTGAGTTCGAGCCCCGCGTCAGGCTCTGGGCTGATGACTCAGAGCCTGGAGCCTGTTTCCGATTCTGTGTCTCCCTCTCTCTCTGCCCCTCCCCTGTTCATGCTCTGTCTCTCTCTGTCCCAAAAATAAATAAACGTTGAAAAAAAAAAATGGGTTTCTAAAGTGCTTGCACTATCCGGCCCTGCCAGAATCCACACCTGGCCTCTCTAGCCAGTTTCTGCCTGTGCTGTGGTTTCTATCCAACTTCCTGTCCCAGACACTGTCCGTGGTCCTAGCCCTGACCTTGGTCCTGTTCTTGGTTCTAGCCCTGATGCTAGTCCTCAGCTTAAACTGAACTTTTCACTCACTCATATGGTCAATATTTATCGAGCACCTAATATGTCTAGATGCAAGGATACAACAGCCAAGAAAAAAATCAGGGCCATGCCTGCCCTCATGGACCTTATAATCTAGTAGGTAAGATTGAGTGTAGACAAAAAAGTATTAAAATAATCCCACCAATAAATATATGATTATAAATTGTTATACATGGTACAAATGGGAGTTACATGGTGCTTTGATGTGAGGGGGAACCTGACCTGGGCAGGAAAGGTTCCCTGAGGAAGCAACATGAAGTTGAGACATAAGGGATAAGGAGGCCACGAGGGAAGGGAAGAGGGTTTCACATATACAAAAGTCTGGGAAGAGGGTGAGGGATGTAAGGTCAGTGGGACTGGAATGGAGAGAGGGAGGGAAGTGTTATGGGTGATGAGGTGGGGGAGGTCAACAGGGGCCAGATGAGGCAGGGCTGTTTGTCAGCCTTTGAAAGGAATTCAGAAGAGAGACACTGGAGAGTTTTTAGGGGGAGTGGGACATCCTAGTTGTCTTTGTGAGATTGTATGGGGTGACAGGGGAGCAGAGGGACCAGCTAGGAGGTGAATACAGTTGTCAAGCAAAGGGCAGGTGGTGGCTTGAATTCTAACAATGTCAAGAGGGAGAGAAGTGAGCAAATTAAAGAGATGTTAATGAGAGGGACACCTGGGTGGCACAGTCAGTTGAGTATCTGACTCTTGATTTTGGCTGAGGTCATGATCTCACCATTCGTTCATGAGTTTGAGCCCTGCATCGGGCTCTGGACTGACAGTGTGGAACCTGCTTTAGATTCTCTCTCTTTCTCGCTCTCTCCCTCCCCAGCTCTCTCTCTCTGTCTCTCTCTCAAAATAAACAAATAAGCATTAAAAAAAAACAAAGGGCAAATATGTCAAAATATGGTGGTGTTGATGGGGGTTAGGTTTCTAGTTGTAAAGCTGGATGGAAGGTGGCACCGTGAGCTGTGGTGGAGAACACAGTGGAGAAGGGATGGGGCACAGGAAGGGTGACCATAGTTCAGTTTTGGACATGTTGAATATGAGGTGCTCAAGAAGCGATGCCAAGCAAGTAGGCAATTAGATATATTACTTGGAGTTAAGAGGAGAGGACTGGGCTAATTTATAAATTGGGGTATAATTTGGAAATTAAAATCATGGGTCTGGGTGAAAGTACTGGGTGAGTGACTAGAGAAGTAGATCTCCACTCTGGTTGCACATTACAATCATCTGGGGAGCTTTTAAAAAATACTGAATAGGGGCACCTGGGTGGCTCAGTCGGTTGAGTGTCTGACTTCGGCTCAGGTCATGATCCCGTGGTTTGTGGGTTTGAGTCCCGCATTGGGCTCTGTGCTGACAGCTCGGAGACTGGACTCTACTTTGGGTTCTCTCTCTCTCTCTCTCTCTCTCTCTCTGCCCCATCCCCTGTTTGCACTATGTCTCTCTTTTTCAAAACTAAACATTTAAAAAAATTTTAAATACTGAGTAAAATCAGTGTTTCAGTTACTCTAGGCACATTTCAAGTATTCAAGAGCCATATAGCTCTCCTGGCTACCATATTAACAGCACAGAAGCAGAATGTTTTAAAATGGAAGATGTGGTGAACTATGTCCAGTGATTTTTAAGACAGGTCAAGTAAGATGAAGACAAATGTTTCTTAGATTCTGTGACATTGACATCTTTGGGAGATCTTAGGGAGGGCTGTTTGATAGGTTGAAAGGAGGTGGGGAAGCCAGAGGGGAGTGCAGAGGGGCATTCATGGGATTTGGAGAAATGGAAACAGCAAGTACAGGTAAATCTTTTTTCTTTAATTTTAATTTAATTTTTTATTTTTTTTAAATCTACATCCAAATTAGTTAGCATATAGTGCAACAATCATTTCAGGAGTAGATTCCTTAGTGCCCCTGACCCATTTAGCCCATCCCCCCTCCCACAACCCCTCCCGTAACCCTCAGTTTGTTCTCCATATTTATGAGTCTCTTCTGTTTTGTCCCCCTCCCTGTTTTTATATTATTTTTGTTTCCCTTCCCTTCCGTTCATCTGTTTTGTCTCTTAAAGTCCTCATGTGAGCGAAGTCATATGATTTTTGTCTTTCTCTGACTAATTTCACTTAGCATAATACCCTCCAGTTCCATCCACGTAGTTGCAAATGGCAAGATTTCATTCTTTTTGATTGCTGAGTAATACTCCATTGTATATATATATATATACCACATCTTCTTTATCCATTCATCCATCGATGGACATTTGGGCTCTTTCCATACTTTGGCTACTGTTGATAGTGCTGCTATAAACATGGGGATGCATGTGTCCCTTTGAAACAGCACACCTATATAAATGCCTAGTAGTGCAATTGCTGGGCCATAGGGTAGTTCTATTTTTTGCTTTTTGAGGAACCTCCAAACTGTTTTCCAGAGTGGCTGCACCAGCTTGCATTTCCATTACAGGTAAATCTTTTGACAACTGAGGCCATGAAGTTGGGGAGCAAAATATGTGCTGCCTGGAAGAAGTATGAGATTGAGGGAGATGAGATTGTTGTTGTTGTTGTTGTTGTTGCTTTAAGACATAACTTTCAGGGTCTCTTGGGTGGCTCAGTCAGTTGAATGTCTGACTCTTAATTTCTGCTCATGTCATTATCTCATGGCCATAAGTTCAAGCCCCGTGTCAGTTCCACTCTGGGTGTGGAGCCAGTTTAGGATTCTCTCTCCCTCTGCCCTTCTCCCACTCATTCTCTTTCTCTCTCTCTCTCTCTCTCAAAAAAAAAAAAAAAGATGTACCTTTCATATTGTGAAATGCACAAATCTAAAGTGTATAGCTCAATTAATCTTTGAATATGTATACATCCGTTTAACCACCACCCAGATCAAAGTACAAAATATTTTCAGTAATCCTATCCTGTCTTCTAGTAAAGATTAACTCTCTCTGTTTTGGAACCTCATGTAAACAACATCATTTACAACGTTCTCTTTTTATGTCTGGTTTCTTCTGCTAGCATTATGTGTGTGAAATTGTTTATGTTGTTACATGTAGCAGGAGGGTGTTTTCATCACTGTATAATAGTCCATTGTATGATTGTGCCACAATTTGTTTATCCATTGTACTATTAATGGACACTTAAGTTGTTTCACTTGGCTAATATGAAAAAAATTCATGAACATTCTTGTACATGTCTTTTGGAGGATACATGCAGTCATTTCTGTTGGATATTTACCGAAGTGGAATTGCTGGGTTATAGGCTATATGTCTTAGCAAATATTGCCTAACAGTTTTCCAAAGTGGTTGCACTAATTTTTGCTCCTGCTGGCAATAGATGAGAGTTCCATTTGCTTTACATTCTTGCCAATATCAAGCAACAACAAGCCCTTTAATTTAGCCATTCTGACGGCAAAATAATGGCAGCTCATTGTGGTTTTAATTTGCATTTCCCTGTTTGCTAGTTTTGTTATGTACATATATATGTTTATTTTCCATATGTTTATTGGCTCTTTGGATATATTCCTTTCTAGAGTATCTATTTAAGGCTTTTGTCAATTTGAAAGACTGTGTTGCCTGTCTTTTTGTTTGTTATTTTTTGTTTGGCAGATTTTTTTTGTATCTCAGATTTTAACCATCTGTCTCACTCTCGATCCATATCCATCTCTACCTCTCTCCCTCCCTCGCTACCTCTCCGCATTTCTCATGTATTTTATTTCAGTCTATGGCTTGTGTTCTTATTCTCTAAATGGTGTCCCTGGATGGCCAGAAGTGATCAACTTCATGAGTCCTAATGTATCTGTCTCTTTTTTATGGTTAGGTTTTGTGTGAAATCTTTTATGGTTAATCTTGTGTGGTCAGGTTTTAAAAAATCTTTGCTTACTCTAAGCTTGTCAAAAATTTTCTCCTATTTTTCTTCTATATGATACTGTTCTGAAAGGTATTGCTTTACCTTGCATAATTAGGTCACTGAGATTCACTTCAAATTAATTTCTGTTGGTGGACATAAGGTAGAGACAGATTTTTTTCCAGTTGGATCTTTTCTCATTTATCAGAAAGAACATCTGTTAGGGGCGCCTGGGTGGCGCAGTCGGTTAAGCGTCCGACTTCAGCCAGGTCACGATCTCGCGGTCCGTGAGTTTGAGCCCCGCGTCAGGCTCTGGGCTGATGGCTCGGAGCCTGGAGCCTGTTTCCGATTCTGTGTCTCCCTCTCTCTCTGCCCCTCCCCCGTTCATGCTCTGTCTCTCTCTGTCCCAAAAATAAATAAACGTTGAAGAAAGAGCATCTGTTTTTAATCACAGTGTCACCTTTGTCAGGTGACCGACCACATGCATGTGGGTCTGTATATGGACACTATTCTGTTCTATCCTTCCTTGCACATTTCTAATTGCAAGGTTTTTGGTAATGTATGAACTGAGGAAGAAGGATTCTTTTATTTTTATTTTTTTACATGAAATTTACTGTCAGATTGGTTTCCATACAACACCCAGTGCTCATCCCAACAGGTGCCCTCCTCAATGCCCATCACCCACTTTCCCCTCCCTCCCACCCCCCATCAACCCTCAGTTTATTCTCAGTTTTTAAGAGTCTCTTATGGTTTGCCTCCCTCCCTCTCTAACTTTTTTTTTCTTCCCCTCCCCCATGGTCTTCTGTTAAGTTTCTCAGGATCCACAGAAGAGTGAAAACATATGGTATCTGTCTTTCTCTGTATGACTTATTTCACTTAGCATAACACTCTCCAGTTCCATCCATGTTGCTACAAAAGGCCATATTTCATTCTTTCTCATTGCCAAGTAGTATTCTATTGTGTATATAAACCACAACTTATTTATCCATTCATCAGTTGATGGACATTTAGGCTCTTTCCATAATTTGGCTATTGTTGAAAGTGCTGCTATAAACATTGGGGTACAAGTGCCCCTATGCATCAGCACTCCTGTATCCCTTGGGTAAATTCCTAGCAGTGCTATTCCTGGGTCATAGGGTAGTTCTATTTTTAATTTTTTGAGGAACCTCCACACTGTTTTCCAGAGTGGCTGCACCCGTTTGCATTCCCACCAACAGTGCAAGAGGGTTCCCGTTTCTCCACATCCTCACCAGCACCTCCTGATTTGTTCATTTTAGCCACTCTGACTGGTGTGAGGTGGTATCTGAGTGTGGTTTTGATTTGTATTTCCCTGATGAGGAGCGACGTTGAGCATCTTTTCATGTGCCTGTTGCCCATCTGGATGTCTTCTTTAGAGAAGTGTCTACTCATGTTTTCTGCCCATTTCTTCACTGGATTATTTGTTTTTCGGGTGTGGAGTTTGGTGAGTTCTTTATAGATTTTGGATACTAGCCCTTTGTTCGATATGTCATTTGCAAATATCTTTTCCCATTCCGTCGGTTGCCTTTTAGTTTTGTTGATTGTTTCCTTTGCAGTGCAGAAGTTTTTTATCTTCATGAGGTCCCAATCGTTCATTTTTGCTGTTAATTCCCTTGCCTTTGGAGATGTGTCAAGTAAGAAATTGCTGCGGCTGAGGTCAGAGAGGTTTTTCCTGCTTTCTCCACTAGGATTTTGATGGTTTCCTGTCTCACATTCAGGTAGAAGGATTCTTTTAAACAATGGGAGATATTTGAGCTCCTGTGAAAGTTAAATTTTTTTTTAATATTCATTTATTTTTGAGACAGAGAGAGAGGGAAAGAGAGAGACTGAGCATGAGGGGGGGTGGAGGGAGAGAGAGGGAGACACAGAATCTGAAGCAGGCTCCAGACTCCGAGCTGTCAGAACAAAGGCCGATGCAGGGCTTGAACCCACAAACCGTGAGATCATGACCCGATCTGAAGTCACCCAACCAACTAAGCCACCCAGGCGCCCCAAGCTCCTATGAAAATTGATGGGAAGGATTTAGTGGAGAGTGAGGGATTGAATAAAAGGGAGAGAGAGGGTAATCTTCACCTAAGAAGACAGTGGACGCTGAGAGCCAGATGCTTGTGGAAGGATTGGCCTCACACACTTATCTGCTGATCTGTTCGACATAAATGTGTTGGGTAGCCCCTGGGTGTCAGGCACGGGTATACAGCAGTGCCAGGACAGACGAGGTCCCTGTTCTGATGGAGTTCCCACTTCAGTGGTGGGAGAAAGATAATAGGCAAGTACCTAAACGAACGGGTGATTCAGGCAGCAGTAAATGCCATGAAGAACATAGGCAGGATACTGTGATAGAGAGTAATGGAAAACATTCCTACTGGGCTGCAGGGAAGGTCTCTGGGATCAAAGACATGTGAGTTAAGATTTGAGCAAGAAGGAGCCAGTCTTGAAGAGCATCCCAGACGCAGAGAACGTACAGCTAAAAGGTCCTTGGGCTAATGTAAGCTTGTAGTATCTGTGGCACAAACAAAAGACCAGTGTGGATGGAACGGTAAAAAAAAAAAAAAAAAGGATGCCCTCTGCCCAAGGAGGGTATCCCTTAGGTTGGGTTGAATGTGGAGTTTTACATGCATGTGAGTTGGGTAGATTGGTTGTGGGTGGTGGGACTGTGGATGTGTATATTGAGGGAGGTGGGGAGCCATCTTGTCTCCTCTGAGAACTGCTCACATGTGTCCTCTCTCCTCACAGCCTCCTGAGTGATGCCAGCCCAATGGTTCCTAATCTCCAGACTGGCCTTCCTGGTACTGCTGGGCACAGTCAGAGCAGGCCCTTTCTCTCCACGGTCCAATGTGACACTCCCAGCCCCACGCCCCCCTCCCCAGCCAGGAGGCCGCACAGTGGAGCCAATAGGGGGAAGCCCCTCTTCTCGGCTTTATGAGCACAATGTGGAAGGAGGGGAGAAGCAGGTGGTGTTTACCCACCGCATCAACCTGCCCCCTTCATCTGGCTGTGGTTGTCCCCCGGGCACGGAGCCCCCAGTCCCTGCTTCAGAGGTGCAGGCCCTGAAGGTCCGGTTAGAGATCCTGGAGGAGCTGGTGAAAGGCCTCAAGGAACAGTGCACTGGGACATGTTGTCCTGCCGCTGCCCAGGCTGGCACAGGTGAGCAGATGATCATGCGAGGGGGCACAAAAAAAGAGGAAGGTGGGCAAGTGGGGCATCACTAGTCCCTAAAGGACCTTGGTATTAATTAGAAAAAGGCATCCCATCTTCCCCCTTGGGGGTGATGAGTGCAGCTCGGGGCACAAGTCGGAGAGAGCAGCGACCAGGCTTGATGTCAGCACCTCCCTCTCCTGTCCCCAAGCATATGCTGGGGCCTCCAGAAGCCACATATATTGACTAGGAGTACCTGGACACAAAGATGACCTTATGAAACGAGCCTGGCCCTCCTGGCCAGGAGAGCACTGCATGGGCTCCATCTCTCTCCCCAGAGAGACTGAGGCCTGCCTCTCCCTCTTCCTCCAGGCCAGACAGACGTTCGTAGCCTCTGCAGTCTCCATGGCGTGTTTGACCTGAGCCGCTGTGCCTGCTCCTGTGAACCAGGCTGGGGTGGGCCCACCTGCTCAGACCCTACAGGCGCTGGGGTGCCCCCATCCTCCCCACCCTCAGGCTCCGGGTCCTGCCCAGATGACTGCAACGATCAGGGTCGCTGTGTCCGCGGGCGCTGCGTGTGCTTCCCTGGCTACAGCGGCCCCAGCTGCGGCTGGCCCTCCTGTCCCGGGGACTGCAACGGCCGCGGGCGCTGCGTGCAGGGCGTGTGCGTGTGCCGGGCTGGCTTCTCTGGCGACGACTGCAGCCTGCGCTCGTGCCCCCGGGGCTGCAGCCAGAGGGGGCGCTGCGAGGACGGGCGCTGCGTGTGCGACCCCGGCTACACTGGCGACGACTGTGGGAAGAGGAGCTGCCCTAGAGGTTGCAGCCAGAGGGGGCGCTGCGAGAACGGACGCTGCGTGTGCGACCACGGCTACACCGGCGAGGACTGTGCGGTGAGGAGCTGCCCCCGGGGCTGCAGCCAGAGGGGCCGCTGCGAGGACGGACGCTGCGTGTGCGACCCCGGCTACACCGGCGACGACTGCGGCTCGCGGAGCTGCCCGTGGGACTGTGGCGAGGGCGGGCGCTGCGTGGACGGCCGCTGTGTGTGCTGGCCTGGGTACGCGGGCGAGGACTGCGGCACCCGGACGTGCCCGCGAGACTGCCGGGGCCGCGGGCGCTGCGAGGACGGTGAATGCATCTGCGACGTAGGCTACAGCGGGGACGATTGCGGAGTGCGCAGCTGCCCGGGCGACTGCAACCAAAGGGGCCGCTGCGAGGACGGCCGCTGCGTGTGCTGGCCGGGGTACACGGGGCCTGACTGTGGCTCACGCGCCTGCCCCCGCGACTGCCGGGGCCGCGGGCGCTGCGAGAACGGCGTGTGCGTGTGCAACGCGGGCTACAGCGGCGAGGACTGCGGGGTGCGCAGCTGTCCCGGGGACTGTCGCGGCCGGGGCCGTTGCGAGAGTGGCCGCTGCGTGTGTTGGCCCGGGTATACAGGTCGAGACTGCGGCACGCGCGCCTGCCCCGGCGACTGTCGTGGGCGCGGCCGCTGCGTGGACGGCCGCTGCGTGTGCAACCCGGGCTTCGCGGGCGAGGACTGCGGGAGCCGTCGGTGCCCTGGGGACTGCCGCGGTCGCGGCCGCTGTGAGGACGGCGTGTGTGTGTGCAACGCGGGCTACGAGGGAGAGGACTGTGGCGTGCGCAGCTGCCCAGGAGGTTGCCACGGTCGCGGCCAGTGCCTGGACGGGCGCTGCGTGTGCGACGATGGCTACTCAGGCGAGGACTGCAGCGTAAGGCGGTGCCCGCGCGACTGCAGCCAGCATGGCCTGTGCCAGGACGGTGTGTGCACCTGTTGGGAGGGCTACGCAGGCGAGGACTGTGGCCTTCGTACCTGCCCCTCCAACTGCCACCAGCGCGGCCGCTGTGAGGACGGGCGCTGCGTGTGCGACTCGGGCTACACTGGGCCCTCCTGTGCCACCCGCACCTGCCCGGCAGACTGCCGGGGCCGTGGGCGCTGTGTGCAGGGAGCGTGCGTGTGCCACGTGGGCTATAGCGGCGAGGACTGTGGGCAGGAGGAGCCTCCCGCCAGCGCCTGCCCTGGGGGCTGTGGGCCCAGGGAACTGTGCCGTGCGGGCCAGTGTGTATGCGTCGAGGGCTTCCGAGGACCGGACTGCGCCATTCAGACGTGCCCCGGGGACTGCCGCGGCAGGGGAGAGTGTCGTGAGGGCAGCTGCGTCTGTCAAGATGGCTATGCAGGGGAGGACTGCGGGGAAGGTGAGCAGGCAGCCTTCCCCAATAGGATGGGTCAGGAACTGGGATCCAGAGCCCGTGGGAAGACCTGAGCCTGAGGCCTAGGAACCCAGGGACTGGAGAAAGTGTGAAGGAAGTCAGTTATTGGGTTTGGGGTGGGGGGCAGTCATAGAAGACAGAGAGCCAGTGTCCACCAGGAGCAGCAGAACCATGGGGGCAGGGGGGTCCTGCAGGCAGGACCTGCTTTCAAATCTCTAATGGGCAGGTTGGAGCTCCTTTAGTTGCTTTTAGAGAGATTCTGTGTTCCCGGAGATTGCGGGGGGCAGGGGGGGTGAGGTGAAGGAGACCCCAGGGCCTGTTGAGGCCTCTGCCAGCTTTGCCCCACCTCCAGAGAGGAGCAGGAACTGGGATCCATCTTTTGGTGTGACCCTGAGTAGGGGGGGGGGGGTGTGATAGGGGTAGGGGGTGAGGGGCTGCCTTAGGCTAACCACCTTCCCGTATCTCATTCTCCTGGGCAGAGGTGCCAGCCATCGAGGGCATGAGGATGCACCTCTTGGAGGAGACGACGGTTCGGACAGAGTGGACCCGGGCTCCTGGCACTGTGGATGCCTATGAAATTCAGTTCATTCCCACGGTGAGAGCCCAGCTGCAGGAGGAGGTTGAGTGGGCAGGCCTCGGGGGAGGGAGTTCTCACCTCAAGCAGGAAGTTCTAGGTAGTCAGGTGGCTAGGTTCCTGAAGCTCCTATGGAAGGCCTTCTCGTCCTACCCCACACTGGGTCCAGAAGGCCTCTGCAGCATCAGTCACTGCTGCTGGAATACCTCTGGTGACAGTGAGCTCACTACTTCCAGAGGCTGTCCAGTCCGTTGTTGGTCATCACTGGTAGTTCTTTCTGTTGTTGCTGAATCTAAATCTGCCCCATTCTGACATCCATCCATTGGCCCTAGTTGGGCCTCCACCAGCATCAGAATGTTGCCATTGCTTTCCCCACGTCCTCTACCACAGGCTTTCAGGTATTTGGAAACATCAGTGATCACCACACTCTTCATTCTCTCCAGGCCAGACCCACTGGTCTCTTCACCCCTTTTCCCTAAGGCTTTGTTTTCCGAATCCTACAATTCCTGGGTTCCCTCCTCTAGTGCCTCGTACTTTTTGCATTTGCCCCCAAAATGTGGGGGCAAGGAGGAGTCCAGTAGTTCTCCTGGCTAACTCTGGAGACACGGGCACTTGTTTTTAAGAGTCGGTGTGTATTAACTTGTGGTCACAAAAACTGTCAGCTGTTTCCAATCAAAACTGTTTTTAAGTAACTTTTATTATAAAGGTCATGTAGGCTCAGTGTAGAAACTTTAGAAAATGTAGATAAACATGGAAAAAAGGAAAGAAGAAAAGAAAAAAAAGGATAAAAAGATGACATCCAACTATATACACTTTCTCAGCCTAAATATAGGCCTCTGCATGTGGCTCTGTTCAGTGTTATCTTTTCTGGTTTGGGCCAAGCTGTCTAGGCTGTTGCAATAATTTGAGTCTGTGAACTGCTTCTCCCGCCTCCGTGTCATCAGTGCACTGCAAAGCATTCTTTCTCTGTCTCCTTCCAACTCGCTCTTAAAATATTTGGGGGCACCCTAAGGTCAAAGCCTCATGGCCTCTCATTAGAGACCTCCTTTTATGCAGATTGGGCTTTTATGATATGTTTGGCCTCCCAGCTCCAAATCATTTGACATCTCTACTGTCTAGCTCATGTTTTCCTGCATCTTCCCACAAATGCCATGGGTGAGTAGGCCATTTATCCTAATCTCTGCCTGGCCAGAACTCTGGAAGAATGAAAAACTCCCAGGGCCTAAACCCTAGGAAGGGTCAAGGACAGAAGGGACAGTTCAGAGGTGCTGGCTGTCAACCCCACCCTAATTGACCTGATCATTCTTTTTTTTTTTTTGGCAAGGGAGGGGGAGAGGATGTTCATTCTAAGTCCTTTTGTTATAGCCGCAAGACCAGACCCCTGCCATGCTCTGTCTCTCCTTACTGTCTGGTAGAAACAGAGGCAGAAATCCCAGCTTTGCAGTGCAACCAGTACAGCTTAGATTTTTCCTTCTGTGAAGCGTTTTTGTTGTTGTTTTTTGTTATAAAAATAATATAATCACAAGACAAGAATTTGGCAACTAGAGGAAAAAGCAAATAATTCTTGGCTGCTTCACACTAAAACAAGCACTGTTAACATTTTTAAGTGTTGCTCCCACTCTCTTCTGTGTGCATAGTATTTACATAGCTCTGATCTTGAGAGGATAGGACTTTTAAAAGGAACAACTTTCTTAAGCAACTGCAGGGAAAGAAGAATTAAACACTTGAGATAGAAGGGACTTGCAGGAAAGCTTTGTCCTCTGCTCTTAGTAAATATAAACCCATCCTGGGGCGCCTGGGTGGCGCAGTCGGTTAAGCGTCCGACTTCAGCCAGGTCACGATCTCGCGGTCCGTGAGTTCGAGCCCCGCGTCGGGCTCTGGGCTGATGGCTCAGAGCCTGGAGCCTGTTTCCGATTCTGTGTCTCCCTCTCTCTCTGCACCTCCCCCGTTCATGCTCTGTCTCTCTCTGTCCCAAAAATAAATAAACGTTGAAAAAAAAATTAAAAAAAAAAAATGCAAACCCATCCTCAGGTGTTTTCAAGAAGTGTTTCCAAGAAGTTTCCCAGCCAAAGCTCTAGGCTTCCTCCCTCACCATGGGGCCAGGTGAGGTCGAGCTGGCCTGGGTCCGGCTCAACTCATCTCTGGGTATGAACCTCTGTCACATTCTGGGTTCCCTTTGAGCCCGGGTGTGGAAAATGCTCCTGTAAAGTTGGTCCCCGACACCTCTCTTGGACTCCACGTTAGCCTGTGCTACTGGCCTTCAGACTGCTTTCTAAGCTTTCTGTGGCTGGCCTCTGGAATCCTGCCTCTTTCCTTGGCCAGCGCTCTCTGCCCATTTCTGTTGGCACAGAGTATTGGTAGCTGGCTGTCCTCGGGCACTGCTATCTTCTTAGAAGCCTATCTCTACCTTATCCACTCCCTTTTCCAGAAGCACTCCATCGCAAAGCCCAGCCTCTGCTGTTGCTGGCAAAGGGACACACCTAGTCACTGGAATGGTTTTCAGAACGTGGAAGTAGAAACATTTCTCCTTCTCCATGCATACGTGGCATTGCTACTCTGACTCAGTGGTTCTCAAGGCATATTCCCGGGACCTGAAGCATTAGCATCACCCAGGAGGGAGCTTGTTACACATGCCAACGGGCAGACTCCAGCTCCAGAGCTACTGAATTAGGAGCTCTGGGCCTGGAGCCCAGTAACCTGCACTGTAACAAGCCCTCCGGGGGATTCTGATACACCCCAAGCCTGAGGGAGGACCACTAACTCAAGGAATGTTGCTATTTTGCAAAAGGCTGGTTCCTCTCTGAATGTGAGAGGAAGCATGAGGAAACTCAGGAAGGTGAGCCCTTGAAGAGGAGGGCCCAGCATTCTTGATTTGGCTGTATTCTGCAGCCTAGAAACTGGACTACGCCATGCTTTCATTGGGACACAAGACCTCATGGCCTTAGAAAAGTTTGTGTTTGAGGGCTGGTCTGAAAGGTGGAAGATGGTGGGGGAAACTCCAGCGCCCAAGCAGGGTGGCACCCCCACCTGGAACCATGAAGTTGGTATCAGAAATAAGGTTAGAAACTCGCCAAGGACATTGAAGCAGCAAGGGACGCCAGCATCTGGTAGAGAGCCTGTCTCAGACCAGGCAAATGAGAGATGTCGATTAGACTGACAGTGGCACTTTCAGGGGACGATTCCCAAATTGATCTTAGCAGGGACTAAGAGGTGTCTAAAAGGTTCACGTAGGCAGTCTGAAGGGAGAAGGTGGTCTGAAGAACAAGATGGCTTGTCTTGCTGGAAGGACCAGACATCATCAGGGAGCACCCAAGGGCCGTGTGTGTGTGTGTGTGTGTGTGTGTTGTTGTTGTTGTTCGGTTGGGGGAATAAGGGGTGAAAGAAAGAGAGAGAGAGAAAGTTCTAGGAAGGATGAGGACTTCACGGGTCTTCAGGTGAAGCCCATCCAAAGGCCTCCTAGACTGGGGTATCCTAGGGCAGGGTGAGTAGGAGAGGAGCAGGGGTCCTGTGTGCCCGGAAAAATTTTCAACCAACAAAACTCTGACAAAGCTTTCTTTCATCCTCAACCCAGAAATCTCTACGTGGCCTCTCATCTGGTTTTGTACTTTGCTATTTACTCTGTTGGTTTCCCCACAATTTTCTTGGTTTAGGAGAGTACCTTTTGAAATTTCCAATCCTACTTGGCTGGATGGAGGTGTCCTCATCATGGCCAACATAGCTAAACAGAACAGAGTGTCCTTATTAGCTGTCCTAGCTAGACAGCCCAGTGAAATTCGGGGCAGTTAGACTGCTCACAGATGTCCATTCCTCCTGTTTCCCCAGTGGCTGGCACTCCAGGAGACCCTTCTGGAGCTGGTATATTTCCTGTGGGGTCACCACAGATAATCATAATACCTTATGTGTGCACTTGGAGCAGTGGTTCACTCACAGGCATGTATGCCACAGAGATTTGGGTAGAGATCTAATCAGCTTTAACATGAGCTGAGGACAGGGGACATATCGTTCATCATGCCCAGCACAATGCCAGGTACAAAATTGGGAAACGTTTGTAAAGAATTTAGAGCAGGTGGACTTTGTTTTTGAGTGGCCTCCAACCCTGCTCAGGAGACCAGAGAAGTGCCTAATGCGTCATGACAAGGGTCACACCCACATTACCCAGCCAGGGGCGGGTGTCTGTGGGGAGGCTGAGGCTGGGGCAAATGTTGGGCAAGATACTTAATCCTTTTGTACCTTGGTTTCTTCATCTGTCCAATGGGAATAACATGATCTACCTCATACGGTTCTTATGAGGATTAAGTGAGTTGATATACGCAAGTTGCCTTGAATAGCACCTGGTACGGGCTAAGTATTTTATATATTATTTTATTTTATTTTATTTTATTTTATTTTATTTCATTTCATTTCATTTTTTGAGAGAGAAAGAGAGAGAGAGAGAGAGAGAGTGCAAGTGAGCGAGGATTAGAGAGAAAAAGAGAGAGAGAAGCAGGGCTTGAGCTCACCCAACGTGGGGCTCCATCTCATGAACCTGAGATCATGACCTGAGCTGAAGTCAGATACTTAATGACTGAGCCACCAGGTGCCCTGGGACTAAGCATTTTAGATGTGTTTGCTGCTACCACCACGCTCCCCAGCTGCACAGGACCAAGTTCTACACAATTCCGTGTTGACAGCAACTGGAGTTTGGAGAAAGAAGAGATAAGGAAGATTGGGCAGCAGGGGTGAGACTATCAGCCTTAAACCACCTGGTGCTCTCTTTCTTGCAGACAGAGGGGGTGAGCCCCCCATTCACAGCACGAGTACCCAGCTCTGCCTCAGCCTATGACCAGAGAGGACTGGCTCCTGGCCAGGAGTACCAGGTCACTGTCCGTGCCCTTCGAGGGACTAACTGGGGCCCTCCTGCTTCCAAGACCATCACCACCAGTGAGAGCTGGGGCTGAGGGAAGGGTCCTGGTTGGAGATTTGGATTTGAGAGGGGTGGCTGGGAATCTGTCCCCCAGGAAAGCAGAAGGGAGGAACTGGATGGTGACAGAGCTCTTAGAGTGAAAGCTGGTGACTGAAGAACTAGACTCCCACCTGATCCCTCTTCTCTCTAACCTGGCTAGTGATCGACGGCCCCCAGGACCTCCGAGTGGTGGCTGTGACGCCAACCACACTGGAGCTCAGCTGGCTGCGACCTCAGGCTGAGGTGGACCGATTCGTGGTGTCCTATGTCAGTGCCGGCAACCAGAGGGTGCGGCTGGAGGTACCCCCTGAGGCAGATGGAACACTGCTGACCGACCTGATGCCAGGCGTGGAATATGTAGTGACTGTCACTGCAGAGCGGGGCCGGGCAGTAAGCTACCCGGCTTCTGTCAGGGCCAACACAGGTATGCCTGGCCAGGGGTTAGGGAAGGACCCAGTTTCTTTGTGGAGCAGCCCCTTCCTTGGGAGCCCATATCTAGGGTTCACAGGCTCCTCTGAATGCACCTGGGCAGGGCAGGGGTAGTCACAAATCACCTGCTGGGGACTTGCTCTGTAACTGGGGCACGGGAAGACAAAGCCCTAGGGTGCTTGGAGGCCTGTAGGAAGGCTGCAGGTTGGAGTAAGGGGTGGGGGGAGGGGGGAGGAACCTGCCCCATGGAGAGAAGCAGTAAATAGAAGATGATGTCTGACTCACGCAGATGGGGTAGATTTTGCTTGAAATTTAGACGCAGGCCTGTGCTCACAGTCGGTGGTCAGACCTTGTAGGGACTGGAATTGGGCAGATCAGAGATCCGCATTCCTGTTGACTTTAGGATTGGGGCTGGGGGGAATTTGGTCTCAGAGCAGTAATTTTCCACTAATCCTCAAGGTCTCTTAACAGATGGATATTTAATTTCTTTTCCTGTGACAGAGGGACGCCCACCTCGCTGTAGCTCACATTCTCTCCTCCCACTCCCCTTTCTCTCCTTCAGACACAGGGCCCCACCTGCTGGCTTCTCTCTTCTTTCTAGGGCAGCAACAATGGCGGGCTTGGAGGGCGAGCGGGGAGGGGCTCCTGGGACACTGACTCCTTTCTCTGGTTCTCTTTCCAGGTGGGGCTGGGGCACGAGCAAGAGGCCTCTGGCTCCGGTTGGGGGCGGGGCGGGGGGGGGAGTGCGGGGCTGCCGTGGGGAGGAGCGCAGGGGCGGTGGGGAGGGGGGCTGCCACTGACCTGCTCTCCCCTTCCCCCTTTTTTGCCCCCGGCAGCACCCGGCCACTACAGTTACCCGGAGGTTCGCCCCCCAGCCCCGCCCCCCAAGCCCCGCCCCCGGCCTGCTCCGGCCCCGCGGCCCCCTCGGCCCTCACGTCCCGCTAGGCCCTCGCGGCCCGCGGAGGATGGGGAGGAGGAGCCTCGGCCTGGGCCTAGCCTGCCGCAGCCCCCCCGGCGGGCGTGGGGCAACCTGACCGCCGAGCTGGGCCGCTTCCGCGGCACCGTGCAAGACCTGGAGCGCCACCTGCGGGCTCATGGCTACCCACTGCGGGCCAACCAGACCTACGCGTCGGTGGCGCGCCACATCCACGAATACTTGCAGCGGCGTCGGGCGGCTGCCGCCCCCGTCGGCTCCCCGGCCCCCCCGCCCCGTCGCCCCCGCCCCACCGCCAGCCCCGACCCCGGCACCTGGAAGCGGGACTCCAACCAGGGCATCTACGGCCTCTCGCCCGAAGGCGTCGATCGGGTGGCTGCGCCCCGCCACCCCAAGCCCGAGGTCCTGGGCAGTTCCGCGGACGGCGCACTACTCGTATCCCTTGACGGGCTTCGCGGCCACTTCGAGCGCGTGGTGCTGCGCTGGCGGCCCCAGCCGCCGGCAGAGGGCCCCGGCGGGGAGCTGACCGTGCCGGGCACCACGCGCACCGTCAGCCTACCCGACCTCAGGCCCGGCACCACCTACCACGTGGAGGTCCACGGGGTGCGGGCAGGGCAGACCTCCAAGTCCTACGCCTTCGTCACCACCACAGGTAGCATGGGCTGGGGCCGCGGGACCACCCATTCCCTGCCCAGCCTCACCTGCCTTTGGAGTCAGCATCCAAGAGTTCCTCCCACTGCCTCTGCTCAGACTGCCACCCCACCCCCACCCACCACACTCCTCGGCCTTCAAGCCCTTCCCGGTCCAGGCTCCAGGGGACGCCACAACAAAGCATGCCCTTCTGTGTTCCTAGAAGCCATCTCCACCCCAGGGCCCTCGGGCATACCCGGGGCCAGGGAGACCTGGTCTTTAAGGTTCCCCAGACACTTTGTCAGGATTGCCATCCTGGGCAAGGGAAGGGGCATTTAGGGGGATGGGAGGGTCTGCAAAAACTCACTGGAGCAGTTGGGGTGGGCACCGGAGTGAAACCAGCACTCCCCAACTCTGACTCACTGGAGTGAGGGTGGCAGAAGGCTGTGGTCAGCGGTTACTATTTTCCACAATTTGGCCTTGACCTCAAAGGGACACATGGGGACTGCGGCGTGGGGATGGCCTTGAAACCATCAGGCAGCTTGTGTCTGTGAGAGGTGAAACCACTGCTTCTTGAGCTGTCTTTCCAGATCTCCTGGCTCACTTCATGCTTGTCTCTTCCACAGGAACGATGCCGGGCTCAGGGGAGGGGTGCTCTCTGGCTGCCCTGGGGAGGGTTGTGGACCTGTTCTTCCCCCCTAGGGCCCAGATGCCACCTGAGCTGGATGTACCCCCCATACACACCCTCTTTTCCCTCTCTCCTCACTACCCACTCTCTACTTGCATCCGCCTTCCCTAACACCACATCTCCTCCTTTCTTCCAGGCTTCTCACTGCAGCACTAATGGAAGCCACGACCACCACCCAGTAGGGAAGGGGGTGTACTTAGGGAAGAACATGGAAATCTGTGGGGCTGGGGGTCATAGGAGCCTTGTGAGGGGAGGGATGGCCAGATTTAGTTCTTTTATTTATTGCCTGCAGGTTTGTCTGTTTAAGAATGGGGTGGACAGGGGTGTTGGGAGGATGGGGCAGACCCTTGGAAGGATGAGGTGGTCCAGCGAGTGGACTCAGAAGCAGAAGAGGGAGGGTCTGTAGGCTCTGAGAGGCTAGAAGGCAGAACCCGGGGGCTGGGATTTCCCTTCTTGCTCTCATTCTTGACTCTCTTGTTTTCTCTCCCTGCCCCTTCCCAGGGTCCTCTCCCTCAGGCCTCTTGGCGGCCACGGATGAGCCTCCTCCCTCAGGCCCTTCAACCACTCAAGGGGCCCGGGCCCCTGAACTACAGCAGCGCCCCCAGGAACTAGGAGAGTTGAGGGTGCTGGGCAAAGACAAGACAGGGCACCTCCGCGTCGCTTGGACTGCTCAGCCTGACACGTTTGCCCACTTCCATCTGCGCCTCCGGGTGCCCGAGGGGCCAGGGGCACATGAGGAACTACTGCCAGGGGACGTCCGCCAGGCTCTGGTGCCCTCACCACCTCCCGGCGTCCCCTATGAGCTGTCGCTTCGTGGGGTCCCCCCGGAGGGCGAGTCCTCTGCCCCTCTTATCTACCAAGGCATTATGGGTATATCCTAAACTCTGTTCAGATTAGTGTCCTGAGGGCGGGGGAGGGGCTGGGCCATCAGGGCTTCTGAGGTGGGAGAGGATTGAAGGGCAGCGCTGGTGTTTGGGTTGGAGTGGTAAAAGCAAACAAGAAGAGAAAAGGTTGGAGTTGAGGGTTCAGAGGAAAGAGGAATGGAGGGGGTCTTAGAACAATGACAAGGTGGGTAGGGAAGGGGAATAGCAGATGGGAGGAAGGTCAGAGGGTACGACAGGGAGTCAAGGAGAGAGGCTGTAGGCTTCTGGCTCTCCACCTGCAGCTTTCTTTGCCTGTGTCCTCCCCAATTCCTGGTCACCCCTCTGTCCCTCCCACCCCATAGATCTCTGTGGGTAGGTGTGGGAAGGCCTCTAGCCCTGAGGATACTGACCCTTAGCCCCCTCTTCCCCTTCTCTTCCCCACAGCCCCCGCCATCCCTTCACTGGGATGGTAGCCCACCACCCTGGGAGCCTGGCCTGCAGTGGACAGTGCTCCATGGTCCCATCAGCCAGTTTCTCCCGGGGAGGGAAGTTCTTTAGCGTGGGGGACTCCACAGCCAGCAGGGCATCAGAGATGGGTGAGGTTTGTGAAAACAGTGAGGGATAGGGCCTGGGCTTCCCAACTCTCGTGTTCCCTCCTGGTCCCTCTTTACGGGACTAGGGTAAGTCGCTCTCCCTGCCACTCCAGATCAAGCTCAGCACTAGGAGAGAGGGTGGTGAGGGAGAGAAAAGTCCAAGTGGGTGGAGGAGTCTTCAGCTGCTCCAAAACAGCAATGAGGAGGTTCTGACTCAGGAAGAACCAGGGGGGACCTGAAACTCCCTCAAAGGTCTTGGTATGGAGAGGGAGGGGCGGGGAGGCTAGCACAAGGGAAGGGCTAAAGTTCTCATTCCAGAACAGAGATGGCTGGCTACTCACAGAGGGCTGAGGGTAGGAAAATGGAAGCTTTAGGAAGGAGGGACCTAATGGGCTGAGGAAAGAGAAGGAGACCAGGGACAAGGCAGGGGTTGAATCCACCTGCTTTACTTTTGTTCCCCACATTCCAGACAGGGATGGGGCAAAGCCTGGGAAGCCCTTGGCCCTGCCACATCTGGGCGAGCTGACAGTGACTGGCATGGCCTCCAACTCCCTGCTCCTGCAATGGACGGTCCCTGAGGGCGAGTTCGACTCCTTCGTGATCCAGTACAAGGACAGGGACGGGCCTCAGGTTGTCCCTGTGGAGGGGTCCCAGCGCTCGGCCCTCATCACCAACCTGGACCTTGGCCGCAAGTACAAATTTGTGCTATATGGGCTCCTGGGCAAGAAGAGGCATGGCCCCCTGGTGGCTGAAGCCAAGATCTGTGAGTGAGAGCCTTCACACACACTCCTATCTCTGCCCCCGTGCAAAGTCTTGAAGGAGGTCTTCCCAGTGCTTTGGGAACTCCAGGAAGGCTTCCTGGAGGCAGTGGTGCCTGAGGTGAATCCCGAAGGGAAAATAGTGGCAGGTCAGGCAGAGAGGTTGAGGAGGGCAGTGCAGACAGAGGGAGCCATGGAGAATGAGGTGGCAGTGAGTGTGGCCCTGTACAATCTGTTTCCTCTGGATGGAGAGCAGGATACCTGGAGAGCTGAAGGGACTGACTGGTCTTGTGTGTCTGACTGAGGAGCTTGGCACTCATTTGAGGGCCCCAGGGGGCCTCTGAAGGGTTTTAAGTGGGAGTGACATGATTTCATGCTTATCTTACAAATAACACTGAGGCCGCTGCAGAGAATAGCTGGAGAAGTGAGTTAAGAGCCAGCAGGAAATGATGCTGGCCTGGCTGGAAGGGTGGCAGTGAGGCTGGGTGTGGGAGGTGAAGGATGATGAGGAGGCCCAAGAACTCCCATGTTCTAGATCAGACAGTTCCATTCCCTGAGGCAAGGGACAGCAGAGGTGAGGAACAGCACAGCGTGAGCATTTAACTGTCAAATGTGTTTAAGATGTTCTAAGTGCGTCATCACACTTACTGCCTACAGCAGCCCCATGAGACATGCCCATTTATGGATGAGGAGAGTCAAGGCACTGAGAGGGAGAGGGCACTCAAGCAGAAAGTGGTGGGCTGAGGGGTTATCTCTGCTGCCCTCACAGGTCTGGAGAGCAGAGAGAAGGCCTGAAGAGGGTGCTTGGGTGTCCTCAGTGCCAATGGGCAGGAGCCAGAGTGAGGTTGTAGGGGGAGAAGAGATGGGGTGGCTGGAACCCTGGAGATGGACAGCACTCAGGGCCTGAGCAGAGAAAGAGGAGCATGCAAGGTAGCCCAAGGAGGTGATCTGGGGAGAGGGGCACGGCCAGAGAGAGTGGTGTCCTGGATGCCAAAATTAAGGGTGTGGCCAGACATGTCAGATTCCATAAGAGTGATTCAGGGCTACAGAGCGTCCGCAGGACTTAGCAATGGCGAGGCCACCACTGACCCCGGGGAGAGCTGCCAGTGGAAGGTGGAGCCGGATTGAGAGGGTGATGGAGGTACGGACATGGCTACAACCAGTATAGACGTCTCTTTCTGGAATCTGGGCAAGGAAGAGAGAGCAAGCAGGGAGGGTGGAAGCTGGAGAGAGCTAGCAACTGAGAGGAGGAGCTCCTGTCAATGCTGAGGGCACAGTGGCAGGGAGTGAGGGGTTGGTGGTGCGGTGTGAGAAAGGAGGAAGTGGGGCCCAGAGCACAGGTGTGGAAGGCTCTCCCACAGTAAAACGCTCCAAAGATCGCACTTCCCTCTCTTGGAGGAGAGAGCAGCTAGTAGTTAAGCCTGGAAGCAGTAGAGATTGTCCTGGAAGGCTTCCCTGGCTACGGAGACAACAGAAAGGGATGGCTGGGCTCCCTTCTCTCTGAAGTCCGTCACTAGGCTGCGGATAGATTCAGGGCCGCACTAGTCCATAAGGTGCTTCTGTGCCATTGAGAAGAAGGCACCCCTTCTCTAGGTGAGCGTAGCCCCATGCCAGGGCACACAGCTTGGCAAGGAGAGGCTGGCTGAATTTTAGTCTCTTGGTCCTCCCTCAGCCATGCGGCTTTGTGCAGGGAACAGCCTACACAACCTCACCCAGCATCCCAATGTGGGAGATGGATCTCCCTTCTCCTTTGACCTGTGTTCCTCCTTTTTCTCTACCCCTCCTCCCAGTGCCTCAGAGTGATCCCAGCCCAGTGACTCCACCCCGCCTGGGAAAGCTGTGGGTGACAGATCCTACCCCAGATTCACTGCACCTCTCTTGGACTGTCCCTGAGGGCCAGTTTGACTCCTTCGTAGTCCAATATAGGGACAGGAACGGACAGCCCCAGCTGGTGCCCGTGGAAGGGCCTGAGCGCTCGGTCATTGTCTCCTCCCTGGACCCTGACCACAAGTACAGATTCACCCTGTTTGGGATTGCCAACAAGAAGCGGCACGGCCCCCTCACAGCTGATGGCACCACAGGTGAGGGGCAACTACCTAAGCTCCCCCGTGACCCCTCCCAGCCTTCCACACCCTTGCCCTCAGCCAGGAACCAGCTGGGGCCTCCCAGTGAGATGGCGGACTCTGAATCCTGGCCCCACTCCCAGGCTGAGGGATAGCCAGCCTCCCCTGTACTGCTGGGTCCCTTCCATCCCATTCAGCTGTTCCCCGAGGCCCAGAAGATGTATCATACCCTGGCTCTGCCAGACTTCCCAGGAGTTCAGCACTCATGCTGATTGATTAGTGACCCACCCACCAGGTATGACAACCCCTCCAAACCCCAAACACCAATCTGGGGCTGCCAGTATAGCCCTCAGTGGATCCTCTTATTTACAGCCTCAGAGAAGAGAGAGGAGCTCCTCCACCCAGAGTCCCCAGAGCGGCCCCTGCTGGGGGAACTGATGGTGACTCATGCGACCCCAGACTCCCTGCGCCTGTCCTGGACAGTGACCCAGGGCTCCTTCGACTCCTTCATGGTCCAGTACAAGGACGCGCAGGGGCAGTCCCAGGCAGTGCCCGTCAGGGGTGATGAGAATGAGGTCACCATTCCTGGTCTGGAGTCGCACCGGAAGTATAAGATGAACCTCTATGGGCTTCATGGCAGGCAGCGTGTGGGGCCTGTGTCTGTGGTGGCCGTCACAGGTGAGTCAGGGCCACACAGGCCTCCCTCCACTGCCAGCCCCCGGTCCTCTGGGCAGGACCTGGCCCCGGGACTTCTTCGTACTTCTCTCCACCTTCTCTTTCTGGGCTCCAGTTCTGCCAAGCCTCTACCCTGGACTTCCCCACATCCCAGGACTTCTCACCCAGCCAGCAGCCCCTGACCTTCTCCTCAGCCCTGCTTCTCCATCTCCAAGAACCGGCCTCATTTTTCCCATTCCTAATGCCTGGAATCATCCCTCCGCCCCAGGCTGTCCTCCCCACAGATATCCTCAGCCACTGTGTTCCTTCCCCTATCATGGCCTGGCTTGGGGTGCTGTCATTTCTGAGCTTCTGTTGCGGGCTCCCTGCACCTTCCCGCCATTGCTTGCCCTGTTCAGAGCTGGTGGATCCAAGGGACAAGAGTCCCATGTTTCCCATGTTTCTGGCATGAAAAGGCCTCTTCCCAGGCCCCCACATCCCTGGTTCCCAGCCACCTTGGAGCAGGGCAAAGGGCTCCCTCTCAGTCCCCCTACTTGCCCTCATTCTCCCACTTGTCCAGCCCCCCCGCCCGCCGCCCTGGGTCAGCACCATTTCTGTGGTTTTGTAGCATCATGGGTGGGAGCATGGGCTCTGGATCCAACTGCCTGGATTTTAATCCTAGCTCTACAGTTTATTCCCTATGGGACCTTGCACAAATTACTAAATCTCTCTGTACCTCAGCTTTCTCATCTGTCAAATGAGGATAATAACGGTCACTGCTGCTTCACACAGTCATTAGAATTACATCAGTTAACGTACAAACATACATACTTAGAACAGTGCCTGGCACATCGAAACCTATAAGAATGAGCTGCTAGGGGCATGCCTGGGTGGCTCAGTCAGTTAAACATCTGACTTTGGCTTGGGTCATCATCTCATGGTCTGTGGGTTCAAGCCCTGCGTCAGGCTCTGTGCTGACAGCTCAGAGCTTGCAGCCTGCTTCAGATTCTGTCTTCCCCTCTCTCTCTGCTCCTCCCCTGCTCTCTCTTTCTGTCTCTCTCTCAAAATAAATAAACATTAAAAAAAAAAAAAAAAAAAAGAATGAGCTGCTATTTCTCCCTGATTCTCTCCCTTCCCAGTATCCTTTTTTGTCTCCTTTATCTCCCTAACTTCCCCATTGTTGCCTCCTCCCTCTTCAATCTCCTGTCCCCTGAGTAATACCCTGTGGACCAGGGAGTGGGTTACAGAAGCCAGTCTCCCGTCTCCATGGAGCCTCAGCAGAGACCTAGTTGCCAGACAGTGGATAGGTACCCTCAGGGCTGTGATTCTAGACCCTGCCAGGGAAGAGCATGGCCCTCCCTAGCCTTCTACCCCGAATCTTTCTCCCACTCTTGTCTGAAGTAGAAGGAGGGACAGGACTGTCCAGGGAGGCCCTAGCCAAGGTATATTCTGTCTGGTGTCTTGGTAAGTGCGGTGGGGCACCTGGAAAGCCCTAGGGAGGTGCTGGAGCTGAAAGGGAAGAAGGCAAATGTGAAGACGCCTTACTGCCCCCTCGATTTCAGCACTGTCAGAGGACATGGGAGAAAGTTCCCCAGAATTTCCTTTCTTCCCATCTCAGCTCTTTTCTCAGACTGCGGTCGGTGGGGGTGGGGGTGGGGGTGGGGAACACCCACCCCCACCCCCACCCCCACAGAATCCACCAGTACAATTCCTGCCAGCAGTACCTACAGGGTTCAGGGGCCTGTCTCAACTCTCTCCAATGAGTTACTGAATGGCTGATACAAATGCGACCCGAACCCCAAAGCCTATGGCTTGAGGACTTTCTTTGCTGGATATACTTGATTGTCATAATTCGCCAACAAAGCAAGTTAGGCTGTAAGTCTGTATCCTCATCTCTTCTCTCAGCCCCCCAGGAGGTTGTGGAGGAGACACCCAGCCCCACCGAGGTGGAGGAGACCCCCAGCCCCACAGAGCCCAGCACGGAGGCCCCAGAGTCCCCCGAGGAGCCCCTGCTGGGGGAGCTGACAGTGACAGGATCATCCCCAGACTCGCTGAGCCTCTCGTGGACCGTCCCCCAAGGCCACTTCGACTCCTTCACTGTCCAGTACAAGGACAGGGATGGGCGGTCCCAGGTGGTGCGTGTCGGGGGTGAGGAGAGTGAGGTCACCGTCGGGGGCCTGGAGCCGGGGCGCAAGTACAAGATGCACCTGTATGGCCTGCACAGGGGGCAGCGCTGGGGCCCCGTGTCCACCGTGGGCGTGACTGGTGAGTGAGAGCTGGGGCCTGCTTCCTTTTCCTCCCACCAGTGGCCCCCAGCCTTCCTGTGGCCATTGCTCTCCCTTGCTGCAGTGGTAGTATGACCCCTTGCCCCCACCACCTCCTCCTACCCTGCCCCTTACTGAGGGAGGACCTAAAAAGAGCAGTTCGCCAGGGATTGGGCTATAACCAGCTTTGTGACCTTTAACAATTTTAAATTTTCTGTGCCTGTTTCCTCATGTGTAAAATGAGGACAGTAACAGCCGCCCACAGAATTGTAGTGAGGATTAAATGAGTTAACAGACATGAAGCACTAAGAAAGGGCAGGCACAGAGTACACATGCTGCCAGTGTTGCCACAAAGATGATTATAATTATCCTGAGTCTGGGGTTTGCTCTGTCCTCTTTGGCTGTTTAGCTGCTTAGGTGGTCAGATGTGCATGAGGCATTGGGTCTCTCCATCAGTAGCTAGAAACTTTGTTTACCACTCATCCAGTGAGTGACTTTGAAGCAAAGAGGGACATCCGTTCCACTCCTTGCCTCGGGTCCAGGTTGGGGCCACCTGGGCACCACTGAGGAAGCAGCCTGGGGAATCCCTCCAGGGCCTCAGCAGCTGGGGACCAGAACCAAGGCAGACCTCTGGGACTTGGCTATTTTCCTGCTGACTTGCCCACCTCGGTCACAGGAAGGGGCCTCTCTTTTCCCTTTGCTCACTGAAACAGACACACCTTTTTCAAAACAACTTTTAGTATAAAGAGAAAGATTAAACACTTAAAAGCAGAAAAACAAGTTTTCAGAGCATGGTTTCTTTTTTTTTTTTTTTTTAATTTTTTTTTTTTTCAACGTTTATTTATTTTTGGGACAGAGAGAGACAGAGCATGAACGGGGGAGGTGCAGAGAGAGAGGGAGACACAGAATCGGAAACAGGCTCCAGGCTCTGAGCCATCAGCCCAGAGCCTGACGCGGGGCTCGAACTCACGGACTGCGAGATCGTGACCTGGCTGAAGTCGGACGCTTAACCGACTGCACCACCCAGGCACAACCTCAGAGCATGGTTTCTGTACTCCCACGAAGCCCAACCTTACAGTGACTTGGCTGGCTTAGTTTACAGAACCTTCTACTCCTAATTTCTTTTTGTTCTTCAGTTAGCTCCATTGTCAGAGTAGGAAAAGTGATGGGTAGCTGGAGCCTGCTGAGCTGACCAAGGGGCTGTGCCTGGCATAAAGCACATGCTGTACCACTGCCAGGAGAAAAAATGTACACAGCCTATTAGAAACATTTCTAGGGGCCTCTGGGTGGCTCAGTCAGTGAAGTGTGTGACTCTTGATCTCAGCTCAGGTCTTGATCTCAGGGTCATGAATTTGAGCCCTGCATTGAGCTCTGTGCTGGGCATGAGGCCTACTGAAAGGAAGGAAGGAAGGAAGGAAGGAAGGAAGGAAGGAAGGAAGGAAAGAAAGAAAGAAGAAAGAAAAAAGAAAAAGGGAGGGAGGGAGGAAGAAAAAGAAAGGAAAGAAAGAGGAAGGGAGGGAGGAAGGGAGGGAGGAAGGAAGGAAGGAAGGAAAGAAGGAAGGAAGGACAGAAAGGAGAGACAGGGAGAGAGGGAAGGAGGAAGGAAGGAAGAAAAGGAAGGAAGAAAAGAAACATTTCTAAATTAGAAAAAGATTACGTCAAATGCAGCATGGTACTGCCATGCCCATGGGTAGTTGTAGTTCTACCTTTTCCAGGTAAGCCAAGCCACAACAGTAAGGCTTATTTGACAGTGAGGGACAGTTTCTCTTCCTTACAGAAAGAAGTACGGACAGGGCACAAATGAGCAGGCAATGGATGCTACAGGACCTATCAGAGCTAGAAGGAACATGAAATACAATACCAGCTCTCATACCTGGTACTGAGTAGATGCAGCCACTCCCACCCACCTTAAGCTGCCTTCAGCCCTGCCCTCCCCGCTCAGAATCATTTCTGTCTTTCTGAGGCCTCACCAACGGCCCATTTTTAAAGTAGGTTTTATCTGTCTGGAGCTTAGTCTTATCCTCCTGCAGACGCCAGAGAAAACAGCTCTTGGGAACCACACCCAGCAGCCTCCTCCACTGTTTTACTTCTTGGGACCACCTTCCAGGTTTGGTCACTATTGAGGAATGCCGCCCACACTCAGCTGATTCTGGGGCAGTGGGGACCAACAGGTTCTGAGCTCAGCCTTTCCCAGCAGAGTCGTGCAGACCATTCAGTAATTTAGCAAGCATTTGTGGAGCACCCACAGTGTGCCAGGGCCTGGGGACACAGCCGTGAGCAAGGCTAAGCCCCTGCCCATGGAGCTCACATTCTAGCAGAGGGAAACAGGCACCAAACTGCACAAACCTGTCAGCGCTACTGAACGTGACAGTGATTAGCCCTGGAGAGAAAAGCCAAGTCCAGCAGGCGAGATGGTGAATGGGTAGAAAGGGGGTAGGAAATGGCCTCTCTAAGGGAAGACCTGAGGGAGGGAGAGGACAAGGCACGCGGGCCTTTGGGAAGAAGATCCAGGGCAGAGGGAAAGTGCCCTGACCATTTGTGGGCAAGCCAGGAATGTTTGGAATGGGGGGAGGGGGATATGTGAGAGATGATCAATCACTTGGGACCTCAGAGGCTTTTGCCCTGAGTGAGATGGAAGTCATTTTGGGAACAGGCTCTGACTAACATTGATCGGAGGCAGGATGAGGGTGGAGGAGGGAGATGATTTAGGAGACGCTGGTAGTCCAGTAAGAGCCGGTGGCACTTGGTGCTTGGGGATGGAGGCAGCAGGGCGGAGTTAGTGAGGGGGCATCAGCTGCTGAAGGGGACAATAGAACTTCCTCACAGGCTAGATGTGGGGTGTGAGAGGACTCGGACAATGTCCAGAATGAAGTTGTGGCTTTGCCAAGGTGGGGAGGCTGTGGACTGAGCAGTTGTGTGTGTGGGGGAGTCTCTGAGCCCGGTTTTGGACTTAATGAGTTTGAGACACAGACCAGGCACCCAACGAAGATGCCAGGCAAACACTGAGTCTGCGGGTCCCCGGAGAGGGGACTTGGAGCACTGACGCACAAGGGAAGTTCAGCCACTTTACCAGGGTCTCAGTGATGGTGCACATCCCTCCCCAGCCCCAGCACAGCCCTAGATCCTGGCAGGGACTGAGTGAGGGTTTGTGGCCGGACAGATGTTGCCAAATTAGTGTAGTTTTAATCAGAACCACCTCGTGGACACCACAAAAACAACAGACATAACTACTAACAAGGGAAAGAGGGGCTTTTCCTAACAGTCTCCCACCATCTCTGTCAGCTCCACAACCGGAAGAGACTCCAGCCACGGAGCCCCCCCTGGAGCCACACCTGGGAGAGCTGACAGTGACAGATGTGACCCCCAACTCCGTGGGCCTCACATGGACAGTCCCAGAGGGCCAGTTTGACTCCTTCATGGTCCAGTACAAGAACAGGGACGGGCAGCCCCAGGTGGTGCCTGTGGCCTCAGACCAGCGTGAGGTCACCATCCCCGGCCTGGAGCCTGCACGCAAATACAAGATGAACTTCTATGGGCTACATGGTGGCCAGCGTGTGGGCCCCCTTTCTGTGGTAGCTGTGACTGGTGAGTGAGCAGGGATGAGGCAGTCCCCATCCCTGGTTACCCAGAATCCTCCCCACCCCACAACCCTCTCTGAGATCCTGCCTCAGTGGCTTCCACAGGTCCTTCCTGAGGTCACAGGCACCTTACTCTGTTCCCTGGCCCCTTGGCGTCTTCCCCAGCTAGAACCTTCCCTGCCCTCCCAGTCCCCATCTCCATTCTGCCCTTTCCCCCAGGCAGGAATGTCTTGCTTCCATTTGATCTAAATCCAGTTGCAGACTGTTTGTCTCCCCTGATTGCCCACAGCTGTTCCCTTCCTTTCTCTTTACAACCCTGCTGTGACCTGGACACAGCTGCCACCTTCCCCTGATGCCCTTTTTTTCTAGTTGAGCTTAAATGGCACGCATTCCTTGAATCTCTTCTCAGAGGCCCTTAGTACCCTGGGTGCTATAGCCTGCCTTCCTCCCAGAAGCGGCCCTTGCTCTTAGCTTCCTGGGCACAGGTTGCCGCCGTTTCTTCTGCCAGTGTCTGGCGAAACCCATGGACTCCTCTCAGAGCAGTGTTTTATTATCTTTTTTAAATTAAGTTTATTTTTTTAAGTTTATTTGAGAGAGACAGAGAGAGTGAGTGGGGGGTGGGGCAGAGAGAGAGGGGGGACAGACGATCCAAAGCAGGCTCCATGTAGACAGTGGAGAGCCTGACATGAGGCTCGAACCTGTGATCTCAAGGTCATGACCTGAGCTGAAGTCAGACTCTCAACTGACTGACCCACCCAGGCACCCCTCAGAGCAGTGTTTTAAAATACATAAAATAGGGGTGCCTGGGTGGCGCAGTCGGTTAAGCGTCCGACTTCAGTCAGGTCACGATCTCGCGGTCAGTGAGTTCGAGCCCCGCGTCGGGCTCTGGGCTGATGGCTCAGAGCCTGGAGCCTGTTTCCGATTCTGTGTCTCCCTCTCTCTCTGCCCCTCCCCCGTTCATGCTCTGTCTCTCTCTGTCCCAAAAATAAATAAACGTTGAAAAAAAAATAAATAAAAAAAATAAAATACATAAAATAAAGGCATAGGATTACAGAGGAAGCCAATTATATTGATATTCAATTATCAAAATATTTTAAATTCAAATTTATGATTTAGTAATACAGGAACTTCTTTATTCATTAAATAATAAGAGTTAGAGGATTGTATAATAACACGTTTAGAAGTAGTTGGTCATGAGAGTAAACGGTATTTTGAAGTTTCTGTAGTAATTCTAAGGTGATGGGAAAACATCTGTTGATTCCTAATAGAATCACAATCCAATAGAATCACAAGTACTGCTGGTACCTCAGTGGTTTGTCACCTATATTCATCATTGAAGGAAATGCTACATTTCAGTTACACGTCAGGGAAAATATGGATGTAACTGTTTCTTATCTTAGTTTAAGGATCCCTTGAGGCCCTGGGAGGCCAGGAGTTCAAGGGGGAAGTTCTCCTGCCCAAGACCTCAGCCATGTTCTTTGTTTTCCTGGATCCTAGCTCCCCTCCCTCCAGCCCCAACCACAGAGTCCCCCCAGGAGCCACGCCTCGGGGAGCTGACAGTGACAGACCTGACCCAGGATTCTGTGAGCCTCTCGTGGACGGTCCCTGAGGGTGAATTCGACTCCTTTGTGGTCCAGTACAAGGACAGGGATGGGCAGCCCCAGGTGGTGCCTGTGGCCGCAGACCAGCGCGAGGTCACCATCTCTGGCCTGGAACCCAGTAGGAAATACAAGTTCCTGCTCTTTGGGATTCAGGATGGGAAAAGACGCAGCCCAGTTTCCGTGGAGGCAAAGACAGGTGAGAGCCCCCCAGCACCTCAGCGGCCTTCCCACCATTTTTCACACTGCCTTATCTCTTTCCTTCTGCTGGTCTGCCCTCTGTCCATCTCTTTTGATTCATTTGAAAAGCCACAGTGGGACCCCTGGGTGGTTCAGTCGGTTGAGAGTCTGACTTTGGCTCAGGTCATGATCTCGAAGTCTGTGAGTTTGAGCCCCATATCGGGCTCTGTGCTGACTGACAGCTCAGAGCCTGCAGCCTGCTTCAGATTCTGTGTCTCCCTCTCTCTCTGCTTCTCCCCTCCTCACGCTCTATCTGTCTCTCTCTCTCAAAATAATAAATAAACACTTAAAAAAGAAAAGAAAAGAAAAGAAAAGAAAAGAAAAGCCACACTGCCTGCCCCAGTTCAAGGAAAACGAGCCCAGTTCCTGGGTCTGCTCTGCCGGTTGATTTTGTCTCTCTTTTCATAATTTCCACTTCTGTTGAATGGGGGAAGCCCCTTCAGAACACTTCCTGGAAGGTGGGACAGACTGGGGGTGCTGGGGGAGGGGTGACGGGAGCCAGGAGCCCTTTCTGCCTGCCTGGGTCTTGCCGCCATCAACCTTGTGCAGCCGTCACCTCCTGAGAGTTTTGCCATCACCCAGTTTTCTTATGCTACTGGCTTATGCTCATTGCATCCCCTATCTGCAGCCCCCAGAGGACCCTTTCCCTCCTGTGGCCTCTTCCTGGAGCCTCAGAAACTGGGAACCAGAGGAGCCCAGGGCTGGCTGCCCAGCCAGTCTCAGTCAATTCCAGCCCAGCTGTGCCCCTTTCCTGGGTTTCAGTCCAGGCCCTCCCCTGCCCCTGGGGGCTCCCTGGTGCCAGAAAACTCTAGCAATAACAATGCTGTCAGCGTCCTCTCTGGCCAAGAAGGCAGTGGGCCAGCTCCTTCTCAGGCCTCAGGATGGCTTTGGGACAGACACCAGATCCTTTCTCCATGTGAGCTCCCCTTCTCCTCCCCCCACCCCAAGTTGGCAGCCCCCACTACTTTCCCAGGTCCTGTGAGGGCCACCTCCATCATAACATCCTGCTTTCCCATCTGCTGTCTGCACTCACTGGGGATCCTGTGCCCCCTCTGATGTCCCCAGGACCCTCAGAATTTCCCCAGAGGCCAGTCAAATCACAAAGGGTAGGCTTCTTGGTAAAAGAAAATAAGTAAACCAAGATGCACCCTACTAGGAAAATAGTCTTTAGTAGGCGGGAAGAGTCTGGAAAGTCGGAGGAATAAGATAAGCAGGAAGCTAGGGATTCTTTTTTCCCGGAGATGTCACACTGGCTAAGTGGAGGGAGGCATGAGCCAGTTGGGGACAGTAGCAGAGATGGGAGGGTGATGGAAATATTTTGGGGAAGCACTGATCATGTGGGCAGTCCTGGGTTTTTCCAGCTCTAGCGGGAAGTAGTCAAAGAGTCATCCTGGAAAAAAATAAACATAAGAATCTTTCCTCTCTTTTAGCTGCCCAAGGTGACGCCAGCCTTGGGGCCCCGCCCCGCCTTGGGGAGCTGTGGGTGACAGATCCCACCCTGGACTCGCTGCGCCTCTCCTGGACAGTCCCCGAGGGCCACTTTGACTCCTTTGTCGTCCAGTTCAAGGACAGGGACGGGCCCCAAGTGGTGCCTGTGGAGGGCCATGAGCGCTCAGTCACCATCACCCCTCTGGACACTGGCCGCAAGTACAGATTCCTCCTTTATGGGCTCCTGGGCAAGAGGCGCCATGGCCCCCTCACTGCCGAAGGCACCACAGGTGAGAACATGCCCTGCAGGGCCAGGCTGTACTCCTGGGACTCCCCCAGGGAAGGCATCAGCAACCTGCCAGGCCAGGGAAGCAGGTGGCCACTTGTGGTGGCTGCCATCACAGTTGTTATTCTCCTTGCACAATCCCATAGCACTGGCCCTATAGGACTCAGCTGTGGCAAAGCCCTGTCTGCAGACCTCTCAGTCCTGCCCTTTGAGGTCACCCAGGCCACCAGAAACACGCAGCTCTTTCCTTTCTGTCTCCATCTCAGAGATCCGGAGTGCGGTGGATGATGCTAAAGCAAAGCATCCCCTAAAGCCCCGTCTTGGGGAGGAGCTACAGGTGACCAGCGTGACCCCAGACTCTGTGAGCCTCTCGTGGACAGTCCCTGAGGGCCAGTTTGACTCCTTTGTGATCCAGTACAAGGACAGAGACGGGAAGCCGCAGGTGGTGCCTGTGGAGGGCAGCCTCAGGGAGGTCCGCATCCCGGGCCTGGACCCAAACCGCAGGTATAAGCTCCTGCTGTACGGACTGCACCAGGGCAAACGTGTGGGTCCCATCTCTGCCATCGCCATGACTGGTGAGTGAGGCTGTGGCCAGAGTATGCCGTCCCTCCTTCTGGCTTCAGCTCGCCTGGCCTGACCCAGTCAGGGGATTTCTGAGCTTCCCATTTCCCTTCTTTTAGGGGAAGGGATGAGGTTTATCGAGGCATAATTTACATATAATTTTGTGTGAACAATGAGTGTTGGTAAATGTCTAAGTCATGAAACCATTGCAACAACTGAGATATAAAACATTTCCATTGACCCAAGAAACCCATTTCCCCATGCCCCTTTGCAATCAGTTTTCCCAAACCCAGCCTCTGGCAGCCACTAACTGTTTTCTCTCCTTACAGTTTTGCCTTTGTAAGCATCTCTTTTAACAGAACGTACAATACATATTCTGTGCTTGGTTTCCAATCCCTTGGAAATTCATCCCCCTGTATCATAGTTGGTCCTTTTTATTGCTGAACTCTTGCCGTCACGTCCTTCACTCTTTCCCTCGTTCTCTCTTCTTGGAGAGTCTTGCAATGACAGACCGGTCACCCATCTCTCCCTGTCTCTCTGAACCAGCCTCCAGAGAAGATATCGAAACCGAGGCCCTAGGTCCTCCAGGGCCTGAGCCCCGCCTAGGGGAGGTGACTGTGGAGGAAGCCACGCCAGACACCTTGCATCTCTCCTGGACAGTGATGGAGGGAGACTTTGACTCCTTTGAGGTCCAGTACACAAACAAAGATGGGCAACTCCAAGTAGTCAAAGTAGATGGTGACCGGAATGACATCATCCTTACTGGCCTGGAATCTGACCACAGATACCTGGTGACCCTGTATGGTTTCCATGGCCAGCAGCGTGTGGGTCCTGCCCACATTGAGGCCCTCACAGGTGAGCAAGGAGAGCTCTGCTACCTTCCAAATGGCTGTGAGAGCGCAGAGGAGAGCAGTGTCCCCATGGTCATCCTACCCCTCTCTCTCTCTCTCTCTGTCTCTCTCTCTCCTGTCTTTGTTCAGTCCCAAGGGAAGAGGAGGATGAACCTTCAGAACTTCCCATCAAGCCACAGCTGGGGCAGCTGGCAGTGACAGACGCCACCCCCGACTCCCTGCACCTCTCCTGGACTGTCCCCGAGGGCCAGTTTGACCACTTCCTGGTCCAGTACAAGAACGGGGATGGGCAGCCCAAGGCAGTGAGGGTGCCAGGGAATGAGGACCAGGTCACCATCTCAGGCCTGGAGCCAGACCACAAGTACAAGATGAACCTGTATGGCTTCCACGGTGGCCAGCGCATGGGCCCCGTCTCTGCCTTTGGGGTGACAGGTGAGTGGACGGTGGAAGCCCCAGGGTGGGGTCAGCCAGGGAGGGGGGTCACCTCTCTCAGGTGATGGGTGAGTGGGGTGCAGGAGGTCCCTTAGCTGGAGGCTGAGCCATGGTGCCCTTTGTGCCTCCCCTTGGGGACCAAGGGGTCCTCCTGGGCAGAGAAGGGCCTCCATGAGCTGTGCTGGTGGCTCTCCAGGGTTCCCCACAACTGATCCTGGAGACTCCCCGGCATGTTTGTGAGATGTCAGCTGAGCAAGCCCAGCCAGCCCCAAGCATGGGCTTCTCTGAACTGAATTTGGGGCCCCCAGACATGGTCACAGCTCTCCATTCTCCTAAGATCCAAGGACATCTCTTGGGGATCCTGCCTCATCCTTTCTGTGTGTCTCCTTTTCAGCTGCAGAGGAAGAGACCCCAACCTCTACTGAGGTGGAGGAGACCCCCAGCCCCACAGAGCCCAGCACGGAGGCCCCAGAGTCCCCCGAGGAGCCCCTGCTGGGGGAGCTGACAGTGACAGGATCTTCCCCAGACTCGCTGAGCCTCTCGTGGACCGTCCCCCAGGGCCACTTCGACTCCTTCACTGTCCAGTACAAGGACAGGGACGGGCGGCCCCAGGTGGTGCGTGTCGGGGGTGAGGAGAGTGAGGTCACCGTCGGGGGCCTGGAGCCGGGGCGCAAGTACAAGATGCACCTGTATGGCCTGCACAGGGGGCAGCGCTGGGGCCCTGTGTCCACTGTGGGCGTGACTGGTGAGTGAGGGTGAGAGCTGGGCTGGTGGGGAAGAAGGCCCTACAACACTTTCCCATTATTACCCGCCTGCATGAAAACAAATACTCGACGCAACACATCTTCTTCTGCACATCAGATGGCCCGAGGATCTTGGTAAAGGGCACGCTCAGATGGCGCAGGTTTGGGCTGGGGCCAGAGATTCTCATTCTAATGTGATGAGGATGCTGCTGGTCGCAGGACCACACTTTGAGTAGCAGAACTCCTCACTCACAACAAAGCAAGTGGATGCTTTCCTAGAATTTTTTGACAGAATTGTACTTGCATCCCTGATTTCTCCCAGAGGCTCAGCCTCTCTGTAGTTCACTGGAGGCTGAGGGGGAGGGGGAGACAGAGGGTGTTCAGGACACAGCATGCTGATGGAAGCACCTCCGGGCCCCATGGTTGGGGTATTACCAGACTTAGGATTCCCAAGGGCCAACAAGACTGGATGCCCTGAGCCAAGCACTGTGGGAGTTCCCTGGGGTAAGCCTGATCATGGCAGAGAGACAAGTTCTTATGGTGATGGGGCTCCCAAGCACAGGGAGACAGGCTGTGAACCAGCAGTCAGGTAACAGGGGATATTTGTAGGACAGGAAGCCCCAGGGCCAGGCTAGACTGGGGAGCATGCCTAAGCCAGCCTGCCTGCGGGAGTCCACGGGACAGCTGAGAACCGAAGTTGGGCAGAAGTTAGCTTGCTGTCAGTGTTGGAGTCAGATCCACGTCACAACTGGTGCCAAGGACTGGAAACTAGTGGCCCATGAGAGAGACCAAGAGGGTTTTGTGTGAGATCCTCTGAGCTGGGGAGAGAGTCTTGAGTAGGGGTGGGCTGTAGGGACAGCTCAGAAGCCAGGGATTTCTCCCGGGGAAAGAGAGGGTTGTTGCATAGTTAAGCTAAGGCTGACACCATCAAATGTTCGCTGAAAGGCTCATCCTGGCCCCCTGTGAGGAACGGGTGGGACAGGGAGGCAGGGAGCCCAGTAGGGACGTGGAGATTCAGGTGAGAGGCAACGGTGTTGGGGGAGTGCAGGTGAGGCAAGCCAGGCTGGTGGGGCTGCAGGTGTGCAGGTGTGGGGAGTGAGGAGACCCAGGAGGAACTTGAGAGTGAGTTGCACACTGTTGAGTCTGATGGCAGCTGGGGACAGGAACAGATCCAGGAAGATTCCAGGCTTCCAGTTGGGGAAGGGGGTTCTGAGCTGTTTGGGAGCACTCAACATGAGCTAAAGGGAGTGAGGTGCCAAGGAGACCCCAGTGGAGGGAGGCCCAGGGCACAGTGTGCAGGGGAGGTGGGTGCAGGAAAAACTGGGAGAGGTGGCGGGGTGTGGGTAGGGGTGGGTGAGGGCAGGGCGAGATGAGGGTAAGGGGCAGAGAAGGCCAACATTGAGGGACTGGGAAGAGTAGATGAGTTAGAGCCACTGTGGCCAGCGATGCTGTGTTCCTCATTATCTTATGTTTGTAATACACCTGCTTATACTCTGACCTGCCTGCCTGTCCTCACCTGTCCCTGTGTGTCTCTGTGCAGCTCCAGAATATGAAGCCATGACCACCCAAGCCCCGTCCACCATGGCCCTTGAGCCTCCCATGAAGCCACGGCTGGGGCAGTTGGCAGTGACAGACGCCACCCCCGACTCCCTGCACCTCTCCTGGACTGTCCCCGAGGGCCAGTTTGACCACTTCCTGGTCCAGTACAAGAACGGGGATGGGCAGCCCAAGGCGGTGAGGGTGCCAGGGAATGAGGACCAGGTCACCATCTCAGGCCTGGAGCCAGACCACAAGTACAAGATGAACCTGTATGGCTTCCACGGTGGCCAGCGCATGGGCCCCGTCTCTGCCTTTGGGGTGACGGGTGAGTGGACGGTGGAAGCCCCAGGGTGGGGTCAGCCAGGGAGGGGGGTCACCTCTCTCAGGTGATGGGTGAGTGGGGTGCAGGAGGTCCCTTAGCTGGAGGCTGAGCCATGGTGCCCTTTGTGCCTCCCCTTGGGGACCAAGGGGTCCTCCTGGGCAGAGAAGGGCCTCCATGAGCTGTGCTGGTGGCTCTCCAGGGTTCCCCACAGCCGATCCTGGAGGCTCTCCTGCATGTTTGTGAGATGTCAGCTGAGCAAGCCCAGCCAGCCCCAAGCATGGGCTTCTCTGAACTGAATTTGGGGCCCCCAGACATGGTCACAGCTCTCCATTCTCCTAAGATCCAAGGACATCTCTTGGGGATCCTGCCTCATCCTTTCTGTGTGTCTCCTTTTCAGCTGCAGAGGAAGAGACCCCAACCTCTACTGAGGTGGAGGAGACCCCCAGCCCCACAGAGCCCAGCACGGAGGCCCCAGAGTCCCCCGAGGAGCCCCTGCTGGGGGTGCTGACAGTGACAGGATCATCTCCAGACTCGCTGAGCCTCTTGTGGACCGTCCCCCAGGGCCACTTCGACTCCTTCACTGTCCAGTACAAGGACAGGGATGGGCGGCCCCAGGTGGTGCGTGTCGGGGGTGAGGAGAGTGAGGTCACCGTCGGGGGCCTGGAGCCGGGGCGCAAGTACAAGATGCACCTGTATGGCCTGCACAGGGGGCAGCGCTGGGGCCCTGTGTCCACTGTTGGTGTGACTGGTGAGTGAGGGTTAAAGAGCCTCCTGGGTTGCGTCAGGTAAGGTTCCATTGGTAGAGCTCCGGGGTGTCCTACACTGGAGAGCCAGGATCCTCAAACCCCACCTAACCCACCCTTTGTCCAGTAACATCTCAGGAAAGTGTGATGTGGTGTCTGGAGTGGAAGCCTTTGAGGCAGTGATACCTTGACCCATTTGTGGCTTTCTGCTTTGCCTGGGTACTCTGGAAAGATCTTTTTTGTGTGTGTGGTTGAAACAAATGCCATGAAATACTAATTCATTCGGCAAGTATTTACTATACACGACTCGAATTTACACACAAAAGAGAAAAAAATAGCAAATGAAATCCTATGTGTCCATTGCCATCCTAATGTTACCTCCTGGCCAGCCTGGCTCATCCCACTCTCTTTCTGCCCTCCTCCCACCAGAATATGTTCTTTATTAACAGCTTAACTGAGATATAATTTACATGCCATAAAATCGCCTGTTTTAAGTATACAGTTTCATGATATCTAGTATATTTACAGAGTTGTGCAACCATCAGCCCTATCTAATTTTAGAACTTTCCTTCGGCCCAAGAAGAAAACTGGTGTGCAGATGTGCAGATCCAGGCCACCCTAATTTACTTTCTATATCTGTAGATTTGCCTTTTCTGAACATAGACACGTGGTATCACCCAATATGTGTTCTTCTGTGTCCGGCCTCTTTCACTGAACGTGTTTTTGAGGTTCCATGTTGTAACCTGTAGGTGTACATCATTCCTTTTGTCCAAATAGTATTCCAGTGTATGGATATACTGTTGTAAGCTCATCCCAGACACTCTATACTTCATTGCTTCATATTTAAGTGTATTACTCTTTTCAAAAAGACTAAAAATAGAGGCACCTGGGTGGTTCAGTTGGTTGAGCCTCCAACCTCGGCTCAGGTCATGATCTCGCAGTCTGTGGGTTTGAGCCCCGTGTCAGGCTCTATGCTGACATCTCAGAGCCTGAAGCCTGCTTTGGATTCTGTGTTTCCCTCTCTCTCTGCCCCTCCCCTGCTCATGCTCTATCTCTCTCTCTCAAAAATAAATAAACATTAAAATTTTTTTTAAAGACTAAAATTTTAAAAAATGTTTAAAGACTAAAAATAGCCACACTATTATTTTTTCTTTAAAAATGAACATTCGTTAATATCATTACGTATGTAGGTAGTGTTAGTTTCCTGATTGTCTCATAAGTGTTGTTTTGCAATTTGTTGCTGGGATCAGGTCCAAAAACGGGAGGATACATTGCAATTGGGAGAATTGGAATTTTATATAGGGTGATCAGGATTGTCCCTGAAGAGGTGACATTTGAACAAAGAGTTAAAGGAAGTGTGGACATGAACCACGCAGGCATCTGGGGTCAGAACATTCATGCAAAGGGGATAGTCACTACAAAGGCCCTGAGCTAAGAGGCTGCCTACCAAGTTTGACAGACCATAAGGAGACCACAAGAAGTTTGATGATAAGCAGAAATGGGTCTCAAGTTAGGCTTACAGAGCTGGCCCACCTTCTGGTCTGAATCCAGGAGAGCCGGGGCCTCAACTACTTCTTCTAGCAATAGGAAAGCTTCTGTTTGCATCTATTCCCAGATCCTGAAGGGGAGCCCCCTGCCAATACCCTTCTGAAGCCACACTTGGGAGAGCTAGCAGTGACGGACGCCACCCCCGACTCCCTGCACCTCTCCTGGACTGTCCCCGAGGGCCAGTTTGACCACTTCCTGGTCCAGTACAAGAACGGGGATGGGCAGCCCAAGGCGGTGAGGGTGCCAGGGAATGAGGACCAGGTCACCATCTCAGGCCTGGAGCCAGACCACAAGTACAAGATGAACCTGTATGGCTTCCACGGTGGCCAGCGTGTGGGCCCCGTCTCCACTGTTGGCTTAACTGGTGAGTGTGCAACAGGACACTGGGCCCTGCCCTAGCTGGACTCAGTTTCTCTTTCACTGTTAGTATTCAGGTATTTTTGTCCCACTGTCCCTGAGACTGAGCCTCCCAAGCTCCTGAGAGTGGTTCTGCTAGTGTCTCTACTCCAAGTCTTTGGTGTTACCCAGACACCTCAGCCTTTACACACAGGCTTTTTTTTTTTTTTTTTTTTTTTTTTTTAAGTGAACTCTATACTCAACATGTGACTCAAACTCACAACCCCGCGATCACAAGCTGCTCACTCTACTGACTGAGCCAGCCAGGTGCCCCTACCTACAGGCTTTTTGGTCCTTGAAGAGGCAGGACATCAGGGAAATAACATAGACTCAGGCAGACCTGGGTTTGAAGCCTCAGCCTATTTGAGCTGTGTGACCCCAAGAGAGTCACTGAATGTCTCAGTGCCTCCTTTTCTTCATCTGTAATGAAAGAAGAGGAAGAAAATTAGTCTCTGAAAATTCTTAGAATGAACTCTCATAATTATGAGAATCCTGCCAGCATGGATGCTATTAATTCAATGGTGAGTATTAGTCAAATGTGCAACTTCACAAGGCACTTCGCCTCCTTCATTACTCACTAACAGGGCTGTTCGTTGCTTTTGTTAAGGTCCTTTGGAGCTATTACCCTTCAATGCTTAAGACCCAGTTTCCAAACAGAACAGATAGGAAACAAGATGCTTTTGTAATTCAACGATTAAGGAAGAATGAAGGGGCACCTGGGTGGCTCAGTCGGTTGAGCGTCCAGCTTTGGCTCAGGTCATGATCTCACAGTTTTTGAGTTCGAGCCCTGTGTTGGGCTCTGTGCTGATAGCTCAGAGCCTGGAGCCTGTTTCAGATTCTGTGTCGCCCTCTCTCTCTGCTCCTCCCCTGCTCGTGCTCTGTCTCCGTCTCTGTCTCTCTCTCTCTCAAAAATAAATAAACATTAAAAAAAATTTTTTAAGGGGCGCCTGGGTGGCGCAGTCGGTTAAGCGTCCGACTTCAGCCAGGTCACGATTTCGCGGTCCGCGAGTTCGAGCCCCGCGTCGGGCTCTGGGCTGATGGCTCAGAGCCTGGAGCCTGTTTCCGATTCTGTGTCTCCCTCTCTCTCTGCCCCTCCCCCGTTCATGATCTGTCTCTCTCTGTCCCAAAAATAAATAAACGTTGAAAAAAAAAAATTAAAAAAAAATTTTTTTTAAAAAGAGGAAGAATGAAACCCTATGCAGAACAGAAAAGACGAAAAATCTGAAGGCGTGATGGGTCATCTGTACCATAAATTACTGAGAGAGCTAATACAAGGTCCAAAACAACCCAATTGCAAAGATGATCACATGTGGTCTCATCTCTTTGGCCTCAACTGTGAAATCTAAATTCATCTCTAAAAATGCTCAATAGGGGCACCTGGGTGGCTCAGTCAATTAAGCATCTGGCTTCAGCTCAGGTCATGATCTCTCGGTCCATGGGTTCAAGCCCCGTGTCAGGCTCTGTGCTGACAGCTCAGAGCCTGGAGCCTGCTTCGGATTCTGTGTCTCCCTCTCTCTCTCTGCCCCTCCCCCACTCATGCTCTGTCCCTCTCTCTCTCTCTCAAAAATGAAAAATGTTAAAAAAAATTAAAATGCTCAGAAGCCTTCTAAATCAAAGGAGGTATTAAAGGAAAATACTCACAAAGTAGAATTTCCAAACCTGAGTAGATGTACCTTCTGATGTGACTTATCTGCTATGCTTGGTGGTATTATAAAGCCTTAGTTCTGTCCCTATGCACAGATTTGCTCTGCAGCTCCCAAGGGTTCAATGCATGCATGTGTTGAGTATCATGGCAGTCCCAGCCTACCACCATGGTGTCACCACAAGAGTATGCTCTGTCTGTTAGTTACTGAACATTCAAACCAGGGAAATGATGTCTTAACCCTGGGGAGATGCCTTGGTGTGCCTGGGAGAAATCCAATATCTTTTATGAGAAGGGAACCCACAAGGTATTTCCACACAGTCTCTTTATCTCCTGATCCAGCCCCAGGAAAGGACCAAGAAATGCCAGCGCCAACAGACTCACCCACCATGACTCCCAAGCCTCCCATGAAGCCACGGCTGGGGCAGCTGGCAGTGACAGACGCCACCCCCGACTCCCTGCACCTCTCCTGGACTGTCCCCGAGGGCCAGTTTGACCACTTCCTGGTCCAGTACAAGAACGGGGATGGGCAGCCCAAGGCAGTGAGGGTGCCAGGGAATGAGGACCAGGTCACCATCTCAGGCCTGGAGCCAGACCACAAGTACAAGATGAACCTGTATGGCTTCCACGGTGGCCAGCGCATGGGCCCCGTCTCTGCCTTTGGAGTGACGGGTGAGTGGACGGTGGAAGCCCCAGGGTGGGGCCAGCCGGGGGGGGGTCACCTCTCTCAGGTGATGGGTGAGTGGGGTGCAGGAGGTCCCTTAGCTGGAGGCTGAGCCATGGTGCCCTTTGTGCCTCCCCTTGGGGACCAAGGGGTCCTCCTGGGCAGAGAAGGGCCTCCATGAGCTGTGCTGGTGGCTCTCCAGGGTTCCCCACAGCTGATCCTGGAGACTCTCCTGCATGTTTGTGAGATGTCAGCTGAGCAAGCCCAGCCAGCCCCAAGCATGGGCTTCTCTGAACTGAATTTGGGGCCCCCAGACATGGTCACAGCTCTCCATTCTCCTAAGATCCAAGGACATCTCTTGGGGATCCTGCCTCATCCTTTCTGCGTGTCTCCTTTTCAGCTGCAGAGGAAGAGACCCCAACCTCTACTGAGGTGGAGGAGACCCCCAGCCCCACAGAGCCCAGCACGGAGGCCCCAGAGTCCCCCGAGGAGCCCCTGCTGGGGGAGCTGACAGTGACAGGATCATCCCCAGACTCGCTGAGCCTCTCGTGGACCGTCCCCCAGGGCCACTTCGACTCCTTCACTGTCCAGTACAAGGACAGGGATGGGCGGCCCCAGGTGGTGCGTGTCGGGGGTGAGGAGAGTGAGGTCACCGTCGGGGGCCTGGAGCCGGGGCGCAAGTACAAGATGCACCTGTATGGCCTGCACAGGGGGCAGCGCTGGGGCCCCGTGTCCACCGTGGGCCTGACCGGTGAGTGATGGGGCAGGGATCAGAGGTTTTCAGGGAGAGCTACCTTTTGTCATCAGTAACCTGGATGAGTCTTCTGCTCTTTTGCTAGTCCTTGAGGATCCAGACCTTGGCCCCCATTCATGCCTTTCCTCTATGGTCTGTGGCCTGTGGTTAGTAGTGTGGCATTTGCTGACATGAAGCTTCATCGTACACACCAGCATGACCTCCTTCTGATGGTCAGCCCCTGGGCTGCTAAGAAGTGTGTCAGGCACAGGCCAAGCACGCGTACACACATGCGTGTACAGGTGCATTTGCACATGCACACATGCAAGCATGCACACACACACAAGAAAGAAAGAAACACGACAACATCCAATCACATTGGGACGATTAAGTAATTAGGCATCATCTAGAAGATGAGCTTTTATGCCATCACTGAAATGTTTTGACATAAGACAGTTACTTGATAATATTACATTGAAAAAGGAGCCCCCAGGTTTTGTAAGGATGCTAATCACACCCACTGGAAAATAACATGGCATGGCAAGAAAACTGGAAAGAAACACGTCTCACAAGATGCATGTTTTGTGGGGCAGGATAGAATGTTCCAGCCCTTTTCTTGCTTTATTCTATTCTGTGTTGCCCAAATTTTGTTAAATAATGAGTACTTCTTTTATAGTCAGGGAATATTTCCTTTAAACATAATATCTTCTCCTTCGTTGTGCTCTTTTCATCTCTTTCCCCATCACTCTCACACTTCTTTCATTCCTAATTTTGAAAAAGTTATTTCTAATGTAAGAAATTAGGGGGGCAAATCACAAGGTGAATTAAATTCTAAAAGGGCAGTCAGGGTGGCTTTTCTAAATCAGTGTGAGCCCAGTGCTGATGCCTGGTGAGAGCCCTTCACAGAGATCATCTGCCTGCTCCAAAGGCCGTCGTGTGAAGGCCTCCCCGTGGGCATGGGGCTCACCACCTTTATGACATCCAGTGAGCGGCTCTGAGAGGTTCACTATCCTCTCCTGAACATACTCCAGACAAAGGAGCGATTTCACACAGCCTCTCTGACTCCTGGGGGATGGGCCTCTTTCTCTATGTGCCTTCTTAGGAGTGTAGCAGGATGGGGAGAACGGGAATGATCAGAAAGTGGACATGATAACAGCTCCCGCCGTGAAGGAATGTGTTACTTATGATCCACTGGTCAATTTTGTTGCCCTCTGTCACAGCAAATCACAAGCATACACAAAGTAAGGAGGACAGTGTAAGGGACCCATGGCCTACCCCCCACACCCACTATCCGATGATGAATTTTTATAGTCCAGGGTTTCTTTCTAAGTCTACATTATTCTGGTGAAATAATATCAACATTATAGAATATGTTGGTATGGAATAGGGAAAAATAGGGAAAAAAGTCTCTCATGAGGACACCTTTTGACCCAATAATTGCCATTAATAACAATATCAATAACACGTGCTCTCTCTGCATTTCCCATACAGCGCATGTTTTCACATTACAGAGTGGTCATATGATTCTTGGCTCATCCTTTGTTTTTGTACATCGGTTATATTGTGAGCATTTATTTTGCGGCTGCACAACCTGAATTAATCATCATTTTAATGGTTATTTGATGCTTCATGGTAAAAGCGCCACAACAAAGTTAATCATCTTCTGTGGGCCATTTGGGTCCCTGACACATCTTGTTGTTATGAATAATCCCGTAATGGACCCCCATGACACAACTTTTTCCTGCTTTTTCATAATTTTCTTAGGATTGCTGCCCAGAAATGGGATTATTGGGTCAAAGTAAATGAGAATTATTTTGGCTCCTGGCACATGTCTGAATGACCTTCTGAATGTTTATGGTGCCTGCCAGTCCGTGCGTGATGGGAATTGGGAGCCCTTCTCAGCACTCTCCATCAACGAGTTACTAGCTGGCTAATCCAAAGGCTCTCCAGCCTCTACTCCACGGCTGGAGGAGTTATCACTGGAAGCATTTTGTTGCCCTAATTGGCATCAGCAGCAGAGAAGCTGACAACTAAGCCTCCATTCCCCTGTCTTCTCTCAGCCCCCCAGGAGGTTGTGGAGGAGACCCCCAGCCCCACAGAGCCCAGCACGGAGGCCCCAGAGTCCCCCGAGGAGCCCCTGCTGGGGGAGCTGACAGTGACAGGATCATCCCCAGACTCGCTGAGCCTCTCGTGGACCGTCCCCCAGGGCCACTTCGACTCCTTCACTGTCCAGTACAAGGACAGGGACGGGCGGCCCCAGGTGGTGCGTGTCGGGGGTGAGGAGAGTGAGGTCACCGTCGGGGGCCTGGAGCCGGGGCGCAAGTACAAGATGCACCTGTATGGCCTGCACAGGGGGCAGCGCTGGGGCCCTGTGTCCACTGTGGGCGTGACTGGTGAGTGAGGGTGAGAGCTGGGCTGGTGGGGAAGAAGGCCCTACAACACTTTCCCATTATTACCCGCCTGCATGAAAACAAATACTCGACGCAACACATCTTCTTCTGCACATCAGATGGCCCGAGGATCTTGGTAAAGGGCACGCTCAGATGGCGCAGGTTTGGGCTGGGGCCAGAGATTCTCATTCTAATGTGATGAGGATGCTGCTGGTCGCAGGACCACACTTTGAGTAGCAGAACTCCTCACTCACAACAAAGCAATTGGATGCTTTCCTAGAATTTTTTGACAGAATTGTACTTGCATCCCTGATTTCTCCCAGAGGCTCAGCCTCTCTGTAGTTCACTGGAGGCTGAGGGGGAGGGGGAGACAGAGGGTGTTCAGGACACAGCATGCTGATGGAAGCACCTCCGGGCCCCATGGTTGGGGTATTACCAGACTTAGGATTCCCAAGGGCCAACAAGACTGGATGCCCTGAGCCAAGCACTGTGGGAGTTCCCTGGGGTAAGCCTGATCATGGCAGAGAGACAAGTTCTTATGGTGATGGGGCTCCCAAGCACAGGGAGACAGGCTGTGAACCAGCAGTCAGGTAACAGGGGATATTTGTAGGACAGGAAGCCCCAGGGCCAGGCCAGACTGGGGAGCATGCCTAAGCCAGCCTGCCTGCAGGAGTCCACGGGACAGCTGAGAACCGAAGTTGGGCAGAAGTTAGCTTGCTGACGGTGTTGGAGTCAGATCCACGTCACAACTGGTGCCAAGGACTGGAAACTAGTGGCCCATGAGAGAGACCAAGAGGGTTTTGTGTGAGATCCTCTGAGCTGGGGAGAGAGTCTTGAGTAGGGGTGGGCTGTAGGGACAGCTCAGAAGCCAGGGATTTCTCCCGGGGAAAGAGAGGGTTGTTGCATAGTTAAGCTAAGGCTGACACCATCAAATGTTCGCTGAAAGGCTCATCCTGGCCCCCTGTGAGGAACGGGTGGGACAGGGAGGCAGGGAGCCCAGTAGGGACGTGGAGATTCAGGTGAGAGGCAACGGTGTTGGGGGAGTGCAGGTGAGGCAAGCCAGGCTGGTGGGGCTGCAGGTGTGCAGGTGTGGGGAGTGAGGAGACCCAGGAGGAACTTGAGAGTGAGTTGCACACTGTTGAGTCTGATGGCAGCTGGGGACAGGAACAGATCCAGGAAGATTCCAGGCTTCCAGTTGGGGAAGGGGGTTCTGAGCTGTTTGGGAGCACTCAACATGAGCTAAAGGGAGTGAGGTGCCAAGGAGACCCCAGTGGAGGGAGGCCCAGGGCACAGTGTGCAGGGGAGGTGGGTGCAGGAAAAACTGGGAGAGGTGGCGGGGTGTGGGTAGGGGTGGGTGAGGGCAGGGCGAGATGAGGGTAAGGGGCAGAGAAGGCCAACATTGAGGGACTGGGAAGAGTAGATGAGTTAGAGCCACTGTGGCCAGCGATGCTGTGTTCCTCATTATCTTATGTTTGTAATACACCTGCTTATACTCTGACCTGCCTGCCTGTCCTCACCTGTCCCTGTGTGTCTCTGTGCAGCTCCAGAATATGAAGCCATGACCACCCAAGCCCCGTCCACCATGGCCCTTGAGCCTCCCATGAAGCCACGGCTGGGGCAGCTGGCAGTGACAGATGCCACCCCCGACTCCCTGCACCTCTCCTGGACTGTCCCCGAGGGCCAGTTTGACCACTTCCTGGTCCAGTACAAGAACGGGGATGGGCAGCCCAAGGCAGTGAGGGTGCCAGGGAATGAGGACCAGGTCACCATCTCAGGCCTGGAGCCAGACCACAAGTACAAGATGAACCTGTATGGCTTCCACGGTGGCCAGCGCATGGGCCCCGTCTCTGCCTTTGGGGTGACGGGTGAGTGGACGGTGGAAGCCCCAGGGTGGGGCCAGCCGGGGGGGGTCACCTCTCTCAGGTGATGGGTGAGTGGGGTGCAGGAGGTCCCTTAGCTGGAGGCTGAGCCATGGTGCCCTTTGTGCCTCCCCTTGGGGACCAAGGGGTCCTCCTGAGCAGAAAGGGCCTCCATGAGCTGTGCTGGTGGCTCTCTAGGGTTCCCCACAGCCGATCCTGGAGACTCTCCTGCATGTTTGTGAGATGTCAGCTGAGCAAGCCCAGCCAGCCCCAAGCATGGGCTTCTCTGAACTGAATTTGGGGCCCCCAGACATGGTCACAGCTCTCCATTCTCCTAAGATCCAAGGACATCTCTTGGAGATCCTGCCTCATCCTTTCTGTGTGTCTCCTTTTCAGCTGCAGAGGAAGAGACCCCAACCTCTACTGAGGTGGAGGAGACCCCCAGCCCCACAGAGCCCAGCACGGAGGCCCCAGAGTCCCCCGAGGAGCCCCTGCTGGGGGAGCTGACAGTGACAGGATCATCTCCAGACTCGCTGAGCCTCTTGTGGACCGTCCCCCAGGGCCACTTCGACTCCTTCACTGTCCAGTACAAGGACAGGGACGGGCGGCCCCAGGTGGTGCGTGTCGGGGGTGAGGAGAGTGAGGTCACCGTCGGGGGCCTGGAGCCGGGGCGCAAGTACAAGATGCACCTGTATGGCCTGCACAGGGGGCAGCGCTGGGGCCCCGTGTCCACCGTGGGTGTGACTGGTGAGTGAGAGCTGGGGCCTTTCTTTGCTCTCTTGATTTCTCCCGTTAGAGGTCAGCACTCCTCACAAATGGTCCTTTAGGCCCCTCTCTTTCCTCATATGGTGCTGGTGATCCTGCCTCATGCTTTCATTGAATGAGGATGATAGAGACTGTGTTTAGGGTCAGTAGGCATGTACCCTGTGCTTATAAGTTTTACCTCTTAAGTTCCCTGATATGGAACCTCAGACTTGCTTAGTTTTTCCTGTATGGCTTCCTCAAGCTCCCTGGCTGGGTGTTTTAGTGACTCAGAATGTGGCTGCACAACCAGGGTCTCTGGGTTTGAATCCTGCTCTGAACGTATTAATTGTGTGAATTCACAAACATTTCTTAACTTCTGTGCTGCAGAGCCACACAAAATTGGCATGATAATGATATTGGCACCCACGTTGTTGTGTGAGGCTACTCTGTGAGCTGCTAATAGCAATGCCTGGGACACATTAAGCACTCTAGAAGTACCTGCTACAAAACATTCATTTCATAGCCTGAGCAAGGCAGTCCCTCTCTCTCTTTTGAAGGGTCCTGCCAGTGACCCCTCGGCCTCCTCTGCTCTGTTCCAGCCTCCCAGCCCACAGAGCCCCCTGTGGCACCCCGCCTAGGGGAGCTGGCTGTGGTAGCCGTGACCTCTAACACAGTGCACCTCTCATGGACCGTGTCCCAGGGCGTCTTCGACTCCTTCCTGGTCCAGTACAAGGATGTGCAGGGGCGGCCCCAGGCGGTGCCTGTGGGTGGACACCTCCGTGAGATCACCATTCCGGGTCTGGCCCCCGGCCGGAAGTACAAGTTCCTACTCTTTGGACTCCAGGATGAGAAGCGGCATGGCCCTATAGCTGCAGATGCAAAGACCCGTAAGTGAAGGCTGGAGGCCACCTTCAGCACTGGAGCCTTCCCAGTGTCCTTCGCCCCCTTGTGGTGACCATTAGAGTTCCTTGTTTCCGTGCTCCACGCTCCAGACCTATTTATTTACTGAGTCCAGTGAAATCCAGGTCCAGGGCTCCCCGCTTAGCCTTCATTCTCATCCTTCTCCCTACTTTTCCTACATCCCGAGGGACACTGCTTTCTTCTTCGGCTCATCTTTTATCCCTACTCCTCTGCCGCCCCACTTCCTAACATGTGGCCTAGCCATTCCCTCTAGCTCCTGGAACCAGCTCCCACAGCCCTAGCACCCTGAGGAAGCTCTGTCTGCCTCTGTCACCATTTCTGTCACTCTCCCATACATCTCTCTCTCTTTTCCAGCCCCAGACACAAAACCTCCCCGCCTGGGGGAGCTGACAGTGACAGACCTGACCCCAGACTCTGTGAGCCTCTCATGGACAGTCCCTGAGGGTGAATTTGACTCCTTCGTGGTCCAGTACAAGGACAGAGACGGGCAGCCCCAGGTGGTGCCTGTGGCCTCAGACCAGCGCGAGGTCACCATCTCGGGTCTGGAGCCCAGTAGGAAATACAAGTTCCTGCTCTATGGGCTGGCCGGTAGGAAGCGGCTGGGCCCCATCTCTGCTGATGGCACCACAGGTGAGTCCCAGCCCTGTACCCCACCTTTTCTAGAGCTGCCTCCTATCCAAGCCCCCAGAGCTGCCCCGAACCCTTGCCTATCCATGCAGTTTAATTCTCCTGCCTTCAGCCTTTATAACACCAAAAGCAAACATTTACTGAGTCCCTGTCACATGCTAGACACTATTCTGAGTATTTTACATGCATTATTTCCTTCATTCACCGACCGCTGATGTAATAAAGAAAATCCAGTCTTTGGAGCCAAGCAGACCTGTGTTCAAATTCCAACTGCCAGTTTTGTGGCCATTGGCAAGCCACTTCTTTCCCTTGAACCTGAGTTTCTGCACCTGCATAATACTTATGAATAATAATACCTATTGGCACTTAATAAATGATCACATCCTCCTCCCTGTGTCCCAACGGAGGCAAGAAGTGGAAAATATGGAAGGATTTGGCTGCAAAAAGACTATGGAAAAAATCTGCTGTCATTGTGCCCATTACTCAGCCCCCTGAGGAAGGGTGGAGGTGGGTCACTGACCCTTACTCCACTCCCAGGACCATGAGTCACCCTGGCCAGACAGGGATGGGGCACATGGTCACTTGGGGCCTGGGACAATCAGACTGCATAATTCTCTTCCCCAAACCCTCACTATGGGGAGTGACTACAGTCTTCTCCTCTGACCCCGTCATCCAATACCCATCCCCACCTGGGCAGGTCTCTTCTGTGTTCTGCTCTGCCCTTTGTTCTCCCAGTGTTGCCACACCCGGCTGCCCTGGTCCAGTGGTGTTAGTGCAGGGCTGGGGAAGTGGGTAGAAGGACGGCCCAGGCTGCTTGCAAGAGAGGGGGACGTCCTGACCAAGCTCTGGCTGCCCAGCCCAGCCCTTAGTATTTAGGGGTGTCTCCCTGACAACCCAGATACCCTCTGGGAGCCTTTTTCAGCTCCAGCCACATCCCTGCTGAAGGGGTTAGGAGCCAGGGGGAAACTGAGGCCCTTCTCTACACCCCCAGGCACCCTACCTCACAAGGTGATCTTTTATGCATTTACAGCACCCTGATCACGCCGAGGAGGGAGTGGGCGCAGGAAGGAGTTTGTTCAGTGGCCTCCAGAGGAGAGATCAAGCTGCTCGCTCTCCTTCCTTTGGGCAGACTGCAGCCACAATGCAGGGACCCTTTCCTAGACCCTCATGCCTCACCGAAGTTGCCAGGGCTGGGGTAAAGGCAGCTCTTGACCAAGAGTTTCTCCTCCCACTCTCCACAGCTCCCCTGCAGAAGGAGCAGCAGCGCCCGCCCCGCCTGGGGGAGCTGACAGTGACAGATGAGACCCCAGACTCCCTGCGCCTCTCATGGACAGTGGCCCAGGGCCTCTTTGATTCCTTTGTGGTCCAGTACAGGGACACAGCTGGGCAGCCCCGGGCAGTGCCTGTGGCCGAAGACCAGCGGGAAGTCACCATAGAGGGCCTGGAGCCTGGCAGGAAATACAAGTTTCTGCTCTATGGGATCCACGGAGGACAGCGCCTGGGCCCCATCTCCGTCCTGGGAGTGACAGGTGAGCAGGAGGACCTGGGGCGTAAGGAGGCCTGCCGAGGGCTCTGGAGGAACGGAAATGCAGTGGGGCCAGCTCTGATGGTAACCAAGGAGCCCATCAAAAGCTGGAACCAGGGCAGGCGTGAGGAAAGGCCCTGGCAGCGGTCCCCAGCGTCCCGGCCCCCACCCTGCTCAGCGCCGCCAGCTGTGCCCCATCACTCTATTGAGGCAGCTCTTTCCTCCCCGCAGGGTGGCCTTGCCAGATAGGGGCAGACCCCTCCTGTGGGTGAGTCAGGAGCACTTTTTGTCAAATGGAAAATAACTGGAACAGAAAGTAGGCAGGGGGCATAGCAACCCGTAGAAGTGGCTGCCATGATGGAGCAGGCTCCTCCTCGGGAGTTACTAACACCCAGCTCAGGTCAGCAGGACGGGGCACTTGGGCCCAACATGGCGGGCATGATGTGCCTTTCTGGCTCACCAGCCAGCTCCTTCCTCAGCTTTTCTCAGGAGGACCACGTGCCCCGAGCTCGGGGAGTGAGCAGCTATTCCCACCGCAGACCATCAGCCTAGGCACCCAGGGAGGGTGGGGAGGGAGCAGGCTGTGCAGACATCTTGAGGCATAAGAAAACACACAGGTAGAAAAGGGGAAGCAAGCCCCTGATTCAGACACAGCAAGGGAGCCAACAGAGGGTAATGGGACCACAGTGCTGACTCAGAGAGGCCCAGGGGTGGCAGGGAAATGACAGAGTCAAGAGAAGGAAGGTGCCAGAAGAGCCTCAGTCACCCCTGCTCAGCATCTCCCCTGGGCTTCTTCCACACAGCCCCAGAAGAGGACACGCCAGCCCCCTGGCGCCCAGCCACAGAGGCCCCCGAGCACCCTGAAGGGCCCCAGCTAAGGACACTGGCAGTGAGCGACATAACCCCAGACTCCCTGCACCTCTCGTGGAGTGTGGCTCAGGGCCCCTTTGACTCCTTCGTGGTCCAGTATCAGGACACGGATGGGCAGCCCCAGGCCTTGCTCGTGGATGGCAACCAGAACAAGGTCCTAGTGTCGGGCCTGGAGCCCAGCACCTCCTACAGGTTCTTCCTCTATGGCCTCCATGAAGGGAAGCGCCTGGGGCCCATCTCAGCTGAGGGCACCACAGGTACTGCCGGTTGAGGGCCCTGTATCTAGGCCTCCCCACCTCTAGTCTGGGACCGAAAGGGCTAAAGGGGGTGCCTAGAGGTGGTGACACATAAGCAGGGTACTATAGAGGGAGGAAGGCGTGCACTAGCAGTCCTTGGCTCTACACACGCGTGCTCACTGTGGGTCCCACCTGTCAGTGCCAGCCCCACATTAGCTCCATTTCGCAGATGGGAAACGGGAGGCCGTGGTGGGGTGGTAGAAGAGACTGCCCCAGGCCACCAAGGTGGTGTGCTTCTGTCTCCCACCCACTCTGTGCAGGGCCTGCTCCTGCCGGTCAGACCCCAGGGGAGCCAGGGCCCCGCCTGTCCCAGCTGTCGGTGACTGATGTGACCACCAGTTCGCTGCGGCTCAACTGGGAGGCCCCATCTGGGGCCTTTGACTCCTTCCTGCTCCGCTTTGGGGTCCCATCACCAAGCACTCTGGAGCCCCACCTGCGTCCCCTGCTGCAGAGGGAGCTGATGGTTCCAGGGACACGGCGCTCAGCGGTGCTACGGGACCTGCGTCCAGGGACCCTATACACCCTTACGTTGTATGGGCTGCGTGGGCCCCACAAGGCCGACAGCATCCAGGGCACGGCCCGCACCCTTAGCCCAGGTAAGGCCCCCACGTTGGGCACGTTCGCGTGCTGCACCAAAGTGTGGGGTGGGAGGTCTTTGTACTTTGTAGGGTGGGACCTAGTGCCTCAGCCAGAGGGAAGGTCAGTGAGTGGTGGAAGGCTTGGAGGAATCTACAGAGACTTCCTCTTCTAGATCTAGAGGAAAGGGGTGGTGGTGAGCAAGTCTGGAGCCACTGGGGCCTTGGAAGAAGGGGTGCGGATCCTGGGGCCAGAGGCCCCCTGCCCCGTGCCCTCATTGCCACTCCTTGGCACCCACCCCCCTCAGTTCTGGAAAGCCCCCGTGACCTTCAATTCAGCGAAATCAGGGAAACTTCGGCCCTGGTCAGCTGGACGCCTCCACCATCCAGAGTGGACAGTTTCAAAGTTTCCTACCAGCTGGCAGATGGAGGTGACACCCTTTTGCCATGTCCTCACCTGCCCTCATTTCTCCTGCTCCCTGCACTCTAACAACCCTGCAGCCCTTCCTTGATTCCCTGGGCAAACTCCCAAGCCCGACATGTTTGCAGGGGAGCCACAGAGCGTGCAGGTGGATGGCCGAGCCCGGACCCAGAAACTCAAGGGGCTGATCCCAGGCTCTCACTACGAGGTGACGGTGGTCTCCGTCCGTGGCTTTGAGGAGAGCGAGCCACTCACAGGCTTCCTCACCACAGGTAGGATGGACTGAGACCTGGGCAGGAGGTAGGGGGAGAATGAAGGGGGAGGGAAAAGGGGGTGAGGCCAGCAGGGCTTGGGAAGGTGAGGGGTGGGGAGAGGAGCAGGGGACAGCTCTGAGCCCCCTCCCTTCTCCCAGTTCCTGACGGCCCCACCCAGCTTCGTGCGCTGAACTTGACGGAGGGATCCGCTCTGCTGCACTGGCAGCCCCCCCAGACCCCTGTGGACACATATGACGTCCGTGTCACAGCCCCAGGGGGTGAGCGAGGCTGAGGCCTCTGGAGAAGACTCGCTGAGGGTGGGGAGAGGGGCTCTGGCAGGGCACGAAGGGGACAGATGCTGATGCTCACCCCCACTCCCAGCCCCCCCACTGCAGGGCTCAACCCCTGGCAGTGCTGTGGACTACCCTCTGGGTGGCCTTGTGCTCCACACCAACTACACGGCGACGGTACGGGGTCTTCGGGGCCCCAACTTCACCTCCCCGGCCAGCATCACCTTCACCACAGGTACGGCCTGTGAGGTGTGCGTGACAGGGGAGGGAAGGTCCAGGGGAGCTAGGATGGGCCTCGTCTCCATCTTCTGTTCCCACCTTCCCCTCCCAGGGTTGGAGGCCCCCCAAGACTTGGAGGCCAAGGAAGTGACCCCCCGCACGGCCCTGCTCACTTGGACTGAGCCCCAAGTCCCACCGACTAGCTACCTGCTCAGTTTCAACACCCCTGGTGGACAGACCCAGGTGCCCCCACCCCTCCCTCACTGGCCAACTCCCCTCCCGGGCCCCCCTCCAGGAGGTACTGCCCCCTCCTCTGTTTCTCCCAGTGGGGCTCCACCTCCCTCTCCCCTGACCTGCTCCCTGTGTGTCCCACAGGAGATCCTGCTCCCAGGAGGAGTCACCTCTCACCAGCTCCTGGGCCTCTTTCCCTCCACCCCGTACAGCGTGTGGCTCCGAGCTATGTGGGGCGAGAGCCTCACACCGCCCGTGTCCACCTCCTTCACCACCGGTATTTGGGCACTGGGACCTAAGGTCAGGGGCTGAGCAGGCAGCAGGGGTCTAGGGTTTGGGAAGAGGACTCGGCCCCTCATTCTCCTCTTCTCAGGTGGACTCCGGATTCCCTTCCCTCGGGACTGTGGGGAAGAGATGCAGAACGGAGCCAGCACCTCAAGGGCCACCACCATCTTCCTCAATGGCAACCGCGAGCGGCCCCTGAATGTGTTTTGTGACATGGAGACCGACGGGGGCGGCTGGCTGGTGGGTGGCAGACGGGCCCCCGAGGCTCTGCACGGGGCAGGGGCTGCTGAGTCAGGAGCCGTAGGCTGACGGTGCCTCCACCTGCTTCCCTGCTTCCCAGGTGTTCCAGCGCCGCATGGACGGACAGACTGACTTCTGGAGGGACTGGGAGGACTATGCCCATGGCTTTGGGAACATCTCTGGGGAGTTCTGGCTGGGTCAGTGCCTCACAGGGATTGGGGACCGGGGAAGGGGTGGAGGCCCTGTGGGCACCAGAACCCTGATGAGAGCACTCTCCCTTACCCCCAGGCAACGAGGCCCTGCACAGCTTGACAAAAGCCGGCGACTACTCCATGCGCGTGGACCTGCGGGCTGGGGACGAGGCCGTGTTTGCGCAGTACGACTCTTTCCGAGTAGACTCTGCTCCCGAGTACTACCGCCTCCATCTGGAGGGCTACCATGGCACAGCAGGTGAGGGGTGGGCCTGGGGGCCGCGGAAGGTGGGGCAGGGGGAGGGGAGGCCCTCACTGCTCCTTCTACACCTGTGCAGGGGACTCCATGAGCTACCACAGCGGCAGTGTCTTTTCTGCCCGTGATCGAGACCCCAACAACTTGCTCATCTCCTGCGCCGTCTCGTACCGCGGCGCCTGGTGGTACAGGAACTGCCACTATGCCAACCTCAACGGGCTCTATGGGAGCACAGTGGACCACCAGGTGAGGGGCCTGGGAGGCAGCCCAGAGTGGGGAGTGGGTTGGGGCATAACCTGCTGGGGTGTGGCAGGACGAGTTACCAAGCCGCTTGGCGCCTCAGGGCCCTCTTCTATGAAATGGAAGAATGATGCCAATCTCACCAAGTTATCTGAAGGGGGAAATGAGCACGCTTTATTGGGTGTGAAGGGCCAGCCCAGATTAAGCCTCAGTCTTTGCGGTTGAGGATCATTGAAGCGGGTGGGGGAGAGGAAGGGCGATTGACTTCTGGGAACCATCTCCCCGGAGGGGCGGAGGGGCGGGGGGGAGAAGGGGGTGGTGGCAGCCAATGGGATGTCTGCCTTTGACTCCGTCTCAACAACTCCTCGCCCAGGGGGTGAGCTGGTACTACTGGAAAGGCTTCGAGTTCTCTGTACCCTTCACGGAAATGAAGCTGAGACCAAGAAGCTACCGGCCCCCAGCGGCCCGGGAAGGCTGACCACTGCTCACCTCTCCGGCGCCCCAGTATGACTGCCGAGCACTGAGGGGTCGCGCTGAGAGAAGAGCCAGGGGCCACCTTCACTCTCCAGCCACCGGAGGGAGCCTTCTCCGTCAGCGATCTCACAGCACCATGTTTACAGGGGGGGAGGGAAGGGGTTTGTACGGGAGTAATAAAAGGAGAAACTGAGGCATGTGTCCGGCGTGCATCCTGCCCTGTCACTGGTGCTGGCTCGGCCCCGGGGCCACTGCTCCCCGGGGCTGCAGCCGCACCTGGAAAGGCTGCATTGTGAGGTTGATGCCACAGTGGGACCTGGGTCGCAGAGAGGGCAGCGGGCCCGTGGGGGGCAGCAGCGTGAAGGCGTGGAGCAGCCGCGCCAGCACCACAAAGAGCTCAAGGCGTGCCAGCGGCTCGCCCAGGCACACTCGCGCTCCGCAGCCAAAAGCCAGCACTCTCGGGCTAGCGCCTGGGACCAGGAAACGATCTGTGGGCAGAAGGACAGACCCAGGGTTCGGTAGCCGCCGGGACTAGCATCTGCCACCCCCACACCACGGGCGACCTCCCCGCCACACACCCGGCCGGAACTCATGTGGCTGCTCCCAGACTGTGTCGTCCAAGTGGGCGCCTTGCAGGTTGGGGATGACAACCGTGCCCTCGGGGATGTCGTAGCCTAAGATGCTGAGGAGAGGGTGGAGTTAGAGACCCGCCACGATTCCCCCTTTCCATCCCATGCATCCTCAGCGCTCGGAAGTCACCTGCTATGCCGCGTGGTGCGGTGAGGCAGGGCCAGGGGCACAACAGGCCGCAGGCGCAGCACTTCAGCGATGGTGGCGGTGAGCAAGGGCAGCCGTGAAGGGTCTTTGAGCGGGACTCGGGAGCCTGAAGCCCCAGGGCCCAGTTCACAGTCCAGCTCCTCCTGCAGTCGCTGCTGAATCTGGGAAATGGGAGCAAGCCTGGTGTCTGGGGCCAGAACCTTGTGCTAGCTGACCCACAGCCGCCCGGCCTCCCAGGCTCCGGCCGCTCCCTGAAGCAACCCAGCGGAACCTTCCTGCCAGCTAGGAGAAACCGCCCCCTGGGTGAACAGAGTCTGCGTGGGCGCCCCGGGGGCTGAGTTCCTGTGGCCCCGGCCAGGCTGCCCCCAGGGTGCACCTCAGGGTGGTGAAGCAAGAACGCCACAGCCCAGGAGAGGGTGGTCGCCGTGGTCTCAGTGCCACCAATGAAAAGGTCCACCACAGACATATGCACGTGTCCTTCAAGGAGCCGTCCATGGCCCTTTTCCGCTCTTGGCTTCCCCATCCCTTGGAGCATGTAGTCGGTCATGTCCCTCCACTGGCCTGCCACCATGCTGTCCTGTGGGGGGGAAGGCAAACCAGCCTGAGTGCCTGGCTTGGGGAGAGGAGTCTCAGGGGGGCAACGGGTCCAGGACTGGTGGGACGCCTCGCTCTGGGGCAGTGGTATCCCTGGCTGCGGGCTAGGGGGCAGCCGGGTCCACACAGCATTCCCACCTTGTGCTGCCTCAGCTGCTTCTCTACAATGCGGTCCCTGTTCTCCAAGGCCTGCTTCAGCCTCCAGAGGCCTGGGTTGGGGAAGAACTGGGGCAGGGAGCAAGAGAGTGGAGCTGCTGGCAAGGAAGCCTGCTCTCCCAGCCCTTCCTCCCAGGACCCAGGGAGTCTGGGCTCCACCTCCTCACCCTGAGAAAGGGAACTATGTCCAAAACTTGGATGGACCAGTGCTCCCAGCTTTTCATCAAATCTTGGACACAGTCATGAAAGGCATGTACTAAGGTGTCCTCCTGCCAAAAAAAAAAGGGGGGGCGGGGGCAATCCTTTCAGTTCAGGACCAGAGAGGACCAGGGAGGGGCTAAGGAAGGGCCCAGGCACATAGGTGAGAGCAAGAGAGCCTTTACCTTGTCTCCAAAGGTGAGGCAACAGATGACACTGCAGGTGAGGAAAGAGAACTCCTTCTGGATGGCCACAGGGGTGCCGGCCTGGGCTCTCATGCGCTGTGGAGAAGGAGCGGGAACTAAACGGGCCACGGAGCTGCAGGGAGAAGTGGAGCTGACCCGGGGTGCCTGTGGGAGTCCAGCCTCACCTCACAGAACTCCTGGGTCAGCTGCTCCACCAGTGGCTTCATGGAGTTGCGGATGCCCAGCAGCAGGGCCGAGCGGGTGAGTTTCTTGTGAGCCTTCCAGAGCAGGGAATAGTCCCCTAGTGAGAGGTCCTGGTAGGGCTGAGATACCAGCTTATCTGCGAGTAGGGGAGGGGTCGAACTGACCAAGGAAGCCACAGGCCTGACCTTTCCTGCCTCCCCCAGCCTGGTACTTCCCTTAAGAAATGCCCCGATGCTTACAGGAGGGCATCTGGGGTCTGCCAGCAAAGTCCACCCATCTCCTGATCATGGCCTCCTCAATGGTCCTCTTAGAGTTCAGCACCACCACATCTGGGGGACAGCCAAAGCAAGATGTCAGCAGGGAGAGACCCCTACCTCCCCACCGTGGTGGGGCCAGGGAGGAAGCAAACTCACCTTGCAGCCCGAGGCGGAGCCTATAGACAGGGCCCAGTTTCTGAGTCAGACCAAGCAGATAGATGGGAAGGTCGGGCTGCAGCAGGTGTAGGAAGCCGGGGGCAAGAGGTGGGAGGTGGAGGCTCCTGTACTTCCACTTGTTCCACAGCAGGCGGGCGCCGGCCAGCGCGGTCAGCAGCAGCAGCCCAAGGAGTAGCATGGCCAGAGACCCAGGCACAGGCCCTGGCGCGGCCACTTATAGCTTTTGAGGCCCTTCATCCACCTCGCTGCTCGGGCTCTTCTGGGGCCTCCTTGGTCTCCTTCCCTCGGGTCCCTGCCCACTGTCCCACCCACACAGTCTTGGCAAGACACCAGTCGACCTGGCCTTGGAGAGTCCACATTTTAAAGAGCAAGCTTCTCATCCATCAAGAAGAAAGGAAGGGAAATTCAACCCTGACCTTTTCTCCCACAGCTGGAATCAGTTTTCTGGCTGCAGGTCAACCAGGCAGAAACACGTAGTCACTCTCTGGCCTGAGCCCTCTCGTCTGGCCTGAGCCCACCACCACCCCACCCTGGACCACGTTACTGCCACGGACTTTGTCTCGGGGAGACAATGGCTGTCCCTACCTATATGCTGTCCAGGATCGCCTGAGGAACAAAATGAGTTGAAAGTGGTCTGCGTGTTAACTTACAGATGGGGTGGCCACGCGGCCTGCTTTGCCTGGGTCGTCCCAGTGTAATTATTCACTGTGCCGTATTTCAGCCTCAAAAGTTGAAGAAGATGAAGAATTATGTGGTCCCCCAATTTGGAGCTCTTGCTATGTGCTTGATATACTCTTTGGTCGCAAGGAAAAGAGACCAACTAGAGCTGGCTTGAGCCAAAAATAAGAATTATTCTCCAAACACAGTGGTATCTCAGAGAACTGAATGAAGAGCAGGAGAGGGGACCTCACTGGCCTTGGAAGGACAGGGACAGGGGAAGGAAAAGCTGAAGAGAGGGGCCAGCTCCTCACTTGTCGCTCCTCCCTCCTCCTTGTCTGCCGCCCACCCTCTGGTCTCTCTCTGTGGTCCAGCTGTGTGTGACCCCAGGTACAGGCAGAATGGGGCTGCCTTCAGGGTCAGAGGCCACAGGTTATAGGTCCAGCCCCAGGGCGAGGGAGGGTTCCCGGTATGACTGAACGTGCCCCCCATAGATGCCAAAGTCCCCAGGAAGGAACCAGATAGCCACAGCTGGGATCATGGGTCCAGCCCTCTCCTGGAAGCTGTTGCCATAGGGGGTGGGGACCTGGCAGAACAATCAGGAACCACCTTCTTTTTAAAAAAATTTTTTTTTCAACGTTTATTTATTTTTGGGACAGAGAGAGACAGAGCATGAACGGGGAGGGGCAGAGAGAGAGGGAGACACAGAATCGGAAACAGGCTCCAGGCTCTGAGCCATCAGCCCAGAGCCCGACGCGGGGCTCGAACTCCCGGACCGTGAGATCGTGACCTGGCTGAAGTCGGACGCTTAACCGACTGCGCCACCCAGGCGCCCCAGGAACCACCTTCTTTGAGTGAGGAGGCAGTTGAGGGGCTCAAAGGAGGGGCTTGGGGGAGAGAGCATATCGAAGGGGTGACAGTGCCGAGACGTCAGGGCTGCCTGTGGGGGTGGGGTGGGAGGTGACCTAAGGCCCAGACCATCCCCCAACTCTCCATCCCTGGCTCTGTAAACTGATCCCAGCACCAGGACTCATTAGACCTTCTCCCCTCGAGCTTTACTCAGAGCACAGGCTATGTGGCTGGAGACCCTGAGTACAGACACTGGCTGTGCCACCCGCCAGCTTAAAGAGGTAACTGCAGGAAGTCTGGTGGGAGAGGCTCAGGCTCAGCCTGGACCCATGCCCAGGACCGGGAGGCAGAAGGCAGGGGTGGGATTCCTAGGGTTGGGCAGGCAGTAATAGCTGCTCCCTTCCTCCTAGTCGACGTCCTGGACCCAGGCTGCATTTTGCCACAACTGCAGCTGAATCCCTGGCTCTCATAAGTGGGTTTATGCCACCCATGCTGACTAGTTTGGGAAGAGAGATCTGATGGGCAACTACAGGGCCATGGAGACAAGAGCCCTAGGAAGCCTCTGAAATCCCAAAGAAGGCCAGAACGTCTCAAAGTTGCATGGAATAGGAGGGGACTCCATTCAAAAGAACAGTGACCTGGAAAGCTGGCATGATTGTGAACAAACCTTCACAAACTGACTTGAGATCTGGTATCTTGAAAGCTGTTGATGCTTGATCTTGTTACCAATGGCATTGTTGCCAGCCCCATCCCTCCACCAGCCCCCACCTCCAAATCCAAGCTTCAGACATAACGGATTACATGCAGTGCCCCCAGTTGTGCCCAGTCCTGCCCCTGGCCTCTGGGCCTTTTATATTCTCTTCCGTCTGCCTCAAATGCCCCTCGTGCACCCCCAGTCTCTTTGCCTGACTCCTCAGCCTTCGGAACCCAACTTACATGTCACTTCCTCCGGGAAGCCTGTCCCTCTTCACTTCTCCCAGATCGGGTCAGATGCCCCAACTGTGTGCCACTTGGGACCATTCAGCTCCCGGGCATCACACACTTCACAGGGGATGGGGACCTGGCACAAGGAAGGTGTGGCAGGGAGTGAGAGGCCCACAAATTGCTGTTGGACGATTGAATGGCAGGCTGCTGAACAGACTCAGCTTCCATCAAAACTGATCTCGGCAAATTTCTCTAGAAGGATTTCTAGGTCAGCCCTGAAGACCCAAGGGGTGCCCCCACACAGGGGGCAGCTAGGCAGGCAGGTGAGAAGGGTTCATCCAGTAAAAGAGCAGTCTCCTTAGTGTACTGACATGCATAACACTGGGAAAGTTACCTAATGCCACTGGTAACAAGACCAAACATCAACAGGCTTTCAAGAGACCAGATGTCAGCCAAAAGCGGGAAACCCCAGAACTCCCAACTGCACAAGGGCAGAGCGGGAAACATGTGGCCAGACAGCCATTCATAAGGCAGAAGAGCTGAGGTGTTAAGCTGAGCACAAGCCCTGCGTGAGGCCACAGTGACTGGCTACAGCGGGACAGTGGAGCGCCCCCACAGGCACAGCAGAAGAGAGGCCTCGGTGTGGTGCTGGATCCTGTGCAGGCTGATAGGTCACAAGTCTACTCGGGGTGGTCCTATGATGGATTGAGCTTGCAGGGTGTCATCTGGGAGTGTTCAGGGAGTGCTGGATACCCCAAGGGTCATCCAGGCTCTGACAGCCTAAGACCATGCAAATCCTGGCCTGGGCCCCCCTGGAGGGGGGCACTGCAGTCAGTCCTGGAGACACACATTGACACTTTGCCGCCAAAGACCTTTATTGAGTCCCTGGTCCTTCCCAGGGACCATGTCCAGGGGTCCGGGCACAGCAACAATCCAGGCATCACCTTTCCCTGGCTCGGGCTCCTCCTGGGGGAGATGGGAGGGCAGCCCTTACACCTGGCACCCCTGAGAGCCATACACCTCAAGGAAGTCATTGAGCTGGGCGCAGCCTTCCCGATGGCGGGTGCTCCGGCACAGGCGTTCGGAGGGCATCTCCTCAACCCAGCTATTCGAGTCCAGCAGGTACTGGGGGCTGTAGGGGCAAAGGGACGGTCAGCAGGGGTGGGGAGGATAAGCTGGTGGGAGAGGAGAGCATGAAGCGCCTGGCTTCTGTGGGGGCAGGGTCTGGGTGCTGGGGATCTGTTCCCTCATGAGGTGTGAGGAGAGCAAGAGACAGAGGGGCCCGGAGAACTCACTCTCCCTTGAGGTCATAGGTAGCCCCGTCCAGACCCAGGATCAAATATTCTTTCCCAGGTTCCAAGTGAAGGCGGCAGGAGGCTCGAACCAGGAAGTTTCGGGTCTGACCAGCAGTGGCCTTGGTGTCCTTGGCTGAGGGGATAATGTGCATGAGGGTTGTCAGAGGAGAAGAGAAGGTACAGGACAAGCAGGGACCAGGGGCTATGCACGGACCCGTTCATTTTGCCCTCACTGTGCTTAATGGGGAGATACAACTGCTTTCCTATTTATGGACAAGCCCAGAGCTTCTAAGATGCTGAGGGGCTTTGAGCTCAGACTCTGAACTTGAGCTATTCCAAGCAGCCAGGCCGCAAACCCTGACCTCAGCTCCCTAGATCCCCCCAGCCCCACCCGCCCAACTATTCCCTTCATACTGAAGTGCAGGACTTGGCTGATTCTCGTCTCGAAGAGGCGAAAGGCAGCTCTGCCATCTTCTCGGAGGACCTTAACCTGGAAGCCTACAAGGGAGTTCAAGAGACGGGAGCACAGGTTTGTCCCACCTGAGGCCGAGAGGAGCAGGCCCAGGCAGAGAGGCCTTGGGCGCGAGGGAAGACTGACCGTACTGCACTCGGGGGTAGTAGCAGGCAAACTTCATTCTGTACCCGGCCTCTTCCTGCAGGCCCCGCTCCAGGGCACGACGCTGTCGAGGACACTTCCCTGGTGTCAGGGGGCCCAGATGAGACAGTGTAGGCCCCAGCCTCGCTGTCTTCCCACCCCCTGCCCCAGGCCCTGGCTCTCACCCTCAGCACACTGGCAGACGTCAGCAGAGCACAATGTGGACAAGAGTTTGCTCTTAGTGGGTGCCCCATAGAAGATAGAACATTTGTGCTCTGGAGAAGAGAGAGGGCAGTTAGAATGTAGGTCCCCCTCACTGCCTCCCCAGTCCCAAGGAGCCACAGGACACCCCTGCCACCCTGCATTGCCCCAGGTCCCAATGTCCCATATGGGGACACCTACTCCAAACCTCCCAAGTGTCTCCCAAGTCCTCACCGGGGTTGTAGTAATCATACAGGGTTGCACTGGCCGGCTGTACTAGCCCCACGGCCACCTCCTGCACAGCTCCAAAGCCCACGCACTCCCGGGAGGTGGGGACCTGGCACAGTGGGGAGAAGTGGTCAGGGGCGCACACCCTGGACCCTGAAGGCCACTGTGCTGCATATCCTTGACCTGTCTCTGGTACTCGTTGGTCTTATCTCCAGTGTCCATCACATTCTATTACCTCCCGGCTGCCAGAACTCTAAGAACTGCTCCCCAAGGTCTCTGCTGACCTCACTGCCAAACAGTGACCTCATTCCAGTCTCCAGTGCCCCTGGCCCCTTGGCAGAGTCCCACATAATGGACATATTCTGCACGAAACTCTCCAAGCTTAAGGTTAGTTTTTAAGGTTTTTAAGGTCATCCCTGGTTCTGACCTCGCCATTCCTGACCATCCCCCTTCTTCCTTCCCAGAGGCGCATTCCCTGGCCCTGGCTCCCCCTGTCCCCTGCACTTCCCTGAGGAGGTCTCAGCCTCTCCCTGGCTTTCACCAAACCCTTCCGGGCTGATGATTCCCACACTAAACATTCTGCCTCATTCTTGCATTAGGATTTTTGTGGGACCTATAAGTTCTCCAAATTCACTCTGCCTGCCCCCGAAGCCTACCCACCCTCCTGACAGCCTTGCTTCCTCACCGATGCAACTGGGCCCTCCTTTATCTGTCACCCTAATGGCAGCTGCTGTCACTCTCCCATGCTCCATGACGCTGCAGCTCACAGCTTAGACCCAGACTCCTCTCCTCACGCACACACTGGTCCAGTTCAGCCCCTACACTGCCCCTTTCCCTCTTGCGCTGGGCTGCCTAGGTCAACTCCTTGCCTAGAAATCTTCCTGGCTCCTCATCTTCGATGGTGTTCAACCAAACTCCTCTGCCTGGCTTCCCAGGCTAACAAGGTCTGTCTTCCCTGACCCACACACACCTGGCTAATGGTGTTACAGTATTGACACAGCTTTTTCACATTTTCCCCAAGAGATTACAGTTGATGTTCAAAAAACGCTTGAGGGCACTCAAAGGGTTAATAATTCTTTGTTTTAGCCAAATAATGGCACGAAAAGACAAAAACTCATCCAAGACCAGTATCACTTTATAAAAGAAAATACATTTTAATATCAAAAACAAACCCCAGGGGTGCTGGGGTAGCTCAGTCGGTTGCTTAACCGATTTTGGCTCAGGTCATGGTCTCGCTAGGGCTTAGAGATGACAGTGCGGAGCCTGCTTGGGATCCTCTCCTTTCTCTCTGCCCCTCCCTGGCTCTCGTGTGCACATGTGCATTCTCTCTCTCTCTCTCTCTCTGTCTCCCTCAAAAATAAATAAACTTTAGGGGCGCCAGGGTGGCTCAGTTAAGCATCCAACTTTGGTTCAGGTCATGATCTCGCAGTTCATGAGTTTGAGCCCCGCATCAGGCTCTGTGATGACAGCTTGGAGCCTGGAGCCTGCTTTGGATTCTGTGTCTCCCTCTCTCTCTCTCTCTGTTCCTCCCCTGCTTGCACTCTGTCTCTCTCTCAAAAATAAATAAAGGTTTAAAAAAATTAAAATAAATAAACAAACTTTAAAAAACAAAAACAAAACCAGAAAAAACTAGGAAGGTCAACAACAAAAAACAAAGGCAGCCCTCAAGTTGAACCAATTCAGCTTTATGAGCAGCTGACTCTCAAGTCCTTTCCTGCTGACTGGCACTGGCCCCCACGCCGCATTAGGGGCTCAGCCCCATCGCCTACAGGCAACGCAGACTCCCGGGCCTGCCCCTGACTCTGCTCTGGCACACTTTTGTCCTGTCTCCCTGCTCACATCCCAAGTTCTCTCTAAGAGCACTGGCTGCTCATACAGCTGTCTCCTGGGAAACTTCGTAACACATGCTCAGTAAATCTAGTGTGGTCTATTCCCTGCGTCACCTCTCCCTGCTCACCGAGTCAAAGTACAGCAGGACGTGGGGCCCCTCAGTCTCGAAATGACTCACGTATTGGTCAGAGAGGGAGGTCAGCTGTGGGGAAGGAGAGATGGTCACAGGGAGGTGGCCCCGGGCCCTGTACAAGACAGGGCTCAGCAGCTGGAATGGCTTCAGGGATGGAGCAGGGCTCCAGAGGGCACAAGGGGTCCCTCTGGGCAGGTGACCGCACCTTCTCCAGGTCAGCACGCAGGGCACTGAATCCACTCAGCAGGGTGATATCAGCAATGGCCATGCCCGAGAGCCCCACCTTGTCTTTCCGCCTGCAGAGACATGTCCAGGTCCCACTTGCACTGGGTTGCAGATGCCCAGCCCCAGCCTCGGTCCTGCTTCGGTCTCCCAGCCCAGCAGTTCCCCCATGTCAGGTGCAGCCCCCAGCACCCACCAGATGCACACGGTGTACTGCACTCTGGACTCCTGTTCATCAGCCACCTTGGGTGCCTCCCGCCGCCGGCGGCTCCGCCGTCTCTCAAATAGCTGCAGGGGTGTCACGGTCTGGGAACCGGTGTCTGGATCATCCTTAGCTGGGAGCTCCTCATACACATAGTCCTCATAGTCCTCATTTGCTTCCACTGCACAGGGATGGCATTGTGGCTTGGCCCCTGTCACCAGCCCCCTGAGGGCCCCACAGCCTCCAACCCCAACACTCACTTGTGTATTCGACATGGCCCATGACCGTAACTTCAATCTGAAGATCCTCACAGGTTGTGTTCTTCATGTCCAGGACATTGTAGGTACGAAGGATCTGGCTCGACAAGGAGTGAGAACAGAGGACATTTGGGGCCCAGGCCTTTCTCCAGAGCCACAGCTGGGGCATCTCCTGGGCTGAGGGATTCCAGGCCTTCAGCCCCTCTCACCCCTCCTGACCAGTCCATAAACATGGGAGGCCCGGGAATTGGGTTAGCTGGTGGGTCATGGGGAGCAGGGACCAGTACTCAGGGGCAAGCACTCTACACGGTGCACAGAGGAGGCTGGGATGGAAAGCTCAGGAAAGGCTTCTGGCCAAAGCTTGAAGGAGAAGAATGAATGTGTCGCTTGGGGAAAAAGCAGCGTAAGGACACTGAAAGCGAGGAGAACTATGTAGATGAGTGGTTTTGTCTGACCGGGGAGGTGGGCAGGGGTTCGATCGTGTATGTGGAAGAGTCTGACTTTTCTCCAGGGCTAATCTGACTAGTGTTGTCAGGAGGTTGATCTCATGGCAGTGTGGACAATGGATCAGAGGGGTAAGATATGGGGGTAGGGAGAAGTTCCCAAATCATCTTAGCAGAGTCCAGGAAACAAGTGACAAGAGCCCAGGGTGGCAGGGGAGCAGAGGAGGAATTACTGGGACATAAGGAAGTGCTGGGACGGGGACACTTAAGATGGCCTCCAGAGTGGCGGCTGGGCTCTTGTGGGGAAGGGGCTCTCTCAGCCAGATGAGGGGGCACAGGAGGAAGAAGGGGTTTGGGACGTGCCATGTCTGAGGTGCTGTGGGACACATGGGCCTGTGACTCAGGGGAGCAGCCTGGGTTGAGGTGCTGCGTGTGTGCACCGTCAGCACTAAAGGGTAAAAGGAAATAGCAGGTGCCCAGAGAAGGTAGAGACCAGAGTGAGGGAAAATGCCCAGGAAAGAGCAGGGGGGCCACCAACCCTGTGGTGTCTCCCTCCTTCCCCAACCATGAGCTCTGCCCTCAGGCCTCCCACTCAAGACCACAGCCCCTCCCTGTTGGGCCCTAGGCATCCAGTGCTGCTGGCTCTCACCTTCAAGGTTCCTTTGCTGTTTCCTCCTATCTTCACGTTAATCTTGCTGCCCAAGGAAAACTTGCAGGAACAGAAAAGGGAAAGGATGTCAGAAAGGCACAAGAGGGCACAACGTTGCTCCAATTTACTTCCTCCCTGAAAACCACCTCTTCTCTTCCACCTCACACTCTCACACACCTTCATGTACACTGTCTCACCTCAGCCTCCTAAAAACGCTGTTTGGTACCCTCTGCATTTATTAATTTTGAGGTGGGGAAAATGAAGCTCGGAGGTTATGTGACTTTCTCCAGGTCACACTGCAAGTCTTACCACGAGGATATCAGCAAGAGAGGCCATGGGGATTCCACAAGGGGGGAGGTGGGCTGGGGATGGCTTCTGGCCTGGCCGCAGTAGGCCCAGGTGTCATGGCAAGCCAGGTGAGGGAGTGGCTCACCTCCAGCTCCTCCTCTAGGCCCTGAACTTGGTGGTTGTTCAGCTGCAGCTCATGGGACTTGAACCCATTGCGGCCTATGGAGCTGAGAGTCACATTGAGCCCCCTCTCTTCCATGGTGTGGGAAGCAATCCAGTATGCAGACAGAGCATCCAAGGCCATCACCGTGTCCTGGGGAGGTGAACCAGGACTCAGGTACTTGGTCTCAGGGCCACCTACCCCAGAGCCCCAGGGAAGCCCCTACCTGGGTGCTGCGGAATCCCCCTTGGAAGCTGCCCTGGTGAGTAAGCCAGGCTGCAGCATGGTCGGCCGTCTCTGACTTGCCCTCCTGTAGCAGCAGGTGGAGCAGGCTGTAGGCTGTGGTTTCAATCCACAGGGCTGGGGCCTGGGGCAGGGGGTCTGCCGGGCTGTGAGGAGCCAGGGTGGGTGGGACGACATTGCTCTGAGAACCAGTGACTGAGCCCCAGTACACATTATCTGGAAGTGAAGGGAGATCCACAGGTGAATGGGGGCCAGGTCCTTGTTGCCTGGCCCTGTGACGCTCTCTGTGTCGGGCTCTCCGGATTCTACCCCAATTATCTTGCTTATGCTTTCATTCCCTCTTGAGGTGTTCATTCAATTTCTCCCTTTGGGCACACTCAGGGGTCCCTGGCTCATTGCCAAAACTTGACTCACCTCCAGTCTTCTGGGCCATGGCCATGAGATTGTTGTGGGCAACACGCCGCAAGTCCTCGGGAGCCTTGGTGAGAGTCAGGGCGTAGGCAGTGATGGCAGCTGCATGGGCCCCCAGGATCCCAGCGCTTGCTCTCTCTCCCAAGAAAGTATTTGCTTTTGAGATGGAGGTTTGCTAGGAGAAAGTGGGAAGGCAGGTCACAGAGCTGGACACCTGGGTTCCTGAAGAGAAAGGGAGAGAGCTGGGGAACAGGAAAGGGCAGACCCCTAGGTGCTCTTACCACTTTCTGCTTCAGCTGCTCTGCATTGTCGTCCTGGAAGACGGCCAGCCCATGCTGAAGGGCGATGACCACAAAGGCCGTGAGTGCTACAGTCTCATCATCTCCCACCAAGCCCCCCTAGTTGAAGGGGGTAGAAAAGGAGATGTCAACTAGGAGCAGGGAGGGGCAAGGAGAGTCCTCCCACCTAGGCTCCTCTGTCCAAACTCCCAGCCCCGAACCTGCATGGCCCTGTGTATGACCGGGTGGGGGTCCTGGAATGAACCGTCAGCCTGCTGCTGGGACAGCAGCCACCTGGCCGTCTCCTGCAGCTTTTCAGGTGAGCCGCCCACCTGCTCCTGAGCCAAACTCAGTACCTTCAGCACAAAAGCCGTGAGCCTAAAGGGGAGGAAGGGATAGTGGGGAATAGTGACTGGTCCCTGTAGGGGACACATCCCCATTCCCTCAGACACCTGGTTATTCACCCTCCCAGGGTACCTGGCTCTGCCCCCACCAGCCCCAGCCCCTCTCTGAGACCCAGAAACATTCTCCCAACCTCACCAGGTGCTGCTGTCCCGTTGTATCCAAGCCCCATAGGAGCCATCTGTCTTCCGAAACTGCTGGATCCGCATGTAGCCTTGGAGAGGAGAGGCAGCTGCTGAGGCGACACTCACTCTCCCACTGTATGTGCCCGAGGCCACACTCCCCATTCCCACCAGGTGCCTCCCTTCTTCTCCCCTCTAGCCACTTGGGTTGCCCCTCTTCCTTTAACTGCCCTCTCTCAGCCCCATGCCTGCTTGCCCCTGTGCCCAGAACCTTTCTGGATCAGATCCACAGCATGGTCCTTGGTCTCGGGGGGCAGTGTGCTCCACTGCTCTGTTTTGTCCAGGTAGCGGGAAGCGGCCAGTGTTGGAGCCAAGAGGATCATGGTTTGTTCCCCGCAGCCAGTGGGAACTCTCAGGAGGGAGGCAAGGCCTCCTGGCGACAAGGCCCCTTTAGAGCCCAAAGTGTCCAATGGATCTGAGGCTATAGGGGAGGTGGAGGGTTAAGGATCAGAGAGCAGGTCTGGGAACCCATTGGGATCATGGGATCAAACAGGGGTCTGTGGGTTTCACATGAATCTGAGGATGCTCCCGGGAAGAGACTGGAGGACAGCTCCCACCTGTAACCCTGACAAAGCTGCTGAAATCTCCATCAGGAATGATATTGGGATCAGAGTTGCCAGGAATCTCCAAGGTCCGGCCTCGGTGGTCTGTGGAGATGGGGGAAGTTGGCAGTCTGTTTTGCTGCCCATACCGCCCCCCACCCCGCCCCCACCACCTACAACCCCATTAAGACACTAATGGCTGGAGGCAGGGGGCTGCTCACCCAGGGGATTGAGTTCATAGACCATCTCCTCCGTGTGGATGGCCCCTTCCTTCTGTCTCAGGGAAAACATAGCTGTGAGAGGTCACATAGTACCACAGCCTGCCCTTCCCAGGGCATACTCCCCAGGACTTAGAGTTTGAACTTCAGGGACAGAGTTGAATCAGAATCGTAGAAGATGTAAACAGACCAAGGCATTGGGTTTGGGTGTTGGGTCTCTGGCCTGGCCAGCAGAGAGGGCGCAGGGGTGTGGGGGTATAAATCTGGGAGCCTGGGGACCTGGATTCAGGTGCTCCACTCACCTGAATTTGTAGAACCTTAGACACTGCATCCCCCACAGGGAACTCCAAGGACCCTCGAGCCACCACCTTCAGGGACACAGCAGCAGCTGCCATGGGCACCACAGAGAAGCCAACAGGCCGGGCAGAGCTCGCAGGTACCAGTACACTCTGGGCCAGCCCTCCCCCTCCAGCCAGGCACAGCCCCTCCACTGGGGTCACATGGACGCTCACCTGGGTGCAGGAAGACAGGGATGGCCAGAGCCTCAGCCCAGTTAGGCTCCTCACCCTTCACCTGCCCCAGCTCCCACCCACTCCCCTGTGTGCTCAGGCTCCTGCAAGGCCTCACGGTCAGATTTTTATCCAGGTAGTTGTAGAGGACAGGTCGCAGCTCAAGCTGCTCAAAGCGGCGGACAGAGAGGGGCAGGCGGAGGTGCAGGTGGAATTCACGGAACACTCGGAGCTGGGCCGGTGTAGCCACACACAGGCCTGAAGGACAAGGCAGGGAGGGATGGAAGAGGGGGCAGAGACCAGAGGCAGGGGGCACCATGGCCGCAGGGCCCCAGGCAGGAGGGGCAGGGGATGACCCAGATCTGCCCCCACCTGCCGCCACATTCTAGCCTCCCAGCCCCAGTGCATGCCAACACAGACTTCTCCAGCATTCTGCCCGGAGTCCTATACTAAGAGCAAAGGGCTGGGGCGCCTGGGTGGCGCAGTCGGCTAAGCGGCCGACTTCAGCCAGGTCACGATCTCGCGGTCCGTGAGTTCGAGCCCTGCGTCGGGCTCTGGGCTGATGGCTCAGAGCCTGGAGCCTGTTTCCGATTCTGTGTCTCCCTCTCTCTCTGCCCCTCCCCCGTTCATGCTCTGTCTCTCTCTGTCCCAAAAATAAATAAACGTTGAAAAAAAAAAAAAAAAAAAAAGAGCAAAGGGCTAAGTGGGGAGCCTAGGCTGGAGGGAGACAGAAGCAGGCCTGAGGTCCAGGCAGGGCAATCTCACCTGTGCTTGCAGACAAGCTCACACCATGGATCTCCCATGTGGTCAGAGAGTCAGGAAGCACCTGTGACAATCTGTGGTGGGAAAGGAGAGAAGCCCTGTCACACCCTAGGCTGGCTGCAAACACAGCGCAGAGATAAGGCCAGGCCCACCGCACCCCCTCACTGGTAGAAGCGGTCCACTGTTTCCACTCTCCAGAGCCAGTTCTCTGGGAAGAAGCTACGCACAGCAATGTCATCTTCATCGATCAGGTCCTCCTCCTGCAGGGCCTCTAGGGCTAGGGAACCACAGTGGAGGGGAATGAGGAGGGGACCATTCTGCCCTTCCAGGTGCTCCTTCCTGTCCCCCAGCCCCACCCAGAGCCTCACCTCGGGCAAGGCCCCCCTGGCTCCTGGACTGGGACTTCTTGCGCAGGCTCTCCGCAAACTGGCAGCAGGACAGGAAGGGCTCCTGGCAGCCTGGCTGCCTCACACGAGCCGCCCGCTGCTCACAGGAGCGTATCATGGGCAACCGTGTCAGCCCATCCTGGCAGCAGCGCCTGGCTTCCTGGGAAGCATACTCGCCCACTGCAGGGCCAGGTGAGGGTAAACGTGGGGGAACCAAAAGGAGATACATCCCATTCCCCACCCTGACCTCCAGATACACGAGGACTCACCCTGAGAGATCAGGAACTCAAACGAGGCCAGTGGAGAGGGCCTCCGTCCACATTCAACCCCAGAACTCAGGTCTCTGGCCCCAAATACCATATACAGGCTCACTTAGTAGCAGAGCAGCCAAGAGGCAGAACCCCCTCACCCTGACCCTTGGGCCCAAGTGGAGAGCTACATAGGCACCCACAACTCACGCTTCTCATGAATCGCCTTTTGGAAGTTCACGTTTCTCTTTTTCCGGGTTTTCTTCTCCTTCGGACAGCTCATACCTGGTAGAAAGCAGAAGTGCAGCCAAGAGTAGGGTGTATGGCCTCTCACCTCCCCTCCCTGCCCCCTTTCACTGGCCCAGCCCATCCTGCCAATCCTCTTCCCATTTTACACCCTCAGACCCCTCCTCCTTCCTGATTTCCCTACCACCCAACTCCCCCTTCCTCCTCTGTTCTCACTCTTTCTGACTGAGGTCAATACGTCTCCATCAGAAAAGGCCAGACCAGCGGCCTCAAACACCTGACGGGCATTGTCCCCACCTCCAGGACCACAGCCAAGGTCATAGCTGTTCATAACTTCGAAGACCTGGCAAGAAAAGGCCGGGATGTTGCAGACAAGTTGAGGGGCCAGATTGGCGCTCGGCTTCAGGTGAGAAGGCAGGGTACGAGCAACCGTGAAAGACATACAGAGAGTAGGGAAATAGAGACCACAAGGGGCTGGGCTTGAGGGAAGACTGGGGGTAGTCCGTGGGGAGCTTGAGTGAGATCTAGGGGCTGGGCCCAGGGCTCAGGGCTCAGGACAGCAGGAGAATGAGCCACAGAGAGGAGGGAAAGCTGGGGAGAACAGAGGGTCTTGACAAACCTTGCCCATGTTGAGGGGTTTGTGGGACCTCCCACCCACAGCATACAAAGCCATGTCCACAGCTCCCAGTGCCACCAGGGCTGGAGAATCTGTTTGCAACTGGAGCTTTACAGGCTCCCCAGGATGATACGTCTTGCTGCTGTCCACATTCAGCTCCAGCTGGCAGAGGCAGGAGGTAGGGGGCAGTCAGAGTGGGGAGAGCTTCTTCATTCCCTCTTCTTTCTCTCTTAACCCCCTAACACACAGACACACCACCTCTCCCAATGCCAGTTACCTTGCCCTCACAGGCCCCGGCCTGGACGTCCACTCGAAGGGAGTTGGCCACTGGGATGCCCCCATGATAGTAGAAGGCCACAAGGTAGAAGGAGGGTACCAAGTGATGGTCCACAAACACAGAGACTGAGGTCAGTTCCCCTCTGGGCTCTCGATTCACAGACACGATCCGGCCCCGGGATAGGATCTGGGTCAAGAATTGTTTCCTCTTCACTGCACATCCCCAATCCTGAAACCATTCCCTCCAACCCCAAGGGTTCTTTCCTGCCTAAGATCCTCCCTGCACCCCCCCCCTCGACAACCCAGCTTATGCACACCATGTAGTAGTAATGAGAGAAGCTGTCCCCACTGATGCCCACAGCTTGCAGATTCAGGTTGAGAGTGTCCCCGACACGAGGGGGTCGAGGATCTGGCCGCACAATGGACAGGAATGGGGAGCCTGAGCGTGGGGCTCTCACAGCAAACCTGCCTATGGCTGGATGAGGGGAGCCTGCAGACACCTGGAAAGAAGAGCAGAGCAGGCATAGGGTCAGTGGCAAGGACCCGGTACCCAGCTCCTTCCCCCAGCCTGGGACATGGATTCTTAGAAAGCCAGCCAGCCAGCCTTTATTTCCTTCTGCTACCCTGTCTCACGAGTGGGAGTCCTACCAAGAGCCGCACTTCTGAGATGGTCGGAGAGGTAGCAATGGGAATAATGACTTGGCCGCTCCCATCTGTGTTTCGTTCAAAGTCCTGGATTCTAGAAGCAGATCCAGAAGACAACGTGGCAGAAACTTTGACAGGAACACCAGAAGCTGGGGAGCCAGACATGTCTCGGACCAGGGCCTAGGTGAGTGAGGGTGGGACAGGCAAAGGAGAGTGGTCAGTGAGGCCGTGTGCCCTCCTGGCAACATCCCCTCCCCCGACTCATCCTCCCCTTCCAGATGAAACCTGCAGCAGAAAGGGGGCCCCAGGCACGAGGTGTCGCTTAGTCTTGCTAAGATCCAAGGAGAAGGGAGATGACACAAAACGCCAAGATGTGAGCTCTGCTTCCTCCATCTCTCCCCCTGCAAGACAGAGGTGGAAGACAGAAAGCCATAGCCAAGGAGAGAGAAACAGGAGAGCAAGGGGGAACACAGCTCAAGTGTTTCCTGCCCACCAGACGGTGAACCCCTTAGGGCACAGGTCATCTTATATTCATCTCTGTTTGCAGAAGCCAACACAGGACCCAGCACACAGATAGTGTTACTATATGTCTGCTGGCTGGCTGGAGGGATGGATGGAGGGAGGGAGGGAAAGAGGGAGGGAGGGAGGGAGGGAAGGAAGGAAGTATGGAAGGATGAGTGAAAAAAGAGGGGGGGGAAGACATCTTCTCCCAAAACCACCCAGAAACACAGCTGGGGAGAGACAGTCTCCTGGATCTTCCCTGGCTTCGCGTATAAGACAAGGGTAAGAGGAACAGAGGATGGTGTCGATGCTGGAGAACAGAGGGTCAGCTCAGAGGTCAGAGGCAAGGGTCTGGGATCATAATCAGGGAAACCTCTCACCTGGAGACTCAATGATGGCAGCTGCAACATAGAGGCGCAGCCCTGGGAGGTCAGCAACATTAACCTTAAGCTTCTCAAGGGCACCCTGAACCTCAGCCTTTGAGAGGGAAATATGGCACTGGCCATCTACCAGCTGGGGCAAAGAAGAAAACAGGGTATGGGTGCGATTTGTCTCCCACTTCACCTCCCCCACACCCTCCTCACCTTCCCCACACCCCCACCCTCCTTCCTACCTTGGTCTGACTCTCCAGCCCCCGAAGGAAAGTCTTATCACCATCCTCACCCAGGAGCCCGAAGCGCACATATGCCACCCCTTGCACTGGCTTCCCATAGATGTACCTGCCACCACAGAGAGATCAAGAAGTTAGGTCTAGGAAATAAGGGCAATGTCCGAGGTGGGGAGGGGGGCACGCTGAGGCAAAGGGGAGGCAGGGCTTCACAGTTCCTTCATACTGAGTGGCGAGCCGTGGGTGCCCCACGTGGGGGATGGGAGAGTTACCTGGCCTGGACGTCTAATTGGATTTCATCAAGAAAGCCAGGCGTTGTCAGGATGTAGGGCTTTCCGGGAACAATCTTCACCTCAAAGTTGGGAAGGACTGACCCGGGGTGAAGGGGTGGCAGGTCAGACTCTAGCGAAAGGACCCTTCAAAGACGTCCCTCCCCTCAGGGCTATGGTACCCATACCTCCCTGCTCCTGCCCTGCCCCCACCACCTCTCCTTCTATCCATATATCCTTTAGGAAAGGAGCTGCCTGTCCCTCGTGTCTCCAGCTCTTACCATACTTCTTCACCTCAAACTGGGTGCTGCTGTTAGATTCTCGGCCGTCTGAGAACCGGGCTGAGATCTTCCATGTCCCTGTCCTACAAGTGGGAGAGGGACTCAGCCCACTTGTGCAAGAGGCACACAGACAGCCAGAGGCCTGGCTCCCGGGAGGAGGACTGACTGGCAGGGGGCGGGGGGGACCCGAACTGGGGGATGTGGGGGAGAACTCGAGGTCTGACTGGGCACTGGAGGGGGACAGCCAAGGGAAATAGGAATGGGAGGGGCCATCTCCAGGTCAGGGGAGCTCACTCTGAGATATCAGGAATCACAAAGTCATCCTGGAAGAGGGAGGAGGGAGTGTACACTTCCTTCTTCCGCACAAGGAGGCCATGAGAGTTCTGCAATGGGAGAAGTGGTTATGAGAGGGAGGTCAGATTAGCAGCCCTGCTGAACAGAAGGTCAGAGGTCAGGGTCTCACCTCTACTGTAACCGTAAGAGTGTCAGTGGATGGGCGCATGTTCTGATCCAGAGCAAAGACTCGGTACCGAACTAGGAGAGGAAGGCAAGAGGTGAGCAGGAATCCATTTGCAAAGGGTGGGTCCGGCCCCCATTGCTTCCAGGGATTGAGGGGAAGGACAACAAATATTTGCTAAGCAGCCTTCCTGTGCGGCATGATCAGGCTATCTCACTTACAGGGTGTCAAACGTGTCTTGAGCAGACTGGGTGACAAAGGTAGAGGCCCTGGGGCTCAGACTCACCCCGCTGGCCAGGGTTATAAACGGGCTGGTCAGTCTGCAGAAAGAGATGCCCTCGGCGAGAGGAGAAACGCAGGTTGACACCCTGAATGTCTGTATTTCTGGACAGATAATTCTTCAGCCACGGTGACTTGGCCACTAGCTGGACCTCAGGGCCACCAAGGAGGAGGTGGAGGCCACAGCTTTCTGCATCTTTCAGGGAGACCTGTCAGGAGACGGAGAGGGAGCAGATCACAGAGCAGAAGGAAAAAGCCAGAGTCCGAGACAGAAACAGGAAAGGCAACAGTGTGGAGATGGGGGGAGAAGAGGAGGGGAGGGAGGCTAGTGAGAAGGCAAAAGCACTTATAAGACAGAGGCGGGGACATCTGGGTGGCTCCGTGGGTTAAGCCTCAGACTTCGGCTCAGGTCATGATCTTGAGGTTCGTGGGCTTGAGCCCCAAGTCGGGCTCTGTGCTTACAGCTCAGAACCAGGAGCCTGCTTGGGATTCTGTGTCTCCCTCTCTCTCTCTGCTCCTCCCCCACTTGTGCTCTCTCTCTCTCTCTCTCTCCCTCTCTCTCTCTCAAAAATAAATAAGTAAATGTTAAAAAAAGAAGAAGAAGAAGACAGAAGGGAACAGGGTGACAGGGTGGGAAGTGCTAAGAAGCAGTAGAAGGGAGTGGAGTCCAGTTACCTGGAGGCTAAGGAGCACAAAGTCTTTTTCTGAGCTGAGGGTGAAGTCCACCTGTGGGGAGCAGAGTGCTTTCAAGTCGGATGGGTTTCTCAGGAACACTGATCCTGTCACTACCTGTCCCCGGGGAGCATCCTGGAGCTGTAGCCCCACTGATAGAGGAACCCCCAGGTGAACCACAGAAGGAGAAAACAGGAGCAACCTAGGGAGAACAGGAAGGGGTCAGCATTCAGTGACACTCGGGCCCCTCCACCCCTCACTCCACAATTAGGTCCCCCACGCCTGCTCTCCCATCACCAGCCCTGTCCCGCTCAAGCACTACAGTGTTCTTCCTCCAGGACCTGGGCTTCTGCAGAGACAAGGCGAAGAAGTTGGACATCCAGATCAGCCCCCAGAGGAGCCTCATGGCTGGAAGATCCAAGAGAGATGAGACCCGTCTGTCTGCCTGCTCCTTTCTAGTCAGCCCAGAGCTTGGAGCAGATTTGACTCTGGACCTTGCTCCTCCCCTGGCCAAACTCAGCTGGGAAACCATGTGACAGGCAAGAAATGCAACTGGCCCTAGGCCCAGTATTTGGAGGGGGTAGGGCACACACCCCGGGCACCTGGGTCTCTGAGAGAATCTGAGGAAATCCTGGCTTGGAGTTACATATTGTCCTTCCCTGTTAACCCCTCTCACCCCAGAGCCCTGGGCAGCCCCCCTACTGCATGTATCTGCGTACATGTGTATATAGAGATGGTCCAGTAGGCATGGGCAGAGTAGAGACCAATGTGGCTCAGCACAAGGGGGCACAAGACACTTCTCTCATACCACAACCCCCACAAAACCTGAATGACACCAGGCCTTTGCTTTGTGTAGGCCTTAACAGAAATTCTGTGGTTTAGGAGATCGGGCATACCTTCACCATCCTACAGGGAGAACCGACCTTAATGTACTTATTTCTCTGAACAATGAGGCAAAGCTCAGGCCCAAATTTGGCTTGAACTCTACCCCCAAACAAGGCGCCCAAATATACATCACATTAAACAAAAGACATCCAAGAAACAGCATAGGCAGAGAAGTACTTTATTTGCAGTGTTAACCCAACATGTAAGAAAAGAGAACTCTGCCCTCCCTTATCAGGCTCCCCAGAAATTCCATTTTCCTATCCCAAGAGAGTAACAGCAATACTTTGCTGCATAAAAGGCAACAGCCATGGCCTTGGCATGGTTTCTGGCTCCACTTCCACAGAAGGGCAGAGAACCATTGCCCAAACCCCACCACTGGGTCAGAGCCCAGGTAAATAGCAGCAGTCACATCTGACCCTTTGTGCAGATGCAAACTCAACACCCATCCTGGCTCCCAAGGTGACCCTGTCTCAGGCACCACTGGACAGTACTCCTGGATCCCTCTCATCCCACTCCAGGGAGGTATGCAATGATGAGCAGAATCCTCACGTCTCTGGCAGGCGGAGGAGAGTTCCAGAAGTGGTGGAGACACTGTAAAAGAAAAGACAGGGCTGGAACCAGATACTCAGGCCAACAGTCTGGGGAAAACTCAGAACTTGGTCTGGGCTGGTCCCAGAAGGGAATCCGACCTTGGGCCATTGCTCTGTCATCTACCAGAAGCTGGGGGTAGACTCACCAGTCCACCAGCTGGGCCCCAATGAGATCATGCACGTGGTAGGTGAGGCCAAGTCGCACCGCTGCAGGCGCCCGCCGGCCCAAGAGCTCTGATAGGAGTAGCTCTCTGTACTTGGCCTTCCGGACCATGCCGAGGACAGCCTGGCGCCCTGGAGAAGTGGCAGAGGAGAGGGGAAAGGTGAGTAAGGCTTGGGTCCTGAGGAGCCACTGAAAGCTGTTCTTGAGGGACTGAGGGCTTGAGCTGCGAATGGAATACCTTTAACAAAATATTTGATGAATCTCCCAGCTCCAGGCACAGCTAGCCACCAACTCCCAGCATCTCGGACAGTGAGGACTCCAGCATTCACCAGCTGCCTAAGAAGGGTGGGAAGCCAGGAGGAGGCCTCAGCTATGAAAACCATCTCCCTGCCCACTGATGTTTGGACACTAAGTCTCCACAAAAACGTGGGCAACCCTGCGAGGGGACTAGATAACAGAAGCCCACTCTGGAGTGCTCCTCTGCCCACACCCTGCCGTTCAGTGCCCCGTGCCCTTGCCTCCACTCCCCTTACCTGGATTGCCCCCCCCCCCCGACTTTCTTCTTCTGTATTACTTGTTCACTAAAGCAGCTTCTCCTCGCAGAAGCCCTCCTTGACCACATGCCCTGACACACTCTCAGTCCAACCCCCGGGGAGAAATGAGGGCCTTTCTTCTGTGCTCCTGCCCCTGCCTACACATGCCTCAACACGGCTCCATCTTGCTAAAAGGTTTATAAAATGCTTTCACATGTACCATGGGTTGCAAAATAGGGAGCCTGAGCCAGATAAGGCCCCCTGAAATGGTATTTTTACTTCACCCTTGCCCGGTCATTGTTTTTTAATGTGAAAGCTTTAGGGGCATCTAAGCTCCTACCATTTCTTCATTCTCTTAGTTTCAGCAAGATCCACAATAGGCATTTATGGTGCCTGCCAGGCCTCTAAATCATTGGATTAGCCACCCAGATTGTCTGAATTTTAGTTCAAGGCCCCAGGTAGGATAGGCCTCCTCTCTTGGGGGAGTACAAATTTAGGGCATTATACTAAAAATAAGAGTCCTTTTTTTGGGAGGTGCACCAGAAGGAGAAGGATGGGATCAGAGGGAGGCAGAGAAATGTCAGATGCCTGATTCTGTTGATGCCCCAAGTCTCACGTGATCTCTGGGTCCCTGAAGCCGAAGGTCTGTGTCATTTGGTCCTGCTGGAAGCTAAGATCCCCACAGGCTGGAAGCACTGAAGCCAGAAACTTCTGCACTGCCCCAGCATATGGTCGGCCATCACAGGCCTTGAGGACCTGGAACCAGAGATGGGAGATGTGGTGTGGCTCCACCCTCGGCCACGGACCTCCACCTCCAGGACATTACTCTTCCTGTTTTCTCTTTCGCTCATCTTTCTACTTCTCATACTTTTCCTCCTTTTCCTCTCCTTCATATTACCAGAACGCTGTGCCCTCTCTGTGAGATGTGGAGTAGAATTGTCTCTTTTTCTTTTTATTTCCACTCTCCAATTTCCCTGCCTACCCCCCACACCCATCTCTCTCTCTCTCTCTCTCTCTCTCTCTCTCTCTCTCTCTCTCACACACACACACACACACACACAACAGTTACACGCACTCTGGTCCTGTAGTCCTCAGTGAAGATAATTCCATGAGCGTCCAAGTCAAAGCCTAGCTGGATGATTCTGATCTCCCCCTGCTCTTGAAGCTCCTTCTGTCTCCAGAGAGATAGGAGTAAAAAGAAGGGTATCAGGGTAAGATACTCTGTTATACTCTGGGCACTTTTGGGTGGGGAGATTTTATTGCCAATACTGGGGAGTTTTTCTCTAAGCAAAGGACAAAGTATGGGGAGAGAATCAGGTAGATTATTAAATAGTCTTTTCAAATCAGTTACCCACCTTCCCATCCACCCACCTCATCCGTTGCCTATCAAACAATCAATACATATTTTCTAAGACCAATCATATGCCAGACACTAAAATAAAATAGTGATTAAGACATAGGCCCTGTCTTCAAGGAATTAACAGTCTAGATGTGGGGTGAGGGAAGGTGGGAAAGTAGGGAAAATATTTGAAGAGATAATAGCAAACCCATAATCGCATAAGTATGTTAATCTACCTTTCATAAACTCATAAACAGACAAAATAATCAGTACAGAAATAACTTTCATTAATGCCTTCAGTTACTAAGAAATTGATAATTAAAGAAAACATATTCTCTTCAAATATACATAGAATATTTAGCAAAACTGACCACATAGCATAAGGCAAGTCTCAATAAAATTCAAATGACTGAAATCATATTGTGTATGTTCTCTGGCCACAATACCATTTGTGTCAGAAATCAGTAACAACAAGGTAATATGAAAATGCTTCAAATTATGGCATACATTTATAATTAACTCTTGGTCAAAGAAAAAAATCACAAAAGAAGTTAAAACATATTTTAAGCTGAATAATAACTAAAATATCTGCCCAAACTATATACATCTGCATGTACTTAAGATAAACTACAACCTGACAAGCATATACTAGAAAGGAGGAGATGATGAAACTAATGGGGGGAAAAAAGTAAAATAAACCAACAGTAGAGGGGACACATTCATAAAATAGAACGCATATGAGAGAGCAACAAAGCTAAACATTAATTCATTGAAAGATTATTAAAACTGGTAAGCCACGGGTGAGACTGATCAAGAAAATGGGGGAAGGAACTAGAAAAAGCACAGATAGTCAATAAAAAGAATGAGAAAAGGGTAATCACTACACATCCAATAGTCAATAAAATGAACTTTACACCAATAAATTTGAAAATTCAGATCATAAATTAAATTCCTATAAACATAAAACTTTTTTCCCTAGAACAGAAAAAAAGGGACATATTTATAAAATAGAAATCTATGAAATTAACTGTAGCTATGTGAAACTGAGAAGAATCTCAAAAGTATTCATCTAATAAGATATAAATACATACATACAATAGGATTTTGTTTAGATCAAGATCCAAAATGAATAAAACTGAGCTATGTTGTTTACAGGTAAACACATAGGTGGTATATAGAAAATCCAAGGAACAATTATCACATCAGTCAGGATCACAGTTACCTCCCAGGGACAAAAGTCATGTTGACTGGAGAGTGACGTATGTGGATATTGGCTGTGTTCTGTAGTCTGCCCTGGGTGGTGGTTAAATGGGTATCTGCTTTATAAACATTCTGTAAAGTGTGTGTGTTTATATTTTCCTTTGTGCAACTTTTAAAGCTTTTTTAAAATTTAGGCTAACATCAGTAAATTAAAAAGAACAAATACTCTATAAGGAGTGGTTCCATCTAACTCACTTCCTCATGAAACTGGAGCTAGTCTCCATCTTCCTTTTCTTTCCTCTTTTCCTCCTGACAGGTTGCCATTAATCTTCCGCCTGCTAAATCCAATGGACAGACTTTGGATATTATTTTACTTGATCTCTTTACCAACCATTGCCTTAAACCACAGGTTCTAACACTGCCAACTACTCCACCTCCTTGAAAAATCTATTTGCTTTCTCAATAGGCCTATTCCTGGGTTCCTCCTACCTCTAGCAATTCCTTCTCAGCCTCTTCCACCAAATCCTCTTCCTCTGCTTTCCCCTTACATCACTAAGAATCACATGGGACAGTAATTCAAAAATGTAGGTTCCCAGGTCCTACCTCAAGAGATTTTAATCGGTTAGCCTTAGGTGAGTCCCAAGAACTTGTATTTTTGAATAAGCAGCCCAGTTAATTTTTTTTTTTTTTTTTAATAGTAGGTGATTCTGATACAGGTAAAACTCAGGACGTACTTTGAGAAACACTGCCTTAAATGTGGGTATCTCTCAGCTTTATAGATTTGGCCCTTTCACTCTACACTTGAGGTCCTTAATCTTGGACTCCAGAGGATCTGTGAAACAACCCCCCTGCCCCGACAAAAACCGCACATACACCTTGTAGGTATGGGGCATATATGCATTTTTCTAGAGAGAAAGAGCCATAGCTTTCATTATCTTTTAAAGTTTATAAAAAGGTTAAAAGTTACCCCTCTACTCACTCTTCCTACCCAATCTCACCCACATCCACAGACTGAACCACTGCTCACATCTCAATGACTTCAATTCTACAGCACTGGCCCAGAATTCCCTCCAGTCCCTCATATCCAACACACTTGCCTTTGGATGTTCCCCATGCACGTCCAACTCCTACAAAATCAAACATGTCATCTGCCCCAACAACTCAGCGTCCTCCTACTCTGTTCACTCACCACTCATGTCTGTCATCGAGAAAACCTGAGTTATCCCTGACTCCTCTTCCCACTGTCCACATCCCTCACCTCCACCCATCCTCGCCCTCCCTACTACACTTCCCTAATTTAGAACTTCACCAGTTCTCTGTCGCATTGTCTTCCGAGCCCATCTCCCTGCCTCATCTCACTTCCCCCAATCCACACAACACCCGTTCCTTCTGCTGGTTAACATTCTCTCCTAGCTCCTCGCCTTCGGTGTAAGGCAGAAACAACACTGATGCACAAGGTCTGCCGCAATCTGACGTCTGCCTGCATTCCCAGCGCTGTAAAGCTCCAACTATGCCCGGTGACTCAGTTTCCCCAAGAGATTAGTTCTTCCACTTCCACGATGTGGCATGCTCTCTGCTGCCGGCGGGTCTTTTAACAGGGTCTGTGACATTTTCCTAGGCCCCGTAGTGCCCGGCCTGGAGAGACCTGACGCCTGCAGAACCGCAGAGCGGCTGGCTGACCGCCCGGGTGTCTGAGTGTTGGGGGCCCTCGGGAGCGCGCTCGAGGCAGGGAAGCGACTTCCGTCCGTCGCTCCGACGCCCCTCACCAGCTGCCGGTCGGCCGCCGTCCGGTCGGGCACAAGGCTGTACACCTGGCTCCTCAGCGCGATGGGCGGCAGCGCGTCCTCGAACAGGCCGCGCGGGAACAGCTGCACCAGCTGGGCGACGGCCGCGCGCGCGGACCCTAGGCGGAGAGAGCCGGTCACCGAGACGGGAAGGGGGGCGGGGGGCGCGGCGCTCCCGTCAAGCGAGCCGGCGGGCGAGGCGGCTCCCAGAGGGGCCCTTCCGCCTCGGCCCAGGGTTGCCACGCCTACCTGACTCGCCCCTGAGGGGGTCCGCCTCAGCCTGCCCCTGTTCCCGCCGCCTCTTCAGCCCAAAGGAGTCCGGGACCAGGCGATGTCTCTTCCGGCTCATATCCCGGGGTCTCAGGTTGCCAGGGAAGAGATCGGTGTTGAGGGAAGAGGACGCGAAGACGGCGTCTTCCGGCGCAGAGCAGTGACGTCGGGCTCCCTGGAGACCAGCCGGCCGGGTGGAAGGACTACGTGGGACGAGGAAGGTGTCAACTCGCCGTCTCGGCCCAGCCAGGAGGAGGCCCGCCGCACGCCTGCTCGGATTGGCTTCCTCCGCTGGCACTCCGGGACGGGAACGCGTGGGCGGCGCGGCTGGCTGCGGGCGGCCGGCTCGTGGTCCGCCTCCCCGGGTGAAGCGCACCCCCTGCCCGCCCCCGAGGGGTCTGCCCGTCCCTGTCGCCGACTGATTGCGTCTAGGAGTGCGGAAACCACCCTTGCATACCTCCCCGACTTCTGGACACACCTGCCGTGACGTCTTAGCTCCACAGAGGTAGAGGTCCAGGTTGGCGAGCTCTGAGGTAACCAGATCCTCGATCTGAAGCCCAGGCAGCCTTCCTCAGCTGAGTTTGGGGCATCTGGAGGTGGGGGTGTAAGTCAAGGGAAAAGGTGGGATGTGCACCTAGCCTTGGTTCTGTTTCAGGACCAGAGCCTGGCCATCCGGAGGCCAGCTTAGTCCTGAACCAGAGTCCCCCTTTTCCGGGCCTCCTTTGTAAAAGGGTAACTTCCCAACCCCCCAGTTCTCAGGACCTCATGGATCGCAGAGGGACCAAGAGAAGAGGGGAAAACATAGAGGTAGCTGAGCCTCGGAACAAACTCTCCGGCCCAGCACCCTCAATGCCCACAGACCCCGCCCTGTACTCTGGGCCCTTCCCTTTCTACCGGCGCCCTTCCGAACTGGGCTGCTTCTCCCTGGATGCACAACGCCAGTACCATGGAGATGCTCAAGCCTTGCGCTACTACAGCCCACCCCCTACCAATGGTCAAGGCCCCAACTTTGACCTCAGAGACGGATACCCTGATCGATACCAGCCCAGGGACGAGGAGATCCGAGAGGGGCTGGATCACCTGCTACGTTGGCTCCTGGATCACCGAGGCCAGCTGGAGGGGTGAGCAAAGCATAGCACACAAGTAGATCTAGAGACCTGCACCTACCCTCTAAAATTAGGAGAGTGAAAACTGGAGTTCAGTCTTTGGAAAGAATTTAGGATATTCTTTGGGGAAGTCGTCTGAGTTAACGCTTGTGTCAGACCTTCAGCTTCTAACTCCTCCCTCTCAGGGGTCCAGGCTGGCTGGCAGGGGCCATAGTGACATGGCGAGGGCACCTGACAAAATTGCTGACGACACCGTATGAGCGGCAGGAGGGCTGGCAGCTGGCGGCCTCCCGCTTCCAGGGGACACTGTACCTGAGTGAGGTAGAGACGCCGGCAGCTCGGGCCCAGAGGCTTGCCCGGCCACCCCTCCTCCGAGAGCTGATGTACATGGGGTACAAGTTTGAGCAATACATGTGCGCAGGTGAGAGTTGCCCCTGCTCTGTAGCCCCCTCCCCCTTCCCCAGAGACTGAAAGCCCCCACCCCTGTTGCTGCTTTTCTCCTTGTGCAGACAAACCTGGAAGCTCCCCGGACCCCTCTGGGGAGGTTAACACCAATGTGGCCTTCTGCTCTGTGCTACGCAGCCGCCTGGGAAACCACCCTCTGCTCTTCTCAGGGGAGGTAGACTGTATAGACCCTCAGGCCCCATCCACACAGCCCCCCACCTGCTATGTGGAGCTCAAGACCTCCAAAGAGATGCACAGCCCTGGCCAATGGAGGAGCTTCTACAGGTTCAGGATCGGGGTGGGCAGGGTGAGAACCTAGAACAGACAGCTGGAAATTGGACTTGGGGGAAGAGGCTGGACGGTGGAGGAAGGGTCCTACTGACCCCTTGCCTTTCCTGACAGACACAAGCTTCTGAAATGGTGGGCTCAGTCATTCCTTCTGGGCATCCCAAATGTCGTTGCTGGCTTCCGTAACCCAGAGGGTTTCATCTGTTCCCTCAAGACCTTTCCTACTATGGAGATGTTCGAGTATGTCAGGGTAAGGCAGTGGTGTTACAGCTCCCACCTATACCCCCACACCAAGACCACAGGTCCAGTGTCCCGGGTCACAGTCCATCTTGCCCCTTCTCTGGCCTCACCTTCACTGCCTGTGTTCTGCCTCCTCCTCGGCCCTCTGCAGAATGACCGTGATGGCTGGAATCCCTCCGTGTGCATGAACTTCTGTGCCGCCTTCCTTAGCTTTGCCCAGAACACAGTTGTCCAGGACGACCCCAGGTGAGGCATTCATCTGTCCCTGCCCTCTGGGTCCTAGAAGTTTGCCTCCAGTCCTCAACTTGTGACTCCATGTGCCCCCTAGGCTCGTCTATCTCTTCTCGTGGGAGCCTGGCAGCCCAGTCACAGTGTCAAAACATCAAGATGCACCCTATGCCTTCCTGCCCACGTGGTATGTGGAAGCCGTGACACAAGACCTCCCATCACCCCCCAAGACGCCTTCCCCCAAGAACTGAGATTTCAGAGGGGCTGGTCCTGTCTCCGTGTGCACAGATAAAAGCCTATTTCTAGGTGGTTGTTCCTGCTGTGTTTTTTGCGCCGAGTTGTCCCTGCCCAACAGTTGAAGTACACACAGGTGGTTTGCTGTTTTATTACTACATTTTTACACAGGCCACTCACTGAGTGTATAGGCTGGCCGCAAAGACGATGTCCCTCCGCAGCAAAGTAGCTGCCGTCTCCATCTTGGCACCTAGCACAGGTTCTCCTACCAGGCGGGCCGCCCCCCTCAGCGAGCGACACATCTCGGCCAAGCGCTGGATGCAACGGACCACCAGGCCCTCAGGAGTCCCCGACAGCCCTGCCAACTCAGAGAAGGGCTGTGGGGGAAGCAGGGTGAGGACTGAGTGTGTTAGACCTGGGTAGCCTCTCCCCTAGCCAGCCATCCACAAAGCCCCGGTTACTCACCATGCCCCGGGCCCACTCGTACACCACCTCTACCAGCCCAAAATTCAGCTCCCCGACAAATTCCTCCACAGTCTGGTTCAGGCCACAGGCCACCTGGACCTCACCAATCCGCTTGGCCACAGCCCGGACACGTTCCACTCCCTGCAGATGGCCAAGGAGAGGCTCAGACCCTGCCTTCCTTCTTTAGGAGTGCGGAGCCCCAGATCAAGGAAGAAGCCATTCCAGCTCTTTGAGGCACTTAACAGGGCTGGAGGGTTCACCTGGGGAATACTTGGGGGTGGGGATTGGGAATGCCACAGCCAAGGGAGAGAAAGTGGGGTGGGTGTCCCATACCTGTTTGAGGGTGCTTGGGAGCTGCTCCCCAGGGTCCCCAGGGCTCTGGCAGACCAGGCCAGAGAGCAGGGCTGCAATCTCTTCTGGCCGCAGGGCACTCAGAGCGTTGTCAAACATGAGCTCAGTGAGAAGCAGCTCGTGACTGCTCATGGCACAAGCCACCCGCCCTGCCAGCTTCACGGTGCCTGCCTCGTCTACATAACCCAGGGTTCGGAGCACCTGAAGAAAGATGGTAGGTGTTGGGAGCCTGTTCTCTTCTCTGTCACTAGCCCCCTGCCCCCACCCCTGCCCCTCCCACCTCTACTCGCTGGTGATACTCTGGGAGCAGCAACAGTGACTGATCTGACAGCAGGAAACGTAGTCGCTCCATCTCCTTCTGTATCTGCATTCGCTCCTGCAGCTTCAGGTACTGCAGAAAGCCAGCAGCAGAAGCATGTTAGCCTTCCCCTTGCCCCAAGGCAGGAAGGCACTGAGGACAAGGGCAGAGATGGGGTGGCTGGTCTAGAGGAGAACAGAAGGGAAAATTCCCCCTCTGAGCTTGGGAGCTGGCATGCAGGACCCTACCTGGGCAGAGAAACGGGGACTGTGCACACACTGAGCCCCCCAGATCAGCTCCTCCAGCTTCCGGGCCCGGAGCCCTCCCTCAACCACTGACACATCCTTGAGCTGCAGGTCATTGACAGGGTCAAGGGTAGGGGGTCCCGCTGGGTAGGCCTGAGCCAAACGCAGCAGTTCCTGGACAGCAGTGGTCACAGCCGCAATGGGAGGATCCTTCCTGAGGAAGGAGCAAGGTCTTAAGACCTAGGGCAAAGTGTTCCTTTCCAGAGAAGCCTTCTCTGGCTGGGGAGACACCCCAACCACCCCTCCCTACACTCCATTACACAGTCCCCTCCCCAGGAAAAGGATCTCCCCAGCCATCTCTGACTTGAATTTTGGTTGCTGCCTCTTGCTGAAGTCCTCCAAGATCTTCTCCCCATTCACCCGGAGCACCTTGGTGGTGATGGCAGCCATGTCTCCTGGCTGGAGCTTGGCCACTGTGTGGTCACAGGGCCCTGTGAAAAGGGAAGAGCAGGGTCAACCCTTGCCGTGGACCCAAACATCCTGCCTACACTGCTGTCAGGAACCCGGACATCTGCCCCATGCTCACCTTCAGGCAGGAACAGCTTGAATCCCACAAGGTCATCTGGGTAGGGCACATCTGGGGTGGCTGGTGCCCTCTCCTGTGGGTCCTCAGACACAGGCTTATCACACAAGATCAGGGTTGTAAACACCCTGCTGGTGGAATTTGAGGAGACCTAGGGTAGGTGGGGAGGCCAGGCCAGGGCAATGTGAGGAGTGGACATCAAAGATAGAGACCAGGTCCCCACCCTCAGGCAGGGACCACAGAGCAACTGCAGAGCCCATCAGTATGGACTGGTAGCCAAGTCAATCTGAACAGTCTTCAGGGGTGGGAGGGAGGAGGGTAGTGGGGGCAGGGAGGACAAGGAGGTAGGCATGAAGTGGTGGCAATGGGAGAGAAAGGAGGGCAGGAGGGGAAAATGAGTGCACTGCTGTGACTACAACTGCCCCCACCAAGTAAGGAAGATGGGAGATGTGGCTCCCTCCCTCTGGGGTCTAAATTTCCATTGTCCTCACCTGCAGGATAACACCCAATGTGTTATGATACTCCTGATTCTTCACAACCACCACCCTTCCTGCTGAGAGAGATTTCAGCCCATTCACAGACTCCATGATGCGTCGCTGAGGAGTGGGGACATGCACAAAAGGGATAATGAAGGAAGCATCACAGGGACACTGAGAATAGGTTGGGACTAGGTTCAGGAGCACCCAGTGTGTGGCATTCTCTTCCTCCCTTCCTCCATCACCCCCACAACACTCATTCACCTGGATCAGGCTCCGGGTCTCTGTCAGTTCCTCCCCCCAGCTGTAATACTCAGGCAGGTCAACCAGTTGGCCAGTCGTATCAGGTTCCTCTAAGGTCCCTAGTCTCTTGGTCAGTTCAGCTAGAGCCTGTTCGTGGGCCTGGGTGGAAGTGTGGCAAGGTATGAAAGGAGAGTCTCCAGGCCCAGGACGCCACGCTCCCCACCTTCATCCCACCTTCTAGGTGGTCTCTAGATATCCACCTCTCAGCCTGGCTTCCCTTGTCCCAACATGCTGCCGGGTATACTGGTCATCCCAACCTCCTCACCTTGCTGTCCTTGCGGGATGGAAACTCGGAGAAGCTCCTCTTCATCATGTCTTCCACCCTGAGGGCATCCACCCGCAGCAGGTTCAGGATCATGGTGTATGTGAGGCGGAACTGAGATTGCAGCTGCGATGGCTTTCCCTGGGCCACATCAGAGAAGCAGTGAGATTGGCATGGGACCTGCTGCCCCCCAGCCAGCCCTCTGGGGATCGGCTCTGCTCGTAGCAGATCTAGTCCCCATGCTGTGACCATGGGACCCTAGACAAACTGCTTACTCACCTCCTCTGCGAAATAAGGGAACAAAACTAAATAAATAGACCCTCAAAGGTTTTACCTAGTTCTGTCTTCACAATGACAAAAGACCACAAGGTGTGAGATTCAGTCTAATCCTTGGATTTGCTTGCTCTGACCTTGGTTTCTCCCAGGCAAAAGAAAAAAGTACAGTTGACCCTTGAACAATAGGGGTCTACCTACACGTGTATTTTTTTCAATAAATACTGTCCAGTTCTGTTAAGTATTTTCTCTCTCCTATAATTTTCCTCACAACGTTTTCTTATCGCTAGCTTTATTATAAGAATGCAGCAAATAACACATATACGAATAGGTGTTCATCATCTGTCTGTTATTGGTAAGGCTTCCAGCCAACAGTATAGGCTATCAGCAGTAAAGTTTTTCGGGAGCCAAAAGTTGTATGTGGATATCTGACTGTGCAGGAGGTCAGTACCCCCTAACCCTACACTGTTCAAGGGTCAACTGTAGAAAGAAGAGAGAGGGGAAGAGGGTTGGAAGAGAGAATCCAGCAGGTCCCCAGAGCTGGGGCCCTCCCAGCTCAGCCTCATACTGCCCTGACTCACCATCATCATGCGGTGCAGGTCTGCCATCTCAGGCACACGGCCCTTGCAGAGCAGGATGACAGTGCCGGTGGGGTCCAGGCCCCTCCGGCCTGCCCGACCTGCCATCTGCACATACTCTCCAGGTAGCAGATCCCGGAAGGTGGAGCCATCGTGTTTTCGCATAGAGTCAAACACCACTGTTCGAGCAGGCATATTAACACCCATGGCAAAGGTCTCCGTGGCAAACAAGACCTGGAATGGGAGAAGATCAGTAAAGGGGCTACACACAGACACCCAGCCCTGGCCAAGTGTACCTTACTCTGTAGCCAAGGCTGAGTAGGCACCAGGCATGGTCCCAGTTAACTCACAGGATCTCATTTAATAACTCTCAGAGCAAAACTATAGAGCAAGTACTATCATTTTCACTTTGTCTATCTGGCTACCTACTTCCTTTCTTATAACCCCCATATCCAATTCCCATCTCCCCACCGTCAATCATCCCAATGTATTTAGAGTATCTTTTTGTGTGAATGTACTCTTCCAGATTGTATCTTGTTTTGGGTGCATATAATTCATGATTTGTGTTAAAGGCCATTATACCCTAATTCAAAAAGATATACATACCCCTATGTTTACTTCAGCATTATTTACAATAGCTAAGATATGGAAGCAACCCAAGTATTCATCAATACGTGAATGGATAAGGAAGATGCAGTGTGTACGTTAGAGTATTATGTAACCATAAAAAAGGATGAGATCTTGGGGCGCCTGGGTGGCGCAGTCGGTTAAGCGTCCGACTTCAGCCAGGTCACGATCTCGCGGTCCGGGAGTTCGAGCCCCGCGTCAGGCTCTGGGCTGATGGCTCAGAGCCTGGAGCCTGTTTCCGATTCTGTGTCTCCCTCTCTCTCTGCCCCTCCCCCGTTCATGCTCTGTCTCTCTCTGTCCCAAAAATAAATAAACGTTGAAAAAAAATTAAAAAAAAAAAAAAAGGATGAGATCTTGCCATGTGTGACAACATGGACAGGCAAATAGGGCAGAATGTATGCTAAGTGAAATAAGTCAGAGTGAAGAAGACAAATACCATATGATCTCACTCATGTGGAATCTAAAAAACAAAACAAATGAATAAAGAAACAAACAGCAGAATCAGACCTATAAATACAGAGAACTGATGATTGCCAGAAGAAATGGACAAAATGGGTGAAGGAAAGTGGGAGATACAGGCTTCCAGTCAAGGAATGAGTAAGTCACAGGCATAAAACGCACAGCATAAGGAATACAGTCAATGATATCCTGGTAGCGGTGTATGGTGACAGACGGCAGCTACAACTGTGGTGAATACAGTATAAAACATAAACTTATGTTTATTTTATAAACAATGAATTACCATGTTGTACACCTGAAACTAACGAAACATTGTGTGTCAACTACACTCTAAACAAAAATAATTAATTAGTTAATTAATTAGCTAATTTCTCCACATAGTGTTTTCAATGCCCATCCCCATTCCTGTGGTTATACCTAATCCATTGTTTCCAGCTCCTGCAGAGCACCGTGGCATGCATCCCATACAGTGACCTCCCTGCTCTCCCAGTGAAGGGTACCTTGGTACCGCCAGCACCCTACCACAAGATTACAGCCAACAAAGGAGAGAGGACGTGTTCCCTCAGAGACTAGGGTGAGAACTTCTTCGCAGTATATATCCAGACATGGAATTTAGGGTCAAAGAGTACATTGTACATATTTTTGCCTCATGAATGCCAGGGTGCACTCCAGACAGGCTACACCTATATAAGAGTTCCCATAATCCTCTAGTCTCCTACGTCTTTGGCACACTTGGCCTTAGCCAGTTTCCTAAATTTTACCAGTCTAGTAGCTATAACGTCATCTCTCGTGACTATTTTAATTTGCATTTTTCTGATGACTAGTAACTTTTTGTATGCTTGCTAACTTTTTGGGTTTCCCTTCTGAATACCACCTGTGCCTATTCTGTGCATCTCCATTTTAAGATAGCAAAGCTAAAGTTCGGGACGGTTAAGTAATCCGCCTGGGGTCACACGGTGAGTAAGTAGAGAAGCCGGGATGCACACCCAGGCAATCTGGACCTAGAGCCCAAGCTCTTAACCACCGCACGGTCCTGTCTGAGCCCTGCCCCTCCACCCTCTGGGCAACCCGTAAGGGAGCAACGAGTGCTCTGAAGAGTCCCTCTTCTACCAGTGTGTGTACCTTGACCAGGCCTCGACTGAAAAGCATCTCCACGATCTCCTTAAGAATGGGCAGGATGCCACTGTGGTGCACACCCAGGCCACGGTGCAGGAGCTCAGACATGTGCAGGACCTGCAGGGAGCCAAGGTCCATGATCAGGGATAGGGTGGTGGAGAATCCTATCCCCATCAGTCTTCAAGACCCCCATCCACACCTGGGGCAGCTGGCGGTCAGAGCCACGGAGGCGAGCAAGGCAGCGCTGCAGGAAGAGGTGAATTTCACTCTTCTCTGAACTTGTGGTGAGGTCCAGGGAGGTGAGGCCCGAGGCTTGCTCATCACAGCGACCCCGCGAGAAGGTGAACACGACCACAGGCAGCTGCGCACGGGTGCGGAGGGAGGCCAGGAGGGATAGGTACACACCGCGGTCCTGGGGAAGGGGGCAAAAAGCGGCAAAGGTTGAGTCCCTGAACCAGTCGGGGCCAAAGTGAGGGGAGGGGTGGTAAAGCAGTATCAAGTCAGATGGTACTCAAAGCTCAAGTCCAAACCTCTGGGGAACGAGGGAAGAATGCAGAAACAGGGGGCAGCAGGCACAAAGCCTACCGGTTCTCACCTGTGCAGGCCCCCCCTGATGCGTGGGCTGTTTGGCCCCAAAGGTCTGGGCATGTTTGCTCATCCGCTCCTTCTTGGCCTCCACAGCTGCATAGTACCTGGCGCACAGGGAGGGTCACTGATCACAGTCACACCCGGCGGACTCAGCCCTGACTCTGCCCCATCACCAGCTTACCCCTTTGTGTGGAAGGCACCTCGGGAGTCCAGCAACAGAAAGAGCTCCCCCTGGGTCTTGGGGCTGTTCCCCGTGAAGAGATAATGCTCCAGGGGTACGGGACGGGCAACAGTGCTGATCACATAGATCTGGCGCCGTTTCAGTCGCCTGAATGGGTAGAAATGAGCAGGTCAGTGGCAAGAGTGCGAGAAGTAACCCACATCCCCACCACCTTCCCCCTCCAGCTTCACCCAGTCTTTTTTTTTTTTTTTAGTTTTTTTTTAACGTTTGTTTATTTTTGAAAGAGAGAGTGAGACAGAGCATGAGCAAGGGAGGGCCAGAGACAGAGGGAGACACAGAATCTGAAGCAGGCTCCAGGCTCTGAGCTGTCAGCACAGAGCCCGACATGGGGATCAATCCACAAACCATGAGATTATGACCTGAGCCAAAGTCAGACGCTTAACCGACTGAACCACCCAGGCACCCCAAGCTTCACCCAGTTTTTTCTGGGAGCCAGACTGGAAGGTGGCCCCATCATCCCATCTCCCAAGACACAAAATGATCTGGGTCCAAGTGGGGTCCTGCAGTCGCCTGAGTCAGACACGTGCCCCAGCCCCAACCCTCCCTCCTCTCCACCCCCAAGACACTCTCCTTGCTGTGGCAGTCTTCACCCCCACCCCTAACCAAGGAATGCTGCAGCCCCCTTCATCCAAGCATCCCAGGGCACGCATCTCACCCGATCCAGTCAGCGAACTCAAGGGCATTGGGGACGGTAGCACTCAGAAGGATGATGGAGACATGGTCAGGGAGCATGATAAGCACTTCCTCCCACACAACCCCACGCTGGGCAGAGAGAGAAGACCGGTCACTGTCAGCTCAGAGGGGACTGCCCTTCTGCCCCTGGGGAAGCACCCAGGGTTACATTTGAGGGCAAAGAAGGCAGTTAAGGTCCACAAAGGTGTGTGCACCAGGATGTGCGATCTAGACCCACAGGAGAGGACTACTGGGGTGTGGGGCCCCCAGGCCTCTTACCTCAGCATCGTTGATGTAGTGAACCTCATCAAAGATGACCCACTCTAGGTCCCGGATGACATCTGAACCGCTGTACAGCATGGAGCTGGGGAGAAGAGGCCAAAGGCTGATTCCCCAGTGACTCCTGTCTCCATCCTGTTCTCAGTCAACGTGCTGTCCAGAGCAGCCTAACCTTCCTGACCAAAAATCCACCTGTGTTAAGTGTCTATCTCTCACCGAAGGATCTCTGTCGTCATAATGAGGCAGGAGGCCTCCGGGTGCAGCTGTACGTCCCCAGTGAGCAGCCCCACATCTCCGAAAGTGTTTCGAAAGTCGCGGAACTTCTGGTTGCTCAGGGCCTTGATGGGCGAAGTGTAGATGGTGCTGGGAAGAGGGCATGAAGTCAGCACCACCTCCTGGTCAGCACTGCCCTTCCACCCCAAGCCCCCACAGAAGCATGCCAGAACCCAGGTGCCTCCCTTCCCCCCCTGAACTGGCCTCACATTCTCCTTCATGACATGACCCCACAAAAACTCTTCCTAAGCTGACCCAGGTCTCCTTTTTTTTTTTTTATTTTAAACATTTATTTATCTTTGAGAGAGACAGAGTGCGAACAGGGGAGGGACAGAGAGAGAGAGGGAGACAGAGAATCCCAAACAGGCTCTGCACTGTCAGCCCGATGTGGGGCTCAAACCCACGAACCATGAGATCATGACCTGAGCCCAAGTTGGATGCTTACCCAACTGAGCTATCCAGGCACCCCACGCAGGTCTTCTAACTGCTCTCCCCGCCACACCTTCCCACTCCACTCCTGGCCCTATCTCAGTCTTTCCCCAAACCTCCCATCTGAAGGATGAGGTAGCGGTGGGGAAGAGATGACACTTAGAAAGGGTGCAGGAGAACACAGGGCCAGCTGGTGAAGGAAGAGGCTGGGGAGGGGACCTATACCGTGTCATGTGTTTCTGGGCAAGGGCAATGGCATATTCAGCCACAACCGTCTTCCCCGCAGATGTGTGAGCTGCTACAAAGACAGAGTCATGCCGCTCCAAGTGCAAGATGGCCTGTTTCTGAAACACATCTGGCTCAAATGCCCACTGTGGGAGAGAGAAATAGATGGGGGCCAGGCCGGAAAAAGGAAAGGGGCCCTCCTGCCTCCAGCTCTAGGGGCATGCAAGGTGGCTCTGGCATGCCAGAGCGAAGCAAGGCTGGGAGTGAGGCCCAAGACTAAGCTAGAAGGCATCTGGCCTCTGTGGGGAGAGGAGATGAAGGGAGCAGCGGGGAGGAGGTAGGGGAGCATGTGAGGACTGGGCCACACTACCTGGAAAGCAGGCTGGGGAATGAGGCGGTAGAAATCACCAACAGGGGAGGTGACATCCACGGGAATAGCCCACTGCTCCTGAGGCAGGGGTTTGGGGGGCTCTGGGGGGGATTCAGCTGTGGATGCTTCCTGGAAAAGCCAGGGGTAGAGGTGATAAAGATACAGTCAGAGAGCTCTCTGTTACCACTCCTCCCCAAAGATGCTCCAGTTTTCCTCTTAGACCCAACCAAGCCAGCCGCCCCACCCCCACCCCCAGCCCCCCAGTAAGGCCTCTTCTTTCCTACCTCAACTGCCCAAAACCACCAACCTTCAACACTAGGTCCTCCAAGCTGCTTGCTCGGGCCAGGGAAGCACTGCAGGGGGGTGCTGAAACAGTGTCTCCTCTGGGAATTCCTGGCTGGCCCACTGTCTCACTCTCATCCTCATCGCCCCCCCCCAAATCCAGAGGTTCCAGCAAACGGCTGAGGCTGAGCAAGCCGGGAGCTGGAGCCGGGTGATCTGAGGAGCAAAGGCAAAAAGTGAAACCTGGTCATGTCCATCTCTGTTCCACTGGAGAAGGCCACCACTCCTACACTCCACCTCAAAACTAAAACTCACCCTTCGGTGCAAAGTCCACACCTTTCTTGAAGCCAGGTGGGACAGTAAGAAGATCTGAAAAACAAGGACAAAGAGAATCAGCATTAGTGCACAGAGTCATACAAGTCATACGATACCTAATGCTACAGGATGCCATTCACAGCAGAGACATTGAAAATGGGGTTCTTTGCCATCTTTCCAACAGATGACAGTAAAGACTGTTATGACAAGGGTGCCTTTCCCTAATTTTCTCAAAGGCACAGAGGACTAACAGTGGCCCACTGATAGGCTTGGGCCCCTCTTCCTCAGGGCTGACTCACAGCCCTACTCCCAAGGGTCCATCCTGGCACTGCCTCACCTTTCTCAAAGTCTATCTCTTCCTCAGCCTCCTCCCGAGTGCTCAGATCTGTTATGGTAGGCTCATCCATTCCACCTGGGGAGAGGGTAGACAAACAGGGATTCATGGGGTGGGAGTGATACGAGATGGGTGGGGAACCCTTTCCTGGAGACTGAGGGCACCCTCTCCTACCATCCCATTTTCCACAAGTCACCTGGCCAGAAAGGGTATTGTGTTGGATTCCCCCACAGGGACTGGGAGACGGGCCCTGGGGGCCGGCGAAGAGACAAGGAGGTGGTGGCCGATAGATTTGTATTCTCCAGCAGGACCTGAGGCAAGAGACCACAGCCCCAGTGAGGCTGAGCTTGCCTCGGACCCTTTCCCAACTCTGCTTCTTACGGCGCCTGACCTCTTACCTCTTTGTAGCCCAGTATCTGGCCTGTGGTTGGGTGTCTTTGGGCCTGAAGGTCTGAGGGGACAGGGGCCCCCAGTGTGGCCAGGAGGGACCAGGGATCCATCTTCCTCTGCCATTTTCTGCAGAAAATGAAAACACTTTTCAGGTCTTCTTTCTCTCCTCTCCCAGTTTCCTTCAGAGGCCATCTCCCTAGTCCAGGCCCCTCCAGACCCCTCACCGGGCTGAGTGCTCCACACCATGCAGAGGCAACCAGGCTGGAGATGATAAAAACAACTGCTCTGTTTCCTGCTGCAGATCGGGGGCACAGGGAGGGAGGCCGTGGGGAAGCTGGTAAAGGACAAGACGAAAGGCATTAGGTAAGGAGAGAAGAGAAGACATAGACAAAAAAGAAAGTGATGTGATTTGTGTTGAAACCAGAAATGGTAGATATTCTAGACCAACTAGGACTGTCAAGCTGAAGCAATGTTTTCCAAAGATTATCTTGCTTTACAGGGCAAACTACCTGCTACTGATTTACCTGGAGCAGTGATTACTAAAACAGTATGATACAACATGAAATACAATCATTCCACAATCTCTGGGGCTGCGCTTAAGAATTTGTATTTTTAAAAATCCCCCATCCGCACTAATTATGATGTACACTTAAATTTGAGAACCACTAGTTTTAGGAAAAGGGGGCCCAGGACTAAGGATGAGAGTCAGGGCCTCAAAGCCTAGCCACCAACAAAGTGCCCTGGTGCTTGGAGACAGGTGACTCCAAAAAGAAAAAACACATTTGGAAGCACAATCCACTGGGCTGGAGTCTGTCCAGCACAAGGCAGGCCCAGATGACAGGAATCCAGAGACAGGAGAATGAGGTTATGCTAGGGTCCAACAGTAAGGGTGGTGGAGGAGGTTTTAAGCTCAAAGTGGGTCAAAGGTTAGGGTCAAAAGTCACTCACTGTGCTGTCTGGAGCCCCAGGCACATTCAGCAGCTCCCAGTGCCCTGTGCATCCCAGCTCCACAGGCCGAAGGGGCAGATCCAAGGGATCTGGAGGAGGCAGCACTACAGAGGGAAGGTCAGAGGTCAAAGGTCAAGGGCCACCCCCCCTTAACACTCGTTCTTTCCACCCCCTCCCCCTCACCAAGTCGCTCCGTCTCCATCATCTTGGAACCCAAGCAGCTGCAGGGCAGACCGGAAGTGCAACGAGAATCCTAGGGGTAAGCCCCGCCCCAAAGCGGGCGGAAGTGGAGGCGACTTCCGTCACACACCCCCGCCGGGGTGGGGATGAGCGCTACCGAGAGGCTGACCTGAGCCGGGGAAGTGCCGGGCGGAAGTGTGTAGCCTTGAGCCGTCTTGGTTACCTCGTTCTCCACCCCTCGCGACGTCATCGCTCTGAGCCAGCTCTCCGTTGCCCGCGCGGGCGCCGCCCGAGACCGTGGGACCCCGGTTACCGCCCCCTCAGGTAAGGTGTTCTCCTTCTCACCCTTCGCCCCTTTTTAACGAGCTCCTTCTCTCTTCTTCCCCTTTTCGTTGTTCTGAGAGCGCTGCGGGGGTTCCACTGCCTCCTGTACCGTTTGGAACCCGCGGTTGCCATACTAACCCCAGCGGGGGTAGGGGGTGTCTGATGCCATCGTCTTGGCGACGGAAGGGGTGCTTCTCCCTTCCCGGGCCACTTGGTCCCTCAAGGCGCTGGTGGCCGTGATTCCTGGAGAGAAGAGGGAATGCTGGTTGAATCCGACGAGCGGGGGCTTGGATGGCAGCCTGGTTTAAGCAAGGGATAGGGAGAGGCAAAAGACAGGAGTAGGTAGGCCTGGAAGGGTGCGGTTGGGTGCAGTGTGGACGGCGTGTGAACCCTGGGCGGTGACAGTGGAGAAAGATGTCTTGGGCCCTGCCCCTGAACCAGGAGCCACCATGTTGGTGATACCCCCCGGACTGAGCGAGGAGGAGGAGGCTCTGCAGAAGAAATTCAACAAACTCAAGAAAAAGGTGAGGGAGTGTGTGGGGGCGTGGCCCAACCTTTCACAGACTCTACACTCTTGAGAACACCTGGGGTGAGTGTGAGGGATGGGGGGGTTCTTCCAGCTCATACCTGGAGACATACCTCCTCTCCGCGAAGCCTCACAAGGGGGCTCTTCCCAAGTCTTGATGTATGCCTTCTCTCTTTTCTGTGTATTCTGCCATCGAGTTGTCTAACTTTTCCATGGCTTTTAGTACCACCACAGGGGTGGTAATCTCCAGGTTTGTTTTTTCAATTCTATCCGAGCTCTTGCTGATAGCCTGCAGATTCCCAGTGTTGCAGCTAGCTATCATCTTTCTATCTATTCTAACTTAGTTCCTTTTCTTGGTCTTCCATATAGGACTGACTATATTCAGTTTTCCCATGTGTTTGGAATCAAAATCTCCTCTCTGACATCTCCACTATTTGCATGGCCAAACGTTTGCCAAGTCTTCTTGATTCTTACTCTGAAGTAATGTCTTTTGTTTATTTTTTCCCGCGTGTTCCGTAGATCAAGTTTTTGCTGACGCTCACGTAGTCTGTTGTAATGGTTTCTCAAGAAGCTGCTCAGTGTGTTTTTGGACAGACTTCCTTCACTCTTATTAAAATGAACCACTGAAATCAAAAAAACTCTCTCTTTTTCTCAAAACCTGTCAGTGGTTTCCCATTGTCTATACAACACAGCCTTACCTTGGCATCTCTTTCTAGTCAGGTAGAACTATTCACTAGTCCCAAAACATACATTCCCAAAGCCTTCTTATTTCCACATCTTTTCCAGTCTGTGTTCTTTGTCTAAAATGCCCTTTTCTTTCAATCTGTTTTGCATACTTTCTACCCAGGGTCCAGTTTAATAGTCATTTGGCATCAGATAATCTTATTTGCTCTCAGCTACAAGCAATTTGCACCTCTTACGATCACTCTTGATAATTGTGTCTAATGGTCTTATTTCTCAGACTGTAAACTTCTTAAGGGGAGGAACAATGTCTCATACTCTTGCATACCCCTGTTACAAAATAATGGCGTGTCCTTGTTAAATATGCAGGGAATGAATGGATGAAGCCCCCTGAGAAAGGCATGTAGGCTTGTGCTTACTTATAGCTCATATCTTAGGGTTCTGGTCCATGGTCAAATTCCTTTTCTTCCACTTCAAAAACTGAGGCTTGGGAAAGCCTCTGGATACAATGGTTTGGCTAGATTACGTATCGCTGGTATTGTAGATGATCCAGTGAATCATGTGTGAGTGGTAGGGCTGCCTCAGTGCACCACTCCAGGGACACCATTTGCATTGTTTTCTGAGAAAGGCGTCCCCTGGAGTGAAGTGTCCAGGGACCTTGGGAGAGGACCTAGCCAGGGACTGGCCCTCACCAACCCCTCTCTTCTCGCTCTCATTCCCAGAAAAAGGCATTGTTGGCTCTGAAGAAGCAAAGTAGTAGCAGCACAGCCAGCCAAGGCGGTGTGAAACGCTGTGAGTGACGGGGGGAACTGGGGATAGACTGGAAATGGGCAACATGGTGCTGACCTCTCTCAGAGCGTGGCCAAAATAATGCCTCCTTCCCTCACCACTCCAGCACTGTCAGAGCAGCCTGTGGTGGACACAGCCACGGCAACAGAGCAGGCAAAGCAGCTGGTGAAGTCAGGAGCCATCAGTGCCATCAAGGCCGAGACCAAGAACTCGGGCTTCAAACGTTCTCGAACCCTAGAGGGGAAGTTAAAGGTGAGCACAAGCAGAAGGATTGCTCAGGGGACCCTTGACTTCAGAGGGCGTCCTTCCAAGTTGGAGTGGAGGTAACATTTAGGGGGAAAGTAATGCCTATTCAGTTCTGGGAAAATTGTCGTACCAGTCCGAGTTTCAGGTTTCTTATCTGTAAAATGTGAAGACACTGACTGACTTCCAAATTCCGTATCTCATACATTCTGTGGCACATATTCGAGCTCCTGGGTCTTGTTGTTCTGAGAAGTTGAACAGGTTGAAGATGTCAGCAGGTCCAAGAAATGTACAGATAAGCTAAATACTCTATGTATATATTAGGTCACTTATGAAAGACACCACATAATCAAATAAGAAATGCGCAAAGGAATTAAAAGGGAGGATAAAAGGCCAGAGGAAAGCCAAGAAGAGGGTGAGGGAAGAGGAATCCCTTCTGTCCCATGGTTAGGCAGCCTTCTGCTCTCACATTGAAGTAGACCTCTACGACCTTCCCAGGACCCTGAGAAGGGGCCAGTCCCCACTTTCCAGCCGTTCCAGAGAAGCATATCTGCTGACGACGATCTGCAGGAGGTATGGTTCTCAACTCTCTGTCCCTGAGAGATTGGGGAATGAGGAAAATGAGAGACCCACGTATTTGGGGCCACATGCCATCAACTAGGACTCATCTTAACTGTCCTTGGTTTCTTTTGCAGTCATCCAGACGGCCCCAGAGGAAATCTCTGTATGAGAGGTTAGAGAGCTAGAGAGAGGACTGAGTCCCAATTGGGGGAGTAGGGGAGGTCAATTGCCTGGATCCTTGGGAGGTTTAGGGCTGGAGTGGAAGGAGCTGGGGCTGCAGAGGGAGTGTTGAGTCTCCACAGGGTCTGGGAAGATGAAGTAAAGGGCCCCTTTGATCCTCACTGTTTGCCTCTCCCCAGTTTTGTGTCTTCCAGTGATCGGCTTCGGGAACTAGGGCCAGATGGGGAAGAGGCAGAGGGCCCAGGGGCTGGTGACGGTCCTCCTCGAAGCTTTGACTGGGGCTATGAAGAACGTGGTGGTGCCCGCTCCTCAGCCTCCCCTCCCCGAAGCCGCAGCCGGGACCACAGTCGTGAGCGGAACCGAGACAGAGACCGAGATCGGGAACGGGATCGAGACCGAGACAGAGACCGAGATCGAGAACGGGATCGAGACCGAGATCGGGAACGGGACCGCGATCGGGACAGGGACCGCGATCGGGACAGGGACCGTGATCGAGAACGAGAGGGCCCTTTCCGCAGTGAGTGATCTGGGCTGGTAGGAAAAGTGAAAGGATTTAGGCAGGTCCCACTAAAGTGGCCTCTTAAAGTGGAGCCTGAGATGGGTTGCACGTTGTGACTGTGACTCCTGACCCCACAGGGTCGGACTCGTTCCCTGAACGCAGGGCCCCTCGGAAGGGGAATACTCTCTATGTGTATGGAGAGGACATGACACCCACCCTCCTCCGTGGGGCCTTCTCTCCCTTTGGAAACATCATTGACCTCTCCATGGACCCACCCAGAAAGTAAGGATGGTAGTGGGACAAGATGATAAGTCCTGGGAGGACCTGGGTTTGAGGGAGAACACCAGCCTATCTCCGGTGGCCTATGAGCACTGGGTTTGGTTGGGTCCACAAGAGCCCATAGGCCCTCTACTGATCCTGTTTTCTCTCATCCTAGCTGTGCCTTCGTCACCTATGAAAAGATGGAATCAGCAGATCAGGCCGTTGCTGAGGTTGGGACTTCCCAGACCTGTTCTTCCCATCCCTACTGCCATCCTCATGTTTTCTCTTTAAAACACTGGGAGCCAGGAGGAAATCATTTCCTCTTGATAGAGGAAGTCTTTTTCTATCCACACAAGAAATGTATTCTTAGATCCTTAGTCTGTTCCTAGGATGGCAACTCTTGGAAATTCTCCTTTTCTTTGTCTGTAATGTTTCCGCGCCCCCCCCCCCCATCCTTTACCTCCACCCCTCTTCTTCCCCAGCTCAATGGGACCCAGGTGGAGTCCGTACAGCTCAAAGTCAGCATTGCCCGCAAACAGCCCATGCTGGACGCTGCCACTGGCAAGTCTGTCTGGGGCTCCCTTGGTAAGAATGGATTCTTCCTCTTTCATCCTGTTTCCCACAGCTCGCCTCCTCTCTTTGCTCCCCTGCATGTCCCAGGATTCCCTAGAGTTGATAGATGTCTGGATCTGTGTGGAGGCCATGGGAATGAGAATTGTCAGACTCTCTGTCAGTTAGAGATGGAGGAAGATTTCTTAGTGTGAAGGAGAGAGAAGGATTGAGAACAACTCCCGAAGCAGTAATAACTGGAACAGGGAAGAAAGTGGAAGTGAGTGAGGTTAGTGAGTGAGGTTAGTGAACATGACCGTGTTTATTTTGAGATGGAGTATAGTTGGCTTTATAAAATAAGCATTTGAAATTAGAGATCTGGAACTTGTGTGTGAAGTGAGGACTGAAAACATGGATCACAGTCCTCTGTATCACAGAGTGGCTGCGGAATGGTAGTAATCTCAGGGAAGATTGAATTTGAAGAAAAAAATTACGCAGGCCTGGGCCTGAGGGATATTCAGGGAGCAGCATCAGAGGCCATCAAAACCAAAGAACACAAACTATGGAACCTGGGTAGTGATAGAAGTGTCAAGGTACAAAGATCCAAGAGAATGGAAGCTGCTGTGGGGTGAGTGACTGTAGTCCCAGAATGGCAGGGATAGAATCCTCCGAGATGAGATGCAAGAGGGACATGTCGATGTAGGGAGGAAAAAAAGAAGGGGAAGGAACAACCTGAGGCTCGAAGAATGTTTTAGGCCAAAGCCACACCCAGAATGAGCTCCCCTATTGAGGCTAGTAGCATTTCTTAGTGTGAATAGCCCACTATACCTGTTAGCTTTCCTGGCAAAGGAGTTAGGCAGAAAGGGGCGTTCAGAGCAAGAGTGGCCCTCCAAACTAAAAGAAGGAACAAGAAATGACTAACATGTCAACAAAGGGCTACAGAGATCTTCTAATTTTTAATATTTTGATGTAGTGAGTTAACATCATTCAGTTGTCACAACGATTACCTTTGGGAGCTGTTCTAAGAACAAAACATTCCTTGCAGTATCTGCATGTGCCACAATAACAGCATGTGCTCCTTGCCATGGGGATGGGTTGGCCTAAGGGAGCCAAAGGGGACAGGCCAGCCTGGCCACCAGAGGGCAGCATTGAAATTGGGCTTCCAAGGGCCAAAGGCAAGGAGTGAGCTGGTCAGACTCTGAGCCTCTGGCCTCACCAGTGCTCAGATGCAATGCTTCAGACCTTAACCAATCCTTTCCTCCCTCCCTAGCTGTCCAGAACAGCCCTAAGGGTTGCCACCGGGACAAGAGGACCCAGATTGTCTACAGTGATGATGTCTACAAGGAGAACCTTGTGGATGGCTTCTAGGGAATGGAGCTGGATTCCGTGTGCCTCATCGCCAACACTGGTCTCAGTAAAACACTGAGGTGGAAGCTCACACATCTCCCTCAGCCTCTGGTTTTTCAGCACTTGGGATTGGGGTTGAGCCTTTAAAAACGGCTGTTAGATTTTATCTCAGTTGTAACACATGGCCAGTGCACGTTCCCCTCCCCCTTACCCCAAAAGGATCTTGAACACAGGTATTGTCGCAGCTGTTTTAATTTGATCTCATCCCCCTTTCCAGCAGGAAATCCCTTATAGAAAATCCAAATCCTCTTCTTTGAGTTTCTCCCTGAGCCAGGGCAGCACTTGGAAGAGGTTGATGTGAAAGTCTCGGGCATGAGCAGGTACCTGCCGCCACCGCCTCTGGTCTTTGCAGACATCCACTACACCCCAGCTGATCACACCAACCTGGAGAGGGCAAGGGGATGCCACCAATCATCTGGTAGAATTCCTTCCTAATCCCAGGAAGCTCAACTACTCCCAAGTGCATCTGAGTTGACCTAGGAGAATTAAACTGGGGACCCAGCTCAGTCCTGCTCTCTAGCACACAGGCCAGACATTGCCCCAACCCGGCCATTTCAAGAAGTAGATGTAAGGAGGCAGGCTCTGTCCTTCCCTTTCCAGCCACATGCGTTGAACTTTCCTGCTTTAGGGCCCATGCTGACCACTTGGCATCTCCCCACAGACAGGAGAGGGGAAACTCACTTGAATGAAGCGACTCCTCTTATGAATAATCAGGGGACCACCAGAATCACCTACAGGAGAGGAGAGGCTGTAGGGAAAACGATTCTTGAGCTTTAGGAACATGTAGCACAACCAAAGAGCCTTCTCTTACCTTTGCAAGTGTTGGGGTCAGTATAGGGATCCACCCCTCCAGTGCAAAGGAACCTGGGGGTGACCACTTTAGAGATGTCCTTGACTTTGTCATAGCCTAGGGCATATTGAGCATCTCTCTCACAGCTGGATTTCTGTAGGTGAGGTATAAAGCACGGAGGAGAAAGGGGTGATAAACAGAGCATGCTTAGGAAGAATTGGGGCCTAGAGGACCTGCTTAGGATCCCATATTCCTCACCTTTTCCCCGTTCTTGATGTAGACCTCCTTCCGAATCATCGACTTCTTCCTATCTTTGGACAACTCTGATACAAACAGAGCTTTGACATCCTTTGCAGGGAGCAGCTCTTCCACTGGACAAATGGACAGTAGGGGTCATTTTAGCACTCTCTCTGCCCCCCACCATCTCTCTATTGCCTTTGTCACTCAGCAAATGTCCTTCAACCCTTTTCTGTGGGCTGGAGACCAGGCTGGCTCCTGCAGCACCCTGTCATGCCCCACTTGTCTCTTGGCATCATTTCCTTGTGCTACTTTCCCTGAATGTCTTACTCTGTTGCTGGCAGGTGGTTGACAGTGGAAGCCTCAAAGCTTGATTTGTTCCCTGGGTGCAGGGGAGACAAATAGGCCTGTTAAGGGAGATGGGGAAACTCAGGGACAGCAGACTTGACCTGCCCCAGGCCTGTAGCCCCAATTTGCCCAGACTTTTCTCCTCAGGGGTTCAGAGGGCTCACCTGAGAGTCTGGCCATACTTGAGCTTCTCCTTGAGTCTGATAAGGGCCACATCATAGTCATAAAATTCAGGAATGCCTTCTGCTTTTTTCCCATTGATGTCGTAGTTAGGGTGAAATAGGACTTTATCTATTTCCAAGTCCTGCTTCATCCCTCCTAAGGTAGGAGAGTGGGTATGTCAGGACATCCTACTTCTCTGGGCAGCCTCCTGCTTCTGGCTCCACATTCTTCCTAACTCCCAAGTCTTCTGCCCTGCCCCCAAGCAGCCCAGTGTGCAAGGGAGGGGGCTGCTTTGAGGACCGGGGGGGGGGGGGGGTTGGAAGGGTGGGCTCCTGAGGAAGTAGAAGGTGTTGCCCAGGGAGCACAGCTGAAGCTCAGGATTGATTCACTGCATCCTTACCCACGCTGACCTTGATTGAATGATTCCGATCATCCACCGTGAAACAGTGTGCTGCTGTCAGCACGTAGTACTCAGACACCACGGCCCCCATACAGGTCTCATGTCCTTTCAAAGGGCGCTGGGAACAGAATGGCAGGGGGGAAAGCTTAACTTCCACAAACACCACATTTTGCCCTTCCCCTACCCCCATTCCACCTGACCTCACCTCCCACAGGTCCCCACCACCAGGAAGCTGTGCTTACAGTGACTGAGATCTTGGCCTGCCACGGTTGCTTGTGGTAATCACTACCTTTCTTGTGCTCCCAAACCATTCCACAGAGTCCCAGAGTCCGGGTTTCATCTAACAACAAAGGAGAATGTGCTGAAACCTGGGATGCTCGGCCTTTCGGGGAGGCCCGCCTACACAGCTATGAGGAGCAGAAGCCCATAAGGAAAAGAAAGGGGCATTTGTTTCCTTACATTGGGGGCAAGGAACTGTGGCAGTATAGTGAAAAGAAGTTGGAACTAAGAGTTGGGAGACCTGGCTGTTTTCAGGCCCAACGCTTGCTTGCTTGCTGTGCCTGGGCTGCTCTTGGCCTCACTTTGCACATCTGTGAAATGAGAGACTTGACAAGATCTCCAATGTTGTTCAGAACTCGGTGATTCTAAGATCAGGAAGTGGATAGTGCCAGGAGACCAGAGTGTGACTGAGGTAGAGAAGGAGCAATGAGAAAGCCATCCCAGACTGCCAAGGCTTCAGGAGGAGAGGAAGTATGAGTGACCTTGAGATACCTGGGGGACTTCCTGACCTCTTTATACCCTCCCGGTATCTTCCTACCAAGCATTTGTTTGAAAACATCTTCCAGGTCTTCCATGTCCTTGACTTTGAACACATGTTGTTCTTTATCCTTCTTGGAAGCCAAAGCATTGATGTTCTCTTGGTTCACCAGAGGCCCAACCCCAAACACATAGACATCTGAGGGAGAAAGAGGGAGGGTGAGTGTCCAAGCCCTGGGGGCAGGAGCTGAGAAAGCAAGGTGCTGGGTCCAAGGCCAAAAACTCACCCAGATAATCCTCCCTTAGGTTTTTGCGATCCCTCCCAATGTCCAGCAAGCTCCGGATCTCATGAATGACAGAGACTGGGTCCCCACCCATGTTGTGCAAGCCTGCAGAAGAGACAGGGACCGTGAAGGTGAGAGGCAAGTAAAGAAGAGGGTCAAGGAAGATAAATTGGCTAGTAGTGACACATGGCTGGGTAAGCAGGTTGTTTTTTTGTTTTTAATGGCTGCAGGTAAAATTTCAGCTTTTTAATTTAAAATCTTTTTTTAATGTTTATTCATTTTTGAGAGAGAGTGGAGGAGGGGCAGAGAGAGGGAGACACAGAATCTGAAGCAGGCTATAGGCTCTGAGATATCAGCACGAAGCCTGACAACCGGGCTCCAACTCACGAACTGCAGGATCATGACCTGAGCCGAATTCAGAAGCCCAACTAACCACGCCACCCAGGTACCCCTGGGTAAGCAGGTTAAGGGGATGGAAGTGACAGAGAGACTTAAGAAGGGTGTCTCCTTGTAACGGGTCACAGGAAAGATCAACATGGTTGGGGCCCTCAGTGCTGCTCAGAGCCCCAACCATGAGTCTAGTGTTACATGTGGACCAAACAGCCATACACTGGTATGAAAGCGTGGGAAGCCTGGGGCAGGAAAAGGTCCCTTCTGACCATCAGTCATGAGAATGATGACGTGGCGGGTGCGGTTCCAGCCTTCAGGGGGTTGGTTCCCCGGCCAGCTCATCATGTTGTAAATTGCCTGGAGGGCCTTCTTGGTGTTAGTGCCTGCCTTCAACTTGTGATCTGTGAAAAAGGAAGATCTCACCTTGCCTGGTCTTCCAAGTCATCTATGAACATTCAAGGCCTATCACAACTGAGATACCACATTTTTCAGTTTTTTGAGTTGTCACCCCGCTGACTTCCCTTTGACCACAAAGTGACCTTCTCAGCCCCCAAGTTCCCAGTAATCCATATTCCTCAACAAGCCTGCTGTCCAACCATAGACTGCAAAGTGGTCCACCCTGCCTTCCCACTTGGTCTCACTACCTCCTCCTCACAACAACCCTGAACCTTTTGACTTCTCTGACCCCAAAGTGAACTCCCCACCAGTCCCTTCCCCAACCTCTGACCTTCATAGTTGATATTGTCGATTGCCCTTGTAACCCAGTCTGCATCGCTGCTGTTTTCATCGGACACTCTGATCAAAATTTTGGGGACTGTAGCATAGGTCACTAGACCATATTTTGGCTTCACCCCATAACTTGCCACCTGTGGGTTAGGGGAGAAACGGGTCATGGCATTGAAAGAATACTATGGTTGGGAGAGGTCAGCAGCTTTTCTGGGACAGGAAAAGTTACAGTCAGAGACTCAAGGGCTGACTGATCACCCTGAGGCTGATGGATGATTGGGTTAAAGGTCAAGAAACTGCTTCCAGTAAAAGGAAGGGAAGGAGGACAGAATAGGACCAGAGGTTTTCTGGGACCTTGTGTCTCAGAGGGTCTGGAAACATCAGGGAACTAGTCCTGGCTGGGCAGTGAGTTCACATTCAGGGGGGAAGGGGGCCCACCTTCTCAATGAAGTCTTTGAGACAGTTCTTGGCCCTTGTGAAGTTGCCGATCCCAATGCTGTCTGATGCATCCAACACCAGATAGATGTTCATGGAGCCCGAGGGGTCCAGGATAATCTTCCTCTTCTGTTGTTCCCCTGGGTGCCACCAGAGAAATTCAGGCTCCAGCATGCATGGTTCTCCTGGCCCTTCATCCTCCCCCAATTTCCTGCCTCCCTCCCCTCTCTGCCTCCAAACCTGGGCTATGCCCATCCTCAGCATCTACTCCTTCAATGGTCTCCGTCAGGGAAGACAGGAAGGCTTCGGCTACCTCTTCGGGGATGTCATACATAAAGGAGTCTGGGAGAGGTCAGAAATCAGGTAAAATGTCTGGGGGTGTTGGCAAGGGTGTGAGGGTCAGAGACACAGTGGCCAGTGAGGTGGGATGGTGGGTTTCCAGGATGGGAAGGGCTCAGTAGTGGAGGAAGTTCTACAGGCAGGTTTAGAAGTGAGGAAGGAGCTGGGTTGCATTAGGGGGGAACTGGTGTAGGGATATGAGGATAAAAGAGCAGGATTTGACCCCTGGGCATGGGTCAAGAGTCACCTTGGCAGGAAGGTTCTGTTCCACTCCAAGAGCCACCTTCCTGGCATGTTCGCTGCTGGGAGCCACGAAGGGTGAGACCCCGGTTGCAGTAGTAGGTGACTCTGTCTTCAAGGCGATAGTGGTTGCCCACCTTCCTTGTGCCAAGGGGGATGCCCGGGTTAGGGCAGTACCCCGCTGCAGAAGCATGAAACATGGAGGTGAGGGGCAAATCCTGAGGCCCAGATGGCACGGTAGAGCACAAGAGTTGTGGTGCTGGTTCCTCAGGCTGGAACATGGTCAGGGAGAAGACACCATCACCAGGGGAGGGGACGCTTCTCACCTCCATCATCGCAGATGGCTGTTTGTCCATCCCACCGACCAGTTGCTTGGCAGGTGCGATTGGCAGAGCCCCGGAGAGTGTAGCCATCATAGCAGCGGAAAGAGATCTCATCGCTCAAATTGTAGTAGGGGGTCCGGGGCCAGTATTCCCCATTCTCAAATCCCTGTGGTCTTGGGCAGCGAATTGCTTTGGGGGAGGGAGACAAGTAGAAGTTACTGAGAAGGAAGGGCTTCACTTGAGAGTTTCCCTCCTGGTCTCAGGGACCCTGTCACAGAGAAACAGTGCCTTCTTGGTCCCACAGACAGCATCAACGCTCAACCTATGATGACTCCTGCTTCTCCTCGCTTCCAATTTCTGAGTGTTCTTTTTACTGCCAGGGTTGCCTGACACAGGGTAGATGCTCAGTGAAGATTCACTCCCTTCCTCCTCCCTCTCTCCCTCCTTCAGCCCTAGACAGCTCCTGTGTTTGCTCAGCTCCCCCTGCTAACCTGCCTGGCCTCAATGCAACTCTAATAGTATGCTAGTCTGGCCCCTGGTCACCACCTGTTCCACCCCTCCATTGACCCGTACCCACCCTCACTGCCCTCCAACCTCTGCATTCTGCCGTCTTGACAATCTTTTGGTCTTGGGTCCGCAGGGTGCTCCAGGACCCTGTGGATCTGCAGGTACGAATCTGCACAGGGTATGGGTAGAAGCCAGAGGGACACACATACTCCAGTGCCTGGCCCTCCTTGAGAAGCCTGAAGGAGCCACCTTTGATCTCTACTCCTTCCAGAGAGCAGGAGCCTTGGGGCCCAACCACAGTCAATGGTGGTATGCTCCCACCTAAAGAAAAAGGCTGATGAAGCCCAGCCTCCCAAGGCCAAGGAGGAATACTGGGGGCAGCAGGAAGTGGGGGGGGGGGGAGTGGTGACCCTCTCTCTTACCTCCAGACAAGGGGCCCAGCACCAAGAATACCAGGCAGAGTTGGGGGCTGAGACTGCTCCCCATAGCGATGGAAGGCAGGAGAGAAACCAGGTATGGGGACAAGATGGTCTATCCCGGCTTGTGCTGCCTGTCTGCTGGCTTGATGTCCAAACAAACTTCAGACCTGGGCCTGGTCGCACACCCTTCCCCTGCCCCCCACAACCTCCAGCCTTTTATGCAATCTGTGTTCTGGCACCTGTGGCTAACCCCACCTACCCACATCACTTTCCGGAATGTCCAGGTGGGAGGGCCCCCACCGAGGTGCCAGTCAAGGAAATAGGAACTGCATAAGCCCTACCCTTTCAATACCACCTCTCAGCTCCAGTTCCTCCCCAGTAATTCCAGACCACCCCCTTAGGGACCAGAAATAAGGCTGGCTCACTCCCTGTTGACTCTGTTATGGAGCAGAGTCCACCCACTGTTTGTCCAGCAGGGTCTCTGACCTGCCTCCCTGTTGTTCCTGGAATCATTCTGGAATCCTCTGCCCCCTGGCCAGCCCCCAGGCAGAGACACAGACAGATGAGGAAATCATCAATTTTTATTAATTTCAAAACTGGGAAATTCCACATGAAAATGAAAGGAGAGTGAGCCAAGCACAGCAGAGGGTGGGGCCCTGGGGTTTCCGCAGCTTGGATGTGCTGCACAGAGTCCTAGAACTGGGAGCATAGATAGGTCATGGGGTCTGATAGAAGTTCAAGAGTGGGAGACTGACAGATGCTGGCAAGACAACAGAGGAGTCAGTAACAATTAGAGGGGCAAAAAGTTCAAGATACCCTCCAGGTGCTGCCTCAGCCAGGGCTGTAGGCGAAAGAGATTGATGTGAAAATCTCGTGGTGGTGGGATCTTGCCCCTGGGGGCCTTTTGGCGGGAGTTTTTATTGCTGTTGTCACAGGGGTTGTAGAGACCCCAACTCACCAGGCCCACCTGGAAAAAGGAGAGAATGGGGTGGGAGGCTGTCACAGCCCCAGCTCCAAGCTTCAACCTCCCTGGCTCATCCAAAGGCCTCCCTCGGCCTCCTTCAAGGTCAAGATTCTGTAGCCCGAGTCCCATGAGCTTCCTTCCCCCTTCTCTCCTCACCTGAAAAAATCTGTATCTCCGCTCAAGGAAAACTGCTCCCCCAGATTCTCCTGTCAGAAAGGAAGGGCAAGAGACTGTCATCCTGACTCACCCTGCTCCCTTGTTATCAGGGCAGTGCACCAGTGCCCTGGCATGCATGCTGGTCACAGGGACATTGGTGGACTTTCCCTCAGGAATCCAGGCTCGTGGGTGGGAGTGGGAGGGGCTCACCCCTGCAGGGATTGTCATCATTCTCGGTTCCACTGCATAGGAACTGGTCTGTCACCACCTCTCTGACATCTGTCAAGTCAGGGAACGTGGTTCTGTCTTGGGAGACGACCTGGATGCAGCTTGTCCACTGTGGCAGGGGTGGAACAGAGAGGAGAGAATGAGCAGTCCCAGGGGACACCTAGAAGTTCAACTAGGCCTGGAGGAGGGGTAACACAGGGTCAGATGGAGAAAGCGGCCAGAGCTGGAGGAGGAAGGGACAAAGAGAGACTTTTGAGGAGCTGCCACAGAGGAGTCCCATTCCCCCGCAGCATCCCAGACCTGAGATCCTCACCTCTGTCCCCGTCTTGAGGTTAATGTTCAGTTTGCTCCCATTCAAGGCCACAAAATGAGCAGGAACACTCAGTTTGTTCAGAAGTTCACTTTCTGTGGTCAAGGAGAAAGGGGTGTGGTGCTGGTCCCTTTACCCAGCATCCAGGCTCCAGATTGGGGGCTGTTGCACAGCCCATGTCATCACTCCTAAGCCCTGGTCCTAGCTCCTCATGCACCCTAAGCCCCAGCACTCACCATGGTCTTGGCAGGTGCTGCCTGGAGGTCTCCGCAGAGCCAGATTTGCCTCCACCGTGCAGGGAAGGCAAATGGGCCTGGGAAGAAGGACAAGGGTCACACAGGCGCATTCTCTATGTCCCCTCCTCTGGGACTCCCCAGAGCACTCTCCCCCAGAGGATGCCCTCTCATCCCAGACTCCAGCACCTGGCATGGGTGGACATCTTCACTTTCTGGGCCAGCTTCAACAGGGCAATGTCATCACCATAGAACTCCAAGATTCCCTGATTCTTTTTGGCAAAGACATCAAACCCCGAAGAGATCACGGCCTTCTCAATACTGAAGTCTTTGCCCCACTGGGAGTTAGGATCCCCTGTGAATAATATGGCAGATTAGGCTGGCCCAGGGCCCCTGAAGGGGCCAGGGACTAGGAACAAAGGGTGACAGCCCTGGCCATGGGCTCAGGAACCTGGTGTGGGACTTGCCTTACCCACATTGACCCTCCACAGAGAGCTGTTCTCAGCATGGCGGAAGCAGTGAGCAGCTGTCAGGACCCATTGGTCTGAGATGAGGGCCCCCCGGCAGGTCTCCTGGCTCTTAGGCTGCAGGGAAACAGGTGATCTTCAGGAACTGCTATGTCTCTGGCCCATGGCTTCTTCCACCTCTGGGATCCAAGCCCCATCCCTCCTTCCTGGTACCTTAATAGTGACATGCCAGGGTGTCCTCTCCTGGGCAGAGGCATTGGCTGACATGTTCCCCACCCCACAGATGGTGTCTGTGAGCTTGGAGACATCTGTGGGTATTGGGAGCAAAGGAGGAAAGAGGTATGTGAGGGGCACTGTGAGCACGTTCCCCACCTGGAGCTCTTGCTGGCTCCTCACCACCCACCCCACTCTGAAGAGGGCAAAGCGCACTCACCCAGCATGTGCTCAAAGACCTGGTACAGAGCATTTGTGTCCTGTAGAATGAAGGCATGGCGCTCACCATCCTTCTTGGACCCCAGTTCATTCAGCTCTTTCCAGTCCACATCCAGCTTGCCCACCCCAATGGCATAGATGTCTGATGAGAAGAAGGAAATCACCAGAATCTAGTGGCTGAAGGGCTACCCTGTGAGACAGGAAACTATCATTTGGAATTTACTGGGTCCTACAAAGCCCTAAATGAGCTGGACCCTCACCCCCTACTACCTATCTGAACTCACTTCCTACCACTCCTCACCCTTCACTCCCTTCCCATAGAGCCTCCTCAAAGTTCCACAAATTTGCAAGCACACTCCCACCCCAGGCCTTTTGTATAAGCTATGCGTCTGCCTGGTTCACTCCTTCTCAGACTGTCCCCATGGCTCACTTTCTTACCTTTTCAAGTCTTGACTCAAATGTCACCATCTCAGCAAGGCCTTCCCTGGGCTCCTTGTCTAAAACTGCAATGCCTCAGACAATTCCATTCCCTCTCTGCTCCATTTTATACCTTGACATGTGTCACTGTCTACCATGCCATATAGTTTCCTTATTTGTCTTGTTTAATGCCTACAGTGGGTAGAATTGTGTCCTTCAAAGAGATATATTCAAATACTAACCCCTAGTACCTGTCAATGTGACCTTATTTGGAAATAGAGTCTTTGCCTAAAGCCTCCAGAGGGAGCAGGACCCTTCTGATAACCTTGATTTTGGACTTCTAGGCTTCTGAATGTCAGAGAATAAGTTTCTGTTATTTTAAGCCACGCAAGCTTGTGGTTGCAGCGGGCCTAGAAGACTAATACATGGCCCCTCCAGGATGACAACCCCAGCAAGATATTTTTGTCTGTATTGTTCACAGCTGCATCCTTAGAATGGTGTCCAGGAGAGACTTTCAGTAAGCACACTTATATGACTGAATAAGGAGCTCATGAGCATGCATGGAGGCAAAACTTCAGATCTGGTTCCTCTGTAAAGTGTAGGCTCTGAGAGAGGGGCCTGGAGCCATCTCTTCCCACTGGAGAATTTGGACCCACACAATCATCCGTGCCCTCCCTCCCAGCCAGCATGGGTGCTAGTCAGAGCTGCCTTGGGGTGGTGGCCCACAGACTCCAGTCTTCCCCCATGCTTTGCTGTGGGACATAAGCTTAGGAATCCCCTGGGCTTACACCAATGGGTTGACAAGGCATAAAGAAATACAAAGTCATAAAGTGCTCACACCCGAGTTTGGGTAAACCAGATTGACACCCCAAGAATAGGGGGGTGCAAAGGCACCCTGAGAATAAGGAGGTGCAAAGGTGCCAGAAATAGGGCGGTGCAAAGGTACCACAAAATAGGGGTGCAGAGCCCCCAAAATAGAGGCAAAGGCCTGAAATAGAAATGGCACAAAGGTGCCCAATACATAGGAATACGAAATGAACAAGATTAGATATTCAGGGTGAAAGCACCCCAAATTTAGTACTATAGCAGAAAGCTGCTTTCACAGAAGGATAGGGCCGGGTTAGGTAAACTGGTGAATTGGACTATGGACCGCTGCACTGCAGGCAAAGCAGCCCAGAGCAGAGATGGCTAACAAAAGAAAAGGTGCCTTGTCAACCCTGAGGTTATTTGTCCTACCTGTCTCATTCCCTAGGCTAGCTAAGATAAACAGAGGCGCTGCCTCACATCGGCTGTAAACAACCCTCTTCCCGACTGTCTGGCACCCAGATTTTGTTTTGTATTGACCCAAACCCCCAACCACTAATATCCTCAAGACCCCCTTTCCCTCACGTCCACAAGTTAATGTTCACAGATTCATTGTCTCTTTGTGCACATCCATTGCCATGTTTGTAAGCCTTCTGATCCTAATAAAAATGGGGCAAGGACCTTATTCAGGGCTCTGGTCTTTTCCCGGACATTAGCCATCTCTCACTTTCAATCCTGCATCCCGCTCTTTTGCTAGACAAGAGAGAACTTTAGACCCAGAGTGTACGACACTTTGCATCCCTTTTGGCCATTTTTGACTCCCAGAGGATCCTGGGTGGCATGCAAAGAGTGAGATGCTCAGATAGACTGGGAGATAAGGCTTTTCTCAGGAAGCAATCTATCCTCAGGCAGGCCAGAAGTGGTCACTGTGAGGGTTGGACAATTATGTCCCATGTGTTTTCTGTGACTACGTCCCTTCAGTTCCTGCTTCTTTTCAATAAGGTGTTTTGAGCATTTAGCTCTAGCCCAGTGATGCTAAGGAGTTTGGGAGGAGAGTTTGGGCTTTGCCTTCCCGAAGCTAGAGTTTTAAAAAGGAATCTGCTTGCCCCTACTGGGCAGGTAGGGTTGGTGGCATGAACAAGAAAGAGAGGACCCAAGGGGAAAGTGAAACTTGGAGGCTCAAAAGATAATCCTCACTTACCCAGAGCACTTCTGTCTGAAATTCTTTTCTGGTAAAATATCAGTGCAATTTGTGTTTAGTCTGAACCTGAGGAATTATTCCTTTCGAACCTACAACTGCCAAAGCATTAGTTATCTGTACCCCTGAAAGAGGAAATGCCAGGGACAGTCCCTACAAGGAATCCAGGCCTTTTTCCTCTCTGGAGAGGTTCATGGCCACCATGGTGGCAGTGGCCACTCACATACACTGTTCCCCTGTACCAGGTAAGAGCTGAGCATTCGCCCCTATTTACCTCTGAGGTAGGTGGTAGGTAGGTCCTAGCACCCTCCCCCTCTAGTTTCTGCAAATGCAGAAACTGCCCACAGCCATGGCCAACCCAAGATGAAACCAAGGCTCAAAGGCTAAAACTTTGGGGCCATTTGACTCCAGATTGTTCGGTATGACTCTAAGCTGCCTTCACACAGAACGACACAGCCTGGGGTCTCACTGGAAACAAAGCCAAGGTGTGGACCAGACTGCTGGCTGCCCAACTTGTGCCCCTGCAGGGGCAGCACAGCTGGGGGCGGGGTAGAGGCTCACCCAGGTAGTCGTTCCTCTGCTGGTTGATGTTCAAGATCTCTTTGATATTGTCAACAGCCAGCTTGGGGGAGCCACCCATGTTAGACTTTCCTAGAACGGAGGGAAAAGAATTGCCCATCTGGGGTGTATGTCCGGACTCCCCATAGTCTCGGAGGAGTGGGCATTCAGCCTGGGAATCTCAACCTTTACCACTTCCCACGTGTGTTTCAAGATATGTTATTTACTGAAATTCTCTACATTCCAGGCACTGGGCCAGGAGCTTCATAAACTGTATCTCATTTGATTCTCCTGAAACCTCAGGTAGTGTAGGTATCCTAATTATACAGGCAAGAAAACCAAGTTCTATGGACACGATCAAGAGATAAATGGCATAGCCCAGAGCCACTACACAGTCTGTCCTATCTGTGCGCCTTGACATTCCTGCCCCAAAGCCAACCCCCTCCCCCGCCAGCTGACTCAAGGCAACCTCCCAGGTAGTAACAATAATTGATATTTGTAATCACAAAGCACTTTTACACAAAGTACTTCAATTGCTGTCCATAAACATTGTGTAAGGGAAGGAGGGCAGCTATGACTATCATCATCATCATTGTCATTCCATTGTCACCATCAACACTATTTCTACTACACAAACAAGAAACTTAGTCCCAAAGTGGCAGAGGGAGAGCCAGAATGCAGGTGTCCTGACACTACATCGGTGCTCCTTCCACTGTGCCAGACTCACTCGCAGAGATGACCATACTCACCATCTGTCAGAAGGATGATGGCATGTCGGATTTCCTGCCAGGCCGCCGTGCTCATTCCGAGGCGTTGCATCTGGTTATTCATCATGATATGGACACTATCTAAAGCTGCATAGGTGTTTGTCCCAGTTCCATTTTCATGGTCTGGATTATGTGAAGAGGAAGGACTGTCTTAAACACTTCCCACCTGGGAGAAGGGAATCACTCTGTTCTCCCAACCATTGGAAATGCATTTATCAACTGGCTTGATAAACTCAGACCTTAGCTAGCCAAAGGTTTGGCATCATTGCCTGTTCAAACATTAAAAACCTTTCCCCTTAGATAGACTGCATAACCCAGTGGCCACTCTATACTCTCAAGATTCAAAGATGGAGTTTCCAAGGAACCTGGGTGGTTGTAGCCATCTGGTCTCTACCACCCGGGTAGTTTCATAATGACATGGTGGAGATTCCAGTGGTGAGCCAAGAAAGCCAGCCCATGTAGTTCTGGCATGAGGAAGGAGCCAAAGACCTGTGTGAAGGATTTGGACATGTAGCACATTAGAGTAAGCCATGAGCTGGTGGGAGCTGGGAGTCGGCCACCACGAACCTGACTTGGAAGCTATCCCCACCTGAGGAACCTGAGCCCCAGAGCCCTGAGACTTGAATGTCACCAAAAGGCCTCGCTCTCTAATTTGTCCCGAATCTCTTTGCAAGCGCAGACAGCTTATCCTCCTCCCTGCCTCATCGCCTTCATTTGATGACACCTGTACCTTTATAGTTGACATTGTCCAGACTGTTGATCACTTCAGTCGCATCCCTCGAGTTGTCGTGCAGAACAGACATGATGATTTTGGGCTTTGATGCAAAGGTGATTATGGCGACACTCACATTGATCTCAAAACTGAAAATCTGTGAAGGGCAAGTGAGAGGCCAAAGAAGAGAGGGTTAGAGAGCAAGCCAAGGGCTCCAGAGGAGGCAGAGAGCCTGGACCAAGGCTGACAGAGGCAAGGGCCACAAGTAGTCACTTACTAAGAGACTGCTGATTGCAGGGAGCCAGGAAACTGACATTTGTGGACCATCTACTGTCTTTGATAGGCTCACTCACTCCTCATGCATCCTTACATCAATTCTGGGAGGGGGTGAGAAGGCCCTATTTTACAGATGAGGACATTGAAGCTTATTGCCTTGCCCCAGATCACACCACTGGTGCAAAGTGGAGGTCGAATTTGCACCTGTCCACATGAATCTGAGGCACTTCTCTAACTGGCAGATTTTGCTGCCCCACAGCTTAGTGAGATACTACAGGTCTTAAGAGACTCTAAGGAGCATAAAAACTGCCTTGTTTACTGTAGGTGGGAAGGAAAACATATATCTACATAAACTATTGTGAAAAGTTACCAGGCAAAGTGCTGGCAAAGAATCTATACTAAGTGGCTTCCAAACTCTCCTGTTCATGCATCTCATCATTAAAAACATTTTGAGCACATATCTAAATATAGGTATATATATTTATAAAAAGTGACTCATATTTATAAAGCATGCCATTCAAATATATTATACACATTTTAAATATTTAAAAATTTGGAATTTTTAAAGGAAAATCTTAAATATTAAGTTATCGGTTTAATTTAAATTGAAATTATTCAACAAGGATACCAGTACTTGTCTACCATACCGCACTGGATTATTTTGTATACCCTTCTGTGGAGACCACCATTCTAGATGATGGGTTCCTGGGAAGTAGGACCTCAGCCTTGTTCATCTTTGATGTCCCCCAGCACCCAGCACCCAGCACAGTGCCTGACACATAGTAAGTATCCCAGGAGTGTTTGTGCGATCCTATAAATTGAATCCACGATTCCTGCATGGAATGCCCATACTCTAGGAGGGCTTTTTGGAGGAAGTGGGCTGTAAGTGGGATTCTGAGGAAGGGAAGGAACCAGAGAGAGACAGTGGGCATAGGAAGGCCTCCTCTGTAAACAGACTCCGATTTCCTGACCCTGTCCACCATGAGACTGGCGCTCTCCTTGAAGATGTGAAAGTCATCTTCGGCCACACTCTGAGAGGCATCCAGGAGCAGGTAGAGGTTCAGGTGACCAGAGCGCTGGATTTGGATTTTACGGCCCACGCTTTCTGTGAGAAACATGGAAGGGGTTGATTCACATAGTCACCTCCCACCAGCCCTCTTGCTAAGGGATAGGGCCTCCCTGCCTCCCCTCCAGTCAGTTCAGCCGCCACTGAGCTTTCTGGAAGCTCTGAGCATCTTCTGGGAAGACTGCTCCTCCAATCCCAGGCCCAGCACCCTACTGTCCCCACCCCAAACACTCACTTTTTTTCTTCTGGGTGGGATTGGTGGCTCCAAGTAGGTGGGACAAGGAGGCACCCAGGGCAGGGGCCACATCCTCAGGAAAGTCATAAGAGTAGGGCTCTGTGGGAAAAGCCACTGAGGTCAGTCAGAGTCAGGGGTAGGATGCCCAGGGAATCTCTGGAGGGTCAGGGCAGCTGGCTACTCACGGCGGCATATGGGTTCCGTCCCACTCCAGACCCCATTACTCTGGCACTCCCGCTCCGCAGACCCGGTCAGCACCAGATTTGAGGAGCAGCGGTAGGTGACTTTGTCTCCAAGGCCGAAACGAGACCCTGTCCGCACGGCGCCCACCGAGATGCCTGGGTTGGGGCAGTAGCCAGCTGTGAGTGAACAAAGGAAGATGGCAGTGAGCAGGGGCACCCCTCCCCAGCCTTTTGGCCCCGCTCACCCACTTTCTCCCTCGGGGCTCTTCCTCCTCTCCAGACCTGTGGAGGCTCTGTGGGTCATTTGGCCTCCTCCTTGGGAGACACCACAACTGTGCTTCCCAAGGGTATGTGTGGAAAATCTTAATAGGGCAAAATGTTTAGAACTCAGTGGCCTCAGATGCCAGCTAAAGCATCCCAGTTCCAACCCAGGGACTCAGCCTGCATCCGTCCCAGAGCCCCAGGGAAGATGCTAGCTGACAAGCCCTACATCACCACAGATATTATTTGCACTTCATAAACCACAGTGAGGCATCACTACACACCCACCAAGATGGCTAAAACTTGGATAATTCCAAGTGTCAGAGAGGATGTCAGGCAACCAGCACTCAGATACATTGCTGGAGCCTCTACTAAAACTAAACAAATGCCAATCTGCGAGTGGACAATTCCACTCCTAGACAACATGCTCAAGAGAAGAAAGTTCATATGTGCACCAGCAGTTATGTATAAGGATGCTCATAGAGCTTTACTTATAATAGCCCCAAACTGGAAAGAACCCCAATTCCCATCAACAAGAGAATGCGTAAATAAATTATAATCTATTTGTATAAGGAAACTACACAGCAATAAAAAATAACAAACGGATAGATCTCACGGGCAGAATGTTGAGTAAAGGAAGCCAGATGCCAAAAGAACATATTCTATATGATTCCACTTGTATGAGATGTAAGAATGAACTAAAATAAACTATGGGGACAGAAGTCAGAGTGGTGACCCTGAGGTCAGCAGTGGACAGGAGGAGCCTCCTACTTTGCCGGACATGTTCTCTACCTTGCATGGTGATTATACTGGTGGATACATGTGCAAAAGCTCACAGAGCTGAATACTTAAGATTTGTACACTTTAGGTAGATTGCACCTCAATTTTCAAATCGATTCTATTTATGTTTGAATCAATGGCTATTTGGCAGAGTCATGAATATAAGTAGAGAACCAATGGCTGGCCCACTGGGTCACGGTATGGTCCTACCATCTCGTGGACTCTGTGTCTTCTGTATTATGTGCTCAGAACTATCATCCAGGAAGCTCCCAAAACCCACAGGCAATGTGGCTCCAGAGACTCCTGGGAGCCCCACTTCTATCAAGCAGAGCCTCCCCACCATTGACAGTGCCAGTAATAACCATGACAAAAGTATATGTGTCACTTACCAGACCCCAGGGACTCTTCTAGACACTTACTAACATCAACTCACTTAATCCACACGGCAACCTCATCTGGTGGCCACTCTTACTATCTCCATTTTACATGTGAAAATTGGGGCACTGAGAGGTTAAATAACCTGGCCAAAGGCTGCCCAAGTCAGAGCCAGGCTTGGGCCCAAACTGGCAGTAGGGGCAGGCACTAAGCACAGCACTAGTCTTGCTTTGAGGTATTTGGAAAAACTGGACAGAGTGTGTGAAGCCTTCATGTCGGATCCGAGGCTTAGCACCACCTGCCTCAGCCAGGCTCCCTGCAGGCTGGTGATGTGTGACCTGTAGACCTCAATTTACCAAAATTCAGGAAATATTATTTTGGCATCGGAAACACGAGGCCCCTGTCCCCACAGAGGCCCCCCGGGCACACATCTTACTCCAAGTTTCCCAGGAGACCCCAGCCACCATACAGCCATCAGTCAGGGCACTCACCACCATTGTCACACACAGCCGTCTCCCCATCCCACATGCCATTGGGGCGACACTGGCGCACAGGCGAGCCCCGCAGTGTGAAGCCGTCCTCACACTCGAAGCTCAGGTTGCCACCCACAGGGTAAGACCCGAGCCGTGGGGTGAACATGCCATTCTCAAAGGAAACAGGACCTGGACAGCGAACAGCTGGAGGGAGAGAAGGGAATGAGAATATAGGCATGAATGGATAACACCTGGGCTGAGGGATGCTCATTTTGGGTGCATGGGAATAGCCAACTGGTTGTCAAAATATTGGGTTGTTGTATGTGAAATCGCTGCTTGTGGCAATTGGTTGAATTTTGGCAATTTCACACAGTTCAACCTAATAGATTGATAAATAACCACTACTCTCAGCCCTCTGAGGGCATGGTCACCCCAGCCTCTCCCCTGAGGTCCTCAGATGTCCCACAAGTGGACAACCAAAGGCGTAACACCTGGCACGACAAGGGACTCCGGCACATATTCTGAATGATTGGGACTATGCAGTCAATTGTTAAATATTAAAAAAAAAAAATCATCCCAAGTGTTTAAAAAAATCCGGCTTTAGTACCCCACAATCTCCATCAAAGCCTTCCTCTAACGCCTTGCTATGGACAATGGGCATTTTCCCACTATGTTGAAAAGCCCCATGGAAAAGCATCTCGGCCATCCCTGCACATCACCTAGTCAGGGTAAGCCCCACCCTGAGCAACTCCTAAATGGAGATCTGGAGAAGCCACTGGTGGGCACCCTAAGCAAGGCCCACAGAGAGCCTCACGTTTGCAGACCGCCTTTGTCAGCTGGGTGGATCTCAGGGTCTGCCACCGTCCGTTGCTCTTGCACAGCCGCGATGCTGGGACTGGGTAGCGGCCCACAGGACAGGAGTAGGTGAGGACACTCCCAGGGGCCCAGCCATGGCTGAGGGTGAAAGTGCCACCGGAGATATTCACATTCTGAGGGCAGGAGGGGGTGGCTGCAGCCAAGCCTGTGAGTGTGGGACACAACACAGAAATGGAGAAAAGATGAGAAAAGGAAAGCAAGAGAGATTGTCCATTTACAAGTGGGAACTCAACCTGGGCAGCACAGGGACCCCAGCATTCCCCTCCCCTGCTCCTACCTGGGTATAGGGACAACAGGCAAAGGAGAGCCATCAGTGGGTCCATGGTGTCCACCTTGAGGCAGAGAGAGGCAGAGAGCCCGCAGAGGGAAAAGGTCATCTGACTTCCCGAAACCCAGAGCTGGCTCAGCAGCTGCTTTATTTGCTGCCAGAGAAGGACAACTAGGGAGTGGCAAGGGGGATGTGCTCTTAGCATGGAAAAAAATCAGGGATTGGAGACTGAGCTGAGAGGGTGAGGCCTTGCCCATCTCCCTAATCCCCACATATCCTAGTCAGTTGATCTGCACCATAAGCTTTTCCTACCGCTCTCAGCCTGCACACCCCACACACACACACACACACACACACACACACACACACACACACATGCTTTTGCATGCATTGTCTCAAGCACGCAAACCCACAAACCATCCAAGATATTGCAAAATTGTTTATTTAAGTAAAGTTTCAGTTTTCTCTTGGGTGTCCAAGTGGACTTTATTTCCTGAGAGCCTGGGACAGCACTGTGTTCTTGAACATAAATCTCCAAGGAATGGAGGCTAATTTTCTCAGACAGTCTTGATAAATTGGAAGAATCACAATCTTGTTCTTCCTTGCAACCTCTAGAGTGAAATCTGGAGGTAAAAATGAAATCAATGCTTAGTTTTGGAGACTGCAAGATGTGTAAAACACTTCTACGGGAAGTCCAGTAGAAAAAATTCCCACTCATAAAATAAATAAGTCTGGGATTGGTTACCCAAAGGAACAAAAGTATTTGGGGATTTTGGATGTGTCTTTAAATTACACCCTGTAGTTGTATGAAATGCCGGAAGGAAAGAAACTCTAAGCTAACATGTTACCCCCCTATCCACAGAAGTCTCTTTAATACTTTGTCAAACAATGTGGGATATGAATAAATAAGATCAATTAAAAATAAAGATGAGGGGAGCCTGCGTGGCTCAGTTGGTTAAGCGTCTGACTTCGGCTCAGGTCATGATCTCACAGTTCATGAGTTCAAGCCCTGTATTGGGCTCTCTGCTGTTAACACAGAGACTGCTTCAAATCCTCTCTCTCCCTCTCTCTCTGCCCCTCCCCTACTCATTCACATGGGCTCTCTCTCTCTCAAAAAATAAACATTAAAAAAATAATAATAAATAAATAAATAAATAAATAAAAATTTTAAATAAAAAAATTAGGATGAAATGGAGCACCTGATGGGGCGCCTGGGTGGCGCAGTCGGTTAAGCGTCCGACTTCAGCCAGGTCACGATCTCGCGGTCCGTGAGTTCGAGCCCCACGTCGGGCTCTGGGCTGATGGCTCAGAGCCTGGAGCCTGTTTCCAATTCTGTGTCTCCCTCTCTCTCTGCCCCTCCCCCGTTCACTCTCTGTCTCTCTCTGTCCCAAAAATAAATAAACGTTGAAAAAAAAAAAAAAAAAAAGAAATGGAGCACCTGAGTGGCTCAGTTGTTGAGTGTCTGACTCTTGATTTCAGCTCAGGTCATGATCTGAGTCATGGGATCAAGCCCGAGTAGGGCTCTGCACTGAGCATGAAGCCTGTTTGGTATTCTCTCTCTTTCTCTCTCCCACCCCCCGCCCCTCCCTCCCTCACACATATGCAACCACATGCTCACTCTCTCTTAAAATAAATAAATAAACAGAAAGATGTGAAACATCTCTGAAGTAATCATTTAAGTTTGTGAAAACTCTTTTGATTTACAAATAACTTCTTAAATAAAAATAGAACTACCCTATAACCCAGCAATTGCTCTACTAAATATTTACCGAAAGGATCCAAAAATGCTGATTCGAAGGGGCGCATGCACCCCCAATGTCTATAGCAGTGCTATCGACAATAGCCAAAGTATGGAAAGAGCCCAAATGTCCATCGATGGACGAATGGATAAAGAAGATGTGGTATATATACACAATGGAGTATTACTCAGCAATCAAAAAGAATGAAATCTTGCCATTTGCAACTATGTGGATGGAACTGGAGGGTATTATGCGAAGCGAAATAAGTCAGTCAGAGAAAGACAAATACTATATGATTTCACTCATATGTGGAATTTAAGAAACAAAACAGACGAACATAGGGGAAGGGAAGCAAAAATAATATAAAAACAGAGAGGGAGGCAAACCATAAGAGACTCTTACAGAGGACAAACTGAGGGTTGCTGGAGGGGTGTTGGGTGGGTGGATGGGCTAATAGGGTAATGGGCATTAAGGAAGGACACTTGTTGGGATGAGTACTGGGTGTTACATGTGAGTGACGAATCACTAAATTTATTCTATTTCCTGAAATCATTATTACACTATATGTTAACTAGAATTTAAAATTATATATATATATATATATATATATATATCCATATATACATACATACACACAAATAACTTCTTCTAAACACATATGCAAAATAGGGCTCACACTTGGACAAAACTGACTGAATGCAGGAAGACCATGATACCCTCGGTGTTGGGGGTCCCAAAGCTGCTGCTGTGGCACATCTGCTGGTGCTTCCCTGGCACCCAGTATCTGTTCTCTTTCCCTCCTTCAGTAAGATGTTTAGCAGGACACATAGTCACTTAGCCAAAGACTACATTTCCCAGCTACCCCGGCAGCTAGGCAACTGGTGACCTGGTTCTGGCCAATAGGAATTGAGCAGAACTGATACATGTAACTTCCAAGTTATGCCCCTAAAATAAAAGGGGAGTATCCTCCCCTTTCCATAGGCTAAAATATACACCTGATGGTAGGAGCGCTGGGTGGTTCAGTCTGTTGAGTGCCTGACTCTTGATCTCGGCTCAAGTCATCATCCTGTAGTTCATGAGATTAGCCCCGCATCAGTCTCTGTGCTGACAATGCAAAGCCTGCTTGGGATCCCCTCCCCCACTCTCAAAATAAATAAATGAACTTTAAAAGAAAACAAAAATAAAATAAAATATCAGTCTGATGGTGATTCAAGCACAACATCCAGAGGATGGCAGAGCAAGCAGACAGAGAAGCCTGGGTCCCTGACGCTGTGTTGATGTCATACCAGCCCTGCCCTACTACTCATATTGTTAACAGAGAAATAAACTCTCTTAAGGGAGATGTTCACAAAGATTCTGGCTTTGTCTCCCTTCAGTCACATAGCAGGATTGAAATTCCCTATCCACTTGCATTGCCAATGAAATATGAACGTAAGTGACATGTATCATTTCTAGATGGTAGCTTTATGAGCCAGTGCAGTCCTCACTGTGCTCTTTTCCCCCTGTATGGCAGCATTCGAGATGGTGGCTGCTCCACCAGCTCACGTTCCTGAGTTGACACCAAAAGCACTCCTCTGCTGACCCTCATAGGATATGTACATAATATGAGCAAAAAACAAATCTTTGTTTTAATCTATTACATTACCACTGCTGTTGGAAAAAACAGATATCACCCAAAATTTAGGCACTTAAAAACATGATTTCTTCTTTCTCATGATTCTGTGGGTTGGCCTGGTGATTCTGCTGCTGCTCTTGCCTGGACTCACATCATGCAGTGACGGCTGAGTTCAGCAAGAACAGTCGGACACCCAGGGTTCTCTCTCTCCCATGGTCTTTCATCCTTAGCCTTGCAGAGCATAAGCAGTCTCAGGAAAGCATTCCAAGAGATCCAAAGCGAAAGCTGTACAGTCTCTTGAGGCCTATCTTCAGAAGTCACACAACGTCACTTCCACCATGTTCTACTGGTGACAGCAAATCACAGGGCCAGTAAGGGTGGGGGAAACTTTACCTCATGATGAGAAGAATAGCAAAGTCATATTGCAAAGAGGCATACACACTAGAATAGGAGAGATTTACGGCCACATTTTGCAAACCACTATGGCAAGTGAAATTTGGGAGCTGTTAGTTATCAGAACATAATGAACCCTCACCTTGACTGAATACTTAGTCCCTGAATTTGGGGTACCTTCCTTAGGCCACTGCTATGAACTGAATCACGTCACCCAAAATTCATATCCTGAAGCCCTAGCCCCAATATGACTATATTTAAAGATGATAGGGTCTATAAAGAGAATTAAGGTTATGAGACCATATGGAGCATTGATCCAATAGGATAAGTGTCTTTATTTAAAATTTTTTAAATGTTTATTCATTTTTTGAGAGAGAGGGAGACAGAGCACGAGCAGGGCAAAGACAGAGGGAAACGCAGAATCCAAAGCAGGCTCCAGGCTCCGAGCTGTCAGCACAGAGCCCGATGTGAGGCTCAAACTCACAAACCACGAGATCATGACCTTAGCTGAAGTCAGACACTTAACTGACTGAGCCACCCAGGTGCCCTGGGACAAGTGTCTTTATAAGAGACACCAGAGTGCTCTTTCTTTCTCTCTCTCCCTCTCTCTCCCTCCCTCACTCTTTCCCTCTTCCTCCTCTTCCTCCTCCCCCTCCTTCTCTATCTCTCTCCCTCTCTCTCTCTATCTTAGACACTTCCTTCCCATCCCCATGTGTCACAGAGGAAAGGCCACATGAAGATGACTGTCTGTAAGCCAGGAAGAGAGTCCTCGCCAGAAACCAACTATGCTGACACCCTGGTCTCAGGCTTCCCGTCTCCAGAACTGTGAGAAAATATATTTCTGTTTAAGCCACTCGGTCTAGAGTATTTTGTTATGGAACCCGAGCAGACTAACACATCCACCCAGCTCATATGTAATAGCTGCCTTTAAGTAATAGGGTGTCTTTCTTTCGTGACTTTTTCTCAGCATTTGTTAAGTTAAATAAACTTAGCAGTGTGTCAGAACCCATTATCCCTTCTTCCTTAAGTATTAAAACTTGCAAGTTTTCCACTGGACCCCTGGAGTATGCTCTTAAAGAAAGGGGTGTGTGGGCACACTGGATGGCTCAGTCAGTTGAGCATCCAACTTCAGTTCGGGTCATGATCTCATGGTTTGTGAGTGTGAGCCCCACATCAGGCTCTCTGCTGTCAGCACAGAGCTGGCTTTGGATCCTCTGTCGCCCTCTCTCTCTGCACTTCCCCCCTCCTTGGTCTTTCTCTCAAAAATAAATAAACATTTTTTTTTTACAGGATGTGCTCCTCCATTTTTTCTTCTCCCCTTCCTCCTGGCTGGAATGCAGACAGATGGGTAGAAGCCAAAACAGCCACCTTAGACCACAAGATGGAAGTCACATGTTGATGATGAGAAAGAAACAGAATTAAAGAAGTTCTGCTCCCCAATCCTGCAGGCCTACCATGACTCCCCTGGACCACTTATGCTCAGCCCATGTAAGCCACTGTTGTTCTAGCCTTTGTTTTAGCAGCCAAACATGTTTCTAACTAATACACTTAGCCAGAAATCAATGTGAGAGCCAAAGGCACCACCCACAGACATGTGCTTATCAAGGTCTAATCTAAACTGCTATACATAAAGACAGCCCAAAATGCAGTGATTTAAATAAGGTAGAAGTTTACATCTCTCCCAAATAAGAGCCTCAGTGTAAGCAGACAGGGCTGATATGACAAGGGTGGCCTTGGCTGGCAGGGCACTGTTGCTCATCAGTATCACTCAGGATCTCAGGCTCCTTCCATCGGGTGGCTCTGCCATATCATTGAGAATTGTCCTTGTCTGCATGGTCAAAGTCTTCCAGTCCCAAGTAAGTGGAATGAAATAAAAAATGGGGGGCGGGGGGGACACCGAGGTGGCTCAGTCAGTTAAGCGTCCGACTTTGGCTCAGGTCATTATCTCGTGGTTCGAGAGTTCAAGCCCCACATTGGACTCCATGCTGACAGTGAGGAGTCTGTTTGGGATTCTCTCTCTCTCTCTCTCTCTCTCCATCTGTCTCTCTGTCCCTCCCCCATTTGAACTCTCTCTCTCTCAAAATAAATAAATAAAGTAAAAAAAATACTCCTAAAAAAAAAAAGAAAAAAATAGAGGACAAGTAAGGTCATGGAAATTCACCCAACTCTTCCACTTATATTCTGTGGGCAAAAACTTGGTTATATGACAGGCTGGGAAATGTGGTCTCTAGTTTGCTTACCATGTGCACAGTTGGAACTCTAATACTATATTGGAAGAGAATGGATTTCAGGAGACAACAACATGCAAAACAGAGGAGGTCAACTATGATGGGAAACTGTTCGTGGAAACACCACATAGCCTAGTGGCAAATCAAGGCGAACAAAAAAGTGGGTCACTGGAGTTGGGTCCCTGTTCCAGTTCTCCATGAGGCCCAGTCTAGTGTGGGAGGACCATTACCTGAGAGGCTCTGGACCTGAAGACATCAGATCTTTATTCCCTTCTTTAGACTCCCAAGTAGATTTTCAGTAGATCCCCATTTGGTGAAGGTGATCCTGGCTAGTCTATTTTTTGCATCATTAAAAAGCCTGGCAAATGCACCTGTTTTCACCACAGATAGAAGGAAGGAGGTAACTAATGCTTAAAATGACAGCCCCTCCACTCCTGCCAGCGTCTTCCCTCTTGTCCAAATTTCTTCTCATCAATTCAAGGCTTCTAATACTTACTTCCAGGGAACCAATTCTAAAGGGAGGAAGCAACACACCATACTCTGTGACTTATCTCCTATCACAGGTTAAATAAAAAGAAATGACAGGGGCACCTGGATGGCTCAGTCAATTAAGTGTCAGACTTTTGATTTAGTCTCAGGTTGTGACATCAAGCCCCCAGGTGGACTCTGCCCTGAGCGCAGAGCCTGCTTAAGATTCAATCTCTCCCTCTCTCCCTCTCTCTCTCTCTCTCTCTCTCTCCCCCCTCACCCACACATGCGTGCTCTAAAATAAATAAATAAATAAATAAATAAATAAATAAATAAATAAATAAATAAATAAGAAATGATGATGTGATGTCCTTTCAAGATGCCTTACTACTCCCATGGAGAGCTCAGCTCCTTGAAAATTTCCTATAAAGAGTAAACAGGCTGGCAAACCAGGCAGGGCCCCTGTTGTGTCTTCTCTTGGCCACAGTCTATTCCTTGTCCAGTCTGGGCACTTAAACATGGATCTAACTGACATCTTAGGATCTGCCACCCTCAACCTTCCATGGTGACTGTAGTGCCAATTCTCATTTCCAGATCACGCCCTAGTTTTGGAAACTAGGCTGACTTGGCCTGATTCATAGCTACCAGGTGATTTTAGCTGTGGAGTCAATATTACTCAACATGCCTCTTTATATTTGTAGGGGATCTGTCCTTACCTCACTCACATCCTTTGGGCCCCACCATTGGGGAGGGACACTGACTTCCAATAGCAGCTCTTTGCCTGAAGGTTTCTCTGGTGTCCTGCTTCACCTGTGTATAGAAAGCTGGGAATGCCAGAGAACTAAGGCCCCCTGAAAGCCACCCTCAACCTGTGACTACAAGAAATGGGCATATAAATATCCCAGCTGGCTCGCTGCCCCCATGGGACAATTATGCTGTTCTACACAAGTCCAGGGTTCCTCAGTGGGGCTAATCTCCACTCATCTGCAATGGTAAATTTGCTTGTCTTTTATTGACTCCTTTCCTTCCCTATCCCACTGCCCCACTCCCCTACCCATGTTTCCTGGCACCACCTCTCAAATGCACTATTTGCCCTTGAATCCTTGTTTTGGGGGCTGCTTCTGGAGAAGACTTCATATTAACAGGACCCATTATGTGCCAGACACTATTCTAAACCCTTTATATGTAGAAGCTCACTAAACCCTCACAAAAAAGCCTATGACCCAGATTCTGTTGTCATCCCCACTTTACAGATGAGGAAGCTGAGGCACAGAAATGGTTAAATGACTGGCCCCAGATTCACACAGGTGCTAAGTGGCAGAGCCAGGGTTCAAACCCAGGCGGCATGGCTCCTGAGTCCACACTCATAGCCGATGCTTCAGCGCCTCTTCCTAATACTTTCTCTGAAGTGGCTCTTCTGAGATTCCTCAATCCCCCTCCAGGGCCGTGCCCCACCCATCCCCTTGCACTGTACCTCCCCAAGTCCTCTATCTCCTGAACGCTTGCCTCTTTCTATCCCATCTCCTGGGACACCTTCTCTATTCTCCTCCAATCCTTCATCCTTCAGGAAGCTCTCTCAGTCCTCCAGATTCTTATAGGGCCCACACAGGGCATATGCCTTTTAGCTCTTTGTGTGCTCACCTCAGCCTCCCCAGAGAAAGGACACAAGGGGGTCTAATGAAACAACGAGCTCCATGAGTAACATCAAGGCTCATGGTTACACCCCAGCCTCAAGATTATACCTCAGCAGAACCTCCTCCCAGTCCTATTCTCTTTCCAACATATGCTCCTTACATGTATACAATTTCTCTGGAAAGGTACACAAAAAACTGGATGGAAGATTTGTCTTTGGGGAGAACTGGGGGCTAGAAAATAGAGTGTGGGGCAAGGAGAGAGATTTACTCATCACGGAATCCCCTTCATTTCTCTTTGCACTTTTTATTGGGTACATGTGGTACATATTCAAACAGATGAAGGGAAACATAGGGAGCCATGGAAGAAAGTTCTGGAACCAGGCAGGAAGATTCTTGAAGAGGGTCTCTGGGGAGTCTCAGCACCTCTTTGCATCCTCAGTCTTGTTCCCAGTATAAAAAAAAAAAAAAAAAAAAAAAAGTCATTTTACAGGAAAAAGTGATTTGAATGTCTACCTAAATGTTCCAATACACCAAAAAAGCCACCTTGCTGTATTCCTATTCCTTATGCATCCTCTCTGCAGACTGAAGTTTTACAAAATAAAAGAGAAAGAAACAGAAAAGAGAATAATATGATGAACCTCCATGTACCTATCACCCAGCTTCAACAATCAGCAATATATGGACAATCTGTAGACCCACCCACTCCTTCTGGGATTACTTTTAAACAAACCCAAGACATTATATTACATTTCACCTGTTACTATACATAGGTATGCATCTCTACAAGATAAGTACTCCTTTTTTTGAGAATGCAACAATAATACAATTATCCCACTTTTTATTTATTTATTTAATTTATTTTTAAATTTACATCAGTTAGTTAGCATATAGTGAATTAGTTAGCATATAGTAAAACAATGATTTCAGGAGTAGATTCCTTAATGCCCCTTACATATTTAGCCCATCCCCCATCCCACAACCTCTCCAGCAACCCTCAGTTTCTTCTCCATATTTATGAGTCTCTTCTGTTTTGTCCCCCTCCCTGTTTTTATATTATATTTGTTTCCCTTCCCTTATGTTCATCTTTTCTGTGTCTTAAAGTCCTCATATGAGTGAAGTTATATGATTTTTGTCTTTCTCTGACTAATTTCACTTAGCATAATACCCTCCAGTTCCACCCGCGTAGTTGCAAATGGCAAGATTTCATTCTTTTTGATTGCCGAGTAATACTCCATTGTATGTATATACCACATCTTCTTTATCCATTCATCCATTGATGGACATGTGGGCTCTTTCCATACTTTGGCTATTGTTGATAGTGCTGCTATAAACATGGGGGTGCGTGTGTCCCTTCGAAACAGCACACCTGTATCCCGTGGATAAATGCCTAGTAGTGCAATTGCTGGGTCGTAGGGTAGTTCCATTTTTAGTTTTTTGAGGAACCTCCATACTGTTTTCCAGAGTGGATGCAACGGCTTGCATTGCCACCAACAATGCAAAAGATATCCTCTTTCTCCGCATCCTCGCCAACATCTGTTTTTGCTTGAGTTGTTAATGTTAGCCATTCTGACAGGTGTCAGGTGGTATCTCATTGTGGTTTTGATTTGTATTTCCCTGATGATGAGTGATGTTGAGCATGTTTTCATGTGTCGGTTGGCCATCTGGATGTCTTCCTTGGAGAAGTGTCTATTCATGTCTTTCACCCATTTCTTCACTGGATTATTTGTTTTTTGGGTGTTGAGTTTGATAAGTTCTTTATCGATTTTGGATACTAGCCCTTTATCTGATATGTCATTTGCAAATATCTTCTCCCATTCTGTCGGCTGTCTTTTAGTTTTGCTGATTGTTTCCTTTGCTGTGCAGAAGCTTTTTATTTTGATGAATATTTATTTTGATGAAATATGAATATTTTGATGAATATTTATTTTGATGGGGTCCCAGCAGTTCATTTTTGCTTTTGTTTCCCTTGCCTCCGGAGATGTGTTGAGTAACAAGTTGCTGTAGGCAAGATCAAAGAGGTTTTTGCCTGCTTTCTCCTCAAGGATTTTGATGGCTTCCTGTCTTACATTGAGGTTTTTCATCCTTTTTGAGTTTATTTTTGTGTATGGTGTAAGAAAGTGGTCCAGGTTCATTCTTCTGCATGTCACTGTCCAGTTTTCTCAGCACCACTTGCTGAAGAGACTGTCTTTATTCCATTGGATATTCTTTCCTGCTTTGTCAAAGATGAGTTGGCCATACGTTTGTGGGTCCATTTCTGGATTCTCTATTGTTACATTGATCTGAGTGCCTGTTCTTGTGCCAGTACCATACTGTCTTGATGATTACAGCTTTGTAGTATAGCTTGAAGTCTGGGATTGTGATGCCTCCAATTATCCCACTTTTTAAAAAATTAGCAATATCTATTTTTAAAATTTTTTACCGTGGTAAAATGTACATAACAAAATTTACCATCTTAATCATCTTTAAGTTACAGTTCAGTGGTAATAAATACATCCATATAGTATTTTGACAACACCAACCAAAAGGAGTCGGAACAGAGTCATAAGGGAGCAGTCTGTATGTTATTGAAATTAAGCTGGTATAAATTGAAATTAGTGTTATAACTTTAAGGTATTAAAAGTATCCCCATGCTGGGATGCCTGGGAGGCTCAGTCAGTTGGGCATCCGACTTCAGCTCAGTTTATGATCTTGCGGTTTATGAGTTTGAGCCCTGCGTCAGGCTCTGTGCTGACAGCTCAGAGCCTGGAGCCTGCTTCAGATTCTGTGTCTCATTCTCTCTCAGCCCCTCCCCACTTGTGCTCTGTCTCTCAAAAATAAGTAAATGTAAAAAAAAATTTTTTAAGTAATCCCATGGTAACCACAAAGAAAATAACTCTAAAATATACATAAGAGGAAATAAAGTAATTTAAAATGTTTCACTATGAAAACATCAACTAAACACAAAAGAAGACAGTAATGCAAGAAATGAAGGACAAATAAAGTTATAAGGCATACAGATAAGAAAAAGCAAGGGATACCTGGGTGGCTCAGTCAGTTAAGAGGTCAATTCTCGGTTTCGGCTGAGGTCATGATCTCATGGTTCGTGAGTTCAAGCACCACATCCAGATCCATGTTGACAGTGTGGAGCTTGCTTGGGATTCTCTCTCCCATGCTCTCTTCCCCTCCCTGCTTGTGCTCTCTCTCTCAAAATAAATAAATAAACTTTTAAAAAAAACTTAAAAAAAAAAGAAAAATAGCAAAATGACAGAAGTCCCTCCTTATCAGTAATTACTTTAAATGTAAAAGGATTAAACTCACCAATCAAAATACAGAGACTGGCAGACTGGATTTAAAAAAATACAGGGGCACCTGGGTGGCTCAACTGGTTAAGCGTCTGACCCTTGATTTCGGCTCAGGTCATGACCTCACAGTGGTTTGTGAGTTCAAGCCCCACATCAAGCCCCACATCGGGCTCTGTGCTGACAGTTGCAGTCTGCTTGGGATTCTCTCTCTCTCCCTCTCTCTCTGACCCTCCCCCACTTGCTCTCTCTCTCAAAATAAATAAGTAAACCTTAAAAAAATGTTTGGCCGCCTTGGTGGCTCAGTCAGTTGAGGGTCCAACTTCAGCTCAAGTCATGATCTCACAGTTCTTGGGTTTAAGCCCCATGTCAGGCTTTGCACTGACAGCGTGGAGCCTGCTTTGGATTCTCTGTCTCCCCCCTCTCTGCTCCTCCCCTGCTTGTGCTCGCTCTCAAAAATAAATAAATAAATAAATAAACAAACATTAAAAAAAACTTTAAGACTATTTTAAAAATAAAAAGATAAATTTAAAAAGTTTACAAGAGACAAAGAAGGACATTACACATAAATACAAGGTTCGATACAGCAAGGACATATAACAATCAGAACATTTACACACCTAATTACAGACCAACAAAATATATGAAGCAAAAAGGGTCAAAATTGAAGGGAGAAAGGCAGGTCTACAGTCACAGCAGGAGATGTCAATAACTGATTCTTAATAATAAACAGAACAACCAGACAAAAAGTAAGTGAGAACATAAAGGACTTAAACAACACAACAAGCCAACTAGATCTAACAGACACGATGTACAGAACACTACCCAACAGCAACAGCACACACACCCTTCTCCAGTGCACATGGGACATTTTCCAGGATACACCATGTGTTAGGCCATAAATTATATCTCAGTAGATTCCAAAGGTAGATACCACACACAGTATCTTCTCCAATCACAATAGGATGAAGTTAGCAACCAACAACAAAAGTAAAACTGGAAAACTCATAACTTTGTGGAAACTGAACAACACACTTTTAAACAACCAATGGATCAAAGAAGAAATCACAAGGGAAATTAGAAAATACTTAAAGATGGATGAAAAATGAAGACACAACATACCAAAACTTATGGGATGCAGCAAAAGCAGTAGTAAGAGGGAAATGTATAAACACTTACATTTAAAAAACAAGTTCTCAAATCAACAACCTGCATTTACTGCTAAAGGAACTAAAAAAAGGACAAACTAAACCCAAAGCTAGCAGAAGGAAGGAAGTAATAAAGATCAGAGCAGAGATAAATAAAATAGAAACTAGAAAAACAATAGAGAAAATCAATGAAACCAAAAGTTGTTCTTTTGAAAAGATCAACAAAATTGACAGCCTTTAGCTAGCCAGACTAAGAAAAAAAGGGAAGACACAAATTACTAGAATCAGAAATGAAATTGGGGACGTTATTCCTGATTCTACAGAAATAAAAAGGATTATAAGTAAGCACTGTGAGCAACCATGTTAGCAAATTGGAAAACCTACATGAAATGATCAAATCTATTTTTAATAACATGTGACTCTTCACCTTTGACACACTACTTGCATTATCTTTTCTTTATTGAGATATAACACACATAAAGTGCACAGTCTTATGTGTACAACTTATTGATTTTTTACACGGATTGTCACTCGAGTAACCACAACTCATATCAAGATATGGAACTGAGGCGCCTGAGTGGCTCAGTCAGTTGAGTGTCCAACTTTGGCTCAGGTCATGATCTCGCAGTTCCTGAATTTGAGCCCCCATCAGGCTCGCTGCTGTCAGCACAGAGCCCAACTTTGGATTCTCTGCCCCTCTCCTGCTTGTGCTCTCTCTCACTCTCTCTCAAAAATAAATAAACATTAAGGAAAAAAAGATATGGAACATTTCCCACCCCACAAGTTTCTCTTGTGCCCTTTCCAGCCATTTCCCACCCTCTCCCCAAAATTTAATTTTAAAACATAATTTCATTATAAATTTTTTATGTAAAAGCTCAAGTCTTTTAGTTCCCTTAAAACATTTCTTTCCACTTTTTGGCCTCTCCCAAATGAAATGCCTCTTTTGAACATTTTTTATAAAATGTTTAATTGTTCTCTGAATTAGAATTTTATTCCACATTTTAGAGTATATGGAATAACAGAACAAAGGATCTGGATTCTTTACAAATAACTGTCATGAAAAGATGGAAGAGGACTGTTATAGACTGAAAGAATTAAGGGTCATATCACCCAAATGCAATGTGTGACCCTTGCTTAGATCCTGATTCTAACAAATCAACTATAAAAGGACATTTCTGAGACTCAGGAAAATTTGAACATAGAGAGGCCATAGCATATGATATTATGGATTATGGTTCATTTTGTTAGGTATGATCATTGGGGTGATGTTGTCTTAAAATTCTTTTGATGTTAAGTATACAAACAGTGGTATATACAGATGAACTGATATGAAGTCTGGCATTTGCTTTAAAATCCTCCAGTGGAAGGGGAAGGCCAGATGAAGCAAGGCTGGAAAACTGTCAAAAATGATTAAAGCTGAGTTATCTGCAGGTTATTCTACCTGCTTTTGTGTATGTTTGAAAGTTTCCATAATACAAAGTTAAAATATAAAAAAATTTAACCCCCTTTGACCACTCAGATCAAACAAATAAAAAGCCTAGATAAGATACAAAGACCCTGCCACAATAAGCACTGTCAAAAATATAAAAAATAAATAAATAATAAAGCTTGGGGAACGTATTGAATCATCTTGCAAGTTACACCTACCACTGAAATTAATAAATGAGCCATTCATACATTAGTCTTTCATGAGTGTTATTAGCATGAGTCAGTTCTTTGGAGCCCACTCATATCTGCATTTTTAAAATCCCATTTCTGAGATAGACCTTTTTGAAATGACCAAGAGAAGGTAGAGCCACCCTGTCAGAGCACCTATTATACTTGCTCAGATGACATGCTACCATCTTTCTATACATTACCACAAAACCTACCTCATAAGGTTGCTGTATTAAATGAGGGTAAGTTACATAAATTAGCACCTAGCATAGCAACTGACAGGAAGCACTAACTGAATAAACATTAGGCCACTTCCTGGGTAGCAGCCACTTCCTGGGTCCTGTATCTTCTCTGCCCCTCTCTGATTTCAGCTATGGCTGATGTGGACAGATCTTTGGAGCTCAGACTCACCTTGTGCTAAATCATCCCAACCTGGGCCTTTTCCAGGGCCTCAGTGCCCAGTGGGCAAGCACAAATGGGAAAGGCAGGGAAAGTAATGCCCCAGAGCCAACCTGCAATCAATCAGAGAATGGAACTGGTGGCTAAATGCTCCTGTCTCCTGTCCTTCCAGTGGGCAATTTCCAGAGACATTCTGTTTCTCTCTTCAGAAAGTTCCAGTGGAATCAAATTTCCATCTCACACAACAGTAACTTCGCTATTATCCCCTAAATTGGCTTTTCCTTCTTCATGATATCACACTGCCTCACTTCTGCTTTCTGGAATCACCTAAATTAACTGCCTACACCTACATCTCAGCCTCTGCTTTCAGGGTCACAAAAATTGTCCCTTTCCCCGTTCACCTCTCCCATAATCCATTGCTCTCCTTTCACTGGCTTTCCTCAACCAACACAACAGGTCAAACCTGGACTGTAACATTAACACAGAGAATTACAATCCATTGGTTTACTGGTCTCTCCCCATTACTGGAACACCAACTGGTCAATGGCAGGGACCCTGTGATACGCTTGGGATCCCCAGTGTCCAGTAGGAGAGAAGGAAGCAGGTAAGCACTGCACCAAGCTGTGGTAGTCATTAAGGCTGTCCACCAATTTTCCTATTTTCTGCCTTCTTCCAGGCACATGGTAGGATTGAATTTCTCAGCACTCTTGAAGTTACGCATAGCCAAATAGCTTGCTCTCCCCAGTGAAACGTGAGCATAAGCCTTGTGTGTTGTTCTTTCCAGACAGGAGTGCTAATTGCCAATGCAACCGGAGATACTGAAGCGCCTTCTTTGGGTGGAGCCTTCTTTAGCCTGGATCCCCAAGTGATTACAGTGATCAGAGGCCCCCTAACCCCACCCCACTGGCCCAAAAGGTAACATGAATGAGTAACAAAACTGTTGTGTTAAGCTACTGAGATTGTGGTGGTCTTTGTTACTGCAGCATTATTTAGCCATTCTGACTGATACAAGCTGAGGTAAGAGTGCATCTGAAGTTCACAGACAGGCAAAGAAGAAGGTATCAGATCTCTCAGAGGTTCAGAAAAGTTTCTTAGAGAAACTGGAGATAAGCTTTAAAAGATGAATATATTCAGGGGGGCCTGGATGGCTCAGTCAGTTGAGTGTCCAACTTTGGCTCAGGTCATGATCTCACAGTTTGTGGGTTCGAGCCTCGTGTTGGGCTCTGTGCTGACAGCTCAGAGCCTGGAGCCTGCTTCGGATTCTGTGTCTCCTTCTCTCTCTGTCCCTCCCCCACTTGTGCTCTGTCTCTCAAAAATAAATAAATATTAAAAAAAATTTTTTTAAGATGAATATATTCAACTACCCAACAAGGAAGAGAGAGGGCAGTCCAGGCAAAGCGATCTGCGTGAGTAACCGGTTGGAGTCTGGAACCCCAGAGTACAGTTAGGGAACTGCAGGACGTGTAGGAAGTATTAGGGTGAGAGAGGGAAGGGGAGGCCACAGTAATATGAAACCGTGGAGGAGAGCATGCCCTATGCAAGGAGCCAGGTTGGTACCCTGTAAGGCAATTAGTTCTATGGCATTTTAGATAAAGGAAGTGATAGGATTTCATCTGCATTTCAAAAATATTATTCTGGAAACAGTATAGATGGTGAACTGGAAGGCCAGTTAGGAGACATTTATAATCCTTGCAAGAGACAAGGGCCTAAACAGAAGCAGAGAAGTGGGGAAGGAGAGCCAGGACAAGTGAGGAGAAGACCCCGGAGGCCCCTCTGCGCTCTCCGCTGAGCTCCGTGGACACCCAGCTGCCTGCATCTCTGCACTTACCCCAGCATACTCTGACTGCCTGTTTATTAACCATAGTCTTTTTGAGGGTAGGAAATGTCTTTTTGGTTTTTTACAAATTAACATTTTATTATTCAATTTAAAGGGCAGTGAAATATTAGGGAGGTTTTAGCTTCCTGGGAAACCAACAAGTGAAGCAAAATGTGTCCAATAAACAGATACAGGTTTTTAGCTACTAAAGAGATAGGTTTCTTTTTCAAGAATTATTATTTGACAGGACAATTTTCTGTATTAAAATGATTATTCACCACTAAATCAATTTATTTCTCATTTCTTTAGAAGTTTTTTTAAGCAGTAAAATACACATAACATTTACCATCTTAACCATTTTCAAGTGTACAATTCAGTGGTATTAAATACATTTATAATGTCATGCATCATCACCACCATCCATCTCCATAATTCATTTCATCTTGTAAAACTGAAACTCTATACCCATTAAACACTAACTCCTTGTTCCCCGCCCCCACCCAGCCCTAGTATCTGGTATCCCCCTGGTACCCTGCTTTTTCTGTCTCTATAATTTTTACTGCTCTAAGTATCTCATATAAATGGAATCATACAGTATTTGTCCTTCTGCATCTGGCTAATCTCCCGTAGCACAGGGTCCTTAAGTTCATCCATGTTGTAGCCTGTGTCAGAATTTCCATCCTTTTTAAGACTAATAGTCTATTGTATGTGTACCCACATTTTGCTTATCCAGTCATCTGGTGATGGGCATTTGGGTTGTTTTTAGCTACTGTGAGTAATATTGCTGTGAATATGGTTGTACTACTATCTCTCTGCTTTCAATTCTTTTGGCTGTATACCCAGAAGTGGAGTTTCTGAATCATATGGTAATTCTATTTTTATTTTTATTTTCGAGAGAGAGAGAGCAAGGGAGGGGCAAAGAAAGAGGAGGAGAGAGAATCCCAAGCAGGCTCTGCCACTGTAAGTGCAGAGCCCATTGCAGGGTTCAAACTCACAAACTGCGTGATCATGACCTGAGCTGAAATTCAAGAGTCAGCCACTTAATCAATTGAGCCACCCAGGTGCCCCAGTAATTCTATTTTTAATTTTTTTGAGGAAACACCGTACCGTTTTCATAGTGGCTGTCCCATTTTATATTCCCATTAACAAGGGTTTCAGCAAATGTGTCTTACTCTCCTTTGAACCACCAGCACTAGCTCACCATTGGGACATTGTAGAAACTTATATACTTATTAAATGGATGGGGAAAGGATTTGGTGGCTAACTATATATGAGGGATGAAGTGCAAAGAGAAGTCCATATTGAATCCCAGGTTTTAGCTTGGCTGATAAGATGGATGGTGACATCTATAGGAGAAGAAATGGGTTTGGGTAGAAAGAGAACAGATTCTATCCAGGACACACCGTGTTTTAAGTACCTTTATAACACTCAGGAGGAAATAGATATTCTAGACTGGAAACAGGAGGCAGGTCTGGTGGGAGACAGAAACATGAGAATCTGTATCAGTCCAGGTTCTCCAGAGCAGCAGAAACATAAATACATAGAGACTTATTTTAAGGAAATGGTTCATGCAATTATGGGGACTGCTGAGTCCAAAATCCATAAGGCAGGCCAGCAGGCTGGAAACTCAGGGAAGAATTGATGTTGTGGTCTTGAGTTGGAATTTGTAGACCAGGCTGGCAGGCTGGAAACTGAAGCAGGATTTTTATGTTATAGTCTCGAAGCAGAATTCCTTCTCTGGGAAACCTTGGTTTTTTTGCTCCTAAGGCCTTCAACTGATTAGTTGACATCCACCGACATTATCAAGGATAATCTCCTTTACTCAGAGTCAACTGAGTGTAGATGTTAATCATATTTACAAAATATCTTCACAGAAATATCCAGATTAGTGTTTGACTAAACAATTGGATACTGTGGCCCACCCAAGTTGACGCATACAACTAACCATCACAGAGTCATCAAGGTGGTAACCGACCTCTTAAAAGCACAAGGTATCACCCAGGGAGAACAAGATAAAGGCCAAGGACCCCAATAGTAAAAAGATGGACAAAGGAAGAAGAGCGAGGGGTTGCAGAGGAGGCTGAGGTTGTAGAAGGAAGGGAACCCAAAGAAAGAGGTGTCAGAAACCGAAGGAAGGCAATGAATCAAACAAGCATGGTCAAATGTGCCACTGGCTGCGGAAGGCTTAAGTGAGGGGAGCACTGAAAATCAGGAAGCCTTTAGTGACCTTTTCACAAGCAGCAGCAGTGCCAGTGCTGTTTGGGAGTGTAAATTGGTACAATTGCTTCAGAACCTATTCAGCATCAGGCAGGGGGGTTGAATATGTGAAGAGCCCATCCCTTGTAGACACATAGCAGTACCCCCCTTACTGCAGCTGCACTCACCCACAGTCAACCTCCGTCTGAAACCAGATGATCCTCCTTCTGATAGATCAACAGGACCTAATGCCTGTCATTCACCTCCCTTTATCTCATCACAGGCAATTTATCATCTCACATCACCATAAGAAGAGTTTGAGTATGGGTGGCTCAGTCAGTTGAGTGTCCGACTTCGGCTTGGGTCATGTTCTCACAGCTCATGGGTTCAAGCCTTGCGTCAGGCTCTGTGCTGACAGCTCAGAGCCTGGAGCCTGCTTTGGATTCTGTGTCTCCCTCCCTCTCTCTCTGTCCCTCCCCCACTGGCTCACACACGCGCGTGCTCTCTCTCTCTCTCTCTCAAGAATAAATAAACATTAAAAATAATAATAAAGAAGAGTTTGAGTACAGTACAATAAGACATTTTGGGAGAGATCACATTCATACAACTTTTATTACAGTATATTGGTATAATTTTTCTGTTTTATTTGGTTATTGTTTTTCATCTCTTCCTGTACCTAATTTATAAATTCAACTTTATCGTAGGTACGTAAGTATTGAAAACAATAGTATGGGGCGTGTGGGTGGCTCAGTCAGTTAAGTGACTCTTGGTTTTGGCTCAGGTCATGATCTCACGGTTTCGTGAGTTCAAGCCCCACATGGGCTCTGTGCTGGCAGCACAGAGGCTGTTTGGGATCCTCTCTCTCCCTCTCTCTCTCTGCCCCTCCCCCACTTTTGCTGTCTCTGTTTCTCTCCAAAACAAAACAAAACAAAACAAAACTTAAAAAAAACAAAAAACAAGGGGCGGCTGGGTGGCTCAGTCAGTTAAGCATATAGCTCTTGATTTCGGCCCAGGTCATGATTTCATGGTTTGTAAGTTCGAGCCCCACATCAGATTTAGCACTGACAGTGTGGAGCCTGCTTAGGATTCTCTCCCTCTCTCTCTCTGCCACTCTCTCTCTCTTTCTCTCTGTCTCTCTCTAAATAAATAAATAAACTTTAAAAAAGAATGAAAAAAAAACGCAATAGTATATGTGGGGTTCAGTACCTTCACAGTGTCAGGCACCCACTGAAGGTCTTGGAATGTGTCTCCCCATGGCTAAGTGGGGGCCTACTGTGTATTGATTCTTGCTACTCAAAGTGTGATCCACCGGCAGCATTGGCATCACCAGAAGCTTGTAGAAATGCAGAATCTCAGGTGCCATCTAGACCTACTGACTCAGAATCTGCATTTGAACAAATCTCCAGATGATTCATGTGCACAGTGAATTGTGAGTGTGAGAAACACTTCATCTTCAAACTTTTTTGCTTGTGTTTAAAAAAGTTTGCAAACTACGCATGACCCCTTGCACATTTTTATGCTATTATCTAAAATTTTCCTCAAATGTTTAAATAGTTGCAAAAAGGTGCAATGTCCAGTGTGTTGTGAACATTGACCTTTAAAAAAAATGTTATTGGGGCACCTGGGTGGCTCAGTGGGTTAAGCATCAGACTTCAGCTCAAGTCATAATCTCACAATTCTTGAGTTTGAGCCCATCATTGGACTCTCTGCTGTCAGCACAGAGCCTGCTTCAGATCCTCTGTTCCCCATTCTCTCTACCCCTCCCCCACTCGCTCTTTCTCTCTCAAAAATAAATATTTTAGGGGCGCCTGGGTGGCACAGTCGGTTAAGCGTCCGACTTCAGCCAGGTCACGATCTCGCGGTCCGTGAGTTCGAGCCCCGCATCAGGCTCTGGGCTGAGGGCTCAGAGCCTGGAGCCTGTTTCCGATTCTGTGTCTCCCTCTCTCTCTGCCCCTCCCCCGTTCATGCTCTGTCTCTCTGTCCCAAAAATAAATAAAGGCTGAAAAAATAATTTTTTTTTTAAATAAAATAAAAATAAATATTTTAAAAAGTAGAAAAAAAAGCACATGACCACTCTCTTATTTAACAGTCAGAAATTTCACATTGTTCCATTGCTTCTGAATTCACGTTTCTATTTCAACCTATCAAAACATTATCTTTGCTTAATATAAATAAGATAGAAGCCTCTGTCTTAATTTTTTTAATTTTAGAGAGAGAGAGAATCTTAAGCAGAATCCATGCTCAGCATGGAGCCTGACACCAGGCTCAATCTCACAACCCTGGGATCATGACCTGAGCCTAAATGAAGAGTCAGACACTTAACTAACTAAGTCATCCACGTGCCCCTCAAAACATTAGCTTAAAAAATGTACCTTATGCCTGAAAGTATTCTATTCTCTGCAACAAAAATATGTATGTAGATTAAAACTGAATTTTTAGGGGTGCCTGCCTGGCACCTATTTTATTTACTCAAAATAAATACATAAACATTTTTTTAATTGAATTTTTAAAATTTCTTGTGGCCTTACAGCTCTAAATTTTAAACTTTTTCTTCTGGATTAAGTAATTATTATGATTATCATTAATAATTAATTTGTCAAAACAACATGAATATATACAAATTAAGCATAAAAAATAGGGGTACCTGGGTGGCTCAGTCGGTTAAGCATTGGACTTCAGCTGAGGTCACGATCTCACAGTTTATGAGTTCGAGCCCCGCATTGGACTCTCCACTGACAGATCGGAGCCTGGAGCCTGGAGCCTGCTTTGGATTCTGTGTCTCCCTCTCTCTGTGCCCCTCCCCTGCTCACGCTCTGTTTCTCTCACTCTCAACAATAAATATTTTTTAAAAATAAAATAAAATGATATTAGATTAGAAGTACAATTCTAGGAGCGCCTGGGTGGCTCAGTCAGTTGAGTGTCTGACTTCGGCTCAGGTCATGATCTCACGGTTCGTGAGTTCAAGCCCGCATCGGGCTGTGTGTGACAGCTTGGGGCCTGAAGCCTGCTTCAGATTCTGTGTCTGCCTCTCTTTCTGCTCCTCCCCTGCTCACGCTCTGTCTCTCTCTCAAAAATAAATAAAGATTAAAAAAAATTTTTTTTTAAGTCCAATTCTAGGGGTGTCTAGGTGGCTCAGTGGGTTGAGCATCCAACTCTTGATTTTGGCTCAAGTCAAAATCTCACAATTCATGGGATGGAGCCCCACATGGGACCCTGCACTGATAGCTCAGAGCTGCTTGGGATTCTCTCTATCTGTCTCCCTCTGCCTTTCCCCTCCCCCTCAAAATAAATAAATAAACATTAAAACAATTTGTGTAATTAAAAAAGAAAAAAGAAGTGCAATCCTAGGAGTGCCTGGCTGGCTCAATCAGTACAGTGTGCAACTCTGGATCTCAGGGTGTTGAGTTCAAGCCTCATGTTGGGTGTAGAGCTCACATACGTACATACATAAATGTTAAAAAAATAAGTTAATAATATGTAATATTTTTTTTCAACGTTTATTTATTTTTGGGACAGAGAGAGAGCATGAACGGGGGAGGGGCAGAGAGAGAGGGAGACACAGAATCGGAAACAGGCTCCAGGCTCTGAGCCATCAGCCCAGAGCCCGACGCGGGGCTCGAACTCACGGACCGCGAGATCGTGACCTGGCTGAAGTCGGACGCTTAACCGACTGCGCCACCCAGGCGCCCCATTAATATGTAATATTTTTAAAAAAGAAGTGAAAGTCTAAGATGGTTGGGACACCTTCTTTTTAATTAATTCATGTATTTATGGGTCAACATTACTTATTTGCTAGAATTAGGCAGGATTCAGCATGAATTATATTCCTAGTTTAATAATTTTTGTAGACGTAAGAACTGAACATTTTATTTCATATGCAGATGGAAATGGAAAGAGTTTTGTCATAGCAATCTCACTAATTTCTTTGAAGTTCTTTGAAATCACACGAAGTTATGTACCAAAACATGGTGACTTATAATAAAAAAAAAATCAGCTGGTCTCTTCAACAAATGGTGCTGGAAAAACTGGATATTCCCATGCAAAAGAATGAAGTTAAACCCCTACCTCACATTGGATACAAAAATTAATTCAAAGTGGATCAGCAACATAAATATATAAAAGCTTAAGCCGTAAAACTGATAGAAGAAAACCTAAATTTTCATGACCTTTGATTTGGTGATTTTTTTTTAAGTTTATCTATTTTTTTTAGTAATCTCTGATGGGGTTCTTGAGCAAACGGCCAAGAAAGAATTCTTGAGACGTCTTTGGTGCAAAAAGATGATTTTATTAAAGCACGAGGACAGGACCCGGGGATAGAAAGAGTTGCACTGGAGTTGTGAGGAGTGACTGACATACACTTTTCAGTTAGTGGGGGTGACGGATAGAGTAAGTCTCTAAGGAATTTGAAAGAAAGGCTTTCAGGACCTTAAGGGGCTAGCTACTGTGAAGATAAGGTTACTTTTAGTGTTTAATGAGACAAAAACATCAAGGAAGTAAGGCAGCCATGAGCTCCTTGAGCAAGGTCACACTCTGCGTGTTCCAGGTGTCTATCAGTGGGCTACACTGTAAGGAGATTTAATTTATCTTACATTTCTCTTGTCTGTTTCCCTCATCAATCTCTATACCCAATGTGGGCCTCAAACTCACAACCCTGAGATCAAGAGTGGCCTGCTCCTGGGGCACCTGGGTGGCTCAGTTGGTTAAGCATTTGACTTCGACTCAGGTCATGATCTCGTGGTTTGTGAGTTTGAGCCCAGCATCAGGCTCTATACTGATAGCTCAGAGCCTGGAGCCTGCTTTGGATTCTGTGTCCTCCTCTCCCTCTGCCCTTCCCCCGTTCACGTGTCTCTCTCCCTCTCAAAAATAAATTAAAAAAAGAGTGGCACGCTCTTCCAACTGAGCCAGCCAGGTGCCCCTTCGTGATGGTTTCTCAGATATGGACACCAAAAGCACAAGCAACAAAAGAAAAAACAGATAAATTGGGCTTCATCCAAATTAAAAATATGTGTGCATCTTCAGGGCGCCTGGGTGGCTTGGTCGGTTAAGCATCCGACTTCAGCTCAGGTCATGATCTCACCGTCCGTGAGTTCGAGCCCCGCGTCGGGCTCTGTGCTGACCGCTCAGAACCTGCAGCCTGTTTCAGATTCTGTGTCTCCCTCTCTCTGCCCCTCCCCTGTTCATGCTCTGTCTCTCTCTGTCTCAAAAATAAATAAACGTTAAAAAAAAAAAAAAATATATATATATATGTGTGCATCTAAAGGCTTTTTTTTTTAGTAAGCTCTACACCCAACATACAGCCTGAAGAGTCGCACACTCTACCGAATGAGCCAGCCAGGTGCCCCAATCTGAAGACATTTTATCAAGAAAGTAAAAAAGACAACCTACAGAATGGGAGAAAATATTTGTAAATCATATATCCTGTAAGGATCTAGTATGCAGAATATATAAAGAACCCTTACAACTCCACAACAAAAAGGCAAACCACTCAATTTAAAAATGGTAAAAGGACTTGAACAGATATTTCCCAGAGAAGATATACAAGTGGCACCAACAACCACATGAAAAGATACTCAATATCGTTAGTCATTAGGGAAATGCAAATCAAAACCACAATGAGATACCACTTCACCCACTAGGAAGTGACACCTAGGATGTGGAGAGAATGGAACCGTCATACAATGTGCTGGTGGGAATATAAAATGATTCAACAGCTGTGGAAAACTGTTTGATGGTTCCTCAAAAGCTATACGTAGAATTACCATATTACCCAGAAATTCAACTCCTAGGTACATACCCCAAAAAATTAAAAACAGGCACTCAACAAATACATGTGCATAACAGCACTATCCATGATCACCAAAAGGTGGAAACAGCCCAAACGTCCATCAACAGAGGAATGAACAAATTGTGGTCTATACATATACTGGAGTATCAGTCAGCCGTAAAAAGGAATGAAGTACTGGGGCGCCTGAGTGGCTCAGTTGGTTAAGCGTCCAACTTCAGCTCAGGTCATGATCTCACGGTTTGTGAGTTCAAGCCCCACATCGGGCTCTGTGCTGACAGCTCAGAGCCTGAAGCCTGCTTCTGGTTCTGTGTCTCCCTCTCTCTCTGCCCCTCCCCTGCTCATGCTCTGTCTCTCTCTGTCTCAAAAATAAATAAACATTAAAAAAAAAAAAAGGAATGAAGTACTGATACATGCTACAACATGGATGAACTCAAAAGGCATTATGCCAGGGGCGCCAGGGTGCCTCAGTTGGTTAAGCGTCTGACTCTTGATTTTAGCTCAGGTCATGATCTCATGGCTCATGAGTTCAAGCCCCACATCAGGCTCTGCACTGACAGTGTGGAATCTCCTTGGGATTTTCTCTCTCACTTTCTCTCTTCCCATTCCCAGCTCACATGCTCGCTCTCTCTCTCTCTCTCAAAATAAATAAATAAACTTTTAAAAAACCAAATTATACCAAAAAAAAAAAAAAAAGGTATTATGCATGTGAGAGAAGCCAGACATAGGGCCACATACTGTAGGATTCCACTTATACAAAATATCCAGAATAGATCATTCCACAGAAACAGAACACATATTGGTGGTTTCTGGAAGCTGGAGGAAGGAGGGAAGCAACTGTTTAATGGGTACAAGGTTTCTTTTGGGGTGATAAAAATGTTTTGGAATGAGACAAAAGTGGATAGAAGTTGGGGTTGCACAACACTGTGAATGTACTAAATGCCATTGGATTTTTCACCTCAAAATGGTTAATTGTATGTTATGTAGATTTCACCTCAATAATAAAAAGGATAAAATAATAAATACACGTAACTTTGTTGAAATACAGAGAAAGTAGCTGACTTGTAGAATGATGTCACTAGGTAACTCACTTTCTCAGAACCAACATAGATTTTGGAATTGTCCCTTTTGGTGCCCTGGTGTTTTCACCCTCCTGATTCCCCCTGGGGCCTAGTTTCTGTGGTAAGGGAGAGTTGGGCAAGGGGATGGGGACACGTGTTTCTCCTTCACAGGGGCCTCTTCAGGTCCATCAGCACCCCTATCCCTTTTGGGAGAGTCCGATCTGAGAAGGGTTCCCTTACATCTATCCAGGTCCACCTACCCCCTGGACAGTCCTCTTGCAGTACAGGGATACACGTTCCTAGTTTGAAGCCTGCTGCCCTGGAGAAGCTTACATGTCATACCCAGAAAAGACTAAAAGAGGGCTCACAGCAGCATTGTAGTAATAACCACCAATTTAAATAACACAAATGCTCATCAACAGGACAAAGGATTAACTAGGTATAAGCACCCAATAGAAAGAAGATTACAACTCAACAAAGTCAAAACGAGTTAAAAAACACATAAACTACGATTCCATCTATGCAAAGATCTAACACACAAAGCTAAACAGCATGCTATTTAGGAACACCTACAACGTGCACAAAGGAAATTTCAAGACAAGAAATGGATCTATATTTGAGAAATTCAGAGTAGTGGTCACCCTGCAGGAAGGGAGAGGGATGCAGTCAGTGTGGAGCCCAAGAGACATCTAAGGTCCTGGGAATTTCTTTCTGTTTGTTTGTTTGTTTGTTTTGAGAGAGAGAGAAAGAACAAGAGCGGGGGGGGGGGGGGGGGGGGAGAGAGAGAGAGAGAGAGAGAGAGAGAGAGAGAGAGAGAGAGAGAGAATCCCAAGCAGGCTCCACATCACCAGCGCAGAGCCAGACTCCAGGCTGGAACCCATGAACCTGGAGATCATGACCTGAGCCAAAATCAGGAGTCAAACGCTTAACCAACTGACCCACCCAGGTGCCCCCTGGGAATTTATTTCTTAAGCTACAGTCAGATATCCAAATATTTTGTTTCATTTGTCTTTATATGTGCTCATTTTATACGCTCTTCAATGTGTATAATGTGTTCACAATACAGGTTCTTAGGAGAGAGGATGAGCATGAAGCGAGTCAAGGAGAGTAAACAATCGCAATGCCGGTTGCGCTGGGAAGGGGAGGGTGGAGCATGGTGGCAGCCAAGAGAGGGATCAAGCTGAAGAAAGATTTTTTTCTCTTAAGGCAGCAAAGATTTGTCTGGGTTTAAAGTAAAGGGGCAAGTATAAAGCCCAGGAGGGCAAGAAACAGAAGGCAAGATTAAGAGTGGGATATAAGAGGGAAGGGAGGGCTTTCAACAGGCTCTGACATTAAGGAAAGGGGAATAAGGATGAATGAAGAAAGGGATGTTTGGGGTGTGAAGGAGAGCACTCCAGTCTGCTGAGAGAAGGGGATTGATCAGGAGAGGGGTAGGGGACTCAGGACAGTGGGCAGGTAGGAAGGGCATCGAGGTGGGGGAAGGGGCTCTTCCAGGTACATAAAGCATCCCCCCCTCCAGAACCTAACTGAAGGGTGCCGCTAAAGTCAGAGCAGCTGAGTGCTGCACGTGAGAAAGGGAAGGAGGGGACGTAACAGAAAGGGGGAGATGCTCAAGATGCCCAGAGGCCTCGTGGGGAGTGGGGCAGTCTGTACCCTTTTACACTTTTTGAATTTGTGGTCTTTGGGGTGTTTTATTTGTTTAGTTGGTTGGTTGCTTTGTTGGGGGGGTTGGCTTGGGTTGGTTTGGTTTGGTTTTTGGCTTTGTTTTTGGAAGGAAGAAAAATCGGCTATTTATTGGTGTGGTGCCACCCAGGAGAATGGGGAGCTAGTGCTTAACATCCTAAATTCCCCGTTGGCTTACAAGCAGGGGTTCTTAAAGGGTGAAAGTTCAGGGTAAGGGTCTTAGGGTCTTGGATCATGCCAATTGATCGATTGTAATATTTCCTTTCTTGACCATCTTCTCCCTCTCAGCATCTCCTTGTCAGGTTTTGGTGTGAGTGCAGTGAGGTGGTCGCTCTACTGCAGGGGCTTGACTGTTCCTCTTTAGGGGCCTGGAACTGCAAGACCCTCTCAGCAGATTGTGCTCAGTGATATCATCTCTAGAGTACAAAGGCAGAAGTTGTACATCCCGTGACTATTCCTAAGCTGCAAACTATTATTATTTCTTTTCTTGTACACGTGGCACGTTATGTTTGACATCTCAGGCAGAACAGCACCCCACAGACTCCTCAGGAGGCAACATGATGTTACTTCCTAAGGCAAGTTTACAGGTTTCTTTAACAGTAACCAAGGGCTCTGTGACTGGTCAGAGGCAGCTATGTCTAAATTGAGGGAGCTTTGAGGGATAGGGACAATGACTGCTCTAGCTACTTCCTGCTGAGGAGGGGTGGAGGTCAGGATCATAGGGAATGAAAGTGTTTTGCTCCTGGGGCATCTGAATGGCTTAGTTGGTTAAGCATCCGACTTCGGCTCAGGTCATGATCTCGAGGTTCGTGATTTTGAGCCCCACGTCAGGCTCTGTGCTGACAGCTCACAACCTAGAACCTGCTTCAGATTCTGTGTCTTCCTCTCTCTCTGCCCCTCCCCTGCTCACGCTGTCTCTCTCTGTCTCTCAGAAATAAATAAGCATTTAAAAATTTAATAAAAAAAAAGAAAGTATTTTGTTCCTAACCGTAAGTACTCTGGTGCCTGGCCTAACTTCAAAGCTTTGGACAACCATTAATTAGTTTCTGCTTTTGCTGCCTTAAGCAGCATCTCATGCCCCATTTATGAGTAGATAAATCATTAAAAGAATAGCCAAGATAGATAATCCCGCTTGGGTTAATGCCCAGAGTATTGATCGAATTCCTTAAGGAATCCAGAAAAACAGACCAGAATACCAATCTCATTTTGTTCCTGGGACTTCGGTAGGAATCTGTTGCAGCCAAATGTCTTGTCCTCTAATCTCGTCAAGGTGGGTTTCTACTTTTTTTTTTTTTTTTAATTTTTTTTTAACGTTTATTTATTTTTGAGACAGAGAGAGACAAAGCATGAACGGGGAGGGTCAGAGAAAGGGAGACACAGAATCCGAAACAGGCTCCAGGCTCTGAGCTGTCAGCACAGAACCCGACGCGGGGCTCAAACTCACAGACCGCGAGATCATGACCTGAGCCGAAGCCGGCCGCTTAACCGACTGAGCCACCCAGGCGCCCCGGGTTTCTACTTTTTGTTGAGCTATTACTTGAACCGTTTCGCTGGCCAAAATTCCCAAGATGATAGAAAGATTTTTTGATCATGTGCTCTGAGCCCTTATTCCCCACCAAGGTAAAAATGCTCTCCCAAAGGAATATCAAAGGTATTATCTTGATAATCAAGCAAGGAATCCCCATTTCGTATTGATTCCCTCTCTTGTTCAATAAATACACTTTTTGAATTCTGAACCATGCAAGTAATTCTAAGAAAACATAAAATACACTGGACCATTTTTGTTTTTTAATTGGGGTATGGATTGGGTCATTTGCATGGACACCGGCAGGCCTGAGGCAGGTACCACAGGTCTGGAAGTAGCTCAGACAACAGGAGAGGTAGGTAGCAGCCGAGCAGGACTCAAGGTTCCTACAGCGAGGGCAAGAGCTGAGTGTGGGTCAAAGAAAGAAAAAGAAGTTGGAGGTTTTATTGTTATACAGGAAAAGTTGTACAAGCCTATGGATTAAAAGTCCAGACTAACTTCCCTCCTCCTTTCCTACTGGTAGCTCAAGGAATATAAATTTTTCCAGTCTAGGCTACGCAGAATGCAAAAGTACATCCACTGTCAAAGCTACTTGGAATGTCTCAGAGAAATGTGTAACTCTTCCTGTTTGGGATTATCTAGACCACTGTTTGCCTCCATCAGTAACCAAGAATGGTGCTGTAAGCCATGAGCTAGCTAGTCCTAGACCACTTTCCCCAGATGTACACAAAAAATACACATACCTCGGGGAGCCTGGATGGCTCAGTTGGTTGAGCATGTGACTCTTGATCTTAGCTCAGTTCATGATCCCAGGGTCATGGGATTGAGCCCTGCATCAGGCTCTGCACTGACAGCATGGAGCCTGCTTGGGATTCTCCCTCCCTCCCTCTCTCTCTCTCAATAAATAAACTTAAAAAAAAAAAAAAAAAAGGAGTGGAATATAGCTTTGAGCCTAGGTGTGTCTGACACAAAAGCCAAAGTTCTTTCTCAGATTCATATGGCCTGACTACAAAGGAGAGTTCTACAAAGAGGGCATTTTAGAATAAAGAGAACTGAGTGCAGGCATAAAAGGCAGAGAATTTAAAAGGGAAAGGCAGAGTCAAGCACCACCTAAACACTGCCCCCACTCTCCCACTCAAGGGTATCCCTTTGAGTTCAGGAATTCAGTTTAAGTCAGGAACAAACTTTTTATGGGTGGATGCTGGCTGAACTGAAGAGGAATGACTTCAGCAGTCAGTCATTTATTGCATACCTTTTATTTGCAAAATATAACCCATGACATAATTCCTGCAATCAAGAAGTTTACGATCTACGAAGGAAGCCAGAGGTCGAACCCATTATATAACAGGCAGTTTCATCAGAATTGATGCTAAGAAAAATGCTCTAGTCTCCTGGAGTATGTGATAAACCAATCCAATCAGTGGGAAGCAGAGGCTTTTTCACCTGGACTTCAATGGGTAGGGAAGTGAGTGTGCAAGAAAGAGGGGGGCAGTCCTTGAGGTGCTAATAAATGCTGTTGGTAAATCTGTGGAGACTGCAGGTTAGTTTGCAGGTGACACAGAAAGAGAAGAGAGAGGTGCAGAGTTGATGGGAGGTTTTGTTTAAGGCGGTGGAGCTCTAACCTTGTCAGTCCCTTGGAGGAGCAGGGAAGGGATTGGAAGGACGGCTGCAGTTGGAAAGATTAAAGACGGTAAAATCACACTGACATAAATAATCGCATAATTAGAAAAATTAATACTTGAGCTAATTACACAGTAGGGGTGAAATGGGCGAGGTCATCGACAATACATAAAAGTGGAGGACGTTTGCCTTGGCAAGAAGTGGGATCAATTCTGAGAATGGAGGGGAAGGTCGGGTGGGTGTGATGTTACACGACTGTGAGACGAAGGAAAGTTGAGAACACTGCATTGTTTCAGTAGGAAGTTAAATAATCTTTTGGGCCAGGAGGGCTAGAGTGGTCACTAACTTCAGAAGAGTTGAAAAAGTCTTGAAGTGTGGCTGGAGAAACTATGAACATACCAGAGGATGCACGCGTGGGCAACAGCGACCAACAGCTCCGATAGCCGCGGCGCGGTCTGGGTTCCCGGGAAGGGCTGCGGTTGCAACCCTGTCCTGCTCGGCACAGCTGGGCCAGAGCGGCGCTACCACAGGGAGCAGGTGGCAGCACTGTCTGCTGGAGCTGGGCTGGCGGGGAGCGCGGGCGGGGGCGCGCTCTGCGGGGCGCGGAGCGGACGGCGCCCCAGGCAGCCGGGAACGGGGGGCGGGCCCGAGCAAGCGGGCCTCCGCGCGGCTCTTGGCACGCACGCGCAGACGTGCCGCGGGGCCCGGAGGCACAGAGGAGGGGGAGCGAGAAAGGGGGGTGTGGAACGTATTTCCGCTCTGGCGGACAAATAATACCGGCCAAAGGGGAGGCCAGGCCATCCGGCCCTTTAACCGCGTGGGGGGGGGCTGGTGAAGAAAGGGGGGTCTGGAAGGGGCGAATCCTGCTCCTTTAATTCCCTCCCCTCTTCCTCCTCCCCGAGTTCTCGCCGACGCCGAGGCGCGCGGGGCCTGGAACACACTGCACGAGCCGCCCCCGCCCCTCCCTCCTTACGCCCACGCGGAGCTGGCCCCGCGCGCGCGCCTCGTGCACCCCCGCGCCTGCGCGCTGCCCAGGCTCTGCCCGTGTTTGGGGGCGCTGCCGACCCTGGGGGGGTGGGGGAGATAGGGGGGGAAAAAACAGCGCGCGGAACCGGGCCAGGTGAGAGGCGCGTGCACTCAGGGTCGTGGGGCTGGGGGGGCGTGCCACGGAGCTCTGAACGTGGGGGGGGCGTGCACGAAGCGTGCAGGCGGCGGGGGGAGGACGTGAAAGGCGCGTGCAAACGTGCAAAGGGGGGGCGGAGGAATGAAGCAGCGGGGAAAGGGGGCGGGGTGAGAAAAGGCTGCAGCCCGGGCCACCCCGGAGCCCAGAGCCCCAGGCCTCTGCTCCAGGTTTCTCCAGCCTTCCCCTTGGGCGCGCAGGCTCGCCCCATCCTCGCGAGCGGTCCGGCGGGGGGGGGGTGTGGGGGGGGTGTGGACGCCGCTGCCCCGCCCCCGGGAACCACGCCTCCGTTCTCTCGGAGGGAGAGCGCTTCCCCAGGGACTGGGGAAACTGAGGAAGGGGCCTGAAGACTAGGAGATCTGAAGCTGGGATGCTGGGCAAGAATGGGAGCGAGGGGCCTGGAGCCTTCTTGGCTTAGGCGAACCAGAGACCTTTGTCTCTGACCGGTTTCCTTCCCAACCAGGGTTGCCCACCCCCGCCACAATGGCCTCTGGGGTGGAAGTCCTGCGCTTCCAGCTGCCGGGCCACGAGGCCGCTACCCTGCGGAACATGAACCAGCTCCGCGCAGAGGAGCGGTTTTGCGACGTGACCATTGTGGCCGACAGCCTCAAGTTTCGTGGCCACAAGGTCATCCTGGCCGCCTGCTCGCCTTTCCTGCGGGACCAGTTCCTACTGAACCCCAGTTCTGAGCTGCAGGTCTCACTGATGCACAGTGCACGCATCGTGGCCGACCTGCTCCTGTCCTGCTACACGGGCGCTCTGGAATTCGCCGTCAGGGACATCGTCAACTACCTGACGGCTGCCTCTTACCTGCAGATGGAGCACGTGGTGGAGAAATGCAGGAACGCCCTCAGCCAGTTCATTGAGCCCAAAATAGGCCTCAAAGAGGATGGGGTCAGCGATGCCAGCCTTGTGAGCAGTGTCAGTGCCACCAAATCCCTGCTCCCTCCTGCTAGGACCCCAAAGCCAGCCCCCAAGCCCCCACCCCCACCCCCTTTGCCCCCTCCACTCCTACGGCCTGTGAAACTGGAGTTCCCTCTGGATGAGGATCTGGAGCTGAAGGCCGAGGAAGAAGATGAGGACGAGGACGAGGACGTGTCAGACATCTGCATCGTCAAAGTGGAGTCGGCCCTGGAGGTGGCACACCGGCTCAAACCTCCCGGAGGTTTGGGAGGAGGCCTGAGCATCGGAGGCTCGGTGGGCAGCCACCTTGGGGAGCTGGCCCAAAGCAGCGTGCCCCCCAGCACTGTGGCCCCACCACAGGGTGTAGTGAAAGCCTGCTATAGCCTGTCCGAGGACGCAGAAGGGGAGGGTTTGCTGTTGATCCCTGGAGGCAGAGCCAGCGTGGGGGCCACCTCGGGCCTGGTGGAGGCAGCAGCGGTGGCCATGGCTGCCCGGGGGGCGGGGGGCAGCCTGGGGGCAGGGAGCAGCCGGGGACCCCTGCCCGGGGGCTTTTCCAGTGGAAACCCCCTAAAGAACATCAAGTGCACCAAGTGCCCGGAAGTGTTCCAGGGCGTGGAGAAGCTGGTCTTCCACATGCGGGCACAGCACTTCATCTTCATGTGCCCACGCTGCGGCAAGCAGTTCAACCACAGCAGCAACCTCAACCGCCACATGAACGTGCACCGCGGCGTCAAGTCGCACTCGTGTGGCATCTGCGGCAAGTGCTTCACACAGAAGTCCACGCTGCACGACCACCTCAACCTACACTCTGGAGCGAGGCCCTATCGCTGCTCCTACTGCGACGTGCGCTTCGCTCACAAGCCTGCCATTAGGCGGCACCTCAAGGAGCAGCATGGCAAGACAACAGCAGAGAACGTGTTGGAGGCCAGTGTGGCAGAGATCAACGTCCTCATCCGCTAGTGGGGCAGGCTCGGGGGCCAGGAGGCGGGGGTCCCTGGGCTGAAGGGAGCTCCCTGGCCCAGGAGAATAGGTAGGGGGGTGGGAGGGTCGGGAACAGGCAGGTACGTGGGGAACCTGAGCGGATATATCCTGAGGGAGGGGCTGAAGATTTCTTGGAGAGAGGACCCCTGCCTTTTCAGGAAAAAAAGAATGGAGAGGGAGAGGGTTCTTTGAGAAGACCAAGAGAATATGGGCTCCCAGAGAAAGATTTTCTTCTCTTAGACGTGCATGGATATGTGGAGGGAGGGAAAGGGTGTTACGGAATGAGGAAAAAAAAAAAAAAAAAAAAAGACAAAAATGCTTTATTCCTGGTTAAGGCTGCCCAGGGAGAGGTTCTGATATATCTTGAGATGGGGGGTGGGGGGGTGGGAATTGGGAGGGAATTTGGCAGGAGGCAGTTTATGTGCTCCTGCATAGAATAGATCCTTGGGAGAGGGAGTGGTAGGGGGAAAGGATTATTGAATTCCAGAAAAGGAAGTAGGGAGACAGTTCTTGCATGCTGGGGGAATGGGATTATGGGTAAAGACTCACCAAAACTAGGGAGAACCATGTCAGGTGCCAGGTAAGAGAACATGGGGATAAGGGTCCTGGGTAGATATGAAGTGGGGGACAATAGCAAGAAGGATGAACAGTGGTGGGGGTGGGAGGTAGGGCACTTAGATGAAAGGATACATGGAGGTCTGTTTGGGGAGGGAGGGAGAGGAGTAGAGACTTATACAGTATTTTTTAAGAAAACAAAACGTATTTTTTAGGATTTTTTCTGGAGTTTGGGGTTTTAGTTTTTCTGCTTTTGTTTTCCACAAAATAAAAAATAATAAAAAAAAACACTTTATTTTTTCTTTATACTCTGTCTGGCAACTGCATGTGTATGACTATCCCACCCTAGACAGCTTCTCTCTCATGCCATTTGCTCTACACTCCACACAACTCCTGTAGGCCTCATGCATGAAGGAGACTTGAGAAGAGAAGGGGATTGTGCAAGTGGGCTTCTCTGGGGACCCTCCAAATTCTACAACCTCAGCACCTGGCAGATATCTCACACTTATGTTTCATAATTAGCAGTGGTGATAACACACTATCTCCCCCTCTATTGGAAGAGTTTTGGATCTGCACTATGGAAGAGCTATATGTGTGATCATTGTGTCCACCAAAACTTTAAGCAAGAGCCAATGTTTGGACATTTATGATCTGAGGAAGGGTTCATGTCCTCGGGAAAGCTAAATAAAACAAACAAAACAAAAAACAGTTCAGATTAGGGTATGGGGAAGACTACAATTCCCACAAAGCTCTGGAATAGTTCTTAAGCAAAGAGAACTACAGTTCCCAGAAGGCCTTGAATTGGCCTCAGGTGCCCAATACCCCAGCCACCTGCTTCTATCAAATACTGCGTGTGAAATCACACAGGTTTTTTTTTTTTCCCAGACTTTGACCAGAATGTAATACGTAAAGGGATGGTACCCTAAATAATGCTACCAAGGTTATATATTGGTGTAACATCATTCATACTGTTAGTTGGGCTGTGACCCACGCAGTGCCTATGTATATAAGGTGTTTGGCAAAAAAAGAAAAAAGTTACTCAGTAGTATCACCAGGCAGTAATGACTCTCGGGCCTCTAGGGTCTTACCCAGATCGCTAGTGCACATGGTGGAGTAACACGTATGGCATAAACAGAACAGACGTTTAGCCCCAGGTTTTCAAAAGTGGACGCTGCTCCAGGAGACATGAAGCAGTTGAAAGTAAAGGTGTCCGCGCGTCCCCACTGCCCCCTCCTTGCTCGTTAGGGAAGCAAGGCCAAAACTGAGCCCGACCCTTCTATCTGGTGACCCACAAACTAGAAAGCACCCAGAGGCGGGAGAAGCATACGCGGGCCAGATTGGAAAGACAGCCGCAGCCGAGAGCTGGGAGGGTCAGACATTCCTTTCGTTACCTAAAACCAGGCGGGGGATGGAGAAGCCACACCTGGACCCAGGCGTGCCTCACCTTCGGCTCCCCGCTGAGCTGACACCAGGAATGGCAGGAATTCTCCCCTGCAGTCCCAGCTTAGGACAGCCACTGCCATTTCCGAGGCTGCTCTCGGGGGAAAATGGCCAGAAGGCGCGTAGTGGCTCCTTTAAGGCTCCTCCTAGTCCTCCCTCCCCCGCCCACGTGACCCGGGGCGGCCGCGCGCCGGCTCAGCCCCCCGCGCAAGCGGCGATGGCGGCGGCGGCGGGAGCTGCAGCGGCGGCGGCCGCCGAGGTGCGGAAGGGGAGGGGGAGAGGCGGGTGCATGCCCGCGCGCGCGCCCGGGGGAAGCGCGCGCCCGTGCAATGCTCCGGGGGTGCAACGGGGCCGGGGGGCCCGGACGGGACCTACAGCAATCCGGAGGGCCAGCACCGGGGGCGGATGAGGGGACCAGGGGGTGGGAGGTGGGGGGAGTGGGCACGGAGGCGCGCGTGCAGCCGCCGGCTGCCCCCGAGTGGGCGGCGGGCGCCGGGGCCCCAGGAGCACGCGCGAGGGGCACGAGGGGCCGTCCACCGGGCTGGGGGGCAGCGGGCGCTGGAGGGGTTGGTGCCCGGGGTCCCCGCGGCCTGGGGGACAAAGGGGGAGCGGCGCGTGCAGCCGGGAGGAGGGGGCGGGGCCGGGGCGCGGAGGCCCCGCCCCCTCCCCCTCCTCTCTTCTCTGCCCCAGAGATGCGGGGTCTACCGAGAGGGAGGGGGTTGATGCGGGCCCGGGGGAGGGGTCGTGCGGCCCCCCCGGGCAGCCGAGGCCGCGGAAGGGGGGGGCCCCATAGAGGAAGAGGTAGGCCCCGGAGCCTACTCTCTCTTCCCAGAGCCCAGGCGTCCTGGGCTCCCCAACTTCCTACAGGGCTGACCAGCCCTCCTCTACCTTGTGTCCCCTGCCAGGGGGAGGCCCCTGCTGAGATGGGGGCGCTGGTGCTGGAGAAGGAGCCTAGAGGAGCCACTGAAAGAGGTGAGTACAGCAGAAAAACGGGCCCAGTTGGACCTTCACCTCCCCCAACACAGGATTCCCTGAGAGCTTAGCCCCAAACTTTTTCTTTTCCCTTACAGTTCATGGCTCTTTGGGGGACACCCCTCGTAGTGAGGAGACCCTACCCAAGGCCAGTCCCGACTCCCTGGAGCCTGCTGGCCCCTCATCCCCAGCCTCTGTCACGGTCACCGTGGGTGATGAGGGGGCTGACACCCCTGTAGGAGCCACACCACTCATTGGGGATGAACCTGAGAATCTCGAGGGAGATGGGGACCTCCATGGGGGCCGCATCCTGCTGGGTGAGAGGCTGGGGAGTCTTGGGGTGGGGGGTGAAGTGGGGTATCCTCTGACTACTTTTCCTCTTATCTTGCCTTTGCTTGCCTGTCTGTTTTCCAGGCCATGCCACAAAGTCATTCCCCTCTTCCCCCAGCAAGGGGGGTGCCTGTCCCAGCCGGGCCAAGATGTCAATGACAGGGGCTGGAAAATCACCCCCATCGGTCCAGAGTTTAGCTATGAGGCTGCTGAGTATGCCGGGCGCCCAGGGGGCAGCAGCAGCAGGGCCTGAACCCCCTCCGGCCACACCCAGCCCAGAGGGGCAGCCCAAGGTCCACCGAGCCAGAAAAACTATGTCCAAACCAGGAAATGGGCAGGTGAGGATTGAGGGAGAGGGTTGGAGTGGGGAGACAGGAGTAATCCACTGTAAACCCCTTGTGGACTTTCTTTACACTTTTTTTTTTTTTTTTTTTTTTTACACTTTATTCAGACCTTTTCTAATCTATTCCCAGTTTCACATATTTACCTAGGGGCTACAGTGTGTCAAATTCTGGGGTGGGGGTTAATCTGAACAAACAGACAAATTTCTGTCTTCCTGTAGTTTACATTCTTGGGGAGAGGGAAGTAGATAAGACAAAGGTTAGAGAGTTAATTGTGTAGCTGCTTTTATAATTATTCTTATGATAATGACTAAAGAAACTTCAGACCACTCTTTCTTTCTACCTCAAAGCAAGCCCCAAGGGAACTTTTTCCTCCCTTTGACACTGTCCCTGCTCCCTTTTTTAAAGGTTCTAAGGGTTTTACTATGAATCCCTAAGGGGTAGGAGGTGAGGGAAAGGACCAAAGCCCCAGAATTTCAGAAGCTTTATGACAATATTTTTAGGGCTCTTGGTATGATTTTGTTTTGGGTATGGTTTAGGTAGCTTTGGGCAAAGCATGAACCTTTGTTTTGTCATCTGTAAAATGGGTAAAAAAGGGCCTGCTTCTGCGATCTTGAAGAGATAAGTGTTAGGTGTGGGATGTGCTTAACATACTATTTCTGGGGATACAGCAGTTCTTGTGATTGCCACATTCTGGTTCACTGGAGCTTCAAATGGCGTTTTTGAGGGTGTGGCTCACCTACCCTCCACCTCACCCAGGGCTGCAGGCTAATCCAGGCCCCCGGGCCCAACCAGAGATACTCCCGACCCTAAGTGTGCTTCCTCTCGGCCCCCAGCCCCCAGTCCCTGAGAAGCGGCCCCCTGAAGTGCAGCATTTCCGCATGAGTGATGACGTGCACTCCTTGGGGAAGATGACCTCAGGTCAGTCCCACCTCCCACCCAACCTGCTGCTGGGTGAGACCTCAGGGTCCTGAGGGTTAAGGACAGGCCTTACTCCTTTCTCTCTCTCCTTCTAGATGTGGCCAAAAGGAGGAAGCTGAACTCCGGTGGTGGCCTGGTGAGCCTGGAGAGGCAGAAAACAAGGCCTCTCCACCTAGGGGGCCTCATCCTGCCCTCAAGGGAAATGGGCTGGGGGGGAAGTACCAGCAGCTTCCATTTTTCTGATCTTTTCCTAGTCGGAGGAGTTGGGTTCTGCCCGGGGTTCAGGAGAAGTGACCATGGAGAAAGGGGACCCAGGGTCCCTAGAGGAGTGGGAGACAGTGGTGGGGGACGACTTCAGCCTCTACTACGACTCCTACTCTGTGGATGAGCGTGTGGACTCTGACAGCAAGGTGAGAAGGAGCTAGCCTACCTCCCTGCCAGCACGTACCTTGTTCAAGGCTCAATCGCCAGTCTTTCATTCCCTGCCTTGTCTCTTTCCTTTTTACCTTGTGAACACCCCCTAATTCAGGGCCCCATGCGGTCCGGTCCGTAACTTCCAGTGCATGCTCCACCCCAGTCCCTCCCCTTGCTCCTCTCCATGGTGGCAACCACCATCCTGGACTTGGGGTTTAGCATTCCATTTTGTTGTTTGCTTGCTTGTTTATTCTTTTGCTCTTGGTTTGGTTTTATCTCCTACAAGTTTGCCTGTGCAGTATAATGCTGTCTTACCTGTTGTGCTTTTTTTTTTTTTTTTTTTTAACATTTTTTCACGGAAAACTTCAAATAACATACAAAAGAGCAAAGGGTGAGTCCTCATGAAGCCTCACCTGGCTCCAGCAATTTTCAGTACACAGCCACTCTTGACTCCTCTCTTCCTCCCCTAGCACACCCATCTCCCTGACTGCTTTAAAGTAGCCATCACATCGTTTTATCTGGAAATGTCTTCGTATGTATCTCTAAACATCAGGCCTCGTCCTGTTTTTTATTTTTATTTTTTAGTGTTTTTATTTATTTTTGAGAGAGAGAAAGAAACAGAGTGTGAGCCGGGAAGGGGCAGAGAGAGAAGCAGAGTCCAGGCTTTGAGCTGTCAGCACAGAGCCCGTCGCAGAGCTCAAACTCATGAACTGCAAGACCCTGGCCTGAGCTGAAGTCAGATACTTAACTGACTGAGCCACCTAGGCGCCCTCTTCCTGTTTTTTAATATCACTGCTTAACTGTTTTCACAACCTAGAAAATGTAGCCATCACCTTGCTATGAGTGTTCACGTGTTCTCAGTTGTTTCATAGATGGGTTTTTGTTTGTCCAGATTCAAATGAGCTCCATACATTGGTTTGATTGACATTTGCCTTAGGCCTCTCTTGATGTAAAGGTAGGTTTACCTGTCTTTGAAAAAGAAGGGTTTTTTTTGCCATTTATTTGTTGAAGAAGCCAGGTTGGTTGTCCTACAGAATTTCTCACGTTTAAAATTAGTTGACTGGGTGGCGACTGACATGTTCTTTTTTCTTTTTTTTTAATGTTTATTTATTTTAGAGAGAGGGAGACAGAGGTTCCAGAGCAGGCTCTGCACTGACAGCAGATAGCCCAATGCAGGGCTTGAACTCACGAACTGTGAGATCTTGAGCCAAAGTAGGATGCTTAACCGACTAAGTCATTCAGGTGCCCCCTCAATATTTTTTATAAACTAGATCTAGAAGCATAATCAGCTTTGGGTGTTTTTTTTGTTTTTTGTTTTTAATCGTGAGAAGATTTGATAGCTGGTATGCATGCTTCCTCTTGCATCACGTAAGCGGGCATGGGACATCTTGTCTTTTTGTTAGTGGTATTTAAGATTGATGGTAGATTTCTGTGACGTCAACCTTCTCCTTATTACAAAGTTCTTCATTAGCTTTTCATCTGGTATTTTTAGCAACCACTGGTAGTCCTATCTACATATGAACTTCATAAAAAGCATAAAACATGTGCTTGTTTTCTGGAACTTTTTTTTTTTTTTTTTTGCTTAATATGTCATCAAGATTCACACTCATCATTGTGAGTGAGGTGCCTTCCTTTTCACAGCTGTCTAACATCCCACACCCTTTGTTTCCTTTCCTGTCCATTCACCTCCTCCAGGGAGCCATCCTGGGACAGTAGTAATAGTTCTTTAAAATTTTTTTTTTTTAATGTTTATTTTTGAGAGAGAGACAGACAGAGTACGAGCCGGGGAGGGGCAGAGAGAGAGGGAGACACAGAATCCGAAGCAGGCTCCAGGCTCTGAGCCGTCAGCACAGGGCCCGACGCAGGGCTCAAGCTCAAGGACTGTGAGATCACGACCTAAGCCAAAGTTGGACGCTTAACTGACTGACCCACCCGGGCACCCCAGTAGTAATAGTTCTTTATTTATCCTGCTTCATTGATTCTTGGGGGTTGGATGTGTCCTGCCCTGCTTGTTTCCCAAGAGAGGGCTGTGGACTGAGGGTTGCTGTTTCCCCAGCCCTGCCTTGCTTCTCTCCCAGTCTGAGGTTGAAGCTCTGGCTGAACAACTAAGTGAGGAAGAGGAGGAAGAGGAGGAGGAGGAAGAAGAGGAAGAGGAGGAAGAGGAAGAAGAGGAAGAAGAAGAGGAAGATGAGGAGTCTGGCAATCAGTCTGACAGGGTAAGAGCTGGAGACTGGCATCCTGAGGAGTGGGGGCTGGGGGGCTGGAGGTCTGAGTCCCCAGAGCAGGGGTAGTGGGCTGGGGGCTAGGCTCTCTAATTCTTCCTCCATCCCAGAGTGGTTCCAGTGGCCGGCGCAAAGCTAAGAAGAAGTGGCGGAAGGACAGCCCATGGGTGAAGCCATCCCGGAAACGGCGGAAGCGCGAGCCTCCACGGGCCAAGGAGCCACGAGGTGAGGAGGCTCCTCTGCTCTTGGGTCCCCTCCTCCAGCCCCCCTGCCAGCCCCCAGAGAGCGTGCACGAACACACACTCATGCATGTGCTCATGCACGTACACCCGCATGTACCCACGCGTCCAGGCACCTGTGAGCTCGCACTCTCACTCTCTCTGTCTCTGTGTCAGGAGTGAATGGTGTGGGCTCCTCAGGCCCCAGTGAGTACATGGAGGTCCCTCTGGGGTCCCTGGAGCTGCCCAGCGAGGGGACCCTCTCCCCCAACCACGCTGGTAATTGCCAATTGCTGGGATGGCGAGCCACTAGGGGGCACCCTCTGGGCTGGAGGGAACGGGGAGGGGGACCCCACCGGAGCTGAGGTGTCTGTCCATGGCCAGGCTTTGGGAGTTCTAGAGCTTGGAGGGAAAGGCAGGGCGGGGGTGAGGCCCTACCAGTGGTCCCTGTGGGTGATGGGTATGGCCTCCCTCAGCTCCCTTTTCCCTCCGTCCAAGGGGTATCCAATGACACGTCTTCACTGGAGACAGAGCGGGGGTTTGAGGAGCTGCCCCTCTGCAGCTGCCGCATGGAGGCACCCAAGATTGACCGCATCAGCGAGAGAGCTGGGCACAAGTGCATGGCCACAGAGAGTGTGGATGGAGAGGTGGGCCCTGTGAGCTGGGAAGAGAGGTGCCGGTGGGTCAGGGGGGATCCAGCCCTGGGCCCTAGCCTCACCCTCTTCCTACCCGTTCACGCTGCCACAGCTGTCAGGCTGCAATGCCGCAATCCTCAAGCGGGAGACCATGAGGCCGTCAAGCCGCGTGGCACTAATGGTGCTCTGTGAGACCCACCGTGCCCGCATGGTCAAACACCACTGCTGCCCAGGCTGTGGCTACTTCTGTACGGCGGTGAGTGACCGGTGGGGCAGACAGGCAGCATGCCCCAGAGGGGAGGGGTCTTCTAGATCCTGACCACGTTATTTCCCAGGGCACCTTCCTGGAGTGCCACCCCGACTTCCGTGTGGCCCACCGCTTCCACAAGGCCTGTGTGTCCCAGCTGAACGGCATGGTCTTCTGTCCTCACTGTGGGGAGGATGCATCTGAGGCCCAGGAGGTGACCATCCCCCGGGGGGATGGGGTGACCCCACCAGCTGGCACCGCAGCCCCTGCCCCCCCACCCCTGGCTCAGGATGCCCCCGGGAGAGCAGATACTTCCCAGCCCAGGTACTGGCCTCCCCCTTCCCGACTGTCTATTCCCTGCCCTGGCCCCGTTGCTTGTAGACATCAGCACCTTCTCCCACAGTGCCCGGATGCGAGGGCATGGGGAGCCCCGGCGGCCACCCTGTGACCCTCTGGCTGACACCATCGACAGCTCAGGGCCCTCCCTGACTCTTCCCAATGGGGGCTGCCTCTCAGCCGTGGGGCTGCCACCTGGGCCAGGCCGAGAGGCCCTGGAGAAGGCCCTGGTCATCCAGGAATCGGAGAGGTGAATGAGGGGTTGCTCTCGGTCTGGGCGGCCAGGGCTGGGGCTGAAAGGTGGATCTGCAGGTTTTGAGGTTGATGCTCCTTCTGAGGAGCCTACACCTCTCCCTCGCCATGACAGGAGGAAGAAACTCCGCTTCCACCCCCGGCAGTTGTACCTGTCGGTGAAGCAAGGGGAGCTGCAGAAGGTGATCCTGATGCTGTGTGAGTATTCCACTTACTCGTTTGTTCTGCAGACCTTGAGTAACACTGGTTATGTACCAGACACTGGGCTCAGGGCCAGGAGCGCAGCAACGGAGGCCATTGTCCTTGCCCTGAAATACTTAGTGTGGTAGGGGAGACAGACACACAGCTAACCCATCAGTTGTGCCTTCCCAGTGGGTGTTCAGAGGAGTTAATGACATTGCTCAGGAGGGGCCCCTGACATGGGTTAGGGCCCTAAGAAGCCTTCCTGGAGGAGGTCCCACCTGCCCCCTAGCTTGCTCACCACTTGTCCCTCCCTCTTCCGGTGTGGTGGGCTCTCCCCACAGTGGACAACCTGGACCCCAACTTCCAGAGCGATCAGCAGAGCAAGCGCACGCCCCTGCACGCGGCCGCCCAGAAGGGCTCCGTGGAGATCTGCCACGTGCTGCTGCAGGTCAGCATGGGCCCAGCCCTCTGCCTCATTGACCGGGCCCTCAGACGCCCTCCCTTCCCCAGCCCTTCTGAGGTGCCAGCCCCCATGCCCCCTCCTTGCAGGCAGGAGCCAACATCAATGCAGTGGACAAGCAGCAGCGCACCCCACTGATGGAGGCTGTGGTGAACAACCACCTGGAGGTAGCACGCTACATGGTGCAGCGTGGCGGCTGTGTCTACAGCAAGGTGTGGTGACTGGGCCAGCCGGGGCCTAGGTTTGAGATGGGTTTGAGATGCCAGCGGGGGACTCATCTGCCCACATCTTCCTCAGGAGGAGGATGGCTCCACCTGCCTCCACCATGCAGCCAAAATTGGGAACTTGGAGATGGTCAGCCTGCTGCTCAGCACAGGACAGGTGGACGTCAACGCCCAGGTCAGCGGCCTGGCTGCCTGCCCAGCCCACTTCGTCTGGGTCCTTGGCTCAGCTTCGGGCTTTGGGCCCCCTTTCGACCTCAGCTGACCTCCAACCCTTTCCGTGATCTTGCCTTGCTCTAGCGTGTCCCTCTTTTCTCCCTCCTCATTTGTGTTTTTTTCTTTACCTTTCTCCTTTTTGCTTTTTCTGTCAGTTTTCAGAATAATGAGTTGCTGCCTTAATCTCTGGAAGTGTGCAATGATACTCTTTATCACCTCTCACTTTGTCATATGTTGGGTGTGTTTTAGCCTATTGATCTTTGAATTATTCCATTCTTTGTCCAGGAGGAGCCCCTTGAACTAGGCTCCTGTGGTTTTTGTTAGGACCCAACCGCTTTTAAGTGCATCTTTTAGTACAAAGAGATTTTTTTTGAGACTGCAGTCTGTGTCCTTAGCAGCAGTTATTGCTGTTGGGCCACTGTGTTCTAGGACTTTTGAGTGGAAAGACCTAGAAAGTATGTGTCTTTTAGAATGAGAAAAATTATTCCACAACTCTGAGCAATAGACACTATTAGTCCCATTTTACAGATCAGGAACCTGAGACCCCAGAGACTTACCTGGAGTCTCAAAGCATGTGAGTGATGGAGCTGAGACTCACACTCAGAGTCTAGCCCCAGAGCCTGTGCTCTTGACCACATGCTCCTTTGGGAAGCAGGGCCAGCTGCTGGGCGGGCCCGGGGCAGGGGAAGGGGGACCCCTCACCCTCCTCCCTCTCTCCCCACTCACAGGACAGTGGGGGATGGACGCCCATTATCTGGGCTGCGGAGCACAAGCACATTGAGGTGATCCGCATGCTGCTGACACGGGGCGCCGATGTCACCCTCACAGACAACGTGAGAGTTGGTTGGGGGTAGTGGAGGTGGGGACTGTCCTGGCCCCCTGAGCAAGGACGAGGCTGGGTTCAAGGGCTCACTGCTTGGACACACCCTTACCCTCCCACGTCCACAGGAGGAAAACATCTGCCTGCACTGGGCCTCCTTCACTGGCAGTGCTGCCATCGCTGAGGTCCTCCTCAACGCACGCTGTGACCTCCACGCTGTCAACTACCACGGTGACACGCCCCTGCACATCGCAGCGCGGGAGAGCTACCACGACTGTGTGCTGTGAGCCCCAGCCCACCCCACGCCCTGACGCCCCAGCGCCTTCACGCAGCCCCAGACCCCACAGGCTTCCTGTCCCCTCCCAGGCTGTTCCTGTCACGCGGGGCGAACCCTGAGCTGCGGAACAAGGAGGGGGACACAGCATGGGACCTGACTCCTGAGCGCTCCGACGTGTGGTTTGCGCTGCAGCTGAACCGCAAGCTTCGTCTTGGAGTGGGGAATCGGGCCATCCGCACTGAGAAGATCATCTGCCGGTGAGCCCGGGCCCTCTGCACCCAGGACAGCCTTCTGCCTTCTCCCCCAGCCCTGCTAAACCTCCAGAACATCCCTCAGACCCTCCCCAGGCTCCACTGGATCACCAGAACCAACCCCCAGCTAGGATACCAGATACAGTAAACAGAAATAGAGTTAAATTGGAATTTCAGTCGAGCAGCACGTACTTTTTTAGCATTAAGAGCGTCCTACACAGTATTTGGAATGTATCCATAGTAAAAGATTACGTCTTACTTATCCAAAATCCAATTTTCATTGGGTGTCCTGCAGTTTATTTGACGACCTTACCTCCCATGCCCCAATGAACCCCCAGAATCATGCCCTTCCCTCCCACAGCCCCAGGAACCTCCTAGGCCTCTCCTTGTACCTAGTGGACCCCCTGACCCCATCCTGTAGCACCCCCAGCCCCATCTCCCTTCCATCAGGGATGTGGCTCGGGGCTATGAGAACGTGCCTATTCCCTGCGTCAACGGCGTGGACGGGGAGCCCTGCCCGGAGGATTACAAGTACATCTCAGAGAACTGTGAGACGTCCACCATGAACATTGACCGCAACATCACCCACCTGCAAGTGAGCAGGGGCCCGGGACCTCCTGGAGGGACACACAGGCTGTGTGCCGACAAGGCACCTGGCCAGTGGAGTGGGGCTGAAAGGGACCTCTGGCGTGGGCTTGCATGCATCTGGGAAAGGGGTCCTTTTTCTGGGACACGTGAAGGTATCATATGGGCTCCTGGTAGCCCTGGGGACACCCCAATCAGCAATACCTTGATTGTCCCTCACCCCGGGAGCATCACCACCCGCCATACTAATATAACCACCTCAGGGAAAGGACAGCAGTTGGGGGGCAGAGAGCGCCAGTTGCTGAGGGGACAAGGCCACTTCTGAGGGCCGAGCTGATCCCCTGCCTCCTGCCCCAGCACTGCACGTGTGTGGACGACTGTTCCAGTTCCAACTGCCTATGTGGCCAGCTCAGCATTCGCTGCTGGTATGACAAGGTATGTGCCCTCACCCTGGGCTTCCAGGGGCGTGCCAGGATAGAGGTGAGCCTGTGCCCAACTACATGCAAATCAAGGGCATGGTGGCGTGGTTCCTGTTCTCTGCACCCAGCATGTGGCCTCCCTTAGCCCGTTCTCCCTGTTTGTGGCATTGGGATCCATGGTGGGTTTTTCTGTGGAGTCCTGGGGGTCCTTAGCAGCCGAGGTGGGCGCCACACAGAAACCACTTGTCCTTCCCTCCTTTGACCCCAGGATGGACGGCTGCTCCAGGAATTTAACAAGATCGAGCCCCCACTGATTTTCGAGTGTAACCAGGCGTGTTCCTGCTGGAGAAACTGCAAGAACCGGGTGGTGCAGAGTGGTATCAAGTGAGGCCCACCCCTGCAGCCCACCCTCACCCCCACCTCACCCCCATGTCCCCTCCGGTGGGGGTTTCTGGGTTCCTCCACCTAATGTCACCCCCTTTGCTGCCCCCAGAGTGCGACTGCAGCTCTACCGAACAGCCAAGATGGGCTGGGGGGTCCGAGCCCTGCAGACCATCCCCCAGGGAACCTTCATCTGCGAGTGAGTAGGGGTGGAAGGGTGCACAGCCGTAGCTGACTCCCAAGCCTCCATCTGCTTTCCTCCTTGATGGGTCCCACCCCTTCCCACTGCCCGTCTCTGGCCAGATTGTACCTGCTCCCAGCCTGCTCAGACCTCAGAACCTTCTGTCACCACTACCACATCTTCCCTCTCCTGCCTTTCCAAGCTGGGAGACAGACAGACATGGATTGAGCCTCTGTCACTGGGTATCCTGGGCCAAGTTCTTAACCTCCTGGAGCCTCATTTTGCTCATCTGCAAAATGGAGGTGATAAAGTTACCTTTCTGTCCAAGTCACCAGGGCCTCACTTCTCTCCAGCAATTCTTTCTTTTCGCAGCATCTGTAACCCTCCTGCCCCCTGGCTCCTACTCCATGGCCTGCAGACTTAATCTAGGCCTCCTTTGGCCCCACTTGCCTCTTTACAGGACCATCCATTTTCTCCTTATTGGGTCATCTCTCAACTTTGTTCAAATGGCCCCTTCCTCCTGAGCCTCAGTTTCCCCACCATCCACTCACTGCTCATCCCTGCCGGAATCTGCCTTTGCCCTTGCCCTTCTGCTGATACCACCTCTCGACAACCCGCCCGTCACCCCGTATCTTGATCCTCCTTCTCCCAGCGTCTGCTACTCTCCCTTGCTGTGGCTCCCATGACGCTGTCCTACCTCTGACCCATCCATCCTCCCTTTTCACCAACTTCTCTTCCTCCACTTTCTAAATGTGGGTGTCCTTGTGTCCAGCTCCTTCCTAGAGTTCCTCACAGCCCCTGTGGCTCTGTCCCTTCCTACAGCCCCAACCTCTCCTGTCCTACTGCCTGGCATCGCCACCACCTGCTGTGTGATTCCTAGTCCAGAAACCTCCCAGTGACTAAACCTGCGTGGATTTCCCTGCCCAAACCACCTGCCTATAGATACTGATCCCTGTAACCACAGGGGCTTGGTGTCTCCCTACTCGCTGATTCTTCCTCTGGTGCAGCTCAGGCCCTTCCCTTTACCTTCCCCACCACTGCATCTCCAGCTCGTCCCCAGCCCACCGGCCCCAACTTCCCCCACATTTGCTGGTCCTGCCCATTGTTCCAGCTGTCCGGTGGAGACCCCAGCTGGCAAGAGTATGCCCAGTGTTGTTCCCTCTGTTGTGTTCTCTGTTCCTCCTTTTCATTCTCATTCCAGAGGGGAGCCACCCACCTCCTCCCCCACTCCCAAGATGTCTGCTGTCCTGCATGTCCACTCTGCCTTGGCTGCCTACCTCAGCCATCTAGGTCTGTGGGATTCATAGACAGACGGGGCACTTGACAAATTGTGAAAGAGGGTTCCATGGGGTTCTGAGGAGAGACAGGGCCTGGAGCGAGCTCCCGATAACCCCTGTTCACCTTCAGAACCACCACTTCCTGCTCAACAGGTACGTTGGGGAGCTGATCTCCGATGCTGAGGCTGATGTAAGAGAGGATGATTCTTATCTCTTCGACCTAGACAACAAGGTAAGCAGGAGACCCCTCTGTACCTTGCTCCCAGCCAGCTGATGGAAAGCTGGGGAGGAGGGACTGGATGGTCCATGGGTGGGGAGGTTGGCCAGGCAAGCGGGGTAGTAGTAGATGTGAAGAGTGACACCTTCTTCTCAGGACGGAGAGGTGTACTGCATTGATGCCCGTTACTATGGCAACATCAGCCGCTTCATCAACCACCTGTGTGACCCCAACATCATCCCCGTCCGTGTCTTCATGCTGCACCAGGACCTCCGGTTCCCACGCATTGCCTTCTTCAGTTCCCGAGACATCCGGACTGGGGAGGAGCTGGGGTGAGGTGTCTCTGGTGTGTGCCAGGGGTGTGGGAGATGCGGTAAGCTTGGGACCAGAAGCTGAAGACTGGAGAGTGCCTGGTTTCCAGGCATGGAGTAGAGCAGAGCCTCTCTGATGTCCGTGTAGATGGAGTCCTGAGCCTCCCAGATTCTGATTCAGTAGATTTGGGATGGGGCCCAAGATTCTTCTGCATGTCTAATGAGTCACAGGCAGTGCCAGTGCTGCAGGTCCGTGAAACAGAAAAGGGCTTGGAGTCCGTCCGGAGAAGATGGGGGTGGGTGCTTTGGGGTAGGCCTGGGCAGCTGGCTTTGGATCCCATAGCCTCCTTCTGCTCCTCTGACAGGTTTGACTATGGTGACCGCTTCTGGGACATCAAAAGCAAATACTTCACCTGTCAGTGTGGCTCTGAGAAGTGCAAGCACTCAGCCGAGGCCATTGCCCTGGAACAGAGCCGCCTGGCCCGCCTGGACCCCCACCCCGAGCTGTTGCCTGAGCTCGGCTCCCTGCCCCCAGTCAATCCCTGAATGCGGACCACACACGTCCCCCACCCCTGGATGGCCACCAGCTCAGCAGCCCCCTCTGCCACTTGCTGCTCACAGCCTACACCTGGGGGTGCTGCCTTCTTCTGTCCCTTACCCCTTCACACATTCCTCGGCCAGAGACCCCCAGCCGGGCCCTGGAGGTCTGACAGCCCCTCTCTCCCAGAGCTGGTTCTTCCCTGGGAGGGTGACTTCAGGGCTGGCCGCTCCCTGTTCCCCATCCTCAGCTGAAGTTTGATGAATTGAAATTGGGCCTCTATGCCAGCTGGTTTCCTTTGTTCTCAATAAATACTGGGTTTGGTAATAAACTGTCTTGGTGATTGTTTGAGGGGCCAGAGGGGGTTGGCCAGGGAGGAAGCCCACATAGCCAGAGGGAATGTGGGCCCAAGGGACTGAGCAGGATGGACTGGTGTGGACAGCCACCCAAGGGGAGGGGAGGCTTGTGAGAGACCTCTGTGGACAGAGTCCAGTCATGGGTGTGAGTGTACCACGAAATAATTTGCAAAAACATGAAGCTTTTTCTTAAAGCGTGCCAGCTCCTTCAAGCCATGGTCCGTGGAGCCCGCGGCAGGCAGCCCCAAGCCCCTGTCACAGGCTTGGCCTTCCAGCCCTCCAGCAGGGCACTGCCCAGGCACGGAGTTGGAAGGAGGAACTAGAATGTGTCAGGACCACAGGCGGAGGTGGGGCTGTGACGTGTGGGAGGGCGGGGCGGGCGGCAGGTGAGCTGCTAGGTCTCCCTGGCTCCAATCACTCTGGAGACTGAGCCATGGGGGGAAAACAGGACGGGGATGAGGCCTATGGTGAGTCTGAGGGCAAGGCTAGGGTAGAGGCCCGGGACCCTCAGAGGGAGGGGAGGCCAGCCTGGGCCTGCTCTAGGGGAATGATGGCTGGGGCTGGCCCCAAGGAGAGGAGCTGAGTGGAGTTCTGGGTCCCTGAAGGGAGGGCCCAGAAAAGAGCTGATGGGAGGAAGTAGAACCAGAGTCCTGCGAAGAGGATTGGGTTTAGGGGCCGGGGGCCTTTGCTGAGGAGACTTTGGGGAGTGAAGCTGGGTTCACCATGAGAAGTTAGATGTGGAATCTGGGTCCCGCAGGGCAGGGCCCTGGGAAGCAAAGCCTGAAGGGAAGGAGGCAGGGTCAGGGGCCTGAGCAGAAGGATGGGGCTCAGGGACTGGGAGGGTCTATGTGCTGCAGAGCTTGTGGTGAGGCCGGGGTCTGGCTCCCATCAGGAGGAATGGGGTCCCTGTGAGGAGGAGGAGTTCCAGCCTGGACTCTGGGGTCTCTGAGGGGACAAGGTGCTAGAGGTCTGCCTGCCAGGGTCTCTGTGAGCAGTGACAGCAGGACTGGGGTGTGTTTGGGGGTCCCTATGAGGAGTTAGGGCTGTGGACCTCTGCGGAGAAGGGGCCACGGCCTGCCCCTGAGGTCTCTGTTAGGAGGGGGAGCCTTCTCAGGGTACCATGAGAGATCCAGGCAGGGGGGTTGGGAGGTTCCTGAGAATGGTAGGGTCCGAGGGGAGAGGAAGTAGAGAGCCTATCTGCAGAATCTCCATGAGGAACAGGGGCTAGGAGCCTATCCCAGAGACCCCTAAGATTAGGGGTGGGGGGCAGTCTGAGAGGAAACTGGGACACAGCCTCTGGGACCCCTGTGAGCAGTAAGGGCTCGGAGCCTGCCTGCAGGGGTCCCTTGGGGTTTGGGGGTCTGAGCTCCTGGTCTGGAGGGGAGGGAACCCTAAGGGAGGGGCCTCCCAGAAGCATAGCTTGACCTCCTAAGCACGCTAGGGGAAGGAGCAGTAAGGACTCCCCAGTCAACTTCCTGGAGCAGCTTTGGGTCAATCATTGATCTCATATCCGAGAGCCATGGAGGGACAGAGTCCAGAGCACCTGGGGAAAACAGATCCCACCCCTTCCCACACTCTTGCCCAACCCTTCCCTCCTCTGTGCCCACACAGGACCCTAAGCTGCCTGGCCCCAGCTCCTCCCTGTGTGTACTCAGGGAGGACCAGGAACAGGACATGGCCACAATCTCAAACGGCCACAATCTCAACTGCCAGGCTCAGGTGTCACCCTGACCGCTCGTCCAGAGACTGGCAGGAGCCTGGGGTTCCTTGGGATCAGGGTTTACAGGGGCCGTCCATGCCCTGGCCCTGCAGGAGTTAATGCCTTTGGCTCCAGTTTCTTTCCCTATGGCCTTGGGCCAGAGGGTGGAGGTAGGGCCTGGGGCAGCTGTGGGGAGGGGCTGTGACCTCCCTGAGGTGCTCTAGACCTGTGCCCACCCTGGAATGGGTTCAGGGAGGGGAAAGGGATAAGGATGCGGGCGTGAGAGCCACTGAGATGGCTTAACTCAGAGTCCCACATCCCAGCCATAGGGAGACACAAGAGAAAAGGGCCAGGATGGAGACAGAAAGCAAAAGCTATTTCCCTGGCTGCCAGCCTTGAGGTATGAGCTGGAAAGAACCTGTTAAAGCCCCTTTTTCCCCTCCCTCCAAGGCCACCTTGGTAGAGTTCATGGTAAGCAGTCAGGCTGCTGACCAGGCCTTGATCCTACCTCTCCTGCTCTCCAGTTCCCTCTCCAGTCAGCCCTGCCCCTGTCCGTCTCCCCGCAAACTCCTGAGGCCCAGGAAGGATCCTGGGCCAGGGTAGGATAATGCTGTAAGGGAGGATGTGGGAGGGACAGGAGATGGGAAGAGACATTCACTCAGGGTCTCACTCTGCACTCCTCCCTGTGCCCCTCAGGGAAACCAGCCAAGTATGACCCCTCCTTTCGAGGTCCCATCAAGAACAGGTGAGTTCTGGGCACTGCCCCAACTGGTGGGGGGAGGGGGGGTAGGTTGGTTTTGCTTTGTATTTGCTGAAATATTGGTAAAAAGCTTATAAAAAAAAAAAAAAAGAAGAAGAAGAAGAAAGAAGGAAATAAAACTCCTGCCCCAAGAGAATGGGGCCCTTGGGGGGATTCTTGTGTCTGGAGGGGGCACACGGGGGCTTCTGGGGTGCTAGTGGTAGTCTTCACCTGGTTTCTTGACCTGGGAGCTGGCTACACAGGCCTTTGCTTTTTGGGAAAATTCATCCAGCTGAGCACTTACAAGTTGTGTACTTTTCTGTGTCATACTTCAGAAGAAAGTTTACTCACCGAGAAAAATGGTATTTTGTTCTTTTGTGGCCCCTGCCCCGACAAATGGAAACAAGTGCGTCTTATTTATTTCCTGGTGCCTTGTGAGAGGTTTTCTTAAAGAAATAAAATAAAAAGTACCCACCTTCCAACATCCCCCCACTCTCCAGCCCGTGACTCCTCCAGACCATACTCCCCACATCCCCTCTCCAAAAACTTCCCCCACTTCTCTCCCAGGAGCTGTACAGATATCGTCTGCTGTATCCTCTTCCTTCTCTTCATTCTGGGTTACATCGTGGTGGGGATCGTGGGTGAGTTTCCAGCTGCGCTGTGCTGGGGCCATGGCTGGGGCAATAACCTGGGGAGGGACCCATCCGCATGGCTCCTCCCTGCCCCCGAAAGTCCCTCCCTCCAGTGATTCATCTCTGCATCTGCTTCCAGCTTGGGTGTACGGAGACCCCCGGCAGGTCCTCTACCCCAGGAACTCTACTGGGGCCTACTGCGGGGTGGGGGCCAACAAGTGAGTATGAAGGAAGGAAAAGGGGACACACAGGAGGAGGTGAGGTGGGTGGTGGGCAGAGAACCCCAACACTCAAGCTCCAGAGCCTTCCTCTGCTGCCCACCCCCCACCACCCTTCCTGAATCTCACCACACTAGGCCAAGTTGAGCAGCCTCCAATCCTGGGCACCTGGCTTCTGATTTCCGCCCCCCAAAGTAGGAGGCGGAGTCATGGTTAAGTGCATGGATTTTCAAGTTCAGAGTTTGGTATTTGAATCCCCAACCAGGCTAATAAGTTCTGGTTGTATGGCCTTGGGCAAGGTACTCAACTTCTCTGAGCTTTGATTTCCTCATCTGAAACACAAGGGTGATCCCCCAAGCGATGCCATCAGTTCCTCATGCAGGAAACTTTCAGTAAATAATAAAACCTTAGCAGTTACAGTGTGTGCTATGTTCCAGGCAGCGTACTTTGCACACACAAACTCATTTAATCCCTATGAAGTAGGTACTATTATCTTACACCTGATGGAATTGAGGCAGTGGGCAGTTAAATGACTTACTCAAGGTCATAAACCTCTTAATCATTTGTTAGCAATTTCGATGTTCAATTAACTCTGGGAAATCTTCTGGGTGGCCCCTGTATCTCCCTAGCCTGAGCTTCCTAAGGGCAGGAGCTCCGTGGTGTGTCTCATGGTATGGACCCGCCCCACCCCCACCCCCCAGCTGGGCCCACTGTACTCTTGAGACACAGTCCTGGCAGTCCTCCCCTCTCCGCACACCTGACCAGGCCCTGATGCCCACACTTCCTTCCCTCCTGCAGAGATAAACCATATCTTCTCTACTTCAACATCTTCAGCTGCGTCCTGGCCACCAACATCATCACTGTGGCTGAGAACGGCCTGCAGTGTCCCACACCCCAGGTCAGAGCCTGGGACCTGCCTCTGCCCAGATCTCCCCCAGGGTCTGGGTACCAGCCCCTCAGCATGCTCTCTGCCCCCAGGTGTGCGTGTCCTCCTGCCCAGAGGTCGCATGGACCGTGGAAGTAAACCAGTTCTCACAGAAGGTTGGGGAGGTCTTCTACACTGCAAACAGGAACTTTTGTCTGCCAGGGGTGCCCTGGGACATGGTGAGAGCTGCCTCCAATGTCATCACTGTGGTCAACGGGGAGCACATGGGTGGGGGTGAGGAGGAGTTGGGTAGGTGATTACGGTGGTGGTGGTGATGAGGAAGCTCACTCCTTCATGCTGCTCTGTGTGTGTCTGTATGTCCTCCCCCCACCCCCAGCCAGTGATCCAAAGCCTGCAACAAGAGCTCTGCCCCAGTTTCCTCCTCCCTTCCGCTCCAGGTGAGAAGCTGTGCTCCTTCCTCAGGCATCCTCTAGTCCTATGATTTTATTGCTCAGGTGAGGAGGGCAGACCCAGAGAGAGCCAAGTCATACAGCTTGCATGACAGAATTGGAATCGGCACGAGGTCTTGATCTTCCTGTGCAGCAGGACCCTACAGACAGACCCTGTGTCTGTTGTGCACCAGGCACCCAGATAGACACAGGGCAGATGAAACTGCTCCCGGCTTGAGCTACGTTTTAGGTACAGAGATCAGAGGTGTTCACAAAGACACTGCCCGAGAATCAGAAATAGACCGGATGTCCATTCGAACGTACAAGCAAACGTGGCCGGGTGGTGGGATCACAGTCAACTTTTTCATTCTTCCTATATGTTCTTTTTTCCAATAGTACATGTTATTTTTTAAGAGAAAAAGCTTTAATTATAGCATGAGAAAAGATATCCGATTCTCAATATAGATGCTATAAAAAGTATCTCAAATGAATGCTCCAAATCAGATCTGGATTCCAGCACTTTCCAGCTGTATGGTCTTGGGCCAATTACGTATCCTCTCTGAGCTTTGTTTCCTCATCTTAAGAATGTAAATGTCAAAGCCAGCCTGCCGGGCAAAGTCATTGTGAGGATGGAGATACATGCCTCTGTAGGCACATGATACATGCATCAGGAGATGGGGAAGGGGTGAGAAGGTTTCCTGGAAGAGGTGAGATGGATGGGATTTCTGGAGGGAGAACATTCAGAGAGAGGAGCAGGGAGAGCAGAAGCACAGAGGTGAGGGGAAACTGGGCTGAGCTCAGCCGGCAGGGGCCTTGAAGCCTGGCCAGGGAGCATGGGCACTCCTGGGCAGAGCTCCTAGAAGTGTCTGAGCAGCCGAATGACCTAGAGCCCTGTAATGATGAGGCATGGTCTCCCTAGCACCCGCGTAGAGGGTGGGTGGAAGGGTGGCAAGGTTGGGGTGGAGTGTAAGAGTTAGGCCAGAGGAAATTAGGGTCTGAACCCAGCAGCGGCAAGGAGGTGAGGGAAGGGGGTATTCAGAGACAGAGAAGGAAGCCTGGACTGGGCTCCCCGGGGCATGAGCTCTCTTTTGGCTGGGGAGTCAAGAGCAGCTGGAGGGAGGGTGAGAGTGGGGAGCAGCAAAGCCCACCTCTCCTCCCTTCCCTAAGCCCACTAGGGGGCTGGGTGGAGGCCAGAGGCTTTCAAAGGCAAAGCTCTGGGCCCTCCCACCCAGGAGCCCTGGCTCTCTCCCTCCAGCTCTGGGGCGTTGCCTTCCACTGTTGAACAGTACTCCACCTGAACTCCCAGGGATTTCCAGTAACACCTCCATCTCCCAGGGAATCAGGTGGGCATCCTCCTGCCCCCACATCTCTGTCCTGCACCCCTCCCGCACACAACCCCTCTGACTCTGTCTCTCCCCAACAGTGGTCTTCTTGACAGCCTCAATGCCCGTGACATCAGTGTTAAGATCTTTGAAGATTTTGCCCAATCCTGGTATTGGATTCTTGTGTGAGTCACCGATTCCGCTGCTCACTCCTTCCCTTCTGCCCTCCCCGATCCTCTGTCCCCCACCCTAATGTCTGAAACAGAAACTTTGGACAGGGGTGAAGGAACCAGGGCCCCTGTCCCCAAGCCCACCAAGATTTATAAGAGATAGGGAGACTAACCTCTGGGGACATTGGGCATGTGAGGCATTTGGGGGCCTCTGAAGGGGAGAAGATTTGAGGTCTGACCCTCAACTACCTCACCCTGCCTCCAGTGCCCTAGGTGTGGCTCTGGTCCTGAGCCTGCTGTTTATCCTGCTTCTGCGCCTGGTGGCCGGGCCCCTGGTGCTGGTGCTGATCCTCGGGGTGCTGGGCGTGCTGGCATATGGCATCTACCACTGCTGGATGGAGTACCGAGTGCTGCGGGACAAGGGCGCCTCCATCACTCAGCAGGGCATCACCACCAACCTCAGCGCCTACCGCAATGTCCAGGAGACCTGGCTGGTGGCCTGTGAGTGCCCTGCCCACCTCTGGACTTCCAGCCACCTGAGGGCTGCCCTGGGCCATGCTGAGCCCTGGGCCTGACGGAGGCCCCTCTGCTCCCTCTCCGCCCTCAGTGATCGTGCTGGCTGTGCTTGAAGGCATTCTGCTGCTAATGCTCATCTTCCTGCGGCAGCGGATTCGCATCGCCATCGCCCTCCTGAAGGAGGCCAGCAAGTCAGGACCTGTCTGGGAGGGAGATGGGGTAGAGGACGGGGGGTGCAGGCATGGAACGGCAATGCTGGGAAGGTGGCAGGGAGCCCTGGAGGGGAAGGGCAGAATTATGCAGTGGTTAACACTGCCGTTTGACTCCGTTTTTCTGAGACTCGGTTTGCCCATCTATAAAATGGGGGTAATAATAGTTCTTACTTTGTAGGGTTATCATGAGGATTAAGTGAGTTAGTGTCTTGTCAGGTTCCCAGAACGTGAAGCAGACCCTCCATTAGGAGGAGTGAGTGTTAGCTGCGGTGGTGGTGGTTGTGGTTGATGGGCGTTACAGCAGGAGCCCAGACACACGGAGGAGAAGTAGCAGCTTTTTCCCAACTAGGACCATCCAGAGACCATACTTTGAGGACCCTGTTCCCTTACTCTCCCAGAAGCTGCCCAGATGGCTTCTCTGTGATTCTAATTTCCTCCAAGGGTCCCTAGTGCCTGATTTATTCAATTCAGTTTGTTCAATGAGCACCTCCTATGTGCCCAGCCTGGGGGGACAGAGCAGACCCTGGCAAGGACAGAGGTGGGGACCTTGCCAGGGTCAGCCCCATGAGAAGCTGGGTGGGGGCTGGGGACCGGGGCCATGCTGGTAGACTATTCTTACCTTCCTACAGGGCTGTGGGGCACATGATGTCTACCATGTTCTACCCGCTGGTCACTTTTGTCCTCCTGCTCATCTGCATTGTCTACTGGGCCATGACCGCCCTGTATCCTTTGTTCACATGGCCAGGTCCTCCTGGGGGGAGGGGAGGGGCAATACTCACCTATAAAATGCCTTAGTGCAATTGGAAGAAGGTGCCCCTTCCCCTGGGCAGACACAGGCCTGCCCCTGGACCGAGTTGAAGGAGTGAGCCCAGGCTGAATTCCAATCCTTTGTGCAGTGAACGACCTGCACAAGTACCTGGGAATGGGTCTCTGAGGAGGAGACCTGTAGAGACCACCATGTGACTATGCTTTCCTTGACTCCCCTCTGGGTACCTGGCCACATCGGGGCAACCCCAATATGTCCTCTGGGCACCCAACGCCAGCTTGCCCAGCTGCGAGAAAGTGCAAATGAATACATCATGCAACCCCATGGTGAGGGGACTTAGGGTGGACATGGAGGTATCCATGGGGGTGAAGTGACCTTAGGGGCCAACTGCTCCAAATCCCTCATTGTGCAGCAGAGACTGAGGACCAGAAAGAAAAAGGAGTTCACTCACGGTCACACAACAGGCCCCCAGCAGAGCCAGAAAGGGAGCCAGCACTGGACTCCAGATCCAGTACTCCTCCTGCCGAGCTACCTCCTTATTCGGAGAAGGAAACTGAGGCTGGAAGAGAAGGCATACTGGCCCTGGGAAAGCTGGCTACCAGCACTTCCCACTCCTCCCCTGGACTTGCCTCTTCCAGGAGGACATTAGCTACTCAGTCTCCGGTCTCAGTCCATTCATCTGTAAAATGGAGATAATCCTAATATCTGTCCTCAGGGGAGCTGAGAAGATTAAACAACATTGGGCACATAAAGTGCTTTGAACAATGTCTGGCACCTGATAAGAGCTGACAGTTGTAGATGCATTTTGTTTAGTTTTTGTTTTAGATAGGGTTCAAGCCCAGCACGGGGCCCAGTGTAACACTTGAACTCATGACCCTGAGATCAAGAGTGTGACACTTAACCGACAGAGCCACCCAGGTGCTCCAGTTTTGCTTAGTCGTTTGAAATCTTTCTCCCTGGGAACATGGCGGCACCCTAGGCAAGAGGCGGGTGGGACTCGGCCTTCCCCACACTCCCTGCAGGCTCTCAGAAAGTGGCACTGAACTGCTCGCAATCTGCTGTCCTCAGAGCTTTCATGTAGCCACCTCATCTGAGCTGGGACGCACAGGCATCAGCTCACTCTATAAAAGGGGAGGGAGGCTGGTTTACATTAGGGAGGACCCACCATGTGCCAGGCACTAGGTATGCAAAGCTGCAAATGACCTGGTTCTCGCTTTCGACTTGCTCAGGATCTAGCAGCAGAGACTGACACAAAGCCACACGAAGGGCAAAGTAGTTTATTTTCTTATAAAATTTCAAACACACGCTGAGCAATTTCAGCAATTATCAAGATTTTTGTCACATTTGTTGGACAGGGTGGTTTTTAAATTTCAGTTTCTTACTTTTTATTATGGAAATTTTCAAACACACACAAACCCTCAACTTCCCACTGTCCTGTTTCATCCATTCCTCCCCACCCTTGCAATTCTTTTTTTCTGGAGTTTTTAAAGGCAAATTCTGGACATGAGCGCCAATTCACTTGTAGACACATCAGGATGGATCTCCACAGATAAGGACTTTTTTTTTTTTTTAATGTTTTTGTTTATTTTTGACACAGAGAGAGAGACAGACAGAGCATGAGTGGGGGAGGGGCAGAGAGAGAGAGGGAGACACAGAATTTGAAGCAGGCTCCAGGCTCCGAGCTGTCAGCACAGAGCCTGATGCGCTGCTTGAACTCACGGACCGCAAGATCATGACCTGAGCAGAAGTTGGACGCTCAACGGACTGAGCCACCCAGGCACCCCGGGTTTTTTTTTTTTTTTTTTTTTTTTTTTAAGTAATCTCTACCCCCCAATGTGAGGCTTGACCCTAAGATCAAAAGTCACATGCTCTACTGACTGAGCCCACCAGGTGCCGCAACAGATAAGGATTTTTAAAAAGAATAACGACTATACCATTATCATACCCAACAAGGTTAACAATGATTCCTTAATACCAGCTAATACCCAGTCTGTTCATTTTTGCTAGAAAGCATTTCAGTGGAAGTTGCAGAGGCTATTTTAGAGGGGATTGCTGATTGGGTGCCAAGGTGCTGGTCACACTGCCTTCACGCCATTAAGGCTCAGCCCACGAGGCCTGGATGCACTTGTGTCCATATGGAGACTGAGGGAAAACTAATTACTCTCACATGATAGGCAATCTGAACCCAACTTGAACCTGGAGAAGAATCTTCTGGAAGGAAATGGCTTCCCCAATTCAGGGAGGCTGCTACTCTGGGAGTGGCAGGAGTTGGCTGGGAATGACCCTACTCTGTCACCCCCAGGCCCAACCCGTGAACTCCTCATGCCCAGGACTGATGTGCATCTTCCAGAGCTACTCATCCACGGGTCTGGTCCAGCGTTCTCTGTTCAACTTGCAAATCTATGGGGTCCTTGGGCTATTCTGGACCCTCAACTGGGTACTGGCCCTGGGCCAGTGTGTCCTGGCTGGGGCCTTTGCCTCCTTCTACTGGGCCTTGGACAAGCGTCGGGACATCCCCACCTTCCCCCTGATCTCTGCCTTCATCCGCACACTCCGGTAAGCCTGGGGCAGGGAGCTGGGAATTGTGAGCATGGGAGTCCAGGGGTCCTGGAGCTGCCTCTGACTACCTAACCCCTCTGCAGATACCACACTGGGTCGCTAGCCTTTGGAGCCCTCATCCTGACCCTTGTGCAGATAGCCCGGGTCGTTTTGGAGTACATTGACAACAAACTGAGAGGTGAGCAGCTAGCCCCTTGGGGAGCGGCTGTCAGGGGCCAGTGACCAAACATAAGTCGTCCCCCCTTCCCTTTACTCCCAGGAGCCCAGAACCCTGTGGCCCGCTGCATCATGTGCTGCTTTAAGTGCTGCCTCTGGTGCCTGGAGAAGTTTATCAAGTTCCTAAACCGCAATGCCTACATCATGGTAAGCCCTCCTACACAAGCAGCCCCTTGCTCTGGGGTCCCTTGGCCCAGGCCCCTGCCCTGGCCCAGGTAGGCTGTGCACAGATAACTCTGATCTTTCGACCTCACTCAGATTGCCATCTACGGGAAGAATTTCTGTGTCTCAGCCAAAAATGCCTTCATGCTGCTCATGCGGAACATTGTCAGGTCAGGCTGTCCCCCACCCCCATGATCTCCCACCCAAGGCCGGGTTCCTGGGCATGCTGTGCTCAGAGGGCCTCGAGCTTGGTTTAATGTTCTGCTGCCTCCATCCATCTTCAAATGTGACCAATTTTCGTTTTACATCTGACACAGCAACTTATATAGCTAGTCCTGTTTCTAGCTCTGCCAGTCCCCTCATGCCCGACCCACCCCAACTTCCCATACAGGGTGGTCGTTCTGGACAAAGTTACAGACTTGCTGCTGTTCTTTGGGAAGCTGCTGGTGGTTGGAGGTGTTGGTAAGAGCCAGGGATGGGAGATACAGGCACAAAGGGCAGAGGCACAGGGCAGCCAAACAGGTGACCTCAGAGGAGGGATGACACTGACCTCCGGACGTCTCCCACAGGGGTCCTGTCCTTCTTTTTTTTCACCGGTCGCATCCAGGGGCTGGGCACAAATTTTGAGAGCCCCTCCCTCAACTATTACTGGCTGCCCATCATGGTGAGTGATTCCCTGGCTCTGCCTTGCAGTCCAGCAACCCCCCCAAAGGAAGTCTAACACGTCCTGTATCTTCCAGGTCTCCATCCTGGGAGCCTACGTCATCGCCAACGGCTTCTTCAGTGTTTTTGGCATGTGTGTGGACACACTCTTTCTCTGTTTCTGTAAGTAGACACCCTCTACCAGTTCCCCCAAATTTCAAGGTGCCAGATTGTTTAGGGTTTTTTGGAGACCTGGTGCTTTTAGAAACAGCAATTTTGCTAGTTAACAACAACTTTGCTAGTTTGCTAATTGGCAGGGTCCCCCAAGAAAGAACATTTCAAGGGAGAGGACTCTGGTACCCTTCCCTAACTAGAAGTTAGTCACAAAAGACTTCCCAGCAGATGGCTGTAGTGAGTGGGGATTTTCTTACCCTCCTACATACAGTTGACCATTGAGCAACACAGGTTTGGACTCCACAGATCAACTTAAGTGTGGATTCTTTTTGATAAATACCGTACAATACTGTAAATGTATTTTCTCTTTCTTAGGATTTTCTTAACATTTTTTCCCTAGGTTATTTTATTGTAAGAATACAATATACAGTATATATAACATACAACATATGTCTTGTCTGTTTGTATTATCAGTCCAACTTTGGATCAACAGTAGGCTATTAAATTTGGGGAATCAAAAGTCATAGGTGGATTGTTGACTGCACTGAGGTCAGCGCCCCTTAGCCCATGTGTCGCTCAAGGGTCAACTCTACATTCAAGATTTAGTACCTACTCCAATCTGCAATTCGCGATTGACATGCATTTTGTTGTTGTTGTTAGCGTTACCACGCTATGAAATATTACTGATCACACTTTACCGATGAGAAACAAATTATATAACCTACCCAGTAGGTTACAAAACCTGACCCTGAAAGAACAGCCCGTGGCGTTGCAGCCTAAAACCAGGCAGCTTGTCTCGTCTTCCCTGATTTTCCCGGGGAGTGGGGTGGCCCCCGAGGGTCCGCTCTAACGGTCTGTGTTGTGGCTCAGTGGAAGACCTGGAGAGGAACGACGGCTCCCTAGACAGGCCGTACTACATGCCCACAGCCCTTCTGAAGATTCTAGGCAAGAAGAACGAAGTGCTCCCGGGAGACAAGAAGAGGAAGAAATGAAAGATGCGGCCCTGATTCAGGGCTGCACCCCTCCTGTACAGCCTCCCAGCCTCACCCCTCCTTCCAGATCTCGATTTTGTAGTTTAAAAAAATTTATTAAAGGTTGATATTTTGTTTTCTCAAAAAGTCTGAGACTTTCATTCCCTCCATGACATTCAGTCCTTTTTTTTGTCGCTTTTTTTTCGCCACTAGTTCTTTAAAATAGGCTCCGCCCCCATGACGCACCCCGGTGCCACGGCCAATCAAAAGGTTCCTGCGGAATGATGCCAGCCTCTTCTTCATCCCAGCCAATAAGCTGGGATGAAGTCCAGGTCACAGGCTCTGGGGCTTCAAAAAGAGCCAATTGGAGGGTCCAGCTCCAAGGCGCTAAAAGGTCATGTGAGGAGTCAGAGTGAGGAGTCAGCCAATTAGAGTCGCGGAAGTGCGGCAGGTGGCTCGACTCGGGACGGGTGGGGGTGGTGGGAAGGGAATAGCTAACATTTAAAGGGCCCGGTCAGCTGACAGACGCCAGCCCGCGTCTAACCCAGGGGGCCTGGGTCTGGCTGCCCCGGGAGAGATGATGGCGGATCGAGCCGGACAAGTGCTCCTGGGCAGACCCGGGGACCCGCGGATGCCGGGGTTCTGGGGAGGCTGTAGAGTTCAGGTATTGGCCACGATCATCTTCCTGCTGCTTTTGTCTCTGGCAGAATCTGGCGCTAGGGCAAAGAATGACTTCAGCCTGGTGAGTCTCCCCACGTATATCCCCATCCCCGACCCACGCGGGTGGTCTGTATCTAGCGTCCCCCGGGACGCGGGCTGCTGAGATCCCTCTCCTCCGAGAGACTCTCCCGCCGCTCTCGGACCCCGTTCCCTCCATCCATTCCCAACCCCTCTTCCTCAACGGGTCCTTGTCCTCTTGCCCTCTGAGTCTCCTCTTCATTCCAGCTCCTTCTCCAGCTCCAGCCTCCCAGAAGGTTCCTTCTCCCCTCAGAGCCCTTCCCCCGCTCCGAGCCCCCAGCTTGTTCCAAACTGTCCTCAGGTTCCCCTTCCTTATTCTAGGACACACACCCCCTCCCACTCTGATTCCCAGCACCCCGTCTTTCCGAGGGACACTCGACTCCCAGCCACTATTCAACCGTCCTAAAACCTGAAGTCAAATTTGTATTGATCCTTCCTCCTCCCTTCGCAGGTTCAGCCGCTGGTGACCATGGAGCAGCTGCTGTGGGTAAGCGGGAGGCAGATCGGTTCTGTGCACACCTTCCGAATTCCGCTCATCACAACCACTCCTCAGGGCACTCTCCTTGCCTTCGCTGAGGCCAGAAAAATGTCCACATCGGATGAGGGGGCCAAGTTCATTGCTCTTCGTAGGTCCTTGGACCAAGGTATAAAGATTCCTGAGTGGCAAGTGCTGGTGTTAGGCTGGATGGGTGGGGAGACTGACCTGCCCAAGGGCTCTTGACATAGGACCTCTGGGAAGGCTGGAGGCCTGAGTCCCTGAGGGGACTTACGGAGGGAAGCAGTACAGACCAGTGATCTGGAAATTGTAATCACCTAGGGTTGAACATTCAAAATTTATTGAGCACCTGCTATATACAGGCACTGTTCTAGGTTGTGTGAATATGGCTGTGAACAAAGTAGACCAAAAATCCCTGTCCTCATGGGGCTTATATTGTCTGTGGGGAGACCGACAATAAGCATAATAAATAGGCGAGTTTATTTTTTGTATTGGAAAGGGATAAATATAATGGAGAGAAATAAAACAAGATGTTGCAGATTGGTTGCAATTTTAAGTAGGTGACTTTTGAGTAAAGAAGGTGAGAGTAACCCTGAGGAAGAATGTACCAGGCAGATGTCACAAGCCTGTGACTTTTCTCCAGGAGAAAACTATTTGAGGAATGAGAAGGAGCTTGTGGGATAGGATGGAGTGAGCAAGGGTAGAATAGATAAGGTCAGACACGTAAGGCGGGGGGTGGGGGAGGCAGGTTTTTTTAGGGCTCTGGGGCCATTCTAAGGCCTTGGGGCCCTAGCAAGAGGTGGAAATTAACAGGGAGAGGTAGAAAAGGCTTCGAGTGCTCACCCTGGATTTCTTCTCTTTTTTCTTTAGGCAGCACATGGTCTCCTACAGCCTTCATTGTAGATGATGGGGACACCCCGGATGGGCTGAACCTGGGGGCAGTGGTGAATGATATGGAGACAGGAGTGGTGTTTCTTTTCTATTCCCTCTGTGCTCACAAGGCTGGCTGCCAGGTGGCCTCCACTATGTTGGTGTGGAGCAAAGATGATGGTGTTTCCTGGAGCCCTCCCCGGAACCTCTCCTTGGATATTGGCACCGAGATGTTTGCCCCTGGACCAGGCTCAGGCATTCAGGTCTCTATCCTGAGATGGGTGGAGGGGGCTGCCCTTTGGAGAGTCTGGAAGATGCCCACAATTAGACTTTTTCCCAGGGAGAAGGACTTATGAAGTCAGATTTTCTCTTAGATGGGATTCCTTGGAAGAAAGGGGCATCCTGGGAGGAACCCCCTCCTGAGGAAAGATAGAATTTTGCCATTGTCTTCCCATTTGGGGGTTGTACACAGCTTGGTGAGTGAGCACACCAAGCATGGGTTTAAGCTCCCATACACCTCTGTGGCTGGACCCCCTTGTTTGATGCACAACCTATCCGGTGTACACCCTAGATGTCCTAAAGGAGCTTATTCTGCAAGAGTTTCTTAATTCAGGCAGTGGATACTTATGGGATCCTCCCGGGACCCTCAGTACCAAGGACAGAATTGAAGAGGACCAGATGTATTCTCACACTTAGGAGGTGATGGGTTCTCCTTCTCTACCTGTGAGCTTCTACAGTGTCTCCCTCAGTGACATCCAGCTTCCTTTCCCACAGAAACAGCGGGAGCCGCGGAAGGGCCGCCTCATCGTGTGTGGCCATGGGACACTGGAGCGGGATGGGGTCTTCTGCCTCCTCAGTGATGATCACGGTGCCACCTGGCGCTATGGCAGTGGGGTCAGCGGCATCCCCTATGGCCAGCCCAAGCGGGAAAACGATTTCAACCCTGATGAGTGCCAGGTCAGGAGTCCATGGGCTATTCCCCACCCACTCCACCGGCCCTGCCCTCCAGAGCACCATTTCACTCACAGACCCAGGATTTGCCCTGCCCCCTCCTTGGGTCTTCCTGAAGCCATTTTCCCTCTCTTCAGCCCTATGAGCTCCCAGATGGCTCAGTCGTCATCAACGCCCGGAACCAGAACAACTACCACTGCCATTGCCGAATTGTCCTCCGCAGCTACGACGCCTGTGATACCATAAGGCCTCGCGATGTGACCTTCGACCCTGAGCTTGTGGACCCTGTGGTAGCTGCAGGAGCTGTAGCCACCAGCTCCGGCATTGTCTTCTTCTCCAATCCAGCCCATCCAGAGTTCCGTGAGTGTCTGTTGGGGGGGGGGGGGTCGTCAGGGGAGCCCCTTTTATCTAGAGAAGGTGTGGCCACAGACCCTCCTTTTTCTGACTCTGCTGCCCTCCCCAGGAGTGAACCTGACCCTGCGCTGGAGTTTCAGCAATGGTACATCATGGCGGAAAGAGACAGTCCAGCTGTGGCCAGGCCCCAGTGGCTACTCCTCACTGGCAGCCCTGGAGGGCAACATGGGCGGGAAGGACCAGGCCCCCCAGCTCTACGTCCTGTATGAGAAAGGCCGGAATCAGTACACCGAGAGCATCTCCCTGGCCAAAGTCAGCGTGTATGGGACACTCTGAGCTGCACACCTGCCACCAGAGTAGAAGGCCCTGGACTCAGCCTTCAGAACCATGGGCCCGTAGCGGGTCTGCTAGAGGTGCCTAAAAGACAGTTCCACCTGCCTGTAGACTGTAGCCTTTTGCAAAATCGATTTCTCTTTGACAGGGAAGTCACTCTTTTAGGACTACAAGCCTGGCTTCTTCCACACGGGGTGTCCTGCCCTCACTTGGGAGCACATCCCTTCCACATCATTGCTGGCTCTGGCCCCCTACCCCCTTCTGCCTTCCTAGGGCAGTGATTGGTCCTTTTTTTAGGCGGGGTTAGGTAGGCCTGTGGAATTGGATATATTTAGACTCAGGGAATTGGGGAAGGCTGAGCTTCCTCTTTAGGGTAAGATACTGGCTATGGAGCAGGTTGGTGAAAGTACTGTAAGGGCAATATTTGGATTCAGGGTAAAGAACTAGGTGCGCCACCCACCTAGACTATTTATAAATTGAACTATTTGTAACTTAACGTTTTTAATGAAGGAGAGTGAGCACTTGTAATGTCTCTGTGGTTCTGTCCATGCAGATGCGTGTTCTTCACGTACACTTGTAAGAGGCTGGGAAGGAGCTCTGTGGAAGAAGCTGCTGTTGCCCATGAAAGTCGCAGCACTTTGGCAGTTAAATCTTCTTTTCCCTTTCACATCTTCCTCATCACAGAAAAACAGATTCATCTTCATAGGTGTCATGAGGAGTAGCAGGGGGAGCCCCATGAGATATTAAGCAATCTGCTCTGTTTTATATCTGAGATGGAGTGGGATACTGTCTTCCATCAAGCCAGGGGGCAGGTGTGTGAAATGCAGATGGAAACCCTTTCCCAGGCCAGCCCAGCCCAGCAGAGAAATAAGCATTGTGACAATTTACCTGAGAAAATAGCACCATCCTAAGGCACATGCTATTAAAAGAACAGATGAGTGGAAGAGCCATGCCTTTACTCCATGTGGAAAGAAAATACAATGCCTACATAAGCTTTGGTGGTCCGAATCTCAAAGACTCAGGGGGCGCTGGGTGGGTCAATTGGTTAAGCATCCTGACTCTTGGTTTCAGCTCAGGTCATGATCTCATGGTTCATGAGTTCAAACCCCACATTGGGCTCTGTGCTGACAATGTGCAGCCTGACTGGGATTCTTCTCTCCTCTCTCTGTTTCCTTTCCTTTCCTACTCATGTTCTCTCTCTCTCTCTCTCTCTCTCAAAAAAAAAAAAAAAAAAAAAAAAAATCTCCCTTTTCCTCTACCCCTCCCCCCTCTCCCTCAATAAAAATTTTAAAAAATGAAAGAATGTCAAAGACTGAGGAATAAGGGTCACATTGACATACAGTTGCAGTTTATTTTACTTTCAGCTTCCTTCTCTAAGAAATGTTAGGATAATTCATTCCATCAGAAAAAGTGAAAAAATGGAATAATCTCACTGTATATGAGGATATGGTGTAATTTAATTTTGTTATATTTTATCCAGAATTTGTGATCAATAATGTAATACTTTAATTTTTTGACTTACAGACATTTGTGAAAACAAAGGTAGAGAAAATGGGTTAATGAACCCCGTGTACACCCTATGTATCCAACGTTTGCTTCTTATTTTTTCTTTTTCACTTTGATTTTTTTTTGAGAGAGAGAGAGAGAGGTAGAGAGAAAAATCCCAAGCCAGCTTTGCACTGTTAACACCAAGCCTGACCCAGAGCTTGATTCCACAAACTGTGAGATCATGACCTGAGCCAAAACCAAGAGTTGAATGCTTAACCAATTGAGCCACCCAGGCACCCCTCTTTGTTGAAATACTTTGAAGCACATATCAGACCTTGTGACATTCATCCCTACCTTTTTTCCCTTTTTTTCTTTTTAAGAGCGAAAGTGCACGCACAAGAGCAGGGGAGAGGGGCAGAGGGAGAGACAGAATCTTAAGCAGGCTCCACATTCAGCAAGGAGCCCAACAAGGATCCCACGACCTTGAAATATAAGCGGAGCTGAAATCGAGTCAAACACTCAATAAACTGAGCCACCCAGGTGCCTCCACCCTTACATTCTTGAGTGTGCATCTCACCCTTTAAAATGGAACATTTTATTATGTAACCATAATGCCATTGCACACCCGTAACATTAACTCTGGTATCATCTAATACCCAGTCAATGTGCAAATTTCATCAAATGTCTCAATGTCTTATTTATAGTTGATTTGTTCAAATCAGGATCCAGGGGTGCCTGGGTGGCTCAGTCGGTTGAGCAGCTGATTTCAGCTCAGGTCATGATCTCACAGTTTGTGAGTTCCAGTCCCGCATAGGGCTCTATGCTGACAGTTTGGAGCCTGGAGCCTGCTTTGGGTTCTGTGTCTCCCTCTGTCTCTCTCTGCCCCTCACCTGCTTGTTCTCTCTCAAAAAATAAAATAAAATAAAATAAAATAAAATAAAATAAAATAAATCAGGATCCAAAAAACCTACGTATTTCCTTTTTTTTTTTTTTTTTTTTTAAGTTTATTTATTTGTGTTTAGGAGCAAGAGAGGCTTTGCACTGCCAGTGCAGAGTCGGATGCGGGGCTCAACCCACAAACCATGAGATCATGAGCTGAAATCGAGAATTGGATGCTTAACCGACTGAGCCACTCAGGCACCCTGAAACCCTGTACATTTTATTTTGATGTGTCTTAAACCTAGGTTGATCAATAGTCCCACCTCTCCTCTTTGTTTTTCTTGATAACACCTATGCAGAAATAAAGGCATTCATCCTATAGAACGTTCCACTCTGACTTGTCAGCTTCCTCAGAGTGTCATTTAACTCCTTCGTCTTTCACATTTCCAATGATCAAAGCTGAAGATTTGGCTTCCCATTCCATCTGAGGAGGGGGGGTGGTCAGTGGGACAAGATCCTTCACAGGTGCTGTGTGCTTCCTGTTGCCAGTCCTGGGGGTGGGGGGCAAGTACTGTCTGCCCCTCCCTCTCAGAGTAAAGCTGAGATTGAGCAGTGGGTTCAGATGGCCACAGCCTGACCCCTCATTTGTAAGTTTCCCCCAACAACCTTCCAACTGTCAATTTCATTCACAGGTGGGTTTTGCCTGAATCAATTATTTTGAGGGGTTGTGAAATGTTGATTTTTAAATTCTATTATTTCTACCCCATTTATTACCTGGAATTCTTCGGTAAAAAAAAGAGCTGTCCCTCATCAAGACTGTTGGATTACCCTGAAGCATGGTTTGTAGGGAAAGGCAGGGTAAATGCTTAATTTCCCCCTTTTCCTTGCCAGTTGTGAGTAAACTGATGTAATACTTTGACTTGCCCAGTAAATCACACTGTTACCAACCACACGGGAGACAGAGAGGAAGAATCTCTGGCTGGCAGGCGGAAGCAGGGGGTTATATGAGGGAAGAAAAAAAAGAGAACCCTGGGCAGCTTGGTTGTAGGGCTCTGCTTTTCTTTTGTTTCTTTTTTTTTTTTTTAAGTTTATTTTTATTTTTGAGGGAGAGGGAAACAGAGTGTGAGCAAGGGAGGGGCAGTGAGAGAGGGAGACACAGAATCCGAAGCAGGCTTCAGTCTCTGAGCTGTCAGCACAGAGCCCGACATGGGGCTCCAACTCACATTCCTCAAGATCATGACCTGAACCGAAGTCAGCCACTTAACGTAATGAGCCACCCAGGTGCCCCCAGGCTCTGCTTTTCTAATGCAGATCACGAAATAGGTATGGCATTGGAAGAATTAAGGGGGTGGCATCTGCAGCAGTTGGGACATCTGCTAATACCACTAAAAATTGCACATCTGACAAAGTCTTGCTAAACAACTTTATTAGAAATACTGGAAGAAAGAGAGGAAATGATGCCATGAATGTCTGACCCATGAGCTATTGTGTCATGAAGTAGACATGGCAGAAGGCTTGTGAAGAGTGACCATGTTCCTTCTTAGCCACCAACCCTCAGCTGAGAGAGGATTCTCCCCAGGAGTGGGTGGGGCAGAGCCCTGGGCCCCACCCCAGACCTTCAGGTTCAGTATTCTAGTGAGGGTCTGGGACCTCGCATTTAAAAAAAAATTTTTTTTAATCTTTATTTATTTTTGAGAGAGAGAGAGAGAGAGACAGAGTGTGAGCAGGGGAGGAGCAGAGAGAGAGGGAGACACAGAATCCGAAGCAGGCTCCAGGCTCTGAGCTGCCAGCACAGAGCCCGACGCAGGGCTCGAACTCATGAACTGTGAGATCATGACCTGAGCCGAAGTCGGACGCTCAGCTGACTGAGCCACCCAGGCGCCCCTGGGACCTCGCATTTTAACAGGAACTGCAGGAGAGGCTGATGCTGGGGTCTTTAGACTGCACTTTGGGAAACTTTCTCTTAGACATTTAGCCTAGACTCAGAAAGAATAAACTTCAAAACACTGTAGAAAAGATCTCAAAAGAGAAACTAAGTAGGAAGAATTTATGTCTAAAGAAACCAATAACCCTTAAAGCTAGCAGGGTTAACCTGCTGTTTTGAAACCTACCTGTTTACCCAAGCATCTTTTTTTTTTTTAAGTTTTATTTACTTAATTAATCTCTACAGCCAATATGGAGCTCGAACTCACAACCCCGAGATTAAGATTCTATTGACTGAGCCAGCCAGGCACCCCATCTTGAATACCCGCCACACATGGTGGGTGCCTCATACAGGAGGAAAGACAAATCTAGGTGGGTAAGGAGCTAGTGTCGTCCCAGATGGAACGTGTCGTCCCAGATGGAACATGTTGGGACCATGTTAGAAATGCTTGACTGCCCCCTGTCCAGAACCCCAAAGCCACTCCTACACCAAGACCTACAGAACCAGAAGCTCTGGGGGTGGGGCCCAGCAATCAGTGTATTAACTCTCCAGGGGACTTATGCACATTCAAGTTTGAAAACCAGGATTAGAACAAATGTCAAGTGTGCAGAAAGGGTAGAAGAACTTTTTGTTGGCTTTTTTTTTTCTTTTAATGTAAAAGGGGAATTGGAAGGAATGTCAGGAAGCTAGAAGAGGAAGCTATAGTGCTTATCTGTACAAATGGGACGGAGCTGACTAGAGACTGAAGCCTGGTGGAGTGCCTCCTAGGTAAGCAGCCATATTCTAGCATGGAGCCCACCCCTAGCACAGCCGCCTCCCCTCACACACTCTCAGCCCTCCCCAGCGTCTTGGCTCAGAATTGAACCAACTCTGGGCTCTCTCTCCCAGTCCTCAGGCTGCCCTTTAAACAGTGGGAAAAGGTCAGGTGTGCCTGGGTTGCTCAGTTGGTTAAGTGTCTGACTCTTGGTTTAGGCTCAGGTCATGATCTTGTGGTTCCTGAGTTTGAGCCCTGCATGGGGCTCCATGTAGCCTGCTTGGTATTCTCTCTATATATATCTCTGTCCCTCCCCCATTCACACACACTCTCTCTCAAAATAAATAAACTTTAAAAAAAAAACCCACATTTTTACTGTAAGGCTTAGCCAACACAAAAGTAAGGGATCTTCACAAACCATAAATAATACAAAGCAAGAATCCAGAAAATCAAGTGGACTTGGAGGCTCCATTTGCCCTGGGGACATCAGCCAATGCTCAGTGCCAAAATCGAGGTTTCAGTGGACCTCAGATTTGCAGTCCAAAGATAAAGCCAGGGACCTGAGGAGGACTAGAAATTAAACAAGAACGTTCTTCCTGCCCCCTCCTTTACCCCCAACAAAGCAGGACTGTACTTTGGGTGCGTAACTTAAGGGAACACCAAAAAACTCGGGAATCAAGATAAATAATATTTGAAGGCAATATTTCTAAAAACCAAATTGGCAAACTACAGCTCACAAGCTGGCTGCCTCTTTTTGTAAACCAAGTATCTTCAGTGGGTGAACTGGCCTCCATCTTTGTTCTGGATTCAGGTGGGGGAAGTGTGTCTGGAAAACTCCTAAGAGAAGTTCATACTCCTGTGGGATTGGGACCAGAAATCACATTCTCTGTGGCCTCCAAATTTGCAAGCCACAAGTTTAGCGGCACCAGATCTTAAGTTCAGTGATAATACATGTTATTAGTCTTCTTTAAACTGTACATAATTAGGGGTGGCTGGCTGCCTGGGTCATGAGTTGAAGCCCCTCCTTGGGCCTAGAGCTTACTTTTAAAAAGTAATAGTAGGGGCACCTGGGTGGCTCAGTCGGTTAAGCGTCTGACTTCGGCTCAGGTCATGATCTTGCAGTCTGTGAGTTCGAGCCCCGCGTTGGGCTCTGTGCTGACCACTCAGAGCCTGGAGCCTGTTTCAGATTCTGTGTCTCCCTCTCTCTCTGACCCTCCCCTGTTCATGCTCTGTCTCTCTCTGTCTCAAAAATAAACGTTAAAAAAAATTAAAAATAAAATAAAAAGTAATAGTAATAAACTGTACATAATTATTATATACACTGTATTTATAATATATAGATAATTGGCTTTTTGCCTCAGTATCTTAAGCCCATCTAACATTGTTATGTTCCTATCAATTAACCAATTTAAGGGACATGTATTGTTTGCCATCTATAGATCTTGATTCTGTTATTTGTTATTATTACTTTTTTTAATAATATTTTTTTAAGTTTATTTGTGTATTTTGAGAGATACAGAGTGAGAGAGAGCACGAGTTGGGGAGGGGCAGAGGAAAAGGGAGAGAGAGAGTCCGAAGCAAACTCCCTGCTGTAAGCTCAGAGCCTGATGTGGGGCTCAATCTCTCAAAACATGAGCTCATGACCTGAGTTGAAATCAAGAGTTGGATACTTAATCAACTGAGCCACCCAGGCGCCCCAGGTTCTTTTATTTTTAAGTCCCTGGATGGGGCACGTGGGTGGCTGAGTCGGTTAAACGTCCAATTTTGGCTCAGGTCATGATCTCACGGTCCATGAGTTCGAACCCTGTGTCGACTCTGTGCTGACAGCTCAGAGCCTGGAGCCTGTTTCAGATTCTGTGTCTCCCTCTCTCTCTGACCCTACCCCGTTCATGCTCTGTCTCTCTGTCTCAAAACTAAATAAATGTTAAAAAAAAAAAAAAATTAACCCCCTGGAGATGTTGAGATGCCCTTACTACTATTGGAGGCAGGAGCCCAAGCAATATCCAGGAACTATCATGGGTTTGCTGAGGTTGTCATGCCAACCCCAACAGCATTTCACTGGCCACAATATTTTTTTAAGTTTATTTATTTATTTTGAGAGAGAGAGAGGGAGAGGCAGAGAGAGAGAGAGAGAGAGAGAGAGGGAGGGAGGGAGGGAGGGAGGAAGAGAGAGAATCTCAAGCAAGCTCTGTATTGTCAACCCAGAGCCTGACATGGAGCTAGAACTCATAAACTGTGAGATCATGACCCGAGCTGAGATCAAGAGGCAGGCAGATGGTTAACTGACTGAGTGAGCCAGGCTCCCCTCGCTGGCCACAATTTTAAAAGCGGAGATTAGGGGAGGACAGTGTCTTAGCATGTCTGGGTATCAGCAAGGCATTTGATAAGGTCAAAGGGGACCACAGGGCAATTTCACTGGAGTCATGTATACAAAAAAGAGAGGGAATTCATTTACCATCATTGGAAGAGACTTTTATACCAACTCCTTACACATATTATACTATAAATAAAAGAAAAGAATGAATCATTTATCCTGCCTTTTCAGCAGGAACAAGTAATTCAAGTTAGACAAAATATCAGTTGATGAGATAAGTTATTTATTACTTATTTTACAGCACAATATCATCTAATAAGTGTAGGAATAATAATCAAATTAGATCATCATTTTGCAAACAAATGAAATAACTCAGGTGAAGGAGTTCAGAGCACATCATCCCAAAACATGCTGCCTTGGCATGTTGATTATTTTGTATTAAGAGCACTTGAGAAACGACAACTGCAAAAAGAGCCCTCTGGCCTTCCTTTTTCTTCCTGAAAGCAGGAGATAAACCTCCCATGTGAGAGTTGCCCTCCCTTTAGCCAGAGGAAGGAAGACATTCTCATTTTCAAGGACAAGAGGCTGAGACTCAGTGAATGCTACACTGAGACCTTGTTAAAATTATTCTGATTTCCTGTCACCTCCCCACAGTTTGGTCATTTTCCCACAACTGCCTCTTTGTTCAGTCCCACAGAAAAGCAAGTAGGTTTCACCATGTCCCTGGGTCTTCATTTCCATGTGAAGGCTCCACTGTCATGTAAAGCTTATATTAAGTACATTTGTATGCTTCTTTCCTGCTAATTTGTCTTAATTTTCAGACCCAGCCAGGGACCCTACAAGGGTCAGGGAACACTTCCCCCCTCAAGATCCTCAGTGGTTGCTAAAATCATTAGGCTAAAGGTTGATAGAGAACTGGATATTCGTTCATATGGATTTTCGTTTTTTGGCACCAATCACAAGCAGGGAGAGTACCTCAACAATGAAGGCATCTAAGGGTCACCACTTTAACTGGGCAACCAAGCTGAGATCAAGAATGGGACACATGAGGGGCGCCTGGGTGGCGCAGTCGGTTAAGCGTCCGACTTCAGCCAGGTCACGATCTCACGGTCCGTGAGTTCCAGCCCCGCGTCAGGCTCTGGGCTGATGGCTCAGAGCCTGGAGCCTGTTTCCGATTCTGTGTCTCCCTCTCTCTCTGCCCCTCCCCCGTTCGTGCTCTGTCTCTCTCTGTCCCAAAAATAAATAAATGTTGAAAAAAAAAAAAACAAAAAAAAAATAGTTTTAAAGAATGGGACACATGAGGTCGCAGGGTGGCTCAGTCAGTTGAGTGTCTGACTCTTGATTTCAGCTCAGGTCATGATCTCATGGTTCGTGGGATCAAGCCCTACTTAAGGGCTCTGCGCTGACAGCATGGAGCCTGCTTGGGATTCTCTCTCCCTTTCTCTGCCCTTCCCCAGCATGCACACATGCACGCTCTCTCTCTCTCTCTCTCTCAAAATAAATAAATAAGCTTAAAAAGGAAAAAAAAAAAAAAAGAAGAAGAAGAATGGGACACACAGAGGGTACCTGGCTGGCTCAGTCAGTGGAGCATATGACTCTTGATCTCAGGGTTGTAAGTTCAATCCCCACATCAGGAATGGAGCCTACTTTAAAAACAAAACAAACAAACAAACAAAAACCAGAATGGGACATGTAGGTATGATCCCCCTGATACTAGGCCCTGTGAAGTACATAGCATGTGGTAAACTGAAAATGACCCCCTAAAAGAATATCCACATCCTAGCCCCTGGAACCTGGGAATACTGCCTTTCTAGGGAAAAAGAGAATCTTTGCAGGTGTAATCTAATCAAGGATTTTGAGGGGCACCTGGGTGGCTTAGTTGGTTAAGCATCCGACTCTTGGTTTCAGCTCAGGTCATGATCCCGTGGCTTCGTGGATTGGAGACCCACATTGGGCTCTGTGCTGACAGTGTGGAGCCTGCTTGGGATTTTCTCTCTCTCCCTCTCTCTGCCCCTCCCCCACCTGCGCTGTTTCTGTCTCTCTCAAAATAAGTAAATAAACTTAAAAAAAAAATCAAGGATTTTGACATGGGGAGATTATCCTGGATTATCTGGTGGGCCCTAAATGTAACCATATATATGGAAAGCTGAGGAAGATTCAACGAACACAGAGTGAAGAGAAGGCAGTGTGACACAGAGGCAGATTAGAGTGATGTGACCACAAGTCACAAGAAATGCCAACAGCTACCAGAAGCTGGAAGAGACAAGCAATGGCTTCTCTCCTAGTGTCTCTGGAGGGCACAGGTCCCTGTGGACAACTTGATTTTGGCCCAATGAAACTGTTGTAGACTTCTGGCCTCCAGAACTGTGAGGGAATAAATATCTGTGGTTGTATACAGCCAAGTGAAGTCTTCTTGGCCAGACTATGTAACCACATTCTAAGCAGACCTTTAGGGGCAACCTCCAGTTTAAAGAAAATACAGAGGAGATCCAGGAACAAGTTAAAGACACCCAGGGGGCACAATTAGACAAAGCCAATACGTGGAATACTCTACAAGATGACTGGATGACTGGCCTAGTCCCTTCGAAAGATCAATGCCCCCAGAAGGGAGAAAAGAGAAGGGTATTCTAGAATCAAAAGATGTAACATAAAATAAAGTGTTTGATCCTTGATTGGATACTGGCTCTTTAAAAAACAACAACTGGGAGCATCTGCATGGGTCAGTTGCTTAAGCATCTGACTTGGGCTCAGGTCATGATCTCGTGGTTCGTGAGTTCGAACTCCGAGTCGGGGTCTGTGCTAATGGTGCAGAACCTGGAGCCTCCTTCGGATTCTGTGTCTCCCTCTCTTTTGCCCCTCACCTGTTCATGCTCTATCTCTCTCAAAAACAAATAAGCATTAGGGGCACCTGGGTGGCTCAGAAGCTTAAGCGTCCGACTTTGGTCCAGGTCATGATCTCGCATGAGTTTGTGAGTTGAAGCCCCGTGTCGGGCTCTGTGCTGACAGCTCGGAGCCTGGAGCCTGCTTTGGATTCTGTGTCTCCCTCTCTCTCTGCTCTTCCCCCGCTCGTGCTCTCTGTCAATCAAAAATAAATAAATCTAAAAAAAAAATAGTAAGCATTTTAAAAAAAAACTGCCATAAAAGACATTTGGGGAACAGTTGGAAAACTTTGAATATCAAGTATAAGTAAAAGGATGAATTATTGCCAATTTCCTTAGGTATGATAACAGTATAGTGGATATGCCTTACATTGTGGACATGCATGTTGAGGTAGAGATAAAATGTCATGATAATTCACTTTGAAATGAACCTGCTAAATGTGTATATATACACACATGTGCACACATATACACATATAATTTAATGTATATATTTTTTAATTTTCTTTTTAATTTTTTTTAATGTTTATTTTTGAGAGAGAGACAGAGACAGAGCAGGAGCAGGGGAGGGGCAGAGAGAGGGAGACACAGAATCTGAAGCAGGCTGCACAAAGCCTGTTGCAGGGCTCGAACTCATGAACTGTGAGATCATGACCTAGGCTGAAGTTGGACACTTAACCGACTGAGCCACCCAGGTGCCCCTCTTTGTTTTTTTTTTTTTTTAGTAACCTCTAGGCCCAGGGCACCTGGGTGGCTCAGTCGGTTAAGCAACCCACTCTCAATTTCGGCTCAGATCATGATTTCACTGCATCTGGCTCTGGGCTGACAGCATGCAGCCTGCTTGGGATTCTCTCTCTGTCCCTCTCCACCTCTCAAAACAAACAAACATTAAAAAAAAAAAAAAAAAGTAAGCTGTAGGCCTAACATGGGGTTTGAACTCAGTGAACCCAAGATCAAGATCGCATGCTCTACTGGCCAAGCCAGCTATGCATCCCTAATTTTATATAGAGAGACATTTTTTTTTGAATATGGAAAAATGCTGACAATTGTTGGATTTAGATGTGGGTGTATTGGTGTTCTTTGTACTATTCTTCCTTCTGTTTTGTTTTTAAAAAATTTTTTTAATGTTTTTAATTTATTTTTGAAGGAGAGAGAGAGAGACAGCATGAGCGGGGGAGGGGCAGGGAGAGGAGACAGAATTCCAAGCAGGCTCCAGGCTCTTAGCTGGCAGCACAGAGCCCGATGCGGTGCTCGAACCCACAAACTGTGAGATGACCTGAGCTGAAGCCCGATGCTCACCCGACTGAGCCACTGAGGCGCCCTTGTTTGTTTTTAATTTGCATCCAAGTTAGCTAGCATACCATGCGATAATGATTGTAGGGGTAGTTTCCAGTGATACATCCCCTATGTATAACACCCAGTGCTCATCCCAACAAGTGTCTTCCTTAATGCCTCCTTACCCATTTAGCCCATCCCCCCCCACACAACCGCCCCCCCCCCCCCCCCCCCCAGCAATTCTGTTTCTTCTCTGTACTTAAGAGTCTCCTTGGCTGGGGCGCCTGGGTGGCGCAGTCGGTTAAGCGTCCGACTTCAGCCAGGCCACGATCTCGCGGTCCGTGAGTTCGAGCCCCGCGTCGGGCTCTGGGCTGATGGCTCGGAGCCTGGAGCCTGTTTCCGATTCTGTGTCTCCCTCTCTCTCTGCCCCTCCCCCGTTCATGCTCTGTGTCTCTCTGTCCCAAAAATAAACAAACGTTGAAAAAAAAAAAATTAAAAAAAAAAAAAAGAGTCTCCTTGGCTAAAATGAACGAATCAGGAGACTATAGATGCTGGAGAGGATGTGGAGAGACAGGAACCCTCTTGCACTGTTGGTGGGAATGCAAACTGGTGCAGCTGCTCTGGAAAACAGTGTGGAGGTTCCTCAGAAAATTAAAAATAGACCTACCCTATGACCCAGGAATAGCACTGCTAGGAATTTACCCAAGGGATACAGGAGTGCTGATGCATAGGGGCACTTGTACCCCAATGTTTATAGCAGTACTTTCAATGATACCCAAATTATGGAAAGAGCCTAAGTGTCCATCAACTGATGAATGGATAAAGAAATTGTGGTTTAGGGGCGCCTGGGTGGCTCAGTCGGTTGGGCGTCCGACTTCAACTCAGGTCACGATCTCACGGTCCGTGAGTTCGAGCCCCGCGTCGGGCTCTGGGCTGATGGCTCAGAGCCTAGAGCCTGCTTCCAACTGTGTGTCTCCCTCTCTCTTTGCCCCTCCCCCGTTCATGCTCTGTCTCTCTCTGTCTCAAAAATAAATAAACGTTAAAAAAAATAAAAAATAAAAATAAAAAAGAAATAGTGGTTTATATACACAATGGAGTACTACGTGGCAATGAGAAAGAATGAAATATGGCCCTTTGTAGCAACATGGATGGAACTGGAGAGTGTTATGCTAAGTGGAGTAAGTCATACAGAGAAAGACAGATACCATATGTTTTCACTCTTATGTGGATCCTGAGAAACTTAACAGAAGACCATGGGGGAGGAGAAGGGGAAAAAAAATTTAGAGAGGGAGGGAGGCAAACCATAAGAGACTCTTGAAAACTGAGAATAAACTGAGGATTGATGGGGGGTGGGAGGGAGGGGAAAGTGGGTGATGGGCAATGAGGAGGGCACCTGTTGGGATGAACACTGGGTGGTGTATGGAAACCAATTTGACAATAAATTTCATATTAAAAAAAAAAAGAAAAATACAGAAAGAACCTGTTAAACATTAAGCTGTTAATTACAAAAAGAAGTCCCTTATGTTTTGTCCCCCTCCCTGTTTTTATATTATTTTTGCTTCCCTTCCCTTAATGTTCATCTGTTTTGTATCTTAAAGTTCTCATATAGTGAAGTCATATGATATTTGTCTTTCTCTAATTTTGCTTAGTATAATACCCTCTAGTTCTATCCATGTAGTTGCAAATGGCAAAATTTCATTCTTTTTGATTGCTGAGTAATACTCCATTGTACATATATACCACATCTTCTTTATCCATTCATCCGTGGATGGACATTTGGGCTCTTTCCATACTTTGGCTATTGTCGGTAGCGCCGCTATAAACATTGGGGTGCATGTGCCCCTTTGAAACAGCACACCTGTGTCCCTTGGATAAATACCTAGTAGTGTAATTCCTGAGTCATAGGGTAGTTCTATTTTTAACTTTTTGAGGAACCACCATACTGTTTTCCAGGGTGACTGCACCAGTTTGCACTCCCACCAGCAATACAAAAGAGATCCTCTTTCTCTGCATCCTCACCAACATTTGTTGTTGCCTGAGTTGTTAATGTTAGCCATTCTGACAGGTGTGAGGTGGTATCTCATTGTGGTTTTAATCTCCTGTTTTAAAAACTTCAAGGGACGGGGCGCCTGGGTGGCGCAGTCGGTTAAGCGTCCGACTTCAGCCAGGTCACGATCTCGCGGTCCGTGAGTTCGAGCCCCACGTCGGGCTCTGGGCTGATGGCTCAGAGCCTGGAGCCTGTTTCCGATTCTGTGTCTCCCTCTCTCTCTGACCCTCCCCCGTTCATGCTCTGTCTCTCTCTGTCTCAAAAATAAATAAAAACATTAAAAAATAAATAAATAAAAATTAAAAAAAAAAAAAAACAAAAAACTTCAGGGGCACCTGGCTGGCTCAGTCAGTAGAGCGTGCGACTCTTGATCTTGGGGTAGTAGGTTTGAGCCTGACATTGGGCATAGAACTTACTTTTATTTTATTTATTTATTTATTTATTTATTTATTATTATTATTTTTTTAAATATATGAAATTTATTGTCAAATTGGTTTCCATACAACACTAGAACTTACTTTTAAAAAAAGTTTAATAGGCACCTGGGTGGCTTAATCAGTTGAACTCCCAACTCTTGGTTTCAGCTCAGGTCATGATCTCGAGGTTCGTGGGTTCAAACCCCGCACTGGGCTCTGTCCTGACAGCGTGGGGCCTGCTTGGGATTCTCTCTCCCTCTCTCTGTCCCTCCCCTTCTCACACTCTCTCTCAAAATAAAGAAATAAACTTAAAAAAGACTTTCATAATAAAAGGTTTAAACACTAGTTTTTGTAACAATTGCTTGGTCTCCTTTAGAAGAAAACAACCTGGCGTGGAGCACAGCCACTCTGTAAGCTGCTAGAAAATAGGAGGCTCCCTGATCCAGAGTCACAAGACCCTTTAGAAACAGCTCCCACATGGGGCGCCTGGGTGGCGCAGTCGGTTAAGCGTCCGACTTCAGCCAGGTCACGATCTCACGGTCCGTGAGTTCGAGCCCCGCGTCAGGCTCTGGGCTGATGGCTCAGAGCCTGGAGCCTGTTTCCGATTCTGTGTCTCCCTCTCTCTCTGCCCCTCCCCCGTTCATGCTCTGTCTCTCTCTGTCCCAAAAATAAATAAACGTTGAAAAAAAAAAATTAAAAAAAAAGAAACAGCTCCCACACCCTCAGCCCCAGTTTATTACCTGATGTCAGCAAATAACTGGGGTTTATTGGTCACATCTCTATCTTTGCGACATTCTTTAGAATTCAGTGGGTTAATGCCAGGCAATAGTTAGCCTAGCGTGTGACATACTTCCACCTGATTCACCTGACTGCCAGCAATAACATTTAGCAGTCAGCAAGTACTTTAAAGGGACAGCCCGTTTCCTTCCTCTTTGGGAAATAACACAGCAACCACAAGATAATCATGGAAAAGTGGGACAGGATTAACGGACAGGAAATATTACAATAAACTAACAGATGGCCCTGAGCTGCTCAAATCCACATGCCCCCATGTGCCACTGGGCAGAGCTGTTCTGGCTGTGGCATTTGTAACAAGCCAACAAGGTGAGGGCAGCTCTAAACAAACAATGCCAAAGGTTGGAGCATCTCATTACATCCTTCATGTTAACTTCCTTTTCAAATTATTCACTCATTTTCTCTGCTCCACATTATGGATTTCTCCTTCCACTGACTAATTTGCTGTTCAGTTGTTCTGTTGTTTATTATGCTTAGGTACTTATTTCAATTTTAGAATTTCTATTTGTCTCATTTGTTTTTTTTTATTTAAAAAAATATATATTTTATTTTCAAGTAATCTCTGTACCTAGCATGGGACCCCAACTTACAACCCCGAGATCAAGAGTCACATGCTTCTTCTGAATGAGCCAGCCAGGCGCCCCTCGTTTGTTTCTAATTTAAATCCACTTGCTCTTTCTTTGTAATACCCTGTTTGGCACAGCAGATTAAATTCTTTCCTTTATCTCTTCGATAAAGGATAAATACCTGGTAGTGCAATTGCTGAGTCATAGGGTAGTTCTTTTTTTAACTTTTTGAAGGACCTCCATACTGTTGTCCAGAGTGGCCGTACCAGTTTGCACTCCCACCAGCAATACAACTTCAGCCTTCACACATGCTGTTCTTTGAGCTGCTTAGCTATAAAGTCCTGTTATTGAGCCTGCTGATTTGTTCCTGCTGGCGCGGATGCCAGTGTTTTTGACTAGCTCATTTTGGATGTTTTCCAAGGGAGCTCCATGTGTGAGCTTCAGAATCTGCAGGTGTCCCTGGAGAGTGACTTTGCTTTTGCCCTTGCTCAGCCCTTCAGGAGTCATAGGTCCCAAACCGTGTTTTTAAGTTATTAATAATTCAGACCTACAAAAATATGAAAAATTATACAATGAGCTCCATGTACACTGCTCTGACTGCATCACACTCTCTTACTCCCCCCCTTGTCACAGCCCAGGTAACTACTAGGTGGAATTTAGTATTTAGCAATCCTATGCATTTCTTTTACTATACTTTAAGCAATAGTTTAGCTGTAAACTTGTGTTTCAATTTTTTAATGTTTATTTATTTTTGAGACAGAGAGACACAGCTTGAGTAGCAAAGGGGCAGAGAGAGGGAGACCCAGAATTCCAAGCAGTCTCAAGGCTCTGAGCTGTCAGCACAGAGCCTGACATGGGGCTTGAACTCACAGCCCTGAGATCAAGACCTGAGCTGAGATGAAGAGCCGGAAGCTTCACTCGCTGAGGCACCCAGGTGCCCCTAGCTGTAAATGTCTTTAAACATTATGTACAAATGTATTCTTTTGTGACTTGCCTTTTTTCCCTTCACATTAGTTTGTGAGAATAATCCACTCTGTTAGTCATACCACCGCTGCACGTAACACATCACGCTCTGTGTTATATTGTATAAAAATACCACAATTATGTCCATTTTCCTGTTGGAGAACATTTAGGTTGTTTCCTCCCCCCACCCTGACAAACAATCACCCATTACCACCAAGGACTTTTGTGTACATAATCCTTCTATATGCATGTATGTTTTAGGGTGTATTACCAGAAGTGGAAACACTGGGTTGAAGTGAATGTGCATCATACTCAGTATGTATTGCCAAGTTGTTTTCCAAATAGACTATATAAAGTCATGGTGCCACAACGTCCAAAACCGTTTTTAAGTTTCTCCGCTCTAGGATTTCCTCACAACCCAAATTATATCCACGAGCTCGTATGGCACAAGTTTCAGCCTACCCCACAGACCAAGGCATGTGGTTGTTGACCCCAGCCAGCAAGCAAAATATTTTCTCCCTGAACATTGACAGGAGAGTGCCCGCCAGCTCCTGGCTTAATGCTATGTGGCTGGAGCAGAGTGGAGAGTAGGCAATGAGGTTAGAGACAACAGAGCTAGACTTGGGAAGACCTTGTTGGATGGTCCTTGCAAAGACTTTGGCTTTCACTCTCAGCGAAATGGGAGCCATTGCAGGATTCTGAGCAGCGGAGAGACGAGTCCCAAGTTATGGTTTGGAGGGAAACTTCTGGCTGCTGTGTGGATATAAGACTGTAATGGGAAAAAATAAAATAAATAAAATTTAAAAAGACTGTAACAGGGTAAAGGTGGAAGCCAGGAGACCAGTGAGGAGGCTGTGGCAATCATGTAGGCGAGCTGATAATAGCTCCTACCAGAGTGGAATGGTAATGGAGGTATGAGATGCAGTCAGATTTGGGTGTTATTTTTAAAGTAGTGCCAGCATGAGGTGCTGACAAATTGGATACAGCATGTAAGGATGGGAGACTATTCAAACTAACATGCATATATAAGATTAATGACACAAGTCGGTTGGTGGGGGGGAGCTTGGCTGGCTCTGTCAGTAGCAACAGTGGTGTAACTAACATGCCAACATGGGTTAATCTCTCAAAGATAATGTGCAGAGAAAAGGCAAGTCACAGAATACATATACAGTATGTAATGTTTAAGACCATTTACAGCTAAACAACGTATCGTTTAGAATTACGCATAACATAAAGAAGTCAAGAGGACTCCAAGTGTTCTGGCCTGAGCAACTGGTAGGGAAGAGGTGTCACTTGGGGAGGCTAGCAGAATGGCCAGTGGCTGAGGACTCGAGATCAGAGGCCTGGAGAGGCTAGGCTCTGGAGGCTCACCGTCTGCAGTGGCCGAGAGAGGCCAGTCTCTGCTTAGAGTAACTGTAGAAAGCTGTGAGATCTTGCCAGTCGGTTAGGTGGAAGACGGTTTACTTCTGAAGTTGCTTCACTTGTAGAGTAGGGTGAGGGCGAGATGAAGAAAAGAGTGTTTTGGGACAGAAGTCTTAACCAATCACCATCACTCCTGGAGGAACGCTGTGGGGCTCAAGGATATAGAAGGCTGAAACATGATTTCCATGCCTGAAATAAAGTCGTATAACCATCTTCACCATGGCTATAGCTCCATCTTATACCCCAAACCTGGGGCTGGCACAGGAAGAAGGGTCCCAATACCCAGGGGAAGACTTGGATCACACAAATAAGGGCAAGAGGGCACTGGGTGGCTCAATCAGTTGAGCATTCGCCTCTTGATTTCAGCTCAGGTCATCTCATGCTTCATGAGATTCAGCCCCTTGTTGGGCTTTGGGCTGACAACATGGAGCCTGCTTGGGACACTCTCTCCCCCTCTCTCAAAACAAACTTAAAAAAAAGATTGTTTCTCCCTGTCCCTCCCCTCCCCACCCCCTGGTTTTTAAGTTTTATAAACTTAAAAACAAATAAGGGCAAGAGAATGTATTAGAGACCCTAGGGACAAGAAAGGAAGTTGACCATCTACTTACTAGTGCCATCAGGAACTAAGGATGAGTGTGTGAGATACCAACTAGGCTATGCACATTAATGATTAAGCTATTTCAAATAAAATTGTAGGTTAATACCTAAATAAGGTTTAACATGTATGTGCCAGGCATGGTTTAAGTTCGTTTGCATATATTTAAACCTAATAATTCTTGGGGCGACTGGGTGGCTCAGTCGGTTAAGTGCCAACTTCGGCTTAGGTTATGATCTCGTGGTTTGTGGGTTTGAGCCCCCACCCCATGCTGACAGCTCAGAGCCTACAGCCTGTTTTAGATTCCGCGTCTCCCTCTCTCTCTGCCCCTACCTCACTTCCACTCTCTCAGAAACAGACATTTAAAAAAATTTTTTTTTTTTTTTAATTTTTTTTCAACGTTTATTTGTTTTTGGGACAGAGAGAGACAGAGCATGAACGGGGGAGGGGCAGAGAGAGAGGGAGACACAGAATCAGAAACAGGCTCCAGGCTCTGAGCCATCAGCCCAGAGCCTGACGCGGGGCTCGAACTCCCGGACTGCGAGATCGTGACCTGGCTGAAGTCGGACGCTTAACCGACTGCGCCACCCAGGCGCCCCTAAAAATTTTTAAATAAACCTAGTAATTCTTTGTAAGGGTAGGTACTCCACTGACAAATGAGAAAATTGTGAGTGGATAAGTAACCCAGCCAAAGTTAATCAGTCTTGCTCCAGAATCTTAACCAGTCCCCTATACATCGTGATACTATTAACCTAAAAAATGCACTTACAGTGGCACCTGGGTGGTTCAGGCGGTTAAGCGGCCGACTTTGGCTCAGGTCATGATCTCGTGGTCCGTGAGTTCGAGCCCCGCGTCGGGCTCTGTGCTGACAGCTCAGAGCCTGGAGCCTGTTTCAGATTCTGTGTCTCCCTCTGTCCCTCCCCCATTCATGCTGTCTCAAAAATAAATGTTAAAAAAAAAAAAAAATTTTTTTTTTTAAATGCACTTACAAACAGATGTCCTCATATAATACTACCAAAAACACCTGTCAACATAGTTTTTAGGACTTTTTTTCCAAAACAAAAATGGACAGAAATGTGTATGGGAGGGTGGAATCTAAATTACAAGAAAACACATGAACAAAAAAATCAAGTTGCAGTAAAACTACATGAACAATTATCCCATATTTATTAAGTTCAAAAAGATACAAAACCCAGTATGTCGTTTAGAGATACATTCAATGTAAAACTCTACGTCAGGGACTGATACAGGCACAATTCAGCTGGGTAGTTTCCTGAGTGGCAGGGATTAGAAGCAAATTGAATCAAAGGCAGGTTTGCTTCAGTTACTGGTAATGTTCTAAAGCTGGGTGACCAGTGTAACAAACAAAGGAATTTGAATCCAGACGGATACTCTCTGGCCTTAAGCAAATTTGAGCCTTCCTTTCCTTGCCTGTGAAGTGGGGTAGATAACATCAAAGTTGCAAGGTTGAGTTTTAAGAATTCAATGAAGTGAAGCACATGAAAAGCTTAGCACACATCCAAACACTAAATATTTGCTGGCTGCGAAGATAAAACACAATGATGCCTGAGAGCCAAATACAATTATGTGCTTGGGACTGATCATAAAGCAGTGCATTCCTAGAGGTAATTACTCAGAAATCTGTAGAGAAAAAAGCCAAAGTCTCCTCGTACCCTCACCCCATCACAGTCCCAATCCCCTCCACAAAAGTAACATTATCTGCTAGCAGGCTAGTTTGTTCTTGTCCTAAAAACAAAAGAGCCCAAGTGAAGGATTTTAAAAAACTTTAATCAAATATTCCCTACTTTAACCCAAGTTTTAGATAACAAGTCCCTGTTAAACAGGTCTAATCCTCAAATTCTGGGCCAAGCACCAAGGCCAAGGAACCCTTTGCCAGAGAATAGCAATGGGAGCTGCAGACTAAACTGTCCTCCAGAGAGTATCAACCAGGGCAATTTGGGGAAGAAAAAAAACAAAACTAGTAAAGGTGATCAAAGAAAATAAAGGTTGGGAAAAATCTTTGCTAATTTCCAGGGGTGGAGGCCAAGCTGGAAACGTTCAGTAGGAAAATACAGAAGAAATGTAATTTTTAAAAGATGGTTAATAGGTAGGGGCACCTAATACAGCATAAAATTCTTGATCTTGGGGTTGTGAATTCAAGCCCCACACTGGGGGTAGAGATTACTTAAAATAGTAAAAATTAAAGTAGCAAATGTTTTAAAATTTTTTAATTTTTTTTTTTTTAACATTTATTCATTTTTGAGAACAGAGCATGAGTGGGGAAGGGGCAGAGAGAGGGAGACAGAATCGGAAGCAGGCTCCAGGCTCTGAGCCATCAGCCCAGAGCCTGACATGGGGCTCGAACTCACGGACTGTGAGATCATGACCTGAGCTGAAGTCAGCCTCTTAACTGACTGAGCCACCCAGGTGCCCCCCAATTTTTTTTTTTTTTTAACATTTATTTATTTTTGAGACAGAGAGAGACAGAGCATGAACGGGGGAGGGGCAGAGAGAGAGGGAGACACAGAATCTGAAGCAGGCTCCAGGCTCTGAGCCATCAGCCCAGAGCCCGACCTCATGGACCACGAGATCGTGACCTGAGCTGGTCAGATGCTTAACCGACTGAGCCACCCAGGCGCCCCAGTAGCAAATGTTTTAAAGAGGAGTTGGGGACTCCTAGGTGGCTCAGTTGGTTAAGTGTCCGACTTTGGTACAGGTCATGATCTCGCAGTTTGCGTTTGAGCCCCACATGGGGCTCTGTGCTGACTGCTTAGAACCTGGAGCCTGCTTCAGATTCTGTCTCCCTCTCTCTGTCCCTCACCTGCTCCCGTTCTCTCTCAAAAATAAACATTAAACAAGAAAGAGATGCCCCTCCCTTACTCACACTCTCTCAAAATTAAAAAACAAAACAAAGAATGAGTTAATAGAACCAAACCCGTGCTAAAACTGTTACAACTGGGAGTAGTGATGATAGGTATAGGGTAGACAGGCAATCTTATGGACACTGAGGCCATGAGCATAAACTGGTATGAAATATACCATGCATTGTTTTGCTTATTAAACCCTTTCAAATTTTACTTTTGAAATGTATTATTCTACAACACAACTTCAAATGGGTACAAACAACAGGGTATATAGCATGACTAGAAACCTAAATGCCCTCCTCCTAGAAACTGGGTAATTTATAATATAATCTTAAAACAACACAAATTTGTACACGCTGGTGGGTAGGAAACCATTTTTGAAATAGTCCAAGTATGGATCTTTTCCCCCCAATTTTTACTGTGGTTGGCTACACAAAAAACTTACCATCTTAACCATTTTTAAGCACACATTTCAGTAATACTAAGCAACCAACACCACCATCTATCTCCAGAATTCTTTATCTTGTAAACTGAAATTCTATATCCATTAAACTCCATTTACCCCTTTCCCCAGCCCCTGGCAACTAGCACAGGCATGGATTTTTTTTTTTAATATTTATTTTGGAGACAGTGCAAGCAGGGGAGGGACAAAGAGAAGGGTCCAGAGGATCCAAAGTGGACACCATGCTGACACCAGTGAGCCTGAACCCACGAACTATGAGATCATAATGCAAGGCAAAGTCAGGCACTAAACCCACTGAGCCACAGTGGTGACCATGTTTTGTTGTTTTTAACTTTAATACTTATTCTTTAAAGACACAAAGTGGGGGGGAGGGGAGAGAGACACAGAATCTGAAGCAGGCTCCAGGTGCGCAGCAAAAAGCCAGACGAAGGGCTCAAACTCACAAACCGGTGATCATGACCTGAGCTGAACGCAAGCTAAGTGCCTGTGTTAACATTTCGACATCCTAAAAATCTTCACTACTTGTTAAGTACATCTAACCCATTAGAATCCTATGGCAGACCACCTAGAAATGCTTAATGTTAGCGTCAACCTAGTTTTTTATCTTGTATATAGCTGCGAAGACATAGCTAGATGTCAACTGTGATGCTCATTCAGTTACCTTTCACTTCCCTAAATCTTTTTGTATGACTTTGCTTATACAAAAACCAAACTTTTACTTTGCTCTAAAGCATTTTATTAGAATCCATTTGACAAGACCAAGTATTTGATTACAATGAAGCAAAGTGGTCTGAATGATATTTAAATATCTCAAAATTTCTATGCAGTTTTTTTTCTCAAGTTCAAAGCTGCTCACAGGTTAATGCAGGACAGCTAGATGAAGTTCCTAGGATTTGCTCAACACCAAATAAGACACATCCTCTCGTTAGCAAAATCCTGAAATTCATAAAAGAACATCTATTAGAAACACGCACACAACTGGAATTAAAACATGAACTTGGGTGGGTAGAGAAAGCAGGAGTGATTCGTGGTTTCAAATATCCTCAGAGAAATGTTAATGGTCCAAGAAAGTTACCATTTACCATTCTGGAGCTGAAGAGAAACTGGTACTCACCATAGGAGCCAGGGAGAAAGGACATGGCTCTTCACTCCTCATTGCAGCCCAAAGATTCAAGTGGCAGGAGCCACTATCTAGGCGACCCAGAAGTCTCAACAGCACTTCTCCAAGAGGCTAAATTCCCAACTTCAGCCATTCAGTCACCAGATTAGACACTGATCTGTAAAAGGGCACTGCCCCAAGTAGGCTTCTAGAATAATCAGGCTAGAAAAGTAAAAAGACAACCATCGAGAAGCACAAGCAAATTTAAAGGCCCTCCTGTTGGCCCCTTCTCAGACCCAAGCCTCCAGTTCTCCAAATGAGTCAGAACTTAATTTTTGACATCAAGCCCAGCATCAGAGACTCTAGTCTGAGACAATCATCATTCCCAATTTAGGGAGACCTGGATGAAGGCAGGCGATTCTGAGAAGCGATGTAATATACTGAAAGACAATGGTCTTTCATCCAGTATAAATAAGGATGCAGCAAAAGAAGAGTGCAGAGATGGCAAGCTCAAGAGTTAAATTACAGTGAAAAAAAATCCAAAATTGTGCGTGTGCACACACACAGAACCAAAAAACCTCCACTGAGGAATACAGAATGTACAGTAAGGAGGCAGGTTTAACCACAATTAGGCAAATGTATAAAAAGTTACCAAAAAATTTTTTTTAAAAAGTTCAAGAGGGGCATCTGGGTGGCATTATCAGACTTTGGCTCAGGTCACGATCTCAGGGTTCGTGGGCTCAAGCCCCACATCAGATTCTGTGCTGGCAGCTCAGAGCCAGGAGCTTGTTTCAGATTCTGGGTCTCCCTCTCTTTGCCATCACACTCGCGCTCTCTTAAAAATTAATAAAACATTGGGATGCCTGGGTGGCTCAGTCGGTTAAGCGCGGGACTTCGGCTCTGATCGTGATCTCACAGCTCATGGGTTCGAGCTGGCCATCAATCAGGTTCTGCACCCCTTCATGCTGTCTCCCTCTCTCAGAAATAAGCGTTAAAAAAAAAAAAAAAAAAAAAAAGACTTCACAGTGACCCCATGCAAAGAGTGTTCTGGGATCAAAACAGTCTGAGAAGCACGGAGAAGAATCTCACACCTAATACTCACCTTTATTCAAGGGTAACACACGGCGAGCACCTTAAAACACCTAGTGGAAAAATGAAACACAGGGATAGGCCACACTTGTGTTTTCTGGCCACGAGCTTCTCCCCAGCACAGGTACCAGGAAGACCCAGCCCGGGGGAGGGAGATGGTCAGCGCGCTGCGGTGACGGCGTCAGCGAGACACTCAGAATCACCTGGGTTCATCATCACCCCCGTCTTCCCCAAGGCCACCGCCAGCCATTCCATCTCGCACAATCCACTCACCCTCGTGGCGCTGCGAACCAGCCTACGAAGACCAGGGCCCTGGGAAGAAACCCATGAGTCAGCAGGGGCCAGGGGCGACCCCAGCCGAGTACCCCCCTGCCCTGGGCTGGGTCAGTTCCAAACGATGGCGTCACGTACACATCTGAAACTCTAGTCTGTAATGGCAGTTCATCCTGCTCAGCCCGAGACTGCGGTCCCCTCACCCAACAGGAACCCGAGATACCTACACGAAGGAAGCTTGGCAGAGACAGCGCAGGTCGCCGGGGCCGCCGCCTCCCCCTGGCGTAGGGGATGGCGCCACAGCAGCCCCCCGGCGCAACACAGCACACGGACATCCTCCAGAGGAAGGTGCATGCACAAAGAGAACTATAATGGCGGAGTCCCGGCTATTTATGGCGACGTGGGGTCGGAGGCCTGACGGGCATGGCTGTCTTCGTCGATGCCTGTTCGACCCACGGCATTTTCCCCTTCGTTCAAACAAGAATAAAGCAAGTGAAAGAGAGGCCAGGAGTGAATGTTTCACACTCTTCCGGGCAAATAATTCAGACCTATGTTGTTAATTTTGAAAAACAAAAGATAGATGACCGTCTCTCCATCGGCCGGGCCGGAGACAGTCCCTGGCGCGGCAGGAAGCCTGCGCAGCTGAAAGCCTGCGCAGCTGAGTGCTTTTCCTTATTGGCCTCCCGGGGTTAAAAAGTCCCCGCTGGAGTAACTCCTCCCTCGTCCTCACCAGTTCGGGGTCCTGGTCACGCTCAGAGACTGTCACCTGTTCTGTCTAGCCAGCGAAATCTGAATTCACCGCCCACTCCAGCCCGCAGACCTATCAGTCACATTAACCTTAGTGTCTTTTTTTTTTTTTAACAGCTTTATTAAGATATAAATAACATACAATAAACAGTTTTTTAACATAGACCATTTGATAACTTAAAAAAAAAATCTAACCTTTTAAGTGTACAGTTCACTAATGTTGAATGTATCACGTTGTTGTGCAACCTATCTGCAGAACTTTATCCTACTATACCCATGAAACGACTCCCAGTTTCGTTTCCTGTCCTCTTTATGAGCAGTTCATGGACTGGGAATTGGCCAGAAACGGTGGACGTGTTCAGTACACTCTAAATAGAACCGTATATCTCAGGAGGGTTAGAAGGAAAACAAATAGGGGTGCCGTAGCAACAGCCAGACCCTGTTCTCCCTTTGCTAGTTTTTCTCCCCCAGAAATCTGGTCATTTGCTCTTGGCCTCTATTAAGAGGCCATCAACTCATAAATTATCCCAAATCCCACCTTCCTGGACGGACCCTTCTATACCTCCTCATTTATAAATGTAGTTAGTGTTTGGTGATGTATGTTGGCCTCTTCATCTTTTATGAGAAAGGAATATATGAGTCGGGGGTTCCACATCATACAAAATCTTTTTTTTTTAGTAATCTCTATACCGAAGGTGGGGCTCAAACTCATGACCCCAAGATCAAGAGTCACATGCTCTACCCAGCCAGCCAGGCACTCCCAAAATCAGTCTTATTTTATTTTATTTTTATTTATTTTTGAGAGAGAGTGTGTGTCAGGGAGTAAGCAGGGAAGGGGCCTAGAGAGAGGGAAACACAGAATCTGAAGCAGGTTCCAGGCTCTGAGCTGCCGGCACAGAGTCCTACATGGGACTTGAACCCACGAACTGGGAGATCATGACCTGGCCAAAGCCAGAGGCTTAACCGACTGAGCCACCCGGGCGCCCCTTATCATTATTTTTTTTTTTTAATGTTTATTTATTTTGAGAGAGAGAGCGAGCAGGGAAGGATCAGAGACTGAGGGAGAGTGAGAATCCCAAGCAGGCTCTGCACTACCAGCATAGAATCTGCCATGCAGGGCTCAAACCCAGCAACTGTGAAATCACTACCTAAACTGAAAGCAAGAGTCAGATGTTTAACTGAGCCACCCAGGTGCCCCAGTCTTCTTCTTAAGTCCCATAATTAGGCACAGTGGACACAGATTAAAATGCAGAAGAAGGCCATTGTGGGTGCAGAAAATATATCCTCTTACTTCTGCAATAATCTTTCCATCTTGCCCCAAGGTTTCAGACTTCCATCAAAAAAATGTCTTCCCAGGAGCACCTGAGTGGCTCAGTCAGTTGAGCACTTCTGAGCTTTGATTTTGGCTCAGGCAGTGATCCTGGGGTCGTGGTATTGAGTCCCGCATCTGGTTCCATGCTGAACGCTGAGCATGGGGTGTGCTTGAGAGTGTCTCTCTTCCTCCTTCTGTCTCTCTCTCCTCTAACATAAAAAATACAACTGCTAAAAAAAAAAAAAAAAAAAGTCTCTTCCAAGGGGCACCCGGCTGGCTCAGCTGGGAGAGCATGAGACTCTTGATCTTGGGGTCTTGAGTTTGATCTCCACGTTGGCTGTAAAGGGGCACCTGGGTGGCTCAGTCGGTTCAGCATCCGACTTCAACTCAGGTCATGATCTTATAGTCTGTGAGTTCAAGTCCTGCGTTCGACTCTGTGCTGACAGCCTGGAGCCTGCTTTGGATTCTGTGTCTCCCTCTCCCTCTGCTCCTCCCCCTCTCATGCTCTGTCTCTCTCTCTCAAAAATAAACATTTAAAAAATGTTTTTAAATAATAAAAATAAAAAAGAAACAAAAAATCTCTTCCAAGAATCCTGCAGTATTCACTTGTTCACTTGATACATTTCTCAACTCTTAGGGGCTGAGTTTTGCCCACAGTTGATGTTGCAAAGTAGACTTTGCTTTAAGTTCCAAAATGTGTATGTGTACCAGTAGCTAATGAATTCTCGTATTTAAAAAAAAAAAAAAAAAAAAAAAATTTGGGAGGCTTTTTCTTTTCTTTTCTTTTTTTTAACATTTGTTTTTTAGGGGCACCTGGGTGGCTCAGTCGGTTAAGCGTCTGACTTCGGCTCAGGTCATGATCTCACACTTCGTGGGTTCAAGCCCCGCATCGGGCTCTGTGCTGACAGCTCAGAGCCTGGAGCCTGTTTCAGATTCTGTGTCTCCCTGTCTGTCTGCCCCTCCCCTGTTCACGCTCTGTCTCTGTCTCAAGAATAAATAAACATTAAAAAATTTGTTTTTTATTTTATTTTAGTAATTTCTACATCCAACATGGGGTTCAAACTTAGGACCCTGAGATCAAGAGTTAAATGTTCATCTTTTTATTTTTTTATTAAAAAAAAATTTTTTTTAATGTTCATTTATTTTTGAGAGAGAGAAAGAGTGCAAGTGGGGGAGGTACAGAGAGAGGGGAAAACACAGACTCTGAACAGGCTCCAGGCTCTGAGCTGTCAGTACAGAGCAGAGCCTGACCTCATGAACTGCGCGATCAGATGCTCAACCAACTGAGCCACCCAGCCACCCCAAGCCTTACAAGCTCTATGGACTGAGCCAGCCAGGTGCCCCTGAATTACCATATTCTGATGTTGCTTCCTAAAGAACCACTTCCCAGCCTCAGGGATTCTCTTTTTTGACCCATCAAGCTGTCCTTGGAGATTTCCCTAACCTCTCTCACTGCTGCTGCCAGTGAATCAACACTTCCAGGCCTTTCAAGCCTCAGGCTCCCATTCACTGTAGAAAGCCCATTACCACCAAGGGCTGTTCCCACTAGCAGACACCTTCCTCCCTCTTCCATGCCCCAGCCCTCTAAAAATGTAATCAGCAATAGCCTCTGATGTGATCATTTTTCTCCACTATTGGCTGCACACTAGAAACACTCAGACAGCTTTACTTCCATACAATGCCTTAGCCCACTCCCAAAGATTCTGACTTCTGGTGGAGGCCTGGCAGCAGTATTTTTTTTAACTTCCCCCACTGATTTTAGTATACCACTAAGTCAGAGAAACATGTTTCCAATAGCTTGCAGCTACTTATTCCCTATCTTACCTGCCAGGTTACAGGAAAACAAAAAACAAACAAAAAAAACCCTAACAAACCCAATTTCTGCTGCTGCTGCTGCTGCTGCTGCTGCAGTTAAAACTACATTTACCATATTCTATGATAGGAAGCTACAGTGTTATAGTTCATCTATTTTTCTGAGTAAAGCAAGCCTTTGAGAATTGGCCCAGGAACGAAAATAACTTACTATATTCCATTTCCTTTACAAGCTTTCAAGGAGAGCTTCCTATATTTTGTAATTCCTAAAATGTTTGATTTTCCCAGAGGGTGCAGATTTATTGAAAAACAGAACTTGAGCTTCAATTTGTTTTTATTTTGGAGTAGTTATTTCCAGGCTCAGTTTGGGGGAGGTAGAGGTTGAGATTCTATCAGGCTAAAGAAAATGTTAAGGACATCTAACTGCTCTGGCAGGAAGAACCCCCTGGGGAAGAGCTTGTAGAGGGAAGAAAGCCCATTTCCTTGATCTTCCCAGTTGTATCCTGTACCCAGCTTTCAGCTCCTTCTCCTTAATTAAATTTGATCTTACTTTAAATTCCTCTGGTTTTGAGATTGTCCATAAAAAGGACAAAGAGGTTACTGATTGTTAAAACTGGGGTAAAACCATCACTTAGAACCGGACAGGAACCCAATGCCAATGGTGTTCAGGCAGTGTGGAAAAAAAACAGCATTTGTTGCTAATTTTGCCCTGGATGTAGTTGAGGTGACCACTCCCACATGCTAATCTGTGAAAAAACTTTAGGACACCTGATTTAGAAGATGGGGAGATAGAAATTACTGAAGATTACTGGGGGGAAGCACAGAACTTGCCTCATTATAGATGAAGTTATTTAGGGTGACCGTGGGGTGGTCTTGAGCCGACAACCAAGAAAGAATTCTTGAAGAGGACTTTGGTGCAAAAAAGGTGATTTTATTAAACCATGGGGACAGGACCTATGGGCAGGAAGAGCTGCACTGGTGTCCTGACTGGTAACATTTTATATCCTCAGGTTGGGTGGGGGTCAGGGATAGAGTAAGTCTCTAAGAATTTTGGAAGCAAGGTTTCCAGTACCTTGAGGGACTAGCTGTTGCTAGGGAAATGCCATTTATTACTGCTTAATAAAACCCCAGTCAAGAGACCATTCAGATGTATATGGGGGGGTGGGGGGCATAAGCTTGGAATATGATTCCCAGCATATATCTTGGGGCAGTTAAGATAAAGGAAGTAGACTTACAGGATCCTTGAGGTTGGGATAATGTTAAGCTAGAGTTCTCTTTCGCCCCCAGCAAAGTGTTATCATTGAGGCAACATAGTTCCTAGAGACATGTGACTCTGCAAGTTTCAAGGACTTGTTTCCCACATTACCATGGCAAGCACTTTCCTTTGTTCTCAGGTAGCCAGGAGTGTCTGAGGGGTATCACACATATTCCACCTGGGGATGGAGTGTTGTGTGCCAGCCTGTATTTTGCCCTCAGTTTGCCCCAAGCTTCCTCATCAATTGTCATGCCTCCCAAATCCTCAGAATCTTGATCTTCATGCGCTTGATAACTGCAGCAAGGGTGACCATGGCAAAAAATGTTACTGGTCTATGCCACGTTTCTGCTCAAAATGATTTAGATCTTTAAAAGTGAGGTTGTACTGGGGGTGCCTGGGTAGATCAGTCGGTTAAGTGACTGACTGCAGCTCAGGTAATGATCTCGAGGTCTGTGGGCTGGAGCCTCTCATCAGGCTCTGCACTGATAGCTCAGAGCCAGGATCCTGCTTCAGATTCTGTGTCTCCCTTTCTCTCTTTCCCTCCCCTGTTCGCACTCCATCGCTCTCTCAAAAACATTTAAGAAAAAATTTTAATTTAAAAAAAGGGAGGTCACATTAAGGAATCTACTGAAGTCATTGCTTCACTATATACTAATTTGGATGTAAATTAAAAAAAAAATAAAAAATAAAGTTAAAAAAAAGGTCATTCTGACAAAATATTTTAAAATGAGACAACCCAAATCAAGGTTAAATAATTTACACTTGGTCACCCAGCTGGCATTTACAGCCCTAGAGTGTGAATCTGCATCTCATTTTTGCTGTTTTGCACACCTCTAAAATAATTTATAATTAAATAAAAGACTAAGACTCACAGTTCAGAAGTGACAAATTAAGGGCTCTGGACACGTTAAGTGTGAGAGTAAAGAACCGTGAACATCTCTCAACACTGCCTTTAACCCAGAAGTTCTCCCCAAAACCATTTTTGCAGCTCCCATCCCCTTTTCCCCTAAAAAAAAGTGTCACCCACAAAAATGGGCAGCTGAAATTTTGTTTTCTAGCACAGATATAATTTAAAACCTACAATTAAGTCTTAAAATAAATAGCCAAAGTCACAGCTCCTCATAGTGTACCTCTCTTCAGAAGTACTGTATTTTTCAGCCTATGAAATTCAGACATTCCAAGAAAGGTCCGCTATCCCCCCTCAAATAAAAATAGACTTGTATTTGTAACATTTTATTTTTCATCATGAAGTATACAAATTGTTTAAAAAAAAAAAAAAGCCATTCCATGACTTCCGGTGTTTACAAAGCAAAATTGGACAGAGGGTGGCAGTGTTTGCTCATTTTACAGAGGAGGGGAAAAAAAGCACCAACTTACTTTCAAGACAAAAACTCTACTAGAAACACTAGTATATCACAAGGAAATAATAAAGACAAACATTATCAGGTTACAACCTAACTTTAGAACAAATTGAAATAACAGAAAACTGGAAGTAGGAAAAAATACAGTGTGATAGCAAGGTCCTCAAGTCACCTCGACTTGGAAAGAAATACGAGTCAGGAAGGTAAGGATCCTAATCCACCTCCTCAATGGTGGGGCCTGACCCAGAGCCCCCTCTGGGGGCCTGAGCCCCAAAGCCACCAGCCCCAGGGCCACCCGCCCCCTGGTACAGTCCGCTGATGATGGGGTTACACACCTGCTCCAGCTCCTTCCTCTTGTGCTCAAACTCGTCCTTCTCGGCCAAGGTGTTGGCGTCCAGCCAGGAGATGACCTCCTGGCACTTGTCCAGCACCTTCTTCTTGTCGGCCTCGCTGATCTTCCCCTTGAGACCCTCATCCTCCACGGCACTCTTCATGTTGAAGGCGTACGACTCCAGCGCGTTCTTGGCAGACACCCTCTCGCGCTGCACCTCGTCCTCGGCTTTGTACTTCTCCGCCTCCTGCACCATGCGCTCGATCTCCTCCTTGCTCAGCCGGCCCTTGTCGTTGGTGATGGTGATCTTGTTGGCTTTGCCCGTGCTCTTGTCCGTGGCCGTGACGTTCAGGATGCCATTGGCATCGATGTCGAAGGTCACCTCGATCTGGGGCACTCCCCGTGGGGCCGGGGGGATGCCGCTCAGCTCGAAGCGCCCCAGCAGGTTATTGTCCCGCGTCATGGCCCTCTCGCCCTCGTACACCTGGATCAGCACTCCGGGCTGGTTGTCCGAGTAGGTGGTGAAGATCTGCGTCTGCTTGGTGGGGATGGTGGAGTTGCGCTTGATCAGGGCAGTCATCACGCCGCCGGCCGTCTCCAGCCCCAGCGACAGGGGCGCCACGTCCAGCAGCAACAGGTCCTGCACGTTCTCAGACTTGTCCCCCATCAGGATGGCCGCCTGCACCGCCGCACCGTAGGCCACTGCCTCGTCGGGGTTGATGCTCTTGTTGAGATCGCGCCCGTTGAAGAAGTCTTGCAGCAGTTTCTGCACCTTGGGGATGCGGGTGGAGCCCCCCACCAGGACCAGGTCGTGGATCTGGGCCTTGTCCAGCTTGGCGTCGCGCAGAGCCTTCTCCACCGGCTCCAGGGTGCTCCGGAACAGGTCCGAGCACAGCTCCTCGAACCGCGCCCTCGTGATGGACGTGTAGAAGTCGATGCCCTCGAACAGGGAGTCGATCTCCAGGCTGGCCTGGGTGCTGGACGACAGGGTCCTCTTGGCCCGCTCGCAGGCGGTGCGCAGCCGCCTCACGGCTCGTTTGTTCTGGCTGATGTCCTTCTTGTGCTTCCTCTTGAACTCCTCCACGAAGTGGTTCACCAGCCTGTTGTCAAAGTCCTCCCCACCCAGGTGGGTGTCCCCCGCCGTGGCCTTCACCTCGAAGATGCCGTCGTCGATCGTCAGGATGGACACGTCGAAGGTGCCCCCGCCCAGGTCAAAGATGAGCACGTTGCGCTCCCCCTTGCCCGTCCTGTCCAGGCCGTAGGCGATGGCGGCGGCCGTGGGCTCGTTGATGATCCGCAGCACGTTCAGCCCCGCGATCACCCCCGCGTCCTTGGTGGCCTGCCGCTGCGAGTCGTTGAAGTAGGCCGGCACGGTGATCACCGCGTTGGTCACCGGGTAGCCCAGGTACGCCTCGGCGATCTCCTTCATCTTGGTCAGCACCATGGACGAGATCTCCTCGGGGTAGAACGCCTTGGTCTCCCCCTTGTAGCTCACCTGCACCTTGGGCTTATCTCCGTCGTTGATCACCCGGAAAGGCCAGTGCTTCATATCCGACTGCACCACCGGGTCGCCGAACTTGCGGCCGATCAGCCGCTTCGCGTCGAATACGGTGTTCTGCGGGTTCAGCGCCACCTGGTTCTTGGCCGCATCCCCGATGAGCCGCTCGGTGTCCGTGAAGGCCACGTAGCTGGGGGTGGTGCGGTTGCCCTGGTCGTTGGCGATGATCTCTACCTTGCCGTGCTGGAACACCCCCACGCATGAGTAGGTGGTGCCCAGGTCGATGCCGATGGCTGCGGTTTTAGCCATGTCGGTGTCCTGCTCCCCTGCCCGGCGCTGAGGTTCAGCCTTTGTGAACGTCGGTCGGGATACGCGACGAGGAACTCGGTCTGTTCCGAAGCTGCAAACTCGAACTTGCGGGGAGCCCGACTCAGCCGGTCTGCGGAAATTGCGCTAGCGGTCACCGCCTGAACCCCGAAGGTTTCTCGGCAGGCTTGCTGTTTTTCGGGACGGGGCGGCTCTGTGTTTATAACGCCTCATCGAGCCCCACCTTTTCTGTCCTCAGCCAATCACGGAGCTCTGCGGGGCTGCCAGGCCGGGAATATTCCAGCGGTTTCGCATCGCGTCCTGCCTCCAGGCTTTCTGGGACCAATCAGCGCTCTGGGTGCCGCCCCTCCCAGAACTCTCCAGACTCTTCTCGGATTCTTGGGAAGGGACCCGAGTCCTGAGGGGAGGGAGGAGAGGAGATGGGAAGGGCGGTTGTTGGCTCCGCCCACCCAGTCTCGGTACCTCCCAGCGATGCTGTCCACGGACTTTGAAATTGACTAGAAAGACTGGCATTTATAATCGCAGGCCAGTGAGAGCCGCCTGGGGTTCAAACTAGTTTTGCGGTTTAAGATTAAGGTTAAGGAATACACGACTCCCAGGGATACCCCAAATACGTAAAGTTCCCAAGTTTCTCGAAGTGGGTGGGGTATCGGCGGGTCAAAGAGACTCTGATTGGACTGTGGCGCTGACGGATAGGGTCGCGTTTAGGCCCGCTGGTGCATTGGTCCAAAGGCCTGAGCTGCCTGCGGATTGCCTTAGCCAGCCGTGGCGTTTTTCCCACTTTCGATTTAAAGTAGAAATGAGAAGGAAAGAGATAATGCAATATAGTTTTGACATCGTCTCTAACCTACACGGTTGAAATACCTGGGGATGGGAGAATTTGAATTTTTAAAAGAAAAACACTTAAGTAAACAATTGATTCTTTTTTTTTTTTTTAATTTTTTTTTTTCAACGTTTATTTATTTTTGGGACAGAGAGAGACAGAGCATGAACGGGGGAGGGGCAGAGAGAGAGGGAGACACAGAATCGGAAGCAGGCTCCAGCCTCTGAGCCATATGCTCGAACTCAGGGGCCGCGAGATCGTGACCTGGCTGAAGTCGGACGCTTAACCGACTGCGCCACCCAGGCGCCCCAACAATTGATTCTTAAACTGGAGAACGTCCCCAGTGCCCCAGAAGGAACGTGCTGGGTCAAGGGCGGGGGGAGGGGGAAGGGGTGGGGCAGGGGAAGGGGTAGGCTAGGGCTGGGATCCGCTGCTCCCCTTCGCTTTGGGCGGGGCTCGGGCCAGAGGAAGAAAAAACTTTCCGTAGGACTTCAGCTGTCTTTAAGACCTTGGGGCTTCTCCATTTCCCTCCTCTATCAAGCTGGGGGGTCTGGGCCACCCCATTCCCAGAGGGTTTGCCTGTTAATTCCCGGTTCATACTCAGACCCCAGAATTCGATCTTCTGCCCTCTGTCGCCCGTAGGCTGGCCCTCCTTTTTAAATGAAATGCAGAGGGAGGTGAGTCGGCAAGGGAGAGGTGAGGATGTTTAGTCTTTAATAGTATAAGCCACAGCTGGTTGCAGGTGGTCCCTGTTAAGCACACTGGTTGGGATGATGCTGGAAGGTGGGAGGGGTTGGCCGGACCCAGGTTCTACTTACAGCTCCTTTAAAATTTAAGATTATTTGTCATGCATTTAATCCACCCACTTAGTTTTCTATCCTAGATTCCAACTTTCTGCATGTTTTCCTCTCTCCTTTAAATACAAACACATTTGATCATTTTGGCCTTTTTTAAAAAAAAATTTTTTTAACATTTATTTATTTTTGAGACAGAGAGACAGAGCATGAACGGGGGAGGGGCAGAGAGAGAGGGAGACACAGAATCGGAAGCAGGCTCCAGGCTCTGAGCCATCAGCCCAGAGCCTGACGCGAGGCTCGAACTCACGGACCGCGAAATCGTGACCTGAGCTGAAGTCGGACGCTCAACCGACTGAGCCACCCAGGCGCCCCCATTTTAGTCTTTTAAAAAAAGCTCTTGGGCACCTGGCTGGCTCAGTTGGTTAAACGTTGGACTTCAGCTCATATCATGATCTCGTGGTCCTGATTTCCAGCCCCGAGTCAGCATCTGAGCTGTCAGCACAGAGCCCGGACCCTGCTTGAGATTCTGTGCCTTTCTGTCTCTACCCCTCTCCTGCTCACGCGCGCTCTATCTCTCAAAAATGAATAAATCTTAAAAAAATAAAAATAAAAAATTCTTTGTGGATATGTAAGACCAGTTGTTGGGCGCGTGAACTGGAAGTGACATTAAATAGTACCAGGTTCACAACCCACCAAAAATAAACACATTGCTGTACCCACATAGTTGAACACAGAAAACCTAACACAATGAGAGAAAACAGTGTTTTTGTTTATTTGTTTTTATATGAGAAGACAGTTTTTGATGAAGTGAAGGAATCTTGCTTTTGAACATTTTTGCTCAATTGGAATTGCTTTCACAATCCTGTGTGTGTTTGTGCAGGCAAGTGATAACTTTTTTTACATTCAGTTGTGGCTCCCTAATGAGTCACCTCCTAATCTGGTCAAACTGGTCAAACTTACAGAATTTTCCATTTCTTTATGCGCTCTCTGGCAACTCCCCAAGCTTCCATTATAGCTGCCCAATGTGTCAACACTTCTAGGGGCCCTTAATCTCACCTCCTCCCTCTGGAAGCTTCCCTGCCATTACCTGCTACTAGCGGCAGTTCTGGATTTATTCCTTCCTTCTTTCCAGATCTGCAGTTTAAACTTTATTGGCTGGAAGCAAAGGACATCACTGTACCCACCGCCTGGCAGGTAGACATGGTGATAGGGGTTCAAATCTTGCTGCTGTTGGCATAGCAGAAAAAGATCCATTACAAATGCTGTTTTCCATGAATCAGAAACCTACACTCTATAGTTGACCTACCTTTTGAGTTAACTCTCTCTCTGTGGACTGGTCTGGAAACCGAAACATCTATATTCCTTTTCATTTCCTGGCAAGGAGAGTGTCTCCTGGATTTTGTCTTTTACACTGGATGCCTTCCAAGGCAAAAACCCGGTCACAGATTTAACTGGTGTCTAAAGTGACTGTAAGAACCCCAAGAAATTTTCTAGAATTTTACTTTGACTAAGTTTGCAATTAGGTTTTATCGGGTTTAGCATTTGAAAGGATAGAGTATCAGGTTTCCTCAAGCTGGTGGAACTGTCAGGTACTTAACTAAGCGGGGAGTGGGGAGACGGGAGAGGGAGAGCCGAGAACGTTGCTGGCGGCAGGAAGTATGGAGGAGGGGAGCCTTTATCACCCTGAAGCTGCTGCGGGTTCTTTTTTCTTCTCCTTTTTCCCTGCAGTTTCTCAAACTTTACTGTTTTCTCCTCAGTTCTTTCAGTTTTAAAAGATGGTATAATTCTAAGGTTAGCCAGAAAAAAGTAAAAGAGGTAACTGATAGGAAACCTAGAACCAGGCATTTTTAACAAGTCGGTGGCAAAAGCTGCAGTGACCTGGGAAAGCTGCAGATTTCCAGCAGCTTGGAAAAAACTGAGAAATACCCAGGTTTGTATCTGACTCTATTTCCTTGTTCAGGCTGTTTTGTTTTTTGGTTTTTGTTTGTTTGCTTCTTCCTCTTCTTCCTCCTTCTTCACAAGGAAATGCTTGTTAGTTACCTAAATTACAAAAGTCTCTATCTCTAAAATGGAATCAACAGAATCTATTTTATAGGATGGTAGGCATCAGTGATTAATAAGATAATGCTTCTAAGGCCTTAGTTCTGTGCCTGTGACAGAGTAGTGCTCTAAAATTCGCTCCCTTCTCGCTTCTTAGCTGGGATTCCATACTCAGGTCTGACATCTCAAGTCTTTCCTGTTGAGTTGCCTACAAGGTTGGGGACAACTGCCAGGACAATGGCATTACTTTCAGTTTCCTGGAGAAACTATCTTAAGATTTTCAGGCAGAGGCCATTCAGGCAAACCTTTTCATTTTCAGAGAGGAACACAAAGGATCAGTGGTTCAGTGGCTTGGTCTGGTCACTCAGCTAATTATAGAACAGGGGATTGAACCTACAGGTCCTCATATTTCCCGTTTTGAACTTCTCTCAGGGCTGGCACGGGCATCCTATCCCTTTCATTCTCTGAAGAGGAAAACAAATGGCCACAAAAGGGAGTGAAGTGAATGTCAGGGCTCTGACAGAGCACATTAGGGACACCACGGGGCTATGTGACCAGCCAGGGACTCCTCTCTCTGGGCTGCCACTTCTGACTCCTGACCATCCCAACCCCACCGCCCACTCCTACCTTTCCCACCCTTCCAGCTCTCCCAGCCCTGCCTCCCCTTCCCTTCATAACAGAAGGTTCCCTCGAAAAGGGGAAAGCAGGGAGCCCTGTTACTGTGGCTAGGCTGGGACAGAGTTCACAGAATTTTCTGGAAATTAAATAGAGAGATGACTAAGCTTGATTTTCTAGGGCGGGAGTTAGCGGGGTTGAGGGTGTGGAGAGACTTGGATGAGGCAGTTTGTTGATGAGTTTTCCTACGAGTCAGTCTCCGCCCTGGAACCCAGAAAACTCCAGAAAGTTCGGGACAGCGGAGAAAGGGAGCGTAGAGCGCCAGCCGGCGAGGGCGGGGGCGCCAGCCGGCGGGGGCGGGGCCGCAGAGCGCGGAGGCCGCCGCTGGGGCCTAACTGGCGGGGCTGGCCGCAGAATTGCCTGGCCGGTACCGGGGTTTTGTGATTGTTTTTTTCCAAAACGGGGTTAAAGGAGAAAAAAGGCGAGAGCCTCAGAGGATTTCTCACACTAGCTAATTTATGCGACGAAAACACTGGAAAGTCGCGTAACTCCTACAATTAGGCCGGACGAATTGGGTGGCCAGACGCCAGAAGAGAAGGTCCCCACACAGCCCGAGGCGAACGCACCCGGGGCCTGGCGAGGACGTGCGGCGGAGACGCACCCGGTGGCCTTGCCCTGTCGCCGCCTCACCTTCACCTCCTGGCTCTAGTTCCCCATTTAAAGGCCCTCGGAAGTGATTCTCGTCTTCTGGACACCTTCTTCCCCCTGCCTCAATGCTTCCCGGTTGTGCCCGATCTTCCGATCCTTGACTGGGCCCGACAGGGATGGTGGGGCGGGTTGGGTTCACCCCGATGTCCGGAATTCCCTGTGCGGCCCGACCCCTTAGGCTTTCTGTGAGCGGCTGGAGGAAAGGGGCGGGACTGGTGGTATTGATCTGTCCCAGTGCAGCGGATTCCCAAGAGGTGATCCAAGGGGACGTATTTAGGATTTCAATTAGACTGAAAGTTGATGTCAGTTACTGTTTCTTATCTCTACTATAAGGATCATCCTCTCACCTAAAATAACCCCATTTCTACCGAAAGCCCATGTTCCTGCCCGCTTCTCTCATATGTAAAAAAGGTTTTTTTGTTGTTGTTTTGGTATCTTTTTCATTTTTGATGACAGAATCCTGTTAAATACGAGAAATGACAGTATGTATGTTGCTAATAAAGCAGTCTTAGGCCCAAAGGTGTATTAGGGAAAGTACTAGATTTTTAAAATTCTTTCCTCACCCACAGTTCTTTTTCCTCAATGTACCTCCCCTACTCCCAAGTTTCTTCTGTTACCCAAAACACAAATTTCTTCAGCGATGACACTGCATTCTCTTTTTTTTTTTTTTAGTTTTGTGAGAGCGAGAAAATTCCAATCACACTCCCCTCTGTCAGCCTGTCAGCACAGAGCCTGACTCTGGGCTCGAACCCAACAAACTGTGAGATCATGACCCAAGCTGAAATCAAGAGCCAGACGCTCAACCCACTAAGCCACCCAGGTGCTCTGACATTCTCTTTACTTTATTTAAATCTACAATTTCATCAGCCTTAACTCCTTGCCTTTACAAAGTGATTATTTCAGTCTGTGCAAAGGTATGCAGGCAACAACGTCTTATATTGATTTCTTAATAAAGCACCTACTTAGTAACTTGACTAGCCATAGGAACTTACTTTGTCCAGGGTTATTTCTAGAGATTTCCCTAAACTCTTATCAAAGTTGTTTGGTAGTTCCTTCCCAATCTCCACCCGTTTCCAATCTGCCCTGCCTATCCCCTGCACCTCTTCGCTAAATAGTGGTAGTGGCTGCTGAAGAGTCACTGTATTATCTGCAAATGACAGTCACTGCAGCTCTAAGGGGCAGATGAGGTCCTGTAGCAAATGCGTATCCTCATCAAAATTGATTTACACTATGGCTAGAGTCCACAGCCCTACAGCTCAACTCTTCTGAAGGTTAAAAGTGCCTTTATAATATGGTCTAGAAGCCTAAGCATCTTGTAGATTTCCATTTCCATACTTCCAGGGCAAGGTCTACCATGTATGTGTCATTCTCATAACACTGATTTTCTTCAAAGGCTATTATTTACTAAAAGGTTTGATGGGCTTTGAAGAACACAGAAAATGCTTTTATGGGGTCACCTGGGTGGCTCAGTCTGTTAAGCATTAGACTGGATTTCGGCTCAGGTCATGATCTCAAGGTTCATGAGTTTAAGCCCCACATTGGGCTCCGACCTTATAGCAATGAGCTTGTTTGGGATTCTTTCTCTCCCTCTCTCTTGCTCTCATGCTCTCATTCTCTCTCACTCAAAATAAATAAAACTTTAAAAAACAAAAAAGAAAATGCTTTTATGGAATGTAGAGTGAGACCTTTGTTTTTTGTTGAAGTGAAACTCACAAAACATAAAAACCATTTTAAAGTGCACAATTCAGGGGCAGCTGGGTGGCTCAGTCGGTAGAATGTCCAACCTGAGCTTAGGTCATGATCTCACTGTGGGTTCAAGTTCCATGTCAGGCTTTCTGCTGACAGCTCAGAGCCTGCTTCGTTCGGATTCTGTCTCAATTCTCTCTGCCCCTCCCCTGCTCACACACTCTCTCAAAAATAAACAAACACTGAAAAAAAGTTAAGTGCACAATTCAGGGGTGCTTGCAATTATCTCCACCTACCCCCTCTATCTTGTTCTAAAACAACTTTGTAACCCCCAGGTGCAATCGATTTTTAAAAGGGTTCACTCATCAAGCCCGGAGAATTGTGGGCAGGCATTTTCTAACAAGGAAATTGTGGGGGGAATTATTTCTAGAATGCTAGCAGTTGGGATATGAAGCATCTCAAAGGGAAGGTAGTGTGTGGGAAGGAGGCCTGTAGTAAGTCTTCTTAGTACAGGGATGCAGGGTCCTTCCTCTTCCAAGTTAACAAATACTAAACCTTTGTTATCAATCCTATTGTTTCTCTGATAGAATTGTTTAGAATTGCACAAAATAAAAGCAAATGGGTAGTGACTGAGAAACCTAGGTTAGAAATAACCCAGAACCAGGCATGTAAAAGACAAAAGCCCTGTGGACTTGGGACAGCCTGGCAACAACTGAGGAAACTGGAGCTGGAATCCAGGTTTAACACCTTTGCTGAACTGGAATTTTTTTTTTTTTAATGTTTATTTATTTTTGAGACAGAGACAGAGCATGAACAGGGGAGGGGCAGAGAGAGAGGGAGACACAGAATCTGAAACAGGCTCCAGGTTCTGAGCTGTCAGCACAGAGCCCGATGAGGGGCTCCAACCCACAAACTGCGAGATCATGACTTGAGCCGAAGTCAGATGCTTAACCAACTGAGCCATCTAGGTGCCCCATGAACTGGAAATTTTTTTAACCAGTGAAGTAATTTCAGTTAAATCAGTAACTTTTAAATCTCCCTGTTATGTTCACCTGTGCAAGTCAAACACTACCTAAACTTGGTGTGGTGGAATGAGAATTAATAAACACATAGCCCCAAAACGGTGCCTAGTACCTAAGGGCACTGAACTACTGGGTCCTTCTCTTGGGGCACCAAACTCAAGGAAGTTTGCTTGAAGGAAGTTTGCTTGAAGATACCGGATACTTAAAATGTAAATAACCAAAGCCAGAAACGTGACATTTCTATCTAAGTAACCTCTCGGAAATCAGAAGTAAAGGCTGAGGCACCAGGCAAAACAAACAAACAAACAAAAAAACCCTTTCATTTTAACACATGAGAACTAGAGATCAGGGTGGCATATGCATAACTGGGCAAGCCAGTGCCTGAACTCACATTTCCTCACTACCAATTTAGGACTCACCTGTTCTTTCATGCTGAAACCAGATTATATATCATTGCTCTGACATATCAGGTGTACTTACAGGAACAGGCAGGCATGGCCTTACTCCCTAACTGCCTCTCCTTTTTGTCAGCTTCTCCAGTAACATCCCCATTCCCCCCTCTTTTGAGGCCACCCTTACATAAGGTCAACCCCCTCACCAACTTGACACCACTGTGTCAGTAGCCTGTAATTTTTTCTGCATCCACAGACCCAACCCACTCATACCAAGCATTTGTTTCAACTCTCCCAAGGATACCATTCGCTTGAAAGAAATAGATGACAAGGCAATATACAGATGTACTTCTCCAGATCCCTGACCTTTATCTAAGATACAAATTACCATTCAACTTTAGACTAACAAGACAACCTATGCAAATTATTCTAGCCTCAAAATAAAACACAGAAACAGTCAAGAAAATCAAATTATTGAGTTTATTTACTCTACAGAAAACAGTTAAAACAACAAAACAAAAAGGCCTGAGTTTGGGATAAATATTACAAAAAAGAAAATGCACAAAAGATGGCAGTATAAATTCTTGCTAGGTTTAGGCTCTACAAAAAAAAAAAAAAAAAAAAGGAACTTCATCATTTCACCAAAGGAGACAGTCGAAACTTGGCAAACAAGTTGCAAAGTTGAGAGATGATGAAATGCAGGTATATAACGCAATACAAAAGGCATGAATCCCAACCGTCTCCTCAACAAACACGAGCAATCTGCGGAAGAACTCCTAATCCACCTCCTCAATGGTGGGGCCTGACCCAGAGCCCCCTCTGGGGGCCTGAGCCCCAAAGCCACCAGCCCCAGGGCCACCCGCCCCCTGGTACAGTCCGCTGATGATGGGGTTACACACCTGCTCCAGCTCCTTCCTCTTGTGCTCAAACTCGTCCTTCTCGGCCAAGGTGTTGGCGTCCAGCCAGGAGATGACCTCCTGGCACTTGTCCAGCACCTTCTTCTTGTCGGCCTCGCTGATCTTCCCCTTGAGACCCTCATCCTCCACGGCACTCTTCATGTTGAAGGCGTACGACTCCAGCGCGTTCTTGGCAGACACCCTCTCGCGCTGCACCTCGTCCTCGGCTTTGTACTTCTCCGCTTCCTGCACCATGCGCTCGATCTCCTCCTTGCTCAGCCGGCCCTTGTCGTTGGTGATGGTGATCTTGTTGGCTTTGCCCGTGCTCTTGTCCGTGGCCGTGACGTTCAGGATGCCATTGGCATCGATGTCGAAGGTCACCTCGATCTGGGGCACTCCCCGTGGGGCCGGGGGGATGCCGCTCAGCTCGAAGCGCCCCAGCAGGTTATTGTCCCGCGTCATGGCCCTCTCGCCCTCGTACACCTGGATCAGCACTCCGGGCTGGTTGTCCGAGTAGGTGGTGAAGATCTGCGTCTGCTTGGTGGGGATGGTGGAGTTGCGCTTGATCAGGGCAGTCATCACGCCGCCGGCCGTCTCCAGCCCCAGCGACAGGGGCGCCACGTCCAGCAGCAACAGGTCCTGCACGTTCTCAGACTTGTCCCCCATCAGGATGGCCGCCTGCACCGCCGCCCCGTAGGCCACTGCCTCGTCGGGGTTGATGCTCTTGTTGAGATCGCGCCCGTTGAAGAAGTCTTGCAGCAGTTTCTGCACCTTGGGGATGCGGGTGGAGCCCCCCACCAGGACCAGGTCGTGAATCTGGGCCTTGTCCAGCTTGGCGTCGCGCAGAGCCTTCTCCACCGGCTCCAGGGTGCTCCGGAACAGGTCCGAGCACAGCTCCTCGAACCGCGCCCTCGTGATGGACGTATAGAAGTCGATGCCCTCGAACAGGGAGTCGATCTCCAGGCTGGCCTGGGTGCTGGACGACAGGGTCCTCTTGGCCCGCTCGCAGGCGGTGCGCAGCCGCCTCACGGCTCGCTTGTTCTGGCTGATGTCCTTCTTGTGCTTCCTCTTGAACTCCTCCACGAAGTGGTTCACCAGCCTGTTGTCAAAGTCCTCCCCACCCAGGTGGGTGTCCCCCGCCGTGGCCTTCACCTCGAAGATGCCGTCGTCGATCGTCAGGATGGACACGTCGAAGGTGCCCCCGCCCAGGTCAAAGATGAGCACGTTGCGCTCCCCCTTGCCCGTCCTGTCCAGGCCGTAGGCGATGGCGGCGGCCGTGGGCTCGTTGATGATCCGCAGCACGTTCAGCCCCGCGATCACCCCCGCGTCCTTGGTGGCCTGCCGCTGCGAGTCGTTGAAGTAGGCCGGCACGGTGATCACCGCGTTGGTCACCGGGTAGCCCAGGTACGCCTCGGCGATCTCCTTCATCTTGGTCAGCACCATGGACGAGATCTCCTCGGGGTAGAACGCCTTGGTCTCCCCCTTGTAGCTCACCTGCACCTTGGGCTTATCTCCGTCGTTGATCACCCGGAAAGGCCAGTGCTTCATATCCGACTGCACCACCGGGTCGCCGAACTTGCGGCCGATCAGCCGCTTCGCGTCGAACACGGTGTTCTGCGGGTTCAGCGCCACCTGGTTCTTGGCCGCATCCCCGATGAGCCGCTCGGTGTCCGTGAAGGCCACGTAGCTGGGGGTGGTGCGGTTGCCCTGGTCGTTGGCGATGATCTCTACCTTGCCGTGCTGGAACACCCCCACGCATGAGTAGGTGGTGCCCAGGTCGATGCCGATGGCTGCGGTTTTAGCCATGTCGGTGTCCTGCTCCCTTGCCCGGCGCTGAGGTTCAGCCTTTGTGAACGTCGGTCGGGATACGCGACGAGGAACTCGGTCTGTTCCGAAGCTGCAAACTCGAACTTGCGGGGAGCCCGACTCAGCCGGTCTGCGGAAATTGCGCTAGCGGTCACCGCCTGAACCCCGAAGGTTTCTCGGCAGGCTTGCTGTTTTTCGGGACGGGGCGGCTCTGTGTTTATAACGCCTCATCGAGCCCCACCTTTTCTGTCCTCAGCCAATCACGGAGCTCTGCGGGGCTGCCAGGCCGGGAATATTCCAGCGGTTTCGCATCGCGTCCTGCCTCCAGGCTTTCTGGGACCAATCAGCGCTCTGGGTGCCGCCCCTCCCAGAACTCTCCAGACTCTTCTGGGGCTTGCTGGGCTTGCAAAGCTTCGAGGAGGGCGGGGGTCGGCGCGAGGAGGTGGGAGGAGGTGGGAGGGGCTGGCAGGGCCGGAGGCAGGGCGGGGGCGGGTATGTTGACGCTGGCTCCCCAGACGCGTTACAATGGGGGTGCTGCCTCTGACCTCATGGGCTATTTAGGAATCGGGATGGTAGGGGATGGTAGGTCCGGAGTCCGCTCAAAGTTGTAGGGCGGGGCGGGTGGGGGGTGGGGGAACACCGGCTGCGCCGTTTGGATGTTAAAGGAGCCCCCCACGCACAGGGGCTCCGCAGTTGGAACATTATTAAACTGGATCGAAGGCGGCGGAACAATAGGTGAGCCAGGAGGGCTCTGATTGAAATGGAATGACAATAGGCAAGACTAGTAGATCCATGTTTGAGAAAGTGCTGGAAAGTTCTGTAGTTTCAATCTGTGGGGTGCATTGACTAATCAGGGAAGGGGGAATCCTTTGGTAAGGAGTCAGGGTGGGTGGGATTTGTCAGAACTGCTGGAAAGAAGTGGAGGAGCTGATCTGTTAATGTCTTAAGATAGTTTTATTCCAGAGAAGATTGGAGAGATTGCTTGTCACGCTCTATCTCGTCTGAGAAAGTTTGTGAGGGTTAGATTAGGTTCCTAGTAGCCATTTTCAGACTAGCCCAATAGTATGCCAACTAATGCCTAATGGAGGGTAAAGGAGTTGTGGAAGGTAGCTAAACGGAAAGATGGAGATTAATGTCTGGTGAAGGGACCAGAACATAAGATAATCTTAGTTCAGCAGGAGACAGTTACAATCTCAGAATAAAATATCACAGATAAAGAAACAGGACAATGAAGTTACACTCTGTGAAAATTAAACAGAATATATGCCAACTGTCCTCCCTCTTACTTCCAATTCGCTAAGAATACTTTAGTCCAAAAAGCACTCTCCGTGAGAGAAGAGACTGGAATAGTTGTACACTAGCAATAAACTTGTTCATGGAGTTTATGACAGCACTATTCACAATAGCCATAAGGTAGAAGCAGCCCAAGTGTCCAAGGAAGGAATGAATATACAAAATGTGCCCCATATACAATGCCCCTATATATATATATAATTAATATTATTCAGGCTTAAGTAAACTCTGACACATGCTGTAACACATACTTGAACTTTTGAGGATATCTTGCTAAGTGAAAAAAAAAAACAGTTACAAAAAGAAATTACTGTATAATTGTATTATTATGAAGAACTAGAGTAATCAAATTCATAGAGACAGAAAATAGAATAGTTGTTGTCAGGGGCTGGAGAGAGAAGGGGAATGGAGGTTTGTTTAGTGAATATAGAATTTCAGTTTTGAAAGATAAAAAGATTTTTGGAGGTTGTTTGGCCAGCAATGTGAATGAACTTACTGCTAAACAGTACACTTAAAAAATGGTTAGGATGGTAAATTTCACATTATGTGTATTTTAGTACAATGGAAAGTAATAAGGGTGCCTGGATGGCTCACTCCCTTGAGCATCCAACTCTTTTTTCAGCTCAAGTCATGATCTCAGGATTGTGGGATCAATCCTGTGTTGAGTTCCATGCTGAACGTGAATCCTGTTTAAGGTTCTCTCTCTGTTCCTCTGCCCCTCTCCCTTGCTCGTTCGTGTTCTCCATCTGTCTCTCTAAATTAAAAAAGTAATAAAGTTAAAAAAAAAAAAAAAAGCACTCTGCCAAAACTTTATCTCATTTTTTTCTTCTCAGGCCTCGGAAGACCATGGCTGCTGCTAAGGGAATGGCCATTGGCATCGACCTGGGCACCACCTACTCATGCGTGGGGGTGTTCCAGCACGGTAAGGTAGAGATCATCGCCAATGACCAGGGCAACCGCACCACCCCCAGCTATGTGGCCTTCACCGACACGGAACGGCTCATTGGGGATGCGGCCAAGAACCAGGTAGCCATGAATCCCCAGAACACTGTCTTTGACGCCAAACGTCTGATTGGCAGGAAATTTAATGATCCTGTAGTGCAGGCAGATATGAAACACTGGCCTTTTCAAGTAATCAATGAAGGAGGCAAGCCCAAGGTAACAGTGTCCTACAAAGGGGAGAAAAAAGCTTTCTATCCTGAGGAAATCTCTTCTATGGTACTGACAAAGATGAAGGAGACTGCTGAGGCCTTTTTGGGCCATCCTGTCACCAATGCTGTGATAACTGTGCCAGCTTATTTCAATGATTCTCAGCGTCAAGCCACCAAGGATGCAGGTGTGATTGCGGGTCTGAATGTGCTAAGAATTATCAATGAACCCACAGCTGCTGCCATTGCATATGGCTTAGATAAAGCAGGTCAGGGAGAGCGACATGTCTTGATCTTTGACCTGGGTGGAGGAACATTTGATGTGTCCATCCTGACCATAGATGATGGAATCTTTGAAGTAAAGGCCACAGCTGGGGACACCCACCTTGGTGGAGAGGACTTTGACAACAGGCTTGTGAGCCACTTTGTGGAGGAATTCAAGAGGAAGTACAAGAAGGACATCATCCAGAACAAGCGAGCCGTGAGGCGGCTGCGCACCGCCTGCGAGCGGGCCAAGAGGACCCTGTCGTCCAGCACCCAGGCCAACTTGGAAATTGATTCACTTTATGAAGGCGTCGACTTCTACACGTCCATCACCAGAGCCCGATTTGAAGAGTTGTGTGCAGACCTGTTTAGAGGCACGTTGGAACCTGTGGAGAAGGCTCTTCGGGATGCCAAGATGGATAAGGCTAAGATCCATGACATTGTTTTAGTAGGGGGCTCCACCCGTATCCCTAAGGTTCAGAGGCTGCTACAGGACTACTTTAATGGTCATGATCTCAATAAGAGCATCAATCCAGATGAGGCAGTGGCCTATGGGGCTGCTGTACAGGCAGCCATTTTGATGGGGGACAAATCTGAAAAGGTACAGGACCTGCTTTTGCTGGATGTGGCTCCCTTGTCCCTAGGGTTGGAAACAGCCGGGGGTGTGATGACTGTCCTGATCAAGCGCAACTCTACCATCCCCACCAAGCAGACGCAGATCTTCACCACCTATTCAGATAACCAGCCAGGGGTATTGATCCAGGTGTATGAGGGCGAGAGGGCCATGACCCGAGACAACAACCTGCTGGGGCGCTTTGACCTGACTGGAATCCCTCCTGCACCCAGGGGAGTGCCTCAGATTGAAGTGACCTTTGACATCGATGCCAACGGTATTCTCAATGTAACAGCCGTGGACAAGAGCACGGGAAAGGCCAACAAGATCACCATCACCAACGACAAGGGCCGGCTGAGCAAGGAGGAGATTGAACGCATGGTCCTGGATGCTGAGAAGTACAAAGCTGAGGATGAGGTCCAAAGAGAGAAAATCGCTGCAAAAAATGCCTTAGAATCTTATGCTTTTAACATGAAGAGTGCTGTGAGTGATGAGGGCTTGAAGGGCAAGATTAGTGAGTCTGATAAAAAGAAAATACTGGATAAATGCAATGAGGTCCTTTCGTGGCTGGAGGCCAATCAACTGGCTGAGAAAGAAGAGTTTGATCACAAGAGAAAGGAATTGGAGCAGGTGTGTAACCCAGTCATCACCAAACTCTACCAGGGAGGATGTGCTGGGCCTACCTGTGGGACAGGGTATACTCCTGGAAGGGCTGCCACAGGCCCCACCATCGAAGAAGTAGATTAATCTTATCTGGAGCTGGAGGGCTCTAGGGTGCCTCTAAGGTGAATTTTGTTCCCCTCATCTTCAAACATTGTTATGATTCTTGAATTGACTGGACCTGAACCTGTTACCATCCCTTTCAGATTCTGACAAAAGAGTCTTGTATACCACCTTTTCACAATCCCTGTTTCTGACTCTTAGGAAAACTAGGCCCCTCTTTGAGCCATTTGATGAATTTGAATGTCTGTTATTTATTTCCAACCTTCCCAACTTTCTTCTTCCTGTGTGGATGGTTATTTGTCACTCAGTAAATTTGTTCCTAAAACAAAAATTTTTTCTGGTATCTTTATTTTTTTACCTTTTTAAAGTTTATTTTTATTTTTATTTAAAAAAAATTTTTTTTCAACGTTTATTTTTGGGACAGAGAGAGACAGAGCATGAACGGGGGAGGGGCAGAGAGAGAGGGAGACACAGAATCAGAAACAGGCTCCAGGCTCTGAGCCATCAGCCCAGAGCCTGACGCGGGGCTCGAACTCATGGACCGCGAGATCGTGACCTGGCTGAAGTCGGACGCTTAACCGACTGCGCCACCCAGGCGCCCCTATTTTTATTTTTTAAAATATATTTAAGTGCATTTAGGTCATCTTTACCTCCAACGTGAAGCTTGAACTCATGACCCCAAGATGAAGAGTCACATGTTCTTCCTGCTGAGCTAGATAGGTGCCCCTCTTCTGGTATCTTTAGACTGTTACTGTACCTTGAAAATAGGAAAAGAAGAATCAATGAAGAGAGAGTGTGTGTGGTCTGATTGTGAGCTCATTGTGAATCATTAAACTGGTAAGTGGAAAGTATTTGAATTTTCATGAGCTAATTGTTTTAAGAGGGAAAATAGCTTTTTGTAAAGTTTATTTATTTATTCACTCTGAGAGTGAGCGACCACAGGGAGAGGCAGAGAGAGAGAGAGAAGAGAAGAGAGAGAATCCCAAGTAGGCTCCACACTGTGCCATTAGCGCAGAGCCTTATGCAGGGTGCGAACCCAGGAACTGTGAGATCATGACTTGAGCTGAAATCAAGAGTCAGATGCTTAACCAACTGAGACACCCAGGCGTCCCTGAAGCAGGAAAATAACTTTTGATCATCAGCCTCCTTTAGCTCCAGGTAGAGCAGTTGCTATGCTTGTACTCAGTGATAGAGTGGTTTAGGTGCTTAGGGTTCAGCTGGGGGGCGGGGGGTGGGGACAAACTTCTGCTTGATATCCTTATGATACTTATAGTGGGGTCAGAAGATCCAAGATCTGTGTATTCAGAGTCGATTATTACATCTTTTACATGCAGAAAACATTTCTACAACAAAGTGCTGACAAATGGGTACTTTTGTGCAAGATGAGAAATGGAGGATTTGTAGTCTTATTGAAAAATATTTTCACCTATTGTGTCATATCCCATATCTATAAAACCCTTGGGGACAGGAGCATAGAAGTATGTGTAACAGCACTTGTGTCCCTTTGTGTTTTAAGTGAAATGTTACAATGGGAATTTCTAGCCCTGAGCAAGTTTCTGTTTGGTTTTACTCAGTCCTTTACAGGCAAAAGGGTCTGAGAAATATGGACTGAGATTGGGTCCTTGGGAGAAATATGTTACTGGGAGCCTTTGATAGAATGAAGGAGTGCTCAGGCTCCTGATTTCGGGGGTTCTGCACCATGTTATTTTCTAAAGTTTTTATCGAAGTGTGACAGATATAGAAAAGTGTACAAATCAGGAGTTTTCGCAAATTCCTCCACAGTTGTCAGCAGAATGTAAGGTGTTAGCAATCGTGCTGTGGATGGCACTGTCAGTGAAAAAAACCTCTAAGAGGCGGTGTACCTCTTCAAACAGCTGGGGCCCGCGCCTGCGTGTTTGGAAGCCCGCCACTCGGGAGGAAGTGGAAAGGCAGGAAGACCCGCCCCTTTCCTGGCTCAAGCGCCCCCTCGGCTCTCCCCTGCTAGCGCTCCCGGCGGTGCGACCCTGCCGCGTGCCGTAGTGCTTGCTCGGAGTTTCCTCCGAGCTTCTCGTGGCGCCTGCGCGACCCCGCCCATTCCCACGCGCGGGCTAGCGTCTCGGTTGCCGTCTGGCCCCAGTCCCGCGGTTCCCGGCTCTCGCTTTCCCGGCCCGGCCGGCAGCGGCTTGAGCACCATGGTAGGTACCGTGACGTCACAAGGGGGCGCCCGGGCGGAGCGCGGGCGTGCCGGCGGATAGTAGTCGGGGTGGCGTCTAGGCTTTGACCCGCGGGGTCGGAGTTGGGCCCAGGGGTCTTGCCTCCATCCTTAGTTCTCACGCCTCAAATTCTGGGGTGCGGGGGAAGACACCTGGGAGCAAATGGGGATTTTCCTTCTTTTCTTTCTTTCTTTTTTTTTTTTTTTTTAAACTTATGAGGGAAACAAAACAAACGCGGGAGAGAGTTGGAAACAAGGGGAGGGAAAAAGCGAGACCTCAGGAGGCTTTGGGAGGGTGCGAATGGGATACTTTGTACAATTCTGTTCACTGGGGCGAGTGGGCAGGGCCCCAGGAGAGGTGGGGGATTGAGAGACGCACCCGGAGAGCCCGAGGAGTGCAGGGCAGAGCGTCTCTCTGGGGCTTTCAGCCAGGGGCTCAGTGAAGGGTGCAGAATCATTTGCGCTTCAGGCGGTCATCCCTATCAGTATTCTTTCCTGTGAAGTTTTGAGAACTTGCCAGAGATGTGGTGGGGATCCCAATACCAGTATTTGGGGATACTGGCAAAGGAGCACTCCTCCCTACTGTGTGCCTTCCCATATGATGGTTTTCCCCCTCTCGCCCAATAGCTCTTCTATTCCTTTTTCAAGTCCCTCGTGGGCAAGGATGTGGTCGTGGAACTCAAGAATGACCTGAGGTAGGTACCCATTCTGTAGGGGGCGAAGATATGCAGGGCTCTGGAACCTCTTTGACAAGTATTTGAGGGCTGGGCACAGTGGGAGAGCTACAGAAGAAATAAATGACCAGTGCCTTAAGTTTAAAGTACTAGAAAGAGGGCAGCGCAGGCATCAATAACATTTTTTCCTTCTTTGCGAAACGAACATAGTTTTGTTTTTTTCTGACTAAATCATAGACTCCTTTGACCCAGCTTACAGAAATGTACGAATCAGTGCCACAGGTAAAGATGTATGTGCAAAGAGGTTTGTGGTTTTACTTTCAATAGCCCCAAATTGGAAACAAATAGCTGTCTACAGGGAATGGGTTGATTGAGTTGTGGTACTTCCATATTATACAGCTGTCACAGAGGAATACGATGCATTGATATGGAGAGCTGTTGCAGAATAGTATATATGGCACAATCTTCCTTTTGTTAAAGAAAATGTAAAGGGTAAGCCAAAGACCAATGCAATCCCTTATGCCTATGCTGCTTTTACATCCTCTACCCCCTTGTATCATTAGTTCCTAATTACTGTTCAGGACTTGGAGTAAATGCTGTATCCTTGGAGACACTTTTTTCCTGGTCCGTCTAGCCATATAAAGTCTGTCATATAGTCTAATTTTCTTCCTAGTGGGTGCTTCTCAAATTGTGGTTTCATCGAAATGTTTATGGTTTATGTCCTGTCCTTCCTACAGGGCCAGAACCTCAGCTCACCATTGTGTATTTAGCATAGGCCTGGTATATAGTAGGTGCTTAATAGCTGTGTGCCGAAAGAAAGCAAAATAGCTAACATTTGAGAACCTTTTATCAACTAAGCACTATTCTGAATACTTTGTATGTATGAATTTATTTAATTCTCATAACATGTCCATATGACATATACTATTGTTGCTGTCTTACACATGAGGAAACTGAAGCATAGACATACATGTTAAGAAACTTGCTCAAGTCTACACAGTTAGTGAATGACACAGAACTGAAGTCCAGTTCTGTCTGGTGTGTGCACACGTGCATGCACGCTCCCTTAAATTAAAAACAGAGCATGACAAATACCATATGATTTCACTCATATGTAGAATTTAAGAAACAAAACAAATGAACATAGGCAGTGGGAAAGAGGCAAACCAGAAAATAGATTCTTTTTTTTTTTCAAAAAAAAATTTTTTTTTCAACGTTTATTTATTTTTGGGACAGAGAGAGACAGAGTATGAACGGGGGAGGGGCAGAGAGAGAGAGAGGGAGACACACAATCGGAAACAGGCTCCAGGCTCCGAGCCATCAGCCCAGAGCCTGATGCGGGGCTCAAACTCACGGACCGCTAGAACGTGACCTGGCTGAAGTCGGACGCTTAACCGACTACGCCACCCAGGCGCCCCGTAGATTCTTAACTATAGAGAATAAATTGAGGATCACTGGAGGGGAGGTGGGCAGGGAGTGGACTAGATGAGTGAGGGATATTAAGGAGGGCACTTGTGATGAACACTGTGTGTTGTATGTAAGTGTTGAGCCACTAAATTCTACACCTGAAACTAATATTACACTATATGTTAACTAGAGTTTAAATAAAAACTTGAAAAAAAGGGTCATATTCTTTATGCAGTTGTGAAACTTGCTTTTCATCTGACAGTATGTTGTGGATATTTTCCATGTCAATAAAGTTGATCTTTAACATTCTTAATGTCTGTATGGCATTTTTATTCGCTGGCTGGAACTACTTTAACCGACTTTGCTGTTGCACATTTAGGCTGTTTCCAGTCCCTTGTTTTTATAAATCATGCTGCCCTGGACATCCTCATGCATGCATCTTTGTTCCCATCTCTTTCTTTAGGAAAAAAAATCCTTTGAATGAAGTGTATATTTAAAGTATCATTACTTATTACCTGACTCTCCTTTAGAAACTTTATTTTTTTAACTTCATTTTCCAAGTTTTTATTTAAATTCCAGCTAACATACAGTGTAATATTCGCTTCAGGTGTAGAATTTAGTGATTCATCACTTAACATACAACCAGTGCTCATCACAAGTGCCCTCCTTAATACCCAACTTTTTTTTTTTAATATTTATTTATTTTGGGGAGAGCACAAGCAGGGGAGGCGCAGAGAGAGGGGGACAGAGGATCCAAAGCAGCCTCTGTGCTGACAGGCTGACAGCAGCAAGCCTGATGTGGGGCTTGAGCTCACGAACTGCGAGATTGTGACCTGAGCCGAAGTCAGACGTTCAACCAACTGAGCACCCCAGGTGCCCCTCAAATTTTTTTAAGATTTTATTTTTAAGTGATCTCTACACGCAGTGTGGGACTCAACCCCACAACCCCAAGGTCAAGAGTCACACGCTCTACTGAGACAGCCAAGCGTCCCTCTTTTAGAAACTTTGAATCAGTGTATTCCCCACCCCCAACAATATCTTCCATGTTTCTTTGTGAAATAATTTCTTAGTTGGGGAAACGTTGATGTCGTAAGGAATGATGAAGAGAGGGACTTGCCTTATTTATTTTTAAGATTTTATTTTTTAAAGTAGTCTCTACACCCAATGTGGGGCTTGAATTCATAACTTCGAGATCAAGAGTTGCGTGCTCTTCCGATTGAGTGAGCTAGGCACCCTAGACTTGCCTTTTAGATCAGAGATTCCCATTTATGGCACTAGTGATGCATATGGTATTGATGGTATACAGGTTGGGGCCATATAGAGAGACAAGTGTGGAAGCCAAAACCACCCTAGGCAATTCTGTGAGATGATTGGTTTTCCTCTTCTCTCCTTCCTGGGTCTTCTACATGCCCTACGACAGGGATTTACAAGATTTGAAAGTAGTCCATTGGGTTGGGGGAAGAGCTTGTTTCTCTCATGCTTGATGTCATACTATTTTTCTGCCAGATACTGTTAAAGGACTGAATGAAATGACACCACCTTACACAATTCCTGAAAGTTACTTCGCTGTTGCAGATGGTAGTAGGGTGCTCTCAAAGGCTTTTCAGCAGTCAGGGATGTGGGGAAGCCACCACTGAGGCAGTATGTCTCTGGATTTCAGAGACTTAGAATTTAACAAAAATTGGGGTCCACAGAGAACTGCCAATTTATTTTTGGCAAGGACATTTCTAAAATTACCATTTATTATAATCATTTTTATTAAAAATTTTTGTTCATACCAGAAAGTAAGGGCAATTAAAGAGTTATTCTTAGGGAAGAATATTGGTAATCTTTAGCACACTACATACACACTCAACACACGCTGTATTAACTTGTGTTTTGTTTTTAATGTTTGTTTATTAAACAACAGGCAGAGCGTGAACAGGAGAGGGGCAGAGAGAGAGGGAGACACAGAATCTGAAGCAAGCTCCAGGCTTTGAGCTGTCAGCACAGAGCCCGACTCAGGGCTCGAACTCACAAGCAGTGAGATCGTGAGCTGAAGTCAGACGCTTAACTGACTGAGCCACCCAGGCGCCCCAACCTGTGTTTCTTTTGTCACAGACTTAAGAAACCTTTGAGCACACATCAGTGTTTGAGAACCACAGTCCTAAGGAACATAGAATTGTGATGACATGCGGGGCGGCCAGGATGGAAGCTGACCTGGATTGAGGTGTAATTAGACCTTGGTTTGTAGAAGTCAAATTGGAAAGAGAATTACGGAAATGTTAGAAAAATGTCATCAAATGATGGGGACATGGGTCATGGAGGATGGTGAAGTACTACTCAGGATTTGAGGTTGTAAGACTGTTGAAGCCATTGACAGAAATTAAAGAGGTTGGGAAAGAGAGGTAGCATGACTTGGAGTACTGGTGTTCTGATAGCATTCCTCATTCACATTTCAGAGGGCCCAGGGATTGAGGAAGGGACAGGACATCCCTGTGCCTGCATCAAGAACAATGTTAAGCTATTTTGTCTACTTAACCTATGGGGCTCTGGTTCCAAGGCAAGAAATGTTTGAAAATAGCTGATGGCTTGGGGAATCAGACAGACCTGGATTCAAGTCCCTGTTTGTCCTAAACTTGGGCACCTTACACAATCTCTGAGTCCCTAGAGGGTAATGGCTATCTTGCAAAGTGGCTAGAAAGACTGCAAATATGTGGAATACAGGTCTAGTGCATGACAGTTGTTTAATGGTAGCTGTTAAGAGTGAGTTGGTTTGGGGGCGCCTGGGTGGCTCAGTCGGTTAAGTGCCAACTTTGGCTCAGGTCATGATCTTGCAGTTTGTGAGTTCAAGCTCCGTGTCGGGCTCTGTGCTGACAGCTTGGAGCCTAGACCCTTTTTCGGATTCTGTGTCTCCCTCTCTGTCTGCTCCTCCCCTGCTCACACTCTGTCTCTCTCTCTCAAAAATAAAAAAAAAAAATTTAAAAGAGTTGGTTTTAGGAGAGGAGACATGAGATCTAAAATAACACATTGCATGGGTACCTGGGTAGCTCAGTCGATTAAGTGTCTGACTTTGGCTCAGGTCATGATTCCACAGTTCATGAGTTCAAGCCTCGAGTCAGGCTCTGTGCTGACAGCTCAAAGCCTGGAGCTTGCTTCAGATTATGTGTCTTCCTCTCTCTCTGCCCCTCCCCTGCTCATGCACTCACGTTCTCTCTCTCTCTCAAAAATAAATAAACATTTAAAAACTAAATAAGTAAAATAACATATTGCAGTAAAAGCATTGTCTTTTTTGCTCCTGGGTTTAGGAATGCCCCCTTTTGGTTCTACGTTTTCTGGCTTCCTTAAGTCCTTGACTTCCCCCAACCATGTTCTTATCCATGCTCTGAAGACATCTCTGTTTATTTTGGTTTAAACTGATTTGGTTCTCTCCTCCATCTCCCCCGGCAGCATCTGTGGAACCCTCCATTCTGTGGATCAGGTGAGATATCGTAGGAGCCTAGAATTGGGTCTTGGGGAAGGAGAGGGGAGAGTTTCGGTGCTGGGTACTTGCATGTTTTCTCTAGAGCTGATGATGCTATTCATCTTCTTTTCTTAGTATCTCAACATCAAACTAACTGACATCAGTGTCACAGACCCTGAGAAATACCCTCACATGGTGAGTTGGCGATGGTGAAGAGGAAACAGAAGCAGGATGCTCCCGGGTGTATAGCAGATATTTTTAAGGGTGTTTTCACATTTGTCTATCTTGGTCTAGTTATCAGTGAAGAACTGCTTCATCCGGGGCTCAGTGGTCCGCTATGTGCAGTTGCCGGCAGATGAGGTCGACACACAGTTGCTACAGGACGCAGCAAGGAAGGAGGCCCTGCAGCAGAAACAGTGATGGTTCCTTCTCCTCCCTGTCCCTCTTCTATTGGTGACCTTTAACCTCAAGTCCCAGCCAGGACCCCTCCCTCCCCATATTGAGGGTTTGTTGTCTTTTTTTTTTTAAATAGTGGAGCCTTTTTTTTTTTTTTCCTATTATTATTTCAGCGATGAGTGGATGAGAGGAAATAGTGTGGAGCAGCTCTCCTCTGTTGAGGAGGGGAGGATAAGTAGGCTGGGGAACTGCAAAGTCTGCCTTGTCCTCAGCATCTGTCCTTCTCACTCCTTCCCTGGAGTGGGAAGAATCTCCTAGATTCTGGTGGAAGAATCTCCTAGATTTCTCCAGGGCACCATGTGATTCGTTTTGGGGATGGAAGGAATCTGTCCCGCATCGGGAATAAACTTATGATGCACATTTGAGTTCTAGTTCTGTGTGTGTTTGGGGAAGGAGCCTGGAGGGTGGGAAAGGGATGTTGCATTCAAGCCCTGCTACTCTCATCACCTCAGCCAAGAATCCAACCCAACTTCCCAGCATTGTCTGCCCCTCTTCTTGGCGTAAACCATGTAATACCTCACCTGGCTACACCATGTTTCTTGAACTTGCCCCTGCCTACCGTGGTCTTCTGCTTATACCCACAACGAGTACTTGCTGCCCTTCCATCTCTGTCCTTCTGTTAACCTGACAGTTAATGAGACCCCAACATGCGTTTGATGCTGCTCTATCATGCCGCCTCAACCCAGCCAAATCACTACACGCTTCCTGAATATCTATAGAGGTTTAACATAAGTGACAATTTTTATTGTGGAGAGTTGTAACTGGGAATTAACTGAATTCTTAACTGGCTGATTCAGCAAATAGGAGTTTTCTATACAGAGGAGTTCTCAGCGCTAGAGGACCCTACGGGCCCTCCAGCTTGACTCCCTCTTCTTTGCGGAGGGAATGAGGCCCCGAGAAGAGGCGGGGCGCCCTCGGCCGCGGCCGGCAGGTTCCCGGACTGCCCGCTGGGCGCCGCCCTCCTCTGGCCCGCCCGAGGACCCGTGCAAGGTGCCCGCGATGGCGCCTGACCGAAGAGCGGTTGCGGGGGCGTCCTCCGCTCCTGCGTCCGCGTCCCGCGCGGTCCCTCGTGAGCGCGGTCGGCGGCGGGTGGCGCGGCCCCGGGCCAGTGTCGGGCAGGGCCGCACCCGCACACGCAGGCGGAGCACGGCCGCCCGCGCCAGGACCCGCGGGCCCGGAAACGCTTGTTGTCACAAAGGGGGGGAACACGTGGGCACACACGGCCCGGCGGCGGTCGCAGGGAGCTAGGATCGCCCGGAGAACCGCCCACCGTCCCTGCCCGCCGGACTTCTCGGCCCCGGCCTCCAGGCCGGTCCACCTTCGGCCGGCGCCCGGCCGTGAGGTGGCTGTCCGGCTGGGCCTGACCACCTCTCTCCAGTACGTACCGGCGGCCCGAGCCCGCGTCCTGCCGCTAGCCGAGGGTCTACCCCGCGCCTCCCGCAGTCCCCGAGCACGCGCGATCCTGGGGAGTTTCCCCTGGCACTGCCACTCCGAGAGCCGGGCCCTTGGCTTTTAAGGCCCTATCAGACCTCCAGTCCTGGGGGTCTCGGGCACCTGCGGTACAGGAGTCCCCACGGGGGTACCCTCTCTCCTCCAGTAGGACGCCCCTGGGTTCCTCAGTCTTCCCGTCTTTCCTTCTCCTTAGGTTTTTGCCCACCTCATTCGGACCCCCTGCGTAACCATGTCCATCCTGTATGTCTCCCCTCATCCTGATGCCTTCCCCAGCCTCCGTGCCCTTATCGCTGCGCGTTATGGGGAGGCTGGGGAGGGACCGGGCTGGGGAGGAGCCCACCCCCGCGTCTGTCTTCAGCCACCCCCGACCAGCAGGACTCCCTTTCCCCCACCCCGCCTGCCCGCCCTGGAGCAAGGGCCCGGCGGGCTCTGGGTGTGGGGGGCCACCGCTGTGGCCCAGCTGCTGTGGCCAGCAGGCCTGGGGGGCCCTGGCGGTAGCCGGGCCGCCGTCCTGGTCCAACAGTGGGTCAGTTACGCCGACACGGAGCTGATACCAGCTGCCTGTGGAGCATCGCTGCCGGCCTTGGGACTCCGAAGCTCTGCCCAGGACCCCCAGGTGATTGGGGAGAAGGGAAGAGGGAGAGGGGGAAATTTAGAAGAAAGAAGGTGGAATGGGTAGTGAAGATAGCATGTCAGATGTGGAGAAACACTGATCAAATCCCAGATTGCCACCTGGTATGATAACCTTGGGCCAGTTTCTTAAACTTGGTCTTCCCGTTGATGAAAAGAGAAGTTTTCATGTTGAGGAACTCGAGAAGATTAAAAGAAGTGTGCAGAGCAGTCTGGTGCCAGGTGTTTTAAAGTCTGGGCACAGAAGTTTGAGGAGTCTGAGGCTGATGAAGGCCGTGGTTACTGTGAAGTGTAGAAAATAAAGACTGGGTGAAGGAGAGATGAGAGGCAAGTGGGGTGTGAGAGGTGGCCCCTGCTGGAAGGAGATGAGGGAGAGGGAAATGAGGAAGGGCTGGAAGGGAGAGGAGAGAGAACTGTACCAGACTGTAGCCAGGAATTGTTCAAAGCAACCACCTCCTTGCAGAGTTTTGAGCACATGGTGGATACTTCGTATTTCTTGAATGAATGAATGAATGAATGAATGAATGAATGAATGAAATGAATATATGACTTAGACCCTGACTTGCTTCCTTATATCCTGCTTATTCTGTCTAAAATAGAGTTTCCCTCTCTGGAATTCCTTGTCCCCACTTCAGCCTGATTTATTTTTCTTTAGAGCACTTAGGAAGAAAAATAGGGTAATGTGTTATATATTTGCATATTTATTGTCTGTCTCCCCCACTAGAGTGTTAACTCCACCAGGCAGGGTCTGTTTTCATCTCCTCATTCTTAGAGAAGTGTCTGGCCTGTAGTAGGTACTTAATACTTCTTGAAGCAATTACTGTGCTGTCTCATGTAATCTTAACATTAACTTCTTGTCTTTGATATATTGCATCTGACACATAGTAAGTGTTCAGCAGGAATTCATTGAACAAATGGGAATATTTTTATGACCATTTGACCTCAGAGGTGGTTATTTGTGGAGTAGAAGGGGGTCACCTGGATTGGGTGGGGGTAAGGGGTGGAATTGAGGTGAGCCAAGCCTTATCGTATTCATAACCTCTTCCCTTTCCTGCTAGGCTGCCCTGGGGGCCCTGGGGAGGGCTCTGAGCCCCTTGGAAGAGTGGCTTCGGCTGCACACCTACCTGGCTGGGGAGGCTCCCACTCTGGCTGACCTGGCGGCTGTCACAGCCTTGCTGCTGCCTTTCCGTTACGTAAGTCACCGGGGCCTAGAGAAGAATGACGGAAGCTCCCCTCAGACCTCATTATAGGGTGACTAAGGCTATTTCATTTCTTGTCACCATCCCAGGTCCTGGACCCCTCTGCGCGCCGGATCTGGGGTAATGTGACACGCTGGTTTATCACCTGTGTCCAGCAGCCAGAATTCCGTGCAGTGCTGGGGGAGGTGGTTCTGTACTCAGGGGCCAGACTGCTCTCCCAACAGCCAGGTGAGGCAGGGTAGGGAGTAAAATGGGAGGGGTTCCTCTGGGCTTTCCGTGTAGTTCACTTTCTTTTTTTTTTTCTTATGAATTCTGGAATCACTGGGGAAGGGGCCTGAGGAAGGGTGAGATGGGAGACCAGCATGGAGGAGCACTGGGCAGCTGGAATAGGCCATCTGAAACATAGTAGTAAGGTTCACAGAGGGTCCCCAATGGGCCAAGTTGGCATTTCTGTGCCTCTGCCTAGGCTCTGAGGTCCCTGCACCTCCAAAGACTGCTACGCAACTCAAGAAAGAGGCAAAGAAACGGGAGAAGCTAGAGAAATTCCAGCAGAAGCAGAAGAGCCAACAGCAGCAGCCACCCCCAGGGGAGGTGAGAAGCTAAGGGTAGGACTGGAAGAAAGCTGGTAGCACACATGGGTGGATGATATCTGTGCCTGTATCTCTTCCCTCCCAAGCAGAAGAAACCAAAACCAGAGAAGAGGGGGAAACGGGATCCTGGGGTCATTACCTACGACCTCCCAACCCCATCTGGGGAAAAGAAAGGTACTAGAAGGGGGTAGGGACCCCAGCGCTTCACCTCCACCCTCTTCAGCTGCTGCTGCTGCGCGGTGTTACCCCTTCCTACTCTGCCGTTGCTCCCACTGCTTGGCTTGTGAGGATTTGCACAGCCCCCGGATCTCCCAATGCCTGTCCTGTGATGTGAGCACCAGAGGCCCATCGGTCCAGCTGCTCCCAGCCTCAGGCACTGACCCTCCCCTTCTCTCCCCCAGATGTCAGTGGCACCATGCCTGACTCCTACAGCCCTCAGTACGTGGAAGCTGCCTGGTACCCTTGGTGGGAGCAGCAGGGCTTCTTCAAGCCCGAGTATGGAGTGAGTGGCCTCCACTGCCCAGGCCTAGAGGAGATGTGGGAGGGGGACAGCAGGGCCAGAGGACAGGTTGCCTGGGAGGGGGCCGGGAGAGGTGACATGAGGCCTTAGCATGTGCCTGTCCTTCCTCCCCCATCAGCGTGCCAGCGTGTCAGCACCAAATCCCCGGGGAATCTTCATGATGTGCATCCCACCCCCCAATGTGACAGGCTCCCTGCACCTGGGCCACGCACTCACCAACGCCATCCAGGACTCCCTGACCCGATGGTGAGTTCCTGTCCTCTCCTTCAACGGGTTCCCTCTGCCTTCTCTGGCTTCTCACTCCTGTCCTCCCTTCTGTTCCCTGACAGGCCATCTGTCCTCCCTTCTTCCATATTGGCCCTCAGCTGTGCCCCCTGGTGGTGCTACACTTCTCTCGTAATCATTCCCATCGTCCTCAGCATGCTCCCCCAGTCAAGCAACCAACACCCCTCATTTGCAGATGCTGTTCTCTCCCTGCTCTTGCTATGGAAAATAACATTATTTTGAGTTAAACAAGAAATCTGTGAATATGTTTTTGTAAGAAATTTAAAGCTTCAAGTCTCTTTGCGTCTCTCTAGACCTACTCCCTCCTGAAACATAGCCATTATTACCACTTTGATGTGTATCATTCCAGATCTTTCCTATCTACTTACAAATATGCATGCCCATAGAACTGTATAATTTTCCTTTTGAGTGGGTTTTTCTTTTTCTCTTCTTTAACATAAAGGGCTCACCCCAAACATATTACTCTACGACTTTTTTTTTTTTTTTTTTTTTTACACTTAGCAGTTTACTTTGGAGATCTTTCCTTGTTCTTATACATAGACTGATCTCATTCTCTTTCATTGCTCCATAGCATTCTATAATGTGGCTGTGCTGTAATAATCACTTTTTTTTTTTTTTTATTTTATTTTAGAGTAAATGCACAAGACGGGGAGAGGAGCAGAGGGGGAGAGAGAGAGAATCTTAAGCAGGCTCTTAAGAGTCAGTCATTCAACTGACTAAGCCACTTAGGTGCCCTGGAATCACTTTTTTATTAATGGCTGTTTCTGATTTTTCTTTCTTGAAAACCTTGCTGGAATACACATTCCTGTATATGCTTTCTCAAGTGCAAGTGGAAGGATTCTCTGGTATACTATCAGGAAGTGAAACTTCTGGGTCTGAGGGACATGCTTATATTAAGTTGCCCCCAAAGCAGCTTCAGTGATTTATACTTATGTGAACTGCATGTGAGGGTATTCATTTCCCTGTTCCCTTTCCGACCCTGGACATATCCGTGTTTGTTTGTGATTACTGAGTCTGTGCCTGTTCATGTTTGGCCGGTCAGGTTTCCTTTTATATGAATCGTCTGTACCCATCTTTTGTCCATTTTTCTATTGATTCTTTTTTTTTTTTTTCCTTTAATTGGTTTGTTGGAAGATTCTTTAATATTCAGATATTGATTTTTTTTTGGTTTGTTGTGTATGTTTTCTCCTGTTCTAGTACTTGTTCCTTCCTAATTTTTACTATTTTAATATTTTAATTAGTTAACAATTTATATAATTTAATATTCCAGATGGCAAGTTTCTTTGAAAATGTACTTAATTCAATTTATTTATTTACTTTTATTTTAGAGAGAGTGCTAGCAGGGAAGAGGGGCAGAAGGAGACAGAGAGAGAGAGAGAGAGAGAGAGAGAGAGAGAGAATTTTAAGCAGGCTCCACACTTAGCAAAGAGCCCAAAGCAGAGCTCGATTCCACAATCCTGCAATCATGACCTGAGTTGAAATCAAGAGTCAGATGCTCAACCGACTAAGCCACTCAGGTGCCCCTAGAAAAGTATTTTAAAACAACTTTTTATCTTTAGAAGCCAGGGTTTATTTAATTTTAATTTAAGTTCTGAGAAATTTTTCTGGAGTCTTATTTACTAACTTAATTTGGTTGGAAGTACTTATCAGGCATCACTATGTGCCAGCTGTGCTCTGGGCACTAGGGATACAACATAAGATTTAGAATTTTGTGAGGAATTGAAAGCTGAAAATACAGAGTTGTGTTAAATACATGTAACATACAACAGTCAACTTAGTAACACTAGAAAAGAATGAACACTTCTTAGAAAACTTTTTAAGGTGGGGCCCCTGGGTGGATCCAGCTCTGAGTCAGGCTCTACACTGACAGGGCAGAGCCTGCTTGGGATTCTCTCTCTGCTCCCCCGCTCACATTCTCTCTCTCTCTCAAGATAAATAAATAAACTTAAAAAAAAGAAGCAAATGACATTAAAAAAAAGAACTTTTAAGGTAGCAGCCTTTTTTCTAATGAACATGGCCTAAATAAAATGTTAGAAACTCCCATTTACTTAAATGAAATAGATTTCTATCAACATTTTAGAATCAAAAATAACACGGGTGCCTGGGTGGCTCGATTGGTTAAGTGTCCGACTTCGGCTCAGGTCATGACCTTGTGGTTCATGGGTTTGAGCCCCGCATTGGGCTCTGTGCTGAATGCTTGCTTGCCTGGAGCCTGCTTCAGATTCTGTGTCTCCTCTCTCTGCCCCACCTCCACTCATGCTCTGTCTCATTCTGTCTCTCAAAAATAAATAAATGTAAATTAAAAAAAAAAACACGTGAAACACAACATTAAATATTTCCATCAACAAAACATTATTAATAAAAGTGGGTTGTATATCTATATTTTTTCTTTTTCTCCCCAGCAGAGAATAGGGTACTTTCATGCAAATACCTATGACATTTTACTGATTTTTTTTTTTTTTTGGTCAACTTTATACAAACCCTGAGAAATGCTTTTAGTAAAATATTCTTTGTGTTTTCTTTTTTTTAATGTTTATTTTATTTTTGACAGAGAGAGACAGAGCATGAACAGGGGAGGGGCAGAGAGAGAGGGAGACAGAGAATCCAAAGCAGGCTCCAGGCTCTGAGCTGTCAGCACAGAGCCCAGCGTGGGGCTCGAACTCACAGACAGACCGCGAGATCATAACCTGAGCCGAGGTCGGACGCTCAACCTACTGAGCCACGTAGGCGCCCCTATTCTTTGTATTTTCATTTGTTATGTTTTACTTCTTTGGTAATACCTAACAAACACCAGATTTCATAAAACATGTTTGTATCCAGTACATGTTTTTATTTTTGAGACAGAGACAGAGCATGAGCAGGAGAGGGGCAGAGAGAACGGGAGACACATAATTTGAAGCAGGCTCCAGGCTCTGAGCTGTCAGCACAGAGCCCGATGCGGGGCTCAAACTCACAGACCCCAAGATCATGACCTGAGCTGAAGTCAGATGCTTAGCCGACTGAGCCAACCAGGTGCCCCCGTATCCAGTACATGTTTAACCAACACTTTGAGGATTGAAGAGCTCAGGAGAGTGGAGTTGCTTTAGTCCCTATTCCCCAGGACCCAAGGAGATCTAACTGTAGTGGGGATGATCAGATTATAAAGTAATGAATATAATATAGTTTGATGAGTCTTTGAAAGTGATGTGTAGGTAGTGTTTCTTTGTTATTTTTTTAATATCTTTATTTTATTTTATTTCATTATTATTATTATTTTTAAGAAGGCTCCAGGCCCAACACAGGGCTTGAACCTGAGATCAAGAGTCAAAAGCTGAATGGGCTGAGCCACCCAGTTGCCTCTGTTTATATAATAATTTCCTCTCCCCGCTTTAATGTGCTTAGTTCGAAAAGGTCACAGAAAAGGTCATTGGAATTTAATGGCTTTATGTGCCACATCAGCAGAGAGCTTAAGCATAAGCTGCACGAACTTGAACCAGAGCGTGGCAGATGTAGCCCTGCAATGCTACTCTATTTTCTCTAATTCACCTCCTGATTAGTTCCCTAATGTGTTACTAGCTTCTAGTCACTTCCCCCTAAATGGCCTATCACTTGCTTTTTAACTTTACTTAGGGGTCTTATTCTGAGGTTTTTACATTTTGGTCTAGTTGATTTGTCAGGGCTCTTTAGCTTTATCTTTGCGTCTTGTTAACAAAGGCCTCTCTTACCTCAGAGTCACAGTCTCATCTGTGTCTTGGTCTTTTTTTTAGTTTGAAAAGTGTGTTATTTTTTTCTAATGCTTTTCTGATAGTGTTGAGTTCATCAGTCTGATTAGAATTTATCTTTGTGAGTGTTGCGAAGTAGGGAACTAATTAGCTAGCTGTCCTAAACAGACTTATTCAGTAGCTCATCCTTTCCCTACTGATAAGAAATGCAACTTTTGACAAATACTGAATGTGCTTGCATCTGTTTCTAGACACGGTTTGGTTCCCTTTATCTGTAACTTTGTTTCTATGTAGTAACTTACTGTTTATTTTTATTTATTTATTTATTTTTTTAGTAACTTACTGTTTAATAATCATAACTTTCTCATACGTTTTGTTTTCTAGTTGGGCAAGAGCGTCTTTGTTTCTTTGTTCTTTTGCCAGATTGCTCTGGCTGTCCTTGCACATTGCTCCCTGACTAGAACATTTAAAAAAAAAAATTTTTTTTTAACATTTATTTATTTTTGAGAGACCGAGACAGAGCATGAGTCGGGGAGGGGCAGAGAGGGAAACACAGAATCCGAAGCAGGCTCCAGGCTCTGAGTTGTCAGCATAGAGCCAAACATGGCGCTTGAACCCATGAACCATGAGATCATGAACTGAGCTGAAGTCGGACACCTAACTGACTGAGCCATCCAGGCACCCCTCCCTGACTATAACTTTAGAATTGGGCCCCTTTCTTTCCTGAGTCCATTGACTCCTTGCCCAGGAGCCCCTTCTTCCTTTGATGCCAGGACCACCAGCCCACTCCCCTTGGGTCCTCGTGTTCTTCCCATAGGCACCGCATGCGAGGGGAGACCACCCTGTGGAACCCTGGCTGTGACCACGCTGGCATTGCCACTCAGGTGGTCGTGGAGAAGAAACTCTGGCGCGAACGGGGGCTGAGCCGGCACCAGCTGGGCCGAGAGGCCTTCCTACGGGAGGTCTGGAAATGGAAAGAGGAGTGAGTACGCAGCCCCCCCCCCCCCCACTCCTGTCCCCCTGTCCAGATAAGATCTCTGTAGCCTCTGGCCGTGGCTGCAGAGCCAGACCCTCATGGAGGCTGAGGGTCAGTGGGCTCTGGGGCCCAGGTCATTTTCAGAGGGACGGGTGAAAATACCCCATCAGCTGCTCAGTGTCTCTCTCCAGCCCAGGCCTGAGTGCTGATCCCGGCCTGTTTGTCCACTTCCAGGAAGGGTGACCGGATTTACCACCAGCTGAAGAAGCTTGGCAGCTCCTTGGACTGGAATCGAGCCTGTTTCACCATGGACCCTGTGAGTAGGAGGGGTCTTGGGGCTGAGGCAGGACAGGGAAGCTCCCAGAGCACCCACAGAAGAGAGCACCCTTCCCCTAGGAGGGGAGCCCACTGCTCATAGGAAATCACTAAGGGCTCAGCTGCAAATACCACTTCTTGTCCCTTATCATGGCCCTTTGTCACCCGGTCTGGGAGCTCACATTCTTTCAGGTGGCACACATTGGGGCCTCACTCTCCTATGGAGCCTGAACTCCCAGGATTGTCTTCACCAGCACCTGTCCCTAGCTGAGTGGCTTCCCTGCCATCTTCAGAGTCTTCAGGCTTGTTGCCTGCCTTTGTGTTCCCATAGTTCTCTCTCCTCCTCAAGAAAAATACTTCTGCCCTCTAGCCCTCAAAGGGGTCTGTGTGCTGACGGTGGGACTCTGGACAGCCCAAGTCTCGCCAGATCCCGCTGCTTTGGCAAGTCTGCCTGGGTCCCTAGGCACCTGGGCCCATGCGTGACTCCCCCTGCTCCCTAGAAACTCTCAGCAGCTGTGACAGAGGCCTTCGTCCGGCTCCATGAGGAAGGAGTCATCTATCGCAGCACCCGTCTCGTCAACTGGTCCTGCACCCTCAACTCTGCGATCTCTGACATCGAGGTGTGTCCCCACCCCCACCCAGGCTCTCTCCATCTCCGCCCCCCCACTCCAGCTCCCTGGCTATTTAACACCCATCTCACAGGTGGATAAGAAGGAGCTGACAGGTCGCACTCTGCTCTCCGTGCCTGGCTACAAGGAGAAGGTGGAGTTTGGGGTCCTTGTCTCCTTTGCCTACAAGGTCCAAGGCTCAGGTAGGAGCCAGGGGCATCAGGGTCCCAGGCTGGGTGAGGTAGGAGGTGAGAAGGGGCCAGAGCTGAGACCACAAGTCCTCGTGTCACCCTAGACAGTGACGAGGAGGTGGTAGTGGCGACAACTCGGATTGAAACGATGCTGGGAGACGTGGCCGTAGCTGTGCACCCCAAAGACCCGAGATACCAGGTGTGGCAGGGGTGCTGCCCACAGCTGGGGAGGAGTGCTGGTCGGAAGGGGCTCCTACACTGTGAATGAGGTTGGGATGGGCGCTCAGCCTCTTGGCTGAGAGAAAATTGCATCAGAAACTCATTTTCAGCTCCTTTTTGGCCCTGGGTTTTGGGACAATCAGGGACCTGGGTAAGAGGAATTGGGTCCAGCCCATTTTGAATTTTTTTTCATCTTTGAAATGATTTATTGTTTGCTTTTGCCTTCTTGAATTTTTGATGTCTCCCTCTGCCCCCAGCACCTGAAGGGGAGGAGCGTGATTCACCCATTCTCGTCTCAGAGCCTCCCCATCGTCTTTGACGATTTTGTGGACATGGAGTTTGGCACAGGTGAGCCGGGGGCTGTCCTCTGGAGAGAGAAGGAGGCACCCTTTGGTCATTCATCTTCCCCTGGAAGAAAAAGAAGAAGCTTTTCCTAAACCAGCAGGATTTGGGCTGGGTTTCAGGGGGCTGTACTCGAGAGGTGGGAGACAAGGGTGGTCTGGGGGCCACATCTTTCAGCAAAAGAGGGTGTGTATAGAGACTCCACTGAGTTCTCGTGACCCCGGCACCCCCACGTACACCCCAGGTGCAGTGAAGATCACCCCCGCACATGACCAGAATGACTATGAAGTTGGGCAGCGGCACGGGCTGGAGGCCATCAGCATCATGGACTCCCGAGGGGCCCTCATCAACGTGCCCCCGCCTTTCCTGGTGAGACTACCTGGGGTGTGGTGGCCAGGTCGAGAGATGGTGGGGTATGTAGGCATGGCCGTGATGAGGCCTGTCTCATACCCAGGGCCTACCGAGGTTTGAGGCCAGGAAGGCAGTGCTGGCGGCACTGAAGGAGCGGGGACTGTTCCGAGGCATTGAGGACAACCCCATGGTGGTGCCGCTTTGCAAGTGAGGACGGGGGCCTGGGAAGAGGGCAGGGGAGGGGCTCCTCAGGGTGCTCACCTCTTGATCTCCCACCCGTGTGTTCTCACAGCCGGTCCAAGGACGTGGTGGAGCCTCTCCTGAGGCCACAGTGGTACGTGCGCTGTGGGGAGATGGCCCAGGCCGCTAGTGCTGCTGTGACACGGGGTGACCTCCGCATCCTACCTGAGGCCCATCAACGGACATGGCACGCCTGGATGGACAACATCCGGTGCGTCAGGGCCCTTGATGTGGGAGGGTGATTGGGTGAGAGGCTAAGCAGGGCACAAGCCGGGGCACCTCCCTCCCCTGCCTGATTCACGTCCCTTCCCCCTAATCCCCCTGCCCCCCACCATTTGCAGGGACTGGTGTATCTCCCGGCAGCTGTGGTGGGGCCATCGCATCCCAGCCTACTTCATCACAGTTAGTGACCCAGCTGTGCCCCCAGGGGAGGTGAGAACTGGGCCAGAGCTGGACACTGGCACATCTCAGGGAGTTGTGGGTCTGTGGGGTCCTTGCTGGGGGGAGGGGTCAGGGCAAGGCAGAGGGACCCCCTTGGCACTCACCCTACCTCTGGCAGGACCCTGATGGGCGGTACTGGGTGAGCGGGCGCAGCGAGGCCGAGGCCCGGGAGAAGGCAGCCAAGGAATTTGGAGTGTCCCCTGACAAGATCAGTCTCCAGCAAGGCAAGTCAGGGCCTTGGGGGTGAAGGGCAGAGCCGGGGTTCTGATCCTCATCTCTGTCCCCTCTGATCTCTGACCTTTGGCCTCCCTCAGATGAGGATGTGTTGGACACCTGGTTCTCCTCTGGCCTCTTCCCCTTCTCCATCCTGGGCTGGCCCAACCACGTATGTTCCTGGGGGACCAGCCCAGGGTGGGATGGCGGTCTTGGAGGTGGGTGCTGGCTCCCCATCATGCCCTGCTCTGCCCCCAGTCAGAAGATCTGAATGTGTTCTACCCGGGGACGCTGCTGGAGACGGGCCATGACATCCTGTTCTTCTGGGTGGCCAGGATGGTCATGCTTGGCCTGAAGCTCACTGGCAAGCTGCCTTTCAGAGAGGTGATAAGACTGCCGACACCCTTCCCACAGTCCCTACCATCACCAACCCTCCTGTGCCACAGCTCAGGCTCAACACACATGGGGACACAGCACAGCCCACGGACAGCTGTGGGTGGGCCTAGCCAGAGAGGGCTTGTGGGGACTGAAAGCCAGCCCGGGTTCCACTCAGTGATTCTGTGCCATGGCTTCCTAGATGAGGGAGCGCCTCTAATTCCCATGAAGGTGCCAGATGCACTGGCAGGGGTACCGTGGGGGCCTGAGGTTCAGAACGGGGCAGACCGGATGCAGGGCCCCGGCAGGCATTGCGGTGTGGGTGAGGAGACACATTGTCATGGGCCTTCCCTGCCCTTGCTTGTCAGGTCTACCTCCACGCCATCGTGCGAGATGCCCATGGCCGAAAGATGAGCAAGTCTCTAGGCAACGTCATCGACCCCCTGGACGTCATCCACGGAGTCTCCCTGCAGGTGGGGCTGCGCCCTGGGCCGGGCTGGGAAGGGCTGTGGGGCTGTGGCCACGGCCCCCTGACCGCTCCCACCTCACCCTCAGGGCCTCCACGACCAGTTACTGAACAGCAACCTGGATCCCAGTGAGGTGGAGAAGGCTAAAGAAGGGCAGGTACCGAGGACGGGCTCTGGGGCTACAGTGTGGGCTGAGGTAGGTGAGGCTGCCTCAGGACGCCCCCGACTGACTCCTCCCCACAGAAGGCAGACTTCCCGGCGGGGATTCCCGAGTGCGGCACCGATGCCCTCCGGTTTGGACTGTGTGCCTACACGTCCCAGGGTATGGCCCCCAAAACCTCTCCACTGAGTCCTTCCTCCTTCCCTGAGCCCACCCTTCTCCTTCGCCATGGGCACGAGTTGGGAGGGAGAATAGTGAGGAGTCACACTTCACACCCGCCCAGGTCGCGACATCAACCTGGATGTGAACCGGATATTGGGATACCGCCACTTCTGCAACAAGCTCTGGAACGCCACAAAGTTTGCCCTGCGTGGCCTTGGGAAGGGTTTTGTGCCGTCACCCACCTCTGAGGTAAGGGCCTGGTAGGCGGCAGGGTGGGCAGCACCCACACAGGCAGCTCATCTGCCGCTCAGGCATCGAGCATGGTCCGTGCTGTGTCACGATTGTAGCCACTGAGTCAGGAGGCCCAGCACCTGCCCCGGAGGAGCCTTCCTGCAACAGGTGGGACAGATAGATACAGGGAAAGCCTGAGCATCGGGGTCCTCCAAGAAGGGGGTGGGGGTCCTTTTTCCTCCAGATGCTGGGCACATGGTGGTTGCTTCAGACGTATCAGGCTGCTGGAATGCCGATCTGCCCATGGTTCCTGCCGCCCATGGGCTTCTGCCTCCTTCCCCCTGGGCTTATGGTACTTCCTCACTGATGTGCCCCTTCTTCCCAAGCCTGGAGGCCATGAGAGCCTGGTGGACCGCTGGATCCGCAGCCGGCTGACTGAGGCCGTGAGACTCAGCAACCAAGGTTTCCAGGCCTATGATTTCCCAGCTGTCACCACTGCCCAGTACAGCTTCTGGCTCTATGAGCTCTGTGATGTCTACCTGGTGAGGAGGAGCTGAGAGACGGGTGGGGGGCGGCAGAGCCCTGGACCTCACGTTGCCAGTGGTTGGCCACGAGACCTGAGCCAACCTGTCCCCTTCCTGGTCCTCACAGGCACAGTGAGGGCTGCAGGCTGGGCCTTTTCCGTCCCTGAGCCTCGTGCTCTGTGCTTCCTGGTCCCCTAGGAGTGCCTGAAGCCCGTGCTGAATGGGGTGGACCAGGTGGTGGCCGAGTGTGCTCGCCAGACCCTCTATACCTGCCTGGACGTTGGCCTGCGGCTGCTGTCACCCTTCATGCCCTTCGTGACCGAGGAGCTGTTCCAGAGGCTGCCCCGGCGGACGCTACAAGCTCCGCCTAGCCTCTGTATTACCCCCTATCCGGAGCCCTCGGAGGTATGGGGTGTAGCCTAGAGGGGGGCTCTGGCCTGCCCCCCTGCCTCCCTCACCCCCTCTCCCATCCCACAGTGCTCCTGGAAGGACCCTGAGGCAGAAGCTGCCATGGAACTGGCCCTAAGCATCACACGAGCTGTGCGCTCCCTGCGTGCCGACTACAACCTCACCCGGATCCGGCCTGACTGTGAGCCACCTCGTCCCACTGGCCCCTCAGTCCACTCTGGGACTCTTGTCCGACGTGGTTGCCTCCTCTTGCGTCTCCTGGGGCCACATCTCACCTTCCTCCCTCCCCGCAGGTTTCCTAGAAGTGACTGATGAGGCCACGGGCGCTCTGGCATCGGCTGTGTCAGGCTACGTGCAGGCGCTGGCCAGCGCGGGCGTGGTGGCTGTCCTGGCCCTGGGGGCTCCCGCGCCACAGGGCTGTGCTGTGGCCCTGGCCTCTGACCGCTGCTCCGTCCACCTGCAGCTGCAGGGACTGGTAGACCCGGCCCGGGAGCTGGGCAAGCTGCAGGCCAAGCGTGGTGAGGCACAGCGGCAGGCACAGCGTCTGCGGGAGCGCCGCGCTGCCTCGAACTACCCTACGAAGGTGCCCCTTGACGTCCAGGAGGCAGACAAAGTCAAGGTGTGTGGTGTGGGTGGGCATTCTTTCTCCACTGCCCACACCATCTGCTCCCTCCATCATCAGGCCCAGCCCTGGGCAGCCATGGGGGAGCAGGCCGCCCGGGCCCCTTGCATAGGCGGGGCCCACGTAATCCCTCCTCTTACATGAGAAACGGTCAGCAGCAGGGGCACAGCCCAAGGTCACACAAGCAAGGTGAAGACAGACCTAGAACCAGGTATCCTGCCTCCCAGCCAGAGCCCTCGTGCCCCACCCAGTGCCCAGAACATCCTGAGTGCCTGGTGCTGGTCTCAGGACCACTTACAGCCAGGAAGCCTGGCGGGCTCACCTGGGATCTCTCCAGGGAGGAGCAGTGGGGTGAACCACATGGACGCAGAGAGGAATGAGCGGAGGCTGCATTACGGAGCCTTGGTCGCTGAGCAGGGCTCAGTCCAATCTCCCGGAAACCTGCTCAGGGCAGGGGGTGTCCCCATTGCCATTTTACAAATGAAGGCCCAGTGCCTGCCTGGGAGGCTGCGTCCCTAACCCCTGTGTGCTGCCGTCCAGCTGGGGGTCGGGCTGCCGGCTAGAGCACATGGGCTCCTTCGTTTTGGGGGACTGACCACTCTGGCAAAAGGCAAGACCTGAGAGGCCAGTGATGATGGAGGGGAAGGTGGGTGCTGATGGGGAGGTTGGTGAGAATTCGGAGGGAACAGGCCAGCCAAGCTCACACAGTCCCCAAACTACTCCCTGCTGCGGTCCCCACCCATCTTTCCAACTGGGACCCCTCTGCCATCGCGAGAATTTGGAGGTCTCTCTTGGGCCTGAATCCTCACCACCCACCACCCCCTCTCCCTTGTTCCACCCCCAGCTCCAGCAGACAGAAGCAGAGCTCAGGAAGGTGGACGAGGCCATCGTGCTATTTCAGAAGATGCTGTGATGCACCCAACTCTGACCTTCATAACCCCCAGCAGTCCGCCATGGGGGTGGCAGCAATAAAATATTTTGCCACAAAATCATCTCTTGTCTGTGTGTGGTGGGGCCGGGGAGGGGCACTGAGGGCCCGTGCCTGGGAAGGTAGTGGAAGGGCGGCAGGCTGAGCAAGAGGCGCCGGGTGAGCAGAGAGGTGCGTCTGCCTGGGTCTGTCCCTGGCGCTGAGCCAGGCCTGAGTCATGTTGCTCACTCATTCCTCCTCCCAGCTCTTCTCCACTCACCTCTGCACTGCTGCTGGGGGAGCCCCGCCCTGGTGCCGGCTGCCGCTTGTGGCCTTGGGCGGGCACGAGTAGAGGGGCCAGGGGCTGTCTGGCCTGCCCCCATCCTGCCGGGGCCTCCCTCCCCCTCCACTCGTCCTGAGTTAATTATAACTCTGACCTAAGTGCCCTGTGACACCACGCCCCAGCGGCCCTGCGGGAGACCCAGCAACCAGGTAAGGGAGAGGCCTAGAGAGGAGACTCATCAGGTTTTCTGTGCTGGGTGTTTGGGGGTGTGGGTGTCGGTCTGGGGGTGGGGAAGGGGGTCTTGGGGAAGGAGCCTCAGTTCCTTCCTGCAGGTGTATGTCCCCATTAGCCCATTAAGGCCCTCAGTTTGTCTAGGCAACTGAGAGGGGAGGCCAGGCTGGGGCAGATCCAGGTGCTTCAGGCAAAGCAGAGGAAGGGCCCAAAGCAGGTGCCGGTGGAGACAAAGCTGAAGAGCTGGGCCTGCCCTGGACCCGCTGCTGCTTCCTGCTCTCGAGAGCCTTCTGTCCCTCAGGTCCATGTCCCAGCCATGCTCCCTGCAGATGTGCCCCTGGCCCACCTGAATCCTTCACTGCTGCTGCTGCTACTGCAGTTGCTGCTCCCTGCATCCTCCTTCTTCCCCAACATCTGGAGCCTCCTGGCTGCCCCCGGGTCCGTCACCCACCAGGACCTGACTGAGGAGGCGGCACTCAATGTCACCCTGCAGCTCTTCCTGGAGCAGCCACCCCCGGGCCGTCCCCCGCTTCGTCTTGAGGATTTCCTGGTGAGCGTCCCCAGGTCCTGTTACATCCCAGCTGGACTCCCCAATTCCCTGGGACTTCTACTTCTTCAGGGCCCTGCTGGCCAAGAGGAGGGACATCCTTCTCTTCCTTGGCTCCCCACCTCTACCCCTTGCAGTAACAATACCCAAGAGTCCTGGTCCTAAAATCAGGAGTCCCCCCCCCCCCCCCGCCCCTTAGAAAGGTCCAGAATTGTCCTTCCTTCGTAGGGCCCAGGACCTTCAATTCCCTGCACACCCAACCTGAGTGCCAGTTGCTAAGAAAATGTGGGCAATGGTCCAACCCAAGGGGCCCCTGTCCCCTAACCCACTCTCTCCAGGGCCGCACCCTCCTTGCTGACGACCTCTTTGCTGCCTACTTTGGACCTGGGTCTCCTTCCCGGAGGTTCCGAGCAGCCTTAGGTGAGGTCTCCCGTGCCAACGCAGCCCAGGACTTTCTGCCAACATCCAGGAATGACCCTGACCTGCACTTTGATGCTGAGCGGCTGGGCCAGGGGCGCACACGCCTAGTGGGGGCTCTCCGGGAGGCCCTGGTGGCGGCCAGAGCTCTTGACCACACCCTGGCCCGCCAGCGCCTTGGGGCTGCACTTCATGCTTTGCAGGTGAGAACTGCGTAAAATGGGCAGGGGTTTCTTCACCCCGGGTCTTCCCGTCCCCCAGATACAGACTTCCTCCTGGTACCTCCTCCTTCTCCTTCTTCTTCTCCTCCTTCTTCTTCTTCTTCTTCTTCTTCTTCTTCTTCTTTTAATGTTTATTTATTTATTTTTGAGAGAGACAGAAAGCAGGGGAGGGGCAGAGAGAGAGGGAGAGAGAGAATCCCAAATGGCCTTTGCACCATCAGCGCTTGATCTTACCAACCACAAGACCAGGACCTGAACAGATATCAAGAGTCTGATGCTTAACTGACTGAGCCACCCAGGCGCCCCCTAATGGTGCCTTCTTAATCACACCTCCCCCTACTCAAGAAGTGATGGGGCACTGCTTGCCAGTGCCCTGAGACTGGTCCCTAGTTCCCCCACCTCCAAACTGGCAGCTCTCCCTGTGGGAAGAGCCAGGAGGCCAGTGTGGCTGGAGAAAAGCGACGAGGCATGAGGCTGGGAGTGGGCCTTGAAGGCCACTGGAGGGCCTTTGATTGGACTCTGAGTGGGAAGGGAGGAAAAACCGGGAGGCTCCCACCTGGGGAGAGCTCTGTTCTGGGCGACAGGCAGAGGGTGTGGAGGGCACTTGGGGTATCTGACAGCAGCAGTGGGGGTAGGAGGAGGCTTTCCAGGAGGGAGAATGAGCGCTGGAGATTGTGAGAATGGTCAGACAGCGCCTCATTCCCCTTCGCCCTCCCTCCCCCCAGGATTTCTACAGTCACAGCAACTGGGTGGAACTGGGACAGCAGCAGCCACACCCTCACCTCCTCTGGCCTAGGCAGGAGCTCCGGAGCCTGGCACAAGGTACGGCCATGACCCCAGGGGATGGGGGAAGCCCACTAAAGCCATGTCCTCTCAGCCTCCCCAGACACTGTGTCACATCCTCAGGTCACATAGGATGTGACATGGTTTCTTCTCTGGAACGACCTGTGAGGTCCCCCAGTCCAGCCAAAGGCCAGGTCAGTTAGATAGCTTCCCCAAGGTCACAGGGGTGGACAGAGCCAGGACCAAGGTCTGCAGACCTCAGCTGAGTTCTCTCTCGTGTGGCTTCCTCCTCCAACATGGGATGGAACATACAGGGCTGTTCCTCACAGTCCCCTCATCCTTCCACCTGAGCTATGACGCGGCCTTCTGTCCATTACAAGTTCACTTCCTGTCCACAGCTTACGCTTCCGGGTTTCCTAGCACAGTCCCGGTCTCACATATTCAGTCTCATCACTAGATGATCTCTAGGTTTTTGTTCAGAAATCCTAGAAGGGTACATTTAGGCTTTTGCCAGCTCAGGGAAAAGCCAAAGTTTGGATGGATGGGGATAAAGGTCAGTGGTGGCAGGATCTTGGGATCTAGACCCCTGTCCTCTCTTCCCAGTGGACGATCCTACCTGCTCTGATTGCGAGGAGTTGAGCTGCCCCAGGAATTTGCTGGGCTTTACACTCCTCACCTCTGGCTACTTTGGAACTCATCCCTCCAAACCTCCAGGTACCAGGCAGAAATAAGGGGAGAAAGTCGCTTCCTTTCCCCTGACCCTCTCCCTAGGGATCTCAGAACTGTAGGCCCTTGTCCCATTTCCTATGGCATCACTTCTGGAAGGAGTGGATGCTGGGGATGGGGTAAATGGATGGAGGCCCACTGAAGTGGCCATGATTGTTGGGTGGGGGAATAGCTTCTTATTCAACCAGTAAGACTTCTCCGTTACCCAAGGGTAGCTTTGGGGGATGGACTGGAGGGATTAGGGGATCCACCATGTACTGTGATGACTGACCCCTCTAGATTTACTCCAGACTGGCCCTCCACAAATGTCATCTTTCTTGCTGATCCTTTGCTGAAGAGTGAGAGGTCAGGCCAGGTCAAAAAGGGCCTCATTTTCTTAGGAGGCAGTGGGTTTTTTACCTCCACCCTCCAGATCTCTTTCCCCAAACCAGGGAAATGTAGCCATGGGGGCCGTTTTGACCAGAGCAGCTCCCAGCCACCACGGGGAGGCATCAACAAGGATAGCACATCCCCAGGCTTCTCTCCCCATCACATGCTGCACCTCCAGGCAGCAAAACTGGCCCTTCTGGCCTCCATCCAGGCCCTCAGTCTCCTGCGAAACCGGCTGGGAGACAGGGGTTTCTCCAGGTGAGTGGCCTCTGGGCGATGTGCTCCTTAATGCGCATGTGCTCCTAGGGGAGCTGAGTAAATGGGGGCTGGGGACAAATGTGCAGACTCCTCACCGTATCTCTGGCCTGCTCCCCAGGCTGCTGGACATCAGCCCAGCCTCCAGTCTGAGCTTCGTCCTAGACACCACAGGCAGTATGGGTGAGGAGATCAATGCTGCCAAAATCCAGGCTCGCCACATTGTGGAACAGCGACGGGGCAGCCCCATGGAGCCTGTCCACTACATTCTGGTCCCTTTCCATGATCCAGGTAACTGTGGTCTGGCGAGGATAGCAGAAGGAAGGAAAGTCTAGGGCAAGGGGTAAATGCCACTGGTGGGGGAAAGGGCCTCATGGCTCCACTTCCTTAAAATGGTGACGTTTCCTATGGTTGAGCCTTTACTGGTACCTCTGTGTGTACAATCGGCCACTTCTTCCTCTGTTTCCAAAATGGCAGCACTTTCCACATGAGGTTAATCATGATCTGTGCTTAGCCAGGGGCCTCTGCTTTCTTAGGCTTCCATGTTAGTCAGTGATTTTCAATTCTCCCCATTTGCTGTACACAGAGGTTGGGATGAGGATGGGTCCAGGCCTCTGTGAAGCCTCTGAGACAGATTGGAAGTTAGACCAACTGACCCGGGTTGACCAGTCACTGTGCATGCTTAGGCTGATCATTTAGACTTTTTTTGCCTCAGTTTCATCATCGATAAAATGAGTCAGTACTTGACCCATATTATCTGATGGCCATTTCAACCCTAGAAGATAGGCAGGATTTTCTAGGGTTGAAATGGCCATCAAATAAAATAGCTACAGCGTTGAGAATTCCCTAAAGGCAAGCGTTGAGTCTGATTTACCTGCACAAATCTCATAGTAGCTGGAATTTAACGGGGGTTTATCACATATTTTTAATTTTTTTTAATGTTTATTTATTTTTGAGTCAGAGAGAGACAGAGCATGAACAGGGGAGGGTCAGAGAGAGGGAGACACAGAATCTGAAGCAGGCTCCAGGTTCCGAGCCGTTAGCACAGAGCCTGACGTGGGGCTCGAACTCACAGAGTGTGAGATCATGACCTGAGCCCAAGTCGGACGCTTAACTGACTGAGCCACCCAGGCGCCCTGGTTTATCACATATTTGATGAAGCTTTGAGTTTAGCATTAATTATATGCTAAGTCACTATTCTAAGGTTTACAAAATCAACTCATTTAGTCCTTCTAATGACACTCTGAGGTAGGTACCATTATTTCTCTGGTTTTTCCGGTGAGGAATCTGAGGCCCCAGGTGTTTTTTTATACTTACGCACATATCCAATAAAGGCCCTCTCAGGACCACAGGAAATGCTGCCATTTTGTTAAGGAAATGAGGTCCACTTCCCCGCAAAGGTAACTAGCCCTTACCCAGCCCTGCCTATAGAAATATCAGAGAATATTATTATTTCAATACTTGTTCACCCCAGGAGCACAGCGAGGCCTCTTGACTGGGGGGTGAGAGGTGGCCCTGGGTAGGGATGAGGGGAGCCCTCTCGTCACTCATCTCAACCTTCTTTCTTCCTCCCCAGGGTTTGGCCCTGTCTTTACCACCAGTGACCCTGACAGCTTCTGGCAACAACTCAATGAGATCCATGCCTTGGGGGGTGGAGATGAGCCCGAGATGTGTCTGTCAGCCCTGGAGGTCTGCCCTCCCCCTCCCCCTTCCCTTCTTCCCCCTTCCTTTCCAGTTCCCACCACCAAGGGGAACTAGAGGCTTCCTGGGACCTCCACCCTCCACCCCACCTTCAGAGCCTAGTTCCACTAGCTTCACTCCAGGGTTCCAGGGCCATATTTCTTTCTATTCTGCCCTCCCTTCCTCTACCCATTCCTCTGCTGCTGCCATTTTTAACACGAGCACTTTCTCTCTCTGCCAGCTGGCTCTGCTGCACACACCTCCACTCTCAGACATCTTTGTCTTCACCGACGCCTCCCCCAAGGATGCCTTTCTCACCAACCGGGTGGAGACCCTGACTCAGGAGCGGCGCTGCAGAGTGAGCACAGCTGATGGGACATCCGATGTTAGCCACCCAGAGATATGGGGTTTCCCATACCTTGTTGACGACTATCTCGTAACAAGGATCACACCACACTCTGGTGGTTGAACCAGCCTTGGCATGGGGTGGGAGAAGCAGACAATGAGTATAACACATTCTGATCCCTTACATGATGCTGAGTGCATATTTGAACTGGTCTCCAATAAACCATTTGAAGAACTGGAGATCTAGTTGCCAGCAATCCGCTGTGGATGACAAATGGAGACAGTTACAGGGAGTGGCAACTACTAACTGAAGGCCTGGGGCTGTGTCATTGGGAGACCCTGCAGGAACAGTCAGAGGGTAGACCAAGACCTTACTCCTCCTCATCAGCTCCGCAGAACACTTGAGCACAGATCCTCATTGACAATGGTAGACAGCACTTGGAGTACTCAGTACTGGCCTCTTTTTCTGGGCACAGGTAACATTCCTCGTGACCGAGGACCCATCGAGGGTTCAGGGCCGAGCTCGGCGTGAGGTCTTGTCCCCTCTGCGTTTTGAGCCCTATGAAGCAGTGGCCTTGGCCTCAGGAGGAGAGGTAATCTTCACCAAAGACCAGCACATTCAGGATGTGGCAGCTGTTGTTGGGGACAGCATGGCTGACCTGGTAAGTATGAGGGCTGGAGGGACTAATGCTTTTGGCTCAGAACTGAGGGTACAGGTAACACAGCACTGCTCTTTCTCATAGGTTAATAGTTTAACACTGCTTGCTGTGTTGCCACTGCAGTCAGAAGGGTGGGAAAGGAAGTTTCTCTCTCTCTCTGAGATCCATGGCTACCCAACTTCCACGTTGCTCCTTCCCTATTAGCACCGCCCCCTGTCCCCCAGTCTTGGCCTCTAGTAGTCTGTCCTCGGAAGTCCTGCCATCTTTTAAGGAGGGACAAGAAGCAATCACCTCACCCTTAATCCCTTGCCTCCAATTTGTCGTTGACCGTAACTTCATCCCTGGTCCTGGGCCCCTCTTTCACTGGTATCCCTTCTCCATGTGTGACTTAGTTTCTTTCTGTCTCCACCTTTCTCCTGTCTTTGTTCCCACTTCATTCAATGCCTCATCTTCTCCCCTATTTTTTGGCTCTGCCCGTCCCTCTAGGTTACCCTTCCCCTGGAACCTCCTGTTGTAGTGTCTGGAAGGCCACTTGTGTTCAGCGTGGATGCACTGCTCCAGAGGGTCACAGTCCGGATCCATGGGGAGGTCAGCAGCTTCTGGATCAGGAACCCTGCAGGTATTTCCACACGTGTGTCTCAAGGCAGAGGGAAGAATGGAGAATGAAGGGTGACATCCTAAGGGACAGGAGCTAGCTCATGTGCCAATCTCTTGCTCCCCCACCCCCACCAGGGGTCTCCCAGGGCCAGGAGGAAGGCGAGGGACCTCTAGGTCACACTCGCCGCTTTGGGCAGTTCTGGATAGTTACCATCAGTGACCCCCCACAGACAGGGACCTGGGAGATCCTGGTCACAGCCGAGAGCACACCCCGGGTGAGAGTGCAAGGTAAGGAGGGAGATATTGCTGGGAAGGGAAGGGACGGGAAGGCTGCAGAGCTCAGAGAGCGGTATCAATCACATTCATCTCAGGAAGGTCTCTGATTGCCTTGGCCCTCCTCAGCCCAGACATCCCTGGACTTCCTCTTCTACTTTGGGATCCCTGTGGAGGATGGCCCCCACCCTGGCCTCTACCCCCTGACTCAGCCAGTTGCAGGTACGTCTACCCACCCCCCCAACTTGTCCACTAATATATATACATGTATATATTGTATATGTATATGTCTATATACATATGTGTATTGTATATTGTGTATGTATATTATGTGTGTGTGTATATATATATATATATATATATATCCTTTTATTGAGTTATAACTTGCATATAATGAAGTGCAATAACTTAAGTATACAGCTGGGTGGATTTCATATAATGCACTCATGTAACCATCACTCGACTCAAGATTTAGAACATTTTCAGCATCCCAGAATCTTTCCTGACCCTGCCCAACAATAGCCCTCAGAGGTAACCCCTTTTCTCCATTCATACTCATCCCCAGAGGTAACCCCTATTCCAAAAGCCGATCATTCCTTTCTCCCTGTCTCTGAATCTCCTGTGGACCAGTGTTCTCCCCTCCCCTCCCCTGTCCCAGGCCTCCAGACCCAGCTGCTGGTAGAGGTGACAGGGCTGGGCTCCAGAGGCAACCCTGGAGCTCCTCTGCCGCATTTCTCTCACGTCGTCCTACGAGGGGTCCCGGAAGGTGTCGAGCTGGGCCGGGTGCCTTTGGAGCCCACGGGACCGCTGGAGCGAGGTTTCCTCGCGGCCTCGCTACCGTCTGCACTTCTGTCCACTGCGGGACCTTTCTCTCTGGAGTTGATTGGCCGGGACGGAGAGGGGCAGAGCCTGCACCGAGCTGCTCCCCAGCCCTGCACCGTGGTCCCTGTCCTTCTGGAGGTGAGACGCAGGAAGAAGGTGCAGGTAGGGCTGGAGAGAGCTGAAGCGGCTCCTCCTCGCCTGACCCGCCCTCCTCCGTAGCTCAGCGGCTCCCCGGGATTCCTGGCTCCAGGCAGCAAGGCCCCGCTCAGCCTCCGCATCGCCAGCTTCTCGGGCCCTCAGGATCTCGATCTTAGGACTTCTGTCAAGCCCAGCTTCGCTCTCACCTCCAACCTCTCCAGGTATTGCTCCTGAACTCTCCGGTTCAGTTCCGGCCCACCTTTCGGTTCCCCTGGCGTGGGAGCTGGTACTTTAAGCCCCGCCCACAGCAGCCACTTTCGCTTGGCCTTCAGATTCTCGCCTCCCCTCCCCTCCCCTCCAGCTTTGGGCGCGGACCCTGGGCTCTCAACTATTCGAGAGCTTGGGCCTTCAGCCCGGCGTCCGTACTCGACAGGGTTCGCCTGGAACCAAATGAGTCCGCCTGGGGGCGCCTGTGGTTGGAGATCCCGGACTCAGCGGCTCCAGACTCCGTGGTGATGGTGACTGTGACTGCGACAGGTCCAGAAGCCAGCCCAGTGCCCCCGACCCATGCCTTCCTCCGGCTCCTGGTGCTGGCCCCCACCCCGCAGGTGAAGCACCCCCACTTTCCATTGCAGGATAAGCAGTGTAAGGGGTGGTAGGTGCAGGCTTAATTTGGGTGCAGACACGCTGACCGGCTCTCCCTCTTCTCCCTAGGACCCGCTGGCTGCCCCTGCCCACTCATCTGGCCCTATCCTCGCCTCCACCAGCCCTGCCTCCACTTCGGTGACTCGGGGAAGGGCTGGGGGAGGGCTGGTGGGCAACCCCTGGTGGGGCACAGTTGGAGGGGTGCTGCTTCTGCTAGGCCTGGCCTCCTGGTGACACCAGAACCCCTAGAGGGATGTGCCTGCAGCGCTATTTTCAGTCTGGCCCCACTGGTGAGAAGGCAACCGGGCCTTGGGACCCGACCTCTCCCAGCTGGGATGGACGTTTTCCTTCTCACACACTTGTCCCTCTCTTTCTTTGTGAGATTGGGATAGAGGGCAATGGACTTTCCCACAATGCACTTTCCCCAACCCTGCTGGGAACCAAAGCAAATACTCCTTTTTGGAGAAAATTGGCCTCTATTTCTCTGTAGCAAAATCTCTTTACTCCACTATTTATTCATGCTTTCCTAAGCTCAGGTAGAAGGAAAGATATATGGGGAGGAGACTAAAGTTGAGAGTGGGGGGTTTATTTATAGAATTGTTCTTACTTGAAATTCTGAGGAAGCTCCTATTTTATTTTTGTATTTAAAGCTGAAGGACAGTTTCAATAAACATGTCTTCTCCAGAGAGGGATTTCAAAGAAAGATCATTTATGCAGATCACTTAAGGGCGAGTGAGGGCATAAGACACCAAGCAGATGAAATGAAGTTTTCAGTTGTGGAGAAGAAACTTTACACCAAGATGTTAGGACTTCAGTTGGCCCACCACCTGGAGCCAATTATCTGTTAAGTCAAGAAGCAGGATAAGGAGACTGGGGGTTCTGACTCAGCCTCCCCTGTCACCAACTGAGGAAATCGAGAGGAGGCTTCACACACGGGTGGGGCCCCTCCGTATATTGGGACAGCCCAGCTGAGCAGTCTCCCCTTTGGGCTGAGTGCCTCCTTTCTGCTGCCTTGACAACTGGAGAGGAGGAGAGAACCGGTGTGGGCATCTGTGCTCCTCCCCCACCTGTGGGCCGGGGCTTCCGCCCTGCCCCCCACTTCCCTACAGTTTACCTGCTGCTGCCATGCCGTCTGCTTCCTTGGCCTTCCCTTCCAGTCCTGGGTGGCACAGGAACTAGCCTGATTCGAGGGATGTGGGGAGAACTGGGAGGGAGAGGAGGCTGGGATTTGCTTTTCTCTGTTAAACCAGTGCTGACCCCAAGTCCCCTCTCTACCCCCACTTCCCGAGAGTACAAACTAAAAACAATAAACTCACCTTCTCCTGAATCAGATTCTGCAAACAGATGTTCATATTTTGAATCTGGGCTAACTGGGGGCCACCAGGCTCTGAGTGTAAATCTGATAGAAAATTCTAAAGGAGGAGTTAGAGGCTGACAACATGGTGAAACCTTGAGGTCCATCTGCCGCTCTTCTGTCACCACAGGCCATTACCTCTCCAGCTGGATCCCCTCACCACAGAACCGCACCCCGCCCCCCCCCAGACAGGTAGAAAAATCCAATACTCTCCCTACCATCTCTTTAACAGTCCCGTTTCAACATCCCCCTCAGGTGGGATAGTACCCCTTTCCCTGTTCTTTATGGATCCTCCCTGTCCAGTCCTGACCCATTGGAATAATCCAGGCCACTCCCCCATCTCAATGGAGTGATCCAAATCAGGTCCCTCTGAATGGAATGCAGACCGGCCTCCTCCAATCCTGACAATGAACACCAACCTGCACTTGGTGGCATCCAGTCATTACAATTCATGATCCCTGCCCATTAACTCTTGCCTTTCCAGGGTGGTGTCAGGCTGTGTCCACATGTCCCCCGTGCCCCCAGAGCCCCCCTGCGCCGCACAGAAGCCCCGTACCTCACCAAGAGCCCCCAGACGCAGCTGTTGTTGCTGTGCCTCCCTCAGACGGCCCTCAAACCAGGCCTGGCCGTGCTCCAGCAGCTCCAGCCCCTGCCACAGGGCGTCCTGCTCCCTCTCCAGAGCCTGCATCTTCTGCAGCTGGAAAGGCCAGAAGCAGAGGCTGACTTGCTCCCCAGCAGGGCTCTGAGCCCCGGCCATTTCTCTCAACCCTTGGTTGGGTTCACTGGTCACTGAGTGTGAACCCAGACTGACCCCTGAGCTGGAGGGCAAGGGGAAGCAGGGGAGAAGACTTACGGGTCCTGAAAATTGAGTGGAAATGTAAGGGCAGATCCAGGAAGTAGGCTTCCCTGGGACCTCTTGCTGGGCTAATACTCACCCAGAGGAAGAAGCTCCGGGCCCCTGGGTCTTGGCGGCTTGTCCCTAATGGCAGCAGCAGAACTGTGTAGGGGGCCTGTACCAGGGGCAGCCCTCCGGGCCCCTGGCTCCCCATGGCTCGGAGGTGGGAAGGGTGGAGCCACGCCCACTGGTGCTCAGGGTGGGTCCCTCCCCTTCCCCCTGCCTGGTGCCCATCCCACCTTTTCAGCCTCTCAGAGCCTTTCCTGCTGTTTCTCTGAGGCTGGGATGTTCCTACTTAAGGGGAAAAGACCACTTCCATTGGGTTTCTCTGTCTTCCTTCTCATCTGCTTTTGTAGGGTCTGTTGAAAGAGCTGGTTCTCATGAAGTCCCCTGGGTAGAACCCAAGGGTCCCCCTACAGCAGTGTCACTGTGTTGTTTTAAGCTTGTTTTTTTAAAGTAATCTCTACACCCAACATGGAGTTCCAACCCACCACCCCGAGATTGAGAGGCACACGCTCCTCTGAGCCAGCCAGGTGCCCCAGTGTCACTGTGTTCTTAATGAGGCAGGGCAGGCCCCTCTGTGGACTTCTGCTTGGTGCTTCATGTCTTTCCTATTGTTCTGTGATGGCTGCTCTAAAGAAACAATACCTTGCTCTGAAATAAACTTTATTCCTAACGTGAAACAGAATTTCCAGGAAAATTGAGAATTTTGGGCCTGAGGGAGACCAGGAAAGAGACAGGGCATGGCAGCTCACTGGGGTCTTGGGAAGTGGAGGAAAGCCAAGGAAGGACTCTCAAAGGATGCCAGTGGCAGCTGGCAGCACTTCCTGACTCATGAAAATGTCCAGGTCCAAGTTGGGATCTTCCAAATCCAGTTTCAGAAATTTATCTACCAACGTCTGGCAACTAATGGGAGAGAGAAAAATGGGATTTATGGGAGAAGAGATAACTGAGTCCCCAGGCAGAGGAGAGAGGCTATGGCACAGGGAGCCCAGGAAAATTTAGGGATTTCAGGATAAATCGTGGGTCTCTGAAGGACAAAGAGGCTGAGTCCCTGAAAGGGGGAGAAGAGCTGCAGACATGCTAGAGAGAGCTGGGACACTGGGCCACACACTCACTTTTCCATTTGCTTCTCCTTTAGCAACTCCTTGACAGGCTTGATGGGTTTCCCACTGCGGATCAAATCTGAGACCTAGGAACCAGAAGGAGGGTGGGGGTGGGGGTGGAGGTGGGATGTGGAGGAGGGGGAGTTGGGTAAGAGAACTGGAACTAAGGGTCAGAAATCCCATGGACCCAGAAAGCCAGGCTAACGGAAGGGAGCCCTGATGGAGGTACTTGACGTTTGGATCTCACCTCCTTGCCACGGGCAATGAGATTGCCGGGAAGCCCAGCCTGGGCAGCTGTGTAGGACGCATGGCTGGCATTGGCAATACCTTCACAAACCTGATAGAAGAAGACTAGGTCGTCCCCATCCTCACAGGTCTCCATGGTCTTAAAAGAGATACAAGGGGACAGTGTGTCATCAATGTCTCTGCTTCCTGCCCTGAAACCCTTGGCCAATCCCTGTGGGGAGTGAGAAATGGGAAGGGACGTGGTTCCTGTGCTCAGGGAGCCCCTGTCGTACCTGAAGAGCCTGTCCTCAGTTCTGGTAAATGCTCATCCTATGGATCCCTAGAGGGCTAGATGGGTTTCCTTACCAAATACTGCACAAGGGGCCCCTGTGGCAGCAGCTGTAGCTGAACAAGGCTCAGAAAGTTGGTGGCCACAAAGATGTGAGGGCACATGGGTCCAAGTGCCAGCCAGTGTCGTAGCACAGCAGCTAGAAGCGCAAGCCCATCCACCTGCGCAGAGGGCAGGGGTGAGGGTACTGAACCAGAGGTGCCCTGTGTACACCTCTCCACCTGCCCTGGCCTGCCCCATCTTGCACTTTTCTGTTTCTTTCCTGCCCCATGCACCCCTGTTCCTTTCCCGAGGCACAGCGTCACCCTCGTGCTCCTTTGTCTTCCCCCGGCTTCCCCTCCTCAGTTTCTCATCCTTTTGTCTCCTCACCGTGTTGGTTCCCTTTCCAAATTCATCAATGAGGACCAGAGACTGCTTGGTGGCATTGTTCACTGCTTTCGCCACCTGCTGGGTACCAGGCGGACAAGGGAGAATTTCATTGGCATTCAAGCCTGTAATGCACTGACCACAGTCTGCCTGTGAATAAAGCTGCTTATATATGTGTCCACCCTACTGGACTGCAGGTTCTTCAGTGGTAAGACACACATTTCATTCATCCTTTCATTGCCAACAGTGTCTCATGCAAATCAAAGGTTCAGTAAAAGTTCATGGTATTGATTCTCCCAGTCTCTGAATTTGGTGCTTCCTGCCCCTAATACAGAAGGCATGCTGCAGAATGAAGATTTTTCTTGTTCTGATCATTTTTCTTTTTAGATTTTTTTTTTTTCATTTAGAGAGAAAGCATGGGGGGGTGTGAAGGGGCAGAGGAGGAGAGAGGGAGGGAGGGAGGGAGAGAGAGAGAGAGAGAGAGAAGAGAATCTTAAGCAGGTTCCATGCTCAGCATGGAGCCCAACACGGGGCTTGATCCCACAACCCTGGGATCATGACCTGAGCTGAAATCAAGAGTCAGACGCCCACCCAACTGAGCCACTCAGGTGCCCCTGATTATTTTTCAAGAGTAGAGTTCCTTCCTTACTAATACCCTCCCACAATCCCACCCCCCTTTGCTCCCTTTGACCTGGTTAAGGTCGATCATGAAGGTGGAGAGGCCCAAGGAGATGGATTCGCAGCTATGAATCCGGGTGAAGATGGCATCTACCGCCCCAATTTCGGCTTCCTCTGCTGGCACAAAGCTGCCCACCAGGGCCATGAATGTGATCAAGCCTACCTAGAAACGGAGGAGACAGGGCCTGGGGCCTGATGGTGTGGGCTGGGGTAAAGGTGAGTCAAGGCTGAGGGGTGAATTATAGATCAAAGAGGGATGGACACAGTTTAATAGGAGAGTAGAGCCCCTTCAGCTTTCTTTAGAATCAGGAAAAAGGAAGGGGGGAGGGGGCAGAGGCACACCTGGGAATGGCATGGATCTATTCAGAGATGGGGGAGAGGATTTCAGGGCACAGAAAGATCTGTTAGAGCATGGCTCTCCCTCAAGTACAGAATGGGAACACGTGAGGTAGAGGAGCAGGGAGTGTGCACTACAGACTTTTCATGACAGATCGGGTCAGAACACAGGGGAAGAGCTGTAGGGACCCATGTTTGCAGGCAGGTGGGAGATGGAGACAATGAAAAAGATGCCAGAGGCCCAGTGTGCAGGGATTCTCCTCACTTGTTTTTTTTTTTTTTTTTTTTTTTAATGTTTTATTTGGGGGAGAGTAGAAGTAGGGGAGGAGCAGACAGAGGGGGACAGAGGATCTAAAGCAGGCTCTGTGCTGACAGCAGCGAGCCCGATGTGGGGCTTGAACACATGAACTGTCAGATTATGACCTGAGCTGAAGTTGGGTGCTCACCTGACTGAGCTACCCATGTGCCCCTCTCCTCACCTGTTTGAGGTATATGCTCTTCCCTGAGGAGTTGGGTCCGGTGATGACTTTGATCCTCCCTTTGTCCCCGCCACACTCTGCAGAGTTGGGCACGAACGTTCGGGCACAGAGTTCCATCAGTGGATGTCTGCAGTGGGTAGAAAGTTACCTCGCACATGGCCTGTGAATCCAGATAAATGAAGGCACCAGAGATGGGGCCTTTGGGCCCCTTGTGTCTATGCCTCCAGCCCCTTCTGTTCTCACCTGCCATTCAGGATTCGGACCCCAAGGAGTTGTGGGGAGTAACGGGGCCTTGAGTAGCCGTAGTCCCGGGCAGCACTGGCAAGAGCCAGCAGGACGTCCAGGCGGGAGGCAAGGTCCAACACACGGGTCAAGACAGCTGCCCGCGCCAGCACCTGACACTGCAGCTGGTACATCAACAGGGTCTCCTGGTCTAAAGGTAGGGGAGGAAGGGGGTGGACATTAGCTCCAGGAGAAAATGAAGAAGAGACAAAGAAGCCAGCAGAAAGACCTGGAAATAGGCTTGCAGAGAAAGAGTCTGAGACACCCCGAGACATTGAGAGGAAAAGGTAAAAGTCAGAGTGAGAGAGCAGGAAGAAAGGAGCCTGTTAGAATATCCTCCAAGCTGCCCGCTCCCCTCCAGCCTTTTGCTTCTCCTCACCTCGGATATCACAGTGCAGGTCCCCCAGCAATGCATCCAGCTCCTTGGTTCGAGCACTACGATAGTGCAGCTTCTCCTCTGACAGAAACTGGGTGCAAGAGTTCAAAGCTGTGGGCCTTGCATTCTTGGTCTCCATCTTCTCTAACATCACCTCCAGCCCCACCCCAACTTTTTTTTTAACTTTATATTTTATTTATTTTTAATTTTTTTAATGTTTTTATTTATTTTTGCAACAGAGAGAGACAGAGCATGAGCAGGGGAGGGGCAGAGAGAGAGGGAGACACAGAATCGGAAGCAGGCTCCAGGTTCTGAGCTATCAGCACAGAGCCCGATGCGGGGCTCGAACCCACAGACCATGAGATCATGACCTGAGCCGAAGTCGGACGTTTAACTGACTGAGCCACCCAGGCGCCCCGTTAACTTTATATTTTAAAATAAAACAGGGCGCCTGGGTGGCTCGGTTAAGCATCTGACTTCCACTGAGGTTGTGATCTCATAGTTCCTGAGTTCGAGCCCCACGTCGGGCTCTGTGCTGACAGCTCAGAGCCCGGAGCCTGCTTCGGATTCTGTGTCTCCCTCTCTCTGCCCCTCCCCTGCTCACAGTCTGTCTGTCTCAAAAATAAACATTGAAAGAAAAAAAAACTGAATTAAACAAATGTGTAGAAGGATTATTATGAGGCAAATACCCTTGTGACTAACCATGTAGGTTACAAATTGAGTTAAGAAATTAAAATTTTGCCAGCTACCCCAGAGAGCCATCCTATCACAACCTTCTCCAGCTCCTCAAAAGTAACCTCTATTCTGACCGTTCTGGGAATCGATTCTTTATTTTCTTTGTAAGTTTATCACCCAAATATTCATTCTTAAACACTAGTTTAGTTATGCCTCCCCTTGATAATTTCTGATATATATATATATATATATATATATATATATATATATATATATTTAATTCTAGTATAATTAACATATGGTGTTATATTAGTTTCAGGTGTACATATAGTGATTCAATACTTCTATGTATACTGTTCAGTGCTTATTAAGGTAAGTGTACTCTTTTTATTTTTATTTTTAACGTTTATTTTTGAGAGAGAGAGAGAGTGTGAGTGGGGAAGGGGGACAGAGAGGGAGACATAGAATCTGAAGCAGGCTCCAGGCTCTGAGGTGTCAGCACAGAGCCCGATGTGGGGCTCAAACTCACGAACCCTGAGATCATGACCTGAGCCGAAGTTGGATGCTTAACCGACTGAGACACCCAGGTGCCCCAAGATAAATGTACTCTTAATCCACTTCACCTGTTTCACCCATCCCCTCACCCACTTGCCCTCTGGTAACCATCAGTTTGTTCTCTATAGTCAGGAGTCTGTTTTTTGGTTTTGTCTTTTTTCTTTGTTCATTTTTGTTTCTTAAATTCCACATATGAGTGAAATGATATGGAATTTATCTTTCTCTGACTTATCTTACTTAGCATAATACTCTGTAGATCCTTCCATGCCATTGCAAATGGTAAGATCTCATTCTTTTTTTATGGCTGAGTAATATTCCATTGTGTGTACCACATCTTCTTTATTCATTCACCTATCAGTGGACACTTGGGCTGCTTGCATAGTTTGACTATTGTAGATAATGTTGCTATAAACATAGGGGAGCATGTATCCCTTTGAATTAGTGTTTTTGTATTCTTTGGGTAAATAGCAGTGTGATTCCTGGATCATAGGGTAATTCTATTTTTAATTTTCTTTGGAACTTCCATACTGTTTTACACAGTGATGGCACCAGTTTTTGTCCCCACCAACAGCGCAGGAAGGTTCCTTTTTCTCTACATCCTTGCCAACACTTGTTGTTTCCTGAGTTTTTGATTTTAGCCATTCTGACTAAAGTGTGGCTTTAGGTGTGAGATGATATCTCATTGTGGTTTTGATTTGTATTTCCCTGACAGTGAGTGATGTTCAGCATCTTTTCATGTGTCTGTTGGCCATCTAGATGTCTTCTTTGGAGAAATGTCTGTTCATGTCTTCTGCCCAGTTTTTAATTGGATTATTTGTTTTTTCTTTGTTATTGAGTAATATAAGTTCTTTTTTTTTAATTGTATTTATTTAAGTAATCTTGGGGCCCCTGGGTGGCTTGGTCGGGTAAGGGTTTGACTTCAGCTCAGATGGCAATCTCACCATTGGTGAGTCTGAGCCCCGCGTTGGGCTCTGGGCTGACAGCTCAGAGCCTGGAGCCTACTTCAGATTCTGTGTCTCCCTCTCTCTCCCTGCTCCTCCCCGCCCTCTCAAAAATAAATATTTAAAAATTTTTTTAAAGTAATCTCTACACTCAACATGGAGCTCAAACTTACAACCGTGAAATCAAGAGTTGCATGCCAAATGCCCCTATAAGTTCTTTACATATTTTGGATACTAACCCTTTATCATATATGTCATTTGCAAATATCTTCTCCCATTCCACAGTTGCCTTTTAGTTTTTTTGGTTGTTTCCTTTGCTATGCAGAAGGTTCTTATTTTGATGTAGCTCCAATAGTTTATTTTCACTTTTGTTTCCCTTGCCTCAGGAGAGGTATCTAGAAAGATGCTGCTACAACCAATGTCAGATAAATTACTGCCTGTGCTCTCTTTCTAGGATTTTTATGGTTTCCTGTATCACATTTAGGTCCTTAATCCATTTTGAGTTTATTAAGTAGGTTTCATGCCTGGCGTGGAGCCCAATGCAAGACTTGATTCACGACCTTGAGATCAAGACCTGAGCTGAGACCAAGAGTCAGACTGACTGACTGAGCCACCCAGGTGCCCCTCTCTATTGCAATTCTGGGCTTTCTATTCTGTCCTATTGATCTATGTGTGTATTTTTGTGCTAGTGCTATATTGTTTTGATTACTACAGCTTTGTAATAAAACTAGAAGTCTGGAATTGTGATACCTCCAGTTTTTTGTTTTTCAAGATTGTTTTGGCTATTCAGGGTCTTTGATGTTCCATACAAATTTTAGGATTCTTTGTTCTAGTTCTGTGAAAAATACTGTTAGTATTTGGATAGGGATGGCATTAAATCTGTAAACTGTAGTATCCACATTTTAACAACAATTGTTTTTCTACTTCCAGAGCATGGAATGTCTTTCCATTTCTTTATGTCATCTTCAATTTCTTTCATCATTTTGTAGTTTTCAGGGTACAGGTCTTTTATCTCTTTCTCACCTGACTTCTTTCTCTTTTATCTCAGAGCTGGTAAAGATCAAAGTAAAACTGTAGAAGAGACATCCCATATTGGGCAGTGCTGATGGGGGAAGGCCCTCCCTCAGCTGCTGACTCATTTCCCTCATCACCCTCCCTCCCCCCCCCCCCCCATAGAAGTCAAGGGCCTTACCATGAAGTCCAGTCCTTCAATCTCAAAGTCACTAGCCTCTACCATGAAAGGCAGGCGGGGAATACAAAGAAGAAAGCCAATCTGGGGAGAGTGCAGAGGAGTTAAAACAGGGAGTAAAGTACTGGGCACCTTATCTCCCCAGAGGATGCCAGAGATCCCAGTATTCTCCAGTGCTTCTCTCAAGGGCCTAAAGCCACCACCGTGTTCATATTCTTCACACTTCCCCAGGGGTTTTCTTATCCAGCAGTGTGTCCTTCATAAACCTAATATCTCCCATAAAAGACCCCGGGAGGCTACACCCGTCCTCCTGCCCTCACCAGAGGGATGTAGATGACACTGCATGAAGGAATACGGGAGTCCAGATTCTCTAGCTCCTTTCGGGCAACCTCAGTGAGGAAACTGGGAAGTCCCATCAGCCTTCGTTTTTCTAGGAGGGTGGAAGACATATGAGTATCGAAAGTAAGGTTCCTGCCCTGTTTGCCATGGTTAGTTAGCCCCAGTTGTAGTGGCCACCTACTGATGATGGTACCCCATCACTGGGCAGGCTCGTGTTTGGGGCCCATAGGCCCCACTGCGCACCCAACACTCACTCTCATCAATTTCAGGATCTATGTTGGGGAGGACTGTGAAACGATTTTCAGCAAGACTGCCCTCAAAATCCACCTGAGGAGATAAAAAGTCCAGTTGCTCATCACCCAGAACCATCTCCCAATCCTGCTCCTCACCTCTACTCGGGTCCCAATCCTCCCTGCAGTTCCTGCTTTAACCCTAACCCTCCAAGCAGGTCTCTGACATTCTGACACTTCCTCTCACCATCTCATTCTTTGGTCATCCAACTGACTTTGATGTCTCTCATCTTCCATAGCACATTCCCCAGAGCACAGTCCTTCTGTGTCCTCCAATCCCACCTCTCTTCCCTAGGTCCCCAGGGGTTCTGCCTCTGTCTTCCACTCACCACTTTCCCAATGAGGCTGGCAATATGGTGCAGGTCATCAGAGAACTCTTGGGCAATGTCCTGAAAGAGCTGGATGGACTGGGGCAGGGAGCGGCAGGCATCCCTCAGGCCCAGGGCACTATACACAGTCTGCAGCAGAAATGGACAGAAGATGGGCTGAGGTGAGGGGACAGGGATGGACTGAGAAGAACAGAGAGCAGCAGGGGGAAACACAATATAAAAGACAGAAGATCTCAAAGGCAAAAAAAGAAACAGTAAGTGAGGAAAATGGCATCTGTAAAATTCTGTGTCAGGCACTACACTAAATAGTGAGACTACAAAGAACTAAAATGGGCCCAGTCCCAGATGAGCTCTTGGTCAAACGAGGAAGACAGAAATACACCCAGAAGATTTAAAAATAGGGGCACCTGGGTGGCTCAGTTGTTTAAGTGTCCAATTCTTGGTTTGGGTTCAGGTCACGATCTCACAGTTCTTGGGTTCGAGCCCTCTTGGGTTCTGCACCGACAGGGTGGAGCCTGCTTGGGATTCTCTCTCTCCCTCTCTCTGCCCCTCCCCTGCTCGTGCTCTCTCTCAAGAAAAATAAATAAACTTAAAAAATAAATAAATAGGGACACCTGGGTGGCTCCATTAGTTGGGCCTCTGACTTCAGCTCAGGTCATGATCTCACAGTTCGTGAGTTTGAGCCCCGTGTCGGGCTCTGTGCTGGCAGCTCAGAGCCTGGAGCCTGCTTCAGATTCTGTGTCTCCCTCTCTCGCTGACCCTCCCTGGCTCATACTCTGTCTCTTTCTCTCTCAAAAATAAATAAACATTAAAAAAATAATAGTAAATAAATAAATAAGTAAAAATAAAGTGGTAGGTGCTTCAGTAGAGGAAAGAATCTTTTAAACTTTTTATTTATTTTTAGTGTTTACTTATTTTTTTTTCAACGTTTTTATTTATTTTTGGTACAGAGAGAGACAGAGCATGAACGGGGGAGGGGCAGAGAGAGAGGGAGACACAGAATCGGAAACAGGCTCCAGGCTCTGAGCCATCAGCCCAGAGCCCGACGCGGGGCTCGAACTCACGGACCGCGAGATCGTGACCTGGCTGAAGTCGGACGCTCAACCGACTGCGCCACCCAGGCGCCCCAAGTGTTTACTTATTTTTGAGAGAGAGAGGGAGAGAGAGTGCACATGCGCATGCACACAACAGGGGAGGGGCAGAGAGACAGGAAGAGAATCCAAAGAAGGCTCTGAGCTGTCAGCACAAAGCCTGACACAGGGCTCGAACCCATGAACCACAAGATCATGACTTGAGCCAAAGCTGGATGATCAACCAACTGATCCACCCAGGTGCCCCTAAGAGGAAAGGATTTTATACTGAGGAAGGAGAAAGAGAAGTAGAGATATGGAAGGCAGAACAGTAAATGAGCAGAAGGAGCAAGATAGCACTGGGGAAAGACAGCAAGAAGAGAGAAAGAGTGAGAGTCACTGACAGTTAATTACCCAGGGTGAAGCTCAGGGCCCTGAGGTGGCTGCCAAGGTTAGACTGAGCAGACAGACCAAATCCATAGGGCATCTACTGAGCCTTACTTGGTGGTAGAAGATATATGAAGTAAATAAATCAAAGGGTTTATACTCTAGCCATGATGGAAATAAACAAGCAGCAAAAATAATGATACCCACAAAACAGATTGACCAAGTTATGGAACTGATTAAAATTATGAAATAAGTTCAGAGAATAAGACTAATATGGACTAGGGTGCCTGGGTGGCTCAGTCGGTTGAGCATCCGACTTCGGCTCAGGTTATGATCTCGCGGTCTGTGAGTTCGAGCCCCGCGTTGGGCTCTGTGCTGACAGCTCAGAGCCTGGAGCCCGCTTCTGATTCTGTGTCTCCCTCTCTCTCTGCCCCTTCCCCGCTCATGCTCTGTCTGTCAAAAATAAACATTTAAAACATTTTTTTTAAAAAAGACTAATATGGGCTATCTTTACAGAAAAAAGGAAATGAACTTGGTTGTGAATAAGGCTATTCAAAAGGAAGGAGAGTATTCTGTTTGAAAGCAAGAGCATGAGTAAATGAATAGAGGTAGGAGTAAGAGCCAACACTTATTGAATGCTTACTAGGTGACAGGCAATGTTCTAAATTCTTCACATATGTTAATTTCATTCATCCTCAAAATAATCTTAGGAGATAGGAATTATCTCCATTTCACAGAGGAGCAACTGGAAGCACAAAGAAATAACATAATTTGCTCAAGGTCTCACAGAGTAAATAAAAGAGCTGGGATTTGAACCCAGGTGTCTGGCTTTTAACCACCACGCTACGTTGAGAACACAGTGTGCAGAGTCCCTGAATGCATAGCCTGGCCTGGCTGATGAATGTTCAGTGGTAAGAATGGAAGATACAAATAGTTCCACATATCTGTTCATGTTAAAAGAAATCTGCTGAAGATAATAAGAAGCAGGTTTCTCACTGGCAGAGAAGGAAGTTACAAATGAGGAAAGGAGGAAGTCTGGAGTGAACTCTGTGGTATTGACTGTGGTATAGAGTGAACTCTGTGGTATCAGAGGTATGAGTATGAACTCATGGATTCTTATATAGATAGATCGATTCAGGAATACAGATGTATATGCATGGGTTAGCATACTGCATTTATTTCTTTAGCTCTGTCTGTGGTGAAAAGAAGTGACAGATACCCCAGTAGCAATAACCACATCTAGTGTCCAGATCTTGGTTTCTAATACTATTCTCCAAACGTAACCAGGACTCCTTGGAGAAATGGTTGATTCTAGGGCTTAGGCAAGGAAAATATAAGATGACTCTGGAGCATCTTGTAGTGGTAAAAAGTTAGGAAGTGCTCAAAAATGGACTGGGGGCCATGTCAGAAGGGCATATCAAAAGCCTACCTGAATCTGAAAAGCCAATCTAAAAGCTAAATGGGCATATTAAAAATACACTTTAAAAAAACTATTTAGGGGCGCCTGGGTGGCTCGGTCGGTTAAGCGTCCGACTTCGGCTCAGGTCGTGATCTCACGGTCTGTGAGTTCGAGCCCCGCGTCAGGCTCTGTGCTGACGGCTCAGAGCCTGGAGCCCATTTCAGATTCTGTGTCTCCCTCTCTCTCTGCCCCTCCTCTGTTCATGCTCTGTCTCTCTCTGTCTCAAAAATAAATAAACATTAAAAAAAAATTAAAAAAAAAAAAACTATTTAAAAAAGGCGGGGTGTGCGCCTGGGTGCCTCAGTCGGTTAAATGTCGGACTCTTGACTTCAGCTCAGGTCATGATCTCGTGCTCATGAGTTCGAGCTCCACATCAAGATCTGTGCTGGGTGCTGGCAGCACAGAGCCTGCTTGGGATTCTATCTCCCTCTCTCTGTTCCTCCCCTGCTTGCTCTCTAGCTCTCTCTCAAATAAAAATACACTTTAAAAAACTATTAAAAAATAAATAAGTGGGTATATTAAAAGTCAATCTGAAAAGAACTCTTAAGGAACTAAACTAGAAAAATTTGAGTAAAATAAAAATACAACACTGAATTATAACTCATAAAAGATTTCTGACATAACTGTACTATGGTTATGTCAACATTGTTTTGGTAATATGTTAACATTAAGGGAAACTGGATGAAGGATATGTGAGAACACCATGTACAATTTTTGCAACTTTTCTTTACATCTTAATTATTAAAAAAAAAAAAAAAAGAATTTAAAACAAAGCAACAGAAGGATAAATCTTAAAAATTTTTAAAAGAAAATGTTATCTATAGGTGGGGGGGTGGATAGAAACTAGAATTAGTTGACTACATAATAGTTTGGAATTACATAAATATTTTATGTAATTATAAAAATAAATGAAATTTTAAAAATTCTTAAAAATCAAAAATAGAATGAAACAAATGAACATAAATGTATGTCCAGATAGTGACATAACTACACAGAGAGGCACTATTCCAAGTGACTAAAACACAGTAATTTGACTGTATATCCTTAGTAGGGACAAAAAGAACTTCCCTCCTCCTCCCAAAAAATCTTAAATTATTTTCAATAATATCATTGATAGTAGTGCTAGAAGTGTTATACTAAGATCGTTGTGGATGTAATGTAGGAAAAGGCAAATGAATGATATTCTAATCTTCTCATTGCTAGTGTTATTGAGAACCAGAATTTTCAGTATGAAGAAGAAATACTGAAGAAGATAAGTAAAGGAATATATAAGGTAAGGATGCTGTACTTCTGAATTTAAATTGGTGGTATCAGTACCAATTTTATCATGCATGTATTTTACTTTTTAAAAGTTCCTATATATGTCCACAGAAAAGTCTTAAAAACAATAAGTAAAACATGCTGTGCACCTCTAGCATTCAGACTGAGACAGCCTGTGATACAATTTTTCACTAAAAGGAACCAGGGCTCCTTGGAGAAATGTCTCATCCTGGGTCAGAACCAGGAGATATGAGATGTAGGGGCACCTGGCTGGCTCAGTCAGAAGAGCATGTGACTCTTGATCTTGGAGTCAAGAGTTCAAGTCCCACTTTGGGTGCAGAGATGACATAAAAAATAATAAAATAAAATAAAATAAAATAAAATAAAATAAAACCAGGAAATATGAATGATATTTTTGTTAGATCCCATCAAATCAGAGAGCAGGAGGGAAGCTGCCAAGTGGGAAAATCTACTGGGGTCATGTTTAAAGGACTCAGAAGCCAACATGAAGAGGCTCCCATTGGCCAAAGATGGAATAATCTGAACATGTAGAAAGACTAAAATTGCAGAGGACTGAAACACACGCATAAATCTGAGTTCATGATGATACACAACAACAAAAAACACACTGGCTACCTTGGAGGATGTTAGGGAACCAATTTCCTATATGCTGATAGCTGATAAATAAAAGCAGGGGGAGGGAAATCAAGCAATTTCTATGATATGAAATATATCACTGGAAAACCAAAAAGCAGATGAGAGGGTTTCTCTTTACAGAAATGTTCTGGCTAATAAATGAAGAAAGGATGACAGAATAATACTACTTTGCAATCCATAAGGAAATAATGGACTTAGGTATTAAACATCAAAAGCTGCTAACATCACAAAAGGAGAGACAGACATATGAGACATTATATTCCTCCACTTATAAAACAGTACTGAAAAAAATCTAACTTGGATTTGATCGATCTTCTAGGTTCAACTATTTACTTACAGAAATTCTAGAAGAGCGTAAAACTTGTCAAAAACACCTACTGATTACATTCAGCAAAATCCAGGCTAAGGGAAATTCTGTCGGACAAACAATCTAAATTCTTCAACAAATAATTTGCAAGGGGAAAAAGAGAGATAAAGATTGAGATAGAGATGGAGGGAGAACTGTGAAAGGCAAAAGGAACCCACAAAGGAGACTTCAAGAGACATCAAACCATTGCCATATGTTGAACATATTTGCATCCTGATTAAACAAAATGTAATGTTTTAAAAATCATGACATTTAAGAGAGGATTAGAAATGTGAACATCAGGAGGGCCTGCATGGCTCAAGTCAGTTGGGCATCCTATTTTTTTTTTTTTTTTTTTTTTTTTGAGATACAGAGCAAGAGCAGGGAAATAGCAGAGAGAGGAAGACACAGAATCTGAAGCAGGCTCCAGGTTCTGAGCTGTCAGCATAGAGCCCCATGTAGGGTTCGAACTCATGTACCACGAGATCATGACCTGAGCCAAAGTTGTACGCTTAACCGACTGAGCCACCCAGGCGCCCCATCTGACTTTTGATTTTGGCTCAAGTCACGATCCCATGGTTCATGAGTTCGAGCCCCAGTTGGGGCTCTATGCTGACAGCATGGAGCCTGCTTGGGATTCTCTCTCTCTCTCTCTCTCTCTCTCTCTCTCTCTCTCTCTCTCAAAATAAATAAATAAACATAAAAAAAAATGTGGGGCACCTGGGTGGCTCAGTCAGTTAAGCTTCCAACTTTGGCTCAGGTCATGATCTCATGGTTCATGAGTTGGAGCCCCGTGTCAGGCTCTGTGCTGACAGCCTGGAGCCTGCTTTAGATTCTGTGTCTCCCTCTTTCTGCCCCTCCCCCACTGCCGCTTGCTCTCTCTCTCTCTCTCTCTCTCTCTGTCAAAAGTAAAACATTACAAAAAAATTTTTAAAAACCTGCTTTTAAAAAGAATAGAAATGTGAACATCGGACAATTTGTGATATTCAAGAATTATGCTGATTGTTAGTAAGATAATGATATTGTTATTCCTTTTTATGTTTTTTTAAGTTTTTATTTATTGTGAGAGAGAGAGCACCCCCATAAGTGGGGGAGAGGGACAGAAAGAAAGGGAGAGAGAGAATCCCAAGCAGGCTCCAAAGCATGGCTTAATCCCACAAATGGTGAGATCAAACGAACAGAAACCAAGAGTCTGATGCTTAACTGACTGAGCCACCCAAGCACCCCCATTATTCCTTTTTAAAAGTAGTTTTGGGGGGCACCTCTCTCTCGGCCCCTCTCATGTTCATGCTCTATCTCTGAATAATAAATAAACATTAAAAACTTTTTTTAAAGTAATTTTTGGGGCACCTGGGTGGCTCAGTCAGTTGAGCATCTGACTTCAGCTCAGGTCATGATCTCATGGTTCATGAGTTCAAGCCCCACATTGGGCTAGCTGCTATCAGTGCAGAGCCCACTTCTGATACTCTGTCTCCCTCTCTCTCTGCCCCTCTCATGCTCATACTCTTTCTCTCAAAAATAAATAAGCTTAAAAAAATTTTTTTTTAATGTTTATTTCTGAGAGAGACAGAGACAGAGTGTGAGTGAAGGAGGGGCAGAGAGAGAGAGGGAGACAAAGAATCCAAAGCAGGCTCCAGGCTCTGAGCTGTCAGCACAGAGCCTGATGCGAGGCTTGAATCCGCGAACCGCAAGATCATGACCTGAGCTGAAGTCAGACGCTTAACCGACTGAGCCACTCAGGTGCCCCCAAAATAAATAAGCATTTAAAAAAAAGAGAAATTTTCTTTTAGAAATCATATTAACATATTTATGGGTGAAATTATATGATGGCTGGAATTTGCTTCAGAGTAATCCAGGAAGGGGAAAGCAAGGAGAAGATATACATGAAACAAGATTGGCATGAGTCCAAGTGTCAAAGCTGCATGGTGGGTACATGGAGGCTCATTATATTACTCTAAAAATTTTTTTTTCACAACTTCTACAATACAAAGTTTTTTTCTTGTTTTTTTTTTTAATAGATTTTTTTTTTTCAACGTTTATTTATTTTTGGGACAGAGAGAGACAGAGCATGAACGGGGGAGGGTCAGAGAGAGAGGGAGACACAGAATCGGAAACAGGCTCCAGGCTCCGAGCCATCAGCCCAGAGCCTGACGCGGGGCTCGAACTCACGGACCGCGAGATCGTGACCTGGTTGAAGTCGGACGCTCAACCGACTGCGCCACCCAGGCGCCCCTCTTGTTTTTTTTTTTAAGTGTTGGGATAGGGTGCCTGGGTGGCTCAGTCGAGCGTCCAACTCTTGATTTCAGCTCAGGTCATGATCCCAGGGTCTGGGGGATCAAGCCCCGAGTCGTGCTCTGAGCTGAGCATGGAGCCTGCTTAAGATTCTCTCTCTCTCGGGGTGCCTGGGTGGCTCTGTCGGTTAAGCATCCGACTTCAGCTCAGGTCACGATCTCACAGTCTATGAGTTCAAGCCCCGCGTCGGGCTCTGTGCTGACAGCTCAAAGCCTGGAGCCTGTTTCAGGTTCTGTGTCTCCCTCTCTCTCTGACCCTCCCCGGTTCATGCTCTGTCTCAAAAATAAATAAATGTTAAAAAAAAAAAAAAAGATTCTCTCTCTCTCCCCCTCTTTTTCTGCCCTCCCCCCCACCCCCCGGCTCATGCTTGCTCTCTCACTCGTGCGCTCTCTCTCTCTCAAAATAAATAAATTAAAAAAAAAAGTGTCAGGATAAAGTTGGAGAGGGTGACCAGAGTACAGAAGGTCTGGATCATTGCTGAGGGACTTAACTTGGACTTCTGGGATTCAAGAAGGAAGAACTTACCTTGTACAGAACTTGCCAGTCGCTGACCTTGGTGTGGGACAGCTTCATGCGTTTCAAAATCAGCTACAGTCAAAAGGACAGCCATTGTTTTCCCTCTCCCACTCTAATGCTCCTCAAAAAGCCCCATGTCCAATATTGACCCTCAAACTCCTTACCCACCTCCCGGCCCCCACCCCTGGCTCACAGGCACATTCTTGATATGACCCAGCAACCGATGCAGCATTTGAGCCATGTCCAGATTCTGGGGTAGTAGGAAAAACTGAATGACATCCAACCGAGAATTTAGCTCTCCCAGGTCGTGAGTCGGACGTGTGAACCATAGCCTGGAAGTGAGGCATGACACGGGGGGTGGGGACAGAAATTACATCTGTTCTCGTTATTATCTTGATCCCAGTTTGTGAAAATGTGTGTCTGGAGGTCCCTGGGGATTGTGGTAATCAGTATCTGTACTGGCAAGTACAGTGTCCTATCTATGCGGGCGTGTTTACACAGATCTAAAAATCTCTGCATGTGAGCACGACTCTGTTTATCATGGTTTTGATGGATGTAACCATGTGTCATTCCATGTGGATATGTAATGGAGCTTGTCAATATTTAGAGGGAGTGTAGCGTATTGAGGTATTTGTGTGCCAACACTCTAGTTCTCTCTGCAGCTGAGTAGGAGACGGTGAGTCAGCGTGAGTTTATCTGCATTTAGCTGTGAAAGTGTCTCTGGGTGTAATTGCACACACGTTCATCTTTTCTTGTTGTTCTGTAAAAGTATATAACCATTCCATGTGGAATGATAATCCTCAATTCATGACAATGGTCATCTCTGCAGAGAAGGATTGGGAAGGATACTGAAGAGGCTTCAGTGACATTGTCTTTTTTTTTTTTTTTTTTTTTTCTTAAGTAAGTTCTATACCCACTCTGGGGCTCAAGCTCATGACCCCAAGATCAAGAGTCATATGCTTGGGGTGTATGGGTGGCTCAGTCAGTTGAGCGTCCGACTTCAGCTCAGGTCATGATCTCGCAGACTGTGAGTTCAAGCCCTGCGTCGGGCTCTGTGCTGACAGCTCAGAGCCTGGAGCTTGCTTTGGCTTCTGTGTCTCCCTCTCTCTCTGCCCCTCCCCTGCTCATGCTCTGTCTCTCTGTCAAAAACATTTAAAAAAAATGATTTAAAAAAAGAGTCATATGCTCTACCAACTGATCCAGCCAGGCGCCCCTTCAAAAACATTGCCTTATTCTTAAATTTGTTCGTGCAAACATAGATGTTTGTATTATTATTACTTCCACATTTTGTGTGCCTGAGGTATTTCCTAATAAATTAGTATACGGTAATAAATGTTTCTTCTGTGTTTGTCTAATTCTGGGTGCCCCTATCTTCTCTATGGCTATGAAGAGTGTGAGACTCTGCAAGGACCTGTGAGCCCATGAATTCTTTTCTGTATTAGAGCAAGCCATTAGGCATGTTATTTTACTTTATTTTTTTAATGTTTATATATTTTGGGGGGGAGGGGCAGAGAGGGAGGGAGACAGAGGATCCAAAGAAGGCTCTGAGCTCTCAGCGCAAAGCCCGATGCAGGGTTCAAATCCCCAAACTGTGAGATGATGACCTGAGCCAAAGTCAACGGACTGAGCCACCCAGCCACCCCAGGCATGCTACTTTATATAAAGAACCAACCTATGGAGACACTATGGCCCGAGGATATGTATCTCACACTATATAGTCTATGGCCAGTTACCCTGGGTTAGAACACCCCAGGTTAGAGTAAAATGGAGAATTAGGTTGGATTCGAGGGTAGGTTTTAGGCACCTCTGCTCCTTAGCCACAGAGAGCTCCACCAGCAGCTGTGTAGGTCAGTTTGTGAATACCCTTCCCCACCTTGGAGAGTACAAGCAGACTTTCTTGTAAAATACCTAGGTTTTTCAGGGCGCCTGGGTGGCTCAGTCAGTTAAGCATCCGACTTTGGTTCAGGTCATGATGTTGCGGCTTGCAAGTCTGAGCCCTGAATGGGACTCTCTGCTGTCAGCACAGAACCCACTTTGGATTCTCTGCCCCTCCTCCACTTGTGCTCACACTAGCGCGCTCTCTCTCTCGCTCTCTCTCTCAAAAATAAATAAGCATTGGGGCGCCTGGGTGGCGCAGTCGGTTAAGCGTCCGACTTCAGCCAGGTCACGATCTCGCGCTCCGTGAGTTCGAGCCCCGCGTCGGGCTCTGGGCTGAGGGCTCGGAGCCTGGAGCCTGTTTCCGATTCTGTGTCTCCCTCTCTCTCTGCACCTCCCGCATTCATGCTCTGTCTCTCTCTGTCCCAAAAATAAATAAACGTTGAAAAAAAAAAATAAATAAATAAATAAATAAGCATTAAAAAAAATACTTAGGTTTTTCTGACTCACGTACTGCTAGTGCCAGGAGAAATCTTAGTCAAGCTAAACCTCCTAATTCTATAGCTGAGGAAATGAAGCCCTTAGACAAGCAGCTTGTCCAAAATCTAGAGCTGGGTCTCAAACTCAGGTCTCCAGACTGTGAGCACAGTGCTCTTTAGAGCATAATGTGACATTCAGTCACCTTCCTGGTGCCCTGTCCAGTTGGAGGCCAACTGGGTCCTTAGTTCATGATTCAGGTTGTGATTCCATGCCCTGCTGGATCCTACCTGGGGGGATCTGCATTCCTCCCCTCCCCTTTAATGCTGATCTCTTCTCCCCTGAGAATTCCTTCTCTCTCATCCCTGGTTGAGATTAGAGATCTGCACCTGTAGAATGTGTGGGTAATGAAGGCATCCCAATTACCTGAAGATGACCTCAGATTATCCTAAATTAACCTCTAAAAGACACACAGTGCAGGGCAGGTGAGGTGGGTAAAGGATTGCGCACCTGTAGGCTAGCAAAGGTTTCAGCTCTGAGTTTGTACAGATGACGTGACCAATGTGTTTGCATTTGTGTACCTACTCACTCACTCGGTGCTACTACATACAAGGCCATGTGCCAGGCACTGAGGTAACAGGAATGACCGCTGTACGGAGCTCACAGCTATGAGAACAAGCAGATTCACCGACCGCTAACTCCAACCTGACGTGACAGTGCAACTAGAAAACAAACAGGCAACGTGAGAGCAAATGGGAAGGTGTGTGTCAGTCTCCTTATGGGTGCCTGTGAAAGTTTCACCACGAAGGTGATAGTTGGCTTGTACCTTGAAGAAGATGTAAGATTCTGACAGGTGAAGAACAAGGGAAAAACTTTCCAGAGGGAACTGCATAAACATAGGCATGGTGTATTTCCATGATGGAAAGTGGCCCAAATGACTGGACCATAGGGCAGATCCAGTAAGGATGGATTTAGGAAGGGCTTGGGAAAATAATCATGGAAGTTTAAATTGGGGTGAATGGGAGGGGCCCTGAACATCATACTGCTAAAGATGTTAATCTTCATCCCACGGAGAACGGGGAAGTCTGAGGTTTATGTTATTTTGTTTTTACTTAAGGTTTAAAAAAAAAAAAAGTGGAGTGACATGCTCAGATCTCTATTGTGGAATGACAAGTATTTTAGAACGAAGGACAGATCGGAAAAAGAAGAGATTCAAAGCACAGAGACCAATCTGAAGGTGAATACAATGCCCAAGGTTAGAAATGATTACAGCCAGAGTTAGAGCAGTGGAAAGAGGGAGAGAGATGGCTGAGAAAGACATTTCAGGGTACAATCAATAGGCCTTAGTGAATAATTGAATATGAAGGGTGAAGGAGAAGCGTCAATCCAAGGTTGAGAAGCAGTACTGCCAGCGATGCCATTATGCAGATAAAAAAGGATGCAGGAAGACGAACAGGTCCAGTGGGCATCAGTTTAGATGCTCTGAGCTTGAACTGCCTATAGAAATTGCAACTGGTGATGATGTGCGGTGAGCATTCCACATATACAGCTCAGAAATAGAGACACAATTTTGAAAGTCAACAGACAATAGCTCAAATGTGAAGTGTGGTTTTTATAATTAAAGATAGTACCATGTGGGGCCTGGCATGTGACTCTTGATCCTAGGGTCATGAGTCTGAGCGCCACGTTGGGAAGTTGATTGTACTTAAAATAAAATTTAAAAATCTTAAAAAAAGTAAAGATAGTACCATATGAGGTCGAAACTTCCAGTTATTAAAAAAAAGACACAATGTATAGCATAAGGAATATAGTTAATAATACTGTGATAACTTTGCATGGTGACAGATGGTAGCTAGAGTTATCATGGTGATCACTTCGTAACGTATATAAACACTGAATCACTATATTGTATACCTGAAACTAATATAATATTGTATATCAACTACACTTCAATAAAAAAAGATATTACTATGTGTGCATTAGTGTTTTGTGATTGTTTCTGCTGCTTGCATGTGTGCCAGTCTGTACCATCAATGGGCATACGTATATCTGTGCTGACAACACAAAATGAGGATACTAGCTACCACACGGGATTGGTGTGAGGATTAAACGTGTTTAGCCAGCATTTGGGAAATGGCAGTTCTCAGCACTATGAGATGGGGTGGTTTGTGTGAGTCTGTAGAATGAATGCATTAACCTGCAGCACATGTGTGAGACTTACCTGAGCAGCTTCTGTCCCCACTTACAGTGGCATCTATTGAGGATTCCTGTGGGGAGCAGGGGCAGGCAGTGAGCTTGTTACAAGGCAGGGGCAGAAAAAGGAATGTGTGGGTGTGTCTAAACTGAGGCATCCGGGCCAGAGGTTCGGTTAGGACAGAGTTTGGACAGGCTGGCCTGGGGGCGTTCCGCAGATACAGAACACAAAGGCAGCTAAAGCCAGCGACTGGCCACAAGTCTGAGCCAGGATTATCGTCCATGGGCTTAGGGAGGGATAGCCACTCAGAGGAACAGTTGGCCAGAAAAATACACAGAGCAGCTGTGGTTGGATTCACAAAGAGGCCAACACATACATGTAAACATTAGACACAATCCACTGAGGTACTGAGGTATGCACAGTAAAACCATGCGGCTACTTGGGGAGATGTCCCCACTACACCCTAAAGCCAGAGACAGCAGACAAAGACTCAATGCAAATAAGTTATGCATAAGTTATGGACAGTTATGCAGTTATATAACTCTCCTCTAAACATAGGGACTCCCAAAGTCCCTAGACAGGTGCACAACCAGCAGAAACATCCATAGAAACCCAAGGAAGGAACATGGAATTGGTAAAGTAAGAGATGATATGCAAATGACACTGGACAACTATGGATGGGCGGGGGGGGAGGGTGCCCAAGCTCAGGGAGGGTACAAGGAGCATAAGAAAGCTGGACTGGAGTGGAAGAGACATCTGGCAACAGGAGTGAAGTGGGAGGGAAGAGGGACTGGGACACATGTTGGGAGGCAGCTGCTTTTCTGGCAGCATTTTGTAGTGTGGGATGAGGGAAGGGGCATACCTACCAAACAGGCTAAGCCCCTCCTTCAGTCCACTGGCCACTTTGTACACTGAAGGGTGAGACTCACTCTTAAATATCTGCAGAACACTGTAAGGGAGAAGTGAAGGAGCTTGTGGTAACTTGGATTTAAAAAAAATTTTTTTTAAGTTTATTTTTGAGAGAGAGAGAGCAGGGGAGAGGCGGGGGGGGGGGGGGGTGCGGAGAAAGAATCCCAGGCAGGCTCTGCACTGTCAGCATGGAGCCTGACACGGGGCTTGAACCCTGAACCATGAGATCATGACCTGAGCTGAAACCAAGAGTCAGACACTTAACCGACTGAGCCACCCAGGAGCCCCAAGGTAACTTGGATTTTTTAAAGGGAATTGAGAAGATGGAAGGGAGATTGGGAACATCCTCCTGAGATTAAATTTTGTTGTAAGGTCTGTCCCTCACTTCTCTATCAGTTTTTCTCTTTAGAAAAGGAGGGTGACACCTTTGGGCTTTTCTCCCTCTCTTCCCTTTTCTTCAAGGAGAGAGACCTTAATAACCCCTGGATTAAAGAAACTGGAGCCTCACTGGGATTATTAGAGTATTAAACTTAATCCTTCTCTCTCCCCAGAGACGACAGCCTGCCTCCATCTCCTTACCTGTAAGTGTCTTGATCTATGCTCACCAGATGGGTCCTGAGGACAGAAAACAAGAAGAAAGAAAGGTGGCTGGGGTAGGAGCGGTGTGAGTTCATTCTTAGGTTCCACCCCCTAGATCCCCCTCCTGGAATACTGTCTCAGTCATCTCCCCGGAGCTCCACACCCCCTTCAGGTGCTCCTATGTGTCCTAGAGCACTTTACCTGATGGGTCACTGCCCACTCCTCCCACCACCCCCCCACCTTGTCTTGCTATTAAGACCTCCCAATCCCACCTTACTTTGCTTGAGGTTAGGGTAAATCACCTACAACACAAATTTCTTAAAGCCCAGGATGGGGACGCTGACGTTATAATCTTCCAGTTCAACCCCAATTCTTCTTCGACCCAGGAACTTGAGCAGCCCTCCAAGTGCTCGAACCTGGGAGGAAATCAGTAATGGAGTTGAGGTAAATCCCAATGTCCTGGAGGCTGGACAACACCAGAGAAAACTATTATTTTCCAGGATTGGACTAGTACCTCCCAGGACTCGACCCTAGGAATGGGTATTGGTCCCTTTCTCCAACCAGCCCTCATCTCCCAGGACCCTTCCTACCGTGAGGAGGCAGTCAAAGGGGATAATAGAGGAGAGGAAGAGGATTTTCTCAGTGGTAGTCATGGAGTCTGGGATGAAGGAGTAGTTTCCAGCAAGAAGGCGCTGTTTGCTTATCTCCAGACCTATTTTGGGGGAAGCATGAGAGGGAAGGGAAAGGTCTTGTAGCCCAATTTTCACCCTATTTTAAGAATGAGATGATAGAAGCAAGAGAGAGGATGTGACTTGCCAAGTTACACAGGCAGTTAATGGAAAGCTGAAACAAGAATCAAATCTTCAGGGGCGACTGGGTGGCTCAGTTGGTTAAGCTTCTGACTCTTGGTTTCAGCTCAAATCATGATCTCATGGTTCAGAGCTCGAGTTTGAGCCCTGCATCTGTGCTATCAGCGTGGAGCCTGCTTGGGATTCTCTCTCTCCTTCTCTGCCCCTCCCTTGCTCACACACTCTCTCAAAATAAAATGATGATGATGATGATGATACTAATAATAATGTACCAAATTTTCAGACTTAGTCTAATTATCTCTTTATTTTACCTAGAATATAAAGATCTTTGGCTGAGAGCACAACCTGAGAAATACAAGTGATTCAGAATATCTATTCCTAAGGTATCTATTTGGAATTTGGGTTTTGGGGTCAAAGGATCATATTAATAGAGGAATGAATAATACTAATGTCTTAATATCTAAGTAGAATAGAACATTCCTTATCTTTTTTACAAACCTGGGAAGGTTTTGTCTATTTTTTTTTTTTTTTTTAAGGGACAAATGGCTTTGGCTTAAAGGTAAAAATCCCAACAATCAAAGCTATCCACAAAGTGTCACCACTTCCTCTTCTCAGGGAAGGCCCTCATCCCTAGACACGCCTATGTGGAAACTTCACAAGGTTTCAGGTTATTAAAGGGTAAGGAGCAGGAGAGATCTTGAGGAGACTGCTTATGGGACTTGGAGAACACAAAGGGTTAGGATAAGATAAGGCTGAGGAGAGACTTCTGATGGAGCTCAAGTAGAGTAAGGAGAAAGGGGTAGGAAAAATGGGATGAGGAATTGGGCAAAGGAAAGGAAGTACCAAAATCCACACTTGGCAAAAATACAATTTCAGGTCTCTTAGGCTCTCTGTGTTCCTGGGAGGCTGTGGGGGAAGCAGAGAAAGGGCCATGAGTCTGAACATCTCAGTCCTCTGCCTCTGTCCCACCTTCCCTCTCACCCAATTCTGGCCTCCTGGCTGTTGCTCCTCCAAGACCCTTTAGTCTCCTGGAATATTCCACAGTTCACTCCTTTCCCATTTTTGCTTTTCCCCTTACCCAGTCCTTACCAAGCTTCCCTAGAAACCGAGTCATATTCTCATCCTGTTTGGCACTCGTAACAACAGACCGGGGATTGATTTCATCCAACACTTGGAAGAAGAATGGAGACCAAATGAGTAAAAGGATCCTCTAAGGGGGTATCCATAGACCTCCCCTTGCTATTTCCTTCTACTCCCTCCAAAACAAACAAACAAACAAACAAACGCACCCTCATTTCCTCCCTCTAAAAGTAAGAGGTGCTCTGCATATTGGGAGCATAGGTAGGAGTCAGGCATGAGATTGAGGAATGAGAAGACTGGCAGGGTGGCAGGAGGGAAGAGTGACCTGGAGATTGTCACTAGACTCCAAAGCCCTGCAGGACGGACATGACTGATTTGCCCAGCACCTGATACATTATAAACAATAAGTGTTGAATAATGAAATGAATTCCTATAAACAACAGGGGGAACTTCTGGGAGTCAATAAAATAAATTGAGACAGGTAAGGATAGAAGAGTGAAATACACTTCCAGTCTCAGAGGAGAGGAATCCATGGTTCTGCTCCCACCTCTCTGGAGAAGCTTGAGACTCTCATGGTCTGGGGCATCTGGCATGAAGTGGATGGTAGAGTCACTAGTGTCATAGTAGGCGATGCCCAAGTATCCCGAAGTCCACAGCGCACACAGATAGATCTATCCCAGGAAGAAGAAAGGAAACCGACAAGAAAGGAAACTGCTGGTAAGTGTAGGGTTATGCCATGTCCTACTTAATTTTAATCATTTTATCAAATCCCTGAGATAAGTATCATCGTCCCCATTCAGTCAGTGTCAAACAGAGCAGAGGCAAGTGACCTGCCAGCTATTCCAAGCCCATTGATTCTAACATCCCGAAGTTCCAACCAACTCCCTGCTCTCAGGATCCAAGCGCCTGCTCCACCAGACATCAGACACCGCCGCCCCAGAGACCTCCGCCGGCTCTTGCTCGTTGTCCTCCTCCTCCTCAGCCTCCCCACGGCCCGACACTGGGGCCAGGCTGGGAAAGATGGCTGAAGCTGCCCCCGGCTCCGGGCTCTGCGGCGTCCCGCCTGGGATCGTTCCTACGGAGAACATGGCCTTGGACGCTCTGCGGGCGCAGAAAACGAAGACGGTTCAGGAGCGGGATTTCACCGCCAGGAGGCTGGGATAGGGGGTGCTTAGACACGCAAATCCACCCGAACTGGGAGAGGGCTGAGGCGCAGGGCTGCAAGGGCCGGGGAGAGATGCGGTAACGTTTTGTTTTTAACATCTGCGGACATTTTGACGCGCGACTTCTTAGGTATATCAACAAAGTCCAGACTGCAAAACCCCACGTGCCCCACCCACATTCCGGTCACCCGGAGCTTGTACTTTGGCTGGAGGGCCCTGAGGGCCGAGTCTGCACGTCTCCTCTCCCCGCCTCTGCCAACCACGCCCCCACTATCGCTGCCCTAACTTCACGACTTCCCACCCCAGTTGCGGACACTCGCGGCACTTTCCCGCGTTTTCAGTCACCTGGGTAGCTACGTGCGCGAAACCGCTTCACTAAGAGACGCCCTCCCGCAAGAGAGGCACACCTGAGTGGGGGCGGGGTGCGCGCGCACACGCCCCGCCCCTCTAAGCCGCTATTGGCCGGAGAGATCCGGATCCTGCTTAAGATTTCGACAGGACTGGAGGGAGGAGCGGATCGCTGTTGCTAAGACGGCTGGACGCTGATTGGTCTATTCGCATATGGGGCGGTGTCCGAACGTTCAAACTTCCCGCCGCCAGTGCCGTTGCTTAGCACTCGGGCCTTAGGCCTTCCCGGTTTGGGCTTTGATTGACGCGGGGTGGAGCCTGTGAAAGTCGGAAGCGGAGCTTGACTCAGAGCCTACAGAACTAACTGGTCTAGGCGGGTTGGGGGGAGCAGCCTAAAGGGGCAGAGGCGAATTGCATTTTTTTTTTTTTCCGGAGAGCGAAGATAAGCACATTATTAAACCTGTACCAACAACTCTAAATTAATATTTGTACCCACTGAACTAGTATTTATGAACAGCTTAGAATAGTGCCTGGTAAACTTAGTAAAAGCCACGTGTTTTAAATAAATAAACAGAAATAAGCAAGACTCCTATCCTAGTCCTCTTTTGCCTATATCCTTGGTTCAGGGTATTACCACCCCAACGAGGGAACTACTGGGTCTCAATTATAATTTTTGTCTCCCACAAGGAAGTGGAAGCATTCGAGTTACACCAAAGTCTGGTGGAGAGAAGTAGACCTGATAAGAACAGCTACACTCCTGCTGAGACATGTCTGTACCCCTCCTACAGATGCACACACACCCACATCCCTAAGTACAGAGGGGTGTTATTCATTCACTCAGCAACTATTTAGTGCCTATTCTGGGTCAGGTGGTAGACCCAAAGTACTGAACATTAATTAAGTATGGGCTTCATGAAACTTTTTAGTGTGTGTGACGGGAGGGTAAGTGAGAAGATTGTGAGGGGGACAGAAATAAACAAGTATATACTTTAAAAAATACATCCTCCTCCCCAACTTTGTCCAGGGTACCCTGAGATGGGGAGATCCCATCCAAGAGGTTAGAGAAGATGGTGGGATAATCTGGCTCTGCTAAACAATGATTGGGAAATCCCCTCTAGCAAGAAAGCTGGGGAGTGAGTTAAGTGCTAGGTTAATGGTTACCCCTGGCAAACGGTTGAGCAATGGAACTATGGAAACCTGGAAGAGACCATCATAACTCTAAGGCGTGTCAGAGAGGGACACACCTTCCAATCTGGGGTGAAAAGAGATTAGGGACTGGTTTACCAAGCCAAGGAAGGGGAGGGAGTGAAAAAAGAAACCACCTTTCAAAGAAAAGGATAGATATTAAGATAGGAGAAAAGCAGAGGTAAGGAGATGACACCAGAGGGACACTTCTCTGATGCAGGATTTGAGGCTGCAGCCCCTGGTTTCAAATCCAGGGGGCTCTGCTGAATAGTACCGGGAGAGGGCAGCATTACCTGTCATCTGGGAAATTAAGGCAAAATACCTTTTGGGTAGCCAAGCCAGCCAGCCAAAGTCAATATTGATAATCAAGCCAGCTCTAGCTATAAAGCTGTAGGAGAGAAAAGAGAGGCAGAGAAGAAGCTGCCAAAACCTGTTTCAGCTCAGGGCTGGCCCTATTTGCCTGAGGCGTCTCCCAGAAGGGAGATCTTTGTGGGGCATATTCTCTGATGGACATTGACCAGCTGAAACAGAAGAGGACCCTAGGAATAGGGCTGGTTTGACCTCCTTTCCTCAGATGGAAGGGGTCCTGTGTGCAGAATTTGAGGATCACCCATGGAGAAGACTCCCCCCCCCCCCCACACACACACATACACACTCATGGAATCATTCTACAACCTTATAGGATCTTACTATTCAAGGAAGCAAACACAATATATCTCCTCTCTGGGGAGGAGAGAGATAGGCCTTCCCCCAGAGAGGAGAAAACCCACAGAAAAGGAAGCAGGAGAGGAAACCACTAACTGTTAGTTTCCAGCAGCATGTTTCTCACTCTGCCCCAGTCCTCCCCCAAGTCTCTCCCTTTCTTTAAGTGTCAAGGCCTGTTTTGCTCCTATATGCTTGCACTCCACCATGTTTTTCTGGAACTGTAGGTCTCTTGTGAGCAAGTGGTGAGGAAGAAAGAGAAGGTAGGGTAGGGTAGGAGGGAGATTCAGGATATGGAGGCTGGAATATATCCAGTTTGGAGGATGTATTATTAAGCCATTTTTCAGCAGATCATAAAGAGTTTGACAGAACCTCGAAAATCAAGCTACTCTTCCTCTGCCTCCCTACTTATTTGGTCCCCAAGGACTCCACTTACATTATTCCATCTGATCTTTGCTTTTTTTCTTCCATAATAGGACCAGCTACCATCCCCTCCAGGATCAGTGCAGCTCTATTCTGTGGCCATAAAAATCCCACCCTTCCCCGCTCCTCCCATCTTCAATCAATCAGTCAGAGAAGGACAAGGGGCACAGGAAGGGGCCCAGAATGGGGGCAGAAGTGGAAGTATTAAAGCTGACCAGGCTACTGAGGAGGAGCAGACCTCCCCCAGTGATGAGGCCCCTTGGCTCAGCTTCTTGTTTCCCTAGCACAAGGCCTGGTTGTCTCCCTTCCCATCCCCTGCCCTACCTTTCACCACTCTCTTCCCCCAATCTCAGTGTCCATTTCCAGGTCCCTGTCCTCCTGGAGTCTGGAAGGAATATGGAAAAAGGAATAAACGACCACCTTCACATTCTAAAATTCCCTCCCTAGACCCTCATGGGCTTGACCAAGCTGCTGATGTTGTTTCTCGTGTGAGGGAGGAGTGCGAGTGTCCTCTGATTAATGCAGCAGGGAAACTGAGGCAGGAAAAAAAATCCTGTGTTCAAAGAGACTGGCGGAAAAACGAGGAGGTTCCCAGGATTCCCTCTCTTTAACACCCCCATCCCTTATCCTCGAAGAGACCTGAGGATCTCCCCTCTGGACCTACTCCCTAGATCGTCGAGTCCCGCCCCCTCCAGTCCCCTCCCCAGGTTCAGGGCGGGGCGGGCCCGGCCCGTGAGTCAGCGGCTCCCCGATCTAGCCCGGGAGGGGATAGAGCTGGAGGAGCGGGGTGCGGGGTGCGTTGGGCTGGTGGGGAGGTCGCGTCTCGTGTGAGCGGGTCTGATCCGGCTTGTGCTGCGCCGAAGGGACAGCCCTAGGTTTGGGGGTAGAGAATCCCTGCCTGTGAGACCCGCCTTCCCTGGCCCGGGCCCCTCCCAGTTCCCCAGCGCCGACCGCTTCCTGGTCCCCGTCGCAACTATGGCTGAAGAACAACCGCAGGTCGAATTGTTCGTGAAGGTAGGAACACCTTCTCCCTCCTAGGCCAGCTTCCCAATTCCTGGAAGGCAACTCTCACCTTTACCCCGCTCCAGCCTTAACTCCCCAATCTCTTCCCTCCTTGACCCCCTCCCCAACCCCACGTGCAATCTTTAGTGTGTGTGTGTGTGTGTGTGTGTTGGGGGGGGGGTGGCTTCGGAAAGGGAAGACAATTGTCGTGTGTGTGTTTGTGTGGGGGGGTGGTAATGAGAATTCTATGCCCAATCCTGAAAAGTTTGTAGAAGTTTCCAGCAGCCTTAGGAGGGTTCCCAGGAGTTGAGAATATTGACGAGGCTGGGGGAAGGGTCGGATAGGAAAGACTGGGGGAGAATGGTGCAGTGGGACCCAACAGGGTTTGGAGGGTCAGAGGGAAACATCAGGACAGGTGGTCCTATGAGAAGACCAGAGTGAGGAGTGTCTTGGGGGGAGACTTGGAGAAATGTGCAAGTGTGTGTGTGTGGCAAGGTAGGTTTCAAGGGAGAGGGTGTGGTAAGGGAGGCCGAGAGGGGATCCATGGGGAGGGACTGGTAGGTGGAAGGAAGTGAGAGAGTGGAAGTGGAGTTATAGCAGCGGGGCTGGAGATGGGGTGGGTCTGGAAGGGTACCAGGGACTTGCAGAAGCCAGAAAAAGGGAGGTCGCTAGATGCGAGTTTAGCTGGGGCTCCCACAAGGATAGGTGGAGAGAGGTATCAGAAGGAGGGGGAAGCCTGGGTTAGGGCATTCATGGTTTGGGGGTTTTAGAAACAGGAGAAAAAGAGTCACCCCAACTCTCTCCTCTCTCTGTGGGTGTAGATGAAGAGCGGTGGTCCTTTGGCCTTTGAGAATATGAAAACACAGACCGCAGACTCCACCGTTGCTGCTCTGCTCCCCTCCCCACTCCAGGGCATTCTTACCCAATCCTGGACCTCATCTCTGCACCTCCCTCTCCATCTGTGTCTCCTTGTTTTCACATTCTCCCCACCCTTCACTTTCCTGCCGCCTTTCTCTCCACTTCCCCCTCTTTGTTCGTCCTTCTTTGTGCGTCCTGCCGCTTTCCCCCTTCTTTATGCTTGGGGCTTCTCGGGAAGCCATTCCCTCTCCCTGTGCCCAGCCGTGCCTGGGCCCGCCCCCCTTAGGTGTGGTCCCCACCTCACTCATACTCGCCTCAAGGGCTATTTTTATTCCTGGGTGAGGCTGCTCTACAGAGCCCTGGGTCCTGTGTGAGGACAGTTATCTGCAGCTACGGGCCATGTGCTGGGAGATCCCGCAAGTAGTGTGTGGGGAAGAGGGAGGTGGCCCTCCGCTGCCCAGGCCTCAGCCTCACAGGTCCCTGCCCCCACTCCTTGCCAGGAAGGAAGCTGCTAATGCCGGAGACACAGTGAGATGAATCATCCTCAGCCTAGGGGGAGGTCCCTTGGGGGATGAGGTCACCACTTGCCAATTAGAGGGCAGCCCCCCTCTGCAAAGCCCTCTACATCTTTAGGGTCAGGCTCTGGGCCCCTTGACTCCCCTACCTGGCTGCCAGAAACAGCTTGGTGGAGACATAAAGAACCAGAACCCTGGCTTCCAAACCCTGCTGCACCTTGCCAATCTGCAGACTCTACTCCGTTCAGGAATCCAGGAATCCAGGCCTCTAACCTACCAAGTCCCTCTCTATGGATGTGAGGATTAAATAAGTGTTTGTATGTAAAGTGCTGAGAATAGCATATAGAAAACTGCATTACTGTTTAGTCTTCCCTCTCTATGGTCCAGATCCTCCAAGTTCTCCAAAACCCCATCCCTCTGCCTCATTCCCACCTGTCCTGACCCCTCTGGGGAACCAGAAGTTGCCCTTTGCAGAAAATGTTCCCAGTGATCTGCGCTAGGTTTGCTCTACCTCCAGAGTGGAGAGCTCACTTCTTGGGGGAGCTTTAACTGGTGAGACTGAATGTTATGACAAGGCAGAAAACAGCTAGATCTGGGAGTAGGAGGTTCAGAGAATGGCCTGGGGTTGGGTGGGGTGTACCAGGCCTAACTTTGGGGTGGGGGTTGCTTTTCAGGCTGGCAGTGATGGGGCCAAGATTGGGAACTGCCCCTTCTCCCAGAGACTGTTCATGGTACTCTGGCTCAAGGGAGTCACCTTCAACGTCACCACTGTTGACACCAAGAGGTGGGCCAATTTCTGTTCCTCTAAACACCCCTGGTGCACACATATGTGCACACATATATGCACACACATACACTCACCTAATCCTAGCCCTTCATCCTGCACCTTTTCCCCCCCTCCCTCTACCCAGAGCTCCTTTTTCTTCCCACATCCCTCCATCTCCCCTTTCTGGTTCTCCCTGACCCCCTTTTCCTGTCCTGATGCCTGGCCTTTTCTCCAGGCGGACTGAGACAGTACAGAAGCTGTGCCCAGGAGGGCAGCTCCCATTCCTGCTGTATGGCACCGAAGTGCACACAGACACCAACAAGATTGAGGAGTTTCTGGAGGCCGTGCTGTGCCCTCCCAGGTATAAGGGCACTTGGAAAGGAGGGATTGGGTAACTGGGAAACTCTAGGAAAAAGAGGTGTTGAAGAAATGGAAAATGGGAATGGTGATGGGCTAGAGCAGGGGAGCTGAGGCTCCTTCCCGGAAGATATCTTATCCTGTTTCTTCCATTGGCTTTCAGGTACCCCAAGTTGGCAGCTCTGAACCCTGAATCCAACACGGCTGGGCTGGACATATTTGCCAAATTTTCCGCTTACATCAAGAATTCCAACCCAGCACTCAATGACAGTGAGTTTCACGGGTTGGAGGCCAGGGTCCTAGGAGTAATGGAGAAGATATAGGGATTGGGAAACATTAGGAGCACCTGGAAATTCAGCTGTCAGGGAGATGGAGCAGATGTTGGCAAACCTTCACTGCCTCTCGCCCCAGCCACCTTACTTTTACTTAAGCCCCGTATTTCTTCGTATTTATGATGGCTGTGACTTTAAGCTTCTCTCATTTCTTACCTAGTCTCTCCAGCCCCACTGGGGACATTAGTTGGGTTAGCTGCTGGTCTGTTTTCTGGCAGAATAGGTTGTGCTTAAGAACAGTAACTCTAGATCCAGACTACCTGAGTACAAACACTACTAGCTATGTGACTTTGAGCAATTCATTTAATTTCTCTGTAAATCCATTTCCAGATCTATAAAATGAAGATAACAATACCTATTTCATGGGTTGATGTGAGAATTAGATGAGTTGTTGTGTGTAAAGTGCTTAGAATAACACATGGAAAACTACGTTCGTGTTAGGTATTATTCTCTTGGACTGGCCTCACCATTAGTATTCATTCACCCTCCACTCCCTAGGTCCTCCCGGACTATGTTGATCTTTTGATGTTCTTACCAATTCCCCTTTCTTGCACAGATCTGGAGAAGGGGCTCCTGAAAGCCCTGAAAGTTTTAGACAATTACTTGACATCCCCCCTCCCAGAAGAAGTGGATGAGACCAGTGCTGAGGATGAGGGTATCTCTCAGAGGAAGTTTCTGGATGGCAATGAGCTCACTCTGGCTGACTGCAACCTGTTGCCAAAGCTCCACATAGTGCAGGTGGGTGGTCATTGTAGGAGTAGAAGGTGGCCACTGGATGGCTCTTTAAGAAGCTCCCACACAGGTTTCCCATGACAACCACTCCTAAGGTGGTTTCTTTCTTGGGATGGTTTCTGTGGATTGCTACCAATAGCAGATACTACCCCATTCCTTCTCGGCAGCCATTGCTGCAGACCAGGGCTTGAGAGAATTACATTCCGTGACATAGGCTGTGGGTGCAACAGATTGGCCGAGAGTAACATATCCCAGTATTGCTATCAAGAGTGTTCTTCCTATCTCTGTCACTGCCAAATCCCCAGATAAGACAAAGCAGGCTTTTCCTAAAATCAGAGCTTTAACTCTTTTTATAGCATCAGTCTCCACTTCCTCTTGTGATGAAAGATGAAAACTGCCGGTTCCCATGTTTTTGTCTTAGCCTCAAAGCTATGGTTTAGTTTGTGAAACATGGGCCTAATGTCAGTCTGCTACAGACCTCTGTATTGAAAACTGTACTGGACGCTGAAAGACACAAAGATGTACAATGATTGGTTCTTGCTCTCAAAGGATTTGAAATCTAGCTGGGAAGATAAAACATTCACATGAAAGTGAATTAATAATACATGATAAAAGCCAAATGAAAAATAGGGACAAAAGTTATTGTGGAAATTCAAGAGGAGAATTTTATGATTTGTGAATTATGTCTCAATATAATCAAGGAGAGAAGTGGCACCATGGAATGGGGTGGTCTGAAAAGGAGCAGGTTATAAATGACCAGGATTTCAGTAAATGGAGAGGAAGGGTGAAGACAGTAGGAGAAAGCAAGGAGTTAGAAAGCCCATTGGAGAAAATGATTCATATGGGAGATAAGAATTACAGGAAGAGAAGCCAGATAGTAGAGGTTCTTGAATGCCTGGACAGGAAGGCTAGATTTTATCATGTAAGCCTTGGGAGAAGGGAAAGACCAAGAGCCATTGTGGCTTCCCCTGAGGCTAACATGTTGGTCCCTCTCCTCTCTGCACCCCCAGGTGGTATGTAAGAAGTACAGGGGATTCTCCATCCCAGAGGTGTTCCGCGGAGTGCATCGATACTTGCGCAATGCCTATGCTCGGGAAGAGTTTGCCTCCACCTGTCCAGATGATGAGGAGATCGAGCTGGCTTACGAGCAAGTGGCCAAGGCCCTCAAATAAGCCCCTCCTGGGGCTCTGTGTCCCCCCTCTATTTTCTCCACAAAGGCACCAGGTGGTTTCCACGTGGCTACCCAATGGACACACTCCAAAATGGCCAGTGGGCAGAGAATCCTGGAGCACTTGTGTAGGGCTGACTGGGGGGCTGAGGGGAAAGATGGGGAATCTAGGTAAGATTTTTATTGTGTGGGGGTGTGGGTAGGACAATGTATTTCAGTAATAAAATACAGAATGAAAATGTAGTGTCGTTTTGCACAAAGGTGGCTGCAGTGTGGGTAACAGAATGAAAGGTGGGTCAGTGACCTTGAGCTCAGGGCAGAAGCCAGGAATTTAGAAGAGGGGTATTTGTGGTCAGGCTTCCATTTTTCGTGCCGGTCCACCATAACGCTGTCTTGCGGTCCATGTCGCATTTGCTGCCCAGCCGACAGGGCCCTCCATATCTGGGTGGGCCTGGGCAGCACTCACGGGGCGGGGCCGAGTTCGGAGAAGGGGAGCGCAGTCCCTGTGGAGCGGGCGCGGCGTAGCAGGGCGGAATGGGCGTGGCCTCGAGGAGCCCCGCCCCGTCCCGCTTAGACAATGCCCCGGAGCCGCCAGACAGTCGCGCCCCCGCCCCACCGTGGTTCTTGAGCTCGCCTTACCCAGGGACCCCTCAAAAGCCAAGAGCTCCAGCCCCCGAGGCTTGAAGACTAGGACTCCCTTCTCCAACCAACTCTGTCCTCAGGGGGGTGGGGCCCCAGCCAAGAACACAAGAGCGCTGGAGTCTGGGTGGCCGCTAGAGGTAAGTCTAGGGGTTGGAGATGTCCCCCGGACCGTGTGCGGGCCAGAGTTTGAGGTTGCCGGGCCCGTGCCCGATACCCGACAGAGTGCAGGAGGCCGAAATTTGGGTGCGGAGCTGAGCTGGGTAGACTTTGGGGGAGATGGACGGGGAGACGGTCCTGGAGCCGGGAGTGGTGCCCGCTCCCTGGGACCACGCCCCCGGTTTCCCCGCCCCTTGGATTTCGTTTTAGACCTCTCCCAGTCCTCCGGGACTCGGTCTGGTTTCTACTGGGTCGTGCTAGGGGTAGCAGGACCGGCAGGGGTGGAGAGAAGATATTTAACTCCTTAGGCTCTAATTCCTCCCTCGTTGCCCCTCTCTCCCTTTCTTGTTGGGCATTCAGGACTTCCATCTCCCAGGCCCTGACTGTCTCCCCAGCTGTCTCCTCCTGTCCCATAACCCCTTTGGGTCCCTTGCCTCACTTCGGGTCCCTATGGCAGCGAGCAGCTGAGGGTTAAGGGGGCGGGGCCGTTGCATTTTTAGGGAGTGAGCGCATCCTAGCGGCTGCCAAGAGGGGCGCCTAGCAGGGACCTCGCGAAGCCCCCGAACAGGGGCAACAGGTGTTTTAGAGATTAGGGGTCCCGGTCTTGTTCCTCGGACTCCCTCCAAAGAAGCAGACCCCGAAGGGTGCGGGGTGGAATGGAGTTGGCGGGAGGGGAACGTCTGGAGGGGGTGGGGCGAAGTGGGAGGGGCGCCCGGAGATGGCAGAAGGAAGACCCGGGCGCTCTTAACCACCCCCTACGCCCTTCTGTGCATGTCTCTTTCTTTGCCCTCCTCCCTTTCTGTCTCTTCTCCCAGACAGGTGAAGTAAAAAGAGAAAACTAAGAAATCATAGCGGCCGGAGGGGGAGACTGTGTGGATGGGATGGGGACGCCGGGGGAGGGGCTGGGCCGCTGCTCCCATGCCCTGATCCGGGGGGTCCCAGAGAGCCTGGCTTCGGGGGAGGGTGCGGGAGCGGGCCTCCCGGCTCTGGACCTGGCTAAAGCCCAGAGGGAGCACGGAGTACTGGGGGGTAAACTGAGGCAGCGATTGGGGCTGCAGCTGCTAGAACTGCCTCCTGAAGAGTCGCTGCCGCTGGGACCGCTTCTCGGTGACACAGCCGTGATCCAAGGGGACACGGCCCTAATCACGCGGCCCTGGAGCCCCGCCCGCAGGCCGGAGGTGAGCGCCAGGGTGCGGGTGGGTAAGAGGAGAGGGGTAGCTGGCCGTACGGGGTTTTAAGAATTGCAGGTGGGAATGTCTCTGCCCCGCGCCCTCTTTTCCTGTCCTAAGGTCGATGGAGTCCGCAAAGCCCTTCAGGACCTTGGGCTCCGGATCGTGGAGATGGGAGATGAGAACGCGACGCTGGATGGCACTGATGTTCTCTTTACCGGTGAGGCTGAGGTGCCTGCATTCCTGGGCTTTGCACTGGGAAGCAGAGTTGAGACTGGGCCATGTCGGGCCTTGTTTCCAACTCACTCTCGCTCTTAAACCCCCGCGGCCTCCCTGGGCTCAGGCCGGGAGTTTTTCGTAGGCCTCTCCAAGTGGACCAATCACCGAGGAGCTGAGATCGTGGCGGACACGTTTCGGGTGAGGAGCAGGACCAGCTTCGTGCTGGGGGAGCCAGGAGCTGATGGGGTAGGAAGGGCGCGGGGTGGGGCGCGGCGTAGGGAGGAGCCAAAAGCAGCTTGTGTTTTAGGGAATCCTCTCACTCCTCCCACTTCCCTGAATTCTTTCCCTTGTTGCCCCTAGGACTTCGCTGTCTCCACAGTGCCAGTCTCCAGCCCCTCCCACCTGCGCGGCCTCTGCGGCATGGGGGGACCCCGCACTGTGGTAGCAGGTAGCAGCGAAGCCGCCCAAAAGGCTGTCAGGGTGAGAGGCGGGGCAGGGGTGGGGCAGGTTGGGGTTCGGCCACAAAAGTGGGTGTGGCTCCCGGCCCTAGAGGCTGAAAGCAGGGAGGTTCAGAGAATTAACTCCAAACCTTGCCCTCATGGGGCGGACTATCTAGTGTGAAAACCTGTGAGAAAGCAAGTTGTTATACTAGCAGGACAAGGACAGGGAACACAGCAGATTCACATCATCTTCCCGAGTTTCAAGTAACTCCCAAAAGATGGCAACTAAGTTATGACTTGAAGGATGCATGAAATTGACTGGGAGGGGCTGGAGAGGGGGAGAAGAGGGTTGGAGGTAGAAAGAAGTGCATGTGAGTATGAGGTGGAACAGAGGTAACTAAATCACTTAGAACACTGCCTGACACATACTAAGGGCTAAGTGCTTGCTAGCATTATTATACAGCAAATGTAACTGTGTCCTCAGCCCTCTGAGCTTCAGCACTTCCTCTTTCCTCTCCCTCAGGCGATGGCAGTGTTGACGGACCACCCCTATGCGTCCCTGACGCTCCCAGATGACGCAGCTGCTGACTGTCTCTTTCTGCGTCCTGGGTTGCCTGGTGTGCCCCCTTTTCTCCTGCACCGTGGAGGCGGGGACCTGCCTAATAGCCAGGAGGTGAGGGAAGGCAGCAGCTCCACCACTGCCACCAACCAGAGAAAGGGGTCTCAGGCCTTCTTAGTGGGAGGAAGAAGGGGTACCGTCTCTGGACACATGGGTGGTGCCACCCTGAGCTGGCTAGAAGAAGGGCCTGGCTGTGGCCTCAGGATCTTACTCCCCTCTCCTCACTTTATATCCTCCCTGCAGGCACTGCAGAAGCTCTCTGATGTCACGCTGGTACCTGTGTCCTGCTCAGAACTGGAGAAGGCAGGCGCTGGGCTCAGCTCCCTCTGCCTGGTGCTCAGCACACGCCCCCACAGCTGAGGGCCGGGCCTTGGGGGGTCCTGGCTGGCCAGGGGTAGGGCAGCGTAGGGATGAGAAGGGGAAGGAGGCTTAGATAGAGGACAGTGAATAGGTAGTAGTGCGGAGAGGGCCCCAAGATGGGGGGGGGGGGGGGGGAGGGCTTAGTGTGGGAAAAAGGATGGAGTCCACTGGGTGAGTCATCTTCCTCAGAGATAATAAACAGAACCGACCTTTTAGACTGGGTTGTGGCTTGTGTCTTATTGGGGCAGAGGGGTAGGGGCAGGGCTGAAATCTGGGGTTAGTGCTGGGAAGGAGGCCTCCTTCATTCATCAAACCCTCATTAGGCACTTACTGACTCATTGCCCAGCCCTATCATAGGTGTTTGGGCACAAGATGGACAGGATAGAATTTCTATTGTGGGCAGCACATATGAGGGAGAGAAGAAAGAGTATGGGTGGATCACTCAATTTATCCAAATGTCAGATGATTCAGAAACTGGTAGATTACCAACCCACTCCTAGATGATAGAGAGGAAGAAGTGACACTTCCAGGGACGTTCATTTTCATTCACTCATTTACTGAGGCTTAGCAGTAAAATTAAAAAGGGTCAGTCTCCTGATATCAGGGAACTCACAGTATATGAAATTGAAATACAGGTTGTGATGGAACAATTCACAGGATGTTGTTGCTATGACATAAATAAGGAGACTGCCTAAGGCATCAAGATGTACGCAGAGGTAGGCAAAGAGGGTCAGGAATGGCTTCCCAGGAAAGGCTACATTTCAACTGAGGATAAAGAAGAATTAGCCAGGAAGGTGGTGGGGAGGAGGAGGAGGAAGAGTGATCCAGGAAGAAGGACTTGCATTGCGCAAAGGCATATTTGGAGGCTGGAGAGAATCTCTCCAAGGCTGGCACGTTGTGTGCATGTGGAGTGACAGGGACAAGCCTGGAGAGTAGGCAGAGTGCTGCAGTACCTTGTACCCAAAGCTAAGGCCCATGGCTCCAGAGCTGAAGGTTATGGAAAGAAATACTGCAGTTCTGGAATGTAGACCATGAGGAGTAGGTTACCATTTGGGGAGGACCCCTCTGGCTTGAGGGAGGAAGACAAGGGCAAGAGGATGAGGTGGGGCTATGGGTGACCAGGGAAGAAATGAGAGTACATTCGGGTGGTAGCCCTGGGCGTGAAGAAGGGTAGGATTTCACAGTGACATTAAAATAGGACTTGGTTCATTGTGTGGGAGTGAGCGGAAGAAGGTCTGCATGACTCCCAGTTTCTGGCTTAGGCAACTGGGTTGATCAATAGAGAATGCAGAGAAGTATTAAGTGACAATGAGTTGGGTTTTGGATATGCTGTGTGCAAAATGCCTACGGCCAACCAGACAGAGATGTCTCAGGGATAGTTGGGAGATCCCATTCCCGGAAATGTGAGCTGGAGAGAGTTCTGAGTTGTTTGCAGAGGTGAGGGCTGAGAACTGGCTGCGGATGGCAGATTCCCAAAGAGAGGGAAGTCTGATAAAGAAAGGACAAACCTAGAATGGTGGGGAATACCATGGGGGTAGGGAGCAAGGAAAAAGAGTCCAAAAGGAAGACACCAGCAATAAAGAAAAACAGAGCTTAAAGAAGGGAGTGATCAAAGACCAAGCCAGATGATGCTAAAAAATCTACTGGGTGTGGCCATCAGGACCTCACTGGCAACCTCATAGAGAGCAGATGAGCAGTGGGGGTGGAGTAAAGGAGAAGAAAATATGGGTGTAGGCCCCTGGTTCAAAGAGCTGGACTGTGGAGGGAAGGGAAGAGTAGGACAACTATCTAGGAGTTGTTGATGTCTTAAGATAGGGAGACAGGGCTTGATCAGGTTTAGAGAGAGCACCAGTGGTGAAGGAGACAAGAAAGTTATGAGATGGGGTAGCTGAAGGAGCAAGATCAGTGGCAGAGATAGCCTGGAACCCAGGGCTCCTGATTCTCAGGCTAGTGCTCGATTCTATCCCATGGTGGATTCCTTTTCCAAGTGAGGAGCCAAGGAGGGGCCGAAAGTTGTGGAGAGCTGAGAAGCCCCAGCTTGCGAGGTTCGAGGTTTGGAATAAGGACTTCCCTTCAAACTACAACCGCATAGATGGTGGAGGCATCAGCAGGGACCACTGGGGTTAACCGGAGGGGCCTTCTGAGGGCCAGCTGATCCAGGTCTGCATAGAGCAGGCTCTGAAAGGTGGGCAGGAAAGCAGAAGGGTCTCAGAGATCTGACTCCCTGGGAGATACAGGCTTTTCCTCGGGGATTCTGGCCAGCCCTCTTCCAATCCCCAGGCCCTTACCGGCTCCTGGTCCAGGTCCCCTGTGATCTTAGGCTCCTCCTCCTTTGCTGGCCTCTGGGTCTCGACTTTCACCAGTGGATCTATATGGGGGGGACAGAGCTGAAGAATTGAGAGAAAGTGACCAACTTGTCTGCTCCCAGGAAGGGCTCAGACTCAAGAATTGAAAGATGGGAAGTGCGGGAGCAGAAGGAAAATGAGGTGGAATTAGTCTCACCAAATCTGGGGAGTGGTTGAGGTGGGGGCGGGGGTGATCGCCTGTAACGGATGTGTAGGAGTCTTTGAGTGCCATCAGTTTTGTCTCTCGTTCTCCTCGGGACCAACAGCAACCCAGCAACTCGGAAGGGTCAGACCCACAAACAATTTGGGCTCCACTCCCACCGATAATTCCGCCCATGCTCTGATCCTCCTCCAGCTCTAGCTTCACCTTCCAAGCCAGGGCTCCACACACCAGTCTGTGGCCTCGGCCCAAGTTGTGACCTCCCCCATTTTTCTCTAAACCACATGCCCCAGCTCTAGATCTAGCTAAAGTCTGCGAAGGTTCTAGTCCTGCCCTTCCCGCCTCAAGCCCCGCCCATTGTGCTCACCTGCGCCACCACCAGACCACGCCTAACGCCCCGAGTCCCAGCACTAGTCCAGCGCCCAGCAGTGGGATCAGGAGCTGGGGATTCATGGACCCTGGGGAAACGGAGGAGGGGATGGTGGTGGATGCCGAGGTCAGGGGTGCGAGAACAGAGAACTAGCTCTCCAGGTCAAGAACGTCCAGCCAAGGCCTCTCTCCCTCCCCAGGGTCTGTGTTCGAGTTAAGCCCCCGTGCGCAAAGACCTGGACCTACCGTGGGCAGGCCCCGGAGCCCTGCAGTCAGCCCCGTCCCCTAGCACATGAAGCACAGTACGGCTCTCCTCCTCGCGGCGGCCCCTGCAGAAAAAGGTGCCTGAGTCCCCCGCGCTCAGGAGCAGCTCCAGCCGCCGGATACTAGGGTCCAGGGCACGTAGGCGACCAGCAAAGGGCTGGACGGGAGACACAGTGGGGGTCCCGCTGGATGAGGCCCACAAGATTGGGCGGCGTCCTTTGGACAGGCCCCTGCAGGCCGGGAAGCTAGGCGCCCAGGCCCAGCGGATGGGATGCGAGACCCCTACGCAGGAGAAATTCACCCGGTCTCCAGGGCGGCCGTCCAGTGAAGCTGGGTTTGGAGGGAGCAGTGGTTAGGGCAAGTCCACAGAGACGAATCCCACTCCCGTCTCCTCTCTCTCCCCTCTCCTCTGCTCTCCTGCGCTCCTCATCTTTCCACACACACCACCCTCCCCTCCCCCACCCCCGCGCCGCCCCCTGCCTCGGTCTTTCCTGGCACCTATCCCAACTTTCCTGGGGGCATGGCTTACCCCCAGGGTCTCCCTGGGCCCTCGCCAACAGCACCGGCAGCAGTTGCAGAACCAGGGCCATGACTGGGATGTGGTGGGGAGAGGAGGGAGTGGATCAGCAGAGGAGACCGGAGGGAAACCAAGGGGTTGGGGGGGTGGGGGGGCGGGTCTGGGCGCTCCGATAAAAGGAGGGCGGGGCTACCAGCTGCCGGGATCCCTCTAGGAGCCCTTCACAGCTCTCAAACAATACTCGGTTAAAAGTGGTGCTCGGGCTGGTTACAGAACACTTTCGCAAAACTTTAACTCCTACAGCTAGCAGGGGCCCAGAGCGTCCGGGCTGGCTGGCTGAGTTCAAATCCTGACTTCACGTGCGGGCAAGTCGCTTAACTTCTCTGGGCATGTTCGCTCATCTGTAAAACAGGGATAAAAGCACCTACCTCATAGAGGATTGAGAAAGAAAAAGAGTAATACATGTAAAACACCTAGCACAATGGCTGACACATAGGAGCACTAAGTGCTCACCATTATTATTATTATTATTATTATTATTATTATTATTATTTCTATTCTTATTTTAGCTTCTACTTCACCTCTGTGCCCACGCTGTCCCTCCCAGCCAGTGGTGCCCCACCCAGACTGGCAGGTTTTGATTTGAGAGACACTTTGGAGCAGGTGCACGTGCCCCACACCCTGGACTTCATTGGCCCTCACTGAACTAGAACAACCCAGGCCAGACCAAGCCCTAGTTTAGCCAGGGCAAGTTCTGAGAACCTTCTAAGGGCCTGAGGCAGCACCTCCCTAGCAGGCAGCCCCAGCCTATGCCTCTGTTCTTGTGACATCATGGAAGCCCCTGGTGACATCGAAAACCCTTCATCCTTTGTCCTGTGGCTAAGCAGGGATTGGGAAGATCAAGTCAGGGCTGAATCAAGATTAAGTTGGCCTCTTCCATCCTTAATTTCTTTTTTCTTTTTTCTTTTAGAGAGAGAGCACACAAGCAGGGGAGAGGGGCAGAGGGAGAGAGAATTTTAGGCAGGCTCCATGCTCAGCAGTGGAGCTCAATGCGGGGCTCAGTCCCACAGACCCTGAGATCATGACCTGAAATCAAGAGTCAGATGCTCACCTGACTGAGCCACCCAGGAGCCTCTCCATCCTCAGTTTCTGCTCACCTGTCCCTACCAGTTCCCCCCAGGGACCCAAATTTGGCAGTTAATGTAGACCACATCCCATTGTCCATTTCCCAGGAAGCAGCAGGCACCGCCACCACAGCCACTGTACTATCACAGGGGCCTTTGGTGATGCCTCTTCAGAGGACTGGGCAGGCAGGGCTGTCAGCTGGGAACCAGGAGGGGTGTCGTGACCTGAAATCAAGAACCAAAATGGAGTTGGCCACTAGTTCACCTATCCTCCGCTACCTCTCTCTCCCATCCCCACTCCTTCACCCAGTTCTGCTTAGTACCTCCCCATCCCTGGTCAGCTGTGTGTAAATAGAGAAGGAGGGGCCACCAGAGGCAGGGAAGGGAGGGGACCATTGGGATTATAAATTCCAAAAAGGCCACTCAACTCCCAGAGCCGGATCCCTGAAAATCTACTGTCAGCTGCTGTACTTGCTACCATTCTCAGGATCCTCATCATGAAAGGTCTTCTGCTGCTCACCCTGTCTGCTCTGCTCTGCTGGGTCTCAGGTGAGCATCTAGGGGCCCCAAGGACTTCTACAGCTTGCCCCCCCCCCCCACCGCCCTCCATTGCCCACTGCTCAGGATCCCAAGGGCCCCAACTGGTGGCTCAGTTCTCCTGTGCCTCCAGGACCAGGCTTCCCCGTCACAGGGTCTTTGCTCCATTTCTCAAGGATTCCTGGCTCCTTCACACTTCTCCCCACCTCCAAGACCTGCCAGGGCTCCAGGTCCCCTCTCCCCTACTCCACTACCAAACTCTCTGGGACCCAGCTTACTGCTTTCTCCTCTTACCATCTGCACTCAGCAGAGTCCTCCCAGAAACCTAGGCATCCAGTCTGGGACTTCTTGTGCATCCCACCCTCTCCATCTACTCCATCAGATTTTGTCCTCAGTCATTCTGAGAGGCAGTGGCCTTTTCTAGTGCACCCTTGGGCTTCCCTGGGGAGCATACCCCCAGGGATACAAGCCTTCTGGAGGGTCCCAGGGATCTTTTAGAATCTCCTGGGAAACTGGGGAGATATCCCAGCCTCCTAGGGAGGGAATGCCAAGGCTGCTCACGCCCAGGGTGAAATGGATTTGTTGCACAGAGGTGCAGTCACCGGACCCCTCTACTCTTGGACTGAACCCCTCCTTTGCCACACTTGGCTCACCCAAACCTGCAATTAGCTGAGGTGGGAACTTGGAGGGTGACACTTTCTGCTTCCATTCTCTCCCTTTTGGTAAGGTGCTCAGGTGGAATCTGATGATCTGGTTCCCAGATATTTTTCTTTTCTTCCTCAAAGCCGCCAGGATGACAGGATCCCACACTTACGGCGGTCCCAGGTGGTGAGAGTAAATTGCTAAAGCTGACCACAGGGGCACCTGGGTGGCTCAGTCAGTTAAGCGTCCAACTCTTGGTTTGGCTCAGGTCATGATCTCACCGTGAGTTCGAGCCCCGCATTTGGCTCTACGCTGACAGCGCAGCCTCTCTCAAAAATAAATGAGCTTAAAAAAAATAAAAATTAAAATTAAAAAAAAAGCTGGCCTTAGGTGGCTTTCTTGCCAGCCTCAAGTTACAAGCCATTTATGCAAGTGCTGCAACCATCATTCTTATTTGTAATATTTCTCCCAATTTCAAGTCTCCATCTGTGACGTCTTCTGAATTCCTTTATCTTTTCCCCCACCTCCTCCATTCCTTGCCCACGGTATTCTCACATTCCATCTATCCCCAGCCCTGTGTTTTTGTTGGTAGCTCTACCCCTCTTGACTCATTCCCCATGGGGTGGGGTGAAGGACAGTGTTTAGTGTGTGGGCATTCACAGAGCAGTGCTCCACCCTCCCCTACCTCCACTGTTGCTGCTTTACTCACCTCCTCTGTCACTACCAAACCAAACAGGTTAGAACACCTACTTGATTGGCTCTTCTCCACCCTACCCCACAGCTCTGCTGGTCCCCAGGTGAGTCAGACACCCCATCACCTCAGCCTGACTTGTGTCTTCCCAGCTGACATTCGCTGTCACTCCTGCTACAAGGTCCCTGTGCTGGGCTGTGTGGACCGGCAGTCCTGCCGCCTAGAACCAGGACAACAGTGCCTGACAACAAATGTGTACCTCGGTAACATCCCCCTCTTTAGTGGGGAGAGGGGACCGGTGGGAGACTCTATTGGTGAGGGCTGAGGCCCAACTCCAGCTCAGACTGAGGTGGAACAGACAATCACAGGAATGATGATATTTGGCCCAGGGTTCTTAGGTACCAGGTACCATTCTCTGACTTTACATGGATTGTTTGAGTTCATGTTCAAGAATCCTATGATGTGGGTGCTCTCATTACACTGAGGAGACAGCCTCAGAAAGAGACACTGACAAGTCCAAGGCCTCACAGCCAACAAGTGATAGGACCAAGACTGGGGTGAGGGGGTGGGGGAAGGAAGTGAAGGAGGACAGTCAGACTTACTGAGAAGAGATAAAGAGGGGAGGGCCAGGGGCAGAGTAGGGAAGGAAGCCTCCTAGGTGGGTGCATGGGGAGGGGAGGTGGGCACAGGCATGCCAGGTGCCCATCCTAGCTGACCCCACTGTCCACTCCTACCCTCAGGTAAGATGTGGGTTTTCTCCAACCTTCGATGTGGCACACCCGAAGAGCCTTGTCGGGAGACCTTCAACCAAACCAACCACAAGCTGGGTCTGACCTATAACACTACCTGCTGCAGCAAGGACAACTGTAACAGCCCAGCCCCTCGGCCCACCCCGGCCCTGGCCCTTGTCCTCCTGACCTCTTTGGCTGGCCTTGGCCTCTGGCTGCTGCACTGAGACTCACTCCATTGCTGCCCCTCCTCCCACTTGCCTTAACTTGAGCTGAGCCCTGTGTCTCTGTGTCCCCCGGCTCCCTACAATGGCCTCTCCTTAGCTCCCTTTGCTCAGAAAAACATTTCTCCAGACTCTTCACATTTCTTTAATTAGACAATGGTCTCTCTACCCATCCTGCCACTTTACATCCTCCACTCTGCTTCTCCTGAGTCCCTGCCCATATCCCTCTAGACCATTCCAAATCTTCCCCAATAGAGCTCCTCACTCTATTTTTCCTCCTGCACTCTACCGTGCCCTACTCCGGGAGCAATGGGGACCTGGGCCTGAAATTGTCTTCTGTCCTGTCCCCAGCGAAGGCTCCTAGGAAGGACCTGATGACCTCACTGTCTGGGGTTGATTCCCCAAACCCTGGCCCTCATACATACCCCATTCCCATGATCACCTCTTTCCATTTTGAGTAATAAATGTCTATGTCTGATAAATTGTGTGTTTATTGTCAACAGACCTCTTGTCAGAGGCCCCCTTTCGGGAAATGATGTTTTCAGCTCCCTCCCTCCCCCAAGAATCCTTCAAGGGTTTCCCTGAGAGGCTGGGCTGGGGCAAATAGAGAAATGGGTTTTTCAGGCCTCTATCCTTCCTTCCTGTGCCTGAGGTTGGCACACAGGTCTCAGTGTTTGGAGCGACAATTCTTATCCCAAATTTAGGCCACACCTCTGGTGTACTGCCAAGAAGGAGGTGCAGCCTGGCTTCAGGGCTCACCAAAAAGGGTAGGAGAATTGCATGGGGATGGAATCCAGGACCCTCTTAACAGGCCTCAGTCCCTCAGGTTAGAGTCAAGGGCCTCACTTGACCAGGCTACTAAGCAGGGCACCAAGCAACCTTCCTAGCATGGTGCTTACGTTTCCTTTCTCAATCCTATAGAGTCACGTTGGGAACCAAGTGGCAAATGGGAGAAAGGGGAACAAACCCAAACAGTTTCTTTGATTTCTGATGACCCCCACTTAGCCCAGAGACCAGTCCCCTCATGCCCTCATGGTCCTCACTGCCGGGGAAGACTCTCCCTAGCAATAGGACCAGAAGTCACTTAGAGCAGATTCTCCATTGTCCCTTGGGGTTTCATTGGTTAAGGAGTACACCATTATAACTAAGTCCACTGATGCTTGATAACCCCTAAACTAGAGCATGGACGCCCCCATAATACTCCTGCAATTCTCCCATCAAAAAAGATAGAATTTTCCAGTCAGCTCTAGGGTGGTGGATAGATTTTAATGGCTCACAGAGGGCTGTTTGTCTTCTCACCTCGAATCTCCTTTGTTCCCTCGCTCCCTTGTGCCCTTCCCTTCCCTTGAGCCTACTACCCTCTTTACAGTGCTGGCAAGAGCCAGGCCAGTGTGGTGGCTGTTGCAGCCAGGAGGCATGGCAGGGCCACAGTGTTCGCGACGGCGCTGTTGCACAGGTCTCCGACGCAGCAGTCTCTGTGGGTTGTGTAAGTCACATCTCCCACCAACTCTGTTTCCACTTGATTGCAATGATGGGCCGCCACGCAGGCTGGATAGTGATGAATCAAGGTCACTGAGGCTGAGGAGAGAACGAGACTGGGGTGTTGGACTCTTCGCATGAGGACTTGCCTTCTAGGGCAGAGTGGATGTGACTTCAAGGAGCCCAAAGGGATTCTCTACCCCCCTCAAAAAAACAGCTCCATGAAACCAAATGACCAAAATCCACACACTGACACTGTGAACCCTCTAATTCAGTGCACTGAAACGGACCAACATCACTTCTGTGCTGTTCTTGCCCAAAACTCATGACTGCAATCTAGAAATCATGAGAAAATACTAGATAAATCTAAATTGAGAGTCTATAAAATAACTTATCAGGACTCTTCAAAAGTGTCAAGGTCATGGAAGACAAAGACTCAGAACTGTCACAGATCAGAGGAGACTAAGAAGACACGAGAGCTAAAATGTAATGTGGGATCCTGGTCTGGGTCCTGGACTGTCAGTTCAGATGCAGAAATGAACACTACAGGTCCTATCAGCCCCAGGCACAGCCGGGCTGGCCAAAGGAACACGTAGCCTAGGCTCAAGGGATAGGAATGCTTGCGTCTCACTCGAAGGAACCTGTAAGACAAGTAATTAAAATCAGCACTATCCTAAAGATATGATCATTAGATGTACCTAATGAAATCTCTAACATAAAGAATAAAGATATTTTTGAGATTCCAAGTCTCTTGAGATGGAAAAGATGTCCGAGGACCAGACGAAGTAGCACTAGAACACCTGCTAGCATGACCTCATGGACTTCCAGTCAACAGTGTCCACTTTCTCAGAAGAACCCTATCCCCACTTTTGTCCTCAAAAACCCTCATGGGTAAGCAGTTGGGGAGGGGGTGGGACTTTGGAGCATCAGCTCCCCATTATCTTGGATGGCACCACACCAATAAATGGCCTATCTTTCTTCTCTGCCAAAGCTCGGTGCCTGTTTTTATTGGCTTCTTGTGCAGCAAGTGGATGAACTCTCGTTCGGTTTGGCTCTAGTACAGGACCCCAAAAAAAGACATGCGTAGAACAACTGGCTAAACTGAATAAGGTCTGGAGATGAGTTGGTAGTACCAGTGTTATTGTTATTTTCTGATTTTGATAATAGTACTGTGGCTATATAAAATGTTAACATTAGAGGAAGGGAGGTGAAGGATATACAGGAACTCTCTGTACTATTTCTACTAAATAATTTTCAAAAATTATTTCAAAATTACACACACACACACACACACACACACACCTGGTCCTTATCTAATGTCTGCAAGTTTGGTTTACTATTTTGGTCCCTGACCTCAAGGGACAGAACTTTTTCAACCATTTGTGAGTGAATGGGCCTATGAGACTCTGGAGAGTTAAGAGGGGGAAGTAGGAACATAGGGACAGTGGGCTGCTGAGGGGCTGTGCCAGAGCCAGAGGGCTCTAAGACTGCTCTACTCTGCCATGGCACCATCTGCCCAGAGCCAGACTGAGCCTAGAAGGTTCTGGAAACCAGAAGGATCGAAGTAGGAGCTGAAGGCAGGGAAGGGCTGGGGGAAGAGGGAGAAACTGAGGACTCACGGTTTCCAGATAGCTTGTTCGGTCCCAGGCCTGGCTGGGGTTTGCGCTCCAGGAAGCCACAGCGTTCTCCCTCCCTGCAGGTGGCCACGGTTTCTTTGCAGGAGCTGCCGGGGCCTCCTTTGCAGTCATAGCACCTCATTTGGTTTCCTGGCAGGAAAGAAGAGGTGCTTGACCCGGGCTGACTGAGGAGCCAGTGTGGGTAGAGGGGGATGGGCTGCCTCCTTACCCAAGGCAGTCCCCAGCAGGGTGCCAAGCAGGACCCCGACAACTGGGGAGTTCATTGTGTCTGCCTGTGTCAGGATCACCTCTCTCTCCCACCCCCCCTCCCTGGCCCTGCTCTGCCAGCCTTATATCCCCCTTGCTTTGGGCTTTATAGGGCAATAAAAAGGGAGGAAAGAATCTCCCCCAGCAGGCACTGGGGCCTCATTGGGGACAGGGAGGGGCCCCAATGGCAGGAAGAGCCCTCAGCATCCTCTGGAGTCCCCAGATTCTTCCTTCCTCAGCAGCTGTTCTAAAGCTGTGGCCCCCGAATTCCTGGCCCTAAGACCCTTTTGGAAGGTCCTCAGTGTTCTTCCTTTTCCAACTTCATACCTACGTGAGGTCAGATTTTCTTTGTATACTTCGACCAAAACAACATATCCCAATAGACTTTGTGCAGAAGAAGATGTGAAAACCTGGCCATCTTCTCTTAAGCCTGACTTTTATGTAATTCCCCAAAGTGTGGAGGGATACTACTTTTCTATGTTGTTGGGAAAGAAGTTACTTTTCACAAAACTGTTTTGTTAACATGTAATAGGTTTATTATTTTTATTTTTAAATAAACCTATTTAAACTGCTCTGTTTTGATTTCTAATATAGTAAATACCAATATTAACTCCCACAAAGAAAAACTCTGCTCTGTCTTCAGTAATTTTTCAGAGGTGAAGGTCCTGAGATTAAAAAAAAAAAAAAAATGTTTTGGAGATCTGTCTCCTCTGCCTTCCCTCCTCTATCTTACTCCTGGCACATCCCTGTTCTGATGCCTCAGATCAGGCTCTCCTCCCCAATGTCTTAAACCCAGTTTTCCAGAATCTACCACCACCTTCTAAATCTTATCCCCACATTCCTTCCAAGTCTTTCTGAGCCACACACCCCCCCCAGTGGAAACACATCTGTCCCTCTGGCCCCACCCATGATTAATTCCTCCCTGGTGGTAGTAAAGCTGGGAGGGATAATTATAGGGTACAAATGTTGAGGCTTGGGGGGATCAAAGGGATCTGAAGCTGGGTGGGGTCCCACTTAGACAGCTGAGCTTTGTGTGGAGGGGCAGGTGGAAGAGGGTAGTGTTCATTTCACATTCAAACACCACACTGGAGCCATTCTGGGTCAGGGCTTCCAGGAGGGTGACCTTGAGAGACTCAAATGCTTGGAGAGGGGAAAAATGGAGCAAACAAAGACAGGGAGCTGAGTTGACAGAGCTGAGAACAGCTTGAGAGGAGGGGAGGGAGGGAGGAGTGAGGGGGAAGGTGACAGACATAACTCTGGAGCGGCAGACGCAGCCAAGAGTAACAAACACAGAACGGAGAAGACCCTGAAGACTGGAGCAGACTAAAGTAGGGGGAAGAAAGGATGTGAGAGATGTGGGATGCAAGAGCAGAGGCCCAGGATCCTCCCACGTCAGGCTGGTGGATCTGGTCCTGGTTCCACCCCCCCCCCCCCAGATTCACTCCCTAGGTGTGTTTGTTTACTGGTCCCTCCCTGTCTCACTCAGATGCTCCAACTCTCGGGACCTCGGGGTGCAGATCACATTCTCCCAGACTCCTGAGCCCTGGGTCCAGCCATGGGCACCTCCAGCATCTGTCTGTGCCTCCTGTTCCTCTGTGGGGCACTGGGTAAGGGTGGGCCAGTGGGGAGAAGCGGGGAAGACTGGAGAAGAGAGTTGTAAGGGCTTTAGAAGGAAGAGCTACCGGGAATGGCCTCAGGCCAGGCGAAGGTGGAACAAGAAGTTTCTTTCCGAAGACATTTGAGAATAACTATCTCTTCCTTGCAGCATCTCTTGGACATGCCTCTGACCTCTGTCTCCCCTGTCCTTTATCTCATCTTTTGCTTCTTTACTGGGTCCCTTGGTTAGTGTCAGTGTCGGTTCTTAATTCGCTCTTGTCTGTGGCACCATTCACTTATCCTCTTTACCGCCACCCTACCTTCCCCGGTCTGGCATTTTGTGTCACTCTCTGCATTCATCTCTGACTCTCGTGGCTTCTGTCATGTCTGTGCACTTCTCACAACCTCTGTATCCCTCTGGCTTCTGTGTCTTTCTCTTTTCCTGAGTTGTCCCCCCACCCTCCTCTGTGTCTTTTTTCTACTTCTGCCTGCCCTCCTCCCTCCCTTTCACCACTTCCCTCTCCCCACTTTGTGTGTCACATCTCTCTGTGAATCCCTGTCGCAGGTCTGGGCTCGAGCCTCTCACTGGCCTGTTTGCCTCTCTTGATCTCTGCTGACCCCCCAGGTCTCACCACGTCCCCCACCCGGGGACGGCTCCGCTGTTACACCTGCAGCTTCAGCAAACCCTGCTATCCTGTTCTCACCGAGTGTCAGGATGACGAAGTTTGTGGCATCAGTATCGGCACCTCAGGTAGGACTCTGGTCCCATGGCTCTACTCCAGGCCCATCTCCATCCATCCATCCTGCTTTTCCTGCTGCCCCACACACAGTCTTTGCCTCCTTCCTGCCCGGGCCTCAGCATTCCCTCTTTGTCCCACAGAGCAGAGTGAGATCATCGAGCGGAAAGGCTGCCTCCCAAGGGCCCAGTGCCCTCTGCAGGGCCATGCCACCTACTGGTCACGCTCCTATGCTCTGCGGCACCACTGCTGTGAGCAGAACCTGTGCAACACAGCCACCATGCTGCAGCGGCTCCCCAGCCCCCTCCTCATCACTCTGCTCCTCCTCGTGGCCAGCTTCATGTGGGGAGCCCACCTCCTCCACTAGCCTCAAACCAGGACTCCTCCACCATCACCACCACCCTGGAAACACCTCACCTGAGATATGCCCAAGTACCTGATTCTGAAGAGACCTCAGGTCTCTGGCCCAATACCTTCCCAGACCCTTCCCAAGGCCTGATTCCTACGGGCACTGCTCTAACCCCTATAGGTACCTGCCCAGAGCCCAGCCTCATAAAGAACACCTGTTCTATGCCTTTTGTCTTTTCTAGTTGCCCGATGTTGATGCTCTATCTTAGCTCCAGGTCTTGGGCAAGGCAGGTGTTTTGATGGAGCTGTGGGTCCCAGGCATGGGGATTGAAGGGGCACCAGGTATGGTGAGGAGGACAGTCTTGCTAGGAAAGATTACTTTGGCAGGTTAGGAACTCAGGAAGGAGGTTCTTGGGGAACTATGAAGAGTAAATTTAATAAAAGTGCTATTTGTGAGTCTAGGACACTGCTCTGTGTGGTGTGTATGTGCGTGTGCTCTCTAAAAACAAACTATAGCTGCTTGGTGGGTTTGGTTGGGGTGCTGGGACTAGAACCCTAACTTTCACCTCACTCTCCATCTGTGTCATTCCCGTCCTCCTCCTTGCTAACAGGTCAGCTTAAGCTGCTGTAGTATGAAGGCTTTTGGTGACACTCCTGTGAAAGCTTTTCTCCACTGAGGTCCAGGCTTGAGCACACAAAAGGATGTGGCTGGGAGTCCAGCTCCTTTCTGCCTGAGACCGGGGAGTGGACAAGTTGGGAGCGCCAATGCCCTTCCCTGCTTGGCCAGCCCAGACTTGTCCAGGGTTCACTGACAGCCCAGCACACAGGGCCCAATTACACACCCCACCAGTGAATCCACCCACCCACCCTTGTGGACACTCCCTCTCCCCAGGGAGATACCATGGGACTCTTGGAGCTCCCAGGATGTCAGGATGTTGATAAGCCTCTGCCACTCCGGATGCCACAATGAAGTGCTAGGATAAGGAGGGTGGCTCAGGGTAGGGGCTGAGCACAGCCACCCCTCATCCTGACTCAGTGCCCTCCCCTTCCATGCAAGGAAGTCTGGGGTCTGATTAAAGGTGCCTGTTCTCCCTCACCTTCTTCTCTGGGAAAATGAGACTGAGCAGGGATGAAGGATTGGAGGTGGGGGGTGGTCTGGCTTAATTTAGAGGCCACCTGAGTCTTCTTCCCATTCTCTCTGTCATTCCATCCTCCTACTTGATGCTTCCATTTGTTTCTTTCTGTCCATCTCTTCCTCTTACTTGAGTCCTTGCCTTCTCTCTTCTTCACTTTCCTCCATTTATCCTTTGGTTTCCCCAAGACTGATACTCCACCATTGCTCAAGTCTCTGGATTCTTCTGTCTCCTCTCTGTCCATCCCCACCCCTCCACACCCCCTGCCCCCTACCCCAGGCTCCCCTCAATCCCATGGGACTGGGCACTTAGGGTCACCCCTTCACTGGCTATTATAAAACAGGAGACCACACTTTCTCATAGGTGATGTCACAAGATAATGCTTCTCCTTTCCTTCAGCAACAACTCCCCCCAACACACAAGCATGCGTGCACACACACACACACACACACACACACAGCTTGACTGCTGGAGACCAGCTGGACTGTAAAGTAGCACTCTCAGCCCCTCCCCCCTTGCCAGGGATTTCAGGCGAATCAGGTGCCAGATGGCTGGAGAGACAGCAGGTCACACTTCCCAGCAGATGTCATCGAGATCATCTGATCTTGTGGGCAGGTGGGCTGTGGGTTTTGTGAAGCAGAAAGATAGATTAAGGATACTTCCATACTCCACCTCCTCAGAATTAGGATTCCACACCCATCCCAACCCCAGTCTCCTCTGGGATTTAAGCCTGTACCCCCTATTGTTTCTTACCTGAGACGGGCCATATGGATGTTCTCATAGACCTGGATTTCAGGTTTGAAATGAGGAATCGAGGCATCTAAGAAGAAGGAGCCATATGGGGTGCAGCAGAGAAATTATCAGATAATTCAGAGCTATATTCCTTACTGCCCTCCTCCCCTAGAGAAATAGGGTATAGAGGCAACCCTCTGCCTCACACCCACATGCTCTCTTCTTTCCTCTGGGAGGGAGGGACTCACCTCTGCACTGAGCCCTCTGGACCCTCTGTCTCCAGAGCATGATGCTGAGGGCCACGATGGTGAACCCCTGACCTGCTGCAAGCAACAGCATCAGGATCCAGGATACATCCCAGCCCGTTGCACGGGCACAGAGGGCAGGGGAGGCATCCATGGAGGCTACAGTAGGGGCAAGACAATAGGGATAAGGAGGGAGGTGGTGAGGGGTCTGTTCCCATACCCCAAAGAAAGGCCTCTCCCCATAGTCTGGTGGGCTCTTCCCACCAGAAGACCTCATATGCATCTTTGCCCCCAGTTTCCACCAACCCACTCTGCCCATTTTCAAGCCTCTCATCCTGAGCCTGTGAACCAATAGCAATACACCCCCTCCCATATATGAACAGCTAACTCCAGAGCAGACTGGCGGCCATAACTGGCAGCCATATGAGCAATCTTTCCTCATATCCTTAATAGTAATCCAAAGTTTCAAGAGAAAGTAAAGTGCCTTCCATTCATTCATTCTTTCATTCATTCACTCCATAAGCATTCACTGAGTGACCACCAAATGCCAGGCGCCACATTAGGTGCTGTAGATGTAGAGAGAAATAAGACCCAGGCACTGCTCATTAACTGGCCTTTGCCTTCCAAACTAATGGCAATTTTCTCCTCCCTCCTGCCTTGTAAATGGGTTATTCTACATCTAATGGCATTCTGTCTGTGTATAATGGATTTTTAATTGTAAAACAATGATACATTTTTTTCTCCTTCTCCTTTCACTCTCAGTAGGCCATTATAACATCAGTGCATATATCTTTTCTTCAAAAGACAACTCCCGGGGTGCCTGGGTGGCTCAGTCGGTTAAGTGTCTGACTTCGGCTCAGGTCGTGATCTCACGGTTCATGGGTTCGAGCCCCGCATCGGGCTCTGTGCTGAACGCTTGCTCAGAGCCTGGAGCCGGTTTTGGATTCTGTGTCTCCTTCTCTCTGCCCCTCCTCCACTCTCACTCTGTCTCTCAAAAATAAATAAATGTAAACAATTTTTTAAAAATTAAAAAAAAGACAACTCCCCCATCAATAATTCTTATTTACTTCCTCTCTGAAATGGGATAGCCCACAAAAATCCTAGGTTACCCTATTTCTGAATAATGGCATATCCCACTGGAATCCTTTTTGTTCTTCATGGCCAATGGTCTATTCCACCAGAAAGATGGCTTAATCAACCCCCTTCTCTGTTACAGAGTTGGCCAATGAGAAAAAAGCCTTCTCCCTACAGGTGATGGTCTGCTCCACCAGAAATCACCCCCAACCCAAATCTGGCCAATTACAAAGTCACGTCCTCCTCCCCTGGCCAGCAGGTGCAGAATGTGCTAGAGACAACATCCTCTCCCATATCCTCCTTCAGTTTACCTGCCAGGCTAAAGCTGACCCCTTTGTTATGAGGCATGAGGCAGCTGATGATTCTTGGTCTCTGTTCCCTGGACTCAGAGAGCTGTTCCCCAGGACACACCAAGAGCAGGGCAGCCCCATCGCCCCAAAATGACTGTACATGGCCCCTCACAGGACCCCTTCCCTCTAGCCAGGTCACAGAGTCTAGGCGTCTGGCAGGGGCCACAGAGCATAAAAGGACGGAGCAGGGGGATCCATCCGCAGCCCTCGCGGATAGCTGGGATCCTGTGGGGAGAGAGGGACCGCTTAGTTTTTTGCTGGGCTTCCTGGCCCCCGGTGGCCCCCCCATCTGCATGCCTCCACTCACCTCTGAGCACGGAGACATCATACACCCTCCAGTTCTGGTACTTGTGGTGCTGACCCAGAACAGCACACCAGTACCGACCGGCATCTCCCTCTTTGGACTTTTCCAGCCACAAAGAGTAGTTCCCCAGCAGTTTGAGCCTGGATGCCCTTACAGACTTCCCAGGCTCTGGGGAAGGCCCCCTCCCAGGCCTGGCCACTTGGACTTGGGCCACCAGGGCAGTGGAGGAGCCTGCTGCAGGGCTGCGGAACCAGGACAGGAGTTCGTCTCCACTCAGAGTGGGTGGTGCGGGACATGGCAGCTCCATTGCCTCCCCCAAGGCTACATAGATGGTCTGGATATTGTCTGTGGAGAGGGGGTTTTATGGTTCTAGAAACCTCCATCAGATCAACAGCTCCCACTTGACCTCTAACTCCTGGCTTCTGCTCCTTCTGGGGTCTCCCAGCATGGGTCTATGTGCTATGAGCACAATTCTCAAATGACAGCTATAAAAAAAGTTGAGGAGGGGAGAAGAGGGTAGGGTTTTCTTCCTCTCTCCTCCAGTGGGTGAGAGAATCTGAAGGCAAGAGAGAAAAGGCTGGAATAGTTGGCACATACCCTTCTCTCTTCCTCTCATTTTTCCTTTTCTAGAAGCATTTATGTGTCTATTCTTATTTTCTAAAGGAAACTGTCCATGATCTGGACCCTCATTTTCTCTGGATCTTCCCCAGAATTAGAGGTAGGGGGAAGTCAGTTGGGGTAAATCTATCTTCTTGAGTCACATGCCATCTGCAGGCCCCTAAGGAGAAACAGCAATAGTTCCTCACGACCTTGCAAATAGCTGAAGAATCCCCCACCTCCCGCTCCTTACCTGCAGCAGCCTGCGGGGGGCCACATAGGAACAGAAGGAGGAATAAGACCGCCATGGGGAGAGCCTGCCAAGTTCTCTTGCCCAGGACCTGGTGCCCCACGGAGGAAACAGAACCCAGATAAAGACTCACACTCCCCGGTCTGGAGTGACACGGTCCTCTTGAGGGGATGGGAATGCTGGGGAGATAAAGCCCAGCTTCCTGTCTACTGGGGAAAAAGTGACCACCACCTTCCAGTCCCAAGGGGGAAAAGACCCAGTCCAGTCTGTTCTGAAGATGATCTCCTCACACTTCTGACTCTACATCAGCTGAAGGACACAGATTAAAGACTCTTCAGGCTAAAAAGCCTGCACAGAAGGGAGCACAGCTGTTCACCTCCATTCAGTCTGGAAGTACATTCTGTGCTCTCTCCTTCACCCTAAGAGATGCCAACCATAAAATGCAGAAGCTGAATCTTCACGTTGGTCTCCACAGAACTCAGTACAAGACTGCACACCCAGCCAATACCCTATAAATAATTTAGAATGATTTTCCGTGTGGCTTATGGCACACCACACATCTCTTCTGAACCCCTGATGAGTATATTACGTTACTATTAAAAGAAGAGAATAACAAGCGTTTGCAGAATTCACCAATTCACCTCTCTACCCCAGGTAGGATAGGATTCTCAAAACAGATCTTCATATAGCTCTAAGAGGTTTTTTTTTTTTTGAGAGAGAGAGAGAGAGAGAGAGAGAGAGAGAGAGAGAGCACGAGTGAGTGAGGGGTAGGGAAAGAGAATCACAGGAGGGGCAGAGAGAGAGAGAGAGAAAGAAAGAGAAGCAGGGAAGCAGCGTTCCCCCAAAGCAGGGCTTGTGCTTACCTGACGTGGGACTCAAACTCACAAACCACGACATCATGACATCATGACCTGAGCTGAAGTCAGATGCTTAACAACTGAGCCACCCAGGCACCCTAGCTCTAATAGTTCTTAATGTGTTATTTACTTTTAAAAGTTATTTACTTTTAAAGTAGTATATATGGCATATATTTTTATATTTTTATTTTTTACTGAGAGAAGAGAGAGAGCACGTGAACAGGGGAGGGATGGGGGGGTGTGGGGGGGTTACAGAGAATCAGAAGCTGGCTCTGCACTGACAGCAGCGAGTCCGATGTGGGGCTCGAACTTGTGAACTGTGAGGTCATGACCTGAGCCAAAGTTGTATGGTCAACTGACTGAGCCACCCAGGAGCCACTTTAATGTTTTTTTATTTTAATTCCAGTTGGTTGACATACAGTGTTATAATAGTTTCAGGTGTACAATATACTGATTCAACATTTCCATGCATCACAGGGTACTCATCCCAACAAGTGCATGCCTTAATCCCCATCACCTATTTAATCCATGTCCCCCCTGCCCCCGGTATTACCTGGATGCTGATTACATCGATATACTCAAATGGTGCACTTTTATGTATATATGCTTACTGCAATAAAAAGCTAAAGAATTTACATATAATGTAGGTGTAACGTACAAAGAAAAGACAAACCTGTCTATTTAATAACAGTATTACCATTTCACAGATCCTCTATGCTGTTACACTATTCCAAATTTGCTCTTTATTTTGCACTTACTTGACCATTAAATTTTCTTTTTGAAACGGGGTGTCAGGTTGTATGTAATCTATGGCTTTCTTTTTTCCAGTCAGTACTACGGTTTTGAGGTTCATCCACGCTTAAGAACGATAATGTATCCTTTATTTTTTTAAACCAGTATTTCACACACGTTAACAATACTGAGTCCTCCTATCCATATCCATGACTGCGACGTAGCTCTCCACTTATTCAAGCCTTCAGTTTACCTCTTTCAAAAACTTCTGTAATTCTTTTCATAAAATCTTGCATTTCTTTGATTTGATGTATTCCTAGACACCTTTTCTTTTCCGTTTCTCTGGTCAAGTGCTCCTAATCCTGCCTCTCGTTCCCACTTCGCTCGAGAGTCTGCCAATATTAAGGGACAGAAATAAGTGACTGCACTACACCTGATAAGGTTGTAACTCTCCGCGTTCCAAACGCCTCCAACTAATTTCTGACCATCGCTCTACCCGTAGGTCCAATTGCCCGAAGCCCGTCTCAGGCAGCGCGGAAAATGTCTCCGCTCGGCACGAGGCGGAGCCGGTACGTGCTGACGTCAAGGGCACGCAATACCTTAGAGGCCGGGGAAGGGCGGGGCCAGCAGGGGGACCTGCTGCTGGGAGAGCAGCGGCCCGAGCGGGGGCCATGGCGAAGCTGCTGAGCTGCGTCCTAGGCCCCCGGCTCTACAAAATCTACCGGGAAAGGGACTCGGAAAGGGCCCCGTCCGGCGTCCCCGAGACTCCAACTTCAGTCACTACCCCCCCTTCCAGCTCCTGGGTGAGTCGAGTTCTCCCCTGGTCAAAAACATGGTACGGCCCAAACCCCTTTGCGGCCTTTGCTCCCCAGAAGCGCCCATTATTGGAAATCGGGGGAGCCTGGTTGTCAAGCCAGTTGTCTGCGAAGTGCTCTTTGTGCTTCCTGGGTTAAAGTCACGCCTGCGGACTGGCTGCCTCCTTTATCGCGGTTTGCCACCGCTTTCTCATTCCGACTACCACTCCTTGCTTTTTCCTCTCGCGGCCCCCCACCCTGTCTGTCGTGGTTCGTGCTGGTCCCATTTGACTCTACGTCCTGGAAGAGACCCTGCGCGGATTCGAGAGCTGGATGATTTTGCCGTCAAACTCTCGATTTCTTCCTGCTAGGTGCTTCCCTGGTTCTGTTTTATCTTCCCTTTACCGTGGCCTTGAATTTCAACATGACTTGAATATGTCACGGACCCGCTGCCCCCCACCCAACCGCCCAACCTACTTTGGAGACCCCAGGGTCCTTGCATTCGTGAAAGCTGAGGGTGGTGGTAGGGTGTGCCCCTACACGGTCTCCACCTTTTTATTGGTAGTCTCAGATTATGTTTACTGTCCTCTACAAACCGTCCACCCTCAGCCACATTCTCTTCTTTAATCACCCCACTGTTATTTCTGTTCTTTCCCTCTTAAAGTTGTTATGGTGCCTTTCCTTTCTGCTGCTCTAACCCCTCTCCCCATATGCACATGCCCACAACCCATCTGAAACTGGGAGCAGAAATCATCCAGTGATGTTTTCACTTTTGCTCCCAAGTCCTATCCCAGCTCACGGTCTGGGATAGGAAATGAGGTTTGGAGTGGGGGTGGGGGGTGGGAAGAGGGGCTTCTGTGGGAGACAGGGATGTCCCAGGAGGGATAGCTTTGAAGGCTAGAACCAGAGGACACGAATCAGGGCTTTCAAAAGAGAAGGGGAAGGACTTGTCAATGGACTCGGCCCTTGACACAGCCATCTGCTTTGGCAGGATACGTACTATCAACCCCGTGCCCTGGAGAAGCATGCGGACAGCATCCTGGCACTGGTACGTCTGCCCTGCCATCTGGGACTACTGCATCTTTTCCGACCCACTTGCCCTCCCGAATTTTCTCCCCCGCAGCTTGGGAGAAGGCAGTGCCCCCGGGGGTGGGGATGTTCTGGGCTCTGCAAGAGACTTCAACACACACACGGATGTGCTGTCAAGTGCACATACTTGGCAGTCCCCTTTGGTGTGTGCATTTTTTTTCTCTGGGGCAGCCTGAGCCCTGAGGAAACTGTGCTTACTTTTGGGACCATCTGCAGGTGCTGAGTCCTGTGGTCCCCAGTGACCTGTCCTCCCTGGCAACTAACCTCTTTGGCTGCAAAGACAGCTGTTTTCTCTGGCAGGGTTCCTATGGTGACGTTTGTGCATCTCTTGGGGACCAGGCCAGGTGCTGTCCTGAGTGGGCCGAGTGAAAAGGCTTGATTAACTTGAGTAGAAAGAGAAACTGGCCTTTCAATGTGATGAAATTATGTCTGGAGATGAGAGGAAGAAAACAGAACCCGTACCTAATTTTCCCAGCTTCTGTTATGCTCTGATACGTTGCCTTTTAACAAATATTAAGCACCTACTGTGTCATGCACAGAATAGGTACTTGATATGATCTCCCTCAGGTTATCCACTTTGCTCAGAGGTTAGGCCTGGAAATGGCAGACCTGTGTGTGTGTGTGTGTGTGTGTGTGTGTGTGTGTGTGTGTGTGTGTATTGATTGCTTGTCCCCATCTCTCTGCTGCAGGCTTCAGTCTTCTGGTCCATCTCTTATTACTCCTCTCCCTTCGCCTTCTTCTACTTATACAGGAAAGGTCAGTGTGGTTTCAAAGGTGGTGGGCAGGTTGTTGGCAGCTGAGCTGACCCCCCCCCCTAAAGAGGAGAGGGGACCTGAGAGGATGGCTTGGCTTCCCTCTTCCATCAGGCATCTTCTTCCTCAGAGGGCATGGCTGTCCCAAAGAGAGGGTACGGGGTGGGGGTTGGGGCAGTGGGGAGAGCTTCTCATGTGATGCCTCTCCCCTCCCAGGTTACTTGAGCTTGTCCAAAGTGGTGCCGTTTTCTCACTATGCGGGGACACTGCTGCTACTCCTGGCAGGAGTGGCCTGCCTCCGAGGTAGGTTGAGAGGGAGCCTGGTTTGGATCTATCCCTCACTGGGTAAATATTTATGAAGTCACTTCTGCAAATACAGTTTTGTGTTGGGCCCTGAGGGGGAATAATTGGGAATGTTGAAGGCATGATCTTTTTCTTAAAGGGCATGGTTGTAAGTATGAAAAGCTAATTGGCAGAACACTTTGCTACTATCTAGAAGAGATGCATATACCCTACAATAATTCCACATATGTCCGTATATATGTTTGTAATAATCCGAAACTGGAAACAAGTCCATGGCCACAAATAGTAGGATGGCAGGGATTCTAGTTCTAGGGCAGAACACAATACAGCAATGCAAATGAACAAATTGAAGCTACACTCAGCAACACAGATGAGTCTCACAATTGTAATGTTGAATGCAAGAAGAAGACTACCAAGGGGCACCTAGGTGGCTGACTCGGTTAAACGTCCGACTTTGGCTCAGGTCATGATCTCACAGTCCATGAGTTCGAACCCTGCGTCGGCTCTACGCTGACAGCTTAGAGCCTGGAGCCTGTTTCAGATTCTGTGTCTCCCTCTCTCTCTGACCCTAGCCCATTCATGCTCTGTCTCTCTCTGTGTCAAAAATAAATAAACATTAAAAAAAAAATTTTTTTAAAGAAGACTAACAAATGATGTATGCAGTGTGTTTCTACTTATGTAAAGTTCAAGAGGGACGCATACAGAAGTGGCAAAACACAGGCATGCTTATCTTGAAAGTCAGGAGAGTGATTACCTGGGAGAGGGAGGGAACAGGATGGGGAGGGCTCCTGGAGGGACGTGACTTTGTTCTCTTCCTTGACTTGGGTGATGGTCACAGGAATGTTTGCTTCGTATTTTTTAAACTGGATATATATTGGACACACGTATGTTATATCTCACAACTTAAAAATGAAGAGAGAGTCCAAATCATTGCCCCTCGGCCGATGCACGTGAAGAAAACTGGGTGAGGGGATGCTTGGAGAGAGGTGGTAGACTAGGAGCTGCATGGCTGCAGTCATATCCAGCCTGGGGCGGGGACCTTCTGCCTTCGGTGTCCTGCCTCCTGATCTCCATTGGGGTGGGCTCCCTCATCAGAGAGGCGTTCCCTGACCACCTCACCTAAAAGTGGGTTTTGTCTTATTTTTAAATTTTACATATTTATTTAAGTTTTTTTTTTTTTTTTTTGAGAGGGAGAGAGAGAGAATGAGTGGGAGAGGGGCAGAGAGAGGGAGACCAAGGATCTTGAAGTGCGCTCTGTGCTGACAGCAGAGAGCCTGATGTGGGGCTCGAACTCAAGAACTATGAGATCATGAGTTGGATGCCTAACCAACTGAGCCACCCAGGCAGCCCAAATTTTATTTATTCTTAATTTGGGTACATAAATTAAATATAGAGAAGTCCAGAGAACAAAGTGTCATGAACTGAAATGCTTATATTCTGTCATGTAGCTTCACATACTTTTTGTCAATAAAGTTCTGAAGCATTGCATTCAGAGTTGGCATTCCTGTTGGAATCTTCCCCACTTCTGTGTTCCTCTTTCCCCAGAGGTAACCATTGTCACTTGGTGTGGTTTCTTTCCTGGTCCACATTTTTATCCTTTTATGAAAGATATACCTCATTTGATCAAATCTAAGCTGTTAGGAATTGTAAAATACATTCCAATTTCAGTTTTCAAATGTGAAAAACTATGCATTTTAGAATCTATGAAATATGGTAAGCATAAACCATATATAGCCATTCATTTTTGCCTTTTTGACACATGGCATCACATTATACAAATCATTCTGCACCTTCCTTCATTCTTAATATTGTCTGGGGTCTCTACCCTTGATAATAATAGCATTCTAGTTGATTCTAGTTTTCTTTTCTTTATAGCACTTAATCCTCTCTGAAATGTTCTTGTTTACTTGCTTATTGTCTTTCTCCAGCCCCACCCCACCCCCAGCCAAAGTGCTAGCTCTCCGGGCTGGGACCTGTGTGTCTTGTTTCCTGCTATCTCCCATGTCAGGACAGTGCCTGGCACATGACACCTGTCGGGTCAACGGAAGCAGAGAAGTCAGGGTTTGAGACTCCTTGGCAGTGAAGGGAGAGCAGATGTGATCGCCAAAGGGCCAGGTGAAGAGAGGAATGAGTGTAGTGTTGAGGATGGCTCTTATTTCAGAGAGGGAAGTAGAATGGAGGCAGGGGAGGAGCGGTCCAGGATTCAGAAGGTGGCAAAGATGGACCCAGGAAGCAGAGAAGGAGTCTCAGGGGACAGGAATAGTGTAGAGAGGCATAGTTGCAAGAGAGTGGGGATGGAGGAAGGAGACTTCGGATTCAGTGAGGAAGTGATTACAGGGCAAGAGCAGGAGCCATGAGGCCAGATGGCAGGGAGTTAGACTATACAGAAAAGAGATGGAAAGCAAGCAGTGAAGAAGGGTGGCAGGGAAAAAAAGAGGGACTCAGTGTTCACAAGGATGAACAGTAAGGTTGCATGACGGTGTGTTGCATGCAACAGTAAGGTTGCATGACTAGCAAAGTGAACATTCTGGAACGTTGAGGGTTGCCAGCCTATAAAGAAACAAACTGAAGAAGCTGGGTAGCAGAACACTGAAGCCAGTTGCTAGATATGGAGGAAGGGGGTCAGCTCAACTCTCCTATTTCCCCAGACCCTGGGCCACCTGTTCCTTTCCCTCCCACTTCCCTTTCCAGGGCCTTCTCCATGCCCATCTCCAATCCTCTTCCTGAAATTTACCCAGCTTGCTCTTCCCAGTTTTCCTAACACTGTCTCCTATCCTCTCTCTACCAGGCATCGGCCGCTGGACCAACCCCCAGTACCGGCAGTTCATCACCATCTTGGAGGCAACACATAGGAACCAATCTGCAGAAAACAAGGTAAGGGGTCCCAGGAAAGGTGCCAGACAGGTGCCCTGGCAGCAGCTTTCTCAGCTGCCTCTCCAGAGCACTGGGCACCAGCTTCTGCCAGGGCGAGGAGTTGTGTTGCCACCCATGGCAGTAGGTTTTTGCTTGCACATTGCTGTAGCCCTTCTCCCCTGTGCAAGTGAACTGTCCACCCAGAGAATTTTCCTCCCTACCACTTCTAACGGGATGTTCCACTAGAACAATCCTCCACCCTTCTCCCCTCCATCTGTAAGAATTGTCTAGATGTGGAAATATTCCACATCTTAGAAGGGGGTCTTCTCTCTGTCACAGCAGCTCGGTTCTGTAAGTGTTGTTTATTTTGGCTGTGTGCATTGAACACCATGCTAGTTTTGTTCAGGGATGGGTCAAGATGGACAGGTGTGTCCACTGTTGTGCCCAGAAGCACAGCGTGGTGCCAGGAGGGAGAAAAGCCAGGGCATAGTGTCCTTGGAGTTGTGCCAGCCCAGCTGGTGCTGGAGTGTGATTATCTTTGAGAAGGGGCTTTGGGGCCCTATAAAGCTCTTCCCTGTTAGGAATTCCTGGGATCAAAGAGCTGTGACCCTACCATCATCGTGTTACTGGTTGTTCCACGCCGCCGTTTACAGAGCTACGTAATGAAGCTCTACCACGCCGCTGTCTGAGGCATTTTGCGTACGCCCTTCCCAATCCTCACAATAGCCACACGAGGTGGCATTATTATACCTCTGAGGACACAGGAAAAAAGAGGTTAAGTGACAAGCAGAGTCACAGAGCAAAGGAAGGGGCTGGGTCTGGATTTGAGGCCTGGTCTGAGCAAAGCCGGCTTGAAATTTGCTTTTCTTCCATTTTGTTTTGTTTTGCCATTTACATTTTTGTACAGTGTTTCTGTTGTTCTTCCTTAGTCAAGTTATTTTTGAAAATGTCAAAAAAATTTCCTGTGACAGAAAATAAAAAGAGCTCTCAAAATAGAGCACTGGGAGCTCTCAGGGTGAGGGAGGGGGTACAGCAGAGAGTCAGACACAGCTCCCGCCACCCTCAGAGAGCACGTGGACAGACTTCGTGGGGTGACTGGAGGCATCGATAGCCTGGCTGGCATCACCAGCCCATGGCTGCCGAAGGTGAGAGAAGGGAGGTGGCTGTGAGGATGGAGCAGAGAGGGCTTCGTTCAGGAGGTGATTCCAATGCAAAGGAACCACTCACTGTAGACATTACTTTCCCTTGTTCCCTCTCACCCAACCTTAGGACAGTCATTTTGATCCTCTAGGGCAACATCATGCAAAGGACCCGGTGGGGGCAAGGGGTATGACCAGCCAACAGACCCCGCCCCCACTTCCTCCCTCAAAAGCACCAGCACCTCCAGCCACCCCTTCTTGGGGTGGGTCAGTTTTATATTTTGGAAAAGCAGAGTGTTGAGTAGTTCTTCTGGAAGCAGACAGGCCAGTTTTGATACCTGATAGGGTATCCTCTCTTGCCTGATTTTTCTGACTGTGACAGAGCTTACCCTCTATGAACTAGGAGTGTGTTGACCTCGACTTGTCTCCCTGTGATGTGTGGGGGCCAGTCCTGTGGATGAGGGTGCCAAGGGTGGGTAGGTGGGCCTGCCCCAATTTCTTAGTTTCCCTTTTCCTCCCCTCCTCTTTCTCTCCCTGCCCACCACAGAGGCAGCTCGCCAACTACAACTTTGACTTCAAGAGCTGGCCAGTGGACTTCCACTGGGAAGAGCCCAGCAGCCGGTGAGGCCCCAGTTCTTTCACTCCATCCTGCTCTGTCCTGTCCCACACCTCCATCCCCATCTTGGGCCCCAGGGCCTCCTTTCCAGTGCCATCTCCTCATTCCTGGACCTCAGCTTGCTGCTTCTGACTCCAACCTCCCCTACATCTTTCCATCCTCAGGAAGGAGTCTCGAGGGGGCCCTTCCCGCCAGGGCGTGGCCCTGCTTCGCCCAGAGCCCCTGCATCGGGGGACAGCAGACACTCTCCTCAACCGGGTCAAGAAGCTGCCTTGTCAGATCACCAGGTGAGAAGCAGCAGGGAAGAGAGGCCATCTGGGGTGGAGGGGACATCGGGTGAGGACTCCAGGACTGGGTGCTATGGATAAAATAGCTGCCATTTATTGGGCCTAGTGCTATGTATTTTGTATTATTTGTGATGGTTTTTAATCTACATTTATATGTGAAGAAAAGAGGCTCAGGGAGGTGTAGTCTCACAGATGGTGAATGAAGGGTTGGGATATTAATAATTCTGTCTGACACAAAAGCTCTTTTATTTTATTATTATTATTTTTAATTAATTAATTTACTTGTTTATAAATGTTTATTTATTTTTGAGAAAGAGATCTGGGGAGGGGCAGAGAGAGGAAAAGACAGAGGTCCCAAAGTGGGCTCAGTGCTTACAGCAGAGAGCCCAGTGTGGGGCTCGAACCCGCGAATGGCAAGATCATGACCCGAGCCAAAGACAGACGCTTAACTGACTGAGACACCCAGGTGCTGCTAAAATTTATTTAAGTAAGCTCTACACCCAACATGGGCCTTGAACTCACGACCCCAAGAGCAAGAGCCAAATGCTTTACCGACTAAGCCAGCCAGACACCCCACAAAAGCCCTTCTAACGAGGCTGAGAGAGAACAATGAGGTTGAGAGTGTGGTGGAGACACATAGCCTTAGCTGGAGTGGCATCTGGTGACAGCTGTGCCCCTGACCTGGCCTCTCTACTCCTAGATTCTTCTGCCTTAAGCAAGCTACAATTTCTGCATCCGTGAATAACGCACTTTATAGGATTGGTATATTAAGTAGAGTAACATATTCAGAAGGGTTACTACTTTGCCTGGGTACTTGACAGCAAAGCCCAAGTTGTGGCTACTGATGATGTCAGAAGTGACAACAGTAAGCCTTCCTCCCTTACAGTAGAGCAGATGCTGTGGTAATTTTCTATTGTTGGGGGCTGGGAGGCAGTTCCAAGATACCAAGGAAAGGGATGGATTTAGTGATCAGTGTTGCCTGTGTGACGATTGGTCAGAGGGACAAACCAAATTTGCAGTTTTGAGGGGATGCTGGACAGGGTGGTACATACCTGTTTTTTTCTGGGGACAAATCCTAGTTCAGGATTAACTGGAAATGATTAATTGTCTTTTTCAGATACCTACCACAGCTTATCTGTCTAGATTAGTGCATTTGTTCAGTAAATATTTATTAAGCCCCTCTTTGTCAGGCTCTAGCCACCTGCTACGTGGCAGAATAGGGCATATTGCAGAACAGAACAGTCAGGTCTCTGCCCTGGTGGAGTCTGCAGTCTAGTGTGGTGTATTTCAAACTACCGTCCATTCATGAATCTTGAAATCGAGTGAATTACAGCTGTCATTTTTTAAAGTATTATAGGGGGCCTTTAAATAAGTTGCATTTATACATTAACAGAATCATAGTTAATAATAACTTTGCTTTGGGGTCCGTGTGTGGCTCAGTTGGCTGAGTATCTGACTCTTGATTTCGGCTCAGGTCATGATCTCACAGTCGTGAGATCAAGCCCCGTGTCAGGCTCCACACTCAGTGGAGAATCGCCTGCTTGCGATTCTCTCTCTCCCTGTCTCTCTCTCTCTCTCTCTCTGTCTCTGCCTCTCTCTCTCTCTCTTTCCCCCACCTGTGCACGCACTCTCTCTAAATAAATAAATAAACATTTAAAAATTAAAAAGAATAGGGGCACCTGGGTGGCTCAGTCGGTTAAGCGGCCGACTTCGGCTCAGGTCATGATCTCGCGGTCTGTGAGTTCCAGCCCCGCATTAGGCTCTGTCCTGACAGCTCCCGGACTGGAGCCTACTTCCGATTCTGTATCTCCCTCTCTCTTAATTAATAAGAATTACTTATCGCATATAGAAAATATTATCTCCTAAAATTTTCAATATTATAAATATAGATGTGTGTACTGGGCCACAATATAAAATGTGCATATTATAAAGGTTGTAGTAAAAAAAATTTTGAAGAACACCAGCCTGGTACATATATTACTTCATTATGTCCTGAAAGAGGAGAACAAAGCTGTAAAGGTCAAGAAACAAAACTGTAAAGGTCAGGGGTGAAGCAGGCCCCAGAGTCTCTGAGTGCTAGGGCTAGGATGATTCCTGGGTCCTACTGAGGTCAAGGGTTCGTTAACCCCATGTTCCCCACAGCTACTTGGTGGCGCACACTCTGGGGCGCCGGATGCTATATCCAGGCTCAGTGTACCTGCTCCAGAAGGCCCTCATGCCCATGCTGCTGCAGGGCCAGGCCCGGCTGGTGGAAGAGGTGAGGCCCCCTGCCCCCACCCCACCCCCGATGGTCCTTCTCCCCCTACCAGGGATGTGACCTCCTGCCCCTCACAACATCTCCCCCACTCAGTGCAACGGGCGCCGGGCAAAGCTGCTGGCCTGCGATGGCAACGAGATCGACACCATGTTTGTGGACCGGCGGGGGACGGCTGAGCCTCAGGGACAGAAGCTGGTGAGAGGGAGCAGGGAGCCCAGCCCAAAAGTGGTGCGGGGAGAGCAGTAGAGGTTCTGGGGACCTCAGTTCTACAGCAGCCCTAAGAAGTACATCTGGGGATAATCCCATCTCCCACCCCACCCTCAAGACATGTTGGCGTAGGAAAACCCTACCACAGGGAAATAGATGAAGTAGGAGTTGACATTCAAGGACCAAAAAGTAATCTTGTAATAGTCACCACTTAGACAACATTTATCACATAGAAGGCATATATTTAATCCTCAAAACAACCCTGCAGAAGAGGTACTATTTTTAGGAGAGCCCATTTTACAGATGATGAAACTGAGCCTGGGATAATTTTCCCAGACCACACAGTAAGTGAGAGAGCTGGGATTTGAACCCAGGTAGCCTGGCCTCCAGTATATCCTGCCTCCATGAGGGAGCCATGGAAAGAGCACTGAGTCAGCAGTCCAGGGAGCTGACTCCTGGTTCCGGCACTGCCCAGCTGCTATGAGAATCCATGCAAGCTCCACCATCTCTGAGTTTGGGCTCGTGGCCCCATGAAATTAAAGTTTATCTGACTCTAAGTCTGGGGCCCAGAGATGGAAAGTGATTGGCATGCCACACAAAAGAAACAGTCATGAAAAAAATAGACCCAAAAACTAGAAAGGAAAAAAAATATCCATAACCCCATTTCTGAGAGCTGTCCTCCAGTGGTCTTCCAAGGAAAACGACACTGCTGAGTGGTCGAGCAGTTCGTCTTCCTCAGTTTGCTAAGCTTTTGCATCCACTCTGCCTCTCATGCACCTTGTAAAATTAGAAGTTTCTATTCCCGTTGAAGACGACAGGCCCTTTCCTCTTCCCTGTAAAGCTCCCACGTCCTGCCACACAGGGGATTTTCAGTCCCAGCTTGGCTCCTTCCCAGCCCTCCTTCCTGCTTCCTTCCGTAGGTGATCTGCTGTGAGGGGAACGCGGGCTTCTATGAGGTGGGCTGCATTTCTACACCTCTGGAAGGTAGGCCCAGGGCACAATACTCGTCTCTGCCCTTTGGAATGGAATGTCCCCACCTTCCCACACCAGTATAACTTCCCTGGGCCAGATCACCTTGTCTGAGTGAGGTTTGAAATTCTCACATTTGGGGGGAAAGTTTACTCCCCATTCGCTTTGCCAACCTTACATTCCCTCCCTGTGGGCTGTGTCCCTAACATTATGGCCTTCATTCTGTCCCCATGACATAATCACATCTCTCCCTTCTGCTGCCTCAGAACCTCTGGTGTCATCTCCCCATTCTGAGAAAGCTTGGAGTTACTCATCTCTAAATTTGGGGTTGTTTAGAGCTCCCATGTTGTGTTGGTCTTTCCCCCGGGGCTGGAGGTGGGGGAGGTGTGGGCCACAAGGTCATAGCCCCTCCTCCTCCTCCTATGTTGCAGCTGGATATTCTGTCCTGGGCTGGAATCATCCAGGCTTTGCTGGAAGCACGGTGAGACACTCTCTGAAATCCCTTTCTTTTCCTGAATTTATGGTTATGGTCTGTCTCCCTCTGGTCAGCCACTGGAATTAGGAAAAGGGGTGTATATTTCTCTGGTGGCTCTCACTCATCTGTCACCTGGGTGCCAAGGACAGGGAACCATGACGCCACCCCACAGTGAGAAGTGGCATTTCTGGAGAGTGCGGGCCCTCTCGCCACCCTTCTCTTCTGCACCCTCTGTCTCTTGTAGGGTAGCTCTGTGCTGGAAGCGTGCAAGTGGCCCATGAACCAGCCTCTGGTGCTAACCCACTCCTACGTTTGCCCTTCTTCCTGCAGGGGGTGCCATTTCCTCAGAATGAGGCCAATGCCATGGATGTGGTGGTCCAGTTTGCCATCCACCGCCTGGGCTTCCAGCCCCAGGACATCATCATCTATGCCTGGTCCATCGGTGGCTTCACTGGTACCAGCCTACCCCCCTCCCTGGGCAAATTATGCCACCCCCACCCCCCTCAAAGAGCAGTAGGGAAATGCCCTGAGAGCCCAGCAGTGGGGTAGAGGCTTAAGGGAGGAGAGGACGGAGGAGGGATATCTGCGTGTGTCTGGAAGATGGTATCCTATCCTATTTGTATACGTTCACATTTCCTTCTACCTTATGCCCATTATGAAAAGAAGCAGACCAGGGTCCTGGAGGGGGGAGATCAGGGAAGTGAAGTTTTCCTCTGCACGTGGTCTTCGATGCACTTTGATATTCTCTCTCCGTCTTCTCCATACAGTGCCCTGGCCAAGTGAAGTGAGGGGTTAAGGGGGACCTGGGGCTAACCTAGTAGAGATGGTGGTGTCAGCCTGTAGGGTCACTGGGACAAAGGTGGGGTGGTGGGCAGGAGCTCCTCAGTCCTCACCTTTCTTCCTTGTTCTGGTACCAGCCACATGGGCAGCCATGTCCTACCCAGACATTAGTGCTGTGATCCTGGATGCCTCCTTTGATGACTTGGTGCCCTTGGCCTTGAAGGTTATGCCAGATAGCTGGAGTGAGTGCAGCTCCCAGGCCTGCCTTTCCAGGGAAGGGGTGGGCTGGAACTGGGAACTATTCTAACTGGAGATGGTTCCTTTTTATGTAGGTGGGGAGTGGGTCACCCAACGGGATGAAAAGCAGGAGGGCTCCCCTGTCTGGGGCCTTAGTTTTCTTTGTGAACAGTGGGGAACTATATGTTGTGCAAGGGCTTTGTCTCTGCCATCCCGTCACTCTGATCCCACTCTAGGGGGCCTTGTGACCAGGACCGTGAGGCAGCATCTCAATCTGAACAACGCAGAACAGCTGTGCAGGTGAGGGCAGGCCAGTAACTGGCGTGTAACTCCCTTCCCCACTTCCCCACTGTACAGGCTTTGCTGGGTATTCAAGCAGATCTCCCAGTAAGGCCAGAATGTGGGCCATGCCTGTTCTTAAATATTTTCTCACCCCTGAGTGAAGGGCTAGCCTGTGGGGCCCTGCTATAGTAGGGGGTTAGGCTGCAGCCAGTGCAAGGGTGGGGTGGCCACTCGTCCTCTCCCTCTGAGCACCACACTGTCCTCTGAAGGTACCAGGGCCCTGTGTTGCTGATCCGCAGAACCAAGGATGAGATCATCACCACCACGTGAGTGCCTGGGAGCCTCTGCCCTCCTAGATTCCAGATGTAGCTAGGAAGTTGCCCTTCCCACCTCTGCCCACCAGAAACCTAGGTATCCAGACCCTTCCTCCCCAACCTCCAGCCCCTCCAGTGTACACTGTTCTCACCCCCAGGGTTCCTGAGGACATCATGTCCAACCGAGGCAATGACCTCCTGCTGAAGCTCCTACAGTATCGGTAAGCGGGAGTGTGTGTGTGTGCGTGCGCGTGTGTGTGCATGTGTTTACTGACACTGGCGTGGCAAGGGAGGGAGGGAAGAGGGTTTAGGGATGAGGAGTGAAGAGAATTGGGTCCTGACCTCTCGTCCTGGTGCTCCCTCTGTAGGTATCCCCGTGTAATGGCAGAGGAGGGTCTTCGAGTGGTGAGGCAGTGGCTGGAAGCCTCCTCACAGCTGGAGGAAGGTGCAGGGGGATGCGGTGAGGCCTTTGGGTGGGGGCCTGGCCAGGCCAGGTCACTGACAAGCCCTCCTTTCTCTCCCTGAGCAGCCTCGATTTATAGCCGTTGGGAGGTGGAGGAGGACTGGTGCCTGTCCGTCCTCCGCTCCTACCAGGCAGAGCACGGGCCTGACTTCCCCTGGAGTGTGGGTAAGGACGTCCTGTGGCAGGAGGGGGTGTTGGGAAGAAGCCAGGAAGGGGGATGAATACCCAGATGTATGGCTCATGTGTGAGCGGCTCTTCTCCACAGGGGAGGACATGAGTGCAGACGGAAGGCGGCAGCTGGCCTTGTTTCTGGTGAGCTGAGGGGTGGCGGGCAGGAAAGGGGTGCCGGGATGGCCAGGGGGCTTGGAGACAGGGGATACCATGTAAGCATTGGAAGTGGCAGCTTGTAGGGTGTGGGAGGTGGTTTCAGAGGCTGTGGAGGTGTTTGGGGGTGCTGTATACTGCGGTGCTCTGCACCCCACCTGTCCTGCCCTCTTCCTTCAGGCTCAGAAGTATCTGCACAACTTCGAGGCCACGCACTGCACCCCGCTCCCGGCCCCGAACTTCCAGATGCCCTGGCACCTCTAGGGACCACAGTGGGACTCGTTCTGAAAGAGTGGGATAGGAGGAGACATGAGGAAGGCTCTTCTTATTTGTGATTCTCTGTGTTCACGTTGCTATTTATAGTTTGTGGAAAGTGGGGGGCTGTCCCCCTTCTCACTGCCCTATTGCACGTTTCCCCTCATCCATCTGGCAGTACCTAACCTTCCCCAACATATACCCCGCATTCAGTGAATGGATTATTCCCAATAATTAATAAAAAGGTATTTTTTCTACAGGCTGGCTAATTGTGTGACTTTCCAAGTGTCCAGGAGCTTGGGGCCGGTAGTGGTGACAGCTGAAGCTGCAAAGAGCCGGGCTTTGGGGAACCTGACTCCAGCCGGCCAACTTAACCCTCCCCATCCCTGCTGTTCTCCCAGGCCTCCAGCCCCCAACTGAGCTATCCTCATGCAGTGGGTCCCCAAGCCTCCCCACTGGCTAGTGTGTCTAGTAGTATCACACGTACAGCCTCCCCAGCCTGCGCCCCAGTCCTTCCTGCATAACCCTGCAGCCACTGTAGGAGCTCACGGTTGCCCCCTCTTTGCTAAGAGCTCCAGAGCTTTCACTTACAAAGTGTTTTCTAGTACCTGATTTCCCCTACTTGGCTCTTCTACAGATTTCCAGCTCCAACCTGCATGGCTTCACCTTAAGTATCACCAGTTTTCCTTACTCAGCTCTTGCTGTTCCAAGGGGGAGTGAGGAACAGCCCACTCCCCATGTCTTCTGCGGCAAACCCTACACACCTCTTCACCGTGCCTTTGTCGTTTTCACGCATCTGTTGCAGTTCAGTGACAGGGCCTGCCAGGGACTGAGGCTTCCCAGAGCCACACTTCACCTTTCTGGACGCTATTAGAAGAAAATCCCTAAGGTGAACCCAAGGAAATTGGCTTCCTGTAACTTCTGTCCTATTTCCAATCCTCAGACTTCATGGAACAGAATGAGTTTTCCTCCCACCTGTCAGTTTGTTGCCTGGCCACCTTCTTCTTGGGAAACCTCTTTTAGCTGAAACGCTCCCAGGGTTACCCTCCTTGGCCCTCTGTTTTGAACAAGCTCAACGTGGGCAAGCAACAATGTTCTGATATCCTAGATAGCTTCTGGCTAATATCAGTGTCTCCTGGAACCCCAGGGCATGAAGCTCCTCCTCAGTCTCTGGGCAGAGGCTGTCTGCCCTCACCAGCTCACCAGCTCCTTCAGTGGGGGCATACTGAGTCTCCACTGGAAGGGTGATCTGAGACTTGTCAGGTGATATACCTGATAATTGGGGTCAAAAGAGAAGAGGTGGCCACAGCTCCAGAATGCTCCACCTTTAGCAAACACTGGAGAGTTGATACTGGCACTCTGTTCCTCTGTCCCATCCCAGGGGGCAAACAGGGTGGGGAGTGTGGAGCATGAAGCTGTAGGTCCAGCTGGATGGTTCTGAACCTCACCTTCCAGGATCCACCAGGACAGTTAGCCTCCTGGAAAACAAGTCTGTTCAGTTAAGGTAACAACCTCCTTGAATGCAAATAGGGGGCACTTAGCCCCACCTCCCACACCCTGGAGACAAAGGACTCCCCCTTCCTGGCCAAGGCCACTAGGGACTCTGTTGACTGACCTCTACCATCCCCTCCCCCTTCCCCTTCTTCCGGCATAAAGAACAGTGGATGCCATGAAGAGCCCTCAGATAACTGAAGTGGGTGGGGAGAGGGGAGGCTTAACATTTGAATTCTGGACCACCGAACCCCAGGGGCCTCAGTCTACCTCCTTAGATTACTCCCCACGTGATAAAGCTCACATCAGCTCTTTGTTTTTAGAACCACCACCACACACCACAGTCCCAGGAGAAGAACAGTCCCAGGAGAAGAACAGCCGAGATGCAGACCCCACATCTGCTGGAACTCTGGACCTTGCCTTATTGGGCACCAGGCAAGGTCTGGACGCCCAGGCGCCTCCGAGGAGCTGGGTACACGGGGAGAGAGGATGGAGGCTGGGACAAAGAAGGATTAACACCTGGGCAGGAAACCTGGGAGGGAGAGGTGGGCCCTGGGCTGGGCCCGGGCTCGCCCTGCGCTGCTTTCAGTGTGAGTTGCGGGAGTAGGCTCAGGGCTTGGTGATTGGGCTGAGGATTTGCTCGACTCCCCCGAGAGGGTCAGGTGTTTCCCTCCCAGCTGTCACAAGTGAGTGAGGGCCAGGTACTTATCCGTTCATTCATCCATCCAACAAGCCATCCCAACTCCCTCAGGAACCAAGTCTTTTTTTTTTTTTTTTTTTTTTTTCTTTCATTCATTTATATGCGGGTTAAAGATCGCTGCTGTCTAGTTCCACTCCAGACCGCCTGGTCTAGCTGCTCAGCGAACAGAACTTGGCTCCCCGCCCCCTTGTTTGCCCCGCCCATAGCCCTGACTGTAGCATTCTCTCCTCAGGCCCCACCTCCTTTGTTTCGTCACTCGGCTGCTTACCCCCACCGGTATCCCGCGTCCCCAAGGCACTCCGCGCAGAAACTGTCCTCGGCTGCTATCACCATGGCGACTACAGCAGCGCCCCGCCTCTTCACCCCTGGAAAGCCTCCACCAAGCCCATCACCGCGGCAACGAACTCACCAGGCTCGGCAGGCGCACTGGCCGCGCCCAGCCGTTTAGACTGAGGAGTAGCAAAATGAAACTGGGACTGGATTAATGGCCCTGAGGCCACGCCCCTTCCGTGGAACCACTCTCCTAGCTCGCACCGAACCCGGCCTCGAAATACCGCCCCTATCTTCCCTCCGGCTATCCGCAGGCCGGGTTCAGAGGACGCTGTGAAATTCCCTTCTAACTCCTTTCTGCCCCGTTCGCTTCAAGAGGAGCCTCCGATCTCTGATTCTGTCTACCACTCTGTCGTTCATTCAGCAGACATTTATGCAGGTGCCAGGCGCTCCTCCCCAAATCTTCATTACTCCGACTTTTCAATAATACAATTGTCTGATTTCATTTATCCCAAGGCTCTTGGGCACGCAGTGGCGTGCGTTTTCCTTTCGTATTCCTTCTTTCCTGTCCGTCTTTCTTGACTCAAATCTGAATCCATTTCTTCCCATCTTCCCCATCAGCGCCCCGAGGCCAAATGATTCTCGGATGGTCTGGGACTGTAAGCAGGGAGCCCTCCCTCAGGGCCGCACCCCAAACCTCCAGACCAGAAACTGGAGCAGGTGGTTCGCTCCTGTACGCCGAGCTCTAACTACAGCACCCCCGACCCTTAAAGGGAAAACCCTGAGTCTCTCAGAGATCCTGACCTGGCGAGGTGCGTGCTGAGCTGCTCGCTTGAAGGAGCTCAGCGGGCGAACCCCCCGGTAAAGGCGGCCCCCAGCAAAGGACGTGGGCGGGGCTCCTGGGACGCCCACCTCCGCTCTTTGGTTGCGGCGTTAGCCTCCGGCCCGGTGGGTTGGTGGTGCCACAGCGCCTCCTTCCGGGGAAGCCGCGTGGTGCTCTGGGCGTCTGTTAGGGGCGGAAGGCTAGGTCTGACGCCAGGCATGTTTTCCCAGGTTTCATTGCCAGCCAGCCCCCCCCGCCCCCTTCCCCCCCCCGCCCCCCCCCCGGCAGAGAACTGAGAGTGGCCAGAGGGCCGCCCCCGCTTCCTCCTGGGAGCCCTGAAGTGCAGTCAGGCTCGGAGAGCGAGAGCCCGGCGCCGGAGCCTTGTGGGCGCCGGAGATCAGAGTTACTGACCTGCAGCGGAGCTTAGGCGGGGTGGGGTAAAAGGGGGCGTAAGGAAAGGTGCTGGCTAGTTACCTGGAACCCACAGGGGCCACTGGGCTGAATAGGTCAGTCGGGACTCAGGTGTCCTCGCTTCTAGATTTCTGACAGTTCCACGTTGTTCCCATCTTGAAAAATGGTACCACCAATCACCTCCTTGGGCAAGCCTATCCCCCACTTTTCCTCTTTCCATATTCAGTCTAACTGCAAATCTGTCCAGTCTTCCTTCTAAATAAATGTCAGATTCATTCGTCTTTTCCTTGCCTCTCTTCTGCCAGACCAGGCCGCCATCTTGTGACGGGACTCAGGAATAGCTTCCTAACTGGTTTCCCGGCCTCGGCAATCTTTTACAAACAGAACTCTGATCTTGTTGCTCCTTTGGTCAGTGCTCAGGACTGCCCAGGTGCTCCCGGGAAGTACTCATCCTTCCCCCTCCATCCCCCCATCATTGTTTGTTGTCTCCCCCACTAGACAACTCTGTGGGGGCAGGGATTTTGTGTAATGTTGTATCCCCAACACCTGATACAGTGATTCAGTAAACTTCTGTAGAATAAATATGAAAAAAAAAGTTTCCCTCTCATTCCCCTTTTGTCTGGGTCCTGTCCCCAAGCCAGGATGTTAGGTCTTAGAGTGGCCGTGGGTGAGGACACTCTGTTTCTCTGGCTGTTCTGGGACTGATCTCCACCCCAAATGGGTGTTGCCTCTCTCTTTCCTCTTGGCCAACTTCTCTTTCACCAATATAAGCCCCAACTGGAGGCTAGTAGGCAGCAGGCCCTGCAGGTAGCCGGAGTATGGAGCCCATGGGCCTTCATAGCACCTCCCAAGCCCTGTACATGGTCCTTTTAATAGTGCTGGTCATGAGGAGCTTGGTGTTTGGTAAGTGGCTCTAAGGGGTCAGAAGGGTCTCCTGGTCTGCTGGATAGAGAGACCCACAGATACCAGGTGTCTGGGCACATCTGCCCAGGATGCTCAGGTAAAACCAAGCAGAGGGAAAGATGGGATGGATGGACTTGGTGAGATAATGCCTAGGGACTGGTAATGGACTGCTGTTCACTCTGAGGGAGATCTCTAGTTATTACCCCAGGGCTGTCTCAACAGCAGTGACCTAAATGCAGATACTGAAAGGACTCCATTTAAATCTGGGGCAGTACAGAATAGGGAGGATTCCGAGAACATGCCAGATAACAGAACTGGGATCCACCCAGTAGAACAAGTCTGAATCTAGCCTGATAACCTCCTCAACATGGCTGCAAAACACCGTCTATATAGAAACAGGATTCAAAGTCTTTGTTCAGTATCTGCCTCCCACTAAGTGTTCTGCTGGGTCTGGGGACTCACTGACATGTGATCTGGGCCTGGAACAAGAGGAAGAGGGAGCATATATAGACGTAGGTGGGGAAGGCTTTGGTGGACAAAGTTTAATATGGGTCTTTCCAGTGATTAGACCACCAAATAATGTGATGGGGGGCCACTTGAAGTCTCCTGTCCACACAAAGCATAGATTCCTCTTGTCCTGTGGTGATGCACTCTTGTTTTCACTGAACATTACAGATTAAGAAAGCATATTCAAAAGGGGGTCCATAGGGGTGGGGAGACTGTGAAACCAAGTCCCAGAAGAACTGTCCTCACAGAACTGCCCAGGCTGGAATTAACTGCCTCTGCTTAGTCTTTGAACTTAGGAGCTTGCTGAGTGCTGGGCACATGGTAGTACCTCAAAATACATGTTGAATGAGTAAATGAATTCCTTAATGAGTTCCTTATTTCAGGAGGTATAAGAGCAGAGAATGGAGGTTTTAAAACTGACGAAAGCCTCTGATAGAGGATTAAGCCAGATGGTTTTAAAGAACGGGTGATTTCATGGTTTTCTGAGATGGGAAGCTGGGGAGGGAAGAATGGGCTTGACCAGCCTGGAAATTAGGTGGGGTTGGAGTCAGTGTTGCTCTGTGTTCTAGGTAATTTTGATCCTGTCAATCCGGAACCCCCTCATCCAGCTCAGTTCTCCAAATATCTGCGCTGCTATCGATGCCTCTTGGAGACCAAGGAGTTGGGATGCCTTCTGGGATCTGACATCTGCCTTGCCCCTCCTGGCAGCAGCTGCATGACTCTGCTCATAAAGAACAGTGAGCTGCTTGTCCTTGGCCCGACCCATTCCTGAGCTGCATCTCTCAGCTGTACCCCACAGTCTGGTTCCTACAACCCCTACCTAGATAGTGCTCGTCATGCTCTCTCCTTCCTCACCTCCAGAGCCATTCTCTGTCTCCACTTCCACCCCTCCTGTTCCCTCATGGGGCTGGCTGGTGTCCACGTTTCTTTTTTTTAATGTTTTTATTTATTTTTGAGACAGAGAGACAGAGCAGGGCAGGAGAGGGGCAGAGAGAGAGGGAGACACAAAATCCGAAGCAGGTTCCAGGCTCTGAGCTGTCCGCACAGAGCCCGACGCGGGGCTCGAACTCACGGACCATGAGATCATGACCTGAGCTGAAGTCAGACGCCCAACCGACTGAGCCACCCAGGCGCCCCATGGCGTATGCGTTTCTTACAGCACCCGGCCTTGTGGGGGAGGCTTGTGATCACTAGATCCCCCGGCTTCTCCTCAGGCTGCCTTCTCTCTGTTCAGGGAGACCCCTAATGGTTCACGTTCACCAAAATTTAGGCATTAGCTGTCTTCCCACTTCACTCTCCCCAGAGGATTTGCTCTGCTTCCTTATGAATGTGAATGTTAGGCCAAATTGTCATGTGAAATTGCCCTCTGGACAGCTCCACCTCAGTTTCAACTTCCTGAAACTGCAGTCCCTGTTTCTCATGCCTGCTCTTCCACACGATCCCTCACTCCCCGCCCTCCACCCCTGCTTTTTTTAGTGGGCTCAATGCCCAACATGGGGCTTGAACTCACAACCCCTAGATCAAGGAGTCCTATGCTCTACTGACTGAGCAGCTGGGGGCCCCTCCTCCGCTCTTTTTAACAAACACAGAACACATTATGTGCCAGCACTGTTCTAAGCACTTACCACCCTCTCAGACAGGTTTTTAATTATTGTTATCCCCATTTTACCGATGAGGAAACAGACACCCAGAAAGGTCAAAATCTTGCCCAACTCTCCTAGAAGCTGAACCACAATTTGTGGTGATTCCGGAGATGGTGCTCTTAACAACCACTGCATAAACTTGCCTTCAAATTAAAATTCAAGTCCTTTTATTATGCTTTTGGTTCAATATCAGAGTACTCAACCGCATCAAAGAGAAGTCTCCCTCCCACTCCTGGCACAAGCCACCCAGCTCTCATGCACAAACAACACAAAACTAATCTTCCTATTCTCTTTTTTTCCTAAAGATTTTTTTTCATTTTTAAGTAATCCCTACACCAAACGTGGGGCTCGAACTTACAACCCTGAGATCAAGAGTCACATGCTCTACTGACTGAGCGAGCCAGATGCCCCACATCTTTCCACATTCTTGATATCCTTTCTGTGATCTTTTGTGTACATCTCACTCTATGCAAATATGTTGTTTCACCTCTTTTTCTTTCCTCCATAAACAGTAGCATACCACTGTAAACACTGGTGTGCACTTGCTTTTTATACATTTTTATTAATTAAAAACTTTTAAAAATGTTTATTTGGGGGGGGGGCGGAGAGAGAGACAGAGAGAGAGAGAGAATCTGAAGCAGGTTCCAGGCTCTGAGCTGTCAGCACAGAGCCCAATGCAGGGCTTGAACTCACAAACCACGAGATCATGGCCGGAGCTGAAGTCAGATGCTTAACTGACTGAGCCACCCAGGTGCCTCTATCTATCTATCTATCTATCTATCATCTATTTATTTATTTTTGAGAGAGAGAGGTAGAGACAGAGGGAGTGAGGGAGGAAGACGGTGGGGGGCGGGGGGAGAGAGAGAGAGAGAGAGAGGGAGAATCCTAAGTAGGCCCCACGCTCAGCAGAGACCAACGTGGGCCTCAATCCCATGACCCCAGGATCACGATCTGAGCCAAAATCAAGCGTCAGATGCTCAACTGACTCAGCCACCCTGGCACCCTGCACTTGGTTTTTTAAAATGAACAGTCATGGGAATTTTAAGTTTCCATTATCAGTTAGTAAACAGCTTCCCTGTTCTTCTGACCTGCTGCATGGTTCTCCATGGCACGGGCATAGCAGAGTTTGACAATCCCATTATTGACGGATCTGTAGGTTGCTTCTAATTTTTTCCTCTCTCAAGCAGGGCAGGAATGAATGTCCCTGTGAACACATTTTTTTCCCCCTCTAATATATATACAATAGCAAGAGATACCTTCTTCTCTTTTGTTCCATAAAATGATGACAAACACCTTTTCTTTGCAATCTGACCTCCAATACATCTCCCAACTTTTTTTTATATGGTCCCAGCTGAAGTGCTGGTTCTCCCCCAGCAAGACCCAACTCAGCCCCCTCCAACCATCACTGTATTTAAAAAAAAATTTTTTTAATATTTATTTATTTTTGAGAGAGAGAGACAGAGAGAGCACAAGTGGGAGAGGGGCAGAGAGAGGGAGATACAGAATCTGAAACAGGCTCCAGGCTCTGAGCTGTCAGCACAGCGCCAGATGCAGGGCTTGAACTCACAAACTGTGAGACCATGGCCTGAGCCAAAGTCGGATGCTTAACCAACTGAGCCACCCAGGTGCCCCGCATCACTTTATTTTGAATGGCTCTTTCCCACCAACCTTTCACGGGATCCATAGCTGGTGACTCCCTGGCATTCCTGCCCCTGTCCAGTTCCAGGAATCTTGGCATTTGGGGGGGGTCAGGGAAGGGTGTGGGATCAGTGATGGTAAGTCCATGTGGAGGGAGGGGATGGAAGAGTCTGGGATTGTGCCTGGGACCTGAGATGTCTGTATCACTGGTTGCTGCCATCCTTCCCCAGGCAGTGGTTCTGACATCATGGTGAGTGACTGCCGCCGCAAGGAGCAGATGAGTGATTGTTCGTATACCCGCTCTTCTCCACTGTTTGGCTTCTGGATATTTTCTCGATGTTGCTTCCTGGAGTTCTGCAATAACCCTCAGAACAGAGTGTTCTATATTCCTTAGAACTTCCGCAGAGACTTTTAGAATAAAACCCTGCTAGTTGCCATCCACCTTCCTGATTTCCATCTGGGTGGCAGAGCCAGAACAACTTCTAGTCCCTTTTACCGGCCCTATTGGCCTCCTAGTTGACACCCAACACCCCTCTTCCCACTCAGCCCCTCCCCCAGGTCCCCTCTCCAGAATTCTCTGAGTTTTCCCTTCAAGTCCTCACGGTTTGATGGCTTTACTCTTCTCTCCTCCCATCTCTCAGCTGCTTCTTGGCCTTGCTTTGCCCCTTCTCCCACCATGGGCCTCTCTAGCCTCAAGTCCCCAGGTGTTCCTCGCAAATAAATTGGTGTACAAACTGTAGAGCTCGTCTCTCTCTTCTGGTAGTGGTGGAGGCTGAGGAAAGCTGAGGTCCCACCTGACTGCCCCACCTCGGGGCTCCCAGCTCTGTTGAACTCTGCTTCTGCCCGACCTCCATGTCTTGGATTCAGCTCTAGGCACAAAAGGTGAAGAACTGGAAGCCTTTCTGTGGCGAAGGGCAAAAGGGCAGTGGGCACCCTTGGCAGTGCTATGTGGGGCCTGGGTTGGGGAGGTCCACGGTGTGGGAGGTGAGGGCTGGCGGGAGTGGAGCTATGAGGCCTGGGACCAGGCCCAGGGAGAAGCACCCTGTGGAAGAGCCGCTAGATCTAGTGGATCCCTGGCCGGAACCCAGGCTCAGCTTCCCTCTTCAAGGACCATGTGGGAAGTTATTGCTGAATCTTGGGCCTTGGGTTCCTCAGCCTCTGAGACCATCGTCTAGTTCGACTTGCTAGAGCTGTATAAACCTAGACTTCTACACTGAAGTCAGAGATGATGGGGGGAAAGTGGGCCCAGACAGGGGGGCACACTGAAGGTTTGTACTTATTTTTGTACACCTCCCCCCCCCCCCCACACACACACTGCTCTCTTACCTACCAATTAATATTGGGGTTTCCTGCCAGAGCATAGGTTATTTAAAGGACCAGGGATCTCTGCTAACATATGTGCAAAATGTTGTGTAAGAGTATATGCTGCATGATGCCCTTTGTACCAAGCACACAGACAAAATTCCTCTAAGCAGCTACAACTCAGGACAGCGGCTACCCAAGTTAGAAGTGCCTGGGAGGGTGCACGAAGGTTGCTTTGGGTGCTGATATAGGCCTTTATAGTGACTTGAGGACTGGTGATCTGGGTGTGAAGTTCAGAAAAACCCACATTATGGTATGTGTAGGCTTTGGTATGTTTTGGCAGAGGCTTAAAAATAGGCCAGGGGTGTCTGGCTGGCTCAGTTGGTAGAGCATGTGACTCTTGAACTCGGGGTAGTGAGTCAAGCCCCACATTGGGGATAGAGATTACTTTAAAAAGTAGTGGGGCACCTAGGTGGCTCAGTTGGTTAAGTGTCTGACTCTTGGTTTTGACTCAGGTCATGATCTTGTGGTGTGAGTTTGAGCCCTGCCATTGGGCTCTGCTGCCAGCACAGAGCCTGCTTGGGATTCTCTCTCAAAATGAATAAAAGTTTTATTTTATTTTTTAAGTTTATGGATTTGAGAGGTGAGGGGAGAGAATGAGTGGGGGAGGGGCAAAGAGAGACACAGAGAATCCCAAGCAGGCTCCATGCTGTCAGCAGAGCCGACGTGGGGCTCAATCTCACGAACTGTGAGATCATGACCTGGGCTGAAACCAAGAGACGGATGTTTAACCAACTGAGTCATCCAGGCGCCAGTATAAACAAACATTTTTTTTAAGTAGTAGTAATACATACATACATAAATGCTACAATCTGTAGGTACCTTTGTCCCATGTGTCTATTTTTGAGGCTTTAATTTTCACCTGTGCACACAAACATGCATTCTCTCAATCCTAGGAGGTACTATCCCTCCTTGACAGGTGACCAAAGTGAGACAGAAACCAACTTATCCAAGTGGCAGAGGAGCTGGAATTGGGTCCCCCAACCACAAAGTGCACACTGCTTTTTAGAAAAAGGTTTCACAACCCCAGCACTGGGTTGTGAGTTTCAGAAGGGTGGGCACCTGGCTGTACTCAATAACACCACACCCAGAACAGTGTGTTTAACTGCATGTATGAAAAAAGTTATGAATATTCACTACTGTTTTCTGTAGGCTTGTAGTTTTCCAAAAATAAAACATTAAAATCAAAGACCTAAACTGCAGCCTCACCTGTATAATTTGTGAACATCCCCAACCCCCAAACCTAGCTCCCTAAAGAGGTGGTCCTGGGTGCCAGGATCCTGAAAACACAGGCAAGAACCCAGGTTCCTCAGCACCAGGGGACTCTCAGATACAGGCCTGGACCCTTTGGTTTGCTCCTGAGTTCTTCTGGTTTAAAGGAGAGTTTTTCCTCCTCTGTTAGATGGAAAAGCCAATGTAACCAGCGTTTAATTCTCTAGGTTTTGTAGGGCAAAGTTTTTTGGTTTTGTTTTGTTAAAGATTTTAAGTAATCTCTACACCCAATGTGGAGTCCAAACTTATAACCCCAAGATTGAGTCACACGCTCTACTGACTGAGCCACACAGGTGCCCCTGTGGAGTAAGTTAAAGGCTGGGAGAAGTCCTAGCTAATCAGAAGGTGGATGGATACAAGCCCTTTGGGGGCAGGCCATGAGAAAGCCACAAAGGCCAAGTGGAGTGGGCCAGGCTGTAAACTGTTTGCTCCCCATGCCCAATTAACTTTAACAGGTCTACACTTGTCCATATCTGAGCCTGACCCCATCAACAGTGTGACACAGACTTAGCCCAGTCCATTTATTGTGGAGGTTCTGGAGAGTAAGCGGGAGATACAGTGCAGAGCAGGGCAGACCCTCGCCTCTCCTCTCCCCTAGAACCTACGGAAGTGGGTGTCAGGACTCAGTGATGTGAAGTGGGGCTGAGGAGGCCAGAGACACTGGCAAAAGGAGAGAAGCAGGAAACCAGGGCAGGAGTAGAGGTGGAGGCAGTGAAGTAGGGACACCAGAGTGCCTGGTCAGGAAATCTGCACAGATGTCTACGCTTCATTCTTCTTGCTACAACTTCAGTCTGGGTCTTAAGATAGGCATGGGCTGCAATCTACAACCAGACCTGAATGGAGATAGCAGATGGCCGGACTGACAGGGGATTGGAAAGATGAGGGGGCTGATGGACTCGGAAGATGGGAAAGGCATGAGGAAACCACTGTGCCTTCCCTAGGTCAACCTGGGCAGAAAGTGAACTTGGTATTTTCTAGGAGAAAGAAGAGTACTGGTGCAGTGCCACAGCGGTTTCTGGGAAGGAAATGAAACCTAAGCCATACAGATGCTGGAAGCACAGAGGAAGGGAGGCCTGAAAAATCACAGACCAGAGAATGTGGGTGTTCTAGGAGGGCAGCACTAGGTGCTGGGGTGTTAGGAGAGAGATGCTGGAAGAGTAAAATCCAAGAAGGATAAGGCATCAGGGCCCAGCCCAGGGAAGAACCAAAAGTCCTGAGCCGTTGAGAGACAAGTATATGTGGCGCAGGTCAGCGATGGACAAGCTCAGGTTCAGGAGCAGGGTGGCCAGGGGGTCGAGGCCTTCAGGCTCCTTCCCAGCACAGAAGGTGGGTAGGGGCAGTGAGAGGTTCAGAGTCTTGTAGAACCACTGGATTTGGAACTCCGACAGGGGCAGGGCCAAGGCCCCAGCAGGGGGATCAGGCAGGGAGCTCTGGAGCTGGGGGCTGGACCAGGAGTTGCAGTAATCGTACTGGCAGCACTGGGCCTGGTACCAGTACTCCGAGAAGTAGGTATTGCGTTTTTCCTGGCAGCGGTAAGAATTGTACTGTCCACAGCCTCGGATGAAGAAACGTATCTTGGTATCTGGAGAAGAGGGAACAGCTAATACCCCTGCTGCCTCCCATGGTCCCCAAACCTGGTATCCTCACCCTAGACTCTCCCCATCCCTCACCCAGACCTGACTTCTAGCCCAGACTCCTTCAGAATGGGCCAGAAAAATTGGCTTAGCTGACCCCCGAGAACCCCAGACTCCTCTTTTCAGGATCCTCCTGTCTTCTTCTTGCACCCCAGGCCCTAAGCAGCCCTCATCTATGAGAGGAGAGGAGACCAAGCCACAGGCTATCCCACCAGCAGCTCCCTCCTGGGACTTGACTCACCATAATAGATGGTTATCACCATGCATGGCGACGAGCTGCTGATGGTGCACTTCTCTGAGCCTGAAATGCACCCTGTAGAAGGGTCTTCTAAGAGGCAGAGGTGACAGGTCTGGACTTCAGAAACAGGAGCTGGGGAAGCAGAAAACAGGAAGGATGGGAATGTTGGCTCATTCCAAGTTCTCTGCCTTGCAGGGAGCCTGTGAACCGAGGGCTACAGCACCCCCGCCCTTCCTGGACTCAGTCACCCCTCCCTCCTTGCCCCTGGGCCCCACTTACCCTTTCCCACTGCGAAGCCCACCATGACCAGCACACCTACAAGTACATGGAACTTCATGATGGAATTCTGAGAAGGGCAGTCCCTGAGGGGTATCCTGAAATCCCACCTTCCTGTGACCATGTTCCTTGCAGGGTGATTTTGATAGTTTGAGCAGGAGTTGCTGTAGACGTAGAGCTATATCCCTTGGCTGGGGGAGGCAGTTATTAACTTGGCTGGAGGGACGGCATGTCCTCACCCACAAGGTCAGGTTCCTGGACGTGGGAACAGTGGCCTACACAAGAACAACACCTGGGCCTTTATCCAGTTGTCTGTCTCTCTCATGCCCTGAAAAAATCTATTCCCACACCTCAAGGGTCCATGGACCAGTGTCTGTCTCTGGTACCACCTGCTGTCCTCCCCACACATACAGCAAGTCCCTACCGTGCTGGGAAACACTTGGGCCAGGCGCCCAGGGTCCCTGTCCTTGAGATGAGCGTGTCAGCTCCCCCAGCAGGGGGCGCACAGACACCACCCAGCAGCAACTCTGGACCTTGTCCCTCTTTCCACCCCTTACCGTTCTATTTATTTCAGGACCACTTTCCCTGTAAAATCAAAACCGAAATATTTTGTTGTTGATTATACTCCTTACAGTATAAATGTACAGCCATAGGTGGCCAAAAAAGAACAAATTATGTCTCCAGTCTTTGAAAGTGGATTTTCCCCTAGGTCTTTTCCATGTGACGTTGCACATCTCCTCATCCACTACTAGTTCTGCTCTACTGCTAAAAACACCCAAATCCACTGGGCACAAATCTGTGCTGGTTTTCAACTTGAGGGTGGGCTGGGCCATGAGGGCCCCTGGGATCAAGCACAGCACTACCCTCCCATCCCCCATCCCCAAGCACCAGCAGACCAGCTCATGGCCTTTTCTTCCACTTTATTTCATATTCCCACCACAATAATGACTCCTTTAATTTAAACTAAAAACCATAGAGGGTTCCTGAAAGGGTGGCAGCAAAGGAATAGAGGTGTTAAAGGCAGAGGGACAGGTTGGGTGGGGAATCAGCGAATCGTCTTGACTGGGCTCTTGAAGTTGCTGGCGGCTTGGAGCTGCAGCTGGTAGGCCATTGGATGGATCTTGAAACCGTAGAGCCTGGGCCAGGGCACAGATCAGAGGCAGTAGGGTGAGCCCCACTCTGGCCCTGCCAGTGGCCTGCATTTCTCCCTCCCCACCCCAGCTTCTCCATGGGTCTGCTAAGTGCTTAAGGACAGTGGTTCCCAAACATCTTCCCTCCAGAATACTGGGAAATATACCTTAAATAGCCATTAAAACTCTTACTCTAGGATATACGTAAACATACACACACACATATAGGAATGTGACTGCTTGCTTCTGTGTGCACTTGTTTCAACAGAACACCAAACTGTTCTTCCCAGTACACATGATGTTCCAGGAAGATAAACCACACTTTCTCCTGGCAAAAGGCTGAGCGCCCGAGATGATGGCAAAAAGTTATCGTTTAAATGGTACTTCCAGTGCCAAATGTTATTCAAAGCAACTCACTATTTAAATATACTCTGTCAGGTATATTTAAATACACTCCATCAGGCAGGTACTGTCATCACCCCCGTTTCATGGATAAGGGAACTGAGGCACAGGCAATCAAATACCTTCCCCAAGGTCACTCGCTGTGGGAGAAGCAAACCTCAAGAAAGGACCATGCCCTGTTCTCCCTCCTCTCTGGGGAATCCCGAACCTTTCCTTCGACCCATGGTGACTCTAGCCCTGCTCCCCACCTGGGCACAAACTGGTTGGCGGGCCGTTTGGGCCGGTACTCAGGGTGCACCATGAAGAGCATGTGAGGGAAACCGGTGCCGAAGTAGGCGCCGTCCGTGTGATGGTGCCTCGATGACTTGGGTGTGTACACGTCCATGCACTTGGGGCAGTAGAGCTTCACCATGGCCTCACCTGGGATGTCCGAAAGGCCTGGGAGACAGCCAGACTCAGCAGGCCGGGCGTCCCCAACCCTGCCCAACCTCCCTCCCACACAGAGGCCCCGACTTGCTGAACCCCAACTCCTTCCCAGAGGACCTGCCTTTTGATGTGGCCTCCTTCCCCTTCTCTAACACTCACCGATGGGAAGCATTGGCTGATTCTCACAGTACACACGGGGACAGTAGCCAAAGTCTCCTTGCTGGTACTTTTCCAACTGAGGTGAATAAAATGAAAGGGGTTGGTAGGTAGGTACAAAGAGAAGAGGCAATCCCCTCCTCAGCCCAAGCCACGTCACTGTCCCCAACTCCTGCCTCTGTCCAGAGACCCCTTCTAAGCAGGCCCAGACAGGCCCTCATACTCCTCTGCTTCCTTTCCTCCAGTGAGGCAGGGTACAGACCATCAGAGCCATTCGCTGTTTGTTCCCTAAGGAAAAGGCAGACTGCAACAACTCCCTGTCCAAGGTCATGTCTCCCTCCCCAAAAACACCTCAGTCAGCACAAACCCCAATTAGGATTTAATTCCCAGGGCCAGGTTGTGGGGTTCTTCCCCTCTTCTCGGCTACATTCCTTGACAAGCTTGAAACGTTTGACTCCCGTGCTGCAGGAACCTCTGTTTCCCTTATTGCCTCAGAGGAGTCAAGTGGGAGCAGAGAGGCCTCACCATCTGGGCGATGCCACGGTTGGTGAGAATATAGCGGGCGTGGATCAATCCATAAAGCATCTCGGCTGCCTGCTCAATCAGGTCGCTCTGGTTGGGGTTGTCTTCCAGCTCTTCATCTGAAACATAGCCCCAGCCAATTGCAACCACTTGTCTTACAGCTTTCTTAGATGCCCCACCCACTGCCAGGGATTGCCAGCTACTCAGTGTGCCCCGCACCCATCTTTAAGTCACCCATCACCTGAGCATTTGACCCAGAAACCTGGGCCTCTGACCCTTCCACCAACCCAAGGCAGCTCTGCCTTCTTTCCACATCTCTTCAGCCTCTGCTCTCTCTCCCTCCCAACCCCTCCTCAACACATAAATGCAAAGATGTCAACGCAGAAGATGAAACTGAAAGGTGAAAGGCAAAAAAAAAAAAAAAAAAAAAAAAAAAAAAAAAAGCAGGAAAGGTGACCCAAGGAGAAACTAGCATTAGGAGACAGAGCCAAGTTACAGGACCAGAGTGTGGGAACAGGAGGTGTAAGTCACAAAACTGGGCAAGAGTCAGATGGGAGACCAAAATGAAGTAGGGAACTTTGGATAAAGACAGAGAACCAAAAGGAAATATGGAAATCCAAGAAGCAGATAAACAGGAACATGAAAAAAACAAAAAACAAAAAACAAAACCACGAACATATACACACTAAACAACACTGAGGGTGCCTCACCAGGCTCCAGGTCCAAGATCATGTCTAGAGCTTGTCGATAGTGGGGCACCTGCTCATTGAGTCCAGTGAGGTTGAATTTGTCCTGGATGTAGTCTTCATCCACCTGTCAGGATGTGGAAGTCAAGATGAAACCCACAGCAGAATCCTCAGCTTTGACTTGGGCACGTTGCTCTAACTGGTGCCTTATTCTCAACACAACTGCTTTGGTTTCCCCTTATTCCTCAACCCCAGCTCAGCAGAAGTACTTGAGTCTCTCTCCCCAGTTCAGATACATAGCCTTCCCATAAAAGCTTTGGCTTTTCTTTTCTACAGATAAGCAGCTACAACAATCTCCTACTTAAAGAGACATTCCTTTCAAAAGCCCTGTTCCTACTCCTGCCCTCATCCCTAGGAACCAGTTTTGTCCTCTCCTTAAGAGCAGCTAGGTCTCTAAGGAAAGTGGAGACTCAACAGCTTCAGTCCTGTGGATAGTTACAATCCTTTATATTATTAGTAGACAACTTTCCACATTACAAAGCATTTTCACATGTGACATTTTAATTCTAATACACTCCAATGGGAAGCACTCCCAGTACCAGTCTAATAATAACTTTAATAACAATAAAAGGGTTGACTTGTCCCATGTTACAGAGGGTAGCAGGTTTGGGACCTGGGGAGTCTTGCCACTTCACAAATTAGTGAGGGGAGTTACTGATGGGACTCTTCCTTGACAGGAAAAGTTTCTATGGAAGCCTGTAAGAGAAGCGTGTGGAAGCTAAATATGTGGGAAAATATAAGCCAAACTTTGTGTAGAGATAGCTGGGAGACTGAGAACTCACTTCACAGAAGAATTCATTGCCACGGAGCCCACAGAACCAGGAAATCCAGGACACCTCCTCTGAGCTGCTCATCTTCACGTCAGCTGGGAAAAAAGAGAGTGTAAGTTAAGTCCAAGCTCTCCCACCTTGCCTCTGGTATCCTCCCTCCTCCCACACTTAGATCTCTAACCATGGAAGAATTTGGGGCAACCTTTTCTTAAAGGATCCCAGACTCTAGAGCACCTCTCTCCGGCCCCTCTTATTCACATCTCAGCCCCTTTTCTCTGAGATCAGAGATTCTTTGGAGTCCCACCGCTTTCAAGAAACCGACAGGTCTTGACCCACCAGTCCTACCCACATCCCTATCGCTCCAGAAGACCAGCCCACTCTCCCTTCCTGTCAACTCCAGCAGAGCCCCAGGCTCGAGCTCCCTACCTCGACGGTCTCTGCATGTCCCTGGCGCCTTTCCCAAGGGTCCCGAAGTTTATCCTTTCCGTGCAAGAGCTGGGACCCTTTTTCTCTCATGGCCTGGGGGTGGCCGTGAAGTCCCTTTCACAGGAGTCCCCACATGCCACCTCCGCCCCTCAGGCCATCCCTCTCTCCCCCGGTTCCGGACCGGGTCACTTCCTTCCCCACCCCCACATCAAGGCGCGGAGACCCCATGTGCCGCGCCTAAGGGCAGGGGGCTAGGCGCGGCGACTACCTCAGACTCACCGGCTGGACGGGGACCGGGACCAGGGTGGGGGAGGGGAGTTGCCGCTTCCAAGAAACCGCGACGGCTACAACGCAGGCCGCGGACCCAACCGCGGCAGGCGAAGTGGGGTGGGGGGAGTGGAAATCGGGGAGGGTGGGGAGAGGGCAACGCGCAAGCGCCAAGGGTCGGGCGCCGCAGCGAACGCCGGGAGATGGAGTCTCCGGTAAAAAGAAACTGGCGAAGCGAGGGAGAGGTGAACTACGAATCCCAGAATGACCCACGCACGACCCTTGTGTCGCGAGGCCCCTGAGCCAGACGCTCGGGGGCGAGCGCAGCGGGGTGCCACCGGAAGCGGAAGTCCAGTACTCGTTCTGGGCCGGGGAGCCTGGGAAATATAGTCGTAGGATCCCGCGACTGAGGGGCCGTGAGGGGGCGGGGAAGTGAACGAGGCTGGCTGGCTGGTTGGTTTCCTGCAGCTACCCTCACGCAGCGAGGTTGTGTCCCAGGCGCTCCCCTCCTACTCAGGGGACTGACCTCATCCCCGGCTAACCGGCCGGTCCTTATTGCCTATCGAGCCCCTCGCCCGAGTTAGGCCCGCCACTGGAGGCTTCGCGGTGAGGGGGGGGGGGGGGGAGGGGAACTTTGTGTTTCACCCCGGCGTCTGGTCTCCTCGGGCGGGAGGTGAGGCCGGGCTCCCTGCTGAGGGACTTCGGTAGGGTGGGCTCGGCTGAGGTGAGCGATGTGAGAACCGGGACGGCCCCGTGCTCTAACCTGAGGTGGCGCCAGCCATTCTGTTGCTCGTCCCCTTGCACTTCTCCATTTCCTCTTAGGGCTTGAAGGGGGCCTTATGCTGCGGGCACTAAGTATGACCTTCGAACCCTGGTCAGAATAATGGTGAGGGGCAGGGTGATGTTATTTCATTTCACAGCTTCTGTGCATTCCACAGGTTTCCTTCCGCCAACTCAGAGCCTTTCTTAACTCAGAGAGTGGTTTCCCAGTTCCAAAAAATGAGCTCGGAAAGGGGGCCACGTTCAGGGAGGCAAGAGGCATTGTGGGGGCGTTATGTAAAAGTAGGACCCCAACCGACAGACTGGCCTCGCGCTACTTAAGCACGTGGCATTTTGAGCGGATGCTCTGGAAAAGATCCCAGGGTGGGGAAGCTGAACCTGGCGCTTAGCACAGGCCTGTGTCCTCAAGTAATGTTTTGTGTTGTTTTGTTGTTTTTTTCCAGTCCCGCATGCGTGTTAGGGGTCGTGTGGCTATTTGATCCTCAGCTCCTTTGCTTAAAGTAGTGCTGTTTGCCGTACGGAGACTACCAAGACTGGAGCTTCTCCCTTAAATTAGCTTCTTGCTTCCGTAGAAGTGTTAAAGTCTGTTCTTGTTTGGGAAGAATACCCTGACCGTAGGATCAAGGAAGATTTAAAGGGCCAGGCTGATTGTTTCCTTAATGGTATGTCTTAACTGGTCAAATAGTTTTAGATAGAAGCTGTTTTTATTTATTGTTGTTGAGGATGGGGTTGGTGGCAACTCTCACTGAGTCTTTGTTAAATTAACCTTTAGTAAGGGGCAAGGGCTGCTATTGTAGGGTTCTGTTTTTCCACATGACCTATGGTCCTTAGGCCCTGCAGAGTCCTAGGTTGTGGGCTCACTTAGGGAGTGAGAGGGTTTTTTGACTTTAAGGGTATTTTTCCTCATCCCAGCAGGTCTCCGGAGGTGGCTCTGGTCAATGCAGAGCCACGAAGCGATTGGCTTGCTTGTCTCAGCCTCCCTTTGTCTAGTCTCATCCTCCCAGTTTACCCAAGAGCCATGTCCAGGCCCTCCCTCATCACCTTCACCCCGGCCACCAGTGCCAGTGACCTCTGGAAAGATGGGCAGCAGCAGTCACAGCCTGAAGAGCTGGAGCCCACCCTGGATGGGGCTGCAGCCCGGGCGTTCTATGAGGCCCTGATTGGCGACGAAAGCAGTGCCCCTGAATCCCAGAGATCTCAGCCTGAATCTGCCAGTAAGAGAAAGAGGAAGAAGAGAAGAATAATGAGGGAAGCTGCTGCAGGAACCTCAGGAGGACATGGACAAAGGAGATCCCTTGAGGCGGAGGACAAAATGACCCAGTGGATACTGAGGGCAGCCCAAGAGGGTGACCTAGCAGAACTAAGAAGGCTGTTGGATCCCCATGAGGCAGGGGGAGCTGGGGGCAACATCAATGCTCGGGATGCCTTCTGGTGGACCCCCTTGATGTGTGCTGCTCGAGCAGGCCAGGGAGCTGCTGTGCGCTATCTCCTGGGCCGTGGAGCTGCCTGGGTAGGGGTCTGTGAGCTGGGTGGCAAGGATGCTGCTCAGCTGGCTGAAGAAGCAGGCTTCCCTGAGGTGGCCCGCATGGTCAGAGAGAGCCATGGAGAGACAAGGAGTCCAGAGAACCGGTGAGGGGAAGCCTTAGCTCATGCCTCTTTCAGTGTGTTCTGTCTTTCCTAGCCCCTTTATACCAGAGGGTCCAGAACAGAGCTGAAGGGTTCTCTCCCCGATCCCCCAGTGTAGGCTGATAAGACAGTGTAGTAGAGTAGTAATGAACATGATCTCCCTGGGTCCAAATTCTGACTACTTACTTGGGCAATTAATCTAATTTTTATGTCCCTCATTTTCTTTATCTGAGAAATGGGGGCAATAAGATCACTTTTGTTGTAGGGTTGTTAGGATTTAATGGACCAATATATGTAAAGTACTAGAACGATGCTTCCCGTATAATAAGTGCCTTATAAATAATTATGCTTTGCCAAGAGCTTGTGAAGCCTGGTTGCTATTTCTTCTCCTAGCTGTTCCCTTCTGGGTCCCTCATTGCTAAGTGGATTGGAAGGCAGTTTGTTTTTTAACAGAAAGACTAGAAGGACTTCCCACCTTGCCACCCCCCTCTGAGGCCTCAACCCTTCCCCTGCCCTCAACTCTTTCTCTTTTTTCTCTGCAGGTCACAATCACCCTCCCCCCGGTACTGTGAGACCTGCGATGCCCACTTCCAAGACTCTAACCATTGTACATCCACTGCTCACCTGCTGTCACTGTCCCGCGATCTCAGGTCCCCCAACCTGCCCCTTGGGGTGCCCACCTCCAGCCCAGGCTTCAAGCTGCTGCTGAGGGGAGGCTGGGAGCCTGGAATGGGGCTGGGACCGCGGGGTGAGGGCCGCACCAACCCCATCCCCACTGTCCTCAAGAGGGACCAAGAAGGACTAGGCTACAGATCAGTGCCCCAACCCCGAGTCACACACTTCCTGGCTCGGGATACTCGGGCTGTGGCTGGGAGGGAGAGAACCCCTCGGGTGACCACACTGAGCCGCAGGGAGGAAAGAAAGCAGAAGGAGAAGGACAGGGCCTGGGAGCGGGACCTAAGGACATACATGAACCTTGAGTTGTGACCTTGGTAAGGTCTGATCATGGTCTATTGCGAAGTCTGAACTTGGACGTACGCACTTTGGCTTTTACTTCCTGGGGTCTGCCCAGTTTCTAGATCCTCAGGTTTTGTTTAGGGGGCTCTGCCTTTGGGAGAGAGGGGCTGAGCATTGAAAAATAAATCGATCTTTTCCCTCTTTTGTGTTTTATTCACTTTTCTGGAAGCTATTGTGGGAAAACCAAACAAGTCTAGGGGCCACACGCAAATCCCACCTCAGCCAGGTGGCATAATACGATCACCTCCTTGCCAGTCTGGTTCACTTCCACGTCCTAGCTCCTGCCTGGAATGCCCCACCTATTCTTTGAATCCCCTGAACCAGGAATGGCCCAAGTTCTATGCAAGTCTCACCTACCCCAGGAAGGATCTCCTGACTACTCTAGCCAATTCAATCATTGTCTTTATTCAATCACTGATTTTAAACAAGTTCGCATACTACGTGCTAAGAAGAGTAATAAAAAAAATTCCCAACCTTCTAAGTGCTCATAGAGGAGGAGGTGGCTATGTGATCAGTATAAAATGCATGGTGTTAGGGGAAACCTGGGAAGGCTGACAGAGGTCATGAGAGTAGGTAGGATCTTGCAGGAAGAGGCCAATGGGTGGGAGGGCCTAGGAATATACATCCTCTACTATGTTAGCCAACCTAGAGCCAGAACTCTGGCCTCCCAAATGTAACCTTTAAGTCAAGGTTCTTCATTTTACTATCTGAAAACTGAGGGCAAGCAGCACATTCTGTTTGTTTGCACTTGTCTTTCCCTCCCTCTTCCCCCTTCTTCCCGCTGCTCATGCCAGGTGCCAGGCACATGGAGAGCTCACTGTTGTCAGATCCAGGAAGTAAAATCTGCGTAGAACGGCAGGGAAGAGCTACACGAGTCCCAGAAAAGCACCTTTCTTTTTCGGAAAACCCTTCCATGAAGTCCTGGACATGAGAAGGAGTGGTGGTGGTGGGGGGTGTTGCAGGGAAGAACCAAAGGGCAGGGGACTAAAGGAAGCGGGCGAGTTTAGGGGAGCACCTGTGGGCGACGAAAATGGGGGGCTAGGTTTACACTCAGGCCCTGGCCCTGCCTGATCTCCACTCGCGCCCTGCGGAGTGGCGCGTACTAAAGGCGCGGGGGCGCGGGGGGCGGTGGATCCGCAGGGTCCGCCCCGCGAGCTTCGGGCTCCGCCCCCGTCTGTCCCTCCAGCCCCGGTGCAGCTGCTTCCGGGCTCTGCGGCTCCAGAAGGCTTGGTGAGGCCGCGGCCCCGACGCCGGGCCCGGGAGGGGTCGCAGCGCACAGCGCCCGGACGCCTGGATCCCCAGGCAGGCCCGCGCTTGGCCTCGAGACGAGGATCTCCCAAGATATTTCTGGCCTGACCTTGCGGAGGCCGCGTCTCAGCTGCGTGCTCGGGTCCCGGTCGGGCCGCTTTGTAGGATTCATAGGTCTCTAAATCAAAGGAAGAACGCTGCTGAGTGGAATTTGCTCAACACCTCTCTCCTAACCCCCCAATAGGAGACTGCCTATTCTTGAGCTCCCTTAGGTCAGCAGTTCAGGACTCTCCAGATTGGGAGCAGCTGAGAACCCAGGGCCACCTTCCTTCCTTCTTGGATGGAGCACCGCCTCCCCAGTTTCTGGGGCACCTTGGGGCGTGGCCTTGGTGAGTGAAACTTGGGGTGCTGCCTGCAGGAAAGGAAACCCGGAAACGCAGGGAGGTCACCGTGGGGGTGACCCAGGCCTTGTCAGATCCTGAGATTCTTGTTCTGAATCTTGTGTGGTGGGGTGGTGGGGGGGTGGTGGTGGTGAATGAATTTGGATGTGCCTCCCTTCTTTACCTCAGAACTGAAAAGGAAACAAGCTGCTTGTCACACTTGAAGCTGCACGACCATTCAGGAAAGTGTGGAGCCACTTCTGATTTCAGAGTAGGAATCACCAAAAAGATAACAGTTTTTCTGAGCTTGAACAGATCCTGGCTTTTGAGGAGACACTCAGCCCCTAAACCTGAGAATCTAAGCAGTGCTAGGAAGCAGCCGCAGAATTTGGGGGCTCATTACACATCCCAGCCATGTTCCTGCGACGACTTGGTGGCTGGCTACCTCGCCCCTGGGGCCGCCGGAAACCAATGAAACCTGACCTGCCTGCCCCAGAACCCAGACCAGTGGACAGCTCCTCTGAGAATTCAGGGAGTGACTGGGATAGTGCCCCAGAAACCATGGGAGATGTGGAGCCTCCCAAGGCCAAAGACCCAGGGGTACGGAGGAGCTGTGGGGCTGCTCCACAGCCAAGCAGGGAGTCCCAAGATGAGCAACTGGGAAGCAAAAGAATGGATTCCCTCAAGTGGGACAAGACTATCTCTAACACTCAAGAGTCTGGGAGACTGGAGACTGGAGAGACCATTCCCAAACTTGGACGGGATCCTGTGGACTCAAGTGGCACCAGGAGATCTGGAGTGTCCCCTGAAGGGGGACTGAGCCCCACCGGGCCTGAAGCCCCAGTGGAGAAGCCAGGGCGGCATCAGAAACTGCTGGGCTGGCTACGGGGGGATCCAGATGGGGGAGCAGGGGCTCCCTTGCAGTACCTGGGGGGCCCAGAGGAGTGTCTGCAGATCTCAACCAACTTGACTCTGCACCTGCTGGAGCTGCTGGCCTCAGCACTGCTGGGGCTGTGCTCAAGGCCTCTGAGGGCAGCTTTGGACGCGTTGGGCCTGCGTGGACCCGTGGGCCTCTGGCTGCATGGGCTGCTGTGCTTCCTGGCTGCCCTGCATGGGCTCCATGCTGTGTTGAGCCTACTTACTGCTCACCCCCTGCACTTTGCCTGCCTCTTTGGTCTCCTACAGGCCCTAGTGCTGGCTGTCAGCCTCCGGGAGCCCAGTGGGGATGAGGAGGCCACTGACTTGGAGGGTGAGAAGTTGGAGAGGGAGGGTGAGGAGTGGAGGGGAGATCCGGGAAAGGGGCTGTGACTGCGGGATAGGGGGTGACCGTAGTGCCCCCACCCTGAGTGGGGTGGGAGCAAGGGTGAAGATAGTGTGGCCTTTAGGAGGAGAGTGGGGGTCATGACCCAGATTGTAAGCACAGGGACCTCAGGGATGGGGAATAAACCCCAGGGTATGAGGGCATAGGGCCCCCCCTTCACACACAGGGGAGAATAGAGCTGTTTAGGGTATCTGTTTATGGACAATGGGGATATTGCCCTTGAATTCACCAGCTGTTGTTACTTTTTGCTTTTACGTTTCCCCCACTTTCGTTTTTTTTCTTTCCACCTCTACTTTTTAAAAGAAAAAAAAAAAGTGTGGTGGTGACAAATAAAGACTAAAGGGTCCTCTTTACCTTTCAAAACTACCCAGGGCTGGAGGAGACCAGAGGCAGGACAGACAGACCTCTGACTAGGGTTAGAGGGTGGTTGGAGCCCCAAAGGATCCCCTTAGATCTTGGGATCTGAGCCATCTAGAGGAGAATGGGACTGTTCTGTGGGTGGATTAGGGGGTGTAGATAGGGACCCCAGGTGACAGGGAGCCTGCAGGGAGGGTCTGGGTGTTCCCAGGAGCCAGGGGAAGTGGGAATGGTGCAGGCAGTATTGGAAGGAGGGCCAGTTCAGTGGGACTGGCAGCTCAGACAGGCAGTATGGGGAAGCATTGGAGCTTGCAGTCTCCACTCTGGGGTTAGGGGTTAGGGGTTTGCACACTCAGCAATAAATAACTGTGTCACACCAAATCCTAAATATATCACTACAAAGTGAGACATACCGCCACTCAGTGTCCTTCCTGACGCCGTCCAGCTGGGGGTTTAGGTGGCAGAAGACCCAGGGGGAGTACTGAAATGGAGGTAGTGGGATTGATGTCTGGAGACAAACCCAAAATGAGATGAGGATTGAAAAACCATCTTTATTACTCTTGAAAGGGAGCTGGGAGTCTCCAGCTTCTCCCTGCAGCACAACTGCAGCTCCCACCATATCCATCTGGGGCACAGATGAAGCCACAGGTCAGTCACTGGAAAGCGCACAGGCCTCTGGTGGGAGGAGGGAGAAAAGAGGATGAAAAGGAAGGAAATCCAGGAAGAAAGGCAACACTGGTGGTAACAGGGTAGAGGAGAATGCATTCCTGCTTTTCCCCACATCTAAGAAGGGGTCTCTGAGGCCTTTCCCCCTACATCTCTGCCCCTCTGCCCCATTTATACACCACAAACTCTGAAACCTCTCTTTTGAGTAGCCCAGAGCCCATCCTGGCTCCCTTGGGTGACATCATAGCTCTTGGCCACATCCTTCTGATGCCATCACAGCCTATGACACAAACGGAGGTGTCAACAGCGCCATTCTAATGATGTCAGCCTTTGGCCATGTCCTCCGGTGACATCACTTGAGTCCCTTTCATCTGGCACAGAAGACTTGGTGAGTCCTAGTCCTCTTCTGTGGGACTTTACCCCCTCACCTTGATTCCTGGGAGTCAGTAAGAAGGCTTTGGAGTCCAAACAGGAGGTCAGGGACTGAAATTCCTCCACACACTTCTCAGGAGGGTGTGGTGAGCGATCTGGAAGAGCAAGGCAGAACCAGGCAGGCCTATCAAAGTCCCTGTTTCTTAGCGCCACCCTGGTGAGGACCTCATGGAGGCACCCAGCCCTTCCTGGGATGATATCATAGGACCCAGAGTGAGAGGCTCCTGCCCTCCAAGTGTTTCCTCCAACCCTTCCTGCCTGGCATCTCCACTCACTGTAGAGGAGGAAGCGCTGATAACCCTGGCCTGACTCTTTCAGCATGATTCCACCTGGGCATGAGCTGGAGAAGAGCTTGGTCTTCATGTCTGGGCGCCCTGTTTGGGGCGGGGAGGTGGGGAGAGTGTCAGGGCAGAGATGCAAAACCAAGCAAGCCCAGGGGACTTGGGGAGCATGAGGGCTGGAGAGAACCAACCTTCAGTTCTGAGATCTGTGCTCCCCTCAGTCAGGTGGTAGATCCATTTCCGGGGCACACAGAGCCCATTTTTCCTGCAGAAGTGGTGACAAGGAGGAAGGGCTGAGTGGCACCCCAACCACACAATACCAACCTCTATTTATCTTACTTCTTTTTGAAGCCTGGATCCCCTTGGTAGTATCAAGCTACCAAGGTATGGTTGGTTAGGCCCATCTCTCTTCAGAAGGAAACTAATAGAACTGTTGACTCAGTGGGCCAAGAATAGCAGATACCCCAAAGAGCCGAGTTCTTTGTGGGTGGGTGCTCATATTTTGAACAGAGACTGCACCTACTGGTGCCTCTGCCTCCTCACCACTCACGTGCGGATGGCAGCACGAAGCTGGAGCTGTGTGGGGGCAGAGCCTGAAGCCATGTTGAAAACAATGTTGTCCACAGGGTCAAAAGTCGCCAATTCCTCCTTGGTGGGAGCTGCCCCTGCGATAAAGTACCACCGGCCCAGGTGTGGCTCTGGGAACTGCAGAGAACCAGGTGGGGGGGAGGGGATCAGAAAAGGGTGGGTCCCCACTACAAGATCCTTTCAACCTCTTCATCATCACTCTTAAGACAGCAAGACTTAGGAGTGGAGTGGTGGCTGTTTTTTCCAACTAAGGTTTGGGTTATGACAGGGAGCCATTAAGTGAGTCTTCCTTTGTCTCCTCTCAATCACCTTGAGTAACCACCCGCCCCCAATTCTACCATGTCTCCACATTGATGGCCATACTACTATTTTTTTTTTTACTTGTTCTTGCATTCATTGTCACAAACACACACGCCCTTTCTCCCTTTCCCAGTGTGGCTTCCGGTCACTCAAGGCCACCCACCCAAATCCTTCAGAGCCCCCACCATAAGCTCCCCCCATTCGCAGTCCATACCTCTTTCCCATCCACTCCCTGAGTTGTCAGTTGACTGAACTCAGGGCACTGGTAGATGGAGTTAAGGAGAATACCATAGAGGTAGAATAGAGCTGCCCATATTTGGTAGAACATCTTCAGGCAGGAGGGAGCTGGTGCTCTTCGTGAAGTGGCTGGTGCCTTAACTGCTCTCTCCCCCTGCTAGTTACTCAGTCCACTCGGCTTCCAGCCCCCTTGCCTTGACCCTTGACCCTTTCACCTGCTAATGAGTAACTTCAACCTTGTTTTCCAACCCAAGCCTGGATTACTTACAGTGTTTGGGCCTTCCTCCCCCTCTTCTAGATGCCAGTACTCCAGAATACACCCTGACATGTCCAAGGGTCTCTCAAGAATTAGGAAAGCTGAGCCCTCTTAAGTAGAAGCCTATGGCCTTTCAACTTATATCTGAGCTGGGTTTCTGCTGTGTTGTGCAGCACTGAAGAGAGGTGGACTGATTCATTCATTCACTTAGCAAACTGTTTTGAGTCCCAGCTGTTTGTCAGCTAAGCCCTAGGGACATAAAAATGAATGACATAGTCCCTGGCCTTGAAGCAGTAAAAAGAAAACTAGCTATGTAAACAAAAATCATTGCAATACAACCTGGTAAGTGTTTTAGAACAGGTATGAAATAGGCGCTGGGGCCTGGTGGATGGAAAACTTTCCCTCTGAAGTTTATAATTGGGGAAACAATATGTACACCCCTGAGAAAGTTCGCGGACATGAGGCTATTTGCTCAACATTTATTACTACAAGAGGCTACATAATCTAACGGTTAGAGGATAGGTACTGGTGTTAGGGTGCAAACCCTAACTCCACTATTTGTTAGATCTTGGACAATTTTATGAATCTCTATGTCTGTTTTTTATTTGTAAAATGACCAAATCATCAATCTGCTAGGATTAAAAGAGACAATGCACATAAAGTCCTTAACAAAGGCCTGCACATAGTTAAGTCCAAAGTAAATATTCGCTATAACTAATGCTTGTAAAAGCACTTACTACAGTTTCTGGTGGTTTTTAAGTTCTCAAATAATAGTAAGGAGAGCCAAGTGGGTGGAGGAGTTAATGCAATGAAAGATGGCTTCCTTAATAGATTATGTATAACCCACAGACTGCCAAAAAATTTGTTCTGAGAGGTGAGGTTGCTATGCGCTTGCGATTTAATTAAAAGAACAAAATTTGGGTGATGGGTATATGAGGGCTCATTATTACTACTTACAGGTAATGTTTGTTACTTTTTATCATAAAAAACAAATACATGTAAAATACAACAACTTATTGGTAGAAGTGCTCTACCCGGGGTCTGGTAGGTCTGGATTTGTCAGTTCTGCCACTTACTTTCGCCTAGGTATATTCATCTTAAATTGTAAGTAGTAACTATCCTAGGTGTTGAAAGGCTTTTAAGGACAGTACGCAAAACCCTTAGTAAAGTGGCTGACACAAACCAAGAGCTCTCTAAACAGGTGTTTATTAGAACTCTTAACCGAAATGGTCCTTGGGACCTGGGTAGAAACTACGAATCCCAGAAAGGCTATGGACACCGCAGGCAGGCACACCGGCAGCAACCGGCCTGGCTGGGAAAGTTGCAGCGCCAGGGAGCCAAGGCCCTGGCCCGAGGGCAGCGGGTGGGCTGGAGGGCTTAGGCAGCGAACACCGTCCCGCCTGCCCGCGGACCCGGGGCTTGCGGAAGCCCTTCAACACCCCCTTCAAAACCCCAGGGTCAGATTCTTGTGTTTCGGTCCAATCTGAGTCCATTTGCTCCTAATTCCCAAACTCTGAGGTCCCCTTTTTGACGAAAGTCCTAAGAAACAGTAAATCCTAGTTTCTCCAAAACATGGCGCGTCCCCTTGGCCGCACATCGCCGGCGAGGAACATGGCGCCCACAGCCCGCCAAACGCCCACCGAGCAGAACCGAGGTCAGCCCCAACGACGCGACGGCACGCCCAGCTCGCGAACCACCTCCAACCGTCTAAGGAAAGGATGACTTCCGGAGGCGCCGAAGGAGTAGAGCCTCGAGGGCCAGAGTGACAAGACAGAATTTTAGGAGGCCAGGACAGTGCCGCCTTAAATTCTCTGCCGGCCACGACTTTAATAACATGGATTGATGAGGCGCAATCCCCAGTCCCCAAACTCCAAGTTGCATACAACTGTCCAAAGCTTCTCGAGGCGTAGAGTCTCATCTAGTAATTTTTTTCAGGCATTTATAGTAGCCACCTCAACCTCCCACAGCTCAAGCGCGTGCACAGAAGAAATGAACAGCGTCAGCGGGGGTGGGCGGTGCCTAAGAGTGTACGCATGCGTAGAGCGACGCACGCAGGCGCAGTACGGTCCCCCGGGCGACGGTGGCCGCGGCTCCTCGGGGTGCTCGGCTCCCTCCCATCCAGGCCGGCCCCGGCCCGTCTCGCCCCAAGGAACTCACTGTTGGGGGCCGCGAACTTCCTCATCGTGCCCCACAAAAGTAAATCTTGGGGACCTGGGGGAGCCGGAAGTACCGCCTTGCGATCCCCAAATACTATCGGGGAAACGGAAGTGGCCATCGGTGGCAAGTTGGGGGAGACCGGAAGTGACGGTACCTTGGGGAAGTGGGGGGCGGAGTCCGGGGTGGTGGTAGTGTGTGTGGGTGTGTGTGTGTGGGGGGGGGGGGGGTGTTTGGTGTGTGTTGGTTCCGGCGCTCTGCTGGAGCGTCGAGGGAAGGTGGAAGAGGGGGGCAGTCAGCTAGCCAGTCTGGCCCCCCGTGAGTGTCCGTCATCTCGGGTCTGTCGTGACTTAGGCGGGTTCGATGGGCGTGGCGCGCGTGCGCGAAACCACTGTCTCCGCGGAGTCTGGCGCGACCCCCCCCCCCCCCCCCCAGCTTTCGCGTGTCCCCCAGGGTTTGCCGAACTTTGGGGCCTTTGTCGTATCGCGACTGATGATGACACTGGTCTCCTTTTCTTATCTTTCCTGCTTCCTAGCCTGAGTGGCCTTCCCTTATTGTGATTGGCACTGTGGAGCCCCTCCCATCTCCCCGTCTTCCAGCTCTCTGTGCCGTCGATCTTCTGCCCTTTGTGTTTCTCTCCCTGTGCCCCGGAATCAGAAGGGGGATGGGGGCGGGTGTGTGTGTGTGTGTGTGTGTGCTTGTGTGGGAGAAACTCTTTAGGTATTAGGGCGGAGACTCAGGCTGGGAAGGCTTCCGGGTGTATAAAATCTGCTTTGGGCGACAGCAGGCCTCCCTCCCTCCATTCTTCCTTAGAGAGCTGTCGGCCATGGAGCCCAGTGATACTACCAGTACCACTACCAGTATGGAGGAGCCTGACAGCCTGGAGGTGCTGGTGAAGACCTTGGACTCTCAGACTCGGACCTTTATTGTGGGGGCCCAGGTGAGACCCCAGTATTTCTGGAAGACCCCCATTCACCCTTCCTCTTGTAGTCCCCTTATTCTGAGAGAAGAGCCTGGTTTTTTTGGGGGGGGGTCCTCAAATCTTCTTTCATCGGTTCCTTTGTTCATGTTTTAGACAGGATACTTTCTGGTGTTGCTTGTTGAGTGGGAAGGTATGGATGAGGCAGATTTCATTCTGCCTTTTTCCACTGTGATAGAACTCATGCAGAGGGAAATATGGAGGAAGGGGGAAATCTATGCCATCATCATGAGGGAACCCCAGCCCAAAGGGACAGACCTAGCTCTTGCTTTTGGGAAGGGAAACAGAATGGAGATCCAAAACACAAGTCTTAAAAGCAAAAATTGGTCAAGTCTGTACTCTGTTTTTAAAGGCTGGAAATCAGAGCCCATAGTGCAGGTAGAGCCCTAATAGGCTATTGAGTGGATTTTCTAGTATTTGTGGCATAATTTGAGTCTTGATTGTAATGCCACAGACACAGCTGTTTATGCCATTAATTCCTCTAATACTTGGAGAGAAAATCATGAGGTCTGTAGTTTTTAAAACACATACAAGAAGACCGTGTAGACTTTCGTGATTAGATGTATGTAAACATTCTGGTACATCCCAAGAGTATGTTGTCCAGTTAGGAAAGTGTTTGCTCTTTTCTCTTTTTGTACTTAGTTGAGTTTTCTGGCTTGATTTTTCCACCCCACCTTCCTTATCATTGCGTTTATTTTGGAGATTGCAGAGTTGTATCATTTTGTGTTTGGGGAGGGGTCATTGGTATCTTTAGACACACATTCCTTTGGGAGCCAGGGAGAGAAGTGAAGGTCAGTTAGCTTTTCTGTATCCAGCCATGTGATTTTCTTCTGGGCATATAACCTGAACTTTGTTAACATTTATTGTCTGTTTTGACAGGTGTTAACACGTCTTAGTTTGGGGCTTTGCACAATAATTACCTCACAATCAAGACAAATGGGTAGTGATTTTATGATTGGGTGATTTTTACCCCTCATGCCCAAAAGTCAGTTGTTCGCCTTCTGTCCTTTCCCTTTCCTACATTAGCTGATAGTTTTTTATTTCTGTTACCTTGCAGATGAATGTAAAGGAATTTAAGGAGCACATCGCTGCCTCTGTCAGCATTCCCTCTGAGAAACAACGGCTCATCTATCAGGGACGAGTTCTGCAGGATGATAAGAAGCTCCAGGAATACAGTAAGAGTTTGGGGGAGGCAGTTTAGAGGTTGAGGCAGCTGTCTAGAGGGATGAACTGAGGCCTTGAGCTTACCTGATCATATAATGCTTTGGTGTGTATCTTTTTTTTTTTCCTGCAGATGTTGGGGGAAAGGTTATTCACCTGGTGGAACGGGCTCCTCCTCAGACGCAGCTGCCTTCTGGGGCATCTTCTGGGATAGGGTCTGCCTCAGCCACCCATGGTGGGGGACCCCCGCCTGGTACTCGGGGGCCTGGGGCCTCTGTTCATGACCGGAATGCCAACAGCTATGTCATGGTTGGAACCTTCAATCTTCCTGTAAGCTTGTGTTCCACATAGGACGGTTTTTGTGGGAAGGGTGGTTTGGTTGTGGTAATGGCAGAGAGTTTATAAGACAGGTATCTTGGTCTTTAGATTGGGTTTCCAGGGCCCTGAGGTCTGACATGACCTCAGTCTTTGAGAAAAAGAGTGGGTCTCTAGAGAATGAGTTGAAGGTGTGGGGGCCTTAGTATTTGGCTTCTCCCAGAGCAACTTCCCTTACCCTTTTCTCAGAGTGACGGCTCTGCTGTGGATGTTCACATCAACATGGAACAGGCCCCGATTCAGGTATCACGGGCCTGGGAGGGTCAGGGAAGGGGATCTGGGAGAAGGAGGCCATGAGGTGGGGATTGAACCTGGCCAAGGAGATGGCTGGGACCTGGTTCAGTGGGTGGTAGAGTTCATGGCTTCATCTCAGGTGTACCCTGATTTTCCCTCTCTTATTGTAGAGTGAGCCCCGAGTACGGCTGGTGATGGCTCAGCACATGATCAGAGATATACAGACCTTACTTTCCCGGATGGAGGTCAGTGGACAAGGCTGGCTAGGGTCTGTCTGTCTCTTCATTCTCCCTTACCCCTCTGGTGGTGAAGGCATGACTGGCCTGGTGGTGAAGGCCAGTGGTGGTGAAGGCATGGTGGTGAAGGCATGACTGGCCATATCAGTTGGATTGTCCCTGTCTAATCTGGTCTCTTCTCTGCAGTCTTCAGTCTTCGGGGCAGGAAAAAGTATCTTTGTCAGCCTATCTTGTTCCTGCCAATTCTCTGGGTGCCTGGTATCCGGGAAGTTTGTTTCAAACTTGTTAGATAATTCTCACGGCTGCTTCTTTCTATTATAGAAGCAGTTCGTGCTTTTTTAGTTTCTAAATTGCTATAGTTGATACTATTTTCATTAGTTTGTGTTGTGGTTGTAGCTTGTGACCTTTCTTTCTTTTTTTGTGGGGATTTAGTGAACCATACTTTTTGTATTTTGCTAGTAATTCACAAGTACAACAGCTGTTTGTTGTGCATCTTATTTAAGTTTTACGTTGGTGGTTAGGGAATCAAAGAGGCCAATGCAAAGCCCTGCCTGCAGGGAGCCCAGCTAGAGCTCCTTCTCCACTCAGTCTCCTTTGTCCTGGGTGATTCTCTGCAGCAGTCTCATCCTGCCTTTGGTATCCTGAATCCCTCCCCTTTAGTGTCGAGGGGGACCCCAAGCACAGCACAGTCAGCCGCCCCCACAGACGCCAACCGTGGCCCCGGAGTCTGTAGCCTTGAGTTCTCAAACATCAGAACCAGTTGAAAGTGAAGTGCCTCCTCGGGAGCCCATGGAGGCCGAAGAAGTGGAGGAGCGTGCCCCAGCCCAGAGCCCGGAGCTCACCCCTTCCGGCCCAGCTCCAGCAGGCCCAACACCTGCCCCAGAGACCAATGCACCCAAGTGAGAAACAGAGGGACCCTTTGGGAGGGGGTTTGGGGATCCCAAGTGAAGTGTGAGAGCCAAGAAGGGTATGATGGGAGAAGACGGCTGCTTGACAGTCTCTCCTGTAGGGCTAGTGTCGGGGGGGGGGGGGGGGGGACAGGGAGAGGCTCTGGACCGGCTGATGAGGTTAGAGTTGGCATCTGAGCCAGAAGCACTGCTGTCCCTGGGGCAAGAAAGTCCAGATGGTGTTTCCTGAGCCTGATTAAGATTCTCTCTCTTGAGTTCTCACAGGCCACGCCTCTTTCTTCAGAGTTAGTTTCTTGTCATCACAGGTATAGAATCATGTGGTGGGAAAGGGAGAAGCAGTGTATTTTCTCTTGTCTTCCCGTGGGTACAGGTAAAGCACAGATGCTCTGCTCGTCCCAGAGGGGATTGGGCCAGGGGTCGGGGAGGCTGCGGACAGACAGGGCAGGTGTAGTCTGTGTCAACTTTGAGGTTGGGGGTCTGAGGAGAGCCTTGGCTCACTGCCTCTCGGGGTTGCCCACAGCCATCCTTCCCCTGCGGAGTATGTTGAAGTGCTCCAGGAGCTACAGCGGCTTGAGAGCCGCCTCCAGCCCTTCATGCAGCGCTACTATGAGGTTCTGGGCGCTGCCGCCACCACGGACTACAACAACAACGTGAGCCCCGCCTACCCCCTCACCCCCATTTGCCCCAAATGGAATAGGCCGAAATACAGCTAATCCTTTCCCCAGAAAAAGACATTGTCTGCAACAGGATGATTCCTCTGTAGACTTGTAAGTGATGTTTTCCTTGTTTATAGGGAGGGTCATCATCTCTGTGATACCTACTGTCTTCGTACCTTTTCATACCTTGGGTTAATTAGGAAACTTAGGCAGAGTAAGGAAATTTGGCAGATGATGCTGTACTGATTTGCTGTAGGGTTTGTTGTAATAGGAAACTTTCCGTGTGCACGAAGTAGAATTTATTTATAGAGGTTGGGTCTACTTGGAAGCTTCTGAGGCTATGCCTGGGGGTGTAGAGAACGTGGTGTCATTCAAAGGTGTTACTGCTTTTGTTATTGACATTCGTCCCAGCCTAATATTTTTGGCCTTTCTGTGCTTGACCCTGGGGATATAGCAAGAGGGCCGCGAAGAGGACCAGCGCTTGATCAACTTGGTGGGGGAGAGCCTACGGCTGCTGGGCAACACTTTTGTGGCGCTGTCTGACCTGCGCTGCAACCTGGCCTGTGCGCCCCCACGACACCTGCATGTGGTCCGGCCCATGTCTCACTACACCACCCCCATGGTGCTCCAGCAGGCAGCCATTCCCATCCAGGTGGGTCGGAGGGGAGGAGCCTGGTGTGAGGGAGACCGCATGGCTGGTGGTGGCATGACCCAGGGTAGCTACCGGGTTTGACAGTAGTGAGAAGAGGTAGGGACTTTAGAAATACGTAGTGACGGAGAATGGGGGAGACTTCGGAAGTATATCACGGAGTGCCGTGGGTTAGGCTCTTATTTTACTCACTTCTGTGTCATTCATCTGTCTCCTCCAGATCAACGTGGGAACCACCGTGACCATGACGGGGAATGGGACTCGGCCCCCCCCGACTTCTAATGCGGAGGCAGCTCCCCCTGGTCCTGGGCAGGGCTCATCCCTGGCTCCCACTTCTACCACTGTCGAGTCCTCAACTGAGGGTGTTCCCCCACCAGGGCCGGCTCCCCCCCCGACCACCAGCCACCCAAGGGTCATCCGGATTTCCCACCAGAGCGTGGAACCTGTAGTCATGATGCACATGAACATCCAAGGTGAGTTAGGATTGGTTGTTGGTAGAGAAGAGCAATGTGGCTTGGGAGGGGGGTCTGTAGCGAGGTGTGAGAGAGGGAGGGTGGGGAAGGGAGAAGTCAGGGCTGATGGAGGTAGCAGGGTTAACCAGACTAGAAACTTTTAGTTGGCATGCGTGGGGAGGGGCAGGAGTGACTGCTTGTCCTTGCAGTTTTGTTTGCATGGTGAAGGGAGTGCCGCCTTCCTGTCTAGATGGAGGGAGAGGCAGGCTTTTTGGTGGGGGGAGTAGCGGTCTGAAGGATGCCAGTCTCAGGAGGATATAGTTAGGCTTTGGCCCCGCCTGTCTCAGGGCTACTCTCTCTGTCTCCTTGCCCAGATTCTGGCACACAGCCCGGTGGAGTTCCGAGTGCTCCCACTGGCCCCCTAGGACCCCCTGGTCATGGCCAAACCCTGGGTAAGAGTGAGGGCATCAGAGCAGGCAGAGCTCTGGGTAGAGAAGGGGTAGGGCCGAATGGGTGGGCTGAAGGGGGTCCAGGTTCAAGGTTACATCAGACCCGCCCCCCAGGCTCCACCCTCATCCAGCTGCCCTCCCTGCCCCCTGAGTTCATGCACGCCGTCGCCCACCAGATCACTCATCAGGCCATGGTGGCAGCTGTTGCCTCCGCGGCCGCAGGTAATGACCTGGAAGGGGAAGTTTGGGAGGCGGGGCACGGTCCACGGTGGTGGGTGCCGTTGGCTGGCAGTCAGGGGCCCAGCCTTCAGCCCTCTCTGGTCTCTCCCCTCTGCCACCCACAGGACAGCAGGTGCCAGGTTTCCCGACAGCTCCGACCCGGGTGGTGATTGCTCGGCCCACCCCTCCACAGGCTCGGCCTTCCCATCCTGGGGGGCCCCCAATCTCGGGTACTCTAGTGAGTAAGGGTGGAGGGGTTCTGGTGGGGAAGTTCGGGGAGAGAATCCTGTGGTGGGGAATGAAAAGGGCAGGACTAAAAGCCCCCTTTGTTCTCCCTTCAGCAGGGCGCTGGACTAGGTACCAATGCCTCTTTGGCCCAGATGGTGAGCGGCCTCGTGGGGCAGCTTCTTATGCAGCCCGTTCTTGTGGGTGAGTCCTTGTTCTTCCCTGTCTCCAGCTGTAGTCACTCCCACGGCCCTGCTGATGCTCCTTAATCTCCTTACTGGTGCTTCCCAGTTCTCTTCATAGGTCCTTCGTTCTTGCTTTCCTGCTGGGAAGATCAGAATGGAAATGCTGTGGGGTCTCGTTTCTCTGGATTTCATCTTTTTTTCTTTTGGCCTCTGTAGCTCAGGGGACCCCAGGAATGGCACCACCTCCAGCCCCTGCCACTGCTTCAGCCAGTGCAGGCACCACCAACACAGCAACCACAGCTGGTCCTGCCCCCGGGGGGCCCGCCCAGCCTCCACCCCCTCAACCCTCAGCGGCCGATCTTCAGTTCTCACAGCTCCTAGGGAACCTGCTGGGTCCTGCGGGGCCAGGGGCCGGAGGGCCTGGCATGGCTTCTCCCACCATCACCGTGGCGATGCCTGGTGTCCCTGCCTTTCTCCAGGGCATGACCGACTTTCTGCAGGTAAGTGCCTAGCTTGCTCATCACCTCACCCTGCCTTTCCCTTGGCTCGGCCAGGCGCTGGTGCCTTGTTGCTGTGGTATTGCTGCTGGGCTACAGTCTCTGGTGGCATGTTGGTGGGAGGGAGCCTTGGGAATTTGTGGACTCGGATTCCCACCCACCCCTGCCCCGATTTGGAGATGAGGAAATTGAGGCTGTGAAAGCGAAGTAATTGGTGTTGCTGCTTTGTAACCTACCCCATCGAGAGGGAGAGAGGGTCGGTGCTCTGCCCCATCCTGCCGCTGTGTAACTATGTGTGTGCATTGTGCTTTGGGGAGTAAAGAGCAGATTACAGCTCTCCATCTTCCACGGCCCTCTTGGTTTGTGCCTTTCTGGTGTCGTTTTACATCCTTGTCTCCGTGCTCACCTTGTGTTCTGTTGTTTGTTCCTTCTCTTTGCCAGGCGACGCAGACGGCCCCTCCGCCCCCACCACCACCCCCACCCCCACCCCCGGCCCCAGAGCAGCAGACCATGCCCCCACCAGGGTCCCCTCCTGGTGGCGCAGGGAGTCCTGGAGGCCTGGGTCTTGAGAGCCTTTCACCGGAGTTTTTTACCTCCGTGGTGCAGGGCGTGCTGAACTCCCTGCTGGGCTCCCTGGGGGCTCGGGCTGGCAGTAGTGAAAGTATTGCTGCTTTCATACAGCGCCTCAGTGGATCAAGCAACATCTTTGAGCCTGGGGCTGATGGGGCCCTCGGTGAGCAAATTGGGAGTGCCTTGGCCTTCTACAGGGAGGGATAGGTCGATGGTCTCTGTTGAGGGGTATTGCCGAGGTGGGATGAGGCCAATGGGCTTGTGGTGGGTGGGCAGGCCAGGTGGTAGAGGCCGCTGCTGACTTCTGTCTCTGTCTCTAGGATTCTTTGGGGCCCTACTCTCTCTGCTGTGCCAGAACTTTTCCATGGTGGATGTGGTGATGCTTCTTCATGGGCATTTCCAGCCACTGCAGCGGCTCCAGCCCCAGCTGCGATCCTTTTTCCACCAGCACTACCTGGGTGGCCAAGAGCCCACACCTGGTAACATACGGGTAAATGAAGATCTTGGACCCCAGAGCTCTCTTTCTAGTCACTTTCTGTTATTTATTCCTGACTCTCTTTATCTGTCATCTAAAGCTATGATTGCTCCAGCTCAAGCCCTGGACTTACTGGAGGTAGAGGGGGTGGCAGTGTCTTGAGGGCTGGGGCTTGGATCTAAACTTGCGCTGTTTCCCCCATAGACGGCAACCCACACGTTGATCACAGGGCTGGAAGAGTACGTGCGGGAGAGTTTTGTGAGTACCCCTTCCACATTCCCTCTTCTCCTGGGTCCCGTCAGGGTAGCTCCTGTTCCTGCTACCGCTTTCGGTTCCTGGTCTCCCAGGGTTCCTGATTTGGAGGGTCTTTGTGTGTGTTGTTTCTCAGTCTTTGGTGCAGGTTCAGCCAGGGGTGGACATCATCCGGACAAACCTGGAATTTCTCCAAGAGCAGTTCAATAGCATCGCTGCTCATGTGCTGCACTGCACAGGTTAGGGGCAGCGGGGCCGGGGGGCCGTGGGGCGGGGGTGTTAGATGTGCAGAGCTGTCGGGTGCCAGCATCTCCTCCTTGTGTCTTGCCCACAGACAGTGGATTTGGGGCCCGCCTGCTTGAGTTGTGTAACCAGGGCCTGTTTGAATGCCTGGCCCTCAACCTGCACTGCTTGGGGGGACAGCAGATGGAGCTTGCCGCGGTCATCAATGGCCGAATTGTAAGCACCACCTCTGCCCCAGAGCCCCAGCCTTCTGTTTCCTTGGGTTTCCATTCTCTCTGGTATCCTGCGGTTTTTATTTTTTCTCCCCCAACTGCCGTCCTTTACTCTTTGACACTTTTCAAGAGCTCGTTGAAGATGCTGTGTTCTAAGGCTGCTTTTTGCCCTTAGCGTCGCATGTCTCGTGGGGTGAACCCGTCCTTGGTGAGCTGGCTGACCACTATGATGGGACTGAGGCTTCAGGTGGTTTTGGAGCACATGCCCGTAGGCCCTGATGCCATTCTCAGATATGTTCGCAGGGTTGGTGATCCCCCCCAGGTAAGGGACCCAGATGGGCTCTGGGGTCAGGGGACTTGAGGGAACTGGAGAGGCCTGAGACGGCTTTCTGTGTTCTCCTTCTCTGTCCAATTTTATAGCCACTTCCCGAGGAGCCAATGGAAGTTCAGGGATCAGAGAGAACTTCCCCTGAGCCTCAGGTACCAGGGAGAGTTGAGGGGCCAGGTGATGTGGAGTGGGGGACCGGGGGCGGGATGGCTGGAGCTGGGTGTGCTGAAGCCCGTGTCTTCCCACGTGTCTGGCTCCCAGCGGGAGAATGCTTCCCCGGCCCCTGGAACAACAGCAGAAGAGGCCATGTCCCGAGGTCCGCCTCCTGCTCCTGAGGGCGGCGGCTCCCGTGACGAACAGGATGGAGCTTCAGCTGAGACAGAACCTTGGGCGGCCGCAGTCCCCCCAGTAAGTGTCGGGAGGTGGGCCGGTGGGCCAAGGCAGCTGAAAGTTGTGCCAGTTACTCATCCCCTTTTCATCCCCAGGAGTGGGTTCCGATTATCCAGCAGGACATTCAGAGCCAGCGGAAGGTGAAGCCGCAGCCTCCCCTGAGCGATGCCTACCTCAGTGGTATGCCTGCCAAGAGACGCAAGGTTGGTCTGCTTCTTCCCTGAGGATCTCTCTTTATCCAAATTCCCCTGTCGTGTTTAGAATCCAATTACTCAGAGTCAGAAGGAATTCTTCCTAGTTTAGTCCCGTCATTTAACGGCTGAGGACACCTTCCCGGGGATTGACTTGCTCACGGTCGCTGCAGCACACCTTCACGTTAGCATTTGCCAGCAGTCCTGTCCTCCCTCAGCTGCCCGGTGGCTAGGAATGTGACTAGGGCCTATTTTCCTTAAGGTGGGCTTCCTCTTGTGGACTAGCCAGCTCAGAGTGCTGGCTGGCCTGACTCATCCTGCCCCTCTTATTTTGAAGAGCGAGTCCAGCACACTCAAATGCCATGTTTCGGCCAGAGCCGAATAAAACTAGGAAGGTATCTCTGCTGTCAAAACCGCCTGGACTAGTCCCCTTCTCTCCACTAGCATAGGAACTCAGTGGTTGACTCCTGGAAAGGGTGAGCTGGGTGGTGGCACTGGATCTGACGTTGATCCTCTTTTCCCTCCCGACCCCCTGTCCCCCAGACGATGCAGGGTGAGGGCCCCCAGCTGCTTCTCTCAGAGGCCGTGAGCCGGGCAGCTAAGGCAGCCGGAGCTCGGCCCCTGACGAGCCCCGAGAGCCTGAGCCGGGACCTGGAGGCACCAGAGGTTCAGGAGAGCTACAGGCAGCAGGTGCCCCCACCTTGAAGCAGGATAGGGATGGTCTAGTGGGAGGGGTTGGGCTAGGGCCCCTCTTTTCTGATCCTTTCAGAGATGAACTGGTCAGTCTGGGGCTACCATGTGATTTTTTTAAAGAGTTTTTCCCTAGTGGCATCTGGGAAGGCTCGGCGATACCATATTGGGCTGACAGTGTGGCTGGTGGGGAAGTGTTAGCTTCTAAGGGATGGCCTTGCGTGCTTGCTGGGATCCTAGGGGCCTGGCCGCTGCCCCTCCGACCTGCTTGCTCTCTCTCTCTAGCTCCGGGCTGATATACAAAAGCGACTGCAGGAAGACCCCAACTACAGCCCCCAGCGCTTCCCTAATGCCCACCGGGCCTTTGCTGATGATCCCTAGCTCTTGTGGCCCTCCCTCATCAGGGGACCATTTCCCCCATCTTCCTTCACAGTATTTAAGAAATAAAAGTCAGATTTTCCTGGCTCTTTGGTCTCTAAATTGTCTTCCTTAAATAGCCTAAGTACTTCAGGGGTGTCTGACTCCGGCTCCGGTCATGATCTCAGGGTTCAGGAGTTTTGAGCCCCCATCTGGCTCTCTGCTCTCAGCCTAGAGCCTGCTTCAGAAACTGTTCCCCCTTGCTCTCTGCCCTTCCCCCACTCACACACGCCCTCTCAAAAATGAAAACAGTACATTGTCTTCTCTGAACTTGTTTAAAATTAAGAATTTCTAGGAACCTGTGTAAGACCACTTTTAACCTTTCCCTGGGAGATGGGCACTACCATGGTTTACTGTTCATGTAGCACAACACTAAAATGAGCCTGTTGACAGCTACAGCCCTTTACAGGGAACATTTTCATGCAGGAGCATTTTTTTTTTTTTAAATTTAGAGTGAGGGCCTATGCGTGCGAGTTGGGGATGGGCAGAGAGGGAGAGAGGATCCCAAGCAGGTTCCTGGTTGTCCTCGCCAGAGCTCCACTATTTGGGGCTTGAGCTCACAAACTGAGATCCCGACCTTTAACCGCCTGAGCCACCCAGGCACCCCAAAAGCATTTTACATGTGAATAAGAGTTCAGAGAGAACAAAACTTACTCCAGGCTAGCATAGGGCTGTCAGACTATCCAGTAAAAAGCCTTTTAATTTCCAAGCAGCTGCAGACCTCAATACACTCTTAGCAGGCCTAGCCAAGTTTGACAATGGTGGAACTCCTCTACCTGGTCCAAGGAGCCTACTGTTCATGCTTGAACGGAGTCCATGACAACTTTAAAGGCATGTCCTCTCAAGTTTGTAGCCAGGACCAAAACGACACAAGGATGCCAATCCTTTGCTACTCCCTTTGAGATGCAGTTGTGGTCCCCTCCATGTTTGTTAGCTCCGTGCTGGACCAACTGGATGTGGCAGAAGAGCCCTGCTAAGGCCAGGTGCTACACTTTACAGCAGCCACCAGGACCTCTTTGAGCACTAGCTCAAGGACATAATTGGCCTGATGTCCCTAGTGACAGTCCAGTGGGATTCTACCTTCCAGGTGTGCCACCAAAGCCCCAGACACCTGAGGGTAGCCCTATGTGACCAGCCCAACCATCAGCTGCAGACTGGTAACCAACAGACCTCACTCACTGGCACAAGAAACCGATCGCCCAGTGGAAGCCAGCTCTAATTCCCAGTCCATAAGACTTCAATATACAATAAAATGGTCAAATTTTGAGATAGCTCGTTACAACAGATCACTGGGGTAAGTAAATTCCATAAAACCACTTCACTGGGGACTGTACTATGGTACAAAAAGATTGCAAACAACCAACCCATCCCCAAAATCATTTCAGAAAAATTTTTTAATCCTTTTATTACTCTTTTTTAACAAACGGCCCCAGGGATAGGGGACCAGGGGAGGGGGGTGGAGGGGAAGTGAGGCCCCAGCCCCACAACCCCTCCCCACCCACCCCTTTCCCCCTTATATATTTATAATCTATATACAAGCCCCGGGGGGTGGGGGGCAAGGGGAACTCCCTCAGCGGGGTGGGGGCAACCCAGGATCCTTGTCCCCTCGAGACCCAGGCTCCTCTGCCCGTCGGGAAGGCCCCTCTCGAGAAGGTGGCCCTGTCCGCTCCCAAGGCTTCGGCATCCAGCGCAGGGCATCCGGTGGGGAGGCCTAGGATATAGGTACATAGAGGTCATACTGGGAAGTCAGGGATGGAAAAGACAGGAACTCAGATGGTAACTCTTGGATTCAGACTTGGGGCCACAGGGGTCTCCCCTTCACCTGCTGGTAGAGGTCGATGCGCTGGGTGCGGAAGACTCCGCTATAGGTAGATGGTGGGGCCTTGAGACGGGAATTGAGGCCAGAGAATGACCTAAAGGAAAAAGTTTTTAAGGCAAGCCTGACCCCTGTTCCCTGGCCCCTTAGTAAGAAAGCCCTTAAGGGTGAGCAGTCTGCATCCCCACTCCCTCCTCTTGCCTTCCAGCTGGGGGAGTACGTGACGACCCAGGTCCCCCAAGGTTGCTGCTCAGTTTCCGATAATCCTGGAAGGGCTTTAGTTCCACTGGGTGCAGCTGAAGGAAAAAAAATTCATGAGCCTCCTGCCTCCCAACTCAATTCACCTGGAGATTCTGAATCCCTACCCCTAGCTCTTAGGAGTTCCCTCACACTTCAGTTCCTATACCTTACCTCGGCTCGCCCCAAGCTAGGGGGGAAGGGTCTGGCAGGTGAAGGCAGCACCCGAGTAGCAGGAGCAGGTGGGGGCCGCACAGCCAGGCTGGGGGGCTGCAGAGCAGGGCCCACAGGTAACAGAGAAAGGGGCGGTGGGGCAGGAGGTGGCGCTGGTGGCAGGGAGCCAAAGTTCACCACAGGCAGCTGTGAGTCCACCATGGGTAGAAGCATCTGTAATTAAGAAATAATGTCGAGGGGAGGGTATTAAGGGCAGGGAGGAAGGTCATAAAACCAGAAACAAACTCAGACAAAAAAGCTAGAAATTGGGTAGAGAAACAATGAGGGACAAGTAACAAAAGGTACCTGTTGGGCAGGGGCCCCTGAGGGGAGGAACCCACTTTGGCCACCAGGTTGCAGAGGAGAATAAAAATCTGAGGGGGATGGCAGATCCTGGCGCACCTGTTGGGAGACAACAGGGAGAAATGTCAACTCCCAAAAGCATTCTCCCCCACCCCTAACTCCCGAAGCCCAGCACCTGCCCACCTCTCACCTGAAGCAAGGGTGGGTCGGGCAAAGGGCTGGGGCAGAAAGCTGGAGAGTAGAGGAAGGAAGGTGGAGGGTAGAGGATTCCCCCAGCTGGCAGCTTCCCCAGCTCTGTTGCTTGCAGTGCAGAGAAATCCAAAAACTGGCCCTTGACAGCTACCCCAGAAAGCAGTGCTGAGGGGGGCGCTGGGCCCGGGGGGAGGTACAGGGGCTGTGATCTGGAGGGGGGGAAAAAGTCAAGTGGGGAGAAGGAGTCAGGAAACCAGAATCGTTTGTTCCAAGTTAAGTCTACTAGTGTTTCATACCCCAGAAACAGGTCTTCCCCTTCCCTCCCACTGAGACACAGTTGCGTGTCCTTCTGAGATCAACAGTCATTGAGTCTCACCTGTAAGGGTGAAGTGAGGGTGTCCCAGGGCGGAAGCCTCCATTGTTGGGATGTAACTGAGAGTCTATGGCTCCCCCCGAGACCTGAGGGAGAGCAAGGCTGGAATAGCTCATTTTTCTGGTCAAGAAAGGATCTCCCACCCCACCTACTACAGTAAAAGCCAAGGAGAAAAATGAAATAACAAAATGGCATTTTACAACTACACAAATCAGAAAGACAGACACTAAGGGGCAGCAGGCAGAAAGGGGTCATGGGACAGGAAATAGGACCTACCTGAGAATTGGGAGGCCCAGGGCTGCCATAGAAGACCTCAGGGTACAAACGCTGGCCTGAGGAACTGGGCTCTGGGCCACAGTGCCCAGGACCCAGGTTCTTGGATTGTGGCTCAGCTGAGGCAGAAGCACTGGGGAGTAACTCCCAATCTCGGGATACAGGGATGGCCTATGAGGAAAAAGCCTTGTCAGAAGCAATGTTTGGGCTTCCTGGATTCCAGGTCACACCCAGACATTTTTTCCAAAAACCGAAGGCCTTTACACCAAACTCATTCTCCCACTCACCTCAGTGACTGATGCTAACTCCTTCTCTGCTTTTAAACTGTCTCCTACCACTAGGCGCAAGTCCGAGTCCTGTGGTAGTGATGCAAGGGAGATTGTCCCATGACTCAAGACCTGTATCCTCCACATCCCACCTCCAGATTTTCCCCTCTTCACCCAACCCAAGGTACTCAGATCCTGCCCATGCAGACCTGGTCACTGGTGCCAAACTGGACCGGGGGCCCAGATCGATGGGACGGCCGGAGGGAGCTGGGCTCTGGGCCTCGGTCCGAACGCTGCAACCGTTCTGTGCCAATGGGGCCAGGGGGCAAAGGCTGCTCCCGGGGCAGCTCCTACATTGGGGAAGTAAAGGAAGTCAAGTCACGTCTCCCAAATGAAAGAATCCCCAAAACACAGAAGCACAGAGGAGACGACAAATGTAGGGCCAAAGTCAGAGGCCCAGAAACATTCCTCTTGTTTTTCTTTTACCTTTCTGTCCCCATCAAGGGGAGCAGGTGGCCGTCTCCTAGGAGGTTCAGAGGATTCAGAGCCAGGTGAACCCTCACCAGGAACAGCATTCAGGGGTGAGGGGTCTCCAGGCCGCTTGGGAGGCCCCTCTGCTGCCCCCTTGAGTCCTCCATCAGGGGAACTTCGCTGGCTGCAGGGACCTGATGACACCTGAGAATCCCCACTCAGGTCCACCCCACTGTCAGACTGACTCATCTGAGAGGAGTGGGAAAAAAGTTAAATCAAAATAAGTCAAGTCAGCAGTCAGTACCTAACGTTTACAAAATACAAACTGAAGAAAAGGGAGAAATTATGTGAGCAAATAGCCCTGGACAACCCAGACCAGGTGGAGAAGCTCTACCAGTGCACAAGAGAATCCCAGCTCAGACACTCCCTTCCCATCGTCACTTACCTCTGTTCCAGCAACATCCTCAAAAGGGCTCAAGGGTTCCATCCAGGGCTCCATGGAGCCAGGCCGGTAACTCTTCCGGCTAGCGGCTGGGTAGAGCACCAGACAGCAGAGATGAGAGGCAGTCCAGAGGCCACCTTGCCCTCTTGGCTCTTTAACATCGCCCTTTTCAACCACTGCTCATTTGTACTCACCAGTATGTAAACGGTTCCAGATGTGAGGAGTCAGGGCCTCTGTCCCTGCCTCTCTGCACTCTCCCTGAGGGCCTGGGCCCTCAGGCTTGGGGCCCAAAAATCCAGAACTATGAGACTGCGGCAAAGATTCCTAAAGGTGAGAAAGGCCAGAAACAAAACATAAGTGAGGTGGGAACTGGGGAGTGGAAGTGGCTGGGCCAGAATGAGGTGTGGGACAAAAAGGGAGACAAGAAGTGACTCATAACGGAGAATCTGGGGGTAAGGACGCAATGACAGAACAGGAGAAAGTGGAGAAAACATAAGTGAGAACCTTCAGGAGTAAGAGCAGTGAAACACAATCTCAAGCTCTATCCCTCACCTCCTGCAGCAGCTCCGGTTTTCTGGGAGGCCGCTCCCGCCGTTTCGGGGGGAAGGGATTAACCCCGGCAGAGTCCCGGGGAGTTCCGCCCACCCCCCTCACCATCAGCCCTGGTTCCTCGAAGTGGGGGTCTGGGGAAAAGGGGAAATCCGTCAGCATCTGCCTTGGTCTACATCTGATCCTAGTTTTTCCTGTTAGCCCCTCCCAAGCCTTCCACCTTTGGTCAGTGCAGACACCCATCAAGGTCCCTAGGGCAGACTCTGCCCCCTTTAGCACCTGACCTTTTCTGGGGATGGAGACATTCCCACCCTTAGCCCCTCCAGCTTACCCGAACCGACGCTGTTGTTGGCCCTCTGAGGGTCATATCGAGTTGGGGGCCGAGGGGAGGGGCCCTGGGGGGTTTGGGGAGGCCCAGGCTTGGGCCTTGGGTGCCCCCCTGGTGCAGCTGCACTCCCTTGGCGGCTGCTGAGTTGGGCCAGAGCCTGTTGGATGCCAGCAGGGTTGCTGTGGATAACTTGGTCCAGGCGGAAGACAGCCGAGCTGCTGGGAGGCGGGGGAGGCAGAGGAAGCCCTGGGGGACGCTCCTCAGGTCTGCTGAAGAGAACAGAGCATCAACTCTAATATTCATGGAATTGTTAACTCTTTCCCTACCAGTCAAGTCTTCCAACCTCTCCCACCTCCCTGTTAAAATCCAGGTGTTTCTAAGCACATCTAACAAATTCTAGGTGTATGGCATGGGTCTACAGAATAGAGAGCAAAGAATAGAGAATATGCATACAATACACACACGTTCCAGACTCAATCAACTGCTTTCTATTTTCCCTACATGTGGGTGTTCCAGCGCCCAGCAGCCCATGTGCCCTTAGATCTCAAAGTCATGGTGCCCAACTTCCCTTTCCTTCAGATTCTCTCCCTTCCCCCTCAGTCTAACCTTAGAATAAACTTAATAGCCTGTCCCTACCCACCTTCGGTTCTTGGGAGAGGGCCAGCTCCTCTTGTCTCCTCGCCCTGGGCCAGTCCTCCCTCCAGGTCCCCCACCTCCTCCACTGCTGCTGCCACCGCTGCCAGCCTTGCTGCCAGGGCCTGGGCGCCGGTTCTGCCTTTCCATGCCAGGCCGCTGACTTGAGAAGCTCCGCTTGCTCAAATCCTTGGCTCTCTGGCTTAAATCTCCACGGGACATGGTTGAAATGCCTGGTCCGGTTCCGCCTCCACTGCCCCCGGGAGTTCCCACAGCTTTGGGGGCCAGCAATGCTGGCGGGGGAGCCTCCTTGTCCCCCCTGCGCTCACTGGCAAAGTCGCTGCTCTCTGATGCAGTCTCCCATTCCTCGTTGGCTTGATCGGAGTTCTGGTTTGACAGATCGGGAGACTTGGCAGCTGCCCGGCGTGGGGGTGGGGGCATGGAAACTGTCGTGAGTGTCTCCTCCACTCCAGAGGCAGGGGCTGGAAGGGCTAGGGAAGAGGGCTTGCCCTCAGTCCCTCTGGCCGCATTCTCCCGTTCCTGTTTCAGCCTCCTGAACCGAGGCGGTTTGTCCTGCTGCTGAGCCCTCCCGTGCCTCCTCCGTCGGGGCCGCTCCCCATCTTCCACACCCATGCCCACGTTGCTGCCTCCACTGCTGCCTCCCCGGGCTATGGGGGACAGAGGCCCTGTGATCAGCTTCTCTTTCAAAGGCTCCTTACTCGGTGGCAAAGGAGCTGTTGGAGGCTTCTTGGGGGCCAGGGACTTGGTCGGAGGGCTCCAGCCTGGACAAATGGGCGGAGGGGGCCGCCCTCCTCCTCGACCCCGGCGTGACGGCACTCCCCTGGGAGTGAAGACGCGCCCACCACGGGCGGTGGAAAATCGGGCTGGGGCTGGTGAAGGAGGGGCTCCCGATGGTGGAGGAGCAAGAGGAACCTGGGTGAGCACTCCTTCCTTGGGTGGAGGAGCCTCCTTGTCTGAGGGGGCCAGATCGCTCTCATGGGTCTCACTACCCGTTTCTGAGCCCCGCTGCCGGCGCCGTTTGGGGATTTCTTCATACTCCGAACCCTCACTTCGCGTCTCGCTGGCAGTGCGGCCTCTGGGAGCAGGGGGATGGCTGGGTCCACCTGCACTACCTCCACGCCCGTCATCTCCTCGGAACTCTCGGTAACTGCGGAACTCTCGGCTTCGGGCTCCCCGCCCCCGGCCCCCATAGGTGCCCCGAAAACCCCTCCCTCTGGCAAAATACTCGCCTCGGCCCCGGCCCCGGCAAGAGGTAGGACCCACTCTTTCATAGGAGTAGTCCCTCCGAAGCCTTGGGGCAGGGGAAAGATTCCCACTGGGTGGGGTCTCCTTGGGGACCCCTATCTTCCCCTTTGCTGTCTTGAGGAGGTCTGGCTTTGGAACCTTGGGGCTTTCATCACACTGTTCCAGGGGTTTGGGAGGGAGCTCTTCAGCTTTCGTAGGTGGCAGGGGTTTCTTTATAGGCCCAGCACGGCGGGGAGGGGCCCCTGGTTCCTCTGGAGGGATCCCACGACGACTACTGCCTGGGCGAGGACCCCAGCGGGTCTCAGTGCGGCTCTCTCTGCGAGGTGGAGGGGGGCCTTGGCCTCCAACTCCTCGGGTTGGCTTTCGATTGGCTTCTGGCCCCGTCAGTTGTGGAGTCTCCTCCTTGGGGGTTTCCTTCTTCGGCGGGGGAGCTTGTATTTTGGTGGCTTCATCATTGCCTGGGGGCCAAGGGAGTGGACGGGGCCCTGCAGGAGCTGGTTCATCCAGGGGGAAGCGAGGGATCGGGGGCCCAGTGGCTCCATTCTCAGGAAAGCCTGGATAACTGGCCAAATAGGGTGGTGGGGGAGGTACTGGAGGGGTCTCACTCCTAAAAGGGCAACAAAAAAACTGGAAATTAGAATGAAAAAAACTGCAACTAGGTGGAGAAAGAGAACACTTTATTACCACCCAGACGCTCCTCTCACACTTATTCCTGTCACTGCACCAATAATCCAAAGAACCTTTTCTCCTAGCCCAGACCCTTTCAGGGGCAATGCACTCACTTCACTACAGACTCACCTCATCCCCTTGTCATCCTCATCAGCCGCCTGGCGCAGCGGGGAGGTGAGCGGGCGGGGGTCAGTGGGCGTGGTGGTGAAGACATCTCCTACCCAGGCCAACTTTGGATCCACTGGTGGGGTGCCCCGATCCCGCAACAGGGGAGGTGCATGGCGCTCGAACGGCTCTGAGCTTGAACCCCCACTGTCTGAGCGCTCCCGGGGAACTAAGCCTAAGAAAACAAGAGGGATGAGAAAGCTAACCCTCTCTTGCATGACAGGCCCTGCAGCTCAAAAAGCATCTCCCCAATCTGCTTCTGTCAGTCACATCAATGTCAACTCCTCTCTTATACCTGCCAAGTCTGGGCCTGATGCGCACTCCTGAAAGAGTTACCCTATCCACTCAGTTTGCCCAGACTAAATCAACGAATCCCAAGTAAATCCTGGCCAATGAAAGACCACCGTTTCTTTCCCAAAGATGGTCCTGAAACAAAGAGCCACCTCAGCAATACAACCACATACCTGCCCCAACCTCCTTCACCGGTGACCCTTTATTCCCACAGCAAGATGCCGATACCCACTTCCTGGGACTGAAGTGTCCCCTACCCACTCCCATGCAAGGGCCCTTACCAGTGGGATGCACACCAGGAGGGTAGAAGTCCAGAGGGGGCCGGCCCTGGAGGAGCCGGGGGTCCACATAAGGAGGAATCATCATCCACCGGGGATCAAAGTTCATTGGGGGCATGGGTGGGGGCCGGCCCAGAGCACCTGGGTACAGGGCCTTGGGGGGTGGGGGCGGAGCCTGTGGAGCTGGCACAGCCCCCATGGTCACAGGCTGGGGCGGTGATGGTGGTACCGGAGCGGGTGGGGCAGAACCCTGTTGATGCTGCTGCCACTGCTGCTGTTGCTGTTGCTTCAAAAGCTGCTCCTGGGCAAGGACAGAAGAGGGGACAAGAGAGACCTCAAAACCCCCACACCACCCTCAACAGAAAAAGAGAAACACACAACAAGGCAAAGTTAATACACACATGTGATCAACACTTGGACGACATGGAAACCAAAGAGACACAAGAGAGACAAGAGGTAGTAGAGGGACCCGGAAGGCAACTTACAAACGGGATAAACATCGAAGCCAGGGACAGAAACAGCTCTTAATGGGGGAAATAACTTGATCTCACCTGCTGCTGCCGCTGGAAACGAGGTGGCAATGACTTCTGATATTTGGGGTAGCCCAAGCCCTGGCTGGGGGGCTGTCGGCTGGGACCAACCCCATCACCCTTGGGTTCCACCTTCGGGGCAGGGGTTGTGGCAGGAGAAGGAACCTCTTCTGGTTGTTCAGAACCCTCTTTTGAGGACAGCTGGGGTTCCACTGCGTTGATAAAAAAGATAATCATCAGTGGCCCAGTACACCAACAGGTATGCCACGAATACCCATCACCTCAGCTCTCACCTCCCTCTCTCAAGATAAGCACTTACTTTTAAAAACAATGACGGTGGCATTAAATTCCCATGAAACCACCAAAATGACAGACGCCTTCTACCCCTTGCTCCAGACTGAGCTTATACGAAGTGGTTTTAGGTCACTACATATCCAGGAATTCAAATATCCACACGAGCAAAGAGCTTTTTTCATCTGCCACAGTCCAATAAACCAACTTCATTTCCTCCCACCCATACCACCTGTACCCTCAGCCCAAACACTGAAGAGCTGGGACACCTGGTAGTACCCTAGCCCCATCTCCATACCTGGGCTGGCTTCGAAGCTGCCACTGCTGGTGCTACTGGTACTGCCACCACCACTCACCAGGGTGGGAGCTGGAGCCACACCTGTAGTGGGGGTGGACTGGGCAGGAGGGGCCTGGGCCGGCTCTTCTGGTTCTTTTTCTGGTGTTGGGGCTGGTGCTGGTGGAGGAACTGGAGGCGCAGAGAGTTCTTTGGGGACTGCAGGTGGTGGAGCCGGGGCAGGAGGGGCAGCAGGTGGGACAGCAGGCTCTGCTTTGAGCCGCTTGTCGGGCGCCCCAAACTTCTCATCAAGTCGCTTGAGCTTTTCGGCACAGGCTGCCCGGCGTTCCTCCTGCATGCGGCGCTCTTCCTCTTCTCGGCGTCGCCGGGCCCGCTCCACAGCCAAGGAGATCTCTGATGAAGATTGTTTTCGCCGCTGCCGCCAGGCCTCATCCTCGTCTTCGGGTGCTGGGGGCTTGCAGGGAGGCCCCCCCCGATCCTGTCAATGGGCAGATCCGGCAAGGCCAGACGTGTCAGTCGTCAGGTTTTTGATCTTTGTACAGACTGATCAACTGTCTCTAGCTGCGGGTGCAGGCACTGGCCTTGGGTTGGTGGCCTCTCTGGGTAGGGGGCAAACTCATCCTAATCTTGTTTCTTCTCTCCTTTCCGAGACACCCAGGTCTCCTTGTTCTTCCTCATTAGCATCCCAATTTCCTTTTATAACCCAGACTCCCTTAACACCAAAGATGTTCCAGACCTTTGCAGAGATACTCTACCGCTCTACACGTCCTATAGCCCATTCTTGGCCCTCCCTCCAGTTTCCTCTATTACTACTGCTTCAACTTCTCAGCCAACACTCATCTCCCACAACTAACCCTTCTTGACCCCTCATTGTAGACACTCACTGGGTAGTCCCCAGGGGGGCCCCAGTTCCCGGCGGGGCCCCGGTGAGGTGGGGGTGGGGGAGGCTTTGGGGCAGGAGGCCCCAGCTCTGTCTCTGGAGGCCGAGAGGTCTCTGCCCAGGCCGTCTTGGGAGGGGGCGGTTCGCTGCCGGGGGAGTTGCCCTTTTTGCCATCTGCTTCAGGGGGCCGTTCCTCACCAGCAGCTGATTGGGACTCCTTGCTGTGAGCAGACCAACAGTGGAATTAAAATCAGCTGTAAAACAGCTCACTTAAGAGTTTATTACTTGGAGAAAAACTGAGCCTCTGAACTCACTGGCCCTCAGCTCCCTCCTCATCAGAGTCTCGCCCATCTTCCTCATCACTGAACTTGAGCTTTTCAGTGTAGTCAACCTCTTCATGGGCCCCTGAGGGAAAAGTGAAAAGCAATAACCCAAGTGTTCTCTCCAATCTCAGGTAACTTTCAAAGGGGTCTAGAACTACGTAACAGGAGGCACTACTGGAAACGCCAACCCCCCTCTGAGTGAAGTGAATGCCACTGTGAGTCTTGGCATTCCCACACCTCCCAGTTCTTTACCAAGACTTGGCTTTCCCCCCTGTGATTGCCCTACCCTTTGGTGTCTCCTTTTCTCCCAACACAACCGCCTATTTATTCAGGGGATTTTGCCTTTTGAGACCAAAACACTTCATCCTTCATATCCACTAACCTGCCCAACCATCATCGTTCTCCTGGTCCAACTGGTCAAACTCTTTGAGATTATCCTCTTTAAGAATCGAAGGCCGACCCACAGGTTCTACAAGGCGCATCGGCGGCCCTGAGCCCCGAGGGCCCGCCACACGAGGGAAACGGCTGCATATGAAAAGACAAATAGGAGAGAGAGTGTAAAAGCATGTTACAGAACCACATACAAGAGGTGCCTGGGTGGCTCAGCCGGTTAAGTGTCCAACTCTTGATTTCACTCAGCTCATGACCTCACAGTTTGTCAGTTCTTGTGAGTTTGAGCCCCACATTAGGCTCTGCACTGACAGTGTGGAGCCTGCTTGGATTCTCTGTCTCCCTCTCTCTCAGCCCCTTGCCCGCTTGCTCCCCCTCTCTCAAAATAAGTAAATAAATGTCAAAAACAAAAGAAAACAAAACCAAAAAAATACACATAGAAGACTCTGGGCCTTGAAGATCATCTCCCTTCCTAATAGGCTTCCCGTCCCCAATCACAAACCCAGAGCTGGGTTACTCACCTGGGCCCATCAGGAGTAGGATATCGGTAAGGCCCCTGGGGTCCATAGGGCGGAGGGAACGGGAGATACGGGGGATACATCTGCAAAACGTCCCAACAGCAGCTGCTTAGAGGGACAAAGAGCCAACCAGCTACCTAAACCTATTGTCCTCCCCTCTGTCATAGGCCCCTGCTTTCTCTCTGCCCCCTCCAAAAACTAAGTGCTAATTGCTAAATCTCAAGCTTCAAGCACAACCACTCAAAAACTAGATGTGCAAACTCACAAAGGGCGGCATCATTCCGCGGTATGGAGGGAACTGGGGTGGGCCTGAAGGCTGTAGCGCCCCCCGGGGATCATGGCTGTGATGAAGTTTGGAGTCTGGGCCCTCCAGCTCATCAGGGCCACGCCCACCTCCGTCCCTCCAAGTTGTAGAATCTTTATTTTGGAAAAAGCAAAGAAGGAACATAGCTTTAAAATGGAGAAGAAGGTGAATAAGCCAACACTTGGCTCTGAGATAGAATAAGGTGTTGCTCTGGGCAAAAAATAACCAACCACTCACTACCCACTCAACTCACAAATGGCAACCACTCACTTTGGGGGCGGAGGCTTGGTCCGGGCCCAGACGACTGTTCGGCAGACTCCCTTTCCTTGGCAGCCTTGTCCTGGTCGCCAGCCGCCTGCAGGGTCGGAAATTCCTCGCGAGAGAATCGTGACAGTAGGCTTGATGCCCTTCCACCTGTTGGGGTTGGGGTGCACAGAAGACAGAAGCATATTTACCATGAGACAACGTACCATGAAAGTGGAAGGCTCTGATAGGCACCAGATCATCAAGTTCCTGTCTTAAAATTCACCCCCTACGTACTGCATACTCATTCCCCAAGAAACAAGGTCAGCTCTGGAACACCACTTCACCTTCCAGTAAGACACATGAATTTGCTTATGTGGCCCATGAAACTGAATACAGGGCCCAAAATTTAGCCAGAGGACTGAGAACACTTTGCTGAAGGTATAGTGCAGGGCTCCTACCTACCACAAGAGCACTGAGCAAGCTCCCCAAGCAGCCCTGCACTCACCATCTCCATGTGCTCCATGGGTGACGCTGGCTTGTGCCCAGGACTTTACCCCGCTTGGAACCGAAGGAGCGTTCTGGGGAAGCAGAAAAATAAATCGTGATGGTGGGTGGTGGAGCTACAAACCATTCTTGCCTCCAGCCCTTCAGTAACATCCAGTTCTTCACATACCTCGGGGGCTGCTGGGGGTCGTTTCTGTTGGTTGGAGGCAGGCGTCTGTGAAGCCGGCAGTGGCTGCGATTCCGGCGGCTGAGCGGTTGAGGCATCGGAACTAAAGGGATGGTAGGACAGGAAAGTTATCCAGAATCTGCGATGCCCTCCCCTACTTCTCCGATTCATGGAGGATAAGTGAACCCAGGCCCATTTGTTACTGTTCACAAGTAGTTCCGACAAAATACTATAACCTAGTTACCCTGTGTAGGCTGTCTGTTGATGCCTTCCTGCCACCTGACAGAAAGCTGAAAGTGTCATTCCTTAGTCCTCTAACAGGAGTCCTGGAATAGCCAAGAAAGGGGCTTCCCTCTGTCTCTGGATCTTATGTGGCTGGGCTAGACCAAGCCCCAACTCATTCTGAAGTTCAAAGTTAAAATACTCATCACTCTAGATCCCCCAGGCCTCTGTCTACCTCTTGGGGTCGGACTGCTCCTGTTTGCTTGCCCATCCTGTTCCGTCTTTCGGCACTAGTGAGACGTTGGGGTCATTGCCTTTGTTCTCGGCTTTCAGGCTTGGAAGGTTGGCTGGGGGTGGCATACGCCGGGCAATGGCAACTTTCCCAAGACTCTGCAGGCCATGGCGAGGGGCAACTGGAGAAAAGATGAGAGGGTGAAAAAACATCCCACATGGGTGATCTGACAGCTTTCTCTCCTAAGTCCCATTTATATGCCCTTAATGTCTTATAGACAAACTCCTTTTAGAAACCACTCCTTTCTTTGCCTTCAGCAATCCCTGAAATTCCACTGGAAAAACTAAGATGCATTAATTACACTTGATGCTTCTCTGTTGGATGGTTGATCTTGAGCCTGCATGAAGCAAGCTGGCCCCAGACTTCTCCAAATCCACGTTTCTCTTCCTCCGATTCTTACGTGTCCAAAGACAGGGAACTACAGACACGCCTTTGTAGGAGGGTAAATGGTGTTCATCCAAAGACCAACGTCCCCTATGGGACCTAAAATAAAACTTGGAAGTCTCTAGTGTTTCTCTAGTCTTTTGATATTTGCACTATAACCATTTCCCTTCAAAGAGCTTTAAAATGTATGCCCAGCCTCTAGGAATTAGGAACATCTTCGCAGGACCCTCACCAGCGGGTTTCTGGATCTCTAAGGACTTGCCCTTATACGTATCAAACAGGTTGAGCGAGGAATACTTCTTTCCATCCTTCCCCTTGGCAGTCGGCCCCGAGCGATCGGACATTGCGCTGGAAGCTCATTGAGTACGTTGGGTCCTGCAGGCACCTCCCCCAAAACGTGCCGGAGCCTGTGGGCCAGACACCAAGTGTTTCAGTCTCTGCTCCCTTTACTAACTCCAAAAGAACCTAGATGGTCCTTTTTGTTCTCATTAGGGACCCAGATATGTGGCCCTCTGGTGTCTTTGCCTCCAGCCTATTCAAAGTCCCCAGTCCCTTAAACTCCCACAGAGCCCAAATGCCATGGTGCCTCTTTCCCCCAGACACCTCTTGCCAAGCAAATCCAGATAAAAAATTTAGTATCCTCCTAGTAGTAAACACACTCTTCCTTTTGTGCCAGGCTATAAAGGGTAGCAGCTACTTCATTATCTCTCTTCATAATCTCTTCTCCCCCCACAGAAATCATTCCAGAGATGTACAATAAAACATGACAAGTCCCAGCCTTAGACAAAAGCAGAAAAAGGCATAAAGCTCCATTCTGCAAGTAACAGAACTTCAGATCCCCCACTTATTAGACCACCAACTCCCTAACTGTGCCCCAGGTTCCTTTCCCAGAAGCCTCACTCCCATCTGGGGAGGTTTGCATGAAGGTATGCTGGGAGTTTAACAATTTTACGAGCCTGCTCAGCCAGACTGAGGGCTGGTGCCAGGTAATTCCTTATGGAACAACTGGGGCTCTACATACTCCCAAGCTACAGAACCCCAAGTATTTGGAACATTCACCCCATCATTTCCTGCACTTGCCCCTATCCCAGCTCCTGGAAAAAAATCTTGTGTCAAGATGAAATGAACACTGCTGGGCTCTGACTAACCCTACGTAGATGTGAGAAAAACAACATTATGGAGCTACCTCAAGCACACTCCATAATCATAGGGCCAAAACCAGAACCAACTTCATTTTCCTACCCTCAGTAAGAATATCCATCAGCAGTCATTTCTTTCCCCAATATCCCTTCCTCCCTAAGCAGGCCAAACTCTGCATCATCAGTCAGTTCCTGAGTGACCAGGCATTCATTTATAGGAAAGAATGGCGTACAGGAAAGAGATGGAAGGTGGTGGGAAATCCAGGCAAACACAGGGCAAAAAGTGGGTAAAATCAGGATGAAAATCAGGGAGAACTTTAAGACAGGTAAGATGAGGGAATGGGGGTTGCTCTGTAGGTGTTTAAAGACTCTGAATGTTTGAAAATAAATATATGAAAGAAAAGGACACAGAAGAATAGTGGAATAACACTAATAAAGAAGGATCAACACGAAAGCAGGTGGAAAATAATACACTCAAGCAGAAACGGTAAAGACAGAACAAAATAAAAGGGCAACGTCAAGACACCCAAGAAGAAAACGGGGGTTGAGTCACAGAGGGGAAAAGACACAGGAAAAACTAAAAAGCAGAGGAAGACTGAGGAACGTAAAAATCAAGGATGCAGGATAAAAACAGGGTTCTAGGGTGGGAGTGACTCGACGCGAACAGGAGGGTCAAGAATGGGGAACTCAAGCACTGGTTGATGGTGGAGGGGGTCCAATATGGAGGAAAGGAGACACTCCGAGGATCGTCGGGCGCGGCCCACCCCAGAGTGGCGGTAGCGAAGGGGACCCACAGATTGGGGTGAAGAGGCCAAGAGCGCAACGGATGGTGTGGAGTTACCGGCCCAAGAAAGGGGTCACTCCAAGAAACCAGGACAGTGGGTGATAAGGGGCAGGGCATACACTCTGTGTGAGGGGTTGGAGGTGCGGGTACCAAGCTGGGGGTATCGGAGGGGGAGGGGCAGGCAAGCCCCAGCAGCAGGAGGACAAAATGGCGGCGGCTAATGGCAGCTTCTCCTCCCCCCGGCCCGCCACTGCCGCCGCCGCCGCCGCCACCACCGCTCCCGCGCCGGAAAAGGGCGTTAGCACTCGGCTCCCCAGACTCACCTGGCCGGGTGCGCGGGGGTCCGGGACCGGGGCCTAGGGGCTCCCCGAGGTGGGATGGCGGTGGGGCGGGGGCGGATGGCGGCGGATGGCGCCGGGTTCGGCTCCTCCCGTCTCCCTCGCTCACTCCGCGGCTGGGCTCCGACTAACGGCCCATCCGGGCAACCGCCGCCCCCGGGAGCACCCCCCCACCTCCCGCCTCCCTCAGCGCACGACACGCCCCTTGATTTGCATAAAGGGCGGGGCACTTCCCACCCTATCCTTCTTTACTTTGAGGGCTGTCCCTATTTAAAAAAAAAAAAGCAGGGCGTGCGGAGCAGGCACAGGTAATTTGCATAAAGAGGAGGGACTTACAGGCGCTAGGACGCCGGTTGGCTAAAGAGACGCGCCCCCGGCGTCGGCCGTTAAGACGCGTAGAGGGGGAGGGAATGCAGCGTCTGTCGGCCGGACGGTTGGGGCGCAGAATTTGCACGACGAATAGGGGCAGGTGGGGGGGAGGGAGGAGAGGCGGAGCGTGCGTCGTGCGTTCGTGGAAAGATGGGAGCGGTGAGACGTAGGGATGCGAAGATGAAGGAAACGATGCAAGGCTGATAGTGCTTTCAGTGGAGGAGACCGAGCGAACGCAGGGGACAGAAAGGATTAGCTGCCGGAGGGCGGAGCCTAGATAATAGGGAAGAGTCCCCGACACACGCGTCCATTTGTAAGGGGCGAAAGCTCCAGAGGGGTGGGGCCTTCTAGTTATTAAATCACGTCATGCAAATGAAGTGGATAGACAGGCCAATCCTGAGGTCCAGGGGAGTGTATCGTCGGCACCGTGCACTGTAGGCATTCTTTCGATAGTTGTTTATTTGCATAATACATGCAAATCATTTGAACAAAGATAGGGTAGGAATAACCTCTTCATTAGCATATCAGCAACCAATGACTAAGACATTTAATTTTATAACAATTTTCATGAATGTATTTATATATCTGATACTATTGGCAATTTGTATTCTCTTCACGATGGGCTTTATTCTACGAAATGCGGTACTAGTTTCCTCCTTTGTCTTCTATTACTGTGCTCCAATCAGACCTACTAACCGTTCAGTAAATCCTTCCACAACTGTTATGAAGCCGCCGGAGACATCCACAATACATTCTGGAAGTAGAGGAATACAATCAGATCCTGCCTGGGGAGGTTCAGAAATGCTTCTAGAAAAACTTGACTCTTACTAAAAAATGTGAAGAACTAGTTAGGATTTAGCCAAGTTTGAGGAAAGGGTGCACAGCTCAGGCCCAGTGAACTGATGAGCAGAGGCATGGTTTTCGGGATCTGTGCCTCAGCTGATGTGACTAAATTAAGAGACTGCCTCTCTAGTATGGAAAATTAGAGCAGAAAAATTAGCAAGAACCAGGTAAGAATTTTATCCTGAGCTTCATTACAATAGTTGAGATGAGTTCAGTTCTTAAACATTCAAAATGATTCTCTTATCCCCTCTTCCAGGTCTCCTACCACAGCAAAATTTTTTGGAAGAGTTATCCATACTTACAGTCAGATTTCCTTCCTGCCATTCATTCTTTTTTCTTTTCTTTTCTTTTCTTTTCTTTATTTTTTTTTAATGTTTACTTATTTTTGAGACAGAGAGAGACAGAGCATGAATGGGAGAGGGTCAGAGAGAGAGGGAGACAGAATCCGAAACAGGCTCCAGGCTCTGAGCGGTCAGCACAGAGCCTGACGCGGGGCTCGAACTCACCGACTGCGAGATCATGACCTGAGCTGAAGTCGGACGCTTAACCGACTGAGCCACCCAGGCGCCCCCTTTTTTTTTTTTTTTGAGCGAGATAGGGAGAGCGTGCAAGTGAGCAAGGGGCAGAGAGAGAGAGAGAGAGTATCCCAGGAGGGGCAGAGAGAGAAGGGGGGGCTTACCCTAAGTGGGGTTCATGTTCACCCAAAGTGGGGCTCATGCTCACGAAATGTGAGATTATGACCTGAACAGAAGTCATATGCTTAACAGACTGAGCCACCCAGGCCCCCTCCTGTCATGCATTCTTAAACTGACTCCAGTCAAGCCTTCACCCCAGCCCTTTACCCAACCTGCGTGTGTCATGAACATCAATCTCCTGACTTGAAATAGCATTTTTGTGCTGATGACTCCCAAATGCATATCTTCATCGCAGACCTCTCTCCCAAACTCCAGACTTGAAGACACATATATGTACTTGACATCTCCTATTGGGTATCTAATCATTTCTTTTTTTTTTTTTTTTAGTGTTTTATTTTTTAGTTTTGAGAAAGAGAGAGAGTGCACGTGCCTGGGGAAGGGGCAGAAAGAGAATCCAAAGAAGGCTCCAGGCTCTGGGCTGTCAGCACAGAGCCCGAACTTACAAACCACGAGATCATGACCTGAGCTGAAGTTGGACTGAGCCACCCAGGTGCCCCTCTGAAAGAACATTTCAAAGTCAGTAGGTCCAACACTGAACATTTGATCTCCGGAACCTCAAAACCTGTCCTCTCCACATGTCAGCTGATGGAAATTAAAAATTACAGTTAAGCCAAAAACCCTGGAATCCTCATTGACTCTCTTCTTTATTTCACTCCCCACTCTCAATTAGACAGGAACTCCTGTCTTGAGAAAATACCTGGAATCCAGCTTTTTCACATACACTGCTTCTACCTTGATCTGAGCCACTCTCAATTTTCACCTGGGTTATAGCAACAGCCTCCTCACTTGTCCCTACCCCTGTCCCTACAGTCTGTCCTCTACACTGCACTCAGGGTGGACCTTTCCTCAAAGGAAGCCTCAAAGGACTCCCTTGCTCAAAGTCCTATAATGCCTCTGTTTCTCTTAAAGTCCTTGGAGTAGCCCGCAAGACCCTAAATGACTTGCCCCCTGATTTTATTACTCTCCCTACCTCTACCAGACATGTCTCACCTTGGGACCCTTTTGCTTCTCTTTCCTCTGCCAAGTTGGTTCTTCCCCCAGAAACCCACATGCCTCGCTCCTTTACCTCCATGAGGTCTTGTTCAGTGTTAGTCATCTTCTCAGTGAGGCCTACCCTGATCACCCATTCAAAATTTTCATCTTCCCTGACCATCCTGCTACATGTATTAGTTTTACCCGATTTTGTACTGTATCCACATAGAACTGTACAGTAAGGGTTCTTTTGCATCTGTCTTCTTTTGCTTAACATTATGTTAATGAAATTCTTCCACATTGTTGATATAGTTGTACTTTGTTCATTCTCGTTGCTGCATAATAATAGTCTGAGGTATGAATATAACCCAATTTATTTATCCTGGGTGAACGAATTATTTAAGCTCTAGATCCTTTGTATCCTCCCTAGTATCACCAGGGTTGTTGCAAAGATTAAGAGAATTAATATATGGAAAGCATTTAGGCTGGTATCTCACGTATAGTAGGTGCTCAATAAAGTTAGCTGTTGATTTCATTATATTCGGATATGTTATTCAACTTGAAATGACCTCTTCCTCATCTGAAGTCCCATACAGTTGTTACTGTAGCGCTCTTTAGGAGGCCAACCTGGCTTCACCATTGGGAAGAGCCAACAGTCTGTCCTCAGTACCTGAAACGAGCTGGGCTAATTGGATTACCTCTTCCCGGAAAGTCAGGAAATCAGAAGTAGTAGCCAGTAACTGGGAGTTGCTAAGTTAACTCATCTGGACACGTTGTGTTACACAAACTGGTCTGGATCACCCGGCAGAAGAACCAAGCGGCACTCGGAGATCTTGGAAGGAAGGAGGCTTATTTACAACGGTGGGCTCAGAGGAGATCATTCTCCAGAGGTCTGAGCACAGAACATTAACAGAGGGGACAATTTATAGTCTGTTACTTCTGCGTTCCTCATTATTAGTAATTTGGCGCCTGAGGCAAGCAGGGTGGGAAGAAGAACCCGGAAGGGAAGTCTTCAGGCAGGGACTGAAATTCCCTGATCAGTCCTGTCAGCCATCATAAAACAGATTTTTCCCTACAGTTGGAGGAAAGGTCCAGTGATAGCCTCACTGAAGGCTCAGGAACTCTGAGGTTCCTGCCTTTCCTGGGACTGGCTTTTTAATCCTTTCTGCTACCCAGGGATTCAGTATCCCCTGTATCTGTTCTCAATAACCTCTTAAAAGAAGCCCCCTTTCCCTTCATTAAACTTAGTTTCTGCAGGTTGTTCCCCAAAACGACCTCAGTGACTAATTTAACATTTAAATTATCAGTTGGTTAAACCTCTGACTTTGGCTCAGGTCATGATCTCACAGTTTGTGGGTTTGAGCCCCATGTAGGGCTCTGTGCTGACAGGTCACAGCCTGGAGCCTGCTTCACATTCTGTGTCTCCCTCTCTCTCTGCAACACCCCCCCCCCCCAACTCATGCTCTCTCTCTGTCTCCCTCTCTCAAAAATAAATAAACATCTTTTAAAAATTTACAAAGACTAGTAATGGAGAATATCAGTTCAAGGTAATCGTTGCTCGAGATGACTGCTGGCTCAGTCAATAGAGAACGTGACTCTTGATCTTGGGGTTGTGAGTTGGAGCCCTATGTTGAGTGTAGAAGTTACTTAAAAAAAATAAAATCTTAAAAAAAAAAAAAATAATCCTTGCTCTTCCTTGTGGACCTGAGTGATTTTTTGTTTGTTTGTTTGCACATGTCTTTTTGTTCCATCTAAATTCCTTGAGATCAGGACTATCATATATCTGGAATCTCCCTTGGAGTACAAAACCATCTGCTGTGGTTGACACTTTACAAAATTGTGAAGGAGGGGCCCCTAGGTGGCTGGGTCAGTTAAGCCTCTGACTTGGGCTCAGGTCATCATCTCATTGTTTGTGAGTTTGAGCCCTGTGTGAGGCTCTGCACTGACAGCTTCAGATTCTCTGTCCTCCTATCTCTCTCCCCCTCCCCCCCTCAAAAATAAATAAACATTTAAAACAAAATCATGGATGGATTGTTCATTTGGGCAAATCCTCGCTGCCCTTCCCTCAAAGGGCCTCACTTCTCCCTAAACCCAGGATAAAATTCCCCCCAAACGGAGACCGAGCTGACTTGATCTGGAGAAGGAGGATAGTTTATTTAATTTAGTGTAACTGTGGCTCACAATTCTGTGTTCTTTTTCCATGCTGGGGTGATTAGGAACCCCATCAATCCCACCACATCTCCCCTACCATAAATCAGGGCAATTCAGAGATATTTCTCTTGGCTGGGGGACCTGCTGGCTTCTCCTGTTCTCTTGCTTTCTCCTCGTACATCAGGATCCTGGTTGAGATGGGAAAAGACAGAGGGATCAGGAGATAGCCTTCTCAAGAGAATACGTTTTAGGCTACTGTGAAAGTCTGGAAGGGGCGCCTGGGTGTCTCAGTCAGTTGGGCAGCCAACTTTGGCTCAGGTCATGATCTCACAGCTCATGAGTTCGAGCCCCACATAGGGCTCTGTGCTGACAGCTCAGAGCCTGGAGCCTGTTTCAGATTCTGTCTCCATCTCTCTGCCTCTCCCCTGCTTGAGCTCTGTCTATCTGTCTCTCTGTCTTTCTCAAATATAAAAAATAAAAAACATTAAAAAAAAAACCTTTTAAGAAAGTCTGGAAGAGGATGGGGGTTGTTATGGTGGGAGGAAGAGGAAGGAAAGTGGAGATGGGAGAGCTTGGGGCTGTGGGGACTAGAACAAGGGGTAGGGATAGGAACTTGGAAGGATCCCTCAAAGAAGGGAAGAAATGGATGCTGAGTAATGTGTAGGTGAGCCTGGGGACGGGGATAGGGGTGAGGGGAAAACAGGTAAGTATAGGAGAGGTTGGAACTGGACCCTCACATTTTTAGGATGGCAGATCTCTTTCCCAACATCATCTTGAGAAAGTCAGAGTAGCTGAAAGTCTCCCCAGAGCCGCTGGACACCTCCCTGATTAGTTTCTTCAGCTCCAGGTGGGTCTTGGGGACCCCGAGTTTTTCCAGCATTCGCTTCAGGGACATGATATCTAGAGGCAGAGGATGGGGGTGAGAGGAGAGGAGCCTCTGTCTCTCTCTGTCCTCACCTTCACATTCCCATTCTCCTCCCTCCTACTCTGGTAGCTGGGCCCTCTCCCAAACCACTAAGAACTGCAGGAGACACCTCCCTCTTCCTGGGTCTGCACACTTCCCCAGATCACTCTTTTCTCACCGATATCTCCGTTTCCATTCAGGTCAAACTCCATGTATTTCTCTGGGTGAGGGGAGAAAGCAGATAGGGTCAGCGCTGGCTGGAGGGTCCGCGGGAGGGGGCATGGCAGGGGATTGAGAAAGGAGTTGCTAACCAAGCCCTAGGTGGGGAAGATGTGAAAGGAGGAGGTAGGGCAGCCTGAGGAAGTGCGGGTCGGGTAGAGGGGCCCTGTTAAAGTGTAGGGAAACAGAGAGGGTGCTGGGCAGGGCAGCCCAAGGAAAGGGACGGCAACTAGGGGGGCAATAGGGGCAGCCTCCCTTCTTCCCACCACAAATGTAGATTTTGTGTCTCTGCTGTCTCTTCTCTGTCCTTGGGGTAATCCTGCCCTCCTCACTCCCCCCCCCTCCCCCCGACAGTTTTCCCCTCACTCTTGAAGGCTTCCAGTTTGGAGAGCAGATCCTCATCACTGCTATATTTGGGATCATCCAGGAATTGCTGTTGGGGGGGGGGGGAACAAGAGGCAGGATAGGTCCCCTGGTCCAGGGTTCCCTTCCCACAGGCCCTGCCCCCTTAGATCTTCCTTTTACCTTGTTGATTTCATCCAGTCTGTCTTCCTGCTGGGCCTTCAGCAGCCCGAAGGCTTTTCCTCCTGAGGGGGCACAAAGGTTAATGCTTCCTTACCTCACATTCCTCTTCTTACCCCCACACCCGCCCAGGGCCATCACATTTCTGCCTTCCTAGGCCTGCTCACCACCCCCTAGCCCCCGCCCAGGTCTGTCCATCTCTTTACTCTCATTTTAGGCTCTGCCGATTCTACCTTCCCTACCTTGTAAATCTCTGGTGTGGCTCATAGCTCAGCAGCTGCTGGAGAGGCCGGTGGACTGGTGGGTACAGACCAAGCTGGCGCCCTCTCTGTCTCCTCTCCCATCAGCCTCTTCTGACGCCTCCCTCCCAGACTTCCCCTTTCCCCTTATTCTCTTTTCCTCTAGTCCCAGGCTTCACTTCCCCATCAGCTTTTGCTGACAAGAGCACCCCAGAAGGAAGGGGGGGGGGTGCTGCAGGATGGAGAAGAGAAAATAGCATTCTCCCAAATTCCTCTTAAGGAGAGCCCAGTGTGTGCATGAAAGAAAGAAGCCTTGGGGGCGCCTGGGTGGCTCAGTCTGTTAACTCTCGGACTTTGGCTCCGGTCATGCATGGTCTCCCAGGTTCGTGAGTACAGCCCTGCATCGGGCTCTGTGCTGATAGCTTGGAGCCTGGAGCCTGCTTCAGATTCTCTCTCTCTCTCTCTCTCTCTCTCTCTCTGACCACCAACGCTCATACTCTCTCTCTCTCTCTCAAAAATAAATCTTAAAAAAGAAGAATAAGGGGGCGCCTGGGTGGCGCAGTCGGTTAAGCGTCCGACTTCAGCCAGGTCACGATCTCGCAGTCCATGAGTTCGAGCCCCGCGTCGGGCTCTGGGCTGATGGCTCAGAGCCTGGAGCCTGTTTCCGATTCTGTGTCTCCCTCTCTCTCTGCCCCTCCCCCGTTCATGCTCTGTCTCTCTCTGTCCCAAAAATAAATAAACGTTGAAAAAAAAAGAAGAATAAGAAAGGAAAGAAGCCACTGGAAGTATGGCGGTAGGGAGGGACGGAGGAGTATTTATTCTCAGGAACAAATGGTCTTTGAACAGGTCCAGAGGGTCAGGTAACCCTCAAGGCTTGCATTTTCTCAGGTTTCATGAGTCTGGGTATGCAGGTTTGGATAGACAGCTGAGGAAGGGCTGACTGAATTTTTCTAGGCCATGAATGGGAGAAAAATCTGAAGTCCACTGGCACATCTGGGAGGAATGCAAGATGTGAGGGATCAGAAAGGGAGAGAAGCTTCACTCTCTGGTCTGGCAGTTCCACGGAGGCACTTGGAAATGTGGAAATGTCTAACAAATGAGTTTTTTTTTTTAATCTTTATCATTTATTTTTGAAAGACAGAGGAGACAGACAGACAGACAGACAAAGCTTGAGTGGGGGAATGTCAGAGAGAGAGGGAGACACAGAATCTGAAACAGACTCCAGGCTCCGAGCTGTCAGCACAGAGCCCCACGCGGGGCTTGAACCCACAGACCACAAGATCATGACCTGAGCCAAAGTTGGACGCTTAACTGACTGAGCCACCCAGGTGCCCCCAAATGAGTTTTATTTGTTCACTTTAGGATGTGCACTGTAACCCACTCATCTTATCTCCTTTGAAATATTTAGTGAAATCTACAGAGCTCAGGAATTTGAGAATTTAAGTGGATTCTTTGGAGGAACTGAAAGTGTTACTGAGAGAGACAGCATTTGTAGACACAAGAGCCAGGAGGTGAAGCCAACATTAGGGATGTGTGTGTGCGTGTGGGGGGATGCCAGTCACCGTGGGTTCAAGAGAGTGGATAAGTAACCTCTAATAAATGTCTTCACTACATATATATGCTTTCCTTTTTTTGCTGTATGGGTAGTTGCTTCTAGGGGAGGGGAGGATAGCGCATTCCCCTCACTGAGACATTTTGTTCAAACTCTCCACCCAGAGCTCTACCCGCCCTGCCCCAGCATTGATGGAGACACCTTTCCTTCTCCTCTTCCTTCCACCTTATTTCCCTTTCTGCAGCCGGGAGTATTTACTTCTTACTGCCCTCTCCCTGACCCATGTAGTTCAGGGGAGATGCTGGGGTGAACTCTGACTTTTTGACTTCCCTTTATTGCACCTGCCTCTAACCCTTCAGAGAAAGCTGCAACCCTGCACTCAGGTCTCAGCGCCTAGTGGGGGGAATTCATTTCCTTATTCATACATTTATTCAACAAATATTTATCAAGTACTTACTATGTGCTAGCTCAGTGAACCAAACAAATGTCAGTTCTTGTCCTCATGGACAGTGTAATTGTGGCAGACAGACAATAAAAATAAATATATTGGGGGACCTGAGTGACTCAGTAGGTTAAGCATCCGACTTCGGCTCAGGTCATGGTCTCGTGGTTAGTGAATTTGAGCCCCGCATCAGGCTCTGTGCTGACAGTTCAGAGCCTGGAGCCTGCTTTGGTTCTGTGTCTCCCTCTCTGTCTCTGCCCCTCCCCTGCTCGTGCTCTGTCTCAGTCTCTCAAAAATAAATAAGCTTAAAAAAATTTAAAAATAAATAATTAAATATATTAGAGGCATCTGGCTGGCTCAGTCAGTGGAGAATGTGACTCTTGATCTCCGGGTTGTGAGTTTGAGCCCCATGTTGGGTATAGAGATTACCTAAAAATAAAAAATTTTAGAAATGATAATCATTAAAGGTGGCAGGAACCTATGCGGAAAAACAAAGTAGGGAAGGGGGACAGGAAGTGCTGTGGTGGACTGTAGTATTAAATAGGGTGATCAGGAAGGCTTCTCTGAGAAAATGATATTTGAGCAAAGATTTCAAGGAGCTATGGAAATAAGCCCTGTGGCTATATGGGAGAGGAGCATTTCAGGCAGAGGGCACAACAAGTGCAAAGGTCCTGAGGTGAGAATATGTCTGGCTATCTGGAGTATTCATGAAGCAGCAGGATGGCCAGTGTAGCTGGAGCCAGATGTGTGAGGGGAGACGGCCAGATTGTGTAGGGCTTTATAGGCCATTGGGAAGACTCTGGTCTGTATTTAGGGTGTGACTGCCTTCTAGGCTGTTCTTTCCATCAAGGATGGTTTGGCAGACTACCACAGTGGGATAGAGCTTAGATGCTCAGAGAAATGTCTGGGGATAAAGTGTCCCTGCTCTGACGTGGGACAAAAGTGAAGAGAAAGACTCTTTTGAAGGGCAAAAGGGTAGAGAACAAATCCCAGCCAGCACACAGCTGTGGGCAAAGCCTGTGAACAACAGACATGCAAGAAGACATCTCCCACCCCAACTCAGAGCGCTGCCCTCTCAACTGCAGAGAAGACTAGCTCATAGTAGGTAGGGGTAAAGGGAAGGTGGGGCTTCTGGGCACAGGTGGGAAATAGCTGTAGGGGTGCATTTAGGGGCCTGCTGCAAGGAATCCATGAGAACTTGGACATAGGGGAAGTAGATAGCTCTCTGACAGGCTGCAAGATCTAGAACTGAGCTGAGATGTGCAGAATCCCCTTAAGATAGTGGCTCTCAGTGAGTGGCCCTTCCACCAGCATTAACATAGAAGCAAGTTAGAAATGCCCCTTGTTGGGCCTCAGCGCAGACCTACTGAATCAGAAACAGTGGGGAGTGGTCCTAACACACTAGCTTTTTTTTTTTTTTTTTTTTTTAATTTTTTTTTTTTCAACGTTTATTTATTTTTGGGACAGAGAGAGACAGAGCATGAACGGGGGAGAGGCAGAGAGAGAGAGGGAGACACAGAATCGGAAACAGGCTCCAGGCTCTGAGCCATCAGCCCAGAGCCTGACGCGGGGCTCGAACTCCCGGACCGCGAGATCGTGACCTGGCTGAAGTCGGACGCTTAACCGACTGCGCCACCCAGGCGCCCCGTACACACTAGCTTTTTAACAAGTGCCTCGGGTGATGCTGATACACCCTCAAGAGAGCCACTGCCCCAAAGCAACAGAGGTGCCCAAGCCTGCAAGGCTTGCTGAACCCAGGCTGGAGGTGTCAACTTAGCTTAAGCTTGGTTTAGAGGTCAGCCTTGGAGGAAGAAAAAAAGGAGGAGTCACTGAGGCCAGAGTGTCCAGCCAAGGAGTCAGGGAGATGATGCTGAGCTGGCTCAGGAAATGACCCATTAGATGGGGCACCTGGGTGGCTCAGTCAGTTAAGCCCCGACTTAGGCTCAGGTCATGATCTCACAGTTCGTGGGTTCGAGTCCTGTGTTGGGCTCTGTGCTGACAGCTCAGAGCCTGGAGCCTGCTTTGGATTCTGTGTCTCCCTCTCTCTCTGTCCCTCCCCTGCTCGCGCGCTCTCTCTCTCTCTCTCTCTCTCTCAAAAATAAGTAAACATAAAAAAAAAAAAGAAAAAAAAAGAAACGACCCACTAGAACCCCATGAGAACCCCATGAGATTAGAATCCCATATGAAACTAGCACTGTGTTGCTAAGGGCCCTTGTTATGATTCCGTGCTCTCCTGGGTAACTGCTGCTTAGAATTAGGCTCCACGGAGTGTGCTTACAGGAAAAAAAATATACTGGCCAGAAAACTTGTCTGTGTGTGTGTGTGTGTGTGTGTGTGTGCTGGAAGTCTTCTGTTTGCCCCTCCGCTCTCCCTCTCCCACGCTGCTCTCTGCCCCAGGAAACTGACCTGTACAGACCACACCAAGGGCACCTCTGGCTTCTAGCCAGTTTTGGCTGATGGAGAGCCTGGCACATTACATGTATTGCCTTGTCAAAAACCACATCACAGTTTAAAGTTCTTTGTAAGTTTATTTATTTAATTTAATTTATTTTTTAATGTTAATTTATTTTTGAGACTGTGCGAGAGACGGAGTGCAAGCAGTGGAGGGGTTGAGAGAGGGAGACACAGAATCCGAAGCAGGCTCCAAGCTCCGAGCTGTCAGCACAGAGCCCAATGCGGGGCTCCAACTCACAAACCGCAAGATCATGACCTGAGACAAAGTCGGACACTTAACTGACTGAGCCACTTAGGCGCCCATACTTATTTGCTTTTTAAAAGTTTATTTAAGTAATCTCTACACCCATTTGCGGCTCAAACTCATGACCCCAACTTCAAAACTCCCATATTCTACCGACTGAACCGGCTAGGCACCTCCACAGTTTAAAGTTCTTATTTAAGGGGCGCCTGGGTGGCTCAGCTGGTTAAGCGTCCCAACATCTTGATTTTGGCTCAGGTCATGATCATGGTTTGTGAGTTCAAGCCCCACGATGTGCTCTGTGCTGACAGCTCAGAGCCCGGAGAGCCTGCTTCGGATTCTGTGTCTCCTTTCTCTGCCTCTCCTCCGCTCATGCTCTCTCTCTCTCTCTCTCAAAAATAAATAAACATTAAAAACATATTTTTAAATAAATAAAAAACAAATGTCTTGTCTTTTAGGGGTGCATGGGTGGCTCAGTCACTTGAGCTTCCAACTCTTGATTTTGGCCCAGGTCCTGACCCCAGAGTTGTGAGATCTAACCCTGCATGGGGCTCTGCACTGAGTGTGGACTTTGCTTAAGATTCTCTCTCTCCCTGTCCGTCACTTCCATTCACTTGCTCTCTCTCTAAAAATAATAAGGGGCGCCTGGGTGGCTTGGTTGGTTAAGCATCCAACTTCGGCTCAGGTCATGATCTCACAGTTCATGAGTTCAAGCCCTGCGTCTGGCTCTATGCTGACAGCCCAGAGCCCAGAGCCTGAAGCCTGCTTGGAATTCTGTGTCTCCCTTTCTCTCTGCCCCTCCCCTGCTCACACTCTGTCTCTCTCTCTCAAAAAATAAATAAACATTTGGGGCGCCTGGGTGGCTCAGTTGGTTAAGCGGCTGACTTCGGCTCAGGTCATGATCTCGTGGTCCGTGAGTTCGAGCCCCGTGTCGGTCTCTGTGCTGACAGCTCAGAGCCTGGAGCCTGTTTCAGATTCTGTGTCTCCCTCTCTCTGACCCTCCCCTGTTCATGTTCTGTCTCTCCCTGTCTCAAAAATAAATAAAACGTTACAAAAAAAATTTTAAAAAATAAAGAAACATTAAAAAAAATTAAAGACAAGCACTTTTGTTAAAAATAAACAAACATAAAAATTAAAAAATTGCAAATGTCTTTTATTTAATGTGGCAGTAAATAACTGCATGATTTATCCTATTGCAACTTTTTATTTTTTTTATTAAAAATTAAAAAAAAATCTTTATTTATTTTGAGAGAGAGAGAGACAGAGCGTGAGCAAGGGAGGGGCAGAGAGAGAGGGAGACACAGAATCTGAAGTAGGATCCAGGCTCTGAGCTGTCAACACAGAGCCAGACGTGGGACTCCAACTCATGGACTGTGAGATCATGGCCTGAGCCAAAGTCGGATGCTTAAGTGACAGAGCCACCCAGGCACCCCGATTGCAACTTTTAAAGAAGTGTTTAGTTTGAGAGAGAAAGAGAGTGGGGGAGGAGCAGAGAGAGAGGGAGAGAGAGAGAATGCCTGCAGGCTCCGCACTGTCAGCGCAGAGCCCAACTCGGTGCTTGAACTCAGGAACTTTGAGATTATGACCTTACCTGGAATCAAGAGTCAGACACTTAACCGAATGAGCCACCCAGATGCCCCACAACTTTTATTTTTGAAGATTTTATTTATTTATTTATTTATTTATTTATTTATTTATTTTTAGTAATCTCTAACCCAAGGTGGGGCTTGAATTCACAATCCGGAGATCAAGAGTCACATGCTCATCCACCTGATCCAGCCAGGTGCCCCTCTATTGCAACTTTTAATTAATATTTTTGTAACTATAATGGGTTTACTTTGTTATATATTTTTTATTTTATGCTTTACCAGAATGCCAAAGACATCTGCAGTACAAAATGAGTTAGAATCTCTGCCGTAATCTTTTTCTTCCCTCATTCCTTTGAACCTGGGGTGGTAATATCCCTTGTGATTCCCCTCTACTCCACTCACAGCTTTGTAAATAAATGAGCTCCTCAACCTAATTTGAGGGTGCTGTTTCCTGTTTTCCCCCAGACTCTGACTGATGCCGTGCGCACACGTCTGTATGGAGGGAGTGTGAGGGTCTGGGGAGAAATGGATTTCTGCAGCTCTGTTTCTCACTGTCAATGGGTAAAAGGGTTTCCTGGCGTGTGCACCAGACCCAGAGGCTTAACAAGATGCTTGAAGCCAGGTGAAAACCTCAGCCTTACTGAAAGACTTTTCTTTTCTAAAAAGCCTCCTTGTAGGGCTTTGAGGGGAGCACAGCAGCCGTTTACTCCTAAATTTCACCTCTTGTCTCCTGGAAACCATACAGAGCGATAAGGAGATTGGTGTCTCACATACTCACACACACACACACACACACACACACACACACACACTACATTTTCACTGAAACTAGGACACCCGACACACCTACAGACTCCAAATTATGAGTACGTGTGCCCAAATTCTACACTGAAAAGGCAGAGGCAGTCCCCAGCAACGTGTCAGGGAAGATTAGGGAGAGAAGGAGGGTCCAAGTGACAGCTCTGAAAAAAACAAATACTCCTTCCTGGGAGGAAGGGCATCACCCGGAGAAGGAAAACCTGAGCGCAGGGCTGACTAAATGGACTCGAGTATTGGCAAAAGGTGGAGAGAGAATGTTTTAAAGGAGGGAGAATGTCAGCTCCTGCGCTGACAGTGCGGAGCCCGCTTGGGATTTTCTCTCTGCCTCTCTGCCCCTCCCCTGCTCTCTCGCTCGCAAGTGTGTTCTTTCTCTCTCTCTCAGTATAAATAAATAAACATTTTAAAAATAAATAAAAATAACTAAGTGCCCGAAGGGACCCAGAGGTGGCAGATATCAGAAAGTGCCAGCAAAATTCTTTTATTTTTTAAAATTTATTTAAAGTTTATTTGTTTATTTAGGGAGAGAGAGAGAGAGAGAGAGCGAGAGCAAGAGAGAGAAAGTGGGGAAGGGACAGGGAGATAGGGAGAGGGAGAATCCCAAGCAGGCTCGGAACCATCAGAGCAGAGCCCGACAAGGGGCTTGAACTCCCAAACCACGAGTTCATGACCTAAGCCGAAGTCGGACACCCAACCGGCTGTGCCCCCAAATTCTCCTTAATGTTAAGTGCATCACCCAAACATTATGCACACTTGGGTGATGACGGCCTGTGAGGCCTCCTGGGAAATAAAGAAGCGTCAGGTTGGGGGTAAACACTTGCTTAACTAGGAGACGCTCTCAGATGCAGAGAAGGTAGTGGCCGTATAGGAGTGCCAAATTAAAAAAATTTTTTTTTAAGTTTATTTATTTATTTTGAGAGAGACAGAGACAGCGTGAGTAGGGGAGGGGCAGAGAGAGAGAGGGAGAGAGAGAGAGAGAGAGAGAGAGAGAGAGAGAATCCCAAGCAGGCTCCACACTGGCAGCGCAGAGCCTGAGGCAGGGTTCAACCTCAGGAAACCCTGAGATCACAACCTGAGCCGAAACTGAAACTGAGACTCAGTAGCTTGACTGACTGAGCCACCTAGGTGCCCTAGGGGTGCCAAATTTTAAGGAAATAATCCACTGTTATGGCAAAAGTGGAGGAGCCCTTGAACTTGTAAATCTGGAAATCCATCTTGGACCCTCTCCTCACCCCCCCTCACAAGGCACTCCTGCCAACAGTTGAGAAAACTCGATCTCATTTAAATATGAGTGACGAAAAGAAATGAACATTTGAAGAAAAAAAAAAAGCACCTGGCTGGCTCAGTTGGTAGAGCATGACTCTTGAACTCAGGGTCCTGAGTTCAAGTCCCACATTGGACATACAGTTTCTTTAGAAAAAGAAAAAGGAAAAAAAAGAAAAAGAAATGAACAAAGACTGTATTCCATTAGCTATGAGAAAAAAGGTAAAAAAAGAGCAACACAATTTACTGACAGATGACAACGCACCAGAAATACATGGCCAAAACCTCGTGGAAATTGTAACCCAAAATTCCATCATGAATTGAAACACAACAAAACTTGGTGTAGCCTTTTAGCGGTGAAGGAAGGACACACATCAGAAATACAAGTACTCAGAGAACAGATGATAGATAACAAGAGGGTATGAATGCGAACAGGAAGAAAGACGCAGAAGAAAAATACAAAACTATTTCAAAAGTGAACACTAGGGTGCCTTAGTGGCTCAGTGGGTTGAGCGTCGGACTTCAGCTCAGGTCAAGATCTCGCAGTCAGTGAGTTGGAGCTTGTTGTTGGGCTCTGTGCTGACAGCTCAGAGCCTGGAGCCTGCTTCAGATTCTGTGTCTCCCCCTCTCTCTACCCCTCCCCCACTGGTCCTCTCTCTCACTCTGTCTCTCAAAAATCAATGTTAAAAAAAATAAAAACAAAAGTGAACACTAAATTTCATGGGAGAATAAAGACATACATTCATAATTGTTTTTTTTTTAATTTTTTAATGTTTACTTATTTTTGAGACAGAGAGACAGAGCATGAACAGGGGAGGGTCAGAGAGAGGGAGACACAGAATCCAAAGCAGGCTCCAGACTCTGAGCTGTCAGCACAGAGCCCGACACAGGACTCGAACCCACGGGCTGTGAGATCATGACCTGAGTCAAAGTCGGACGCTTAACCAACTGAGCACCCAGGTGCCCATAATTTTAAAAATCATAAATGACTTGTGAAATGGGTTTTTTCCTGCTTATAGAATTTGAGTAGTTATCATGAACAAAATCTGTCAACCGCTTTTATTGTATTGACTGCGATGGTCAGATGGATTTTCCTCCTTAATCTCTTAATGCAATGAATTGCATGAACAGAATTAGAAATTGCATGAATAGTGAATTACTTTCCTAGGATAAACACTGGTTAGGTTGTTTTGTATTATTTATTCAATTTTGGTTTAGGTTTTTAAATATTTTTATTAAGTTCTTTTTTTTCTTGCATCTATATTCATGAGTGAAATTGTTTTATAATTTTACTTTCTCAATTTGCCCTTGCCTGGCTTTTGTATGAAGATTACATTAATCTCATGAATTAAGTTGAGAAACTTTTCCTGTTTCCTGACAGCTAGAATAATTTTTATATGACTGGAATGATCTCTGGTTTGGAAGTTTCATAACTATCTGGGTTTGGTGATTTTTTTTTGATGGCTAAATTTTTTTTCTAAGTTTATTTAAGTAATCTCTACATTCAACATGGGGCTCGAACTCATGACCCCAAGATTAAGAATCACATGCTCTTCTGACTGAGCCAGCCAGGCACCCCACTGGTGGCTAAATTTTTTTTTTTATAAAGTTTTTATTTATTATTTATTTATTTTGAAAGAGAGAGAGAGTGCAAATGTGGAAAGGGCAGAGAGAGAGGGAAAGAGAATCCCAAACAAGCTTGGTCTTGTCATCTTGGGGCCTGATGCAGGGCTTGGGCTCAAACCCACAAACTGTGATATCATGACCTGACCCGAAATCAAGAGTCACGCTTAAGTGACTGAGCCACGAAGGCACCCCTGGTCAGAGATTTTTTAATATTAGTAGCCTTTGTAAATATATATATTTTTTCTGCTCTATTTTTTCTTTTCTTTTCTTTTTTTAAATGTTCGTTTTATTTTTGAGAGGGGTGGCAGAGGGGCAGAGAGAGAGGGAAACCAAGAATTCGGAGCAGGCTCTGTGCTGTTAGCACAGAGCCTGACCAGGGCTCGAACCCATGAACCGTGAGATCATGACCCGAGCAGGAGTTGGATGCTCAATCCACTGAGCAACCCAGGCACCCCTCTATTTTCTAATATATTTCATTAATTTTTTTTTAATTTTTTAACGTTTATTTATTTTTGAGACAGAGAGAGACAGAGCATGAACGGGGGAGGGGCAGAGAGAGAGGGAGACACAGAATTGGAAGCAGGCTCCAGGCTCTGAGCCATCAGCCCAGAGCCCGACGCGGGGTTCGAACTCACCGACCGCGGGATCATGACCTGAGCTGAAGTCGGACGCTTAACCGACTGAGCCACCCAGGCGCCCCTATATTTCATTAATTTTTAAAAATTTTTATTTGAAGGCAAACCATAAGAGACTCTTAAATACTGAGAATAAACTGAGGGTTGATGGGGGGTAGTGGAGGAGGGGAAAGTGGGTGATGGGTATTGAGGAAGGCACCTGTCGGGATGAACACTGAGTGTTGTATGGAGACCAATTTGACAATAAATTTCATATTAAAAATTTTTTTTATTTGAGAGAGACTGTGAGTGGGGGCCGGGGTAGAGGGAGAGAGAGAATCCTAAGCAACTGTGGCCTCAATTTCTATCTCATGAGTGTGAGATCACTACCTGAGCCAAAATCAGTTGCTTAAGCAACTGAGCCACCCAGGGTCCCCTATTTCATTAATTTCTAAAAGTATCTTTATTATTTTCTTTCTTAATTTTTTAGGATTGTTCTGTGCTCTTTTTCTAATTTCTTGAAATACCTGTCCAATTCAATGACTTTCGAATTTTCCTTCCTAATATACACATTTATTTTTTTCATGAATTGTTCTAGCTACATTCCATAGTTTAGATAGGCAGTGTTTTCACTGTCATTCAGTTCAAAATATTTTATTTTAATTTTTTAAAAGTTTATTTATTTTGAGAGAGAGAGACAGAGAGAGAGGGAGAAAACAAGTGGGGGAGGGGCAGAGAAAGGGAGAGACAGAATCCCAAGGAAGCTCCATGCTGTCAACATAAAGCAGGATGTGGGGCTCAAAACCAGGAACCTTGAGATCATGTCAAGATCAAGAATCAGACACTTAACTGACTCAGCCACCCAGGTGCCCCCAGTTCAAATATTTTAAATTCTATTATAATATCTTGTTTAACATTTTCATTACAGGTAGATTTCTAAAGTTTAAAAGTACATTAAAAAACATTTAAAAAAATTTCCAAGCATATAATAAATATTCTTTGTTATTGTTCTTAAATTGTCATGGCTTTTGGGCAGCAATTGTGGTTTATATGATTTTGCTTCTTTTTTTTCTAAGTGTCTATGTTGTACCTGAAAAAAAAAAATACATATTTTCTAGTTTTTCTAGGATCCTACATATTTCTTCTAGATCAAGCTTGTTAACTATCCAGTTTCACTCTTCTGTGTTGTTAGTAATTATTTGCCTGTTTGATTTGTCAGTTTCTGATGGACGTGAGTTAAAGTTTTCCTTTAATATTGTAGGTTAATTTTTTTTTTTTTTTAAAGAACCTTGTACTGAGAATCTGAGGGCATCTGGGAGTGGTCCCAGCCAGTCTGGTGGAGTCAGGGAATGCTTTTTGGTAGAGGTAGCAATGGGTCCCCAGAGGAAAAAAGGTGAGTGTGTTGCCAGCCTTGGCTCATTCCCCCACCCAGAGAGAAATGGGGGGGAAGAGAGTGAGATGGGTGGGGGAAAGAGATGTGCTGGAAGATGGGGAAACAGAAGAATATAGAGAGAAATGGGGGAAGAGAGAGACAGGACTGGAGAGATAGGTACCTGGCACATGGTAGGCACTCACCAAATATTTGCTGAATGAATGAATTAGTGAATAAGCAAATGTATGTGTGTAGGGGTGAGGGGGGCTGGGTAAAGATGTGTAGAGAGATATAGGGTGTGGATAGAGAGACAGGGAAGAAACAAGTTATACGAATAAAGATAGTGAGAAGAAGGAGTTGTGGACACAGATGTGGGAGATACAAGAGAAGGGGAGAGGTGAAGAAAGACAGGGAAGATGAAGACAGAATGTCTGGCGTGTGGACGGAACTCAGTAAAAGCGTTGTTGAATGGATGGTTGAGCCTCCACGCTTGGAGAGGGAGGTGTGGAATGGATATTGAGAAGAAACCACACTGTCCATTAGAGAAGCAATTGTACTAGTTTCGTACTGAGGTAACGAGGGCCTTGACTAGCAGTGAGAATTAAGAGGTGGGAAAATACCCAAGATATTTCAGAGGCAGAATGGACAGGATTTGGAGATGGATAGGATCGGGGAACTGAGGGAGAAAGTAGAAAAATACAAATCCCAGGTTTTTTTTTTTTTTTATGTTTAATTACTAATTTTTGAGAGACAGCACAAGCCAGGGAGGGGCAGAGAGAGAGAGAGAGACAGAATCCCAAGCAGGCTCCAGACTCTGAGCTGTCAGCATGCAGCCCGACGTGGGGCTTGAACCCACAAACTGTGAGATCATGACCTGGGCCGAAGTCGGACGTTCAACTGACTGAGCCACCCAAGCGCCCATATAAATCCCACTTTTTTACCTTAAGTGATGGGGTGGACTGTGTTTCCATTCACCGAGATGGGGAATATAGGAAGCTGACCCAGTTTGGGTGGACACGGATGATTTTGAAATGCCTGTGAAACACTCTGGAGGAGATATCTAGAGGGCAGTTAGATATTCTGGACTCAGGTGTCAAGAAAGAGGCCCAAGGGGCACCTGGGTGGCTCAGTCGGTTAGGCGTCCAACTTTGGCTCAGGTCATGATCTCACGGTTTGTGAGTTCGAGCCCCGCATCGGGCTCTGTGCTGACAGCTCAGAGCCTGGAACCTGCCTTGGATTCTGTGTCTCCATCTCTCTCTGCCCCTCCCCACTTGTGCTCTGTCTCTCTCTATCAAAAATAAATTTTAAAAAATGTAAAAAAAAAAAAAAAAAAAAAAAAAAAAAGAGGCCTGAGGTGAAGGTGTAGACGGAGATGGAGATACAGACTGGAGACTTGACAGGGAACAAGAAGTAGTAAAAACTGGCTACGTACAACAAGATTGCCTAGGTGAGCCCCATGGTAGGTGCTCAAAATTTGTTGAATGAAAGTGAAAGAGAAAAAACTCAGAAGTCTCCAACAGCTGAATTGTGTGTGAAAGCACATGCATAGGTTACAGGAGTCTGGAGGGACTCAGGCCTGATCGATTTATGTCCCTGGGAAAGGGGAGGTAAGATTCCAACCATGGTAACATGATTTATGGTGTAGGCCATGTAGAATCAAGGTGGTGGTTGGAGTAGACAAGGTAGAGCAACTGTGAAATTAGTGTATTGAAAGATCATTTGCAAGACATATGAGAATGTTCATACAACCCAGTTGCACATCATTAGATGAGTGGATAAATAAACTGTGGTATTATGGAATACCACTTGGCAATAAAAAGGAACAGGCTACTGGGGCACCGGGGTGACTCAGTCAGCTAAGCATCAGACTCTCTCTGTCTCTCTCTTTTTAACGTTTATTTATTTCCGAGAGACAGAGAGTGAGTGGGTGAGGGGCAGAGAGAGAGGGAGACACATAACCCAAAGCAGGCTCCAGGCTCTGAGCTGTCAGCACAGAGCCTGATGTGGGACTCTAACCCAAGGACCGCGAAATCATGACCTGAGCTGAAGTCGGATGCTTAACTGACAGAGCCACCCACATGCCCCAACATCAGACACTTCATTTCAGCTCAGGTTTTGATCTCATGGTTTATGAGTTTGAGCCCCACATGGGGCTATTCACTGACAGCGCGGAGCCTGCTTGGGATTCTCTGTCTCCTTTTCTCTCTGCCCTTCTCCTGCTCTCTTTCAAAAATGCATAAATAAGCATTAAAAAAAAAAAAAAAAAAACAACCAAGCTACCGATACATGCAACAATAAATGAATCTCACAGACATTATACAGAATGAAAGAAGCCATATGCAGGAGTGTGTACTATATGATTACACTTACATGAAGTTCAAGAATAGAGGCATAATATAGGGATATAAATCTACAGGGGTATAAATCAGTGGTTGGTTCTGGGATGGGAGAGGGATTGACCGAAAAGAGACACGGGGGAATTTTCTGGGGTGATGGAAATGATCTGTATCTCATTTGCAATGTTGTTTACATGGATGTGTAGATTTGCCAGAGGATATCAAACTGTACATCTAAGATCTGTGCATTTTACTGCAAAGAATTACACCTCAATGTTTAGAAATACCATTTACATGGACATTGAGTCTCCCAGAGAGATAGCAGAGGCTGGAACAGAGGAAGCTAGAGAGTTAGGTGCCTGCTCTTGGTGAATGTGAAGGAGATTAGACAATGAGGGCAAGGAGACTGAAGGTGGTGAGGTCCGATGCAGGAACCTCAAGAAAAGCTGTGGTTAGAGGTTGAAAGTAGAACCTGGGGGCCACGAATTAGTTGAAAATGTTTTAAAAGACTTGGCCAGAGGAGAAGTCCACCACATCTCACCACTACCAACACAGGAAGGAACCCCAGGTGAGGTGGGGTGGCTGTGCTAGGATTCCAGAGTTCCTTCTGTGTCTTCACCTCTTTTCCTGCTCTGAGCTCTGAGTTATTTGTTAATTGGTCCTGGCCACCCTCAAGGCAGCCTAGAGTGAGGTGTTAAAGAAGCTGGATCAGAGGGGTGCCTGGCTGGCTCAGTCAGTAAAGCATGGACTCTTGATCTTGGGGTTGTGAATTCAAGCCCCGTGTTGGGTATAGAGACTACTTAAAAATAAAATCTTTAAAAAAAAAAAGTTGGTTTCAAATAAATAAATAAATAAATAAGTTAGATCACAGATGTATATACATCCACTTCACAACTTCTTTATTTATTGGCTTTCCTCTTGAGTCCCTGGTAAAAGTATCTTTGAAAAATTCCATCCTTGTGCTGATTAGTGCATCAGTTCCTGTCCTGCAGGTTAGAGTTCCTTAGAGAGTCTCAGAGTTATTGAAAAGGGTCCTTGAATCTACACTTCTACCAGGATTTATTGTAGATGGACTTAAAAAAAAAATCCAAGTACAATCTTTGGAATCCACAACATTTTTGGATTTTGGAAATCTTAGGTACAGAAAAGAGGTAGAGAGAGCAAGATACCCTTGAGTTCAGGCAGAGCTTAACCATGGTCATCCTAGCCCCAGACTGGGGAGGGGCTAGGGACTAACATACACTGAGCATCCAGGACAGTGAAGTCTGGAAATTGACAGATGCTATTCACATTCACAGATGTGTAAGCAGGGGAACCAGGGCTCCAACTTAGGCTGACTTGACTTCAAAGCCGCATTGTCCTGAGACATGGAGCAGTGCCATGTGATTGAGCGTGTACTGTAGAAGTATGGAGTTTTAGCTTCAGGCCAGGGGCGCTTCCCAGCCCTACAGCCCCAGTCCACTGATGGTGATTTCTGCTCCCTCCTCAAGTTGCTTATCATAGTTGAGTAGAAGAAACCATTTCTTCCACATTGACTCTTTGGGGTGGAGATGGTCTGTTGATAGGATGAGGCAAGGTAAGGGACTGGATGGAAGCTGGAATTCAGGCCCTTTTGAGAAAAACCACTTCTGGGTGTCTCAGGACTCCCCAGGTTCCATGACCACCAGGGGGCAGCCCTTGCCTAGCCATGACACCTCAATTCCACGCCCTCAGGTTAGAGGCCCTGAAGAGGAAGCCAGTCTCCTGATGGAGAAAGATCGAGTCAGTCCTTCCCAGATTATGTGGCCTATGTTCTTGTGCAGGTGGTTCAGAGAGGTTAAATAATTTGTTCAAGATCATATAACTAGTTTGTTGGGGATTTTGCATTTGAACCCAGCCTGACTCCAAGCCAGCATTCTTAACCATGCGATTACTGTTTCCCCAAGACAAAACTCCAGATCACTGCAGGGAAGACTGGGAATTGCAATCCACGAATGTATTGTGAAACAGAGCTAGAAACAGGGACACAAAGGGAAGAAGATGTATTAATATAAAAGGAGCCAGAACTGTGGGGTGAGGGTTGTTAACCCTAACCCTAACCCTAACCCTTCGTGCCCATGTCTCATGAGGAGCATTGTATACGTAACCCTCCTTTTCTAGGTGCTGTGCTATCTCATTCGGTGTGTAATGCATTTACGAGAATGTGTGGTATATTCTTGTACCATTCCCTATATAACCCTGGAGTTATGAACTCAATGTCTTTCCTTCGTCTGTAAGAGTATTTTTCATGTAATGAGCACTTGGTAGTTTCTCAAGAAATGCTAGCTAAGTAGTGAATAAAATAATAAATGAGTCGGTTTACTGGTGGGTGATAAGTGCTTGCAGAACACAATAGGGTAAAGCAGCCCTCAGCGAGAGGTATATTCCTTTAATGGAGACCTGAATATGAAAGAGTACAAATCTCTCCATCCCTTGCACTTGGCCAAACCACCCAAGTCCACACAATCTAAGTAAAACAGGTTGATTGCTATGCAAATGAACCTTCCAAACAAAGACCCTAGCAACCACCTGCTGCCACCACCAACCAGCTTGCTTCTCCTAATCCCCTCCATTATAGAATTTCTAGAGCAGCCTTGGGGGAGGGCCAGCCTAAAGGGAACAGATGGGATGGGCCTGGGCACTGCTGAGCCAAGATGAAGGGAAGTAGGTTAGCTCTGAGCCCAGGAGGGTTTCTGGAGCCTTATTCTGAGTAAAGCGTTGGTCTTCTTGAACCTCAGAAGATAGGGGAACCACATCCTGGTCTCACCCACCCACTCTCGTGTTAGCAGCCATCTAAGCCCCACCCTAGCCCTCAAACACTTGGGTCACTTGACCATGTTTTGCCCCTACCTCCTAGTGACCCAGATACTGCCATTAGCAGCATCCTCTCTCCTCAGGGAGGCAAGAATTTGATGCCTGAGGTCCTAGGCAGTTGAGGTCTTTGACAAGTGATGTGAGAGTCCCGTGTGTCATAGGAAGCTCCCCACCTCCATCTGGCAACCCTGGCCACGAGTAGTAGGTTGTTCTTTCTCCACCCAGAGCTTACCGCTCAGGTCCCCCTCGCCAATTGAAACAAACACCCTCTGACATGCCCCGGATGCTGTTGCTCATCGTTATCATGGTCCATCCAGGTGAGAGGGCTTTCTCCCAGAACCCTGAGGGGGTGTGCGGCTGGGAGGAGGGGGGATGGGGGGAGGCTGACCTGGAGGCCTGAGGGGAGTGGCCAGGAAAGGAAACTGGGAGCAGGTGGGGCCCTCCGTAAAGCTGATGCAACGCGGACACCCCCCAGTTCACAATTCCCTCCATGTCTCCGTGTTGTCCGCTGGGAGCGTCACTCCCCAGCTTCCATCCCAGAGGCCCTTTCTTCTCAGCTGCCACCCTAGGAAGATAAAGTTGAAAGAACTAGCATAAAGGGCTTAAAGAAGGAAGAGGTGAATTTTTTTTCTGAAGGGGTCAATTTTAATTTGATGAGCTTAATAAGCCTATTAAACAAGTCTTATTATCTAGGGTCTAGATGTAATTAGGAGTTTGGGAGACCTAATTAACTCTAAGGGAAGTTTCTTAATGAAACTGATTTTAATTAACTGAGAGACTTTAACTATGAGCCATATCCATTAACTACATGCAGTGTGGACTCCAGACCCAAAGTTTTAGCATCAGCTGGGAACCTGGGGCAAATTCTCAGGCCCTACTCTAAAACCACTGAGTAAATGTCTCTGGGGGTAGGGCCCAGGAATCTATTTGAACAAACACTCTGGGTGATTCCCATGTGCTCTCAAATTTGAGAACTTCTGAAATAGAAGAATGGCAGGTGAATTTCATCAACTAGAGAATCCAATTGGAGATTTTACTAATTGGTTTAATTCATCAATTTGGATGAGTTAGATAGGGATTTTCATCAATTATAGCCACGTCGTCACCAGAAGACTTAATTAGTTAATGCTCTTTAACAAAAAACAAAGTAGCAAGGGTGGTGTACTATATATAGTATGTCACTGGTGTGAAAATAATACCTGGAATAATATAGTTAATTATTAGTTAACTAGGGAGCCACGTTCATCAGTGAACTTCAATTTTAACGTGACAGGTTAAATTTCAGCAAGAACCTACTAGTGAATGTAGCAGGGGAGTGATGGGAGGGGGCAAGGATGACAGTTGGTATAAGAAAGAATTTGAAAAACTAATTTTTATTATTTATTTATTTTAAATATTTTGTTAAGGTTTATTTATTTTGAGAGAGAGAGAGAGAGAGAGCATGAGCAGGGGAGGGGCAGAGAGAGAGATAGAGTGAGAATCCCAAGCAGGCTCTGCACTGTCAGTGCAGAGCCCCACATGGGGCTTGAACTCACGAACTGTGAGATCATGACCTGAGCTGAAACCAAGAGTCAGGTGCTTAACTGACTGAGCCACCCAGGTGCGCCAATATTTATTTATTTTAGAGAGAGAGCATGATTGATCAGGGAAAAGGGACAGAGGGAGAGAGAGAGGTGGGGGGAGAGAGAATCTTAAGCAGGCTCCACACTCAGCACAGAGCACGACGTGGGGGCTCCATCCCATGACCCTGGGTCTGTGTCAAAATCAAAAGTTAGATGTTCAAGTGACTGAGCCACCCAGGTGCCCCCGAAAAACTATTTAAGTAAGCAATGTTAAGAAATTAGCCTGGTGGAGAGAAAAGGGTTTCATGAGGTACCAAAGTGCTTGGCCCTCTGGGTCCTCCGTGAGTTGGGGACACAGCTGGGATATTCTACGGCAAGCTCTTGGTCCTTTCTCTTTACTGTAAGTGGGGAGGCATTTCTCTGGGTCTTCTCTCTGCCTGCCAGGATCCTGTGTTCTCTGGGTGTTCCAGCCCCCTGAGATTCGCACCCAGGAGGGCTCTGCTGCCCTCTTGCCCTGCTCCTTCAATGCCAGCAGAGGGAGACTGGCCATTGGCTCTGTCGCGTGGTACCGGGACAAGGTGGCCCCAGGGAAGGAAGTGAGGAATGAGACGCCAGAGTTCAGGGGCCGCCTGGCCCCTCTTGCCTCTTCCCGTTTCCTCTGTGACCACCAGGCTGAGCTGCACATCTGGGATACCCAAGACTGTGACACTGGAGTCTACGTGTGCAGGGTGGAGGTGCTGGGTCTTGGTGCTGGAACAGGGAATGGGACTCTGCTGGTGATAGAAAAAGGTGAGGTGGGAGGCCCCTCTCCCCGGAAGTTGGGAATCTTTCCCTGAGGCCTCCTGCTCTCTGTCCCTCCCTGAGCCTGTGCATGCTTCTTCCTGAGGCCCCCCCTTACCAAGACCTTCCTTCTACCGCCTACATTCAGGACCTCCTTGGCTGGGGGCCAGCACTGTCCTCCTCCTTCGGGCGGCATTCTATGCCTTCAGCTTTATCTCTGTGGCCATGGGCAGCACCATCTATTACCAAGGCAAATGTAAGGAATGGGGCCAGGGCAATGGTGGAAGAGAGCTGGAGGAGGGGGAGACAGAGACCAGGAAGAGGAGGGCTGTGGTGATGGGCAACCCCTGTTGTCTCTCCTGCAGGCCACTGTCACCTGGGAACATGCTGCCACTCCTCAGATGGCCTCTGATGAGTGATTCGAGACCTCAGCCATCCCAACCCTCTTCAAGAGACCCCAATAAATCCTTCTCTGCCCCACCACTAACTCCTTATGAGTCTCATGTTTTTCCTTTTCCATTCTCCAGGTACCCAAAAATGTCCCTCTCTGGGGTCCCCTGACTCTTCCTAACTCTCCCTTCTGCCAAGCCTGGCCTGGAAAGGTCCAAGGAGCGACCTTCCCAGTAATTGTGTCTGGAGCCTCTCCCATCACCATCCAGGACTCAACACCTCCACCTCTCTGAGGTGCAGGGGGCTAGGTCTGATTCTCCTGAGAAATGGGGCATATGGGATCGGATTAGCCCCACCTGTTAACTCCCCATTCCAGCCAGGCTCACACATGTACTCTTTCTGGCCTTCAGGGAAGCTTGGGTTCCTAAACACCCGAGAAATCACTACTCGACCCCAGAGTGGGTGGGAAGATAACCTTGCTTAAGTTTTGATGGCGGTCATGCTGAAATGGGACTGAGTTGAGTTGAACGGAGAACCCCAAGGCACAGAAGGTGGTGAGACCACGGTCTTTACTGGGTGGGCCACAGTCCTGGGTTGGGGGAAGGCGTTTGGGGGAGCTCAGGTGGATTAGTTCTTGGCAATGCAGGCATAGTCGCTGCTGGGGTCCTCCTTGGAGCCTTCCCTTTGGCTGAGGCCAGGCCCCTCACGGCAAGGCACGGACAGCAGAGATGCGTAGTGGAGCTCTTGCTCTGAGAGCTGGGCCTGGGGCGGGGGTAGAAGGTGCTGCTGGGAGGTCACCGGAGGAGCCCCCTCCCCTGGGTCCTTCCTTGTGCTGCTGCCCACCCCGCTGTACCTCATTGCCTCCTCAGTGCCCCCTGCCCTCTGTCTCTGCCAGCCTAAACTCCTTCTCATTTCTCTCATTGCCTTCCTCCCTGCATCTCTGTTGTCATTATTCTCTCTCTTTTTCCCTCCCCCTGCATCTCTCTCCTTCTCCATCTGATTTTCTCTCTCACTCTCTGTCTCTCTCACTGCTTCCACACTTTCTCCTTTCTTATTACCTTTTCCTTTCTCTATACACTTTCTCTCTGCTTTTCTTCTCATCCTTATTTCTCTTTTTCTCCCCCTTTTTTTCTCTGTGTCTCTGGCTCTCTTGTGCCCCTGTGTTCCCTCTCTTCTCTTGCTCTCCCTTCTCAGCCCTCAGCCTGCTCGTCCCCATCACCCACTCCCCCGCCCGCGGACTCACCCAGCTCCTCTCCAGCCTCCTCACTGGAAGAAAAGAAGAAACTCAGCAGGGCCCCCCCCCCTTCCCCCATCACTCTCCCAACCCCAGCGGTGTTGCCTCACTTGCTGACATCTCGGTGGTTCCCATGGCCCAAACCAAACGCCCGCCTGCCTCTCTCTTTGGACACCGTCCTCCCCTCTCTCCCACCCTCCTCTCCCAGGGTGTGTGGGAATTGACGGGGCCTTCTGGGAAAGCAGCGGGAGAGGGGGTGCGTGGGGGCAACACGGGGCATTGTGGTGGGCGAATGAGGGAGGTGAGGCTGGGGCTCACCTTTCCGATGGAGCCGACACAGACAGGCAGACAGAACGACCACAGCCAGGAGCAGGAGCCCCCCCAGCCCCAGGCTGCTGCCAAATAGGTAAAGGCATATACCTGCGGCGAGAAGGGGTAGGTATCAGGGACCCATTTCTCCCTTCAGCTTCCCCCATCCTCCTGGTTGGCCGAGGGTATCTCAGCTTCCCTATCCAACAGCGTTAGAGGCAGAAAAGCAGACTCAGATTCTTCATCCGGATCTGGTTTATCTCACCTCCTACCAGAGGTGCCCACCTCTCACCTGTTACCTCACCCACACCCATGACCACCGGCCCCTCAGAGGCTTCCCACTGCCATCTGTGCCGTCTCTGGGCCTCCCCATGAGGTCCCCTGCCCACCTGGACCGAGTGTCCTCTGACCACCTACTCATGAACGCACACACTGCTGTTTACCCACAACCCTCCCCTGTGCAGAGGGCTCCCTTACCCTCTTTCCATTCCTTACAAGCTGCCATTAGGTCGAGCACTGAAGACTGGCCTGGAAGTCAGGAAACCTGGTCCCTGCTCTGCTAGGCTAAATGGCCCGGGGAGAGTCACGTGCCTCAAGTTCCTCATCTGTGAAGTGCGGGGCCCTCTGTTACAATTGTTCCAGGGCTGAGGAGCCCCACTTATGTGCCAACCCTGAACCGGGCACTTTCCATTTGTCACTGCGAATCCCCACAACGTGGGGTACTACGGTGCCTGTTTCCCTGGTGGGGAACCTCAGGCTTGAGTTCAGACTCTTACTTACAAGGAGGTCCAGCCCAGAAGTGGCAGAGCTGGGGTTCAAAGCCAGCTGTGTCAGCCCCAGCATATACCCCTATTCCTCTGCCCTCGGCTGACCGGGTAGTTCATAGGGGCCTCTCCAGCACGGGATGGTTTTAGGTTCTGGTGAGTGGCTGTTGGAGGAGGAGGAAACACGGTTTTGAGTGTGTGTGTGGACCCGTGAAAAACAGGGAGGGTGGTGTCCAGGACTACCTGGCAGTTGGGGCCGCTCCCCCAGCCCCAGAGCCACTCAGGAGAGCAGGGCCCAATTCGGGTGGAGAGCCACTTCCCACGGGCAGATACTGCTAGGGCTGAAGTAGGGCATGGAGGAGTGTCTGGGCCCCATAACTTCCCCTCAGGCACTTCCTGCCCCGTAACCACTGGTTCCTGTTTGAGGACAAAGAGGGGGTAGCTGACTTCACACCAGAGCCAGCTGCACTGACCAGGGTCTAGAAACTGGGACCCTCCTGGGTTCAAGAAGAATGCTGGGGGTATGCGTGTGGTTGGATTGGGGAACAGAAACACAGGTGGAGAGGAGAGAGCCTGAGGTAGCCATGAAGAGAAGTGGGGCAGAAGTGGATTGTATTAAATTATTTAGGGAGCAGAGGCAGAGGCTGGACAGCAGATGACTCCAGGGCCCCGGGAACCTCAAAGCCGTACTCTCTTCCCTCAGCTTCACCTCACTGTGGGGAGTGACTGCCTCCCCTCCCCCTCCCCCCTCCCCCCCCCCCCCCCTGCTCCCCAGGGTTCCTACTCTCTCCCGGCTTATCCAGAGTCTGCGGCCTGCTGGTAGACAGACCAGTAGACAGACGAGAGACTAGATGTACATGAGTACTGCTGATAGTCTAGGACAGAAAGCTGATGGCGAGTCGGTGTTGGGAAAGGAAGTGTGGACAATCTAGGTGGACTTCTTGTAGGAGGCAGCATTCTGCGGTTGAGCACAAAAATAAGGGCAGTGATCCAAAAACTTCTGGACAGAGACCTGGATGAAGGCCTCTTAGTGGTACTGAGATGGAGAGGGAGATGGGTGCTGGAGGGACTGCGCACCCAGTTCTTGAGGAGGGTGAAGACTGGGGACCTCATGTGGAGGCAAGAGGAAAAAGAGGATGTCTGATGCTTGGGTCCACATGCATTTGCATTTCCTTCTTCAAATTCAGAAACTTCCTGGCATTTCTTCCCCCTCCCCCCACCCCCCCACAAGGTTCCCCATGCTGGATGGTGGGCAATATTTAGGGTTGTTTTTGAAAAAATTTTAACACATTTTATTATTATTAAAATGCTCAAACAGAACAAAATTGAGACAATTTTACAGTGAACATATCCCTACCACGTAGACTCTAAAACCGACATTTTCTATAGTGCTTTATTACATACCTATCTATCTCATTTTTTGATACCTTTCAAAGTTGCAAACATCAGTACGTTTTACCTCTAAACCTTTTTAAAAGTTAACTAATTTTTAAACGTTTATTTATTTTTGAGAGAGAGTGAGCGCGTGTTGTGCAAGCAGGGGAGGGGCAGAGAGAACGTGACAGAGGATCTGAAGCAGGCTCCCTGTGTTGACAGCAGAGAGCCTGATGCAGGGCTGAACTCATGAACCGTGAGACCGTGACCTGAGCCAAAGTCAGACGCTCAATCAACTGAGCCACCCAGGCACCCCTGCCTCTAAACCTTTTTACCATGCTTATCGTTGACTTGAGTCAAGCTTTTGTTTCCCCATTTCTTTTTTGGGGGGCTGAGGAAGGCAAGATTTACATACACTAAAATGCACAAATCTGAAGTCAGCACTCAGCTTTTAAACTGTCTTGTGGTCAGGGCTCTGGAGGCAGACAGCCTGGGTTCAAATCCTGACTCTGCCACTACTGTGTGGCCTTCTAGAAGTTCCTTAACCTCTCTGTGCCTCAGTTTCTTAAGGTTTGTGTCAGGATTAAAAGAATTTCTATGCATAAAGTGTGTAGGTCAGTGGCAACCATGTGCTAACTGCTACTTGTATAATAGTATTATTATTATTATTATTATTATTATTATTACTTAATGACAGAGATGGGGCGATGATCTAGGACCACCTCCAACTTCCTTGGACCTGGTCCTTCCTCCCTGTAACTCCCACTGCACTGTCTACCATACCATTTGTTGGATCCTTGCTGCTTTGTTTTGCTCATTCATTCACTTGTCCTTTCTTCATTTATTCATAAACATTTAGTCTCACCTATTGAATGGATGGGGCTCATGCTAGACAGCAAGGCTCTTTGAGGTGGGGCTATGCCTCACCGCTCTCCTATCTACACTCTGTGTAGCAAGGGAGGTGATGCTCATTTCCATCCCTCCTCAGCGAGATGATAGTCAGTGGTGAGGCTGAGGCCCCTTTCAGCTGCTATTTCTGTGGACGGGCTGAACTCTGCTGCTCACCAGGCTCTCGGGGTTAGGGATGAGCAAGGGAATGGAAGGAGGAGGTTGGTCCAGTGTGGGCATAAGTTCTTTTCAGGAACGCAGCCATCCATCCCTCAAGTTCTCAAGGACATGGACACAGTCCTTCCTCCAGCACCCACCGCCGGGGTGTAGAAGAATGCAGACTGTCCTGGAAATCTGGACTTCTGTGTTCTCATTGCAGCTTTGTTGCCTGACTTTCTGTAAGCTGCCTTCCCTCCCTGGGCCTCAGTTTCCCTCCCTGCTGAACCAGATGATCTCTAAGGCCCCCCTCCAGCTCTAACCTGCAAGCCTGTCTCTTCACCCCAACTCCTTCCCCAGTTCAGAGAACCCGGGCATCCAGCTGCCCCACCCCGGCTCTGGGTAAACAGGAAGCTGGGTGAGGGGAGCAGGGGTGTGCGGAAAGTCCCAGCCAGGTGTGTGGGTCTATGGGGAAGGGGTGGCCCCACCCCTGAGGTATGAAAGCCCCCCTGCCCTGGCCCTGGCTCAGTCTCCATGGGGACACTGGGGCTAGAGGGCCGGGGTAGGAGGCCCCAGGGGAAGGGCTGCCTCCTGCTGGCTGTGGCAGGAGCCACCTCCCTGGTGACCCTGCTGCTGGCTGTGCCTATCACTGTCCTGGCTGTGCTGGCCTTGGTGCCCCAAGAGCAGGGAGGACAGGTGAGTAGCTGCAACCAGCCCTAGGAGGGCTGTATGTGGCTGAGACTCACTTATCTCTGGCTATGCCTGGGGGGCCTCTTGCCCCATCCTGCTCAGTTAGCCTGGCTGTCCTCGGTGGGGATGCCTTGTCTGTCTCTTTGCTGGCCCTCTTTCCAAGATCCTGTGATGCTGTTGTGTTCTGATATCTCCAAGCTCCTTCCTTGCCGTCTGGCTGGCTGTTCTCCTCCTCCCAAGACATACTCAGGCCTCTGTCTCTGCCCAAGTACACATGTTCTGCTTGTTCTCCCTTCCAGGGAGATAGATGTATGTTGGGGATGGGACTGGTAGGAAAAACCCTAGGCCTGGAGCTTGGGTTTATGTTGGGAGGGGTGGGGTTGGCATCAGCTAAAACTGAACTCTGGGCACTGTGACCCCACCCACCCAGGTAACAGGGACGGCTGACCCGGGGGCACAGGCCCAGGCCCAGCAGCGATTGGGTAAGAGCAGACCATCACCCCCTCCCCTGCTCCAGCCCTTCAGGGATGCCCAGCTCCCATTCATCTGCACCCCCAGAAGAGCTTTTCCTCCCGGAATCCAGGTGCCCCATCCTTGGGCCCTGGCGCCCGGTCCTCTCAGGGGGACCATGCATGGATGGCCACCCTGGCCCCCAATCGTGGACTCTTCGCCCCTTCCAGGGACACAGGTGCTGCCAGAGGAAGAGGCAGGAACAGGTTTCAGCTCCAGGCTCCCAGCTGCCCACCTCATAGGTAAGGATCTCATAGATAGTCAAGGGTGCAGTTCTGCCCGCCCGAATCCCTTTGGTCCGTTATTGCGGGGCTGTGTTTCCGACCTGCCTCACCACCGCTTGTCCCTAACCCTTCTCCCCTATTCGCTTCTTGCTTCCCTCCTGGAGCAGGCAAAACCTGGCCTGGATCTCCCCACCACAGCGCCCCGTACCCCACACTCTGGTGCTATTAGTCCCCTTAGTCATAACCATTGCAGGGGTGGCACCACGGCCTTCGCCCCCCACCATCCCCCACTCCCGGCTCGGGCGGGGGGGTGGGAGGTTGAGAGTCCCTGCAGGGGGTTAAAAGTCCCCATTCTCCTTCATGCTCACCCTCCCAGAAGTCCCGGGCCTAGATCATTTCTCTGGGATGGGGTTCCCGAGAGCCGACAGGCCCGTTTCTCCGCAGGTGCTTGGACGAAGGGGCAGGGGCTAGGCTGGGAGGCCAAGAAAGAAGAGGCGTTTTTGAGGAGCGGGACGCAGTTCTCCGGCGCCGAGGGACTGGCGCTCCCACAGGACGGCCTCTATTACCTCTACTGTCACGTCGGCTACCGGGGTCGGGCGCCCCCTGCCGGCGGGGGCCTCCTTGACCACTCGGTCACGCTGCGCAGCCGGCTGTACCGGACGGGGGGCGCGTATGGACCGGGGACTCCCGAGCTGCTGCTGGAGGGCGCAGAGACCGTGACCCCGGTCTTGGACCCGTCCCGGACGCACGAGTACGGGCCTCTCTGGTACACAAGTGTGGGCTTCGGGGGCCTGGTACAGCTCCGGAGGGGCGAGAGGGTGTACGTCAATATCAGTCACCCCGATATGGTGGACTACAGGAGAGGGAAGACCTTCTTTGGGGCTGTGATGGTGGGGTGAGGGCCGCTTGCGGTCCCGGGGAAAGCGACTGCGTGGCTGGAATGTGTGACCCAGCCCAGATATTGGGGACCCGGCCTCCAGGGACCCCGTGGCAGTGGGAAAAATGTAGGAGACTGTTTGAAAATTGATTTCGAGCCTGAAGAAAATAAAGAATGTAAACCTTTAGTGCTGCCAAATACAGATGCTGAGATGCTAGTATGTCTTAATTCAGGGTTGGTAAAGAAGTGTTGGTAAAATATTCTTTTTCTGGTTGCTTGAAACAATCAAATCAATTCCTATGGCCTCTACTCTCTGAGAAGGCCATCTGTGGCATTCCCACCCACCTCCTGCCTCCGAATGCACTTGTCCCAACCTTAGCCCATTTGGAAGGTGGAAGAAGGGGATCTCAAACCGCAAAGCATCTCCAACCATCCTTATTCTCAGAGCCACATAGTCCTCAGCAGACTCCACACTGAATTTTCTCTTGGGTCCCTTCTATCAGTGACATGGGTCATTACAGGGGAAGGCAAGCAATGCTCTGGAAGACGGAGCACAGAGTGAGGAATGATCCCTGAGAGCCTAGCACTTCTCCCCTGCTGCCTGCCTGGTTGCCCGAAGGCCCCTTTAGCCACTACCTTCAAGGAAAAACACAGCTCTGGGGGGTGAAGGGAGGAGACTGAAAGAGAGAGCTGGGGCGGGGAGGGTACCTGAGGACACCAGGGAGAACTCGAGGAGGAAACTCTGTTGGCCACCTGGCCCTGTCCAGGGTGAGATGGAAAGTCCTCACCCCTTGTTCGCACTTCAGCTGTGCTTTCCATGCACTGGCAAGTATTGGGGCCCCGGGGTGAGTAACAACAGCCCCATCACCCCATGACACACTTTCAGCTCCAGGCTGGAGGAGGCAGAGAGGGACCCAAGGCCCTATCTAGGTCACCCCAGTGGGTTATCCCACTGCGGCAGACCACACGGTTTCCCCCTGCCTGGCAGCCCTGGCAGGAAGGAAGGGCCAACTTCTGAACCCAGTGGGGACTCCCACTCCCTGGGTCTTCATTTCTGACTCCATATTTGTCTTTGACTCTGTGTCCAGAAGAGTCTTCCTGGGGACAGAGAGTGCTTTTTTTCTCTTTTCAGCTCACTCACCTCATGTCCCTCCCCTCATCATTCACCAAGAATATCTGTGAGGGTTTGCACGTGAGTCCTTCACCTGCACCTTATTCCTCTTTTTAAATTTTCCTTCGTCTCTTCTTTTTTTTTTAAAAAATTTTTAAATGTTTTTATTTATTTTTGAGACAGAGAGAGACCGAGCATGAGCAGGGGAGGGGCAGAGAGAGGGGGAGACACAGAATCTGAAGCGGGCTCCAGGCTCTGAGCTGTCAGCACAGAGCCGGACGCGGGGCTCGAACTCACGAAGTGTGAGATCATGACCTGAGCTGAAGTCGGACGCTCAACCGACTGAGCCACCCAGGCACCCCTCCTTCGTCTCTTCAAGTCCACCCACTGAGAGACCGAAGCAGAGAGAACAGCTGGGGGCTGTATGAAGGAAGAAAGTCAGAATTCACTGAGCACTTATTATGCCATGTGCTACGCTAGGTGCTCTCACGTAGCTTAGGTCCTCTATTCTCTTGTGGCCCCACATGCAGAATCTTCATTGGGTCGATGAGGCTTAGCAACTGGGTCAGGTTGCACAGTTAGGGCTGCTGGGGGAGCCCGGGATCAGGCAGATTTGGAGCCCTGATGCCTGAAGGTCTGAAAGTCCTTTGGCTGTGATTCAGGCGCCTGAGAATGTGGCCCTTCCCAGGCTCTCTTGCTGGCTGCAACAGCCGGAAATCTCACCTGAACACTTAAGGAGTAGGACTTCCCCGGTGGAATTGCCAGAGTTGGAAATTCCCATGCCCTGAGGGAGAGGTAATTAGGTTCAGGCTCCAGTTTCCTGGAGGAGGGGCATTTGTGGCTTGGCTTTGTTCTATGTAGGGTCTCCTGAGTCCCAGTAGTCTAAGGAGTGGGGACTGGGTTCAGGGATCTTTTTTTTTTTTTTTTTTTTTTTTTTTAACTTTTATTCACATTTATTTTATGGGTTCAGGGATCTTAAGCCATGTAGAGAGAGAGAGAGAGAGGGGACTTCAGGGAGTGGCTCCCCACCCCCAAGGAGAAGCAGCCGCAGAATTAATGCCAACAAAGAGACCATGTGTCTTTTCTAGGTACATTTTATTTCTCGCCACTGAACAGTAGGGCGGTTACAGACATAACTCCCCTGGGGAGCAGAGGTTCAGCGATGTAGCGACAGTCAGTCACCAAATCAGCATTAGTTAGACAACTCGATCAGATAAATATTTTTAAAAATATATAAGCAAAAGGAGGCACAGAGGCCAGGAGGCCAGGAGGGAAGAGCCTAGAGTTCAGCTCCGTTTTCACAGAAAACATGTCCGAGTCAAGGCAGCCCCTTCATTTGGTCTCCCAGGACACCCCAACCTCCCAAATAAATATATTCATCAGTAAATAAATAAATAATAAATAAATAATAAATAATCACTAGTGCAAATATAAATAGAGGGAGCTGGCCCCATGAGGGAGGGGCTGGGCTTTCCATCTCAGGGAAGAGTCTGGAAACATCTGAAGAAAGGGGGGCCTGAGGTCCACTCATGTCAAGTTGTAGGTGAGATCTTCTTAAGGGATGTGCTGAAGTGTCTGGCCAGAAAGGTTCCCTGACCCCCGAATTCCAGGTGTCCCAGGTTGCGTTGAGGGATCCAAACCTGAGATCTCCAGTGAATGCTGGAAGCCCCAGTTTGAATTCTTGCTGGTGGCCAATGCTCCAAAGTCCAGGTCCCTGGATCTTAGGTTTCTAAGTGTTGTTATTTAAAGTTCTAAGCTTGGGGCCCAGCCCTGAGCCCCTAATTCTCTTTCTAAGCCAGAAGGGGATGAGGGGGTCAGAAGGAGCAGATAACAAAGGAGTTGAGGTGGGCAAGGATGGATGTCCGGCCCCCTCACAGGGCAATGATTCCAAAGTAGACTTGCCCAGACTCGGCAAAGTCAAGATAGTTAGGCAGATTGATCTCAGCGCTGAGTCGATCACCCTTCTCCAGTTGGAAGACCCCTCCCAGGTAGATGGGCTCATACCAGGGCTTGGCCTCAGCCCCCTCTGGGGTCTCCCTCTGGCAAGGGCTCTTGATGGCAGAGAGGAGGTTGACCTTGGTCTGGTAGGAAACAGCAAAGCGGCTGATGGTGTGGGTGAGGAGCACATGTGTGGAAGGACATCCTTGGCCCGTGAAGAGGACCTGGGAGTAGATGAGGTACAGCCCGTCTGAGGGCACCTTCAGCTGGTTGTCTGTCAGCTCCACGCCATTGGCCAGGAGGGCATTGGCACGCCGGCTCAGCCACTGGAGTTGCCCTTCAGCTTCGGGGTTTGCTGGAGGGAAGGAGAGAAGGAGGGAGGGGTAAGTCAGTGTGACCCTGTCAGTTCCACTCTCCACATCCTGGCCCTCAAGTTCTGCCCCCCCCCCCACATCCGGTTCCTGTCCCCTCTGTCTGTCCTCCCACGTCTCATGTGGCCATGAGGTTCTGAGTGTCCCCCTCAAGGCCTGTGCTCTTCCTTCACTCTCTCCTTGAGCTCAGTGAGTCCTTCTCATATCATCTCCAAGGCCTGGGCTCAGCCTTCAGCCTGGGCTCAGCCCCCAAATCCTAGCCCTCTATGTCCCACCTGCTTCGCCATCCTCCAGCTACAGCCTCAGAAGTCTTACCTACTACATGGGCTACTGGCTTGTCACTCGGAGTTCGAGAAGATGATCCTGAGGAGGAAAGAGGAAAGAAAAAGGTGAGACCCTTACGCTTCCTGGAAAATATCCCACTTTGACTTCCATTCCTCCTCCCCTCAAACCCAAACTCTGAATTTCCCCCTCTGCTGCTATCCCAGGACTAACCCCCACCCTCACCCAAGCCCAGAACCAGGAGAGAAGCTTTGGAGACACTTACTGAGTGTCTGGGGCAGAGGGTTGATTAGTTGCAGGCCATGTGGGAGCTGTTGGGGAGAAGGAGGAGGTTTAGCATCAGAACAAGTTACCCCTAACCGAGAAACAGCTAGGTTGTTTATGCAGCTCATATTCTGGTTCTCTCTCTCCGTTCATCGACTGATTCATCCATTCATTCATTCAACAGCACTTTCACTGTCTTCCACGTGACAGACACCCTACCTTCATCTTTCCTTATCTCTTTCTTCACCTCTTTCCTTATCTCTCTCATATGGCCCACATCATTGTGTCTCGTATCTTTATTCCCATCTCTCAACCCACACCCCACATCTCTCCACACATCTCTCTCTCTCTCTCTGTCTCTCTCTCTCTCTGCCTGTCTATGTGTGTGCTCATTCATTCATTCAAGAAGTGCTTAGAGAGCACCTTTGGTGTGCTCCGTCCCTTCTCTCTTCATCGCTCTCCACATCTCTTTCTGCCTCCCCGTCTTTCTCCACGTTTTCTCTCTCACCCATCCCCATCAGCACACCTCCTTCCCCCACCCCATTTCTTGCCCTCCTGCTCTCCCATTTCTCTCTGGGTAGGAGAATGAGCCAAGTCTGGTGTGGCACTCACCTCTTCCCTCTGGGGGCCGATCACTCCAAAGTGCAGCAGGCAGAAGAGTGTGGTGGCTCCTGCGACGAGGAGGAAGGAGAAGAGGCTGAGGCACAAGCACCTTCTGGAGCCCTGGGGGCCCCCTGCCTTCTTGGGGAGTGCCTCCTCGGCCAGCTCCACGTCCCGGATCATGCTTTCAGTGCTCATGGCGTTCTTCCCAGGGGGCTCAAGTCCAGCTGGGTGATGGTAGAGCCCTAAGGCAGCGTGTGTGAGAGGGAGAGAATCGCCTGGCTGCTTGTCTGGGGGTGTGTCGTCTGAGATGTTATTTCCGGGGGGGTCTGGAGTTGCTTCTGTCTCTCTCCTGGCTGGTCCCCTGGTGTCTTCGCTGAGGAAGCGTCTGCTGACTGGGTGTGCAGACAGCTGCATTTATATACCCACAGGGCAAGAGGAGGGCGGGGAAAGCTCTCATTCAACCAGCGGAAAACTTCCTTGGTGGAGAAACCCATGAGCTCATCTGGAGGAAGCGGTAGTGGGCCCTACACCTTCTGTCTCGGTTTCTTCTCCATCGCGGGGGTGGGGGTTTGGAAAGTTGGGGACACCCAGGCATCAAGGATACTTCCTATCCGCCCCACTCGGATCCTGAGGGAGGCTTGGTGCGGATGTAGGACCCTGGAGGCTGGACCCCAGTTTCCCACTGCCCCCAATTCCCTCCATTTTTTTTTTTTTTCTTGAGGATCATGTCCATGGCCTGTTTCCCTCTGATTTCCAGACAGGACTTAGGTAGGTGTAGAGCTAGAAAGGGGAAGGACTTCAGAAAGCAGAGTCCTTGGTGGGGAGAAACCTGGCAGGGGGGGGTGGTTTAGGGGGGAAAGTTGTGTTGGGTCCTGAGACATGTGTTTGGATCCCTGGGGGAAAAAGAAGCTTGAGAGAAGGGAGCTTGAGAGAAGGCTGGGGATGTGAATAGGGGTCTCTGAAAGGGCTGGGGAGGGGGCGGTAAATAGCAGGAACATGCCTGGGACAGCCCCAGTGGGAGTGAAAGCAACCCTGGGAATTCACGAACCCCAGGAGGGCAGACCTTCTCCTTTCATTCTGACCAGGAACTCAGCAGTGATAGTTTCATTCTTGGCTTCCAAGGGAATCTGGAGCCCTGACTTTTTAAAAAAAATTTTTAACGTTTATTTTTGAGACAGAGACAGAGAGACAGAGTATGAATGGGGAGAGAGCAGAGAGAGAGAGACAGACAGAATCCGAAGCAGGCTCCAAGCTCTGAGCTGTTAGCACAGAACCTTATGAGGGGCTCGAACTCACGAACTGTGAGATCATGACCAGAGCTGAAGTTGGACGCTTAACTGACTGAGCCACCCAGGCGTCCCTGAAGCCCTGACTTTTGCATGAAGCCCCCATCCCTCAGAGCCCCTGTGTGGGGCCATGTATCCCAAAGAACTCCAACTCCCTCCAGATTTCTGGAGGTAGCCCTAGCCCTCAGAGCCCCTCTGTATCACCTTGTCCCCTAAAGTGTCCCCTGGGTGCCCCCCCCCCCGCCTTGGGGGCTCTCCCACTCCTCAGGGCCCTTGTACAGCCATGTCTTCCAGAGGATCCCCATGTCCACCCCCATGGTCCTGAACACCTTTGGTGTGATCACTTCTCCCTAGAGGCCTCCTGTAACCCCCTTTCCTCAGAGCCTTGACATGTGGCCGCATCTGCCAGTGGCCCCCCTGACCTCCAATCCTCCAGACCTTGGACCCCCATGTTGCCCTTTTCTTCCCAGCTTATCCTTTGGTTTCCCTGCAGTATCTCTGGTTGCCTCACCTCTATGACTCTACCACATTCCCCCAGAGCTCCTTAGGCCCCTTTATCTCCTTGTATGCCCACAGTTCCTGTCTTTTCGGGGGCCTCTGTCTTCCTTCCGTCCCTTAGAGACCTGGGAAATTCTCCCCTCCCAGACAGACAGACATAGACAGCATTTCAGAGAAAAGAGGTTTATTGGGCTTCATTGAAGGTGCAGATGTCTCCTCATGGGGTGTCTAGTCAAGCAGTGGCTGGATCTTAAGAGTCTCTTGCTTCCTTCTAGAGCTCCCCGGTGTCTCAGATTCACTTGTTTTCTCTCTCACTGGATTATCCTTATGCTGATGTTCTCTGGCTCTTCATCTCTTGAGTGTATCTCTCTCTCTCTCTCTCTCTTCTGATGGCCCTCTATTATTCCCTTCCCTCCATCCTCCATAAATAAATAATTTAATTTTTTCCCTTTATAAATAATCCCCCCTCCCCTGCCTCCTGTCATCCACTCAAGCTCCTCCATGTGTCTGCCCCCTCCACGTGCAGGGCCAGGCCTTCCTTAGATGGGCAGGACAGATGAAGAGCTCTGGGTGGGAATTTCTAGGCAGACTTGAAATCCTCAGCCTCGCATTGGTGTAGTTCAGGCGGGTGTGGTCCCCCGGGCTGCCTAGAATTCCTTCTTTGGAAGCTCCAGGTAACATGAGCAGGGGAGACTTGACACGTGGAATGGTCGAAAGAGGTGTGGTGACACCCTTGAAGTGGTCAGCACGGAGGCAAAATGGGAGAAGGTCTTGAAACCAATTAATTTTCTTTCTGGAGATTTCTACAGAGCAAACGCTCCAAAGAAGACACTACTGGGGCTGAGGAGTAGGTGGGAGATGCCATCTGTGTGAGTGGATAGCTGATCTCCCTGGGTGAGCAGGAACACAGCTCCCTGGTACACAGAGCGCACCCAAGGTCCCTGTGGCCCTGGGCACACGGACTTCTGAGCACTGAGGAGAGGCACGTGGAAGGGGTACTGGGAGGAGAAGAGCTGGACCTCATGGGCCAGGTAGAGAGGGGTCGGGGTGGCCTTGGGGAAGCAGCCTTCCCCAGAGAAGACCACCTGAGAGTAGACAAAGTAGAGGCCACTGGTGGGGACCAGGAGGGAATTGTTGCTCAAGGAGAAGCCATGGCGGAGGAAGGCACGATCTGTGTTTGCTCTCCAGCGCAGTGAGTTCTGGGTGCTGGGGTCTCCTAGGAAGAGCCATAGGGGATGGGAGAGGTCAAGAAGCTGGGGGTCAGCAGTCTTAATCCCTGAGGAAGTAGGTGCTGGACTGGGTTCCTGGGGGGATGGTTGGGAGGACAGATGGGAGAGGGATGCCCCTGTTTTGGGAGGTGGAGAAAGTTGGGGGAGGGGTGCGGTAGATGCTTGGTTCCTTGAGGGGGTGTAGGAGGAGAGCTGGGGACTATGTGTCTGGAGGGCCAGATGGTGTTTACCAATAAGATGAGCAGCAGGTTTGAGGGTGCCTTGTGCGAAGTGCTTCTGAGGGTGCTGATAGGTAGTCCGGGCAGCTGAGGGTGAGATGCCAACACCAGGAAGCCCCTAGGGGAGAAGACGGATGAGGATGGCTCTAGGGCCCAAAGATTGTCTGGGCCACCCCTGCTGCCCCCGTTCTCCTGCTGCCTCACCTGGGCCTCAGGCGGCAGGGCCAGCAGCAGCCCCAGAAGGAGGAGGAGGAGGGGGGCGCTGCACACCCGCAGGAGGTAGAGCCTTCCAGGTGGTGTCATGGGGAGAACCTGCGGGGGGGGAGAGAGACAGTGAGTGGGGCGGGGCAAGGTGCAGATGACGGCCTCCTGCCTGCCCGCGGAGAGATAGCCATCCGAGAGACAGGGCAAAACGGATGAGAAGGGGACAAGATGCAGTCAGGGAAACCCCAAGGTGAGCAGGGGGAGACAGAAAGAGAAACAGAGACACGGGAAGGGAACAGAGAGGACTCGTGGCAGAAACAGAGAAGGTGTGATAGAGACAGGGAGAAAATGACTGATGAAGAGTCGGAGGGAGGAGAAACCAAAACCAAACCCACCAAGGCCCAGCCTCAGGCAGGAGGTACAGGAGGGGGGCCGGGGCGCAGGCGGAGGGGCAGAGTGCCCAGGGGAGTCCACCCCCCGGCAGCCCAAGGAGACGGGGCGGGAGAGTCTCACCTGCTCTGTGGGGCCCCTGGGCCCGGACGCCTGGGTCCCTTTATAGAGGAAGCTGCAGTGGCAGCGTGGCAGGCGGCGGGCGGGTTCTAGGCCCCGGCTGGGCCCGGGGAAGCCCCCAGGGCTTAGAAGATGCTGCTGTTTCAGTCGAAGGCAGGAAAGGCTGAGGCCTAGGAGTGAACCGCAGGCTGGGGGCTCAGACGACTGAGTTCTGGGAAAGGGAGTGGGGTCAGGGGAACCGTGGGCTGGGAGGGGCAGGGAGCAGGGTCAGGCTTAGGAGTTCCAGGGAAGGGACGGACATTGAATTCAGAGAGGAGGGGGGAGCAGCTGGGGCGTGGGCTGGAGGCCTGGTTCCCTGAAGAGCGATTATATATAACACCTCTGCACCCTTGGTTGATTACAGGCTACTCTCTGTGCCCATTTCCTCCTCTGATGCCCCCATCCTTGTCCCAAACAGCTCAACTCACATTTGTCCCAGTATGTGGACTTTCCTGGTCATCTGGCAGGTTTTATATCAAGAAGTTCCATGATCTACCCCCTTGCCTGGGACATTCTGGTTTATGCCTGCCGTCCTGGTGAAAATGTTCATGGATCTCCCTTTTGCTCTCAGAAGTGTCCTCATTTGGAAGATAAATGTTATGGTTCCCCTTCTCAGAGATGTCGTCACGTACTCACATACGATGAGGTCTCCTCTCACTGTGGAGGGATGTCTTCTACCTTATCTCCACCTTAGGCAGCCCCCCCACAGATCAGATTTGTATAACCCCAAACAAACACACACTCCGGGATCAAGGAATGTAGCAACTTCTGAAGTTCTCTACAGGGAAGACTTTGGAGGGTGGTGAGGGGCTGGAGGGTGGTGAGCTAGGGTAAGGTGGGGACAACCACAGGACTTGTCTCGAAGCTGCATTTGCAGAACCAGTATTCTGTTTTAAAATTGTTAAAGATTTCCCCTTTTTAACTTGGGTGCAGTAAGGTGCACACCTCTTAAATTTACAGCCTGTTGAACATTTCCATCTGCTGATAGCCATGTAGCCACCATATTTTTCAGATCCCCAGAAGGTTCTCTCATGCTCCCTCCCAGGTGATACCCTCCAAAGATAACCAACCACTTTCTGGTCACCATTGATTAGTTGTTCCTGCTTTTGTATCGTATAAATGAAATCACACAGAATGTACTGGTTTGGGTTTAGCTTTTTTCACTCAACATGATGTTTGTGAGATTCATCCATGTGGTTGCATGTATCAGTAGTGGCTGGTTTGTTTGTTTCTCATTATGATGTCATGGTCTATTGTGTGAATATGCTCTAATTTATTTACTCATTCTTCTGTGGACGGACATTTGGTTTGTTTCTAGTTGTTGGCTACTATGAAAGATATTGATATGAACATTCTTTTGTTTTTATTATTATTTTTTTTATTTTTGTGAGAGAGAGAAAGTTCGAGCAGTGGAGTGGCAGAGAGAGAGAGGGGGAGAGAGGGAATCCCAAGCAGGGTCCTCACTGTTAGCGCAGAGCCCGACGCGAGGCTTGAACCCACGAACCGTGAGATCACGACCTGAGCTGAAGTCAGACGCTGAACCGACGGAGTCACCCAGGCACCCCTATATGAGCACTTTTATACATGAGCCAGTTTTCACTTAATTTGTAAGTATGAAAAGCAAGATTTCTAAAGATGATTTTATCCATGTTTCATAAGATTGAGAAAATAACAATCTGCTATGTCAAATATCATCATTATTTTTATTATTTAAAAAAGTTAAAAAAATTTTTATGTTTGTTTATTTTTGAGAGAGAGACAGAGCATGAGCAGGGGAGGGGCAGAGAGAGAGGGAGACATGGAACCTGAAGCAGGTTCCAGGCTCTGAGCTGTCAGCAGAGAGCCTGATGGGGGCTCGAACCCACAAACTGCAAGATCATGACCTGAACTGAAGTTGGACCCTTAACTGACTAAGCCACCCAGGCACCCCCCTTATTATATTTTTTTAGGTTCATTTATTCTGAGAGAGAGACGAGGGAGGGGAAGAGAGAGAGGGAGAGAGAGAATCCCAAGCAGGCTCTGCACCATCTGCGCAGAGCCTGATGCAGGGCTTGAACCCACAAACTGAGATCATGATCTGAGCTGAAACCGAGAGTCGGATGCTTAACTGACTGAGTGACCCAGGCACCCCAACTATCATTATTTTTGTTGATGTTGTTATGCTTTCATTTTGAGGGTTTTGAACGGCTAAAGCCCTCCCTCTGTGGCATTGGGCATATTGCTGTTCTCCTCTGGCACAAAGTTTCTGAGTGGTCTGGGGTCCTGTGACAGGCACGTAAGTAACATTCAGGGTGTGTATGATTCATTTCTCCTGTTTTCCTCCCCTTTGCTTTTCATGCCTTCCAAACTCATCTATTAGTTCTTTTCACTCTCCTTTTGCCTCTTTGCCTTTCTCTGGATTTCACAAACATTTCCTGAGTACCTTGCACAAGGCAATGAGGATGCAGACGCAAAAGACAGTCCCCTGGCCTCCGGGAGCTCAAAGACCTGTGCAGAAGACAGGAAGGTTACCAGATCATTACAACAAAGTGTATCGGTGGGCAGCCCACAGAAAAGCCATCAAACTTGGCCTGGGGGAGGGGTGTCAGGCGTTAAGTGTTGAGGGAAAGAAGATGGTGAGGAGTATTCCAGATGGAGGGAACGGTATGTGCAAGGACTGGAGGTAAAAGAGTATGAAGTATGCCAAGAGGTGCAATTGGGTACAAATAGAAGGAGCAGAGATGAGGCTTGGGAGGTAAGCTGAGAATACATTCTGAAGGGTTTAAAACCAAGAAAAGAAGTTTTGTTTCTTTCTAATTATAATGGGGAGCCACCAACAATTTTTATTTTTTATTTTTAAGTGTTTTATTTTGTATTTATTTTTTGCATTTATTTTGTATTTATTTTTTTAATACTTTATTTTTTGGGCACCTGGGTGGCTCAGTCAGTTAAGCGTCTGACTTCGGCTCAGGTCATGATCTCATGGCTTGTGGGCTCGAACCTCGTGTTGGACCCTGTGCTAACAGCTGGGAGCCTGGAACCTGCTTCCCATTCTGTGTCTCCCCCTTTCTGCCCCTCCCCTGCTCGCACTCTGTCTCTTTCTCTCTCAAAAATAAACAAAAAATAGGGGCGCCTGGTTGAGCATCCAACTTCAGCTCAGGTCATGATCTCGTGGTCTGTGGGTTCGAGCCCCGTGTCTGGCTCTGTGCTGACAGCTTGGAGCCTGTTTTGGATTCTGTGTCTCCTTCTCTCTCTGCCCCTCCCCCATTCATGCTCTGTCTCTCTCTGTCTCAAGAATAAATAAACGTTAAAAAAATTTTTACAAAAAATAATAATAAATATTTTATTTTTGAGAGAGAGAGAGAGGAGAACGAGAGCAAGAGGGGGAGGGGCAGAGAGAGAGGGAGACAGAGGATCCAAAATGGAGCCACCGACATTTTTAAGTGAGACAGGGACTCACGCAGATTGGTACTTCAGAAAAATGAGTCTGGAAGCTGCATGAAGAATGGACTGGGGTATGGGAGTTAGGGGGCTGGAGGCAAAACCAGAAGTGGAGCCTTGTTAGGAGAGTTGTGCAATAACCTAAGAAGGAGATACAAGAGGCAGCAGCAGGAGGATGGAAAGGAGAGGTTTTTTTTTTTAAAGTTTATTTTAGAGAGAGAGACAGACAGACAGAGAGAGCGTGAGAGGGGAAGGGGAAGAGAGAGAGGGAGACATAGAATCTGAAGCAGGCTCCAGGCCCTGAGCTGTCAGCACAGAGCCTGACGTGGGGCTCGAACTCATGAATGGTGAGATCATGACCTGAGTCGAAGTCGGATGCTCAACCGACTGAGCCACCCAGGCGCCCCAGGAGGAGAGTTTTTGAGGCAAAATCTGCAGGTCTTGGTGGCTGACCAGATGTGATGGAGGAAGAGAAGCCACAGATGCTCCTTTTAAATATCTTGTCAATATGTTGGCTGGTTCTTATTCTTTTAACCTATTCTCTCTTATGTCCCTGTTGGTTTCCCTCTTGGTCCCTGCTCTTTTCCTTTTCTCTGTGTCCCTTTTCCTCTGGGTTCCTTTTTCTTCTTGTCTCCTTCTGCCTCTCCGATGGTAGGAGCCAATGGACTAAGAGACCTCATTTATATTAAAATATAAAACAATGTTGCAATTAATGATGAGAAACTGAGAAAGGGAGAAACAGGTCAGAGAGGAAGACTGGGGCATTGAGGGATAAAAAGGGGAAGGTGAGAAGGAGTGATGGGGAGACATGAGAGACAGAGAGGAAGGAAGGGCAAGAACTGGGCTGAGGCTCAGTGTCACGGGCATTTGTGATGTGCTGAAGGGCGCTCCTTGCGATGGGCCAATCTTGGTTTCAATCTCAGTTTCGGAGGTTGTGTGAAATTCGGTTTCTTTCTTGGGGAGGCCAGCAGTTGGTTTGGGGCTTTCCCTGGGTGGGAGGGGTGATGACTAGAGTCTTGTGCCCCAAACTCAGGGAAATACAGTCTCTACAGTGGGCTCTGTGGAGAAACTAGTGAAATCTCTGAGGCCTCCAAATGAAGCTGAAATGACGTTAGCTTCAAACTTGGACCTAGCCTAACCACCTAAGTTGAGATTTAATAAGTTTGACCGTAACTCAAATTTAACCTCAACCCAAATTGCAACCCAAACTCAACCCTAACCTCAAATCTAAACACATCCCAATAAATGAACCTGAAAGTAAACTTAGCCTCTAAACTAACGTAACCTTGTTTCCTATAGCTAAATCTTGAAATCTACTCATCTCCATACCTGACCCTTTAGTTAAACCTGACTCTAAAGGTAAGTCCAGTCGAAGCCACAGACCTGAAGTTGAGCTTTCTCCTGTTTCACCCCATTATTTATCCATCCCTCCATTTAAGAAATTTTCATTGGGGCCCCTGGGTGGCTCAGTTGGTTAAGCATCTGACTCTTGATTTTGGCTCAGGTCATGATCTCACCGTTTGTGAGTTCAAGCCCTGAGTTGGGCTCTGTGCTGACAGCGTGGAGGCTGCTTGGGATTCTCTCTCTTCCTCTCTCTCTCTGCCCCTCCCCCGCTTGGTCTCTCTTTCTCAAAATAAATAAACTTTTAAAAAGTTTTCATTACGTGCTGGGCACTGTTCTAGGTAGTAGGAATATGGTGACAAACAAATCAGACATCCTAGCAAGGCAGAAAGGAAATAATACTGAAGAAGTCAGTAAGTAGTGCTATGAGGAAATAGTACAGGGCATGTGATGAATGGCAGAGGACTACTTGAGACACAGTGGTCAGGAAAGTCCTAAGTAAGTGGCATTTAAGCTGAGACCCAAATTACAAGTAAAAGTGGCCAGGTGAAGGTTTAGGGGAGAAGCATTCCAGGCAAAGGGAATAGCCTATTGCAAAGGCTGGAAGGTAGAAATGAGCTGGGGGTGTTGAGGAACAGAAAGGAAGCCGGTGTGGCTGGAGCAGAGACAGAGTGGGAAGCAGTGGGGGATGAGGTCAGAGAGAGGAGGCAGGAGCCAGATCACACAGGGCCATGCAAAGGGAAATAAAGCATCTGGCTTTTATTCAACCATGGGAAGCCTTTGGAAGGTGTCAGTGTGTATGTGTGTGTGTGTATTAGCAGGGGAAGGGGGGAATAGGGGATGTGGAGGAGGAGGAGGAGGGTGGCAGAGGTGATTGGATTTATATTTTTATTTTTAATTTTTTAAGTTTTATTACAAAAATGTTTTTGAGAGAGAGCCAGCTTGCACGTGCAGTCACCTGAGCGGGGGGGGGGGGGTGGCAGAGAGAGAGAGTGAAGAGGGAGAGAGAATCTCAAGCAGTTTCCACGCGAGGCATGGTGCCCCTACGTGGGGCTTGTTGAGGGGCTTGATCTCATCACTGTGAGATCATGATCTGAGCTGAAGAGTCTAACACTTAGCTGACTGAGCCACCCAGGCAGCCCTGGATTTATGTTTTTAAAAGATCCTGTGTCTAGACTGGATTGTAGGAGTAAAGAGTGAAAGCGTGGATACCAGTTAGGAGGCAATCGCAGCAATAGCAGGAGAGAAGATGGTGGCAGCCATGAAAATGGAGAGAAGTAGATACATTTGGGATATGTTTCAGGGGTAGAATTGCCAGGACTAGATGATAAATTGGATGGCAGGGGAGTGGGGGTGGAAGATGGAGAGACAGAAGTGGATTCTGATGGGATGGGAGAACCAAAAGTTCAATTCTGAATAGGTTAAGTCTAAATCTTTGAGGCAGACATCCACGTGGAGATGTCACTTGGCAGTGACACAGGAGTCTGGATTTCAGAGGCAAGGTCAGAACTAGAAAGACAACGCTGGGAGTCATCAGCATGAAGATGGCATTTAATGCCATGGAACTGGAAGGGATACCTTGTCTTGTGCATCCTCTTAACACCCCCTTCAAGGTATTTATGTTTTTCCCTCATAATAAATGTTATGTACCTTCCATTTTAAATTCCAGAAGCAGGGACCTACCTCCTGTTTCCAGAAGCAACCCCCTCCAGACTTTGTCGTCTTCTCCTGAACTCTCACTGGGATCTAACCTCCCTGGATTAGATTCCTTACACCACAAGGACACTTCTACCAATCAATTTCACAGTATTCTGTGGAATTCCTTAAATATTCTAATTCTCTGTTTCATTTTTGAAAGAGTCTTCCTCTGGCAGTATTTACCCTAATGATGCTCCTTCTCTTTTGTGGTGAAGTCTGCTCTTTCTTCTACCCAATCACTAGGAGGCAGGGAGAAGAGGAGACACCATGATTCTGCACCACTGATAACCTCCTTTCCTTCTCTTGAAGCCCATGCCTTTCGCATTTGCCATGCTCTATCTGCACAGCACAGTCTTCTCCACCAACATCTTTATCACACTCTTAACATCTTTATATCTAGCTCAGTTTTTCTTCGTATCTCATCCCCACCAACATCTTTAGAGAGTTCAAAACCACACAGATGAGTCTCACGCTCTGTCCTCTCAGTGCTTCAACTCTCAATTACAACAGCTCTCCAGCCTCTTTCCCTACTTTAGGCATCCATGAGCAAGGTTGTCTCTCAAACCTCAGCCTCACTTGGAAGGGCTACATCTTTGAGATCTTGAACTCTGAATTCTCCCTCTCATCACGACCACTCCGCTTTCACAACCCCACCTCTTCCCTCCCATCAAATTAGTTCTCCATTCTCACTAAGACTTCCAACCCCTCTTCTTTCCTTGTTTTCCTTGTCCGTTTGGTTTAACTTGCACTGCATGGTCAAAAATTTCAACTACTTTCACCAGCACTTAAGAATCACTTGGTGTTCTACCAAGATGACCTTGAAAAACTTGACTTGGGTAAACTCAATTGTTTCATTCTTGGGGGCTTCTCCTGGGCTGCCAAACACCGCAGGAGGGAGTCATGTCACCAAAAGGGGCCGTCTGCTAATCCTGGCCATCTAATCTCAGAAAGCCCTCAGTGTTTCTTAATCCTTTCTTGATTCCCTGTTATACCCCTGCAGGCGTTGTTCTAAAAATCCGTGCCTCTTGACCTCTTTACTTTCAGTTGGTGATACTATCATCTATTTTATTGTGCTCAAGGCCCGCCAAGCTGGATCTCTTCATGTCCTTCTTTTCCTTCACTTTATTTACATCTCATCTTTCTTTTCTTCTGACTCAGAGGAGGACTCTCCTGTCCAAGGCTGATCCTTTGCACTGTGTATTCCACTTCCTCTGTCTTTACTATATTCTTTCCCCGCTTACATCTTTAGTATCTTTCTCTCTTCATGCACCTTGCTTGCATTTTACAAACATGTTTTTGTAATATTGTAATTTCTTGTAAATAAGAAAATCCTTCCCTGGACTCTGTTTTTCCTTCAAATGTCCATCCCATCTCTCACTTTCTTATTCTGTGTGATGTCTCCACAGACTAGCCCCTTTGCCCACTTTTTTTGGGAACTGGTAAAATTTTCTTTATCTGTAAAATTCGTGGGTTGAAGCAGAGATGATTCTTAGTTATCTTCCACATTCACCATTCTATGACTTTGTACCTACCACCTCCCTTTCCTCACCTCCCACTCATTCCTCAACCTATGTAAAGTGATTTCTGCCCCTTTGGTAAGTGGAAACTGTTTTCTCAAAATTTGTAATTGTCTAGTTCCTGAACCCAAAGTATCTTTTCACCCTTCCCCTACTAGACCTCTTTGAAGGATTAGATGTGGGTGCCCTGTCTCTGCTTGGCACACCCCTCCCTTGCCCTACTCCTCTTTCCCCACCTCCCCCCTTTATTGATTCTTCTTGCGCCTACCATCGTCAGGGGCTCTTCTGGTTACCCTCTCTCGGGGATCCTGTCCACTCAGGGACTCAATCTCCACTAGGAAGGGAATGATGCTCAAATCTACCCCTCCAGCTCAAACTTCTCTTGAGCTCCAGACCCGCTTGCCGGAAGTCTCCAACCTGAGTGTTATGTTAGCATCTCAAATTCAGCAGGCCTTCTTTGAGCACTTTATTACTCTAAGCATTACTTAGGGTAATTACCTGTAGTTGTTACTTACATACTGTTTATTTTATTAGAGTGTAAGTTCAGTGAAGGCAGTGAGTTTATTTCATTTAAACCCTTTGGGGGCGCCTGGGTGGCTCAGTCGGTTGAGTGTCCGATTTTGGCTCAGGTCATGATCTCATGGCTCGTGAGTTCAAGCCCCACATCGGGCTCCGTGCTGACAGCTCACAGCCTGGAGCCTGCTTCAGATTCTGTGCCTCCCTCTCTCTCTGCCCCTCCCCCACTCACATTCTGTCTCTGTCTGTCTCAAAAATAAATAAACATTAAAAAATTTTTTAAGTAAAAAAACACCCTTTGTTTTGCAGAGTACCCTGATCCTATCCGGCACTTAATAAAATTTTATTGATTAGGGGCACCAGGCTATTCAGCTAAGTGTACAACTCTTGATTTCAGCTCAGGTCATGATCTCAGTCATAAGCTCGAGCCCTGCATTGGGCTTTGTGCTAGGTGTGGAGTTGGCTTGGGATTCTCTCTCAAAAAAAGAATTATTGATTCAATGTCTGAAACTGAATTCCTTATCTTTTCCCTCAGCCAGGTGTCTCCTTCTAGGCGGAAGGCATCATCTTTCTAATCCCCTAGGCTCAAAACTCAGAGTCACCTAAGATTCCTCTTCCCTCAGTCCCACCATCCCAGGAGTTGTCTTGTGCTAATGACTTACCCTTTCAAAGTTTCTAAGATCTGTTCCCTCCTTTAATGCCATTGTTACTGGGGCCTAAGTGAAAGTACACAAGTTTCAGAGTAAGATGAGCTTCGTGCTAATTGCACTACTTTTTGGAAGTTCAGTACGTTTATGAGCCCTTGGTTTCTTCTTTATAATAGAGATCCACCACCCACCTTCTGAACCGTTTTGGCAGAATTACTCATGTTAGGAACATGGCAGGTGTTCACCGAATGATAGTTGTTTTCTTCTTTACTCTTTGTCTGTAACCCCTGCAGTACTCTCGTGCTCTCTCTCTTCTGCACAGCTGTCACTATGGCACACAGGATGAAGGCCCAAATCCTTCACCTTGGCCTTCTGCGGTCCTTTCTTCAACATGTGCACACTCACACCTGTGCTCTGTCTACCTCACGACATTCATCTTTTTCCTCAATCCGCCGTTTTTTTGACTCCTGGCCTAAGCTGAAGCCATTTCACTTATCTACAGAGCCTTCCCCACCCATAGAAATTGTACCTCTTCACCAGCACCAGCTCAAATGCCCTCTTCCTGCTCAGAGTCCGCCGCCCCCGTGCTTTAGGATGGAATGCACCTTCCCCTTTCTGTATCCACCATGTCTTACGCTATAAGATTTATTCAGCACCCTGCCCTGAGTCACAGTTAGGTGTGGGCCTGCCTCCCCTGTGGGACTTATATTGAAGTAGGTTGGGTTTCTTTCGGCTACCTGATGCTCAGTTGAACTACACTGAATAGAGTCCCTCCCAAACCCTTTTCCTAACTTAACCCAAACCTGCTGCAACCCCAATTCCCCAACTGACACTCTTTTATCTTGCTAGTCTTGTTCCCTAATCCCGTTTTTCTAACTGAACCCCAATGCATCATCCTTCACTGAGAACTGATTCCTCCTTCCAGCTCTCGAGAGCAGATACACTCACACCTCCCCAGCGTTTCACGGGAGGCACTGAGTCATCCCTTGGGGACCCCTGGGCCTCCCTCCCTGCCCCCATCACAGTGGACAGGATGCCTGCTGCCTGGCCCCAGGGGGTCAGAGGAAGCCAAGGCCTCTAGGGCTCAGTATTTTTATCAACCTAGGAAGCAAGAGACACAGAAGCGGAAACCCTGTGGTCAGAGAAAGTGAACAGCCCTCATCTCAGGGGAACCCCCAACAGGGCCGGGGGCCAGACACCAGGGAAGGACGTTGAAAAGAAGGAGGTTTGGGGGGCCAGGTATCAGGGCTTATCTTGCTTTGGTTTTATGTAACTCTGGCAGAAGGGAAATGACTTGAAAACCAGAGAAAAATCTCCTGGAAGAGCAAATTTGGACACCAGAAGTTTCTATTGCTTACCTGTCAAGCCCCAGCTTCGGGATCCTAACCCCAACTCCCCCCGACAACAAACATGGGCTCTTTGCATGCCACTTCCGAAACCTCCGGCCTGTGAGAGGAACCGGACGCCTGGGTTGCTCACAGCTCGCCGGCTCTTCTCTGAATCACAGCAGCTTCCTCTCACAGGATCTTTCTCACCAGCCCTTCCTCCTCCTGCCCCATGAACAGTTGCCTGGTCCCTGCGAGGCCTTGGGTCTCCGAGCTGTCTTCTCCCAGGGTCTTGCGCCCACCCCGTGTGCCCCTGCTTCCACGGGCTTCCCCTCCACCTCCACGCCTGGGACTCTCCCGAGTACATGGGGCCTCCAGATCTGAAAAATAGGTTTCTGACCCGTAAGATTCTCTGCGGTAGGCCTGTGCAGACTGTACACGCCAGCGCATGCCTGTACCGTCTCTTCCTTTCACGGAGTTCCCTGTTGTGTCCTGGGGAATGGAACTGGGCTTTGGTACTGTCAACAGCTTCCTCTCCCTCCAACCCCCAGGACCTTTTTCTCAACTTCAGGAAAAGATACCTATCCGGAAAGCCAAGCCTGGACTGCCCAGAGATGAAGCCCGGGTCTGGGGTGGGGGCAGAAGCTGGGTAGAGAGGAGGATTGGGGCCCTGGAGGTAGAGAGATGGACTGAGGAGCTAGAGGGGAGATAGCCTTGGGTGTGGATCCCTGGTTGCCCAAGAGCAGACAACCCAGGTTACATAATTTGGCTCTTTCCACCTCCTCCCCGGCTCCTAATTTTAGCAACCGAAATTCCACTCCCCCACAGGGCTCTTCCTCTGTCCGTTCTGCTTCTATCCCGTCCTCCCACAATCTCCTCATGGCCCCCAGCTCCAGCTGCCCCCAACTCAGAACGTTCAGTGACTCAGCAAAGGGAAAGCCCTGTGCCGGGGGAAGGGGGTGTTAAGTGGGGAGGAGGATGTGGTTCTGCCCCGGGGAACTGGGGAGAGGAGGGAAACTGGTTTTGTTCCCTTTTTTGCCTCTGTTCACATCCATTTCTCCAGTCACTGCCTGCAGAGTAGAGGAGCCCAGCGCAGGGAGGGGAGTGAGACTGGGGGGCAACATGGGTCTTCTCCGGGCTGCCTAGGTATGGGGGTGGGCAAGCAGGGCCTTCCTGCCTCCAGCTGAGAGCGCGGCTCAGTGTGTGCGTGCGTGTTGCAGGTGTGTAGGAGCTGCGGGTTTTGGCAGGCGGGGTGGGAAAGGAGATGTCACGTATGATGAAAACCACAGCAATGGAAAAAGGCAGAGGAGACACTGGGAGTGAGATGTGGAACCAGGTCTTATTAGGAAATGGAGGAGTCAAGGAGCAGTGGCGGTGGCCCATATCCTCCCCACCCCCACTCGTTACAAGTTTCACTCCCACCCCATATCCTTCGCGCGGGGCAGCATCAGCCTCTTCCTCGTCACCCCCGCCCTGACCTGCCCCTTACTACTGCCCTGCCTCTAAGGCTGCACTCCCTGCAGTTTCTCACTCTTTCCCTGGGGTCACTTGAGGGCCTCTGCGTGGCGATTCAGGGCTTGAGAAAGGGCCGTCACAGCTCCCATCACGCGGCCCAGCTCCCAGGTCTCAATCTGGCTTCGGAATCGCTGCAGGAAGCGGTCAGGGTGCCAGCGGACCTGCTGGACCCTCAAGTACCTCCTCAGAGCCCCCTGCTCCTCCAAGGGGGGGCCCCTGGCCACCAGGGCTGCAGCCATGGCCTCTGGGTCCCCTCCCCCAGGGCAGGGCCAGGGCACATCGCCAAAGCGCCAGAGGCTGCCCCTCCCTGCTCCTCTTGGGTGCTCTGCCCTGGGCCCAGCCCTGGCTGGCTCTGGCCCTCGGTCCCCACGAGCCTCCTGTGCCCTCTTGGCTCGGCTCTCACGCAGTTCTTCCTCCTTGGCCCGGGCTCGCTCTCGGAAGAGCCGCTGCTCCTCCTCCTGCTGTCGCCAGTTGTGACCGGAGCCCTCAGCCCGTGGGGGTCGGCAGGCTCCCTCTGCCTCGTGCTGCTGCTGCTTCTGGGCATGTTCCCGGGCCAGGCGATCTGACCAGGCTGAGAAGGACTCGGGTTCCTGGGTCTCATGGGAAGCATCATCTGTTTGGGAGGGCAGGATGGGGGTGGTCGGAGAGATGCTGTGAAAAGGTGACAGGCAAGAGCGGCAGGGAGGTTCAGAGAAAGGGGGCACAGGAAGCCAGTGGGAGCACCCATGCGGTGGGTACAGGAAAAGCAGTCAAGGGGAAGAAGGGCAGCTATGGATGGGAATGGATTCCTTACCTTCAAACCTCCCGATGACCTCCTGCCACTCATCCTCCAGTTCTCCCTGCAGCTTCTGCCTCCATTCCCGCTCCTTAGAGGCCTCGTCTTCTTCCTCTTCTTCAGCAGAATCCCAGGGAGGTCCCCAGCCCAGAATTTGCCCAGGGGTCTCCCCATCCTTATTCTTTATTCCCATAGCAGAGGGGCAGCGGCTCAGCAGTGGCAGGAAGAAGTCCGTGTAGGCTGTGGGTGGGAGAGCAGTGAGCAGAAATTAGCTGGGACTCCCACTCCTTGGCAGGCTGCCATCTTGAATCCTGCTGGTCACTCCCTCCCTTGGTCTTAGAGCAACGGAAAGGGTTGCCCACATGGAAGTCTCCTGGGCTTTAGGAAATCACGGTCACCGACAAATATCTACTGATAGTTTATCACATGTGTGATAAGTGTGGTAGTTTACAATATTATGACCTATGTTCCCACAAACTGTTTCAGTGTTCTGGGAGTTCTGCTATGTTAAATGACATTTTCTAGTCTGCGTCCAGCCACCTTGGGCAATGTCAAAAACCTCTAACTATGTACTTCGCTTTTAGTTTGAAAATACTGTCACTTTATAACCCTTACTGTGTTTCTCATCCAAAACTAATTCAGACTAGTTAAATACCTGTATGTTTTACTCTGTACCATTATAGATATATGAATAAATAAGAGGTGACTTTGTACATGGCTTTTTTTTTTTTTAAAGTATTTACCCATTTTGACAAAGACAGAGACAGCATGATTGGGGGAGAGGTAGAGAGAGAGGGAGAGAGAGAGAATCCCAAGCAGGCGCCACACTGTTAGTGCAGAGCCTGATGTGGGACTCCATCTCATGAAACCATGAGATCGTGCCCCGAGCCCAAACCGAGAGAAGGATGTCTAACTGACCCGAGCCATTCAGGAGGCCCTTACGATGCTTTTCAATGAACTGAGTAAAATAAGTGTTTTCAGGGGAATTTCTCTCAGCCAACCTCATATGGGGCATACTGGAAGGGGGATTGGGAAGTAAAGGGAAATGTTCCCAGGAACAGAGCAAGGTTGTTCCAAATGACTGCTGACCTAGGGCAGGGGAAAAGGGCTGACATAGAGGGTCCCACCCAGGGGCTGGCTGACAGGAGGCTGGGGGTGAACAGCAGAGGGACTGACATTCCTGAACCCCCCTCTTCCTGAGCCCTCACTGCATCCACTCTAGCATCAGCAGAAGGCCATGCTGCTCACTTCACTACCAACCCAGACCTCTACCCCTGGTCAAGCCCACCCACCATGGCCACCAAGCACCTCTTCACTCCGGGGACAGAGGAAGGTGAGTGAAGTACCCTCCCTTCCTATGGACCTACTTTCTCTCCCTAGGGCAGGAGGAAATGGGCTGGCAGTCCTTAAATCCTTATTTTGTGGTGCTGGGAAGTACTGGCCACCTGACAAAAGGATGGGACAAGGAAAGGATTGTCCTGTCACTGCCAGGAAGGCAGGAAAACAGAATGGGCCAACCTGGGCTGGCCAAGGCCCATCACCCCCCACCCATCACCTCTTGGTGCATCTCTGAGCGCCGCCCAGCCCAAACCATATCAGGATGAGGGAAGGGGGTACTTATTACTGATGTGACTGGTCACAAGCCCTCCCAACTTGTCCCATCCAGCAAATACCTGGTCCTGTCTTTCAACTGTTTATTCCCCATTAGGGTTCACAGCCGCGGGAGGGTGGGTGGGTGCTCAGACTCCCATAGGAGGTTTTAAAATTCATAGATTTTAAGGAGTAAGGCCTCCAACTAAAAAACAGGGCAAGTAAAATATGGTACAGCATATTAAATAGCCACTAAAAATGATGCCTGCGTGAGGAAAAAACTGGCTATAAAACCATACATGGGATCCAGTCACAACCATGTGAGAAAAAGAGGCCAAATCTTATGGTTAAAAAAAATAACTAGAAGGAAATGTGTAAAAATTCTGGTCTCTGTGTGGTAGGACCATGGGTAAATATTTTAATGTAAACAGGATACAACTGATGTGAAAAAAAATTTTCTCTTTTTAAAGAATGAAGAATAAATTTAATCACTGTTAACAGTTTGCTGTGGTCCCTTCCAGTCCTGTCTTGGTGTGTATAAATGCACATATGGGCGTCTTTTTTTCAGAGGTATGTGACCATGCTATTTCTATTGTTTGGCAACTTGCTTTTTTCACTTAACGTCTCATTTGTATTTTTCCACAAGAGTATACTCAGCCTACCTCATTCTTTTTTATGACTGTGTAGTGTTCCGCTATGCATATGAAACAAACATCTCCCACCCCCAGTCAACAGACTTTGTTTCCAAAAATGTTCAGCCTCCTACATATATCTCTGTGGACAAGGAGTGGGGTAGATTCTCGGAAGTGGAATTTCTGAGTCAAAGAACATGCGATTTTACTGAATTGCTCTCAAATTTGTGCCAACATACGCCCTGATACAGAATATGAGTGCCTGTGTTGTCCTTTACTAAAGTTGAGTATCACCAACCCACCCTTTTAATTTTGCTCATCTGATAGAGGAAAAGATTTCATTGTTTTTTTTTCCTTTTTTAATGTGTTTTGGCCCACTCTTTCTTCCTTTCTCTTTCTTTCTTTCCTTGTGTCCTTCTTTTTTAAAAGATTTTGTTTTTCAGTAATCTCTACACCCAACATTGGCTTGAACTCATGACCCTGAGATCAGGAGTCACAATCTCTACCAAGTGAGCCCATCAGATGCCCCTAGCTCTTTATCTCTTTTGTGAATGACTTGTTCATGTTCTTCATCTACTTTCCCCTGGAAATTATACATGTAGACATGAGAGCTCTTTATACTTTGTAGTACACTTTGTGTACGTTTATACCTTGTGCCAAGTATTTGTAAATATTTTCTCCCATCCTTAGAAAGGTTTTATGCAGTTATATATGTATCAGTATTTTCTCTCATTGCTTTTGGCTTTACGTCATCCTTAGATAGGCTTTCCCCACTCTAAGATTATAAAAATATTCTCTAGTGTTTTTTTTCTACTAATTTTTATTTTTAGAAATCCAAACAAATTTAAAAAGTATAGTACAATAAGCGCCCCCACTCCTCCCACAAGGTATGTTACTGTTCTGTCATTTTTGCAACATTATTTTGTATTAAAGAAATAAAGTATCATAGGTAAAGTTAAAGCTTTCTCTAATATTGCCTTCTGAATATTATTCCCCATCTGCCCCTCACCGCCAAAGGAAATGTCTCCTGTGAATTTGCTACATACCCTTCCTGTCATGTTAAGATATTTAAGCTGCTGTAATTTATTTATTTTAATTTTAGAGAGAGAAAGAGAGCGTGTGGACAAGCGGGGAAAGGGGCAGGGAGAGGACAGAATTTTAAGCAGGCTTCATGCTGGTCGTGGAGCCTGACATGGGTTTCAATCCCACAACCCTGGGATCACGACCTGAGCCGAAATCAAGAGGTGGATGCTCAACTGCTTGAGCCACTCAGTGCCCCCGTTATTGACTGATTGATTGATTGATTATTTTTGAGAGAGCAAGCACGAGAGAGTGTGAGCGTGTGCACGCACAAGTCGGGGAGGGGCAGAGAGAGAAGGGGCAGAATCTGAAGCATGTTCTGTGCTGCCAGTGCAAACCCTGATGTGGGCTTGAACCCACCAACCATGAGATCATGACATGACTTGAAGTCGGATGCTCAACTGACTGAGCCACTGAAGCGGCCCTCGGTAATATACTTTTGAGTCAGGGGTGAGGTAGGAGTCCTTTCCTTAGATGAACCAAATACTCCAAAATTGTTTCTTAAATAGCTCACCACCCACCAGTGATTTGAAATGCCACTTTCATCATCAATTTAGCAGTACAAATCAACTTCCCAGGGTTAATATGTTGTACTTTAATATTGAGAAAAATCTAGATGAAAAAAATTTTGAAGTAAAAACACGCTCTGTGTCTCAGTGGTGGAAGCACTGTTCTTCCCCTCCCCATAACGAGGCATGATTTCTATTTTAACATCACGTTCACACTCACTGGTCCAACACACTTGTATTTGGGGAGCCTAGGTGGCTCAGTCGGTTAAGCATCCAACTTCAGCTCAGGTCATGATTTCACTGTTTGTGAGTTCGAGCCCTGCATCGGGCTCTGTGCTGACAGCTCAGAGCCGGCAGCCTGCTTCGGATTCTGTGTCTCCCTCTCTCTCTGACCCTCCCCTGCTCATGCTCTGTCTTTCTCTGTCTCAAAGATAAATAAAAACATTAAAAAAAAACAAACCAATATTGTAAGTTTATACTGAGTGATGGTTGATAGAGGCACAGAGGAAGAAAAGGTAAAAGTGGGTAGGGTGGGGACACCCGGGTAGCTCAGTTAGTTAAGTGGCCAACTCTTGATTTTGGCTGAGGTCATGACCTCACCATCTGTGAGCTTGACCCACATAGGGCTCTGTGCTGACAGTGTGGAGCCTGCTTGCTGTTCTCCCTTCCCCTCTAGTTCTCTTTGTCTCCCCCACTTATTCTCTCTTTGTCTCAAAATAAACAAACAATTACAAAAACAAAAAGTGGGCAGGGTGGTTAGAGAAGGCTCCAAAAAGGAGGTGGGGCTTATGTTGGGCTGGAAAGGGAGGATAACTTAGCAAAGTGGAAATCAGGTGGATGGGAAGGCAGTCTTGTGAAAACATGCCTGGGGTCACTGAAGACAGAGCTGGGTAGCTGGAGTTGCAGGTTTGTGGTTGTGCCATGGTAGGTAAGGCTGAAAGGCAAATGGAACATAAACCAGATGGCTCAGCTATCTGCAAAACAGGCCACCGCTTACACCTACTGTGTAGGTCAAAGTGAGTAATAGGTGGGCGATGTCAGGTACTGTGCTGGCACAGAACAGAAGTACAGTAAATGTTACATAAAAAAAACACACACAAAGAAAACAGGCTGGCTTTGGACTTGATGGTTTTCGCAAAGACCGTTTCTTAGTGTCCACTAATTCTTGTTGTACGCAGAGAATGGTTATTGTCTGACTAAGGTGTGTTTATATGGGGGTCTTTGGCAGCTAAGACCACTTCCCCATGAGGTGATGGGTCCCAAAAAGAAGTTACCAAAAGCCATTCACTGGCTTCTCATCGGTTGTGACCACGCAGCCAGACAATCCAGCATGAACTGCCTCATCTCTCGCCTAATGTGGGAATGGGAGAAAACCTCCCCTCCTCAGGGGATCCTGGGTCATTTCATCTGGTCAAAGGAAATATTTGCATTTTAAGACAGAATGGTCTCTAGAGCAGCTCAAAGCTGAATGAGACGGGCCATTTTTTACCAAAGAGCCAGAAGGCCACCTGGTGGCTGGACCGTCAGGGGAACAGGAGGAAGTAAGGCCCGAGAGGACACCACAGCTTGGGAATGACCTGAGAGCAGGTCCCCCTTAGGAAAGACAACAACCTGTCAGTTATGAGATTTCAAAAAGTTCCTGAACTTTCTGGGCCCTGCTTTCCTCATCTGTAATGAGATAATAGTATCAATCTCATATGCTTCTTAGATGTCAATACGACGAAGGAAAATCCTGCCACGCTATGAGGTAGTTTTATTACTCAAAAAGCCATAATTGGAAAATATGAGAATAAAAATAACAATACTTCTCATCTAGTGAGCGCCAAATCTGCCAAGTACTTGCCTCATTTACTTGTCACAGCTTCCATTTTAGAGAAGCAAGTTAAAATATAAATAATAATAATAATAATGATAAAAAAGGCAAATTAGGGTCACGGAAGTTAAGTTGCATGTTCCTGTTACACAGCTGGTAAGGGGTAGAGGCTGAACTTGGAGGAGGTCTGGGATCTGCCACAGGGTCCTCTGCTCTCTTGCCATGTATAACGTGAGCTGTCAAATTAGATGCCCGCATTTTGCACACCTGCTCTTTTTGTTTTTAACAAAAAATTTGAATATGCCAGCCTATCTCATTATGTTAAGGGGAATTAAAGGGGTTTTTTTAATTTACCATATGGGGAGAAGTTTTTGGGGTGAGAGGTTTCTGTTGGGGAGCTGGAGGATGGTAATAGCAATCAAACTGAGTTAAGGTTGTTCATTCCAACCCAGATTTTCCTCCAGCATTCTCACTAGAAGGAAAATCTCCAGAGGGTTTTATTTTCCTAAGGGCTATTATCTCTACTGAACTGCCTCCGCTGTCAATAGGTCCCCACCTGAAACCCTCAGTGTCAAAGGTTTCTCAGAACTCAGATGTTTTTGGGACTTGGTAGGGCTGACCTGAAAGTACATACATCGTATCTTAGGTAGCCGAAGAGGGCCTGGGTAGCTCCGGTAACCAAACACGTGAAATGTTTCTGCAGTGAAACACCATCAGTAGGATAAAAATGAATGATAGATAGTCTCCCTTTAGTTCAGGTTAGGTTTTCTCTCCAAACGAGTCTGGTGGCTGACTGATGAAAAATGTTTGGCTCTTAGTGTTTTGAGTTGCAGAACTGAGGCTAAGGGAGTATGGATCTGCTGATAACGGAAACGACGTCCAGCATCTACTGCATGTTAATCACAGGCTGGGTGCTCTAATTGCGTATGGTGTCAGTTCATTCTCAAAACATACGTGACAGCATGGGTGCTTTGAACATGGGCACTATCATTGTATAATTCTGTAATGTATCACACAGGATAACACAGTCGTTACAGAGTACAGACGGTCTAGCTAGGCTGCCTGGGTTATAATCCCTGCTCTACCACTTTGTCGCTGGGGGACTTTGGCAAGTTATTTTACTTCTCTGTTCTGTTTTCTCATCTGAGAAATAGGGGATAATATTAATTCTTATAGTTTCATAGGGTTGTTGGGAGGACTAGATGAGTGGTTTTGTGAGAAGTACTGGAATATAGCAAGAGTTATTTAACTCTTTGCACGCGGCCAAACTAAGCCTCAGGGAAGTTTAGGAAGTTGCCCAAGAATACTCAGCTGTTAAATGTGGAGCTGGGATTTGAACCTAAGCAATCTAACTGCAGAACCTACCCTCTATCCTACTTTTTGTACTGTGTCTTGACAACCAGTCAAGACACACAGTAGCTACTAATGTAGAAAGATGTGAAAATTGAAGTTGTTGTTTCGAGAATGCTGGGATCTTCAGAGAATGAATGGTAGCTCAGTAACCTAAAGGCACAAATGACTGCCACATGCCAACGTGGACAGCTACTTTCCTCTGCATCGCTAGCTTATTTTTCATTTGTTGGCCTTCATCTCCTTCCCGTTTAGTTAGTCGTTCATGACCTTGTTCCCCACCAGGCAAACTCACCATCAGGGCCCTGGCGGGCAGCAGCGTGCAGCGCCGTGTCCCCGTGGCGGTCCTGGTGGGCAGGGTCAGCCCCAAGCCGAAGAAGCAGGCACAGGGCAGGGGCATCGTGCCGGGCACAGGCCCGGTGCAGTGGTGGGGGTTGCCCAGCGTCTACATCAAGGCCCGGGTGTCTCTGGAGGAGGGCTTGGGCCCGGACCAGCCGTCCTGCAGACAAGTAACGACGGAAGCGACGCTCTCGGCGTTGGCGGCGGGAAGTGGAGGCCATGGAAGTCTTGGGCTGAGGAAGAAGGAGAAAAAGGCAGCAGTCAGGGCCCCAGCCTTGCCTGGTCCCTCCCCCACCATCCCTGACATTCCATCTTGTTCCTCCCTTCGGTTCCCCTTCTTTTTACATCTTCAGGAACAGATGAGGCCTATCCTAACGCTCATCCCTTAACCAGATGATAGGTTTGAAAACAATTTTGAAGTGGGCTTGGGTCACAGACATTTTGAATGTAAAATTTGAGAAAAGGATAAATAATTGCTTTTGAGGCTCACTAGCCCAGGTAAGTTTTAATACGGGGCTTTGAAAAAGGCAAATAAAGAATGATGGGGGACATTTTAATCAACAGAAATCTGAATTTAAAAGTCACAGATAATTTCAAATAATGATCTAGAAATTGAATATAATCTACCCGGCAGACAGATGTGGAGGCTTCTCCCTCTGGGACCTGGGGGGAGGGGTTACTCATCAGACCTGCCCCCCCGCCCCCCTAAGTACCCCCAGAGCTGTAGGCCCGAGGCCTGTGTTTAAGACGCTCGGAAGAAGGGAGGCGGGAAGGGCGGAGACACTGTAGGCTGGCGGAAATGGCGCACGCCGAGACGCAGGTAAAGGGCGGAAACGCACTTGGAAGGCACGTTACCGGATGTCGTCTCTCTCCGAGGGGAAAGGCGGGGGTGGGGGGGTGTGTGTTCCCTCAGTCTGGCCTCGGGGGGAAACTAGGGGTACTTAAGGTAAAGGGTCCGTCTGAAACCGTAAGACTGGACGGTAGACGCGAAAAAGGAGCCGAGCAAGGGAGGGTAAAAACGGTGATTTAGAGATTTAGCTTCCCCTCCCCCAACAGGGAAGAGAGAAGAGATGGTTCAGAGATAGATAAGAGAGAAAAAACAAGGGAGATGAAGAGGATTAAAAATCATGGTGAAAATGGAAAACCAAAACTAAAACCACGGTGAGGCCAAGAACTGGGACAAATCAAAAAAGACATGTGTGAAAGACATTGAAAAAAAAAAAAAGTGGGGCGCCTGGGTGGCTTGGTCGCTTGAGTGTCGGACTTTGGCTTAGGTCATGATCCCACAGCTCGTGAGTTTGAGCCCCACGTCGGGCTCTGTGCCAACAGCTCAGAGCCTGGAGCCTGCTTCGGATTATGGGTCTCTGGCTCTCTCTACCCCTCCTCCACTCATGCTCTGTCTCTGTCTCAAAAATAAACATTAAAACAAAATTAAAAAGAGTAGGACAAGGCAAACGAAAATTTGGACTTGGGAAAGATACAGAAAAAGAGATAGAAAGGGGAGGTAGAAAAAAAAAAGAGAGGAAAAGAAGTAGGAAGAATTCAGAAACCCAGCATACTCTTTTCCCAATTAATGACACATGTTGACTTCCTTTCCCTCTCACCCCATTTTCAAGCCCTCTATGCCTCCTTTTCATTCCTCTTTGCCCCTGTCCCGGTTGCTAGACATCGACCCGGAAAACCCTGCACCTGCGGTGATGATAGCGAGCAGCTCTGGGCCTGGTCTCTGCTGCTCCCAGGTGGTCCTTCTGGGTACTGCCCGTGGGAGAGGTGGGAGAAGAGACCAGCCATCAGTTGGAGGATCAGTTTGGGGGAGACACCTGGTGCAGCAGGCTTAGCGGAAAAGGGGAGCACTAAGACCCAGGGACAGTGGAGAATTGCAGCGAGAAGCTGGTGGAAGAGGAGTAGGTGGTGTGTATGTGTGTTGGGGGTTGGGGGAGCCTTCTGGTACCTTGGTAGCATCCGAAACAGCATCAGCCATAACGACAGAAATGGCCAGTCAGTCTCAGGGTATCCAGCAGCTCCTGCAAGCTGAGAAGCGGGCGGCTGAGAAGGTGGCAGATGCCAGAAAGAGTGAGTTCCCTTTTCTCTCCCTTAGGAGTCTGGAAAGAAAATTGGGGTGCGGGGGGGACAGCAAACATTTGAGTCCCTGGGAAAATCCAAGGCTGGGGTGGGGTGGGGGAGAAAGCTGGGGCTGGGCTGGCTGATTAGGAGGCTGATTAGGAGGGTGATTAGCGGGGTGGATGTTAGAATCTAGCACCTGGTCGGCTGAGAGATGGCAGCAAAACTTTCTGGAAAGGAATGACCCCTACTATCACATTTTGTGAGGGGGTCTACTCCCACCCCCTATCCCTTCTTCTGCTTCCAGGGAAGGCCCGGCGTCTGAAGCAGGCAAAGGAGGAGGCCCAGATGGAGGTGGAGCATTACCGTCGAGAGCGAGAGCAGGAATTCCAGAGCAAGCAGCAGGCGGTGCGTTGTGGGAGAGTTGAAATGGGATCCTGGGGTGCAAGTTGGTGGGTGCATCTGATGAGGTGTGTATGGGGTGACCCTAGAAGAAAACAAGATGGTAAAGGGCTGAAGGGGACCCTTGGCAGGGACCACGTTATTGTTCAAGGTATGTGAGATGTATGAGAATCTGAGAGTTTTGAAAGACTTGGATGGCTTGTGGGGCGGGGGGGGGGGGGGGGGGGGGGGGGGGGAGGGGACTTGCCACCGTCTGTGTGGAGTACGATGTCATTTGGGGTGGAAGGCAAAGTTTTATGGTCACGTGTGGTGAGGTAGTGGGGGTTTTCCAGTTGTTTTAGGATGAAGTTGCATGTCAAATCTCAAAGGAAAGGGAATTGTGTTGCTTTCTTTGGTGTCTGGATATTTCCATGGGATGGGCGTGGTTTTGGCAAGGGCTTTTCTTCCTAGCCTTGCTCCAGGACTTTTTCCTCCACATACCTGTACCCTTCTTTCTGTGTTTCTGCTTTTGCCTTTCTGTCTTCTGCCCCTTTCCCAATCCCCCAGGCCATGGGCTCCCAGGGGAACCTCTCAGCTGAGGTGGAGCAGGCTACGAGACGCCAGGTACAGGGCATGCAGAGCTCCCAGCAGAGAAACCGTGAACGCGTCCTGGCCCAACTTCTTGGCATGGTGTGTGACGTCAGGCCCCAGGTCCACCCCAACTACCGGATTGCTGCCTAGAATTCACCATAGGACCTGACTGTTCCCTTCCAGTTCCCTTCCTCAAAGAAACCCCCCAAACAAAATTACCACCTGCCATCTTCACTGCTTCTTTCCTATTTTCTCTCCTTTCCATTCCCTAGAAATTCTAGGGGCAAGATCCAATAACTCTGTGAAAAGTACCCTGCTCAGATCTGAGTCTCCTTACTGTTCTTTAACCTTCACTGGGACCTTGTAAACTCCCAAGTCACTCTCACCGAAACCCTCTGTGAAATTTGTAGAATGGATAAGTAGGGATGTGGAAAAAACACTTTGACTTCAGAGCCTGGAAGCCTTGGGTTCCTTTCCCAACCCTGCCACTTTCTGGCTGTGCACCTAGGACAGCTACTTAATCTGTAGTCCAGTGTCCTCCTTTGCAAGACTGGCATGATGCTGATAGTGATAATAACAATAATACCTACCTTACGGGACTGCTGCAATGATTAGGAATCACTCTGTAAAGAGCCTAGCATGGTTTTTGGCATGCAGTTGCTGTGATTCCATAAATGTCCGCCCTATGATATTATTACCACCCGTTGCCCACCGTCAAAACCAAAACACAACTGTTTCCTCACATTTGTCAATGGCTGTCTAAATCACTCACTCATTCTGTGAACCTAGTAATTTTTCTGAAGAATTGGTTCTTCCCACCTCTCTTTTCCCAGAGACTTTATGGTCCCTGAAAAGGAAATGAAGACCTCGTTTAGCCTCTCTACTGTGGTTCCAGGAAGATGTTGCATTTCGTAGTCTCTCTTTTTGTCTCTAAATTGGTCTTTCTTTTTATTGGATTTTCCCCTTTCCTTTTCCGATTTCCCCAAAGACCCATCAGATGCTCACTGCTTCCTGAGATGTAAAGTGATGCTGTGTTCCTTTGTATGCATGGCCTCCCTTTCTACATCCTTAACATCCTTTCCTTTGTAACAATAAGAAAGTGTCAATGATAATAATAAAAATAAAACCTATGGGCAAATCAGTTGGTGTGTGGAAGCAGCTTCCTTTTTGCTTCATCATTTCTCACTTTCATTCACTCTCTTGTTCCTTATTTACATATTCTCCAAATACCCCAAAGCGCTGTCCTTTGAAGCTTGTTGGAAAAAATAAAAGCAACTAGTATGTTATTGTTTCTCTTAAATGAGGAACATATGTGGTTCCTCGTTGGGAATCCGAGAACTACAATAGCAACTATAGAGAAAAGCTGGGGTGTATTAACAAGCACTCTTTGCTCCTTATTTTGCATTATTTTTCTTCATGGCACTTATTACTACTTGACATTTGTTTATATGTTGTCTTCCCTGGAATGTGAACTCTGATGACAGGGCTGTTCACCGAGTCCCCGGATCCTAGGTTAGCGGTTGGCACAGGGTAGGCAGCTGATAAATACGGTTGAATCAATTGATACTTAAAGTCGGAAACATCATCCTTGGATCACTGTTCCTTCTCTTGGCCGCAGAACAATGCCTACTTCACCAAAGACTTGAACCAATGAGGTAATCCATAGGTAATTATTAACCGGACTCTTCAAGCAGGGAGGCAGGATACAATAGAGACTAAACGATGTTTAACAGCTAGCTTTATTTTGGATCTGTTGCTTTGTTTGTTGTAGAATGGCAATAATGGTACCTATTCCTTACTGTTAAGTGGCTAACTGGTAACAGGTAAAGAGCCGAATGTTTGCTGTCATTTTTGTTGACATCACATCTGACTTTGGTAGCATATCAAAGACTGGGTTATCAAATGCTTCATTAAGGAAAAAATTCAAGCTCAACAATGGGGCTGCTGGAGGCGGGGCTAAAGACATTCTGGTCGAATTAACAATATTTATATAATGTTGCCTAACCCTCAAGCCCCACCACTTCTTTAAAACCTGAGGCAGAATCCACTCAGTGGATTTAGAACACCTTCCAGACTCGAATTTTCTGTCCCATAGCCTCAGGGCCCTTGGGGCACCAACTACATCGGCCAACATTTTGGGCAAGGGGAAAGGGTAGGACCCCTACGCGCTGCTCCGACTCATTCCTCCCCTCAACTGAGGTCCCACGTTCTCTAGCTCCAACGCTGACGCACCCGGGTCACCTTGACTACCAGGCCAAGGACCCCGTGGGAACTCTCAGTCCCCGCCACCCTTTTTCCAACGAACGGTGAGCCTACTGAGGGGTGCCCGGAGAGAAGACCTGCCCGACAAGAACCTAAAGGAAGAGGTGAGTAGAATAGGGCACGAGAAAATATATAACAGTAGGAGAGGATGCCAGTTTCCTTTATGCCCTTTGTTACTTGCAGTAGCGGAGGAGTTAGAAGTGGCTTTAAAAATTTTTTTCACACAGGCATTTTCTAAAGGCAACCCCGGAGCGCGCAGAACTATGGGATCGTGAAAGGGTCGCCTTCCGGTCCCTTGCGCCTGCGCGCTGGCAGCCGAGAAGGCGGGAGGCCCTGGTAAGAGGGAAGCCGAGAACCGGAAGTGAAGGCAGATTCCCTCCTTCGTCGCTGTTGCCGCCGCCATATGCGCTCGCCTTGCTCAGGTAAGCTTTGGCCTTCTTTATCATCTGCTTCCATCTGCGTTTCTCTGCGGCCATTCTGCCTCGTGGACTCCTGATACCCCTTCCACAGACTATGGTCTGGTCCCTGGGGCCTAGATGGATCGTTATTTCCATTGCTTGCATCTCTTTTGAGAGCTCTTAAGAGTTCCGGGGGGGGGGGCAGGGAAGGTAGGGGGCCCAATCCAAGATGGTGGCCCTAGCGCCATTGTGTTCCTTTTGCTCCCTGCTCCTTCGTTGGGCTCCTCGTTTATCGGATGCCCCAGCGATGGTGAGAGGCGGCGGTAGGTGCTCTTTGTTTCTGGGCATTTGCGGAGGGTGGGGCTCTTTTCACCTTCCTTCTCATCTCTGGGTCCTCTTAATGGCCCAAGGTGGGAATAGGAGGAGGAGCCGCCTTACGGGCCTGGTTGGACTTTTCTTACCTCGATTTACCAGCCTTTACTTGGAACATTTTCCAAATGTTTATGCGTGATGTCATTGTGTGTTTATAGGAAAGGAGTCTCACCTGAAGAGTAACGAAGGGTGATGAGATCCCTTACTAGAGTTTGTAGTAGAGCTGGAGTGAGAGTTTATTTCGAGTACCTTTTTTCCTATTAATTGTAGCGGAGAGAAGATAGTATTCATCTCCGACCTAGTCATTTCTCTTACTCTACTCTTCTATCCCCCCCCCCCCCCCCCCCATTAGTTACACAGGGATTTCTTAGGCACCAGAAGGAGGTTACTGAGGAGTGGGACGCGGATGGCAGCCAAATGATGTTTATATTTTGGAAAGTGAGCACTTTGCGCAATGATGACCTTAATCTATCACCCTTGACTGATGGCTGCCTTGTTAGGGGTCAACACTTTGAGATGTAGGGAAAGCAAAAAGTCTTCCTTTGACGGTTTTTCAGGACTTGTCTTTATCTTGTCTCCATTCTCCATTCTCTTGATTCATTTTGCTTTTCATTATCATTTTCTTCACTGTTGTTACTTAACAGATCAAGAGTTCATATGCTGGTTCTCCCCATCCTGCTTTCTGGTTTATGCTACTCTGATTCTAATCTCTTTGGGAACTTGTGTCTTAACCGCCTCACCTGGGACCACTATATTATGTTTGCTTTTATGTTTTGTGTTCTTGTTATTTTTCTTTCCAGATAAAGGTGTCAGTACAGGGAAAGTGGGAAAAGTGTGGGGATGGAAAAGAGGTGGTGAAGGCTCTGCTCACGACTAATAAGTCTTTTGTTTTTCTTGTTTTTTTCCTAGCTCTTCTATCAGAAACTAGGTTTTTTGTTTGTTTGTTTTCTTAAACTGTTGCTCAAGCCCCCACTCTCCTCCCTTGTTTTCACTTACTCTGCGTGAACCCTTCCGGAGACTCCTCCCCTTCTCCCCCTGCCGGCCCAGCAATGGCAGAGAACGATGTGGACAATGAGCTCTTGGACTATGAAGAAGATGAGGTGGAGACAGCAGCAGGGGGAGACGGGGCTGAGGCCCCTGCCAAGAAGGATGTCAAGGGCTCCTATGTCTCCATCCACAGCTCTGGCTTTCGTGACTTCCTACTGAAGCCAGAGTTGCTCCGGGCCATTGTTGACTGTGGCTTTGAGCATCCGTCAGAAGGTAAATTTTCTATTGGGCCTAGAGTATTCATTAGGTTCTTTAAGGGAACAAGAAACAGGTGTGTAAAACAATTCCTCAGATAATACATATTTATTTAGGGTATATCAGGAAATCAAGTATCAAGAACTATTTTAGCAGTAGGAAAGATTTGTATAGATTGGTTTTTCATTCATGGTAACATGAAAAAGCTAGTGACCTAAAAGTAGCTGCTGTTAGTTGTTGTGACTGGCTTTTCTCTTTGCCTACTTTTTTCTTTTAAGTTTATTTATTTTGAGAGAGAATGAGCGGGGGAGGGACAAAGAGCGAGGGGGAGAGAATTTCTCCAAGTTGTCAGTGTAGAGCCCAATGTGGGGCTTGATCCCATGAGATCTCATGAACCGTGAGATCACAACCTGAGCCAAAACCGAGTCAGATGCTTAACGACTGAGCCACACAGGCGTCCGTTTGTCTACTTGTTTTTGATTTTGTTACCTAGGCTTCTAATTTTGAATTTCCAGAGAGGAGCTGGTTGGACCTTTAGTCTCTATTGGGCCAGGCCAACTATGGTCTCTGGAAACCTTTGTGGCTGATCTAAAATGGGTTGCTTTTGGGTCAGCTACCACACCCTTCATTTGTGTCCAGGGTTACATGGCCTAAAGATGGTAAGCTAAGTAGGAGAAACGGCCTGGGGCAGGCACTCAGATGTCATGGATCCTTACAGATTAAGGGAAATAGGGACAGAGCCAGGAGCACCAAAGGTGAAGTCTTGGTGGGTGGAAGAGGCCAGGCACTGGAGTTGGAGGAGGCCAAAGCCAGGAGAAACTAGGAAGGTCTGCTTTTGGGATGAATTTGATGGAGGGAGCAGAGAGGTAGAAAGGGCCTGGAAGTTGATGAGAACCATTTAAGAATTGAGTGGTGAGAAATGGGTTTGGAATGGTGAAAAAGGTTGTGGAGTTACTGAAGACTGAAGTGTAATTTATCTCTCCCCCCATCCCGCCTTCTAGTCCAACATGAGTGCATCCCTCAGGCCATTTTGGGAATGGATGTTCTATGCCAGGCCAAGTCAGGCATGGGAAAGACAGCAGTGTTTGTGCTGGCCACACTGCAACAGCTGGAGCCGGTTACTGGACAGGTACGTTTGGGGAAAGTGCTGTGGAAGACATTTTGGTTAGGAATTTTTGAGAAGGGTGTTTTGCCTCAGCCACAAGCTGCAATCAGAGCCACGGGTGTTTGTTGCAAAGATGACCTCGGTTACCTTTTTCTGATGGCCATGTGGGATATTGCATAGAAATTATGTGGTTAATGACTTAGATCTCAGAATTGAGCTCATTTATAATCTGTCAAATGTATTTTTGTGACCATCACTTCCCCGAGGAGATAGTAAAGGGATATACTGTTTGTCTTTGTCTGCTTTCCCCACCCCAAGGTGTCTGTGCTGGTGATGTGTCATACTCGGGAGTTGGCTTTTCAGATCAGCAAGGAGTATGAGCGCTTTTCTAAATACATGCCCAATGTCAAGGTAAGCCAGGGTAAAGACACCTGGGAGGATGAGGGTGGGGGGAGTTGTAGGCATTGAAGACTTGTAGGTCAGCCGTCTTCATGTCCATAGATGTTAAATTATCTTTACATGAATGTCATTTGCACGTTCTAGGTGGTAAGTTTCTGCAAACTTTGGTATGCAAGGGATTTACAGTTTACGGTTCATTTGAGTACACATAATTTCTGAGATGTTTGCTTTACTCTAATTTTGGAGAATCTTTAGTTTGCTTTAGTTTTTAACAGATTGGATATAGCTGTGCAGCAGGAGACTGCATGGTTAGGCTATGAAGGGTGCTCACCATGAGACCTCACTTTTGTTTATTATTTCTTTACACTGACTTTGAATGATTTCACTGTGCTTTGGTTGAGTTTGAGAATTTTGGGGTGTGTGGCAAGAGAAGCTGGAAGCTCCAAAACATCTCTAGTGTGGTGTGTGAATTTAGAGGATTCCTGAAAGTGGCAGAAAATTGAAAGATGTTTGGTGGCCACAACAGAGTAGGCTTGGGTTTTCTCTATATAACCTTGGTTTTTAATAGTGTGGTTTCCAAACCCAAAGTTTCAGCATCATTTGGAAGCTTGATGGCAATGCAGATTATATGGGTACCACCCCAGACCTACTGAGTATGAATATGTATTCAAATAAGATCTCCAGGTAATTGGAGTTTGAGAAGCACTGATGTGTATAACTTTCTACCCTTCTGGCTAGGATGTGGTAAAGAATAGTACTTCTGTTTGGATTGTTGTGATTTTCTCCTGTTACTCATTATTTTATGTTTTAAAGTAACTAGGAATGTTGAGTCCTAGTGCTAAACTAAAAATAATTTCTTAAAAACCAAAGTAATAATGATCAGTATCTCGTGGTAACATGTTTTGAGTAAACTAAAAGGTTTCATAACAAAAAGATTTGTATTTTCCTGTCTCTAATTGCACTTTACGGAAGGTAATCACTAGTTAACCTTTATTTTTTTTAATTTTTTAATTTTTTTCCTTTTTTCCTAATGGTTCTGTGACACCAGGTATTGGCACTGTTCTCTCAGTTTATCAAACTTCAGGTGTTTATGATTTCTTTTCATGAGAGATGTTTGTTTGTGTTGTTTTGTTATTTGAAAATTTTAATCCTTTAAAAGTAATCTAAATGTTATATATGTGTGTGAAGTAATATCTCTCTTCTTAAATTGTCAGTGTCATTGACATTCACTTTCTGTCCTTTAACTGGAGTGGTCTTGGTGCTGGTTGATTCTAAAAAGTTGAAAACCAGAAAAACGGTTTCCATTTGTACTTCCTCCTCTATAGGTCCAGCTCATCAGCTCATGTGGCTCAAAAGAGAACCTTTTTTTTTTTTTTTTTAAGTTTATTTCAGTAATCTCTAACCCAACGTGGGGCCGAAACTCATGACTCCAAAATTGAGTTGCATGTTCTTCTGACTCAGCCAACCAGGCGCCCCAAAAGAGAATATTCTTGGTGTTAAGATCAACTGCAAATTGTCATGACATAATTCCTACTTTTGTTTAAAATTGTGCTAAAGTGATTCGTTCAAAAGGTTGGGTTAGTTCTATAGAATATCCTGTCTCTGGATTTGTCTGGTTACTCCCTTACGTGGTTCTTTAACTTGTTTTTTCCCCTTAGTGTTTCCTTTAACTGAAATACGAATTTGAAAGCTCAACTGACTGAAGTTAAACATTTTTGGCAAGAATTCTTCATAGTTGATATTTTGTGTACCTCCTGTTTTGTTGCAAACTTGGTTGTTCCGTAATGAGTGATTTTAGTTTCATTGTGACAGTCTGATCCTGTACTTGATCTTCTCTCCTTGAAACTAGAAAGCAGTTTCTGGTGTCATGTGATCCTATAGTAAAGACTAGATCCTCAGCAGATTTTTTCTTAATGTTTATAACATGGAGTAATGTGGTCAGCTTGAAACCGTAATTTCATAGGGTTTGTGAAGGGGCATTTAAAAATCTGAGTTCGGTTAGGAAAACTTGATGTTCATGAGCTTTTTGTGGTGCTTTGCACTCTGGTGATTTCTTGCTGTCCTTTCTTACAATGAAGTGTGGCCATAGCATCATGGGAAGGAAGATTATTAGAGTAAGTCAGAAGAAAGTGCTAGTCCTGACTTCCTTGATTAGCTACATAACTCTGGGCAAGTTACTTATGTTTTTTAGCTTCAGCGTTTGGGGAATGTAATAAGAATTTTAGGTCAGGTGTTCTTTGATGTTCGCTTTACCTTTGAAATACTCAAAGTTCACTTAGATTAAACTGAAAGGATGGGAAGTGCGGGGAGATTGGACTGTTTCCTCCGTTGTGAGACACTGTTTTTTTCTGGGTTAATACAGGTCGCGGTGTTTTTTGGTGGTCTGTCTATCAAGAAGGATGAAGAGGTGCTGAAGAAGAACTGCCCGCATATCGTCGTGGGGACCCCTGGCCGCATCCTAGCCCTGGCTCGAAATAAGAGCCTCAATCTCAAACACATTAAACACTTTATCTTGGATGAATGTGATAAGATGCTTGAACAGCTCGGTGAGTGGCAGTGCTGGCAAGGGGGCTGGTGATCAGGGAGTTGCCCTTTAGAGCCAAATGATGTTTTTTTGATTCAGGAGCACTTTAGTGCTGGGACGACTCTTCATCTATCACCCATGACTGATGGCTCTGGCTCCCCTGTCGATTTTTGTGAGGCCTTTTAAGGAACTTGGGTGAGCAAGGAGAAGTGTGTTTTGTCCTGTGATAGAGGTTTTGTTTCTTTGAGAGGAGTGACTTTGCTGATCTTAGACATTGCTCACACCACTATTCTCTCCTTTACAGATTCTTATACTGGGTGTCAGGGGTGGGGTAATAAACTGAAGGAAGAAGCCATTTACTCTCTGGCATTCTCTGCACAGCATCTATCAGTTTATAGCTGAGTAAATCTTTAGACCTAAGTTCTAGGATTAACGTGGAGAGTTTATGGGGTTTTTCTGTATTTCAGTGTGTCACGTGCAGTTAAGAAAGGAAAATTGTGAGAACTCACATTTAATAAATGAGAGCGTTGGGATGGACGTGGCCCCAGGGACAAGTCATTCCAAATGATTGACTCCTAAAAAAATTTTTTTTTTAATGTTTAATTTTGAGAGAGAGACAGAGCAGGAGTTGTGGAGGGGCAAAGAGAGAGACAGTAGCTGAAGCAGGCTCCAGGCTCTGAGCTGTCAGCACAGAGCCCGATGTGGGGCTCGAACCCGCAAACTGAGATCATGACCTGAGCCACCCAGGTGCCCCTGATCTTTGACTATTTTAACGTGAGCTCTAAGATGGGCTCCAGGTAGAGATGTCTTGTTTGCCTGGCTGGATAGGAAAGCATGATCCAGAGGAGCCACGAAATGGACTCTGACAACTGGAATGTAATTTGGTGCGCAATATTTGTAGACAGCAGGGGTGTGGGGAGAAAGTATGGACAAGGGTCTTGTAAAGAATTTCTCAAGGGTCTTATGCTTGTAAGTTTATGCTTATACTCAAGAGCCTCTGCAGTGGGCCTTATCTCCATATCATAATTGTGAGCTTTGGGGTTTTTTCGTCTCATTTCTTGTCTGGTTAAAACAGCTGGAATCCGATCCCAAGTCTTTATTTCAGATTCCACTGTGTGCTGTTTCTATTGTGTTATTACAATGGGTGTGATTTTACGGTGGTCGGAATAAATGAAGACCTGAGACAAATCTTACTGTGAAATGACTGTTCCTTACCCATTTCCAGCAGCCATCACCTCATTGGGCTGTCTCTGGTCTTTGTCTATGACGTATGCTGCTTGTCTTACAGTCTTCTTCCTTTTTCTTGTAGACATGCGTCGGGATGTCCAGGAAATTTTTCGCATGACCCCCCATGAGAAGCAGGTCATGATGTTCAGTGCTACCTTGAGCAAAGAGATCCGTCCAGTCTGCCGCAAGTTCATGCAAGACGTAAATACCCTTCTACCTTCTCTCCCTCCACTCCCCGCCCACTGCCTCCTCCCCTTCCGCGCCCTCTTCCTCCAGACTCCCTTGTCCTTCAAGTGCCAAGAAGGGGGCACGTGCCCATCTGGGAGTGATGACTCCTTGAAGAGACACATAGAGGCAGAGACAGCTAGTGTTAGGGTCTGCGCGGGCGCCAGGGAAACTCCGGAAGACTTGGTCGGGTTAACTTGAGAGCGGGTAGTGTTCGACCTTTTTTTTTCATCACAGCATTTTTGAACCTCTTCTTCCTTTTTGGGGGAGGGCAGGATTTTCTGCCCTACCACCCACCCATCGTCTCCTATACACCCCTTTACAGCCACGCACCCTCAAGGTGGCATCGAGCACACAGTTGGAGCCTTCTGCTCCTCCAAACTCATAACCTCCCGGTGGCAGGAGAGCAAGAGAGGGACAGACAGATGGCAGGGCATGTCCAAAAGAAGAGCAAACAGCACAAATGAATCCGCTCCCTCCCCGCCTCCAGGGGTGGGGGCCTCTGGCACCTCAGTCCCCGATCCCTTACTCCTTACCATCCATACCTCCTCGCACCCATCCGGAAGCTCGGTTGATGTGAGCCGGCAGCGGAGAAGCACCGTGGAGCGGCGGGGGAAATGCAGACGGCACCAGCGGTGGATGGCGGCAGCGGAGGCCGCGGGGAAACCTGACCAGGAAGCCGAGGACCAAACCAGCCTCTTTTTCCGTTCCCGGTTTTTTTCCTGAATCCAAGGCGTGCCGTGCTCCCCGTTTCCCCCCATATGTGTTGGGGGGAGGGGTGTCCTGAAAGGGGGGGTAGATTTTTTTTTTTCTTTTTTAAGACATTTTTTTTTTTAATACTCAAAGGAGAGGGATGTGGGAAAGGTAAAGTGAGGAGCTCCACTTGGAAGTAACCAGGTGGGTGTTAGGGTTTGGGGCTAGACGGGGCCTGTCGTATAAGTAGTGCAGTGTGTTCTTTTCCCATCCTGTACTGCTCCGCCCCATGGGATGTTTGCTATTTTTAGCTATACGTGGGGCTAGAATTAGATTTGAAGGAGGTCATGGAACTTCTTTTTGGAAAGCCTGCCTTTGCTATCCTGCTAGCTTTCTGGGATTGGGCTTTTGGTTTTCTCCCGTGGCACACATCCTTTCCTAAAATCTTGGACCCTGGGTGTTCATGTTAATTATGTCCCCAGGTTAGTGAAGAGTGCTAGGAAAGTTGGGCTGTAGAGTGGAGTCTTGTGTCAATTTGTGTTTTTATTTTTTTATGCTACCTTCCTCCCCTTCAAGGGTTTTGTACGTGTGTGTGTGTGTGTGTGTATTTTTTTTTTAAGATGAGTGTATATCTACTGCTCTGAATTTGTTTCTTAGCACCATCTGTTGGTACCTTTCATGTAACACTATAGTTGGTTTGGCTCTTAGTTCAGAGACCAATGTTCTGTTCCCTTTGTTCCCTTGTGGTCTGAGGGCAAGTTGTTACTCTCCTTGAGTAACGTTTGCTTCTCTTTTTATGGCATTTTGACTGTCCATTGTAGTATTCTGATCTTAACAGATATCCACCCTCCTAATGTGGATATGATTCTCTTAGTTGGGAGGATACTCGGAGCAATTTCTGTTCTCTCCCTTGTATTATAACCAGCTTTGGTGGAGTTATTCTGACCTTGAGTCACTGTGTCCCACCAATTCCCGGGTGTTTGGATCATATTGGCCCTTTGGGGATCATCTCCTATTGTTTTCTTTCATGTACCACCTCCCTTTGAGGTAATGGCATCTTGCCATTGGGTGGTCTCACTGCTCCTTTACCTCCCTGCAAATTTCCCTTCCCATGACAGTTTGTAGCTGGGCAGTCTTAAGACTTGATAGGAAGGAAATTAGATCTAATGTGGAAGAGACCACATTAAAATGGGGGTATTTTTGGGGATGTGGTGGGGTTTTCAATCTTCTCTCTTCTCCCCATCCCCCCCATGGGGTGTATTGGAGATCAAGTTCCTCCACCCCCCCAGGTTTAACCCCCCCACTCTGCCCTCCTCCCGTTCCCCACCCCTTCCTCCCCCCTCCCCCCCAGCCAATGGAGATCTTCGTGGATGATGAGACGAAGCTGACGCTGCATGGGTTGCAGCAGTACTACGTGAAACTGAAGGACAACGAGAAGAACCGGAAGCTCTTTGACCTTCTCGATGTCCTTGAGTTCAATCAGGTCAGTTGTTTAAGGTCCAGTAGAGGGATGAGCACGTCTCCAACTGTAGCAGAAACCTGGTTAAGTACCCTTTAATTGAGGATATGACCCATGCGATGTGAGAGAGAATGGTGGAGAAATTGTCTTTAAATGAAATTCTCTTAAGTGAGAATTCACATGTCTTCTGGGGCTGAGCATGAACAAGGTGTGAGCAGCTGCTTTCCTGTTCCATGGCTGTCACAGCCGGGTATTCAGTAAATAAAAATCTCAATGAAGAAAATCCTTGAGGGGGTTTAATCTTGTAAAAGTTCCAAAATATCTTAGTTTTGTTGGGTTCTTAAGTTTGTTTCTTGTATTATTTACCGAGAAGAAGCGTTTCATCACTTTACCTGTTGTGTAGTTTATCTGCACCAAAAACTTTCTAAAATTAAGGTAGAATTCTTATGTTGGATGTTCTTGATGAGCAGGAAATATTGGTCCTGGTTTTTCCAGACTTTAGTTTTAATTTTTACCACTTTCTCATGAGGTTGCCTCATTCTTGTCTCTCAACACACCTGGTAGTTTTGGTTATTTTCTGTAACTTCTCTGCAGCATGTCTGCTTAGGAGACGTCAAGAGCTGAGTGAGAAAGGCTAAGTTGTATTTAGATCAGAAGAGGAATATATGGGAGGGACTAGGAGGAATTCCTTTAGAAAAGCATAGTTACTGAAAACATTCCTTGCATGTACGTAATCTCTCTAACATTCCACATGGGCCCACATCCCCCTACTCTCCACACACAGGTGGTGATCTTTGTGAAGTCTGTGCAGCGTTGCATTGCCCTGGCCCAGCTTCTAGTGGAGCAGAACTTCCCAGCCATTGCCATCCACCGAGGGATGCCCCAGGAGGAGAGGTGAGTCAGAGATGGAAAGATGTTTTGTGTCCTTGGGAAGGAAAAGAGACCATTGAGAGAAAGGACTCAACATTTTTCTAATTTCCTTTCTCACAAAGGCTTTCTCGGTATCAGCAGTTTAAAGATTTTCAACGACGAATTCTTGTGGCCACCAACCTGTTTGGCCGAGGCATGGACATTGAACGGGTGAACATTGCCTTCAACTATGACATGCCTGAGGATTCTGACACCTACCTGCATCGGGTAAGCTGCACGCCCACACGGACATCCCAGTGTCCCCTCCCACCTCCCGATTTCCTATGTCTTTATACCGTATGTTCTCATCCCTCCTTTTGGGTGTCTTCCTACTTTTGGGTCTTCCCAGTGCCACCCTCTGTCTCCTTCCAGGTGGCCCGAGCAGGCCGGTTTGGCACCAAGGGCTTGGCCATCACGTTTGTGTCAGATGAAAACGATGCCAAGATCCTCAATGATGTGCAGGATCGCTTTGAAGTCAATATTAGTGAGCTGCCTGATGAGATAGACATTTCCTCCTACAGTGAGTATTGATCTCATGAGACTGACTCTTCAGTCTCCTTGTTCTTAGTGTGTTTGTCTTAAATCCCATTTATGTAAATAAGGTCTCTGGTGCATAACAGGCACTCGACAAGTTCATGTCCCCTGATCTTGATGCCCTTGTTGGGATGTGTAGTTGTCCTCTGTGTGGGGTCTTTTTCTCATGACAGATTATTTCTGTCCCCACTCCCAGTGTGTCCTCTGCACCCACAAACTACACAGACATCTGCATGTAATGGGGGGGTGTTTCTGCCAGCCTCGCCATTTCCATGTCTTATTCTAATTGTGCCATGTTTTCTCTTCAGTTGAACAGACGCGGTAGAGGACTCACCCATAGTTTTGGAATGTGACCGTCTGTCCCTCTTCAGGAGATGACAGCAGGCATATGGGGGTGAAGGAGACACTACTGCCACCTGCCCTGGCAACCCCCACCCCGCACCCCATGACTTCCCCCTTTTGCATCACCACCACTCCTAAACTCCTATTTCCTGAATTGTCTGAATTTTTTTTAACAAAACTAAAAAACACATGTGTCTGTGGTGTCTATAAATGCTCCATCCCTTTATTGGATTTAAGGTGAAGTGAGGCCATGATTCAGTGTATATTCCTATAAGGACTGGGTGCCCTACTGTGGGGCCCAGGTCAGTGGGGAGGGATCAAAGGTAGGGGGATGTGACTAAGAAGACTGCAGAGGCCATGGCTCCCTGCTGCTTTCCAATTTCTGCCCTTTTTGGAGGTGTTTTCCATTTTTCTTAGTGACCTGGGAGGGACTGGGATGTTTCTGACCCGAAGGCCCAGTGTGGGTGGTGTGTAGTGTTTCCAGTGTTGGAAGGTAAAGTGGGAACTGGTGGAAAGCTTAGGCGTCTCCTAGGCTCTCTCGATGTCTCCTCATCTGTTCCTTCAGCTTCTGGATCTTGAGCACCAGGGCCTGTGCTTCCCAAGCCCCTTCTTGCCCTTCCAGAAGGGCCTGGTACAGCTCCAGCTGCTGCTCCAGCAACTCTTCAGCTTGGGCCAGCTCAGCTGTGGGCCTGGGCCGGGGACCCTGAGTGAGGGGGGCAGAGGGGAGGGAGCATCAGCCAGGGTAGGGGGCTGACGCTTGCTGGAAGTCAGGCCTTCTGCCTCTAACCTTTCGATCCCATTATATTAAGGTCACCTATACTGTGAAGCCAGGGTAGATTTTGGTCTTGGGGATAGGCCTCTGGGGGGCAGTTTGCTCAGGGGCGATAACTGAACTTGTGTAAGGAGAGGTCATGAGAGGTGAGGACTGGCAGTCCCTTCACCTACTCCCCTCCCGCCCCCAACTAAGAAATGATTAACTGTTAGGTGAGGGGAAATTCCTGTTCAAGGACTTCATGGACTCTGCAAGGAGAGAGCTCTGTGGGGAGAGGGAGCCCTGAGGTCTAGAGTGGGGTGGGGGTGGGGAAGGTGCTGGGGATCTGGGGATGGGAAGTAGGACACAAACTTGGGGGGGGTGGCATCTACTTGCAGGACTGACAAAAAGGGATTCCTTCATGCCAGTCTCCCCCCTGGTCTCCCCACTCTTGGTGCTACTTACCCTTGGCGGTGACCTCATCTTCTCACTGCATGTGGAGCTGGTCTGCTCTTTTGTGCTTGCCTTAGGGCTCTGGGAGCAGCACCTCCAGGAACCCTGGGGCCCCAGGGGCCAGGAAGGCAGGAGGAGGCGACGGCAGCAACATGAGAGCCAGGGCAGAGGGAGGACCATGGCTGATGTAGCAGGGAGCTGTGTGAGCCGCCCAACAGCCACCAGGAACTGGCTCTTTCCCTCCAGGCCTTGGCCTCGCTTCAGTGACTGGCCCTGCCCAGGGCCCTGCCCCTGTCTTCACCTCCCTCCCAGTCTGGCCCTAGACAGTCTTCTTGAGGTGAAAACATTCCTGCTAGTTTAGGCAGAACTTGCTTTAGAACACCGGTGCCCAGCCTACTAGGACTTGCTGTTTTTCCTAGCGCTATATCTTTTCTCATTTCAATTCTGCAAGGGGCAAGTTATATTGCTAGTGTCAGGAAACTGGCTCAGAGGGTTCCCCTCAGGATTCATTCAGTGAGTACCTACTGGGGCCGTCTCTGCCACATGTGCTCAAGGTCCACAGCTGGTTGGTAGAGAAACCTGGAGAATTCATGCCCAGTTCTCTCTGACTTGAAAGGTTATAGCTGACTTAAGTATTGGTTACTAAGGTCTTTCCTTTTTCTCTTGCTGCCCAGAATGGCATTTTTTCTTGTCTGTTGTGCACTACATGTTGTAGGGGTTTGCATTCTCTGGTAGTTCTGGGCACTGTTGTGTCACTCTAACCTCAGGTCCTGACAAGAGCCTGACACTGGTAACGGGTCTCAAGCTTTGTTGAACTCGTGAACCCTTTCTTCAAATCTGCATGAGAACAAAAGCTCTGTTCACACACCATGTGTGGTGTGAGCATTTATACATGTTGACTTTCTTGCAGTATGTTCTGAAATGTCTTGTGGCTGGATACCTCATAAGGGAGTGGATGGTCCCAATTTTGATCATCTGGGAAAAAGGTAGACTCTCAGGCAGAAAAAAATAGAAGACAAGATGGCTGGAGGATGGACAGCTGCTAACCAGCTCACTATCTTTGTGACATCATGCTGAATTTGGAGGGAAGATGGCCTTTGCCATAGCATGGGGATCCAGGAACAGGGAGGTTGACTTTCTTGGAGGTCAGTGGCTCTCAAACTTGGGGGGGGGGGGTGGCTGAAGCAACTTTAGATGAGGCCAAAGACCCCACATTCCCCATTAGCTGACATGTTCCCACTTTTAAGTGGAAGAGCCAAGAACTTTGGTAGGATTTGAGGAGGAAAAGAAGCTTCTTCATATTTCTTAGTGATAAGGTTATGCATGATTCATATTTGACTTGCAGTGTATGCGTGGCTTAAAATCTTATTTTTTTAATGTTTATATTTGTGAGAGAGAGAGACAGGGGCAGAAGGAGACAGAGATAGAATGTAAAGCAGGCTCCAGGCTCTGAGCTGTCAGCACAGAGCCTGATGCGGGGCTCAAACTCACAAACCATGTGATCATGACTGGAACCGAAGTTGGACGCTTAACCAACTGGGCCACCCGGGCGCCCCTTAAAGTCTTAATTATTAGAACACAAGAGGCCCTAACTACTGTTATGGTTGTGGGAAACTATCCAGTATAAGGTTAAACTATAAGCAAATAACATTGAAGCTAAACTAACCACATTTATAAATTAAAAGCAAGATTAGTAGCCATTAAGAAAATACAACAAATAAATTCTGTAAGACAATCTAAATGATGCACTAATAGCAAAATATCCTTTCTGAAAACTAGGCATCTGAGGTTCTATTTTAGGTTATGAACTCTAAAATGGACTAACCTCCAATACTTTGCAGTGGGTGGTCCTAAACCCCGAGTTAAAATAGAGTCTATGGATTTGGGTTTTGTTCATCTGTGAGAATTGGTATAAAAGAAAGTCTGCTACTTGAGTCAGCTCAAATCTATTGAATGAGTTTTGGATCTCATAATCATGGAAATAAATCATGGAAATCATGGAAATATATGTAAGCTAGATTACCTAAATTTTTTTTTTTTCAACGTTTATTTATTTTTTTTGGGACAGAGAGAGACAGAGCATGAACGGGGGAGGGGCAGAGAGAGAGGGAGACACAGAATCGGAAACAGGCTCCAGGCTCTGAGCCATCACCCCAGAGCCCGACGCGGGGCTCGAACTCCCGGACCGCGAGATCGTGACCTGGGTGAAGTCGGACGCTTAACCGACTGCGCCACCCAGGCGCCCCTAGATTACCTAAATTTATGTTACGGTGTAGATTTATTTTTGTTATTCTTGGGTGTCTCATAGTGTCTTAATAGAGTCTTCCCCCTCCTCCTTCCCCCCCCCCCCCACCCCGCCCCTTTATGGGAAAAGGCTTTATGGCTAATAGACACTTAATCAAATGAGAGTTGGGCCTGGCTTTTGTAGGAGGAGCCTGTCTTCAGCCAGGCACAAGCAGAGGATTATGGGAAGCATCATCCACAAGGTCAAAGGGCTGCAGAGCTCCCTGAGGCCAGTGTGCTGGTATTGCATGCTTACCCAGTGGATTGGCAGACTGAGGTGACTGACATGAATTACTGTGTCCTTCAGATGAAACTCTTGTGGAGGTGGGGTACTTAGAAATATTGAAGTCCACTGAGCGTGCTCGGCAATTTTGTTCCTGTCATAGGTGATCTTCAAGGTTTTATTAGAAATACTTGGTTAAAGTTGTTTTTGCCACACTTCTCTACTATAAAGTAGTAACTTTGCATTTAGTAGTAATTTTTTTTTCTTTCTATATTTTATTCTTTGGAAGTGAGTCACGAAGTCCAGCCCACATTCAAGGGGAGGGCAATCAAGCTCCACCTCCTGGGAAGGGAATTCTCATATGTTACTTGGAATTATTCTGTAAGGAAGATTTGTCTTTTTTCTCCCCATTTTTATTTTTTTTTAATTAAAAAACGTTTTTAATGTTTATTTTTGAGAGTGAGAGAGCATGAGTGGGGGAGGGACAGAGAGAGAGAAGACACAGAATCAGAAGCAGGCTCCAGGCTCCAAGCTGTCAGCACAGAGCCCGATGTGGGGCTCGACCTCACGAGTGGTGAGATCATGACCTGAGCCGAAGTCGGATGCTTAACTGACTGAAACACCCAGGCACCCGTTTCTCCCCATTTTTAAATGTATCAATCATTTATATATATCTCTATGGGCTCAATATTTTAAAAAATATTTTGGGTTCCAATCTATGGCTATTTTGCTGCTCCTATTGTTCCAGCCCTGTTCACAGGGAGTTCTTTCACATTGGCCCCTGTGTCCCTTTGACATGTCCTTTTTTGGGGGAGGTGCACTTCCTCCCTGGCATCACAAGACATCCTAGGCTCATCCTGTAGTGTTTCTGTCTTGGCCATAGAGTCAGCTTTTTTTTTTCTCGGGAACCCTGGTTCCTTTTATTGGAGAATGATATTTAGAGACCAAGATCTGGGTACTGGGTGCTCATGTCACTTTTCTCAAGAGGACAAAGAAGTTCCAAGAGCTCCTGAAGCTCACACAAGCAAGGAAGTAGCTCCCATTTCAGTACCACATTGGAGTTTGTTCAGTGCAGCCTGTAGTCCCTAGTGTATGATGGCCAGTTCTCCATACATGTCTTTTTTTTTTTTTAATAAATTAAAAAATTTTTTTCATGTTTATTTTTGAGAGAGAGAGAGAGAGAGAGCGAGCAGAGGAAGGGCAGAGGGTGAAGGAGACACAAAATCTGAAGCAGGCTCCAGGCTCTGAACTGTCAGCACCGAGCCCGATGTGGGGCTTGAACTCACGAACCGCAAGGTCATGACCTGAGCTGAAGTCAGACGCCTAACTGACTGAGCCACCCAGGCGCCCATCACCTTGCATTGATCGTCAACTTTGTGTTATTTTTTCCTCTAAGTCTCTAATCACTAACATACTTTGAAGGTTTCTTTTTCAAAGATGGCCATCTATAATATTTTACCATCTATCTAGAAGTGGGGCCTGATTTCCCTCTTCTTGAATCAATGACTTTTGTTTCTGAGAGAGAGAGAGAGAGAGAGAGAGAGAGAGAGAGAGAGAACATGAGCAGGGAAGGGGCAGGGAGACAGGGAGAGAGAGATTCTTAAGCAGGGTCCACGCTTAGCACAGAGCCCAATGCAGGGCTCAATCTTGTGACCCTGGGATCATGACCTGAGTCGAAATTAAGAGTCGACTGCTCGCACTCTCAACAATAGCCAAATTGTGGAAAGAGCCTAAATGTCCATCAACTGATGAATGGATAAAGAAATTGTGGTTTATATACACAATGGAGTACTACGTGGCAATGAGAAAGAACGAAATATGGCCCTTTGTAGCAACGTGGATGGAACTGGAGAGTGTGATGCTAAGTGAAATAAGCCATACAGAGAAAGACAGATACCATATGTTTTCACTCTTATGTGGATCCTGAGAAACTTAACAGAAACCCATGGGGGAGGGGGAGGGAAAAAAAAAAGAGGTTAGAGTGGGAGAGAGCCAAAGCATAAGAGACTCTTAAAAACTGAGAACAAACTGAGGGTTGATGGGGGGTGGGAGGGAGGGAAGGGTGGGTGATGGGTATTGAGGAGGGCACCTTTTGGCATGAGCACTGGGTGTTGTATGGAAACCAATTTGACAATAAATTTTATATATTGAAAAAAAAAAAGTCGGCTGCTTTACTGACTGAACCACCCAGGTGCCCCATCAATGACTGTTTTTTTTTTATTATTATTTTTTTTAACGTTTATTTATTTTTGAGACAGAGGGAGACAGAGCATGAATGGGGGAGGGTCAGAGAGAGGGAGACACAGAATCTGAAACAGGCTCCAGGCTCTGAGCTGTCAGCACAGAGCCCGACGTGGGGCTCGAACTCACGGACCGTAAGATCATGACCTGAGCCGAAGTCGGCTGCTTAACTGACGGAGCCACCCAGGCGCCCCAATGACTGGTTTTGATGACTAGAACATGAGACGGTAATACGGCTTGATTTCTGAGTTTCTGACATAAAATGGCTTGTGATTTCTGACTTGGCTGCTTGAAACACTCCCTCCTGGAACCCAGGTGCTGAGCTGGGAGCAGCCAAGCCATGTGGAGAACAGGTGGAGGAGAGCCTAGATCACCCTGCCAGTAGCCCCAGAAAGCTGCCAGCTGATGACAGTACTGCCTGCAGCCTCATAAGAGAATGCTCTTGAAAGTTCTGGATTGGCTGGGCCTCCAGATGACTACAGCCCTAGACCATGTCACAGGGAGCCGAAGAGCTTCCTGCTGAGCCCAGTGAATGCAGAGAATGAGAGCTACTGAAAAGGGATTATTTGGGACTGCTACCTAGCAATACGTAACAGGAACACATAGTATATAATACCACAGTAATACTCTTATTATGTTTTTATTCATTGTCTGTTTTTCCTGTCAGACCATGTCAGGAGAGCAGGTGTTTTGTCTGTTTTGATTAAATGACTACCAGGCCTAGAATCATGCCTGGCACAGAGGCACTCACTGAATATTTGCGAAGAAATGAATAAATCCTGTGACCAGATTCCTTAAAGTGTGTCTGGGACTGAAAGAGAGAGCTGAGTGGGGGCTGGTTTTGGAGCTTGTCTTGGTCTGCTTGAGCGTTTGTCACAAAATACCACACATTGAGTGCCTTAAACAACACACTCTCTGAAGTCTCTTTTATAAGGACCCTAATCCCATTCGTGGGGCTCTACTCTCATGATTTAATCACCTCCCAAAGGCCCCACCTTCCAATATTATCACACTGGGGAGTAGATTTCAACATATGAATTGGGGGGTGGGGCACAGTCTATAGCACCGCCAAGGTTTTGGGTCACTGGTCAGGGTAGAAATGAGATTTAGGACTGGGGAAGCAGCATGAGCTTCTCAGTTCAGGGTCTGTGGGGTAGCAGAGAGCAGGGCCTGAGGGGTCCAGTCTGAGGGTCTGGGGACTTGGGTCACCAGGGAGGAAAAGTGCAGGACCCCAGACTCCTCGGCGGTGAGTTATGGAAGGTGTAGGGACTGTTACTGGGAAATGGGTGGTCAGTACCCTGGGTCCTATTGCTCATGTACTTGTAGCCTATATTGGTGTCCAGCCCACACTGCATGTTCAACACACGGTCCTCAGGGGCCTCTCAGCTTGGTGTGCAGGCCCCTGCTCGTCATAGAGGAGGAAGGGACAACTGAAGGCCGTGACAACTGGCTGCTCTGGTCTGGGCTCAGCCCTGGTCATGAAATATTAACACAGGGAGTGGGAGTTTGGGATCAGGGTTGGTCCCTACAGGGCTGGCACCACATCTGCCCTTCACTCTCTATGGTCCAGTACCCAGAGAGCCCTCTGTAAACACAAACAGGTGTTCCTTAGGCCAGCCCTTCCCGTGCCACTCGTTCCCTTGACTCCTTCTTCCCTCCTTGTAACATCTTCCCCTCTGATGTCCTTATTTACACCCTAGCCTCATTTCCCCAGGAGCATCCTCCCTTTTCTAGACCCAGTGCACTGCAGACTTCTGCCTCTCATCTTTCATGACGCGTTCTGAGACTTACTGAACTGAGTCCAGCCTCAGAGGCAGCGGCAGAAGTGACAGGGCCTTAGGAATCTTAAGTCCTATCTTTGGAGCAGGGCACCCAGTTTCTTTGTGGGGTACATCCCAGACCTGGGAACCAGCTGCTATCGCCTGGAGACCTTCTGCCATGCCGTGCAGAACCAATGGGCACTCAGTGGAAACATCTAGGTTATTTTGGGTTTGGGGAAACATTTTGCACCCAAGCCTGACACGGACAGGGGCAACTCTTGTGTTCAAAGCCCTATTTTGGTTGGGAGAGCAGAGGGCGACCCTGGGAGGTCCTGGCTGAGCAAGAGAAAGGGAGCTGGGTCCTCATCTCTGTGACCACACGGGGGCGCTGCTGCTGCACTGAGCAGCCTGGGAGGGTTTGGGCTGTAAGTTGCTCAGAAAAGGCTGACCTGAAGGCTGGGCATCTTCAACAGGGGCGTGAATCAGCTTCTGAGCAGCACTGGACGCCCCAGGTGTCAAGGTCAGGAATGGAGCAGGGATTGAAGGAGAGGAGAGCTCAAGGAGCCTTGTGCCATCTCTGAGGTTTGTGCCGTCTCTGAGGTTTCCACCTCCCCGCTATGACTCATCTCTGCAGCTCCTTGATGACAACACCCAGGAAAACTGAAAAGAAACATTTCCTTTTCCTACTTCTTTTCAGTACTCTTTCTTGATGCCCACAATAACATTTGTATAACTTTTTCTCAGGAAGGATACATGAGAAGTTGGTCGACCTGTGCATCTTTGGCAGGGGACCGGGGCCCCTGGGTTCTTGGAAGGGAGGAAATTTTCCTACTGTAAGCCTTTGGAATGAATTTGAATGATCTCTTCAAAATATTTTACATTAAAAATCCCTTTCATCTGCATGACCCTTGCCAGTGAATGTACAGTTTGCTCGGCTGTGTCTGTGTGATGGGCCCATATCCAGGCCCTCCACTGCCTGGTTCCTTCCGCACGCCCAGGGTGTTCACACCTCAGAGCCTTCACTGCCCTTCCTGGCCTGAAAACATATCTCTCAGACAGCACTTCCTTCCCTGACATTCTTTTCCAATGTCCTCTTTGAGAGGCCCTCCCTGCACTAGCCTCCCCATGTTGTCCCTCCCGCCTCCCTCTGACCCCTGCCTTCTTTGCCTTTGTTCACACCCTGTTCACTGATACACATTTTAAAGTATATTTCATTGTTTATTGTCTGCCCTTCCTCGAGAATATAAGCTTTACAAGAGGACAAGAGTAGAGATTTTGATTGTTCACAGCTGTATCTCCATTGTGTTGCAAGTGCCTGATTGTTGAATTTAAAACGTTTATTGAGTGAATGAATTAGTGAATGCACGTTCAGACTGACTCACAGACATGCACACTGCTACACACCAATACACAGACACCGTCACTCACACTGACACCTGCACACAGAACACGTATCGTCACTCTAGCCGGTCTTAAGGGCTTACTTCAAGTTTAACACACACCTTACTTGCTGACCTACGGCCCTTGATCTGTAACAGAACTAATTTAACTGATTTTCTTGGAGCTTTGCAGACAGTTGGCCTTGAGGAATGAAGGACCAGAGCTTTCCCAGGCTGCAGAGGCCAGCAAGTCTGTTAGAAGCTGCCTCAGCTTTCTGATTAGTCTAGCAATTCTTTTAGCAAAATGTTTGTTCTTTTTTTTTTTTTTTAGGTCACACAAATGATTTCATGACCTCCCTTTGTTATCTGTAGACCTGGCCCTCTCTTGCAGAAAGAACAGAGTCCTCCTGCACATCATGCAACAAGAACCAGACTCTCACACAAACCCCTTGCACAGAGACTATTTGGAACTGACCCCATCCAGTCTGCACGTGGTTAAGAAATGTTGCAGGCCACTGCATTCCCTTTGCTGATTAAGTACCCTGAACCCCTTTCAAAACCCCCGGGCCAGGCAGAAACCTTAGAGTTGGCTTTTGGTCAAGAGTCTTCCTTCTCCCTGGGTTACTGGCCTCCTGGATAAAGCTCAAATTCCTTTCCAATCAGAACTCATCTCTTAAGTAAGGATCTTTCAGGCTACCAGCAGCTGAACTTGGATTTGGTAACACACACACACACACACACACACACACACACACTTCGATGCCTAATTTTCATTCCACATTATGTTGTGAACATGTCCCAGGTCTTTATGAACGATTTGAACAACTTTCTCCAGATTATTGTGAAATTTCCAAATGTACCTAAAGTTTGAAAGAATAGTCCCTAGCACCCTAGACTTAGTCAATTTAATATTTTCCTCATATGTGTAATAAATTGTATTTATTTTTTTAGGTTTTAAAATTTATTTTATTTTCTTTTTTGGCAATAAATTCTATTTCTGTAATTCTGCAGAAATATTTGAAAATTACTTACCAATCTCAAGACCCTTATCCCTTAAGTACTTCAGCATTCATCTCTCAAAAAATTAATTTTTTCACTCAATATTGTTATACAATCCTCTTAGTTATTGTCCAAAAGTCTTCTATTTGGAGGACAGGGGAGCTCAGGGGTGCTTGGGCCGTCTCTGAGGTTTCCGTTTCCTCCAGGCAACCCCTCTTTCCAGTTCCTTAATGGTAACAGCAGGAAAATGAAAAGTAGAAACATTTTCTTCTATTCCCTAATTCTCAGTTTTTGAACCTTAGTTTTTTATTTTTTTAAAAATAGGTTTTTTTTTTTTTTAATGTTTATTTATTTTTGAGACAGAGAGAGAGCATGAACGGGGGAGGGTCAGAGAGAGAGGGAGACACAGAATCTGAAGCAGGCTCCAGGCTCTGAGTTGTCAGCACAGAGCCTGACGCAGGGCTCGAACTCACAGACCGTGAGATCATGACCTGAGCTGAAGTCAGACGCTTAACCGACTGAGCCACCAGGCGCCCCTAAAAATAGTTTTAATGTTTATTTACTTTTGAAAGAGAGAGAGTGAGCAGGGAAGGGGTAGAGAGAGGGAGACAGAGGGTCAGAAGTAGGCTCTGCACTGTCAGTGCAGTCTGATGTGGGGCTTGAACTCAGGAACTGTGAGACCATGACCTGAGCTGAAATCAAGAGTTGGACAGTTAACCCACTGAGCCACCCAGGTGTCCCGCGAATATCCAATTTATTAAGGCAGTGTGTGCAGAAGGCTTGTGGAAGGTGAGATTTGAAAGGGGATTTGAGGTCTCTTTCTAAGGAGATGGGAATATGAAACTAAAGAATTTGGGCTTTAATTGGAGCCATGAGAGTTGTGTTGTTTTTGTTTTTTTGCAAGTGCTTCTTAAAATTTTTTTTTTACTTTGAGATAACTGAAGATTCACGTGCAATTATGAGACATAATATAGGTCCTGAGCAACTTTTACTCAGTTTTCCTCAATGGTAACACCTCACAAAACTGTAGTCAATATTAAAACCAGGATATTAACATTGATACAATCCACTGTTCTTACTCAGATTTCCCCAGTTTTACTTGCATTCATCTGTGTATGTACAGCAAAACCTTGGTTTGTGAGCATAATTCGTTCCAGAAACATGCTTATAATCCAAAGCACTTGTATATCAAAGCAAATTTCCCCGCAAGAGATAATGGAAACTCAGATGATTCATTCCACATCCCAAAAATATTCATATAAAAATGATTACAATACTGTAATACAATATAAAATAATAAAGAAAATACAAAATATAAAGAAAAATAAACAAATTAACCTGCACTTACCTTTGAAAACCTTTGTGGCTGGTGTGAGGGAGACAAGAGAGAGGAAGGTGATTGTATCAGATGACTTTCACTATCACTAAGGGAATTACTGCTATCTACTGGCTCAAAGGAATCCTTTTCTGCAAGGGGGTCATTGTATACACTCACATGGATGTTGACTACAGTACAATATTAATAAACCCTTGGCATATACCGTATATAATGTAACTGGCAGTGAGGCAGCAGGGGAAAGGGTCTATATCTGCAGGCAGCCTGACCTAGAATGAAGCAAAGCATTCCTAAGTTTACTCTTATCTGGAAAAGCAAAGCACTGTCCATAGGTGCTTTGAAGTGACAAAAAATACACTAGTGCCAGTTGTGGGCACCTTCCAACGTTCTGAAAAATCACTGATTTCTGCCAAACACCGTGGCCTGAGACCGAGCATCCGCCATGGGAGATGATCACCCACAATCCAATGAAGAGAGAGACAGAGAACCATTGGCTCAGTTGTGATCATGTGATGTTCAGTGTCACATACTGCTCGTATTGCAAGACACTGCTCATTTATCGAGTTAAAATTTATTAGAAAGTTTGCTTGTCTTGCGGAACACTCACAGAATGAGTTGCTCGCAATCCAAGGTTTTAACTGTATTTAATTCTTTTTCTTCTTTTTTCTTTTCCTTTTTTTTTTTTTTTTTTTTTTGTCTGAGAAAGAGCTCGCTTTTTGGGGAGTAGAGCACTGCATGTGGCCAACACGCCACACATCACTTTCCTACGCATCACGCTTAAAAAGGTATATGGAAGGTTTTGCTAAGAAAGATCAACTAGAACATGGGTTCCTCTGGGCAACTTTCCCATCCCTCCGAGGAGTCGGCACATTCCCAACCATTTCCTGGAAGGCAAATGTGGTTGCTACAGGTAGAGCCCCCGCAGGGGTGCCTTCTTGTTTTTTATAAAGAACATTTTCTTTAGATTTTTTGAAGTCTTCATTTGTTACTTTCATCCTACAGACCAGCTTCTGTATGGATTGCCTCGATGTTGGCCCCAGAGAGGTCATCTTTAGCCATGATCAAGTTGTCCAGGGTTACATCATTGGTCAGGGTCATCCTGCTTGTATGGATCTGAAAGATGGGCTTCTTAGTCTTTTCATCTGGCAGAGGAATTCAATTTTCCTGTCAATGTGGCCTGGTCTGATAAGTGCTGGGTCCAAAGTTTCTATTCAGTTTGTGGCCATGATAACTTTCACGTCACCCCTTGAAACAAATCCGTCCAACTGGTTCAACAGTTCCAACATTATTCGTTGAATTTCTCTCTCACCACTGGAATTTGAGTCTATCTTTTTGTTCCAATGGCATCAATTTCATTAATAAATACGATGGATGGTGCATGTTCTTCTGCAACTTGAAACAATTCCTGAAGGAGTTTGGGCCCATCACCCAGGTACTTCTGAGCCAACCACTCTTTAAAAAATTTTTTTTAAGGTTTATTTATTTTTGAGACAGAGAGAGACAGAGCATGAATGGGGGAGGGGCAGACAGAGAGGGAGACACAGAATCAGAAGCAGGCTCCAGGCTCTGAGCCATCAGCCCAGAGCCCGACGCGGGGCTCAAACTCACGGACCGCGAGATCGTGACCTGAGCTGAAGTCAGACGCCCAACAGACTGAGCCACCCAGGCGCCCCCAAACCACTCTTTTTTAAAAAAAATTATTACAAACAATTTTTTTTAATGTTTATTTATTTTTGAGAGAGAAACAGAGTGCAAGTGGGGGAGGGGAAGAAAGAGGGGGAGACAGAATCCAAAGCAGGCTCCAGGCTGTGAGCACAGAGCCCAGTGTGGGGCTCTTACTCATGAACCATGAGATCATGACCTGAGCCAAAGTCAGATCGTGACCTCAGACAAAGTCAGATGCTTAAACTGACTGAAACACCCAGGCACCCCTAGAGTCAACCACTTAAGAAAGTGGCTGAGGTTAGGTTTGCTAATGCTTTGGCTAATAAGGTTTTACCTGTGTCAGGTGGAACGTACAGAATGACACCCTTGGGGGCTTTATATCCATCTCTTCATAATATTCAGGATGAGTGAGAGGAAGCTTCACAGATTCTTTAATTTTCTGGATTTGGTTGTCCAACCCCCCAACATCAGCATAGGTTTCCGGGGGGTGACTTTCCTACCTTCATCACTGTGACCAAGGGATCTGTGTCATCTGTGAGCACCCATATGACAGCATCACCTTGTGGTTGAGCAGGACCAAGCAGCCTGCTCCCAGCAGATCCTTGTCTACAAAGGAGAGAGTGCTGACGTAGTGTTCTGAGCCCACAGATGTGGACACGATGGCATGATTGTCATCAGTGATCTCTTCCAAGCTTCCTACTGACACTGGGGTCCCCCTCAGATCATCCACCTTTGATCTTTCCTCCTCTTGCTTTTCTTCTTAAAGGCTTCATTTGTTCCTGATTTCTAATGAATTCTTCCTCCATGAGAAGATAGTCTTTAATTCTCACTTCAGTAATTTTAGCCAGCACTGAGTGTGACATGTCACCAGTGGCAGCTTGCTGGCAGCATCTGGTCCCTTTGTATACTTCTTTTTCCCCACTCTAGTTGGTACAGGAGGTTCGTATTTCTTTTTCTTCTCCTTGTCATCCTTCTTGCCACCTCCAGGACCATGACCACCACTCTGACTTAGACCATGTTGCTTCGGCCGCGCGGACTGCCGCTGCCAGAATTGCTTAATCCTATGGAATTTTATCATATATGTGTGTTTGTTTATCTATAACCACAGTCAAAATATATTTCAAAGATTCTTTTTATTTTTTATTGATTAAAAAAATTTTTTTTAACATTTATTTATTATTGAGAGACAGAGAGACAGAGTGTGAGCAGGGGAGGGGCAGAGAGAGGGGAAGACACAGAATCTGAAGCAGGCTCCAGGCTCTGAGCTGTCAGCATAGATCCCGACATGGGGCTCAAACTAACAAACTGTGAGATCACAATCTGAGCTGAAGACGGTCGTCTAACTAACTGAGCCACCCAGGCGCCCCTCTATTTTTCTAATAATTTTATAATTTTACATGTTATATATAAGTTCTATTATACATTTTAAATTCATATTATAAGGTGAGAGATTTAGGTTTTTTTGTTTGCTTATGTGTTTTTGTCTATGGATGTCCAATTGCTCTGGCATCATTTATTGAAAAGACTATCCTTTTGCATTGAATTGCTTTTGTGCCTTTTTCAAAAGTCAGCTGAGCATATTTGTGTGTGTGGGGGCGCTATTCCTGGGTTTTCTCTTCTGTTCCATTGATCTGTATGTCTATTTATCTGCCAGTTAATTAAAATCTGTTTTAATTACTGCAGCTATATTATAAGACAACATCAAATAGAGTGACTTTTCTCACTTTATCCCTTTTTTTCAAGAGTGCATTAGCTATTTAGGTACTATGCCTTTCTGTATAAATTTTAGAATAAGCTGGTCTAACTTTGCTGGGGCAAAAATTACATTAAACCTATAGATCAATTTGGAGGGAATCGACATCTCTACTAAGTTGACTCTTCTAGTACATGAACATTATGTCTCTATTTAATTTGATTTCTTTTAATTGCATTTTGTAATTTTAAGCATTCAGATCCTTTATGTGTTTTGTTAAATGTATACACAGTATTTCATTTTCTTTATAATAACTATAAATAATATTGTGCTTTTAATTTTGGTTTCCATATAACCTGTATTACTATATAAAAACATCCTTTTACTTTCAATCTACCTGTGTCATTAAATGTAAACTGAATTTCTTCTCACTTCAACCACCAAAAAAAAAAAAAAAAAAAAAAAAAATGCTGGGACACAGATGAGCTGAGAAAGTACAACTTAGAAGCTTTTTGAGTCTTGATTGCAATGCTGTTTAGATATTTCCGTAGGAAGGGGCAAAATCACTTTATAGATTAGATTCCTGGGCACCTGGGGGGCTCCGACGGTTAAGTGTTGGATTCTTGGGTTCAACTCAGGTCATGATCTCAGGGTTTGTGGGTTCGAGCCCTGAATGGGGCTCTGCCCTGGCGGCACAGAGCCCTCTTGGGATTCTCTCTCTTCTTCTCTCTGCCCCTTCCCTGCTTTCTCTCTTTCTCTCAAAATAAATAAACCTTAAAAAGAAAAGAAAAGAAACTGATCTCTATGAGAATCTCTAGCTGGAGCTTTGAACCACAACTTCAGGTGTAAAGAGAAAATCCATGTCCCTCCACCTCCATTCCCAGGCAAGCTCACTCTCTGGCATCCAGTTTACTGGGGGCGAGTTTTCTTTTAGGAGTCCGGAGGAGAGGTAAGGACTAGGAGCTCAGCACAGGTCGAGGGATTTCAGAAGGGAAAGGGACAAAACGGGGCTGATCCCAACCTGGTGTCTTTCCCTGGTTTCCTCAGAAAGACCCTGGGGCAGGCCTCAGGGTGACAAAGAGCGCTCTGTGTAGGTGAGAGGAATCCGGGCAAAGTCGCGGGTCCCTGGGAAAGACTGGCTTTGAAAGTCCCGGGCTTGAGATAGGTCTGGGGCGGGAAAGCCCAGTTCCCCGCTACCCCGCGCTCATTTCACTTCTCTCAACTTGTGCCAGGTCTTCTTGCCTGGATACTCATGACGCGGCCCCAGTTCGCACTCCCATTGCTTGTCCTGTGTCTAGAGAAGCCAATCAGCGTCACCGCGGTCCCTGGCCTGTCCTGGCCACGGACCCGCTGGGACTTCTATTCTCCAGACCCTGAGGATGCGGGTCGTGATGCCCCGAACCCTCCTCTTGCTGCTGTCGGGGGCCCTGGCCGTGACCCAGACCTGCGCGGGTGAGTGCGGGGTCGGGAAGAAAGGGCATCTGTGGGGCAGGAGCGAGGGGACCGTCCGGCGGGAACGCGGGGCCCTAGGGAAAATGCCTGTCGCCCCCGCCCCAGAATCCCATCCACCCTGGCAGTCCTCCCAGCCCCTCCCCGATTCCTCCCTGCTCTCCCCCACTCGGATCCCCCCACCCCCTGCGCCCCTGGCCGCTTCCACCTGGGATCCGGGCCTCGCGCCGGGAGCAGGTCGGGCGGGGTCTCAAACCCTCCTTGTCCGTAGGCTCCCATTCCTTGATGTATTTCGGCACCGCGGTGTCCCGGCCCAGCCTCGGGGAGCCCCGGTACTTGGAAGTCGGCTACGTGGACGACACACAGTTCGCGCGGTTCGACAGCGACGCCTCGAGTCCGAGGATGGAGCCACGCGTGCAGTGGTTGAAGCAGGAGGCGCCGGAGTATTGGGAGCAGGAGACGCGGGGCGCCAAGGACACCGCACAGACTTTCCGACTTAGCCTGAACACGCTGCGCGGCTACTACAACCAGAGCGAAGCCGGTGAGTGACGCGGACCCGGGTCCGGGTCACGACCCCATCCCCGGGGTTGCCCGAGTCTTTGGGTCCGAGCACCACCCTGAGGCCGCGGGACCCGCCCGTCTCCAAACCCGGGAAAAGCGCGCGGGCACTTTTACCCGCCATTCAGTTTTGGCTTTAAGCCCTGGGGTTCGGGGTGGGGGAGGGGGCGGGGCTCCAGGGCGGAGCTGACCTCGGGGGCGGGGCCAGGGTCTCACACCATCCAGTGGCTGTCTTCCTGCGAAGTGGGGCCCGATTGGCGCCTCCTCCGAGGATACTGGCAGTTCGCCTATGACGGCGAGGATTACATCGCCCTGAACGAGGACCTGCGCTCTTGGACCGCGGCGGACACGGCGGCGCAGATCACCCGCCGCAAGTGGGAGGCTGCCGGAGCAGCCGAGCATCAAAGGAACGACCTGCAGGTCACGTGCGTAGAGTGGCTCCGGAAGTACTTGGAGAGGGGGAACAAGACGCTGCTGCGCACAGGTACCAGGGGCCGCGGGGCTTCCCACGATTTCCCCTCCAGCTGAGGCCTCCTAAGAGGATAGGAAGAACTGGGATCCACAGCAGTATATGGCCCTCCCCTGTGTTGGGAGACTGACTGCTCGGGTTTTCAGATCCGGTCCCAGAGAGACCCCCCAAAGGGTCTGTCTTTCTCCTAGAGACTGTTAAAGGATAGAGTCTCTCCAGGGATGGAGGAGGAGACCATTTCTGAAATAATTGATCAGCGTTTCCCTTTGGCTCACGGTGGCTTTGGGAACCTTGGGGGATTTTCTCAGGCTTTGTTCTCTGCCCCACACCCATGTGTTTGGGATATCTGACTTCACCTATTCTGAGTCATTTGGCCTCCAGCCAGGTCCGGACCAGAAATCCCTTTCTTTTCTGTTCTCAGAAACCTGCCTTCTACAGTGGGCCGTCTCACCCTAATTCTAGAACTTTTCAAACAAGAAGAGATTATGTGTCTAGGCTGGTGTCTGGGTTTTTGCTCCCTTCCCCAATTCCAGCTCTCTTGTCCATCCTCAAGATGGCCACGTGAGAATTGCCTCAGTGGCCCGAGACAGTTGTAAAATTCCTTAATTTTCTGACCCTTCTCTTCAGACCCTCCGAAGACACACATCACCCACTACCCCACTTCTGACCATGATGTCACCCTGAAGTGCTGGGCCCTGGGTTTCTATCCTGCGGAGATCACCCTAACCTGGCAGCGTGATGGGGAGGACCTGACCCAGGACCCGGAGTTTGTGGACACTAGGCCTGGGGGAGATGGGACCTTCCAGAAGTGGGTGGCTGTGGTGGTGCCTTCTGGAGAGGAGCAGAGATACACGTGCCATGTGCAGCATGGGGGGTTGCCCAAGCCCCTCATGCTGAAATGGGGTAAGGACAGGGGGAGACCTGGGTATGGAGCCAAACTTGGAGAACTCAGGAGCCCTTCTGGAAAAATTCAGCAGGGTTGAGGCTGAGACCTTGGAGTCAAGGCCCTCACTTTATCCTCTCTTCCCAGAGTCCCCTCCTCAGCTCAGCATTCCCATGGTGGGCATTGTTGCTGGTCTGGTTTCCTTTGTGGTCATCAGTGCTGTGGTGGTTGGAGCTGTCATATGGAGGAGGTAGAGCCAAGGTACGGAAGGGGAGTGCTCTGAGTTTTCTTGTCTTTCTGTAGTGTTTCAAGTTCAGGTAGAAGTTCGTCCTGCCTTGTTTATGGGAAGTGCCATCCATGCACATGTGCTTGTCCACTGTGCAGCTCATTGCTACATTCACTCTGGAGTAAAGCTCTGTGAGAGTGAAGGGCAAACTTATCACCTTGATGAATGTGGTGATAGGATCTGATTTCCAGCAGTCACAGATCAGAGAATAAGGTCCTTGCTGAGGACAGACTCCAGGAGAATTGTTGGTCTAGCCCTGACATCTCTTTTCTTCATGTCCCCCTGATCCTGCCATAGGTCTGTAGTTACAGTTCTGGAAACTTCCCTGTGGTCCAGGTTATCAGTTTCATCTAGGATCTCGGGCTCTGCCTCCTCCGTGGCATCTCATGTGATATTTTCTTTACATAGGTGGAAGAGAAAGGAGTTATGCTCAGTCTGCATGTAAGTATGGAGGGGGTGATCCCTGAGACCCTGGGATAGTGTAGACAGGACCCCGTGGGGAGCTCACCCACCCCAAAGCTACTCCTTTAGTCTCATCTCCTGGGGGCTCTGACCAGTTCTGTTTGTTCTAACGCAGGTAGTGACAGTGCCCAGGGCTCTCTCCACTGCTAAAGGTGAGACCCTGAAGGGCCTGAAGTAGGGAGGGGAGAGGGAAAGGGGCTATGCCTGGGAAATGGGGATTCTTTGAGTAGGATATCTTGAGCATGTGGTAGGCTATTGAGAACATCAACACTTATATGACTAACCTGAATTTGTTCATGATTATTTTCTTCCGCAGTGTGAGCCAGCTGCCTCGTGGGGGACTGAGTGATGCAAGATTTGTTCACTTTCCCACTTTGTGACCAATGCCCCTGATATCTCTTTCTACAAAGGGCTTCGGCATGTGTCCTCGTTCCTATTACCATAATGTGAGGAGGTGGGGAGACTGCCCCCCGCCTCCATGACCCCACCCTACACTGACCTGGGTTCTCTTTCCTCGTCTGCTTTCATGATCCAGTAGAGGGAGAGTGGGCCACCTCCATCCCTGTCTTTACTTTATGTTTCACTGAGCTACAACTTCTTACTTCCTTGTTGAACGTAGGGCTCTGGATGTGAATTTGTTTTTCCAGTTCTGGTCATGAGGAGTTGATCAGTTAGTTAAAGAAGAAGACTCCTAAAGTTTGAGAGGGGAAAGAAATGGAAACCCTGAGAACCTCCCAGAAGCTGCAGGTTTGGTGTGCCGAGTCTGCTCTGGGTGGGGACAGGAGAAAGCTGTGGGGGGCCTAGCGTGGTGGAGCCTCATGCCCAGTTGGTACAACATGGATGTGACATGGTCACTGTTCAGCTGGGGAACCTCTTTGCGCTTTTGTCTTTGTCCCTCCAGTAGCACCTGCCTTTCCGGGACTGTGATCACTCAGGATATCACCTGGATATCTGGATATTGCCCAGACCTTGTCCTGCCTCCAGGACTATGGGCAACAAGACATTGTATGGCCGGGTCAGCTGAGGCTCAGGCCTGGGTCGGGCCTCAGTCCCGTCTCTGGGTGTTTATTCGTTGTTTCTTTGTTTCTGTAGAGGATTAGGCCCGTTCTCTTTTTTGTGTGGGAGTTCTGGTCTAATTCACCTGTGGGTGTCTCCTCGGTGACAGCAGAAGGAGATGTTTGGCCTGTCAGCGTCTGCACAAGGCCCTGGGTGGCCCTGTGCATAGGAATCTGTAGTATCCAGAGGTTATTTTCAGGCTCATTCAGGTCTTGCCCTCCTTCTCGGGCTTGATTGTTCTTCCCATCTTTTCTGAAGTCTTCTGAGAGGAGCAGATTCTAGCAGACAGGAAGCATGCCATAATTTCTTATTTTAAATTAGTTCTTGTTCTGTTTCCATCCTCTGCTTGGCCACCCTCTGTCCTGGTGATCCTGGTGCTGGCTCCAGCTCCAAGTCATGGAGTTATGAAGCAGAGTCTTCTTAGATTTATATTTGGTTGGGAAATAGCACCTGTGAATCGAGGATGGTTTTTGAAAATGGGCATCTCCTTGGTGTGCAGGGGAGTTGGTGTGAGAGTGGGGACAGGAGGGGGAGGGCAGTGCTGTGAGAGGAGCACAGGGGCACTAATGGCAGTGTGAAGGGTGATTGTGCTGTTGCTGCCACAGAGCTGCTGGAGATACTGCCTCCAGATTAGGGAGGTGCTCTGCACCGATTGCTCCTTCACTGTGTGTGTTGTGTGCAAGATATATGACACACTGTTTTCTGCATCTGGGAAATACGAAAGAAGTTTCTGTGTTTAGGACAAGGCGCTGCTGCTGGTCTTTACATCACACTTTCAGTAACAAGAATGGAGATGAGGATTCCCAAACGGCTGTGCATCGGCCTCACTTGTAGGGCTCGTTAAAATAAGCGATTCCTTGATCTTGCGCCGAGGACTCTGAGTCTGTGGGTCCGGGGAGAGGCCTGTGCATTTTGTGAGAGGTCTGGCGCTCAGCCAGATCTGGAGCCAGTGAGGTCAGCGATCAGAGCAGCCAGCCTGGGGAGGGGCATTAAAGCCACATTTAAATGTGTGTGTGTGTTTTTTTTTTTTTTTATCTTTGGAGAGGAAAGGGAAGACATAACGTTGTCAGTATGAGATGTGGTGTTGTGAGATGTGTGTTATCGTATCCTGGGGTATGGTCGGGTGGGAGGACTAGGGAGTGGTTCGCGGTTCAGCGTGACGAACACCTCGGAATGCTTGCTCTCGGCAACTACTTCCCTGATTGACTTTTCAGAGCAAACAATGGGATCTAAGCTTGTTCGAACTTAGCCAAAAGGTACTGTGCGCGCACACACACACACACACACACACACACGCACACATTTTATATGCATATAAAGTATTCTTTTGGGGAAGATCGTAGAACAGGCTTTGGCTACACAGCCAGGAACAGAGTCCACAAGTGCACGTTAGGGTGGGTCTCACACAGGAACTGCGGCCTCTGCTGCTGGGCACAGACGTCACTGCTCACACTGCTGCCTCCGTTGAATCAGGACACTGGCCCCTGAGCCTAGGACTGACATCGCTGCTGCTTGTGGGACCGGGTGACACACTGCCACTCATGCCGCCTGTGCAAGTACATTCTGCACAGCTGCACCTTCTCTTTGTCACCAGGTCCAGCATGTGGTCACCTGCCTGGCAGAGTCTCACGCCATGTCTAACTGGAAGGATGTTGGGACAGCAGGTCCTTCCTCTTCTATGGAGAGAGGTGGCGTCTTCCAAAGACTCTAAATGTGGAATTCTCATGTAGGGGGGCAGTGCCGGTGCTGGGGGTGAGGGCTGGAGAAAGGACGGCTGATTGCCATTCTCGGAGCACAGACCTGAGGCTGCAGCTTGATCTGGTGCCCTGCAGGCACTCAGGCTCAGTTGGAGGAGCAAGTTTCTAGTAAACGACATCGCTCTTCTCATTCCCTGGATGCTATGTGATTAGATGCAGCTTTGTCCACTCCGGTTTACGCTCACAAATAAGTGCAGTGGCGTTGTGGGCTGGTGAAGTGATTGCTCAAAACGTGTTTGCCCAGCCTCTGTCTCTTGCAAGGAGGAGAGCACCTGGGTCTGTAAGACGTCAGAGGGTCTCTGCGTGCACTGACGTGTCATGTTAATGTTTATATTTCCCTGTGCATGGAAATACTCTGGGGAGAGAATCTCTAACATTTGTCAGCTTTATGTGATCCTCACAAAGGACTAAAAACCAACCAGCCAGAAAACCCAAACCACCAGCCTGGTTTTCTAGTGTAGCCATAGCGTCCCTCAGAGACTTAACTGTTAGTTAATAGCAATTCAACTGAGAAAATTTATTTTATTTTATTTTTATTTTTGAGAGAGAGAGGGTGCAAGTGAGAGAGGGGCAGAGAGAAAGAGAAGGAAAGAGAGAGAAGTGGAGCTTGAGCTCTGCTCACCCGAAGTGGGACCTCACCTCACCCGATGTGGGGCTTGAACTCATGAACCATGAGATCATGACCTGAGCTGAAGTCAGATGCTAAATGACTGAGCCACCCAGGCGCCCTCAACCGAGAACATTAAAAGGTCGAATTGACTTTATTCAACTGTTCATGAATTGAGCAGTCTCCCAGCTAGTAAATAGAAAGGAGACATGGGGCTCCTGGGTGGCTCAGTCAGTTTAAGTGTCCGGCTTCAGCTCAGGTCATGACTTCGTGGTTCGGTTTGTGAGTTCGAGCCCCACGTTGGGCTCTGTGCTGACAGCTCAGAGCCTGGAGCCTGCTTTGGATTTTGTGTCTCTGTCTCTCTCTGCCCCTCCCCTGCTCGTGCTCTGTCTTTCAAAAATAAATATTAAAAAAAAAAAAAAAGACTCTTCCAGCTGCAGAAAGGAAAGGATTTTAAAGGCAGAGTGGAAGGGGAAAAAGGAAATTATTCGTTAAAAAATGCATTGCTTTAAGCAAGGTGGCCCTTCTAAGGGGAAAGGAAGTGGTCTTTCAGTGGCTTGCCTACTTGTGCTGAGCAAGAAATTCCAGGTTGGCTGATTACAGGTCACATTTCTGGGAGAAGCTGAAGCTGCATTTAGGTTAAGGATTAAGATCTTGGTGGTATTTGGCTTAAGTGACTTCATTTTGGGCCTGCTGTCTTCCTTTTTTAACAGGACCATGAACAGCTGGTAGCAGACAGAAGGACATGATATAAATGCTTACACTTATTTTATCCTTTGCTCCTGGATGAGAGGAAGCACAGACTTGCTTGCTCTCCCTCTAAATTTCTCTTTGTGGAGCCGTGAGGGTTTTTTCCTCCATTCAACCAATGCTCTGATTCCCTGTCACCAATTCGATTCATTTCATCAGTCTTTTTTTTTTTTTTTTTAATATTTATTTTTGAGACAGAAACAGAGCAGGAGAGGGGGAGGGGCAGAGAAAGAGAGAGACATAGAATCCGAAGCAGGTTCCAGGCTCTGAGCGGTCAGCATAGAGCCCCATGTGGGGCTCGAACTCATGGATGTGAGATCATGACCTGAGCCAAAGTTGGGCGCTTAACCGACTGAGCCACCCAGGTGCTCCCAATTCAATTCATTTCAATTCTGACACTGTTGACCTGGAGTTAGCATGAGACCCACAGGTGTGAGGATGCTTCCTACAAGATTGCCCTCACTTCACAGGCACGTCTCAACTGTTACGTTCCCACGTCGCCTGCACTTTTGTTCCACTTGGCTACAAAGTTGAAGGTACTCTCAAAGTTCAATAATTTGCTAGAATGACTCCTAGAACTGAGGAAAATTCCATGCTTATTATTGTGGTTTATTATAAGGACACACATGAGCAACCAGATGAAGAGGCACATGAGTGTGGGAGCGTGAAGGTCGCAGTTGCAGGAGCCTCTGTCACCGTGGGGTTGGAATGTGCCACCCTCTGAGCATGTCGGTGTGTTCATTTCAGAAGCTCTGTGAACTCTGTCGTTTAGAAGCTTATATGGAAGCTTCATGATATAGGTGTGCTTGATTCCATCACTGGCCATTGGTGATTAAAGTCAGCCTCCAGAGCCTCTCCCCAGAGGTCAGGGAGGGAGGCTGAGGTTGCCAACTCTCTAATCATCCCTGGGTCTTTCTGGTCACCAGCCCCCAACCTGAAGCTATCTAGGCCCCTCGGCCAAGTCATCTCATTAGCATACCAGAAACACTCATATTACTCAGGAGATCCCAAAGGTTTGGGGAAGTCTGTGCCAGGAACCAGGGACAAAGACCAAATAAGTCTACCACAGGCCACCCCCTGGTCTTTGACCACCGGTCCCTTGTAGCGACAGGACCATAGCTGAAAAGATACTGGCACACTACTAAAGTCCCATTCAGTCAGTGACAATTAGCCCATCATCCTGCTGTATGACAGTGTCTCCCAGGATCGCTCAGGTCTCCTGGTTCCATTTAGTCTCGTCAGGTTCCAGAAGCAGGAATGGTGTCACAGCGTATGGCTCCCTCTCTCAGGCATCTGAGAGTATAATCGAGCTAAGAGGCAGCGTCCTCTCTTGCTCACACCTCTTGGGAGGTGTTAATGTAATGCTGGGTTTCCCTCATTACGTAACTCATTTATCCATTCCTTTACCCTCAGCTGTTGTTTCTATTTCTCTCCATCTATACCCAACTTTCTGCGGTTGGAAGGGACGTTATGTGTAGCTGCTGTGCTGGTCTAGACTGCGGGCAGCAATACATTCTGGCAAGTCCCTCCTCCCCTGTCTTCTCTCGTCCATAGAGGGGAGGGTCACACCCAGACAGAACTCGTGGGCTAACTGACCAGTAGGCAATCTAGCGGCACTCACCGTCAGCCCCAGCTTTGCCAGATGGGGTGAAGGCACAGCCCTCCCATTCAGTCCCTTAGGAAATCTCACATCAAGGTCGAACAACGGGGGTACGGTCGCCTGCTTAGGAGTCCTTCCTGTTTCTGGCACTCGTACTTGCATTCCTGTCCTGAGACACTGTAGCGGGTAGGAAGAGGGAATGTTGAGGTGAACTATAGTCATACCAATGTCCTCTCACTTGGGAAGGATTATAGAGTCACGCTTACATGCCCCGCCCTCCTGCCCAGATCCATCAAGGAAACAAAACAGACACCTTTTCCCCTTAGCGGGGACACTCCTGATTCCCACGCATGCTGGGTTGGAGCACACTCTGTGAACGTGTGTGAGCCAGCACTTCATGCCTCTGTGGCCCTATTTTCACAGTATTTCCATTGTCCATTCCAACTCTCTGTTAAGCTGTTTCTCTGTCAGTATATCTGTATGCCCATTGTTGGACATTATGGCTTGTAATGTATTTTTTTAGCGTGAGGAAATGTGACCGAGCATTCCAAACTAGTAAAGTATCTTTTGTTTGTTTTGTCACATGTGCACCGAAAGGCATGTATAAAAATGTTCTCAGCGGCACTGTTTATGATTGCCCCAAATGGGAAACAATGTCGATGTGCCTAACAAGAACATATGTACCTGAACTGTAGCACAGCCTTACAATGGACTACCACACAGCCCTGAAAAAGACTGGGCTCTCGCTACACCCTACGGCCTGGGTGAACCTCACAGACGTGACACTGAGTGAAGGAAGCCAGACACGTGAGAGTATGACTTTTTGTATGTGAAGTTGAAGATGAGGACTCATTTGTAGTGCCAGAAGTCAGAAGAGTTGTTACCTCTTGTGGTGGCGTATTGACTGGGAATCTCTCCAAAACCCAAAATGCTCTGCATCTTGCTCTGGGTGGTAGTACATGGGAAGTGCATACGTGTAAAATTTCATCGAGCTGTCCACACAGGATCGATGCTCTCTGTGCATTTTATTAAAAAAAAATTTTTTTTACATTTATTAATTTTTGAGGGCGACTGAGACAGCACGAGTTGGTGGGGGCAGAGAGAGACGGGGAGAGAGAGAGAAAAGTCCCAAGCAGGCTCCACGCCATCAGTGCAGAGCCCGACATGGGGCTCGAAGTCAAGAAACTGGGACACCGTGACCTGAGCCGAAACCAAGAGTCGGATGCTTAACTAACTCAGCCACCCAGGTGCCCCTATTTTTTAAAATTTTTAATTGAATTACAGCTATGTTCTTTCTCTTTTCTTTTCTTTTTTTTTTAAATAGCACTCTGGACATTTGCAACTACCACTGAGTAAGCAAAACCCAACCCAGAATGTCTGTTCCTGTCAACACCCATTTGTAGCCCTCCCTTGGGGTTACTAGTATTGCTCTGACTTGCCAGCTATGTTCAAGGACTTCCTACCAGGGAATCTGCCTCCTAGCTGTCTGTAGTGTGTGGTTGGCAGTGAGAACAGTTCCTTTTGGTATTTTGGGCCACAGAGGATGCAAATAGACTATATGTAGTTTCAGCCTTCTCTGGATTACTGCAGCCCCCAATGTCCCTTTAGTTCATGTACCCAGGGAGCCACCTCAAGACAGGACATCAAGATACCCACTCATCACTTCCAATCAGCTTCCAAACTTGAAGGTGGTTCTTGTGATGAGCACCAACATGTCCTACTTTATAATGCACCCCTCAAATTCCCATAGTGGTTTGCAGAGGGCTGTGCCCCGTGTGGTTATTCCTTTAACAGACTAAGTTTCCCTTCTGCCTGACCATATGGCCTGGCTGTTGGCCACTGCCCACGAGTTGCTAAATCCAAAACACAGGGGCTTTTATTGTTCAATTTTTATATCACTGCTAGCAAAGCCACACGCAAGTTAGCTCACGGAGCTGACCTGTTTTTAGCTCCCTTGGTCAGAGTGGCGGCCTCCAAACAAGATGTCCATTCGCCTTGGAGCTGCTACCCATAAACCAAGCAGCTTTTCATAGGCTACTTGAGAGCTGTCTCTGGGACCCTGTCCAAGTGATGATAGAATCCAGCACCTCCTCACCAGGTCCCAAGTCAGTCCTATGGGAATAGAGGCTCCCTGCTTGTGCACATATCCTCCTTGCATTTTCCTGGTAGCAGGATCCTGTAGAAACTCTTTCCACTATTTGTTAAACTGTTACCACTATGTATATATGTATTTTTAAATTTATATCCAAGTTAGTTAGCATATAGTGCAATAATGACTTCAGGAGTAGATTCCAGTGATTCATCCCCTATGTATAACACCCAGTGCTCATCCCAACAAGTGTCTTCCTTATTGCCCCTTACTTATTTAGTCCACCCCCCACCCACAACCCCTGCAGCAACCTTCAGTTTGTTCTCTGTGTTTGAGTGTCTTATGTTTTGTCCCCCTCCCTGTTTTTATATTGTTTTTTCTTCCCTTCCCTTAATGGTCATCTGTTTTGTATCTTAAAGTTCTCATATGAGTGAAGTCATATGATATTTGTATTTCTCTGACTAATTTCGCTTAGCATAATACCCTCCAGTTCCATCCATGTAGCTGCAAATGACAAGATTTCATTCTTTTTGATTGCCGAGTAATACTCCATTGTACATGTATACCACATCCTCTTTATCCATTCATCCATCAGTGGACATATGGGCTCTTTCCATACTTTGGCTACTGTTGATACTGCTGCTATAAACATGGGGGTGCATGTGCCCCTTAGAAACAGCACACCTGTGTCCCTTGGATAAATGCCTAGTAGTACAATTGCTGGGTTGTAGGGTAGTTCTATTTTTAACTTTTTGAGGAATCTCCATACTGTTTTCCAGAGTGTCTGCACCGATTTGCATTCCCACCAGCAGTGCAAAAGAGTTCCTCTTTCTCTGCATCCTTGCCAACATCTGTTGTTGCCTGAGTTGTTAACTTTAGCCATTCTGACTGTTGTGAGGTGGTATCTCATTGTTGTTACTGCTTTTTATTTTTATTTATTTATTTATTTATTTAATTAATTAATTTTTTCCCCCCAATATATGAAATTTATTGTCAAATTGGTTTCCATACAATACCTGTTACTGCTTTTTAATGGAATTCTTCTGGGCATTGTCTTCTCCATTAGAGTGTTTTTCCAACATTAACCGAGACTACATGGATATATCAGGCTCAAGATTATTATATGTCCCTCAGACATAGGGTAGTTTTAATTAATGTTCAGTAAAGGGGACCTGGGTGGCTCAGTCGGTTAAGTGTCCGACTTTGGCTCAGGTCATGATCTCACAGTTGGTGAGTTCCAGCCCCGCATCGGGCTCTGTGCCGACTGCTCAGAGCCTGGAGCCTCTTCAGATTCTGTGTCTCCCTCTCTGTCTCTCTGCCCTTCCCCTGCTCATGCCATGTCTCACTTTCTCTCTGTCAAAAATAAATAAACTTTAGGGGCGCCTGGGTGGCGCAGTCGGTTAAGCGTCCGACTTCAGCCAGGTCACGATCTCGCGGTCCGTGAGTTCGAGCCCCGCGTCGGGCTCTGGGCTGATGGCTCAGAGCCTGGAGCCTGTTTCCGATTCTGTGTCTCCCTCTCTCTCTGCCCCTCCCCCGTTCATGCTCTGTCTCTCTCTGTCCCAAAAATAAAGAAACGTTGAAAAAAAAAATTAAAAAAAAAAAAAACTTTAAAAAATTAAAAAAAAATTAATGTCCAGTAGCAAGCTAGTAACTTTGAATGGAAATACTCTAGTTCACTTTAGTAATCACTGAGAAGCACTCAGAGGCTTCTGCTGTAAGCTCCAGGACCTGCTGCGCATAGTGCTACTGGACAGAGTACGCCTTTGCACTGCACTCCAGCTTGTATTGTATGCTGTTTGAGCTTGGGCAGTCTTATTTTCACGTACCCTATCTGATTAGTATTGCTTATAGGGTGGATTGACATGCCTTCTGCTTTATAGTACTAGATAGAGAAGCGCTCCCCAGTCAGACATAATACCCATTCTCGTGAAACATTCAGGCAAAGGAGACAGACTCTTCACTTAAAGATCATTTAAACATTCCAGTTCCCACCCCGAATTTCTACTTTCTTCCTGTAATCTCTTATTTTTCTGTATTTTTCAATCTAATCATAGGCCACATTAGTGCATCAGGAACGGGTTATCGTGCCGCCTTTGCATGTGGCTCCTGTGTAATGGAGTCCTGGAATCTTCTGCTCTCTATCCCCTGATCGTTTTACCCACTCTTATGTACAAGGCTTTGGATCCCCAGCAAGGGGTCAGGTCAAACTACCTTACCTATCTTGTCAATCTTATCTCAGGTAATTTGCCTGACTGTTCCTGATCAGAGTTTTCATTGTGATCTTTGCTTTCTTACTTTTTAAATTCTTCCAAACTGGGGTAACTAGAGCCATCTTATTTGGGGCTTAAAAATAAATATATATTTTAATGTTTACTTACTTATTTTGGGAGAAAGAGAGAGAGTGCACAAGTAGGGGAGGAGCAGAGAGTGAGGAAGAGAGAATCCTAAGCAGGCTCCACGCTGTCAGTGCAGAGCCCGATATGGGGCTTGAACTCATGAACTGTGAGAGCATGACCTGAACCGAAATCAAGAGCCAGATGCTCAGCCAACTGAGCCACCCAGGCGCCCCTTGGTTGGGGGCTTTTTAACGTTGGGGGACAAGCATGGGGTCTCTTTGGTTTACCCAACCTTCCATAGTGCTGTTTTAAGACCTGTATTTTAACCTCATCAATGTTTTATTTATCCCATTGCTTAATAGACATCTGTATTAGGATTCTCCCAGTCAATGGATAAAGAAATTGTGGTTTGTATACACAATGGAGTACTACGTGGCAATGAGAAAGAATGAAATATGGCCCTTTGTAGAAATGCGGATGGAACTGGAGAGTGTTATGCTAAGTGAAATAAGCCATACAGAAAAAGACAGATACCATATGTTTTCACTCTTATGTGGATCCTGAGAAACTTAACAGAAACCCATGGGGGAGGGGGAGGAAAAAAAAAAGAGATTAGAGTGGGAGAGAGCCAAAGCATAAGAGACTCTTAAAAACTGAGAACAAACTGAGGGTTGATGGGGGGTGGGAGGGAGGGGAGGGTGGGTGATGGGTATTGAAGAGGGCACCTTTTGGGATGAGCACTGGGTGTTGTATGGAAACCAATTTGACAATAAATCTCATATATTGAAAAAAAAAATGAAAAAAAAAAAAAAAAAAAAAAAAGGATTCTCCCAGTCAAGTATCTTGGAACCATGTCACCCAATCAAGTTGACACATAAAATATACAAGTCCATACCTTGTCAACTTGCCACTGATAATGCATCTCCTTAAACCATACTTAATTTCCAAATAAAAGCAATACCAGGGTCATAAGTTTATTTAAAATTATTCAACTATCTTGAATACAGCTGAAAACACACTAGTGTTGCTGCCCTTCAGACCTAAAGACACACACTGACAGAAAGTGAAGGGATGGAAAAACATTTACTATGCAAATGGAAATGAAAATTTAAAAAAGCAAGTGTAACAATACATAGACAAAATACACTTTATTATTTTTTAATTTAATTTAATTTAATTTAAATTTAATTTGACTTTTTACTTAAATTTTAGTTAACATACAGTGCATACAGTCCTAAAACTATTGGTTTTAGGAATAGAATTCAGTGATTCCTCACTTACATATAACACCCAGTGCTCATCACTAGTGCCCTCTTTGATACCCATCCCTCATCTAGCCCATCTTCTACCCACCTCCTTCCATCAGCCCTCAGTTTGTTCTCTATCATTAAGAGTCTCTTGTGTGGGAATGCAAGCTGGTGCAGCCACTCTGGAAAACAGTATGGAGGTTCCTTAAAAAACTAAAAATAGAGCTACCCTACACCCAGCAATTGCACTAGTAGGCATTTAGCCACAGGATACAGGTGTGCTATTTCGAAGGGACACATGTCCCCCATGTTTATAGCAGCACTATCAACAATAGCCAAAGTATGGAAAGAGCCCAAATATCCATCGATGGATGAATGGATAAAGAAGATGTGGTATATATATACAATGGAGTATTACTTGGCAATGAAGAATGAAATCTTACCATTTGCAGCTATGTGGATGGAACTGGAGGGTATTATGCTAAGCGAAATTAGTCAGAGGAAGACAAAAATCATATGACTTCACTCATATGAGGACTTTAAGAGGCAAAACAGATGAACATAAGGGAAGGGAAACAAAAATAATATAAAAACAGGGAGGGGGACAAAACAGAAGAGACTCATAAATATGGAGAACAAACTGAGGGTTGCTGGAGGGGTTGTGGGGGGGGATGGGCTAAATGAGTAAGGGGTGTTAAGGAATCTACTCCTGAAATCATTGTTTCACTATATGCTAACTAATTTGGATGTAAATTTTAAAAAATAAATAAAATAAAAAAAGAGTCTCTTGTGGAAAAATAAGATAAAAACATAGAGGGAGGCAAACCATAGGAGGCTCTTGAATACAGAGAACAAACTGAAGGGCGATCAGAGTGGGGGAGGTTAAATGGGTGACAGGCATTAAGGAGGGCACTCTTCAGGATGAGTACTGGCTGTCATATGTAAGAGATTAATCACTGGGTTCTACTCCTGAGGCCAAGACTACACTGTATGTTAACTAATTTGAGAATAAAATAAAAAGTAAAACAAAAATTAAATGGATAAAGAACAAGGAATGAGTGAAGTGAAAAAAAAGAGTCTCTCATCTTTTGTTTTCCTCTTTCCTCTTTTTTCCCCTTCTCATATGTTCATCTATTTTCTTTTTTTTTAAGTTTATTTATTTTGAGAGAGGGAGGGGCAGAGGGAAAGGGAGAGAGATTATCCCAAGCAGACTCTGTGCTGCCAGTGCATAGCCTGATGCAGGGCTCGACTTCACGAACTGTGAGATCATGACCTTAGCCAAAATCAAGAGTCAGACACTCAACCGACTGAGCCAGTCATTTGGTTTGTTTCTTAAATTCCACATATAAGTGAAATCATATAGTATTTGTCTTTCTCGACCTGACTTATTTAACTTAACATAATACACTCTAGGTCCATTCACGTCATTGTAAATGAAAAAGAAAAAGATTTCATTTTTGATGGCTGAGTAACATTCCATTGTATATATATGCCACCTCTTCTTTATCCATTTATCAGTTGGGCATTTAGGTTCTCTCCATAGTTTGGCTGTTGTAGATAATGCTGCTATAAACATTGGGGTGCACGTACCCCTTCGAATCTGTATTTTTGCATCCTTTATGTAAATACCTAATAGTGCCATTGCAAAATTATAGGGTAGTTCTATTTTTAACTTTTTGAGGAACCTCCATACTGTTTTCCAGAGTAGGTACACCGGTTTGCACATCCACAAGTAGAGTAAGAGGACTCCTCTTTCTCCTATCATGCCAACACCTGTTGTTTCTTTGTTATTAATTCTAGCCATTTTGACAGGTGTGAGGTGGTATCTCATGGTGGTTTTGATTTGTATTTCCCTGATGATGAGTGATATTGAGCATCTTTTCATGTGTCTGATGGCCATCTGTATGTCTTCTTTGGACAAGTGTCTATTCATGTCCTCTGCCCATTTCGTAACTGGATTATTTGTCTTTTGGGTGTTGAGTCTGGTAAGTTCCTTATAGATTTTTGATACTAACCCTTTATCCAATATGTCATGTGCAAATATCTTATCCCATTATGTAGGCTGCCTTTAATTTTTGTTGATTGTTTCCTTCACTGTGCAGAAGCTTTTGATCTTGATGAAGTCCTAATAGTTCATGTTTGCTTTTGTTTCCCTTGCCTCTGTGTCTAGTTAGAAGTTGCTCTGTCTGAGGTCAAAGAGGTTGCTGCCTGTGTTCTCCTCTAGGATTTTGATGGTTTCCTGTCTCACATTCAGGTCTTTCATCCATTTTTAGTTTATTTTTGTGTATGGCATAAGGAAGCGGTCCAGTTATGTTCTGCATGTTGCTGTCCAGTTTTCTCAACACCGTCTGTTGAAAAAACTGTCTTTTTTCCATTGGATAGTCTTTCCTGTTTTGCTGAAGATCAGTTGACCATATATTTGTGGGTCCATTTCTGGGTTCTCTATTCTGTTCCATTGATCTATAAGTTTGTTTTTGTGAGAGTATCATACTGTCTTGATGATTACAGCTTTGTAATATAACTTGAAGTCTGGAATCATGATACCTCCAGCTTTGCTTTTCTTTTTCAGAATTTCTTTGGCTATTCAGGGTCTTTTTTGGTTCTATACAATTTTAGGATTGTTTTTTCTATTTCTGTGAATAATGCTGGTGATGTTTTGATAGGGATCACATTAAATGTGTAGATTGCTTTGGGTAGTATAGACATTTTAACAATGTTTGTACTTCTAATCCATGAGCATGGAATGTTTTTCCATTTCTTTATGTCCTCTTCAATTTTTTTCATAAGTGTTCTGTAGTTTAAGAGTTCAGATATTTTCCCTTTTGGGTTAGGTATCTTATGGTTTTTGGTGCAATTATAAATGGGATCGATTTCTTGATTTCTCTTTCTGATGCTTCATTACTTGTGTATAGAAACACAACAGTGGGTGCTGGGTGGCTCAGCCAGTTAAGCGTCCAACTCTTGATTTAGGCTCAGTCATGATCTTATGGTTGTGAGATCAAGCCCTGTGTTGGGTTCTGTGCTGAGCATGTAGCCTTCTTGGGATTCTCTTTCCTCTCTCTCTCTCTCTCTCCCTGTGCTCCTCTCCCCTGCTAGCACTTTCTCTCCCTAAAAGAAAAAAAACCCCAAAAAACAAAACAAAAAAAGAAATGCATCATATTTCTATACATTGATTTTACATCTTGTGACTGCTGAATTCTAGCAATTTTTGGTGGAGTCTTTCAGGTTTTCTACATGGAGTATCATGTCATCTGTAAATAGTGAAAATTTGACTTCTTCCTTGCTGATTTGGATGCCTCTTTCTTTCTTCTTTCTTCTTCCTTCCTTCCTTCCTTCCTTCCTTCCTTCCTTCCTTCCTTCCTTCCTTCCTTTTTCTTTCTTTCTTTCTTTCTTTCTTTCTTTCTTTCTTTCTTTCTTTCTTTCTTTCTTTCTTTCATGTTTTTTTTCAATATATGAAGTTTATTGTCAGATTGGTTTCCATACAACACCCAGTGCTCATCCCGAAAGGTGCCCTCCTCATTACCCATCACCCACCCTCCCCTCCCTCCCACCCCCCATCAACCCTCAGTTTGTTCTCAGTTTTTAAGAGTTTCTTATGCTTTGGCTCTCTCCCACTCTAACCTCTTTTTTTTTCCTCCCCCTCCCCCATGGGTTTCTGTTAAGTTTCTCAGGATCCACATAAGAGTGAAAACATATGGTATCTGTCTTTCTCTGTATGGCTTATTTCACTTAGCATAACACTCTCCAGTTCCATCCGCATTTCTACAAAGGGCCATATTTCATTCTTTCTCATTGCCACGTAGTACTCCATTGTGTATATAAACCACAATTTCTTTATCCATTCATCAGTTGATGGACATTTAGGCTCTTTCCATAATTTGGCTATTGTTGAGAGTGCTGCTATAAACATTGGGGTACAAGTGACCCTATGCATCAGTACTCCTGTATCCCTTGGGTAAATTCCTAGCAGTGCTACTCCTGGGTCATAGGGTAGGTCTATTTTTAATTTTCTGAGGAACCTCTACACTGTTTTCCAGAGTGGCTGCACCAATTTGCATTCCCACCAACAGTGCAAGAGGGTTCCCATTTCTCCACATCCTCTCCAGCATCTATCTATCTTTCTTTCTTTCTTTCTTTCTTTCTTTCTTTCTTTCTTTCTTTCTTTCTTTCTTGTCTTATTGCTGAGGCTAAGACTTCCAGTACTATCTTAAATTGTAATGGTGAAAGTGGACATCCCTCTCTTACTCCTGACTGTAGAGGAACTGTAGAGACTGTTTATCCCCATTGAGGATGATATTATCTGTGGGTTTTTTGTATATGAACTTTATGATGTTGAGGTATGTTCCATCTATACTCTCTTTGTTGAAGGTTTTTTCTCAAGAATGGATGCTGTACAAGCGCCTGGGTGGCTCACTCAGTTAAGCTTCAACTTTGGCTCAGCTCACGATCTTGCAGTTTATGAGTTCAATCTCCGCATCAGGCTCTGTACTGACAGCGTGGAGCCTGGAGCCTGCTTCGGATTCTGTGTCTCCCTCTCTCTTTGCCCCTTCCCTGCTCACACTCTTTCTCTCAAAAATGAATAAGCAGTAAAAAATATTAAAAAAAAAAGGAATGGATACTGTATTTTGTCAAATGCTTTTTCTGAATCTATTGACAGCATCATATGGTTCTTATCCTTTCTTTTATTAATGTGGTGCATCACATTGATTGATTTGTGAATATTGAACCACCTCTGCACCCCAGGAGTAAATCCTACTTGATCATGGTGAGTAATTCTTTTAATGTTGGATTCAATTTGCTAGTATCTTGCTGAGAACTTTTGCATCCATGTTTATCATGGATATTGGTCTGAAATTCTCCTTTGTAGTGGGGTTTTTGTCTGGTTTTGGAATCAATATAATGCTGTCCTCATAAAAGGTGTTTGGAAATTTTCCTTCCATTTCTATTTTTTGGAACCGTTTGAGAAGAATAGGTATTAACTCTTCTTTAAATGTCTGGTAGAATTCCCCCGGGAAGCCATGTGGTCTTGGACTATTGTTTGTTGGGTAATTTGTGATTAATGATCAATATCTTTGCTGGTTATGGGTTTGATCAAATTTTCTTCTTGTTTCAGTTGTGGTAGTTTGTATGTTTCTAGGAATATATCCATTTCTTCCAGATTGCCCAATTTGTTGGTGCATAAATTTTCCTAGTATTCTCTTGTGATTGTATTTCTGTGGTGTTGGTTGTGATCTCTCCTCTTTCATTCATGGTTTTGTTAATTTGGGTCCTTTCTCTCTCTCATAAGTCTGACTAGGGGTTTATCAATTTTATTAATTCTTTTAGCCCCTAGAGTGAAAGCTTCAGGACATGTGTTTACCTTACACCCAGTCACTCCTCAGGACACTCTTCAGAAGCTGGTCTGTGTTGCGATCTATTCACCTCCTGAACACTGCTGGTTCAGAGTTTCCTGGGTACCTGAAGGGTGTTACACCAGTATGGAACTCAGTATGGAAAACTGTAATCCTTAAATTTCTGTATGCTTTAACTTTCTTCTTTATAAGTCTTGGCTTTATAGTAATAAAATTGTTTTAATTAAAAAATAATTCTTCCAAAGAACCAGCTCTTAGTTTCATTGATCTGTTCTACTCTTTGTTTGCTTCTATATCACTTATTTTTCTCCTAATCTTTATTATTTCCTCTTTTTCTGCTGGCTCTACACTTTATTTGCTCTTCTTTTTCTAGCTCCTTTAGGTGTAAAGTTAGGTTGTGTTTTGCTTCTTGAGGTAGGCCTTATTGCAATATACTTCCCTCTAAGGACCACCTATGCTGCATCCCAAAGGTTTTGGACTGTCATGTTTTCATTTTCACTTGCTTCCATGTATTTTTAAAATTTCTTCTTTAATTTCTTGGTTAACCCATTCATTCTTTAGTAGGATATTCTTTAATCTCTATGTATTTGTGGTCTTTCTAAATTTTTTCTTGTGGTTGACTTCGTTTCATAGTGTTGTGGTCTGAAAATGTGCATGGTATGATCTTAATCTTTTGTGCTTGTTGAGGGCTGATTTGTGACCCAGTATGTGATCTATTCTGGAGAATGTTCTTTGTGCACTCGAAAAGAATGTGTATTCTGCTGCTTTAGGATGGAATGTTCTGAATATATCTGTTAGGTCCATCCAGTCCAGGGTGTCATTTAAAGCCATTGTTTCCTTGTTGATCTTCTACTTGGGTGATCTGTCCATTGTTGTAAGTGGGATGTTAAAGTCCCTTACTATTATTGTGTTATTATCAATGAGATTTTCAATGGTTAGTATTAATTGATTTATATATTTGGGTGTTCCAAGTTAGGGGGCATAATATTTATAATTATTAAATCTTCTTGATGGATAGACCCTTTAATTATGATATAGTGCCCTTCTTCATCTCTTGTTACAATTTTTGTTTTAAAATCTAGTTTGTCTGATATAAGTACAGCTACTCTGGCTTTCTTTTGATGTCTGTTAACATGATAGATGGTTCTCCATCTCCTCAGTTTCAATTTGTAGGTGTCTTTAGGTCTAAAATGAATCTCTTGTAGGTAGCATATAGATGGATCTTGTATTTTTTATCCATTCTGATATCCTATGTTTTTTGATTGGTACATTTAGTCCACTTATATTCAGAGTAATTATTGATAGATATGAACTTAGCCACTGCCATACGGTGTTTCTGGTGATGTTCTCTGTTCCTTTCTAGCCTTTGTTGCTTTTGGTCTTTCTTTCCCACTCAAAGCATCCTCTTTCCCCTTTAACATGTCTTGCAGAGCTGGTTTAGTGATCACAAACTCCTTTAGATTTTGTTTGTCTGAGAATCTGTTTATCTCTCCTATTCTAAATGACAGCCTTGCTGGATAAAGTATTCTTGGCTGCATGTTTTCCCCATTCAGCACCTTGAATATATCATGGCACTCCCTTCTGGCCTGCCAAGTTTCTGTGAACAGACCTACTGCAAATCTGATTTGTCTTTTTTGTAGGTTAATGACTTTTTTCTATTGCTGCTTTCAGGATTCTTTTCTTGTCTGTGTATTTTGTGAATTTGACTATGATATGTCTTGGTGTGGGCCAGCTTTTATTCATTTTGATGGGAGTTCTCTGTGCTTCTTGAATTTTGGTGTCTGTTTTCTTCCCCAGATTAGGGAACTTTTCAGCTATCATTGCTCAAATAAACCTTCTCCCCCCTTTCATTCTGTTCTTCTTCAGGGACTCCTATGATACCAATATTAATACATCTTAAGGGATCACTGAGTTCCCTAAGTCTACATTCATGATCTAATACTTGTCTTTACCTCTTCTTTTCAGCTTCATTATTTTCCATAATTTTTCTTCTATATCACTGATTTTTTCCTCTGCTTCGTCCATCCTCATTGTAATTGCATCTAGTCAGTTTTGCATATCAGGTATAGTACTTTTTATTTTGGCCTGAGTAGTTTTTAGTTATTTTATCTCTTCGGTAAGGGACTGTCTAGTGTTTTCTATGCTTTTTCAAGGCCAGCTAGTATCTTTATGATTGTTGTTTTCAATTCTAGTTCAGGCATCTTATATCAGTTTTCATTAAACCCCTGGCCATTACTTCTCCCTGTTCTTTCTTTTGGGGTGAATCCCTCCATCTTGTCATTTTTTCTAGGTCACTTCTTTTTTGTGTGAATGTTAGGAAAGTCTGTTATATTCCTGCTCCTGAGAATAGTGGCTATATTAAGAAGAGGTCTTATACCGTCTTGGGCCTGGTGCTTCAGGAGGTGTTTCAGATTGTGCATTCTGCTGTTGTTTTGGCTGTTCCTTCCCTCAAGTCAGTCCTCTGCAGAGTTTCTTCTTGCCTGTGTGTGGGGTGTTTGGACCTTGTTCACTGTGTGGCAAATTTTAACCAGGTATGTTTTGGTCTGCTTGGTAGAAGAAGCTAGATCCTGTTTCCCCTAGAGCTGAAGCTTTGAAGCACTCTATGATCATAGACTTGGTGCATGCCAGGGGTTTGTGCTGGTATTCTGGGGGAGGGGCCTGCTGCACTGATTCTCTGGTGGACATGCCCTTCGTGGAAATGCACCTGCAGGACACAGGGGGATGGGGCTTTGTGTAAGCCTTCACTGGGGGGTACTGTGTTGCTCACTGAAGTCAGTCAGTGCTGATGGCATCGTTCTGTTCTCTCCTCCAGGGAGCAAGGAGTTCACGCCTGCCAGTCTTCAGGAAGCCCCCACAGAAAAGCACACAATGACCCCTCTTGTGTCCCTGGTTTCCATCAGATCTCTGCCTTCACCCTGTCTGTGTCTAAGCTGTCTGTCTACCAGGCTGCACAGTACTCCCATGCTTCATCTCAGGCATGCAGCTGAGTTTCAAAACTCCAGATTTTAAGGATCTGTACAGCTCAGACTCATACTGAGCCTCTGAGGGAGGATCTTGCCACACTGTGATCTGTGCTGGTTTGTCCCAGAAAACAGTTGCATGAATGCACAGAGGTTTGGCGTTTATGGTAAAGTGCAGCAAAAAGCTGGTACCAAGGTTTGCTGCCTTCAACCGGTGTCTTTGTTCCTATGCTAGTGAACAGGGCAGCACTTTGGTGGTGCTAGTTCTTTTGTCCTTGGAGACACCATGCCACTACTCCCAAATACACTCCTAGAAAGGCAACTGTTTCAACCTGAGCGATCCAAGGGATCCTCAGACTACACTGTCTGCTCCTGGGTCTCCACCCTCCTTCCCTTCCAGAGCACTACTGAGCTTGCCAGACAAGACCCCAGTGATGGTGCAGATTTCTAAAACCTCAGAATTTGAGCTCCACTGCTTATAAAAACTTGCAATAGTGAGCCCCTCTCCTTTGGTTTTGGGGAAGTGTTTTTCTTGTGCAATCCCCTGCGCGTGCTTTCTCTCTCTCTCTGTCTGGCTCCTCTCTTAGTGACCAGGACTCTCTCCCCTCTACAGCACCTGAGATTCTCTCCCCACCCCATCAACTTTCCATAACTCCTATCTTCCATGATGTGCTGTTTTTCTGCCTCTGGTTGTGTAGTCTTTAGATTAATTTCTTGGGTGTTCAGAATGATTTGATCTTTATCTAGCTGTGTTCAAGGGATAAGGTAAGCTTAGGGTTGCCCCTACTCCTCTCCCATCTTAACTCCTTCTCTTGTAAATTATATATCTGATAAGGGGTTAATACCCCAAAGATATAATTAACGCATACTGTTTAACATCAAACCTCCCAAACAATATGATTAAAAAATGGGCAGAAGATGGGGCATCTGAGTGGCTCAGTCAGTTAAGCATCCAACTTCAGTTCAGGTCATGATCTCATGGTTCAGGAGTTAGAGCCCCGCGTTGAGTTCTGTGCTGACAGCTCAGAGCTTGGAGCCTGCTTCAGATTCTGTGTCTTCTTCTCTCTCTGCCCCTCCCCAACCTGCACTCTCTCTCTCTTTCTCTCTCTCTCTCTCAAAAAGTAACTAAACATTAAGAAAATTTAAAAAAATGGGCAGAGGATTTGAATAGACATTTTCCCATTGAAGCAGGCAAATAGCCAACACACAAATGAAAAGATGTTCAAAATCACTACTCATCAGGGAAATGCAAATCAAAACCACAATGAGATATCACCTCACACCTGTCAGAATGGCCAACATTAACAACTCAGGCAACAACAGATGTTGGCAAAGATGCAGAGAAAGAGGATCTCTTTTGCACTGCTGGTGGGAATGCAAACTGGTGCAGCCACTCTGGAAAAGAGTATGGAGGTTCCTCAAAAAATCAAAAATAGAACTATCCTACGACTCAGCAATTGCACTACTAGGTATTTATCCAAGGGATACAGGTATGCTGTTTTGAAGGGGCACAGGCTATAAACCAAAGTAGTCCTAAGAGGAAAGTATATTGCCACACAGGTCTTACTCAAGAAGAAAGAAAAGCCTCAAATACACAACCTAACCTTATACCTAAAGGAGTTAGAAAAGGAACAGAAAGCAAAGCCTAAAGCCAGCAGAAGGGAAATAACAAAGACTAGAGCAGAAATAAACAATATAGAAACAAACAAAACAAAACAACAACAAGATAACAGAAACAGATCAATGAAACTAAGCTGGTTATTCAAAAAAATTAATAAAATTGATGACCCCCTAGCTAGACTTATCAAAAAGAAGAGATATAACCCAAATAAATAAAATTGTGAATGAAAGAGGAGAGATAACAACCAACACCACGGAAATGCAAACAATTATAAGAGAATATTATGAACAATTATATGCCAACAAACTGGGAAATATGAAAAAAATGGATAAATTCCTAGAAACATACAACCTGCAAAAACTGAAACAAGAAGAAGTAGAAAATTTGAACAGATGCATAATTAGCAAATAAATTGAATCAGTAATCAAAAATTTCCCAACAAACAACAGTCCAGGGCCAGATAGCTTCCCAGGAGAATTTTACCAAACATTTAAAGAAGAGTTAATACCTATTCTTCTCAAACTGTTCCAAAAAATACAAATGAAAGGAAAACTTCCAAACTCATTCTACAAGCTTAGTATTACCTTAATTCCAAAACCAGACAAAGACCCCACTAAAAAGGAGAATTATAGACCAATATCCCTGATGAAACTGGATGCAAAAATTTTCAACAAAACACTAGCAAATTGAATTCAACAGTACATTAAAAGAATTATTCACAATGACCCAGTGGAACTTATTCCTGGGCTGCAGGGCTGGTTCAATATTTGCAAATCCATCAAGGTGATACACTCATTAATAAAAGCAAAGAACAATATGATCTCAATAGATGCAGAAAAAGCATTTGACAAAATACACCATCCTTTCTTGATAAAAACCCTCAAGAAAACAGGGATAGGAGGAACATACTTCAACATCATAAAGGCCATATATGAAAGACCCATTTGGAATTCTCTGTCTCTCTCTCTCTCTCTGCCTCTCCCTCACTCACTTTCTCTCTCAAAATAAACAACAACAACAAAAATATTCTCTCTTTCCCTCTGCCCCCTCCCCAACTCGTGCAAGCACTGTCTCTAAAATTAAAATAAATCTTAAAAGTAAAATACAACTAAGAGGCACCTGGGTGGCTCAGTTGGTGAAGCATCTGACTTCAGCTCAGGTCATGATCTTGAGGTTCATGAGTTCTAGCCCTGAGTCAGGCTCTGTGCTGACACCTCAGAACCTGGAGCCTGCTTCGGATTCTGTGTCTCCCTCTCTCTCTGCCCCTCCGCTGCTTGCACCTCTGTCTCTGTCTCTGTCTCTCTGTCTCAAAAATAAATAAAACATTTTTAAAAATCTAATAAAAAATAAAAACACAACTATGAATCCTCTATTTTATTCCCCCTTTGCTTCTTTATTTTGTTTTTTAAATTTCACATATGAGTGAAATCAATAAACAAAGAGAAAAAGGGAGAGAGAGAGAAACAAAGAAATCGACTGTTAACTATACAGAATAGACTGATGGTTACCAGAGGGGAAGCGGGTGGGGGGATGGGTGAAATAGTTCTTGGGGATTAAGAATTACACTTGTGATGAGCACAGAGTGATGTATGGAACTGTTGAATCACTGTATTGTACACTTGAAACTAATATTACACAGTATATTAACTAAGTAGAATTTAAAACTTAAAAATTTTTTTTTAATGTTTATTTATTTTTGAGAGAGAGAGACAGAGTGTGAGATGGGGAGAGAAAGAGAAAGACACAGAATCCAAAGCAGTCTCCAGGCGCTGAGCTGTCAGCACTTAGCCGACCTGGGGCTTGAACTCACAGGCTACAAGATAATGACCTGAGCTGAAGTTGGATGCTTAACCGAGTGAGTTACACAGGCGCCCCTAAATTAAAACTTAAAAAAAAATACAACCATAAAAGAGACACAAATATATATATATATACAAATACATATATACACAAATACATATATATATATGTGTGTGTGTGTGTGTGTGTGTGTGTGTGTGTGTGTGTGTATTTACAACAACTTAGGAGCTTTATGAGTCTGATTGCAATATTCTTAGACACATTTCTACACCAAGGGGCTAACTAAAATCACTACAACCAGAGTGAGTCCAGTGAACGAAACTGAGTGGATCGCAGGTCACAAGTCTCCCTATCTCCCATGGGCAGGACAGCGTCTTCTCTAGACTCTGGTTTGGAGCTTCCTCTGGAGGCCTCAGAATCCAACCCTGACCCTCCACCCAGGGAGACCCCGCAGGGATTCCTCCACTGCTGAATTGGAAACTGGTTGTGACCAATCACCACTCCCCATCATTGAGGCAGGCAGGCAGGCAGGGGTTGCTTCAAGGGAGTGGGACTATGTGCAGGGCTGACTTTGGGGGCATGGCCAGGGTCTCACCTTCCAGGTGACCTATGGTTGCCCGGTGGGTTCGTGGGTTCTTATGGACCCCTGCTCAGTAGACATTGGCAGATCGCCTACAGCTGTGCCTGAATGAGGACCTGTGTTCCTGAACCGTGGCGGACACACACAGGTCACCTGCCACAAGTGGCAGGCGGCCAGTGTGGCGGAGCACCAGAGGAACTACCTGGAGGTGACGTGCATGCGTGGTATAGGCTCCGCAGGTACCTGGAGAAAGGGAAGGAGAAGTTGCAGCGCGCAGTTGGGAGGGTCATCTCAGCACTTCTGCGATCTCTCCAGAGACTAGGGCTGTGCTCCCCGGAACAGGGGAGGAAAATGGAATAGATGCCCGAATACCATAGGTCAGGAGTCGAGGTATTAAGCCTTGGCAGTTCAGATCCTCTGCCAGAAGAGTGACTAACTAGCCTAGAGGCCCAGCCCTTCTCTCAGAAACAATTAAGGGATCCAGTCCCCCAGGGATGGAGGAAGAAACCATCCATCCCTGCAATAACCAACTAGCAATACCCTCTGATTCTCTGTTAGCAGCTTTAAGAATTTCGGGGGACTTTCTCTCTCAGGCCTTGTTCTGTGCCCCATGTACTATGTGTTTGAACTTTTCTGAGTCACTCTGCTTCCACCCAGATCAGAACCAGAAATCCCTTTCTTCCCTCAGAGAGCTGTAGTTTCCTAGTCTGTCCTGTCTTGTCTTCATCCTAGAACTTTTCAAGGAATAAGAAATGATCTCAGGTCCCTGTGTCCAGGCTGGCATCTGGGTTTTGTGCTCCCTTCCCCCACTTCAGTTGCCACATCCATTCTCAGGATAGTCACATGAGTGCTGCTGGTGTGACGTATGACTAAAGCAAAATTTTTTTAATTTTCTGAGCCTTTTTCTCAGATTCCCCAAAGACACACATGACCTACCACCCCACCTCTGACATGAGGTGACCCTGAGGTTCTGGGCCTTGGGCTACCCTGCAGAGATCACTCTGATCTGGCAGCATGACAGGGAAGACGACACCCAGACACAGCGCTTGTGGACACCAGGCTTTTGGGGGATGGGACCTTCCAGAAGGAGGCAGCTATGGTGGTGCCTTCTGGAGAGGAGCAGAGATACATGTGCCACAGGCAGCATGGTGGAGCTGACTAAGCCCCTCATGCTGAGACAGGATAAGGGGGGAGACCTGGACATAGACCCTCTTCTCAGAGGAATCAGGAGCCCTTGTGGAGAACTCCAGCAGGGTGGGGGCTGATGCCTGGGGTCAGGGCCCTCACCTTCCTTCCCCTTCCCAAAGTCGCTTCTCAGCCCTCCATCCCCATCATGGGCATCATTGCTGGTCTGGTTCTCCTTGGAGCTGTGATCTGGCATTGCGATCTGGAGGAAGAAGAGCCCAGGTAGGGAAGAGGTGGGAGGATCTGAGTTTTCTGACTCCACTGCAGGGTTTCAAGTCCTGGTGGCAGATTGTCCTGCTTTGTTAATAAGAAGTACCATCCACATGCATGTGCTTGCTCACTCTGGAGCTGACTGCTAACACTCACACTTTTAGTAAATCACATGTGAAAGTGAAGGGCAAATTTTCACCCTAATGAATCTGATGATGGGGACCTGATTCCCAACAGTCATAGGACAGAAGGGAATTTCCCTGCTGAGGACAGACTCCAGAAGTGCAGTTGGTCTGGTCCACACACATGTACTTTTCTTATGTTTTCTGATCCTGCCTTGGGTATGGTTAAGAGTTCTGGAAACTTTCCTGGGATCCAGGACTAGGGAGATTCCTTTAGGACATCATGGCTTTCTCCCTGGCCTCTGTCATGATGTCTTCTTCCCACAGGAGGAAAAGGACTGAGCTACTCTCATGCTGCATGTAAGTATGGAGGGGGTGATCCCTGAAACCCTGGGATACTGTAGACAGGACCCCATGGGGAGCTCACCCCCCACCATAGCTCCTCCTTTAGTCTCATCTCCCGTGGCTCTGATCATGTCCTGTTTGTTCTACCCTAGGTGATGACAGTGCCCAGGGCTCTGATGTGTCTCTCACAACTCCTAAAGGTAAGGCCCTGAGAGACCTGAAGTGTGGGGTTGAGCAGAGGGGACACGACTGGGTTATGGGGATTCTTTGAGTGGGACATTTTGAGCATATGGTGGGCTGCTCATAATGTCACCACTTAAAGCGACTGACTTGAATTTGTTCATGATTATTTTCTTTCACAGTGTGAGCCAGCCACCTTGTGGGGGACTAAGTAATACAAGGTTAGTTCTCAATCCCACTCCCCATTGTGACTTCAGGAATCTCTGACTGCACTTTCTTTCTGCAAAGTGTGTCTGAATGTGACTTAGCATAATGAGAGGAGGTGGAGAGACTGGCCCAACACGCTGCCCACCACAACACCTCCCCACATTGACCTTTGCCCCTTTCTAATCTACTTTCTTGTTCTAGCAGAGGCAGGACTAGATGTCTCTATCTCTGTCTTAACTTCACATTGCACTGAGGTTGCAACATTTTTTATATTGAAAATAGGAATCTGAATATAAATTTGTTTTTTTTCTCCACATTCTAATCATGGGGGGTTGCTTGATGGGTTATTTAAAAGAGATGATTCCTTAAATTTGAGAACAGAAATAAATGGAAGCACTGAGAACCTTCCAGAATACACATGTTTGCTGTGCTTCGTCTGTTGCATGTGGTTACAGGAGAGGCTGTGAAGCACCAGCATGGATGGGACTGTGACCAGTTGGTGCTCAGTGCATTTTGGGCTTTGACATGGTCACTCCTAAGCAGAGTCATTTTCTCTGCTCCTTTGTCCTTGTCTCTTCAGTGGAACTTTGTCCCACCAGGATCTGTGATGACAGGGACTGGGACATCACCCAGGCCTGTGCTGTGTCCAGGACAGAGATAGTTTATGTGGCCAGGTCAGCCTAAGGTCAGGCTTGGGTTAGGCCCTCAGCCCCCATCTTTGAATTTTTGATTTTTTTTTCTTTGTTTCCTTAAAGGATTGTGCCCATTCCTGCTCTTATTTTGAGCAATGGGGAACACTTATAGACTGTGTGATTATGAGAGATCCAAACACCAAGAGCTCCTGAGGCTTTGGGTTTGTCACATATGCCACTGTGGAGAAGGTGGATGCAGCCATGAATTCAAGACCACACAAGTTGGATGTAAGAGTTGTAGAACCAAAGAGGGCTGTCTCCAGAGAAGATTCTCAAAGACCTGGTGCTCACTTATCTGTGAAAAAGATATTTGTCAGTGGCATTAAAGAAGATATTGAAGGACATCATGTAAGAGATTATTTTGAACAGTATGGGAAAATTGAAGTGATTGAAATCATGACTGACTGAGGCAGTGGCAAAAAGAGAGACTTTGCTTTTGTAACGTTTGATGACCATGACTCAGTAGACAAGATTGTCTACAACACCATACTGCGAATGGTCACAACTGTGAAGTAAGGAAAGCTCTATCTAAGCAAGAGATGGCTGGTGCTTCATCCAGCAAGGAGATCGAAGTTCTGGAAACTTTGGTGGTGGTCATGGAGGTGGTTTTGGTGGGAATGACAACCTGATAGTCTGTTATAGGATCCAGCTCTTGTCTACGCCAGTTTATACTTACAAATAAGTGGAGTGGCATTGTAGGCCGGTGAAGTGACTACTCAAAATGTCTTTTCCCTGTGTTTGTTCTTACTAGATTTTATTTAAAAAAAAAAAATTTTTTTTTCGACGTTTATTTATTTTTGGGACAGAGAGAGACAGAGCATGAACGGGGGAGGGGCAGAGAGAGAGGGAGACACAGAATCGGAAACAGGCTCCAGGCTCTGAGCCATCAGCCCAGAGCCTGATGCGGGGCTCGAACTCACAGAGCGCGAGATCGTGACCTGGCTGAAGTCAGACGCTTAACCGACTGTGCCACCCAGGCGCCCCATGGATAAAGTATTCTTGGCTGCATATTTTTCCCATTTAGCACATTGAATATATCATTTCCCTTCTATCTGCCAAGTTAGTGGTCTGCTGCTAATCTTATGTGTCTACCCTTTTAGGTTAAGGACCTTTTGTCCCTACCTGCTTTCAGAATTCTCGTTTTCTTTGTATTGTGCAAGTTTTACTTCTATATGTCTCGGTGTTGACTTGTTTTTGTTGATTTTGAAGGGGTTCTCTGTGCCTCTTGTCCTTGAATGCCTGTTTCATTCCCCAGATTAGGGAAATTCTCAGCTATAATTTGTTCAAATAAACCTTCTGTCCTTTTCCCCCACTTTTCTTCTGGAACTCCTATGATATCGATATTATTGTGCTTTAAGGAGTTGGTGAGTTCCCTAAATATACATTTGAGATCTAACAGTTTCCTTCCCCTCTTCTTTTCAGTTTCATTATTTTCCATTTTTTAAGAGAGGGAGAGAGAGCATGAGTGGGGGTGGGGCAGAGAGAGAGAGAGGGAGAGAGACAGAATCATAAACAGGCTGCATGCACCAGTGCAGAGGCCCACACGGGACTCCATCTCATGACGCTGAGATCATGACCTGAGCTAAAAACAAGAGTTAGATGCTGAGATACCCAGGGGCCACCATAATTTTATCTTCTATGTCACCTATTCATTTCCTGTTTCTTCCATCCTTGTTGTGATTATATACAGTCAGTTTTGCATTTCAGTTATAGCATTTTTTCTTATTTTTGCCTGGCTAGTTGTTAGGTCTTTTGTCTCTGAAGCAAGGGCTTCTCTGGTGCCTTCTATGCTTCCTTCAAGCCCAGCTAGTATTCTTATGATTGTTGTTCTAAATTCTTGTTCAGATATATTGCTTGTATCTGTTTTGAGTAAATCCATAGTTGTGATTTCTTTTTGATGTTTCTTTAGGGGACAATTCCTCCATCTCATCATTTTGTATAGGTTTCTGTCTTTTGTGTGTTATGAAAGCTTTTTATGTTTCCTGCTCCTGAGAGTAATGCTATATTACGAAGGGGTATTACACTGTCCAGGGGCTGGTGCTTCAGGAAGTGTTTCTGGTGTATGCTGGGTGTTCTTGTGTTTGGCTGCTTTTTCCTTCAGGTTAGTTCTCCATAGTGTTCTTCCTTGCTTGCAGTGGGGAGTTTTTGGACCTTTAACTAGGTGTGTTTTGATTTGTTAAAATAAACCTGATTAAAAAAAAAAAGAAAGAAAGAAACCTGAGCCATTGATGTTCTATTGTATTCCTCTGCCTATAATCTCTTGTCCCAGGCATCCATGGGTCTGCATTTCACCTATAGCTTTCACAGGTTTTAGCACTTATCATTACCTTCTGCAGATGTTCCCAGCATGAGATATATATTATACTAGGTTTCCCTATGTGAGTTCTGAGTCAGATGAAACAGAGAACAATCCCTTCCCTGGGTAGCCAAGAGGTTAGAATGTTGAAAGTAGGTTCTACTTTGTTCCTTCCAGCCTGCAGAAAGAAAGTGGGAATTGAGCTCTTTGTCCCAAATGCCCCATGCCATCCTGGAGTGGGAGTTGGACAAAGATGAGTAAAATGTCACAACATTTCCTACCATTTTGAATGTTACTTTTCTTGACTGGATGTTTGCTTGGTGGCTATACCTCTTTGAGCAATTTCCAGAATTCCTATATAGTTATTTTGTCAGTCTCTACTTATTGTTTCAAACATTTTTGTGGAGGAAAAGGGCCTAGTCTACAATCTTACTGATGTCCTGAGCAAGATTCTTCCCTTTGTATTACAATATAATAATTCAGAGCTTGATATGTAGATGAAACTGAATACCAGAAATATCAATGTATCAGTCAAGTTACCTTGAAAAACTGAATAGTATCAGGGAAATACAAATCAAAACCATACTGAGATATCACCTCATGGCAGTCAGAGTGGCTAAAATGAACAAATCAGGAGACTATAGATGCTGGAGAGGATGTGGAGAAACGGGACCCCTCTTGGACTGTTGGTGGGAATGCAAACTGGTGCAGCCACTCTGGAAAACAGTGTGGAGTTTCCTCAAAAAATTAAAAATAGATCTACCCTATGACCCAGCAATAGCACTGCTAGGAACTTACCCAAGGGATACAGGAGTGCTGATGCATAGGGGCACTTGTACCCCAATGTTTATAGCAGTACTTTCAACAATAGCCAAATTATGGAAAGAGCCTAAATGTCCATCAACTGATGAATGGATAAAGAAATTGTGGTTTATATACACAATGGAATACTACTTGGCAATGATAAAGAATGAAATATGGCCTTTTGTAGCAACGTGGATGGAACTGGAGAGTATTATGCTGAGTGAAATAAGTCATACAGAGAAAGACAGATAACATATGTTTTCACTCTTATGTGGATCCTGAGAAACTTAACAGAAGACCATGGGGGAGGGGAAGGAAAAAAAAAGTTAGAAAGGGAAGGAAGCAAACCACAAGAGACTCTTAAAAACTGAGAATAAATTGAGGGTTGATGGGGGATGGGAGGGAGGGGAAAGTGGGTGATGGGCATTGAGAAGGGCACCTTTTGGGATGAGCACTGGGTGTTGTATGGAAACCAATTTGACAATAAATTTCATATTAAAAAAAAGAAAAACTGAATAGTATATATATTTATCTTATAGAAATATATTTATATTATATATTTTATATATAGATATTGATAAACATAGATATAGCTGATATAGATATAGATATAGATATAGATGATATAGATATAGATGTATCTCCCAAATCTTTATCCCTGAAAGGTCTGGGTCATTAATAGTCCTGCCTGAATAGTTTTCCATTGACTTTAATTAGAGGTCATGATAGTACTAAGTGATGCCCTAAGTTATCTTCTCTATTTTAGACATACTCTTTCTTAGCATCACTGTGTAGTAGCAGCTCAATTGCCCTTGATAATCATGATCAATCACTCCAGTCAGTACAATAATTACTGTCTTTGAGTGTTTAGAGGCATGACGAGCCAAAGTGGGTGCGTGGTAGTCTTAAATTCCATTTCAATGGAATCATTCCTGTGTCTTCTAGTGAAAGCATTCCTCTCTTGGGGGAACTGATACCTCTAAGCCACATAGCATAAGGTCATGTGGATAGGGAGCAAAAATGTTGCTAGTGGATCCCTAAATAGTGAGTGGTGTCACTTCCATTTCCACATCCTTGATTTCTGAACCTGTAAATCCTGGCTATGAGAGAAATGGCAGCATATATTGGACTTTGTTTAGAGCCCCCTGGAAAACATTGCCCCAAATCTGCAAGGGATTAGCACCTAGATGGCACTCTGAGTCTTCAAAAGGTCATTCTCCATTCTATCAAGCCAGCTCCTTCAGAATAATGAAGAACATGGTAAAACCAATGAATTCAATGCCCATGAACACCTTGCCATACTTTATTTTCTGGAAATGAGTTGCTTGATCAGGAGCAATGCTGTGTGGAATACCATAATAGTAGGTATTGCATTCTGTAGTCCATAGATGTTGTTTGGCAGAATCATTGGCAAAGGCAAGTACATATCCAGAGAAAATGTCTATTCTAGTTAGAGCAAAACATTGCATGTTCCATAATGGAAGCAAGTCTAATGTAATTAACGTGCCACAGGTATCTGGATGATTACCCCAGAGAATATTGTCATATCAGGGACTCAATGGTGGTCTCTGCTGTTGGCAAATTGGGAACTCACCAGTGGCTGTAGCTAGGTTGAGATTAGTGGGGAGAAATCTATGTTGCTGAGCCTATGTATAATCTCCACCCCTGTCATCATGGCCACTTTGTTCATGAGCCCATTAAGCAAAGAGGGTGATAGGTTTCCATAGGATAAGTCATCTTATCCACTTTATTAAAATCATCCCTTTCTGAGGTCACCTTTTGATGGGCATTTGCATGGGACATAAATATCTTTACATTTTTGTCCCCAGAGAATTCTGTCCACACACCTATTCCCCAGTTCTTCTTGCCACCAACTTTTCAGTCATGTTCCTTTCAAGTCCATCCAGTCAAAGCACTGGCCATAGCCTATGAATTGGTATACAATCACACCTCTGGTAATCTCTCCTTCCAAACAAAATGTACAACCAGCTGCATTACTGTGAAGATTTTCCCTCACAACTGTCCTTAGGAGATGACCGTGAAAGGGGCTGTCATGCTGCTATTCACTTTTGTAGTGCCTGTGTACTGTGCAGAGCTATCTATAAACCAAGCCTGACTTTTCTCTTCCTTAGGCAACCATGTGCAGGGAATTCATAAATCCAGGCTGGGAGAGATTAGGTAAAAATGTAGAAGGAATTGGGGCAGTGGACATTTGATCCATTTCCTCACATAATTTACACATGTCTTCAGAGCCTGGTTGAGCCCAATACCATTATATTTGGTGATGGAGTGCTGCTATATACAACCAACTTTATGGTTTGGTGAGTTGTACAAACCCAGTTCATGATGGGCAATTCAGATGGGGGACAAGTTATTCTCAATTGATGGCAGAACTTTGCCCCTAAATCCTGTGTGCACACTGTTATTCACACATAGGGGTCTCTGCCAAAGGCTCCAAAGAGTAGCTATATCTGTCACAATTCAAGCATGCGTGGACCTGCAAGATTATATAGTCCAAGTGGCAAAGCAGCTTGTAACCAGCCTGTACCTGTAGTTCTCTTGTTCTTGGCCCTGCTCAAAACTAACAGTTTTTCAGATTACTCAGTAAATGAGCTAGAGTACCACACATAAATGAGGCATATGCTGACCCCCAAATCCAAAGTGGACAAGGCATTATGCCTCTTTTGTGGCTGTAGGAGGGGTCAGATGTAACTACTTACCTTTAACATTAGAAAAGGTATGTTAACATGCCCCAGAACACTGGACCCACTACAAATTTCATTTAGGTGGAAGGCTCCTGAACTTATCAGATTTATTTCCCACCCTCTAACACAAAAATGTCCTACCAACAAGTCTGTAACAGTTGCTACTTCTTGATCACTAGATCCAATAAGCAAAATGTCACGAATGCAATGTACCATTGAATGTCTTGTCGTAGGGAAAGGTGATCAAGATTTGCAAACTAAATTATGACATAAGGCTGGAGAGTTAATATACCCCTGAAGTAGGACAGGGCAGGTATATTGCTGGTCTTGCTAGTTGAAATCAAACTGCTTCTTGTATTCTTTATCAACAAGTATGGAAGAAAAAAGCTTTTGCCAGATTGATAGCTGCACTCCAGGTAACAGGAAATATGTTAATTTTCTCAAGGAAACCACATCTGGCACAGCACCTCATTGGGGTCACCCTCCTGATTAAACTTATGATACTCCACTGCCATTCATCAAGACTTATCTGTTTTTTGCATATACCAAATAAGCAAGTTGAAAGGGGATGTTGTGAGAAACACTACCTCTGCATCCTTATGTCTTTGATGGTGACACTAATCTCTTTATTCCCTCCAGGAATGCACTATTGCTTCTGGTTAACTCTTTTCCTAGGTAAAGGCCTTTCTAGTGGCTTCCACTTAACCTTTCCTACCACAATATCCCCGACTCCACAGGTCAAGGAACCAATGTGAGGGTTCTTCCACTTGCTGAGTAGGTCTATTCAGATTATGTATTTCAGAGCTGGGGGAAGTGACTAAGTTCAAGACTCACAAGGCCTGCTGTGAGATTGACCTGAGCTAAAACTTCATTCATCACCTAACCTCCAGACTGTGACCGGTAGCCCACAGTGCAGTTTTGGGTCTCCTGGAGTTAGTATCAGCTCAGAGCCAGTGTCTAGTCTTCCCTCAAATGTCTGATTATTTCCTTTTCCCCAGTGCATAGACACCCTAGTAATATGCCATAGGTTCCTTTAAGGAAAGCTGGGACAAAGATTAACAGTATAATTTTTTTGCAATATACCAGCGTCATTCATAAAGTGGATCCAGTCCCCATTTTGTTCATAGGGTCTTGGGTCTATAAACTGGCTCAAGTCTGGGAATTGACTGAGGTGGCTCTCTGTTTGGGTGATTCCATTTAGAACTCTGCTCACTAGATCTAGAACACTTCTGCTTATATAGATCAAATAAGGATTGAGTAGATTGCCCATTTGTTTAAATTTTAGGGACATCATCCATGGTCAACTAGCCATTGCCAGTCAGACTATTGTGATTAATGCTTTAAGTATGCTGTCCATTATGGCAACCCTGCATTTGGTGATTAAGTGCCTCCTCTTGGACCCTGCCACCCAGGTTACAATGATCTTCATTGCCTTTAGGAGTCCCAGTTCAGGGGCCCCTGGCTGGCTCAGTCGGTTAAGCATCTGACTTTGTCTCAGGTCATGATCTTGAGGTTTGTGAGTTCAAGCCCTACATTGGGCTCTGTGCTGACAGCTCAGAGCCTGGAGCCTGCTTCAGATTCTGGGTCTCTCTCTCTCTCTGCTCTTCCTCCACTTGAGCTCTGTCTTTGTCTCTTTTTCTGAAAAATAAGCATTAAAAAAAAAAAAAGAGTCGCAGTTCAGGGTAGTACTTCTCATGGTAATTCCTGACCTACAGAGAAGAGTGACCACAGAGTTCTTCAAGGAAGCTGGGGTTCCCCTCACAAATTGATTTCTCACATTCATGGTGAAAGATGTGTCCTCTGGACCCTCTTAACATGAATAAGCATGTATTATAAGACAAATGTATTCTAACATTCTAATTTCCCTAAGCCTTTGGGTATCTTCCTCTACATTATATAAAGGCAATTCTGGCATTTCAGATTTCTTTAGTGTAGGCCACATTTTGGTCCATGTTTCAGTCAACCAAAATACAACCTGTTAGAACCTTGTCTATCTCCTTAAGCTACAATATTGAGTCCAGAATCTCTTCTAGTGGGCTCATGTCAATAACTATAGACTCACCCAACTTTACATTTTCTTCTACCATAACTCCAGACCCCTAATGTTCATTCCCACACATATTGCCTGGATTTCTTTCTTCTTTCTTTCTTTCTTTCTTTCTTTCTTTCTTTCTTTTTTTTTTTTAATTTTTTAAAGGTTTATTTATTTTAGAGAGAGAGAAAGAAAGAGAGAGAAGCGGAGAGAGATAGAGACACAGAATCTGAAGCAGGCTTCAGGCTCTGAGCTGTTAGCACAGAGCTGGTCACGGGGCTTGAACTCACAGGTCATGAGATCATGACCTGAGCTGAAGTCAGACACTCAACCGACTGACTGAGCCACCCAGGTGCCCCACATGTTGCCTGGATTTCTGTCTGTATAAATTAGAAAAATCATGCAGTGCTTTTGGGGTGAAGCTCACTCCTAATGGTTTACATTATCAATCTTACCTTTCAGGGCCTGCTGGGACTAGAGTGTAGTTATAGGTCTATAAGCAAATGAGCGAGGGGTGGGAATCAGTCCTGAGAGGGGAATCAGCAGTGTCTTACAAGGTGACTACCTCAGGGGAGGCCATTACAGTGTCCATAGACAAAGCAGGGTTAACTTCCTCAGATGGGGGTCAAAGGACTGATTCTACTGTTAAAGAAGACTGTGCAGAATTTGGGAGTTCAATGTCTCTAGTTATCAGGATCTGCCCGTATGTTCCTATTCCAATTTTCAGGATCCCACTCCTTTCCAATAAATGCCCTCACTTTAAGAGCAGACATAATATAAGTTTGGGAATTCAATTTGTAATTTATGCACTTGCGAGATGAGACTGCAGGTTTGGTGTTTGGAAAGTTAAGCTCTGGCAACAGAAGATGAATTTTTGTTTCAGAGCAGACAGAAATTTTCAGGTGATTTACGTGGCCCTTGAGCTGGGAAGTTGAATCCCTGAGCCCATCCTTTCCTTTCCTTAATTTGTCTAACACAATTAGCAGCAAACAGTCAATCTTATTATGTTTGTTAGTTTGATAAAAGTGTTCTAATATATCAAATACATGGTCACCTATGTACTTTGCCTTTTATAAGTATTTGATTAGAGTATCCAGTTGTGACATTCTGAGTATCTCTATTGCCATGGATTGTCAAGTGCCCTTTTTACTACTTAAAATAAAGTCATTAGTGCCTTTAAATCTTATCAGATTGAAGAACCAATTCCAGAAACCCCATAATCATTTCAGGCCTTAATAAATATTAAGGAATTAGCTTATACAATTGTAGAGAGTGGCAAGCACGAACCCTGTATATGTTATCAGAATGGAAATTCAGACAGGAGTTGATGTGGTAGTCCTGAGGCAGAATTTCTTCTTCTCTGGAAACCTCAGTTTTTGCTCTTAGGGCCTTCAACTGAGTAGAATAGGCCCACTCACATTATCAAGGGTAACCTCAATTTACTTAAAGTCAAATGATTTCAGATATTAACCATATGTGCAAACCCAATACTAACATGTACAAAATGTCTTCACATTACCACTTAGATTAATGTTATTAAAAAACTGGGTGCTATAGGGGTGCCTGGGTGGTGCAGTCGGTTAAGCGTCCGACTTCAGCCAGGTCACGATCTCGCGCTCTGTGAGTTCGAGCCCCGCGTCAGGCTCTGGGCTGATGGCTCTGAGCCTGGAGCCTGTTTCCGATTCTGTGTCTCCCTCTCTCTCTGCCCCTCCCCCGTTCATGCTCTGTCTCTCTCCGTCCCAAAAATAAATAAACGTTGAAAAAAAAAATTAAAAAAAACTGGGTGCTATAGCATAGTCAAGATGACATAAAACTAATCAGCATACTTAAGGTATGAAAAGGAGATAATTGTTCAGTGTGTAAGAAAATAATAAAAATTTAATTACTCCCTAAGCTCTAAGTAAGTTGTTTCATTGATTTGTGTTTAGCAAATGTGGGGATAAAAGAAATAGTAAACAAAAATTTATGTCCCTTAAAATTTCAATAAATTACAAAAATCCCTTCATGGGTGGCACTGTGTATACCCTTCACATCCATCTGGTTTCACATGTAGAGACATTAACATTGGTTAGTGGGTTCAGGTGGTGACCACCTTATATCCAACCACTATAAAGTCCCCTCATCACTCTTTCAACTAATAGTCAAATATCCACTGATGATCTTTACCTATACTCATTACTTCATTAGGGGCTATAAAAGGATGATTTTTCTCTCATTCATTCTGAATTTGTTAATTGGAATCCTGTTGGAAAGATGATGCTTCCCCATCATTAATTTGCGTCCTCTGAAATAAATTTCTGACCAAAAAAAAAAAATAAGATAATGGCTTGAATTCCCTATTTATTTGTTTATTAAAGTGAGTTTGTAAACAAAAACAAAAAAGAAAAAAATATATAAAACAAAACAAAAGAAGAAAAAGGAGTTTGTGCCAAAAGTGATAAAAGATTCATTTATATTTTACTAATTCAAGTGTAAAACACACGGATCATCAGTAACAGCTTAATTTTCACAAAATTAACACACCTCTTTTACAACCCATAAGTCAAGAAATAGAACATTACCAGCACCACAGAAAGCCTTCTCACACACCCCTCAATCACTGAGCTCTTCTTCCTGCCCCCAAATAACCATTAATCTGAATTTTAGCAACAGATTACTTTTTTCTGTTTAAAACTTTATATAGATGGAATCATACATTGTGTGTTGTGTGCATAACAATATTATTTGTGAGATTCATCTGTGTAATTGTGGGTAGCTGTATTTTGTCCATTTTTGTTACTTGTGTAGCATCCTATTATGTGAACATGAGTCAGTTTATCCACTGTACTGCTAATAAATTTTGGGATTGTTTCCATCTTTTGACTATCACAACCAAAACTGCTTTGAATACATCGATGTTTCACATATTTTGTTGTTGTTGTTGTTGTTGTTGTTATATACCTAAAAGTGGAATCCACAAGTATAGGGAAGGTGAATCTTTATCTTTGGAAGATAAGGACAAGCCAATTTTCAAATTGGCTGAACCTATTTATTCTTTTCAACAGCAGTGCTCAGCTCTTTCACATCCTTGTCAACAGTTGACATTGACAGATTTTCTCATTTAGAACATTATGGTTGGTGCATAGTGGCTTTTAATTTTGGGGAAATTTTTTTTGACTCAAAGGACACCGAGTCTATATGCTCAATGTGGAAATAAAAGAATGTCACTGAATCATTTCACAAGGTCATGTACTACTTATAGACTTGCTCTTGAGGTCAGTCACTAGACTGGAACTTACAGGCAAACCACAGACTGAAGATTCTAACTAAAGAAGGGAGTAAAAATATTAAAAAAAAAAAAAAAAAAAGAAGGGAGTAAAGACTATGCCTTACTTTGTCATGCACTATATTGCAGAGAGAGAGAGTTCTTTTGCTTCAGGTTAAGGAAAGTCAAGGTGAACTATCATGGCCCAGGGTAGTGATAAAGAGCTGATGGAAATGATTAAGGATGCTGCAATACGTAGAGTTACACACTGTCTAAATGCACCAGATAGTGTCAGTTTCCATGGTGAATTTCCTTCACTGAAAAAGCTTGGGGGAAGAAGCAGGCCTCAGAAAAAGGCTTAAGATGGTAATAATAAAACAACAGCCAAAATAATACTATCTAACAATTATATAGTGCTTTGCACATGTTAAGACATTTCACCCTTTTAATAAATGCCTGGTGTCTTTTCCAGTTTTCAAGATGAGCACACAGGTACAGAGAGTTTAATTCACTTATCTAAGGCCACACAAAAAGTAAATGGTGGAGCCTGAATTAGAACCCAGGCAATCTGGCCTCAGGGCTCTGCTCCTGACTCTGTACTATCCATTGAATCAGGTTTTGGGGTTGGGGGATTCATGCAGAGAGATTCTGGGAAAGGAAGAAAAGGAAAAGGGGACAGGTAATCTTATTATCATCCAACAGACTTAAAAAAAAAAAAAAAGCATGTCTGGACTAATGGGATACATCCTGCCCTGTTGCTGAAAATAAAATAATGAAAGCCTGAACATGTCTAGGTTCGGATCTCAAAATCTTCAGTGCACATTGAGCATAATGGCTCGGCAGGGAAGCCCAACTTAGCAGAGATCCAAATGGTGGGGACTGCAAATCATTCTGGGAATTACCCTTAGTTTTTACACACCTGTGTCAGGTATTTATGATTGCTTTAGCAAAGCACAGATGACACAGAATTATGTCTAGTTTCCCCTGGGTTTTGAGGTTGTAGAGAAGCCAATCAGGTTAGTTAATAATCTACATTTATATTATCCACACCAGTGGGTAGGGACCTTGTATTTGGCCCCAAGTCCAAGGCATTCAGAGGCCAGACCATGAGGTTCCAAACCCTCCTTCTGCTCCACTCTGGAGCCTGTTTACTGATTATGGTAAATCTGGAGTCATTTTACTGATTAAGCTCACTATGGGCTGGTGAGCATGGAGTCTGGAGAAACTGATAACGAGGAAGGAGGAGCAAAGGAAGGCTATTTGAGTGGGTGCTTGGGCAAAGAGAATAGCCCATCTCTACTTCCTCCCAAAGCCCTGGACATCTCCTCTTCCCTAAACCTTTCTACCCTTTCTGTCCTCGTCCCCTAGCTCTCTTTCTTCCCTACTTGCCTTGTCCATCAACAAAAATAAATTGCCTTTCCTTGGAGAAGAGTTCACTCTATGAAGTAGGGAGAGCAAGAAGGATTGCCTGGGGCTGGAGCAGCCGGATGACCTTGATGGTTCACCTAGAGTGTCCCAGGATCAAGTGTCCAAGGTAGAATGGGCCAATGACTGCTCCATGGGTAAAGAGAAGCCTCAGGGAAGACACTTACAGAGCCATGTTTGCATTTGAGCATCTCCAGTTTAAGGAGGCAGATGTGAAGCAGAACTCTGCCCTCAGGGTTGCCCTCTCCCTAGGACTTTTTCCAGGCTTTTACTTTCCACCCCCCACCCCACCTCCTTCAGTTTCTTCTGATTGTTCTCATGACTCATATGCACTTTTGTTGGGATTAGATCTTAGGATTCTGGAAAAGCCCATCAAAGTTAGTGGAGGTTTGTGTTTATAGAAGTGGGTGGGGATTTCAGAGTTAGTTCTCCACAGATATTGAGATGTCTGGAGAAGCTGATGCAAGCAGTTCCTAACCATCCTTCTACTCATTTGGGGATCCCTGACCCTGACTGAAACCCAGGCCGTCTCCCTAACTCTGGTCCCTTCTGTCCACCCTGTCCCTCTCCTGGCCTCTCTGTCTTTCTGTCCCTCTCATCTGTCCCAGCTGCACAATGCAATAACAGGCCCCCAGGGATGCCTCTCTGGACAAAGGTGGGGTGCAGAAGGGAGCCCAGGGAGCAGCAGAGCCAGAAGGGGGGAGGGTGGGTTCACAGCCCACTCCCTGTTGGACCCCAAGGTAACTGTTTCCACCCCTGGCACTCACTGCCTGCTGTATTTCCACACCATGTCTGTCCACCTGGCATAAGCAAGCCTGGCTTCCTGCCACTGCCTTCATGGACCACAAACAGTTCCAGCACTTGGACAGGCCACTGTGCTCATCACAGCATGAGCTGTGGGCAACGTGGCTGGAGGACAGGAGACCTAACTATTGAGATCAGAAGGATAAGGGTACAGAAATACTTCTGTAGTGTTAGCAGTGCCAGCAGAGTTTGGACTGTCCAGCAAGGCTTGTGAGTGATGTCGAGATTCTTGTAAGGACAAGCTGGGCTTTCCCAACTTTAGACCAAAGGGTTTTCACCATGTTGTGTCCCGGGAATGCACTGACCACCCTTCCCCTTCCCAGCCTGGGAAACGTGTGTAGCATTTTGCTTCAGCTGTCATATTCAATCTGGTTTGTCACTGATTCTTGGTCCCTGGTCTCAGTCTTATAGATGTTGGTGACCCCAATGGGAGCTTCTCCAGGGTACACTTTTAGCCCCTTAGAATGGTGAGGATTTCATCTCTCTGAAGGAGGACTAACAGTATGGACAATGGCAGGCAGGTTGGCTACTGAGGCCAAGGACGATGGAGGAAAGATAATGGAAAGATCTTTTGCAAAGATCCTGAGGTGCTACTTGACTCGTGTGTGGGCTCACAACTCCACTTGGAGGTCACAAATGAGCTGCTGCTTCCCTAAGATTCTGGGGGGAACCCACCACCTCCATGGTCACCCATTGGGGAAGGAAAGAGTCCTCTGTTGGCCTCACTCAAGGGAGGGTGGGGACAGGACTGACCCCTGCATCCACCTCTTGTCCCGACAGATAACTGGGCTATGTGAGATTTCAGACATATTTTCTGTGGGTAGCTTGCCTAGAATGACCCCAATTCCATTCATGTCCTTTTTAATGAAAGATCCTGAGGTTTGAGTAAGGTCAGAGAAAGGGCCAGTGAGAGAGAAGAAGGGAAAGTCAGTGACCGCAGAGAAACAGAAGGTCCCTTTGGGCCTCATAATTGAATATGGGACCAAGTATACACGGGAGACTCTTTGTCCTTCCCCTCTGTCCCCAGCGTTCCCCTCTTAGACCTGTGATCCTTCCCCTGACCTTGTGAGCTGGTGCCCACTCTGATGTTGCCCCATCTGGATTAGCTTTCAACACTGTACTCTGACATTCAGCCTAGAGAGTAGTTTGTCTTCTGACTACTGGTTAGGGAGGTAATTTAGGAACTCATGATCCCACTGAGAACAACTGAGAAAGCCTGATGAAACATAGTTTATCTTATTAAAATTTTCAACATGTAGACACAGTGAAGAGGCCCAGACAACATCTAGGAGAGGACTGTAGCCTGGAGAGGTGAGGTCATGGAGCCCAGAGCTCCAGATTCACTTTTGCTCTGAGGACATCAGCGAAGACTGAGGAGATAAGCAAGAAATCCATCCGAGCTTTTGGCTGCTTTGTGGTGCTGAGCAGAGAAAGACGTGAAAGCCTGGTGCCCAACAGGAGTGAGACCCTGATAGACTAACCCCCACAGTAAGTGGTGATTCTAAAATGCTGCTTCCTGGGGCGCCTGGGCGGCTCAGTCAGTTGGGCGGCTGACTTCACCTCAGGTCATGATCTCACGGTTCACAAGTTCAAGCTCTGCATCGGGCTCCATGCTGACAGCTCAGAGCCTGGAACCTGCGTCAGATTCTATGTTTCCGTCTCTCTCTGCCCCTCACCTGCTCATGCTCTGTCTCTCTCTCTCTCAAAAATAAATTAAAAAAAAATTTAAATTCCTCGTTAGAGGAAGAGACTCTTTAAAAAAAATTTTTTTTTAATATGAAATTTATTGTCAGATTGGTTTCTGTACAACACCTAGTGCTCATCCCAACAGGTGCCCTCTTCAATGCCCATCACCCACTTTCCCCTCCCTCCCAGTCCCCATCAACCCTCAGTTTGTTCTCAGTTTTTAAGAGTCCAGAAGGGACTCTTTTTAAAAAAATTTTTTTTTAAGTTTCTTTATTAATTTTGAGAGAGACAGAGACAGCGTGAGTGGGGCAGGGGGAGAGAGAGAGAGAATCCCAGGCAGGCTTCGTGCTGCCAGTGCAGAGCTGACGAGGGGGCTTGGACTCATGAAACTGTGAGAACATGACCTGAGCCGAAACCAAGAGTTGGCCGCTTAACCAACTGAGCCACCCAAGTGCCCCAAGAGACTCTTAATGATGCAGAGAGCAAACTGAGGGTTGCTGGAGGAGAGGTTGGTGGGGGATGGGTTACATAGGTGATGGGTATTAAGGAGAGTACTTGGGATGAGCACTGGGTCTTATATACAAGTGATGAATCACTAAAACCCACAATAGTATATGTTAACTAACTAGAATGCAAATAAAATTTTCAAACAAGCCATTTTTTTTCTCAGTTGAGTTGTTGTTAACTAACAGTTCAGACTTTGAGGAACACTACGGCCACACTAGAAGACCAAGGTGGTGTTTTGGTTTTTTGGTTGGCTTGTTGGTTATTTAGTCCTCTGCGAGGGCCACATAAAAACTGATAAATGTTAGACTCTCTCCCCAGAGTACTTCCATGCAGAGGGAAATAAAAACGTTAACATGACATGTCAGTGCACGCAGAGGCCCCCTGAAGTCTTACAGACCTAGGTGTTCTGTTGTTAGAGACAACGGGTGACGACATCTTGAATAATCATTTCAACACTCCCAATACCTTTCCGTATATTTGTCAGCATAAACTGGAGTAGACAAAAGCCGGATCTAATAGTATCAGGGGAATGAGAGGAGAGATGCCATCTATTGGCTTGTTCTTTCGGCCGAACCTGAGTGCCTGCAGGGCACCGGATCAAGCTGCAACCTCAGGTCTGTGCTCTGAGAACAGCAATCAGCCATCCTTTCTCCAGCCCTTGCCCCCAGCACCCGAACTGCTGTCCTGTTATTCGACTCTCACATTGAGAGTCTTCTTAGGAGGTAGAAGCCACCTCTCTGCATAGAAAAGGAAAATCTATTTTCCTACCATTCTTCCAGTTAGACAGCATGAGGCTCCACCAGGCAGCTGACCATGTGCTGGCCCTGACTCAGGAGGTGGTGTCAGCGAGGCTAACACTGTGCAGAAAGCATTTGCACAGGAGCCGTGTGGGCAGTTACTACCTCCTGTTGCCAGGAGCAGCAGCGTCAGTCCTGGACTCAGGGCCCAGTGTCCTGCATCAGGGGAGTCGGTGGTGTGACAGGTGATGTCTGTGCAGAGCAGTAGGGGCAGTGGGTTCCTGTGTGGGCTTCAACCTAGGGTGGGATTATGTATTCCATTCCTGGCTCTGTAGCCCCAAGCCTGCACTGTGGCCTTCCCCAACATAATCTCATATTTAGAAAAAAGTTGGATTCCATTGTTTGCTCCAAAAAATTGATCAGGGGAGTAGTTGCAGAGAGCAAGCATTCAGAGTTGTTTGTCACACCGAACCGTGAACCACTGCCTAGTCCTCCCACTCATCTAGACCCCAGGATACAACAATGACATGTGTCTCACAACATCACGTCTCCTATTGACAAGGTATGTGCTCCCCTCTCTTTACAAGGGAAAAGAAAACGTATTTAAATGGTTTTAATGCCCCTCCCCAGGCTGGCTGCTCTGATCGCTGACCTCACTGGCTCCAGATCTGGCTGAGCACCAGGCTTCTCACAAAATGCACAGGCCTCTCCCCAGACCCACAGACTCAGAGTCCTCGGCGCAAGATCAAGGAATCGCTTATTTAACGAGCCCTGCAAGTGAGGCTGATGCACAGCCGTGTGGGAATCCTCATCTCCATTCTTGCTACTGAAAGTGTGATGTAAAGACCAGCAGCAGCGCCTTGTCCTACACACAGAATCTCATACTCTACTCCACACTTTGTGAACCTTAAGACAGTGTTTGGGGGAGTCCTGTGAACAGGGAAGTTTGGGACTCCCTGGTCTAGGTGCCTTTAAGGTGAAGCCAGGACTGTGCAGACTGCTCTGAGTGTGGGGTCTGATCAGATCTTTTGGAACTGGGGGTCCAGGGTTTGGTCCTTTTTCCTTTTTCTTCTATGGCCATCACCCCCTTGGTGACCTCATCTATCCTGAAGTTTCTAAACATCATCTACGTGGTGTCATCTCCAAAATCGGTTTCTCTAGCCCAGACATTTCTCCTAAATTCCATACTCATCCATGCTCATCTGACTGCCAAGTTGATTCTCTCACATTTCTAATAGACATCTCATCTCATCGTCTCTTCACTGACTGTCTGTGATGCCTCTCCCCAAATATGCTCCTTCCAGAATTTTCCCCATCTCTGCTGACAGCAACTCCATCTTTCCACTTGCATAGTCCAGAATTTTGGGGTCCTCCCTGGCTCCTCTTTCTCATACTCAAGATCTAATTCATTAGATTGTGCTGTAAGGTCCATTTACAGATTGCTTCCAGAATCCCATCACTTCACACTCTTTCCACTGCTTACACCCCAGTGGAAGGAGCAGACATCCCCAACCTGGAACACTGAGCTGGTTTCCTGGATTCAGGAACACTGAGCTGGATTCAGATCACTCACCGTAAGTGGTGACAATCTCACCCCACTGCATCCTCAAAACGTCCCACTCAAAGAATTCTCATAACCCAGTCGTGTTCCCTCTGCCCAACTCCTCCCCACCTGAGGTCCTCCAGGATCTTACTTTAGGAGCCATGAGAGACACATCAGAGCCCTGGGTACGGTCACTGCCCGGGTTATACAAACAGGATGTGGTCAGGAGATGAGACTAAAGGAGGAGCTATGGAGTGGGTGAGCTCCCCATGGGATCCTGTCTACACTATCCCAGGGTCTCAGGGATCACCCCCTCCATACTTACTTGCAGACTGAATGTAGCTGCCTCCTTTTCCACCTGTGGGAAGAAAACACCGTGTTTGAGGCCATTTAGGAGGCAGGGCCATGAGGTCCTAGACCTAGTTCTGAACCCCAGGAAAACTTCCAGAACTGTGGCTACAGATTGAGGGCAGGATCAGGAAACATGAAGAAAGTACCTGTGTGGGGAATGGACAAACCGCCCTCCTACAGTCTGTCCTCAGCAGGGGCCTTCCTCTCTGTCCTATGACTGCTGTGAATCAGGTCCCCATCACCAGATTCATCAAGGTGAAACATTTGTCCTTCATTTTCACGTGTTTTACTAAAAAGAAATTGTTAGCATTCCACCCCACACTGGACTAGCACATGTGTGTGGGTGGTACTTCCCATTAAGTGGGATAGGAAAACTCAGAGTATAGCCTCTCCCTACCTGAGTGCTTCTTTCTCCAGATCACAGCTCTAACCAGCACAGTAACCACAGGAGAACCAGACCAGCAACGATGTCCATGATGAGAGGAGGAGGCTCTGGGAGAGAAGGGAGGGACCCTGTACCCCAGGCATAAGCCCCTACCTTGCTGAAGTTCTTCAGAAGGGACATCTCCCCGAGAAGAGGCTCTGTGCCCAGGTTTCCCTCCTTACCCCATCTCAGGTCGACGGGCTCCTGTAGCCCCTCGTGCCGCACATGGCATGTGTATCTCTGCTCCTCTCCAGGGGGCACCACCACAGCCACCAACTTCTGGAAGGTCCAGTCTCCTGCAGGCCTGTGTCCAGAAGCTCTGAGTCCTGGGTCAGGTCCTCCCCATCATGCTGCCAGGGTAGAAGCCTAGGGCCCAGCACCTCAGGATGACATCACTGTCAGAGATGGGGTAGTGGGTTACATGTGTCTTTGGAGGGTCTGAGGAGAAGGGTCAGAAAATAAAAAAAAAAATTCATGTCTGTCTTGGGCCACTGCAGCAGCATTCATGTGACCATCCTGAGAAAGGACAGTTCAACTGGGGTGGGAGAAGGGAGCAATAACCCAGACACCAGCCTAGGCATAGACATCTTGGATGATCTCTTCTTGTCTGGAAAGTTCTTTAATTAGGACAAGATAGCCTAAGGTAGGAGGCAGATCTGGGGGGGGGGGGGGGCGGGTGGAGAAAAAGTATTTCTGGTCCCGACCTGAGGCCCAGTGACTCAGAAAAGCTGGAGTCCGAATTCAAACACATTGGTTTTGGGGTAGAGAACAAAACTAAGAAAGCCCCCATGGTTCCTGAAGCCGCTGCCAGAGTCGCTGATCAGTTACTTCAGAGATGGTTTCCCCCTCCATCCCCGAGGGACTGCATTCCTTAATTGTCCAGGGAGAAGCGTGGGCACTCTGGACAGGTTGCTCTTTCGTACCCAGTCTGAACACCAGAGCTGTTTCCTTCCTCTCTCCACCCCTGGAGTGGGGGCGGGGGGCATTCTGGCATCAGTCCCATTTATCTCTCCTAATAGAGAGACACTGGCCCCAGGCTGAGGGAAGACTGGGGAAGTTCCTTGCCCCCTCGTCCCTGCGAGCTGCGGCATCTGCTCTCTGTTCTGCAGGTGCCTACGGAGACCCTCCACCCACTCTCCGTCCAGGTGGTTCCTCCAGCCCTCGGCCACACCGGCCACTTCCCACTTGAGGCGGGTGATCTGCCGGGTGAGGAGCGCAGGTCCTCGTTCAGGGCCCCGTAATCCGCGCCGTTCTTGGAGAATTGACTGTACCCGCGAGGGACCCGCCTGTCCCGCCCCACTTCTCATCCAGAAAGCCCCAGTCCCGGTGAGGCCCTGGCCCCGCCCCCGCGAGAAATCCCTGGGTTGTTCTTGAACTGAGCCTGTTCAGCTTAAACTGGAAACAAAACCCGAGCAAGCCCTCTGGGCTCTTTCCCGGTCTAGGGGCTTGTCGGTGGACCTCGGGGTGACCTTCGGACTTGGAAATAAGGGCGGACATTGGGATGGGGGTCGTGACCTGGACTCGGGCCCGCTCACCGGACTCGCTCTGGTTGTAGTAGCCGCGCGTGTTCTGTAGGCTCACTCGGAAAATCTGTGCGTTGTCCTTGTAAATCCGCGTCTGCTCGTCCCAATACTCCCGCCCCTCCTGCTCCATCCACTGCGCCCGCGGCTCCATCCTCGGATTCGGGGCGTCGCTGTCGAACCGCACGAACTGCGTGTCGTCCACGTAGCCCACGGAGATGAAGCGGGGCTCCCCGAGGCCGGGCCGGGACACGATGGTATCGAAATACCTCAGGGAGTGGGAGCCTGCGGGCGCGGAGGGGCTGAGACCCCGCCCGACCCTCCTTCCCGCGCGGGGCCCACGTCCCAGGGGGAGTCGGCCGGGAGGGCAGGGGGAGGGGGATCTGAGTGGGTGAGAGCGGGGCCTAATCTGGGAGGGACCGGGGAGGACAGGTGGGGGGTGGGCAAGGGGCAGGTGCTGGTCTGGGGTCGGGGCGGCGGACAGTCGCCTTCCCCGGGGTCCTGCATCCCCGCGGGCGGTCCCCGAGCTCCTGCCCCGCAGAGGCCCTTTCCTCCCGACCCCGCAGTCACCCGCCCAGGTCGCGGTAAGGAGTAGGCTTCCCGAGAACAGGAGGAGGACGGGTTGTGGGGTCCATGCAGCAGACCCTCGGGGTCTTGGGAAAAGCTGAACGGAGCCTGTTCCCGAGAATTTTGTATGCGGCAACAGCGGTGACGCTAATTGTTTCTCTAAAACGGGAAACTCAATGGGAGTGTGCACTGGGCTTCCGTCATCAGTATCCAGGCAGGAGGACGTGACCCAGGCTATGAGAAGGAGAAGTAAAACCAGGGGAGTTAAGGACTCCCTAACCCTGGCCTTCCCTGCGCCAGACACCGCCCTCGTGAGGGTACACGAAGAGTCAGGCCCTCCCGGGAGTTCTGAGACTTTGTCCTGACCTCTCTCTCCGCATGCACGGTGGTCAGGTGACGTTGTCATCCTGTCTTCCTGAGTCCTGGCCCAGGGGCTGTCTGAGGAAAACAGGGAAAGACGCACAGGCTGGGCTCAACTCCTTTTCCTGCACAGTCCTTTCCGGAATATTCGCTGAACTGGATTCTCTTACCTCCTACCCCTTACCTTTCTTCCTCTGGATTATTCTAGAAAACCCACTCCCAGGGAATTCGATACAAGAGAATGAGCTCACCCTGGGGACAGAAAAGGAGGGACAGAGGTTTTCTCTTTAGACATGGAGAAGCTGTACCTGATTCCAGTTTCCTTCTTGTTGATTAACGCTAGTGGTAGCACAATGTTGGTAACCCCTGAACATCAGGAATCTAAACTGTAAATGTGATTTTGGCCCCACCCTACAGAAAAGTGACCATTCAGCACAGCAGTCAGACTCACAAAGCTCTTAAGTTTTCCCAAACAATGTATCAGTGACTCCTGTGTTTTATTCATTTTTGAAAGACAGAGAGAGACAGAGCACAAGCAGGGGTGGGGCGGAGAGAGAGGGGGGGCACAGAATCCAAAGCAGGCTCCAGGCTGTCAGCACAGAGCCTGACGCAGGGCTCAAACCCACAAACCGTGAGGTTATGACCTGAGCCAAAGTCAGATGCTCAACCGACTGAACCACCCAGGGGGCCCTGACTCCTGTGTTTTAACATTACCTTCATTCCATAGCCCCAAGATTATCTGTGTGAATGCTGGACATTTCCTCAGTCCATGGATGCACAACTGTTATGTATATTTCCGCTGGAAGAGTGGGCAAGCTATAATCACCTCCCAGTTGCAAGTGTTCAGTGCAGCCAGATGCCCTTCACCAGTGTTCTCCCATTTCCTGTGTTTGAATTAATACTTAAATTATGTGCATATTGTTGGGGCACTTGGTATTCTTTTCTTTACCCTGAATATCATAAGGAGGCAATGGGTTTTCAGGGAGCCCCCAGAGTATAGTAAATAGTAGACGCAAAGAATGTCTTGCTACATCCTGTAGATAGAGATTTATTAAAAATCTGTATAACAATGTATTTAAATCTGAGAATTCCACTGCTTAGAATTCTTTCCCTCTGCTTCTTTTCCTCACCCTGTGCCTGCAGCCCTTCTCTCTGTCTCTCTCATCCCTCAGGCCCTCTCCTCCCCTTAGTCTCCACCATCCTGTCCCTCCTGGATTGTGGCCCTGGTGCCCTGCATCACCTGCCACCTGGGGATCTTCTCCCCACAGGGGAGTCTAATGTCCTGCTAATGTGAGTCAGCGGTCTTGCTAATATGAGTCAGGTCACATCATGTGTTCACTGAAAATGTTCCAGTGGCTCCGTCTCACTCTTGAGAAGCCTCTAGAATGTAGGGCACATGAGCACAGGGGCTTTGGGCTATTTTGGTGAAAGCTGTCTCCCTGCATAGAAAGCCATTCCTGGTGTATAGTAGGCTCTAAATTAATTGTTGTTGAATGAATGAATGAAATGTGACTATTAGTATTTAATTGCATCACATAAAAATCATAAAATGAAAAATACATAAGCAAAAATAAGGAAAGTTAAAAAATTTTTTTTAAGTTTTTATTTTTGAAGGAGAGAGAGAGACAGAGCATGAGTGGGGGGGAGGAGCAGGGAGAGAGGGAGACACAGAATTCGAAGCAGGCTCCAGGCTCTAAGCTGTCAGCACAGAAAGCCTGATGTGGGGCTCGAACCCACAAACCGTGAGATCATGACCTGAGCTGAAGTTGGACGCCTAACTGACTGAGCCACCCAGGCACCCCAAGGAAAGATTTTATTTCATCCATCTAGTGTGCATGAAATTTCATAAATTCATTCCAGGGGCAAGACCTCTATGTACACTTGAGGCTGTGCAGTGGTTTCCTATTGCCGCAGAACAAATTCCCACAACCATAGTGACTTACGACAGCAGCCATCCATGTGTCCCAGTTCTGCAGGTCAGCAGTCCAGTGTGATGCTGAGGGTTCTCTCCGGTGTGTCACAGGCAGTGTTTGCACCTAGCGCTCAACATCCCCTCCAAGCTTGAACAGAGCTGTTGGCAGAATTCCATTTCCTGGAGCTGGAGGACTGCGGTCCTCCCCCTGCAAGGGTCCACTTCCTTGCACAATGTCAGTGGGATGCTGCTGTCAGCTCCTGTGGCCACCAGCACTGCTTGCCTGGTGGTCCCTTCCATGGTCAAGGCCTCCCTTGGGGTGCCTGGGTGGCTCAGTCAGTTAAGTGACCGACTTCAGCTCAGGTCGTGTGATCTTGCTCAGGTTCATGAGTTCAAGCTCTGCATCAGACTCTGTGCTGACAGCTCAGAGCCTGGAGCCTGCTTTAGATGCTGTGTCTCCCTCTGTCTCTGCCCCTCCCTGCTCATGCTCTGTATTCTTTCTCCCAAAAATTAAAAACAAAACAAAACAAAAAAAACCTTTTTAAAATAAAATAAAAATTAAAAAGGGCCTCCCTCACCCTGAGTCCTGCTCATTCAGCCAGGCCTTCACTCAGGAAGAACTCCATCCTATTAAGGGCTCACCTGATGAGGTCAGGATTACTCACAATAACCCTCCAGTTTTAATTCAGCTGATATGACCCTTAACTGCGCATGCAAAGTCCATTCACACTAGCACCTGGATTAATGTTTGATCCAACAACTGGGAGAATATGAACAACCTGAGGTTGGTTAGGGCAGCCATCTTGGAATCTGCCCGAGACAGCCTGGTTCTTCCTTTTTCTCTAATTGGATCACAGTCAGAGACCAAAGTCCAAATAAATAGATTGTTTGAATGTTAATAGTATGTATTCTGTCCCCTTAGATATAGATATTCTTCTTAAATCTTAAAACTAATGGATGATGTTTAACATCTCATAGTTAATTTAGAGCCAACAGAGAAAGAGAGAGAGAAACCCAGCTGGAAGCTGCCATGTGTTTTATGTTCTGGGACCCAGAGTCACACACCATTACATCAGCCTTTTCTGTCTGAAGTGAATCCTTCAAGGCAGCCCACACCCAAGAGAAGGACATTCAGATCCACCTCTGGAAGGGAGGCTCTCAAAGGATTTAGGTACACGTTAAAACCAAAATTAAAATTAAATATTGTTTTTTGGATTTGGTAAGTCAAATCCTACTTTCACCCATTATTTTTATTGAATGCTTCAGAATTCTCTTTGGAAGGTAATAATGAGAAGTTTATATAAATTGAACATCCATAATAAATTTAACATGTCTCAGTATGTTTTTCAGTGAGATTTGGTAGAAGAGATTTAGGCATCTACAAATTCTAAAAAGCATTGTTACTATGTACCATTTTTTTTTTTAAAGCAGCTCTGTTGTCGTTTCCATTCATTTCTTCTATTTCATCGGTGGTTATTCCTTTGTTTGATTTCCAGCTTAATTTACATTGAGCAACAATGTACTTTTTCGTTCTGTGAATGTACTGAATCTAGGTGAATGTGAGGTTAATGTGCCCCCTCAAATCCTTCACAAGACAGAATTGCCTTGCACACTGTATGCAACATTGTATACCAGAAATCAATCGAGATGCCAGTGAGCAAAAGATCAAATGCCCTATGTGTAGCCAAAGCTATTGTTATAATAACATTCTGTATCCCCTCTCTAACATGGTGCAGAATAATTGACCGTGGTTTTGTTCCAAATGCAAATAGTTCTTTCGAAGTATCTTTGAAACGAACTTTGGTATTTAATTTTTAATTTCCTTAGAAACATTAACCTGGAATGGTTAACAAACTCCAATTTGAAAAATGCCAGTTTAAGGAGTTCTGATACCGTAAACCCCTGGGCACCTGCACTGGGACAAGAAACAGAAGGAATGAAGCCCCGTGGACCACTGCCCAGTCCCATCCCCCCATGTGTAACGTCTGTCCTGAGACTCCTGGTTACAATTCCTTTGAGTTGCCCTAAAGATATTATAATAAGTGTATATATTTCCAAACAAAATATTATTAGTTTTTGCCTGTTTTTAACCTTTCTGTAAGTGAACACATGCTGCACATATTTTTCTGTGACTCAGTGTCTTGTCTCGTTGACTTCTTTCTGATGTGTGAGGCGTAGTTCACTCATTTTTACTGGTGTAAAGTTTTACATTTTGTGACTCATTTCCTATTTGTGTTTATGTGGTCATTCCAGTTTTTTCCATAAACATTACCGAACGTGTCTTCTGGGACACACGGGCCAGGGATTCCCCAGAGTGTACGATCAGGACTAGGGTTGCTGGACTGTATGCAGGATGTGCTGTAACCAGACCAGCGCACGCCAGCTTGATTTCCAAAGTGCTTGTACCAGTGTAACCTTTCACCAGGCGTGTGCATGTGTCTCTGTTGCTGTTCCTATTGCTCTGAAAATGAAAACTGAGAGGCAGCTCTTTCACCTGAAGGGCAGGCAATAAGTGTGAACATTACTGCTTGGCTGCAGGACCGCCCAGGTCTGACCCTATTAATAACTTGATTTCCTTTACTTGTATTCCATATACCTAGTTATTATACTTGCAGCCTCTAAGTCCAGATATGCTTCCTCTCTGCATCACCATACAGTATTATTTTATTCGTTTGGAATCTTTTATTGTATATGTTTAGAATTATCCATAATGGAGACAGCGGAAGGGAAAAGTGGGGGCAGATGGACACAAGCAAAGACAAAAGACAATAGAAAATAAAAGCAAGAACAAGAAGAGAGGAATTGCAAACAGTGAGTAAAGACAACATTTTCAAAGTGCAAGGAAATAAAAGAGATGTAGAATAAAATAAGTTTTAGAGAGCTTTACTAGCAATCTATTGCTGTGTACCAGATGACCCCCCAAATTACTGGCTTAAAACAACAAACACCTCTAAGCTCATGAGATACTACAAAGACAAATGCAATGGAGCAGAGGCTGATGGGAGGAGCTGGACAAAGAGGACGAATTTATAGATGGAATAAGCAGTAGGTGGTTGGTTTACAGATGGAAATGATTTTGTTAGTCCTCCCGTAAGCAGATGCTAAAACAAGACAGGGTTAAATTCACCGTAATATTATCAGAGGAAACACCTATCAGAGGATAGGAGAGGGAGACAGAAAATGCTGGAAGAGCCAGCAGACCGAGATGCCAGTCTGACCCCACATTATGGCCTGCAGGAGAAAGTTGTGTTGCACTATCACAGATCACCAGGCAACCTAAGTGAAGGTGAGCAAGGCTGGAGAGGAGTCCTCAGCTACAGTCAGCCCTCAGAGAGCCCCATGCCGCCTGGAAACCAGCCTGCCTTCATGTCCCTGCTGTGACCTGTTACTGTGTAACCCAGCCCACGGGAAGCAGGGCCTCTGCAGAAATATTGCCATGGATTGCAGAGTACAGGTGTGAGGGCCCTTGTGGGCTACCTGGGAGTGTGACCCAAATCTTCCTATCTGAGGGGTCTGGGCCCTTGGAAATCAAGTCATTTTCAGGCTGGGTTCCTGCACTTGTCCCTTCATAGTTACAATGGGGCGAGGGAGAACCAGGAGGCACCCACGTCTGTCACCCAGGTTCCCCCTACATTTCTCTTATCCCAGTTGTGTGAGAGGAGTCCCACCCCCTCCAGAGGATCAGGGTGGATTACTTCTGCCTGGAGAAGAGCAGACTCCTGCCCTGGGCACAGGGAGTCCAAACGTCCCTGGTGACAGCCATAATGTGTATGAGGTTCAATCGATCCTTATTCCAGGACCTCCAACCTGCCGTTCCCAGAACTGCAGAGAAGAGGAGCATAACCTCCCCCAGTGGGTGACTGGAAGCAATGGTACATGGATCGATACCTGCTTCCATCCCTTGGTTTCTGGACTCACATACTCTTCCTATTGAGACCACAGCACCATATAGAGATGTCTGATTCCATAAATATGTTGCATCATGGAAAATGGCAGGGTTTTCCCCCTAAAACTGACATCTTGTGCCTTAGAAGGCCATCCAGCATTTTGTGTGGCCGACTAGATCTGGACCATCTGAAATGTGACATGACAGGTAGATCCCATAGTCATGGCATATCCTGTACCTGCTTCACTGTGAGGGATCTCCCAGCCACATACCGTGTTAAGAGCAATTCTGAGCCCATGGATCAGGCCTTTTGATGGCCCCTAGACAGTGTCACTGGCTCTGTGGGGAGGAAAGGAAAGCGCTCACATGGCATAGGTGTCTGTCCCTGTGAGGATGAATGTCTAGCCCTTCCAGGATGGAAGGGGCTCAATGCAGTCAACTTGTCACTTCATGGACAGTTGACCACCTGAAGAGATGGAGTTATAGCAGGGCCCAGTGTTGGTCTCTGTTTCTGACAGGGTGGACATTCAGAGGTAGCAGTAGACCAAATGGGAATCATTAGGAATCATTGGGAATCATTGCTGCTGGATTCCTATGTGGCTTTATCTCTGCCATGTGGTCACTCCATTCATGCGCCCATTCCACCGGTCCTGGGCTGACCACTGATAAAGGCTTGCTAAGGTCAACTTGTCTGCTTAGTGTTTCAGTGTCTTTTCAGGGGTGGATGTTTTCTGATGAGTGTTAACATGTGATTCAGGCTTCAGTGCAGAGAAACCATTTCCATTTAGGATGGACTGCTGTGGACTTGGCTAACTTATGACTTAGTGTGTTATACAGAACCCAGCACATATGGTCATTTTTTAAAAGTTTATTTTGAGAGAGAGAGAGAGAGAGAGAGAGAGAGAGAGAGAGAGAGAGAGAGAGAATTCCAAGCAGGCTCCACACTCAGCATCACGAACTGTGAGATCATGCCCTGAGCTGAAATCCAGAATTGGATGCTTAACCGACTGAGCCACCAGGCGCCCTGCATATGATCATATTCAATCATGTGCCTGCTTGGTGTCCCATGGACAAGCATTCTCTCTTCTCAGGTCCTGAAACACACCACGTGTTACCTCTAAAAGGGAATCTACTACTCTTTGTGGATGGCATGGGCTTTACTACAATACCTGAGGTGCCAGCATGTGATTCTCCTACTAGTGCTTTCCTTTAGCTCCACACTGCATCCTTTCCCAGCATCGACCCTTCTACCATCAAGAGGTCCAATAGATGGTATCTGAATGTAGCATGGCCTGGATCTTTCTGTTCTGGTCCCACTCAAAGCTAGCATCCCTGTAGGTCATCCAGACGTGGGCCAAACGTAACCCCTAGGGGTGAAATGTGTGTTGCTGGAACCCTACGTGTCCCCTGGGCCATGTCCTTCCTTCTTTGCAGTGAGAGATGCAACTCGCAATAATCAGTGTCTTACCTTGGAGGGAATATCCCTGCATGCCCCTGACGTCTAGATCCATAAACCTTAATCAGGTGGCTATTCCCTGCACCTTTAAAAAAATTCATTTACTTAATTTTTAATGTTTAGAAAATGATGGTAGTTAGCATCAATGACCAAATTTACCATAATTTTAAAGCATAAAATGTAAAATTTACCATCTTAACCATTTTTAGGAGTACTGTTCAGCATATTAAGTACATTTTTACTCCAAGGCAACTGTTAACACCATCTATCTTCAACTCTTTTCATATAGTCAAGACTGAAACTCTATCCATTTAACAAAAATCTGTCATTATCCCCTTCTCACATCCCCTGCAAACTATCATTCTATTTCCTGTCTGTATGGATTGGCCTATTCTAGGCCCCATATGTAAGTGGAATCATACAGTACCTGTGTTTTGGTGGCTGGTGTATTTCAGTTAGCACAGTCCTCTCAAGGTTCATTTGTGTTGTAGCGTGTGTCAGGTTGTTCCTTCTTTTTAGGGTCGTATTGCATTCCATTGTATGTATATACCGTATTTTGCTTATCCCTTCATCCCTTGCTTAATTCTTTTGGCTAATGTAAATAATACTGCTTCTAAGTATGGGCTTATAAATATCTGTTGATATCTCGTCTTTCAATTTTTTGGGGTATATACCCACAAATGGAATGGCTGGATCATATGATAATTCTATGTTTAATTTTTTGAGGAAGCTTCATACCGTTTTCCATAGTGGCTGCTCATTTCACATTCCCAACAGTGTACAAGGGTTCTAATCACTTTTCCTGTTCACTGGCACTTGTTATTTTGTTATTTTTAAAATAGTAGCGATTCTCGTGCGTGTGAAGTGGTATCCATGGACCCTCATTTGTCCCCTTGTATGAGGGCTGGAAGAAACCACTTCTTCCCCTAAGAATTGGTATCTCACTGTGGTGTTGATTTGCATTTCCCTAATGATTATTGATGTTGCATATCTTCTCAGATGCATTGGCCATTGTATATCTTCTTTGGAGAAATATCTGTTCAAGTCCTTGGACCGCTTTTTAATCAGGTTGTCTTTTTTCATCTCAGGAGTTGTCTAATGTGTTCTGAATATTAATCCCTTATCAGATTTGTGATTTGGAAATATTTTCTCCCATGTTTGGATTGCATTCTTACTCTGTTGATACTGTCCTTTGATGCACAAAAGTTTTAAATTTTCATGAGGACCAATTTGTCTATTTTTTCTTTTGTTGCCTGTGCATTTCATGTCACATTCAAGAAATCTTTGTCAAATCTAATGTTGTGAAGCTTTGACCCATGCTTTTCTTCTAAGACTTTTAGTTTTGGCCTTTATGATGAGGTCTTTAATCCATTTTGAGATTATTTTGAATGTGGTGTTAGGCATGGGTCACCTTTTTTCTTTTGGATGTGGGTATCCAGTTTTCCCAATCATTTGTTGAAATGATTGTCCTTTTCCAACGAATGGTCTTGGCATCCTAGTCAATAACCACTTGACCATATATCCAAGTTATTTTCTGGACTCTGTTATTCCATGAGTATGTATATCTATTTTTATGCCAGCACCACACTCTTTTGATTACTGTCACTTAAAAAATTTTTTTTTAACGTTTTCTTTATTTTTGAGACAGAGAGAGACAGAGCATGAACGGGGGAGGGGCAGAGAGAGAGGGAGACACAGAATCGGAAGCAGGCTCCAGGCTCTGAGCCATCAGCCCAGAATCCGATGCGGGGCTCAAACTCACGGACCGGGAGATCGTGACCTGAGCCAAAGTCGGACGCTTAACCGACTGAGCCACCCAGGCGCCCCGATTACTGTCACTTTAAAGTAAGTTTCAAAATTACAAAATTCAAAACTAGGCCTTCAAATTTGTCCTTTTTCATGATTGTTTTGGCTTTTGGTGTCCCTTGACCCCAAATAAAATTCCATATGATTTTTCTATTTCTGCAAAATATATCATGAGATTCTGATGGGGATTGCATTGAATCTTTTGATTGTTGTGGGTAGTATTAGCAGCTTAATAATATTAAGTCTTTCAATCCAGAAAAGTCTTTCCATTTCTTAATGTCCTCACTGATTTCTTTCAGCAGGTTTCTTAGTTTTCCCTGTGCCAGTTTTTGCCTCCTTGGTGAGGTCAGTTTTCCACATATTTTATTTTTATTCATGCTATTGTAAATAGAATTTTCTTTTCTTTTTTTTTTTTTTTTCAACGTTTATTTATTTTTGGGACAGAGAGAGACAGAGCATGAACGGGGGAGGGGCAGAGAGAGAGGGAGACACAGAATCGGAAACAGGCTCCAGGCTCTGAGCCATCAGCCCAGAGCCTGATGCGGGGCTCGAACTCCCGGACCGCGAGATCGTGACCTGGCTGAAGTCGGACGCTTAACCGACTGCGCCACCCAGGCGCCCCTAGAATTGTTCTCTTAATGTCCTTTTGAACTGTTCATTGTGAGTGTATAAAAATACAAATGATTTTTTCATGTGATTTTGTATCCTGCAACTTTCCTGAATCCATTTATGAATTAAAAAAATTTTTTTGCAGAATTAAAAAAAATTTCTACATAGAAGGTTGTATAATGAAACAAGGATAGATTTACCCCTTCCTTTCCAATCTGGATGCCTTTTATATCTTTTTCTTGCCTAATTGTTCTGGCTGTAACTTCCAATACCATATTGACTAGAAATGGTGAAAGCAGGCGTCCTTGCCTTGTTCCTGATCTTAAGGGAAAATCTCTTAGGCTTTCAACACTGATATTAACTGGGGCATTTATAATTGGATTTTATTATGTTGGGGTAATTTCCTTTTATTCTTTGTTGTATAAGTCCTTTTATAATGAAAGGGTGTTGAGTTTTTTCTTTTTCTGCATTGAGATTATCATGTGTTTTTTTTTTAACCTTAATTTTGTTAATGTGATGTATTACTTGATTTCCTATGTTGACACTTCCTTGAATTCCAGGAATAAAACTCACTTGGTCATGATGTATAATCCTTTTAATATGCTCTTAAATTCAATTTGCTAGTATTTTGTTGAGTTTTGCACCAATATTCATGGGGGATGTTGATCTGTAGCTTTCTTCTCTTGTAGTATGTTTGTCTGGCTTTGGTATCAGGACCATGCTAACTTTATAGAATGACTTCAGAAGAGTTTCCCTTTTCTTCAAATTTTTGGGAAGAGTTTGAAAAGGATTGGTGTTAGTTCTGTAAGTGTTTGGTAAAACTCACCAGTAAAGCCATGAGGTCCAAGGCTTTTCTTTGTCAGGTGTTTGATTACTAATTTAATATCCTTTCTGGTTATATGTCTATTCAGATATTCTATTTTCTTATAATTGTGTCTTGGTAGGTTTTAGTTTCAGGGAATCTATCCATTTCATCTAGGTTTTCCAGTTTGTTGGCAAGCAATTGTTTACAGTGCTCTCTTATATTCCTTTTTATTTCTGTAGAATAGGTAATAATATCTACACGTTCCTTTCTGATTTTATTATTATTATTTTATTTTATTTTTTATTTATTTTTGAGAGACAGAGACAGAGAGAGAGAGAGAGAGAGAGAAAGGCAGAGTGTGAGCGGGGAAGGGGCAGAGAGAGAGAGAGAGAGAGGCACAGAATCCAAAGCAGGCTCCAGGCTCTGAGCACAGAGTCTGATTAGGGCCTGAACCCAGGAACTGTGAGATCATGACCTGAGCCGAAGTTGGATGCTGAACCGATTGAGCCACCCAGGCACCCCTCCTTTCTGATTTTAGTAGTGTGTTTTCTCTCTTTATGTCTTTAGTCAGTCTAGGTAAAGCTTTGTCAATGTTATTGATCTTTGCAAAGAATCAGTTTTTGGCTTCATTGATTTTCTTCATTGCTTTTCTATTCCCTGTTTTATTTATCTCTGATATAATATTGATTCTTAACTTTCTTCTGCTTGCTGTGAGTTTATTTGTTGTTTGTTTACTAGTTCTTAAGTTGTAGAGTTTGGTTGTTGATTTGAGATCTTTTTTGATATAAGCATTTGCAGCTATAAATTTCCCCATTAGCATTGTGTTCCCTGTATTCTATAAGTTTGGATATATTGAGTTTTGTTTTCAGGTGTCTCTAAATATTTTCTAATGATTTTTTTTGGCGGTTGTTGTTTTACTGTTAAATTGACACATCTGAACCAAAATATTCACAATACTTGATACACTTTAAAGAGAATCATGTACTATAGTCTTAGATGTAACCACAGAACAAGCAGAACAAAAGGCTTTAAAATATATCCATAGTGTGTATTATTTCAATATTCATTCATTTACAAGTTAGACTTTTTCTTTTTGTAATTCTTTAAAGTTATTTACCTAGTTCTTTATTTATTTATAGCATGTGTGGGTGAGTGGGGAGATGGGCAGAGGGAGAGAAAGAATCTTAAGCAAGCTCCATGCTCAGCGTGGAGCCCAAAGCAGGGCTCGATCTCATGACCAGGAGTTCATGACCTGAGCTGAAATCAGAAGTCAGATGCTTAACCAACGGAGCCGCCCAGGTGCCCCCTCTTTTCCTTTTTCTTTCATTGTTTTATTTGTTTATTTATTTATTTACAAAAATTTAAAAATGTTTATTTATTTTTGAGAGACAGAGAGAGACATGGCATGAGTGGGGGAGGGGCAGAGAGAGAGGGAGACAGAATCAAAGCAGGCTCCAGGCTCGGAGTTGTCAGCACAGAGCCCGACATGGGGCTTGAACCCACAAGCTGGGACATCATGAGCTGAGCCAAAGTCAGATGCTTAACCAACTGAGCCACCCAGGCGCCCCACTGTGAATTATTTTTAAACATCAAAATGAGTACTGTATGAAATTTTAATTCTATAAAATCAAATGCTGTAAAATTATTGCCGACTGCTTTTGCATATCAGAAACAAATTTATAGATATTTTTAAACATCTCAGAGCACATGGGTGGCTCAGTCGGTTAAGCATCTGACGCTTGGTTTCAGCTCGGGTCACGATCTCATGGTTCGTGAATTCGAGCCCCACATCAGGCTCTGTGCTGACAGTACAGAGCATGCCTGGGATTCTGTATCTCCCTCTCTCTCTGCCTCTCCCCTGCTCTCTCTCTCTCTCTCTCTCTCTCTCTCAAATAAACTTAAAAAAATATTTTGAAAACAGCTCAATGTACTAAGTCTTATCCAGGTATACAACGTAATATTTGTTCAATAAAAAGCTGTATATCTAAAACAATTCAAGAACTCACAATAGAATAAACTGTTAAAAATGTGCAAGTTCACTAGAGATGACCTACACTCTGTTGTATACGGATAGAGGTTTAAATGCTTATCTTATTGTAAAATACATTGAGTTTTTTGTATTCCCTGGTTATCATACATTGTCTCCTTTAAGAGGAGGTATGGTACTGTTATCTCCAGTTTCTAGTTCTGGTAATGAAAACCTCCATGAAGTCTGTTAACAATTCATTACCGGTACATTTATGAAGGCAGCTCACATGATTTGCAAACAAAACCTTCAGGCCTCGTGTTATTTACCAAAGAATTCAGTGCAGCAAGAAGAGAAAGCCCAGTATGCACATTTACAGACTAATCTACAAATTAACCAGTTTCTGTGATCCAAACTGTGTCAAACTTTCAAGGTATTGTCCATAAAGTTCCATATCATTGTGACCTGCCCCTTCTACCCACAGAGGCTGCATTGGTCTTTGACAAGACTCAAACAATGTGAGGCCATGTGAAAAGTCAAGATGACTTCATCTTCAGTCCCGTGAATTATTAATACTGGAGAGGTTATCTTAGAGACTTTGTCAATGTTTGGGAATGCATCCAAACAGTAGGTCTTCATGGTATCAGGAAAAGTGACTGGCATTGCCGAGGTCAAAGGGGAATGAAGAATTATGCAAGCACTCTTACACCAAGCCGCAAGATCCACAGATGGTACTGTCCCTCTCTAATTTGGCCATTATAGAATCACATTTTCAGGGCGTTATCCATATCTTGTCCTAAGAGCAAGCCAAGCAGCTTCTATATCTGCATAGAGGTTCTTGTCTGATGGTTTCCCAGAACTTGGGCCATACCCAGAATAATCCTATGAGAGCATATGACAATTACTCTGTGATCCCAGTCCTATGTAGAGTTGCTCATCTGACCAAGATCAACAGCACTTCCATGTGAGAAGAATAAAGTGTACTTGACATTGGGTGAACAACGTGCAAACATGCAGACAATTCTGTTGCCTTTACTGGTTCTAGTCATGAAACACTAATAGCATCTCTTTGTTTAGAAGAGTGCTGCCAGTCTGCTGGTTGTGATCGGTGTAAAGTCCAGAGGCTTCCATGTTCATCATACATCAGCATATAAGTTGAATCAGGTGGCAAAAATGCTAATTTTGAAGCCATCTTCCCAGGAAAGGCGGACAACAGAAGAGGCCACATAGTTCACTAAAGGAGAGGTTATTCTTCTATACCTGAGGTGTGGGGAGGAAAGGGCCAGGAGGGAGTCCCTGCCCATGCACTGTCCTCCACAAGATGCGACCCATGCTGAGCCACTGCCGCCACCTCCCCTTCTGGCACAGCAGACACCTCTCCAGATGCAGCCAGGTCTTCTTCACCCTTACTTTCCTTTCTATGCTCCTCCTCAGCCTCCTCTGTGGGGCCGGCTCTCCTGATGGGAGGAAGGTGGACGTGGAACCGGGGGGGGGGTGGTGGTGAGCAGAACTCTCGCTAAGGAAGGAGTTGGTCACTGACTTAAATGTTTTTTAAATAGTTCACTTGGGATTTCTTTGGGCCCATTGGTTAAGAGTGTGTTTAATTTCCCCCAATTTGTATATTTTCCGGTATTCCTTTTGTTTTTGATTTCTAACTGCATCCCATTGTGGTTGGAAAAGATATTTTGTGCCATATCTCCTTTCAATACTGTTGAGTCTTAATTTGTAGTCTAACATATAGTGTATCCTGGACAATGTCCCATGTGCGCTGGAGAAGAACGTGTATTCTGTTATTCGTGGGTAGAGTGCTGTGTATGTGTGTGTCAGATCTAGCTGGTTTCTTGTGTTGCTCCAGACCTGTGTTTCCTCACTTTTCTTCTGCGGGGTGCTCTATCCAGCTTTGAGAATGGGACAGTGAATTCTCCAGCTACTATTGTCCATCCCTACTTCTCCTTTTCCTTCTATTAAACTTTGATTCATAGATTTTGTTGATCGGGCATTAATGCTAAAAGTTTATCATTGTCAGATATTCTTGCTCTATTGAAACTTTGTTGTTTTGTCTCTTCTAAATTTCTTTTATTTAAAACCTATTTGGTCTGATATCAGTAGAAAATACTCCAGTTCTCTCTTGATTACTGTGTGCAGGGGATACCTTTTCCTTTTTTTCACTGTCAAACTATTTGTGTTTTTCGATAAAGTGAGTCTCTTTTAGACAACATAGAGTTAGATCATCTTTCTGTCACCATTCTGCTAGCCTCTAGTTTTGACTGGAGTATTTAATTCATTTACATTCAAAGTAATTGCTGATAAGGAGGGACGTGTCTCTGTTATTTGGCTATTTTCTACATGCCTTATAAATACATTGTTCCTCATTTCTGGATTTGTTGTTTTAGTTTTAGCTTAGTTTTTTTTAGTGAAATGGTTTAATTCTCTCTCATTTCCTTTTGCATATATTACTCTATAGACATTTTTATGTTTACCATGGGGATCACATCACACAAAGTATAGCCCTCTAATGTGTATTTCTACAAGCTTATCTTCAATAACAGACCAAAAGTCTCATTTTATGTAGCCCATCTGATCCCCTTGCAGTAATTGATGTCAGAAAATTACATCTTTATACATCATCCCAAAACATAGACTAATAATTGTTTTCGTGTTATTTGTTAAATCAAGTCAAAAACAAAAAGTGGAGTTACAATTCAAAGTTACAATAATAGCGGCTTTAAAAAAAAATATCAGTCTTTTAAATCATGTAGAAAACAAAAACTAGACTTATAAAAAGTCACACTAAAACTAAGTTTATAATTGCCCATTTATTTACCTTCACTGAGATCTGTATTTCTTCACACAGCTTCAGTGACTGTCCAGTGTCCTTTCATCCCGAACGATTCCCTTTAGCAAACCTTGCAGGGCAACTATGGGGAAATGAACTCTCTACCTTTGTTTACCAGAGAATGTCTTCATTTCTCCCTCACTTTGAAGACCCATTTTGCAGATATAGGATTCTTAATTGAATATTTTTCTTTCAGCACACAGCATATCAGCCCATTGCCTTCTGGTCTCTAGGGTTTCTGATGACAAATCTGTCAACTTTTTAAGGAACCATTGTACTTGATGAGTCACTTTTCTCTTAGTGCTTTCAAGACTCTTTGCCTTTGGTTTTCGTTTCATTATAATGTGTCTTGGTGTGGATGTCTTTGCGTTCATCCTAAATGGAATTTACTATTCTTCTTGGATGTTTATATTCATGTCTTTCATCAATTTGGATCAAGTTTTCAACCATTATTTCTTCAAATAATCTCTCTTACTTTATTCTCTATCTTCTGTCTGGGACTCCCAAAATGCATATGTTGGTCCCTTTTCTGGTGTCTCCGTGCTCCCTTAGACTGTTCACTTCTCTTCAATGTTTTTCATTTGGCTCCTCAGACTAGATAATTTCAACTGTTCTCTCATCAAGCTCAGTGATTCTTTGTTCTGCTTACTGTAGTCTGCTCTTGAATACCTCTAGCAAATTTTTCATTACAGTTGTTGTACATATCAGCACCAGACTTTCCTTTCAGTTTCTCTTCATGTTGTGTATCTCTTTGTTGATATTTTACTTTATTCATAGCTCAATGTTTTGACGTTTTGGGTCTTCCTTTAATTCTTTGAACATCGTACAGACTGTTGATTTAAAGTACTTGTCTAGAAGTGGCTGGGTGGCTCATTTGGTTAAGCATCTGACTTCAGCTTGGATCAGGATCTCATGGTTCATGGGTTCAAGCCTTGCATCGAGCTCCATGCTGTCAGCTCAGAGCCTGGAGTTTGCTTCAGATTCTCTCTCTCTCTCTCTCTCTCTCTCTCTGCCTCTCCCATGCTCACACTCTGTTTCTCCCCCTCTCTCAAAAATAAATAAACATTAAAGAAATTTTAAAAATTAAATAAAATACTTGTCTAGTAAGTCCACATTCTGATCTTTCATGGGGATATTTTCTGGGTTTTTTGTTTGTGGGTTTGTTTGAATGAATCTTATTTTCCTGTTTCTTTGTATAATTTTTGTTTTGTTGTTGAAAACTGGTCACCTCAATCTTATAATGTGGTAACTCTGAAAATCAGATTCTTCCCATCAGCAGGTTTATTTTTATTTTGATTTTTGATTGTTGTAGTCTGTGTGCCAGAAATCAGCCTGAGGTGTAAATTTCAGCTCTTCTCATGTCATTTTTCAGCCTACACTTTTCCTTGAGCATGTGTGTGGTAATTTTCTACATCCCTGCCCACCTCCTCCACCAGTGATGTTCAGAGAGGCTCTGAGAGCACAGTGGCAATGCCCCTGGGTGGCCAAGGGCTGACAACAAAAGCCCTTATACCTGCTTAGCCAGGACATCCCCCAGGGACTCCCTGGGCTACTGCACCAGGACAGGGCTCTACATAGGGTTTGGCTTGTAAATTGTTTCCCCAAATATACTCTGACTTTGATGCTTCCTCCCCACTGAGTAACCAGGGACTTTGGCCTTACAGAAGAAAAGGTCTCTAGGCCATTAAAGTTGGTTCCCAGATCTGTAGCCAGACCCACAAACATGCTGGATGTTCCAATGCATAATCTGGCACTTTCCATGTAGAGGACATTGGACTAGGAGTCCCTGTCACTTGTTCCTGCTGCAGCATTTGATGCTGGAGGCTGGGATACTGGTTCTTTCTTTCAGTCATGTAAATGCCATAATCTTCACTCCTGACCACTTCAGGTCCCTCTGTCTGCTATCCATAACACTTGAGTCAGGAGCTCTGGTACCCAAGTTCAAATCTCATTTATACCCCAACGGCTAACCAAGGGATTTGAGAGTGGCTAGCCAGGAGCTCCCAAGGGCCTCAATCTCTGTAGCTGAGCCAATGACCTACAACAGGAAAAGCCCCTTCCTGGGTCCCAGACATCTCAAAGGCATCTGGTGGTTAAGCACTGCTTGTCTACAGTGCCCAATGTGATTGAAATGTGAGTGCAGGAGGCACTGTGCATAGTCTTGGTTGGTTGCTCAGGCAACCAAGGCCAGCAGGCAGGCACTAAACTCACGTAAGAACATGTGCAGATGCATCCACACGTGTACAGGACCCACCACACCAAACACCCATAAACTTTCCTCTTTCCAGCCTTCAAGTAAACATTAAGGAATTCTGGTCACAGCGTTCATTCCCTCTTTCCTTCTCTTCCTTCCTTCTCTTCCTTCCTTCCTTCCTTCCTTCCTTCCTTCCTTCCTTCCTCCCTTCCTTCCTTCCTTCTTTCCTTCCTTCCTATTTCCAAGTATATTAAGTGAATATCTCTGTGCCAATCTGTGTGTTAGGCTTGGTGATAATTTAATGAAACAGACAGAACATATATTCTCCTAATGCTTACAATCTGATAGAAAAGAGACAATAAATAAAACATAATAATAGTAGTACCTTATATGGTACAGCCTGATTCGGGGCTGGACCCACAAACCATGAGATCGTGACCTGAACTGAGGTCGGATGCTTAACCCACGGAGCCACCCAGTACCCTCACTTGTTTTTCTCTCTCATCCCTTTTCCCAGCCCTTGCTGTCTCTACCCATGATCCTTCAGCATCCCTCTGCTTCCACCACTCACCAGACAGCAGCAGGAAAGGGCCCCATGATCAAGGACAACACCCTGGAGCAGAAACTCAATGTCTTCCTTCCTCTCAAGCCTTGACCCATCCCCCAGCAGAGTACAGGCCCTCCCTGAAAGACATGTCCCTGTTGCGTGTTGGTCCTGGCTGAGCAGTGGCACACAGCTCCTTCTCTCCCTAGCTGTCCGGCTCCCCACCTGCATAAACACCCACGCACAGGTGTTTGCTTGCTGGCCCCTCTGCCACAGGCACTGACTCCACCTGCAGCTCAGCTTCCCCCCTCCTGTAGCACTGAGCCAGCAGCTCCTAACTGGAAGGCACATCAGAAAGCCCAGGTGACCAGCAGATCCCATCTAGAAGAAGTGGGCTGCAGCGGGGTCTGCACTTGACCTGACTCAGGAGCACTCCACCTTCATAGCGGCCTGACCTTGCCCTCCAACCTCACCCCTGGCCCAGGCTTGCAGACTGCACTTGGCCTTCCCTCCTCCTTCCTGGCCCACATGCACCTGGAATCACAGCTTCTTCCCAGTGCTGCTTGGTCCAGGCTGCCAGGGCCTTCCTGCCCCGATCCTAGCAGGGACTGGACAAGGCAATGCAGGCAATGCTGTAGCAACGTTCTTCTAAATGAGGTCTAGGTGGTAATTGAGACTTCCTAGGTGAGGCTGTCTGTCTACCCTCTGCATCCTGAGACTGCCACCACACCACCTCCCCCCACCGCCCACATGGAACCCTCCCAGACAGGGGCCCCCTTGGAATTTCTGTTCCACTTTACATGCCTGGGAAGCTCACTGTTCAAGGAAATTCTTCCTATCAAAGTTAATTAGTGGAAATCACTTGTTTTGACACCAACATTTAAAGTAGGCATTTGAGAAATTAGCGCATGATTTCATGCTCTTTCTCCAGCAAGTGCACCAATGACGTATGAGGCAACCATTTTGATCCCAAGGAACTAGAACTGATGTTCCCTTGGGGAGGACCACCCCAAGAGATAGCAGGAACAACCACAGACCTGCATGGCCCTTACTCTGGTTGTGATATGGTCACAGTCCCTCAATGTGGGGCAGGATGACTAACCATCCCAGGCAGCCCCAGACTGGGCAAAGTATAAACACATTAGGACCAATGTATAAACACATTAGGTTCACAAGTGAGAAGGCAGTCACCCTCCATGATGGTCACAAATAAATGGTGGAATCAACAGAAAGTCCCCAGGCCCTGCACTCTCCACCTTTTCTTGTTCCATGTGTCACCTTGTTCTTTGACCAAACACAAAACGTGTTTTCCTATTTCCCTCCCCTCAAGCAGCTTGATTATGGGGAAATCACGTTGACCATCCCTTCCTTCAAATCTACAGGGCAGAGACCACCACAAGGAAGCGCTGGCTCAAAGAGGGCAAGGTGAGGCCATAGGGCACAGTCCACATGCTCTGCTCTAAATGGTCTTTTGGCTGTGCCCTGAGAGGCTGGACAGGGAAAATCCTGGAGGCAGGATCAAAACAGAGGGCACAGCTGCCCCGAGAATGACTTGCCCCCCTCTCCCCAAATGGTCAAGGGGGCCTGCATCTCCTTTTGCATATGTTCCGCAGAGAAACTCCAACAAGAATGGGGGCAGGTGGAGGGAACCAGAAAAGAGTACAGGTGGGAGTGACCCAGAGGAACAATTCAGGACACAGGTCCTGGAGGAACAGTTTTAGGGGCTGCATAGTGGACAGAGGTGACCATCTGTGCTTAGGACTCATCTATCTGCTATAAGTGGATCCTCCCAGTGGAACATCATAGGCAGGGCTCTGGCACCACAGACTGACCCCTAGGTGTGGTCTTGTGGGTCTTTTTTCTTGGATTCTTCATGATGGCTGGAGAGATTGGGGAAAGGGTGCACATAGGAAGGAAATAGGGTCATCAACTCTTGTCTGGATTCCTCCCCAGTGTTGAATCCCTCCCTGCTAGCTCTCTGACCCTTTCTTGCTTGTGCCCCTCTGATCCCATGATCTCCTGGGCCCTCTGCAGTCAGGACATAATTGCCACGCATCACCCCAGGGTGAGCCCTGCTGAGTCTGAGAGTAGAGAGAGGCAGGGTCGAGTGCTGAGCAGGGAGTGAAGCCTTCTCTGCCCAATCCTCAGCCAGAGCCAGGAGCGGCCATGTTCCACACTCAAGGCCCCGGTGACCCTGGCTGTGAGCAGGGCTAAGGGTGTGGATGCAGATGTGGCTCACAGGCCACCTCAGCACTCACACTTCCCACTCCTGTTACAGGAGCTTGTCGTCCCCTCCGATCTGTGCAGAGACAGATGAGGGATCCCATACCCCAGGAAAGCCCCTCCCATCCCACCATCTGCCCAGATTCTCACCTGGGCTTCCCTCAGCTGCTGGTGATTTCTTCTTATATGAAAGGACACACACAATAATGGCAATAACAAAAGCAACAGAAGCAACCATAGCACCCCAATGGTTGGTCATCCATTCTGGTGCACCAGGGCATTTCTTGGAAAAAGGCCTTATATTAACCTGGGACCCCTACTTTCCTCTCCCCACCCTGGCTCCTGACCTGATCAGGGCCAGAGCCTCCTCCATGATCACTGCAGTCTCACCTGAGGGTACACGGTGTGCAGTGTGGTTCCAGGGGCTTCCATGTAGCAAGAGAACCTCTGCTCCTCTCCCTGGGAAATCCTTATGACCACACACACCCAGTAGGTCCCCTTCCCATCAGGAAGGACTCCCTAAACTGTTGGGCATCCTGGCTTACAGGATCCTCATCCTGAAGCAGATCAGGAAGATATTCCCGGGAGGGAAACTGAAAGCCCAGCACGTCACGGTGACCATGCCCTCCAGGGCCTGGCTGCAGGTGACCTTCACTGTTGGGGACACTGGGGAAGAAAGCACAGAGCCAGCCATGCACATGGCAGAGCACTGCTGCCCTCTAAGCGAGACAGAGAGGACAGGTTTGCTTCTCTCATCTTTCCAGCTCTGGCTGAAGCCATCATTGACCCCAGACTTTCTCCAAGTCTGTTCTGCACCCTACAACCCAATTCCTTTCAGCTGGCAGGAGGATGCACCTGGGATCCAGGCCTCGCTCTCGTGGATTCTCATTTTGAGGCTGAGGAGGGGATATGGGGGGGGGGCGGGCTCCTGGGCTGAGGGGACTATAAGGGAACTCTGTGACAGGATGGATGGGGCTTCCTCTCCTGCTTGACACCCACCTTCCTGGTTCAGCTTTCTGTCAGAGGGTCCATGGCTTTCCTGGACTATTGACACTGGGAGGGTGCATTTCCATCCCCACCTGCTTGGTGTCTCTATCCAGAGGCTGTAACAGCACAGGTGGGTCACGGTACCAGGGACCAACAGAACACACGTGCATCCCACAGGTCAAGGAGGGTTTCCTTGGACAGTGTTGTTGGGGGGAGGTCAATGGGTCTGGGGGAGGGGAAGGGCCCGCACCAGGGTTGAACCTGTTCTGCCCCAGAAGTCCATCCAGGATTCTAGATATTTCTGCAGGCTTCCACCAAGCTCTCCCTGCACATAGGCTGAGGCAGCCTGGTTTGAAAGCCATCTGCATCGTGATTTCCTTAGCCAAGGTCTGCGCTGAGGACCAGGGAACTGGCCACTTATGGTCTTTGAGTCATAGAGAGGGAAGAGCTCCCATCATAGCGGAAATGACCGAAGCCCCTGGTGCTGTTGTCTTCTCAGATCTCTCAGCCCCAGGTCTCCTGGAGTGGATACGAGCCTGCCCCCAGCCAACAATGACAAATCCCATCCTGTGTTCCTCTGCTTTCCCCATGCCAGTGACAGATTCCCACCAGAGGGGCCCCTCTCTGCTCTCTTCCACATCTTTCCTGTGCTGGGTGAGTGACGACCACCCCTGGGCTGAAGTCGACAGAACCTCAGTCCTTACCCCCACCCTCAGGTAAATCCAGTGGAAAGAGACAGGTCTCTGCTCTTGGCCTGGAACTTCCTTGGGAAAGCCCTCCCATCACCCTTGCGCCCACCCTGCACTCACCTCCTTTCTGGGCCTGCAGGGCCATGGTGTCTGCCAGAGTCTTTGTGAGGCTCTTCCCGCGCTCTCTCAAGTCCTTGGTCTCTGTGTCCCACATCTTAGGTACCAGGACTGCCTTGCCCACAGTCCCTGCCTCTGCCATGTCTATGTTACTGTCATCATGCAGGAAGGCCTGGCCCTCCATGCGTCCTTCTGTGAAAAATCTCCAATGCACAGATCCATCCTGGGACAGCACTATGAGGTTATAACAAAGACTGAGGGATCCTGGCAAGGGGGAAACTACAACTGAAACTGCCTCCTGGAAGTAACTGCTTGTCAAATATTTCTCAGAAAAGCTCTGCTGAACTGAGCTGCTTGAAGTCTTGAGGATGCAGAAAATGCATATGTACAAGGGGCAGGAAGGAGGCTTTCCAGTACAGGAAGATAGGCAAGGGGCCTGAAGGAGAGGGAAGAAGGAATGGCGGTGGGGGACGGGGGTGGAGACGGGTAAACATGCAGGACAGGAGCCAGGAGAAGGAGGCACAGGCTCCTGTAGGTGGTGTGGGTAGGAGGTCAAGAGCAGAGTTAGCCTGCAGGGAACAAGCGAGGGTAAGAAGGCCAAGGTGAAGGAGAGGTCTTGTCAGCAGAAAGGGAAGGGCATTGGGGAAGGGGTCAGCATTTTTCACAGAGCTAGAGCAAATAATCTTAAAATTTGTATAGAACCACAAAAGACCCCAAAGAGCCAAAGCAACTCTGAAAAAAAAAAAGGAGGATTCCAGATTTCAAGTTACATTACAAAGCTGTAGTCATTAAGACAGTATGGTACTGGCACAAAAGCAGACACATAGAACAAATGGAACAGAATAGAAACATTCAGAAATGGAACCACAACTATATGGTCAACTAATTTTCGACAAGGCAGGAATGAATATCCAATGGAAAAATGACAATCTCTTTAACAAATGGTGTTGGGAACACTGGACAGCAACATGCAGAAGAATGAAACTGGACCACTTTCCTACACCATACACAAAAATAAACTCAAAATGAATGAAAGACCTAAATGTGAGACAGGAAACCATCATAATCCACAACAACTTAAAAAAAAATTTTTTTAAATGTTTATTTATTGTTGAAAGACAGAGAGAGTCAGAGCATGAGCAGGGGAGGGTCAGAGGGAGAGGGAGACACAGAATCTGAAGCAGGCTCCAGGCTCTGAGTTGCCAGCACAGAGCCCGATGCGGGGCTGGAACTCACAAACCACGAGACCATGACCTGAGCCAAAGTCGGACGCTTAACCGACTGAGCCACCCAGGTGACCCCACAACAACTTCTTACTAGACACATTGCTGGAGGCAAGCGAGACAAAAGCAAACATGAACTACTGGGAGTTCATCAAGATAAAAACCTTTTGCACAGCGAAGGAAACAACCAACCAAAGTAAAAGACAATCTAGAGAATGGGAGAAGATATTTGCAAACAACATATCTGGTAAAGGATTAGTTTCGAAAATCGATAAAGAAGTTAGCAAACGTCACAACCAAAAATGCAAATAACCCAGTTAAGAAATGGGCAGAAGACATGAATAGACACTTTTCTAAAAGAGATATCCAGATGGCTAACAGACATGTGAAAATATGCTAACATCAGGAGAAAGAATGAAATCCTGCCATCTGCAGCAACGTGGATGGAACTGGAAGGTATTATGCTAAGTGAAATAAGTCAGTCAGAGAAGGACAGGTTATCATATGTTTTCACTGTTACGTGGAACTTGAGAAACTTAACAGAAGACCATGGGGGGAGGGAAGGGGAAAATATAGTTAAAACAGAGAGGGAAGGAGGCAAACCAGAAGAGACTCTTAAATACAGAGAACAAACTGAGGGTTGCTGGGGGGCCGGGGAGAGGGGAAAATGGGTGATGGACATTGAGGAGGGCACTTGTTGGGATGAGCAGTGGATGTTGTATGTAAGTGATGAATCACGGGAATCTACCACCAAAGCCAAGAACACACTCTATACACTGTATGTGAGCCAAGTCGACAATAAATTATATTAAAAACAAACAAACAAACAAACAAACAAATAAACAAACATTAAAAATAAAGAAAATATGCTAATATTTTGCTAAAATGAACAGCACAAGAAACAACAGATTTTGGCGGCCATGTGGAGAAAGGTGAACCCTCTTGCAGTGTTGGTGGGAATGTAAACTGGTGTAGCCACTCTGGAGAACAGTATGGAGGTTCCTCAGAAAACTAATAATACTTTTATTATTATAAACGATCCAGCAATGGCAATACCAGGTATTTACGCAAAGGGTACAAAAATACTTATTTGTAGGGGTACATGCACCCCAATGTTTATAGCAGCATTATCAACAATAGCTAAATGATGAAGAGAGCCCAAATGTCCATCTACTGATGAATGGATAAAAAAGGGGTGGTATACACGCACGTGCGCACACACACACACACACACACACACACACACATTCACACGCAGACACAAACACATATAATAGAATATATATGATTTATCCTCAAGAAATCTCCATGTGCATTTGAAAAGAATGTATTCTGTTTATGGCTGGAATGTTCAATAAATGACAGATTTCTACTAGGGGTTTACAGTATGGCTCAAGTCTTTATGTTTATTGATCTCTGCATAGATGTTCGATTCATTATGGAAAGTGATATATTGCAGTTTCTGACTATTACTGTTGTCTGTTTCTCAATTTCTGTCTGTTTTGTTTTCATGTATTTGGCACTGAGTTATTAGGTGTTATATGTTCAGAATTGTTTCATCCTTCTGATAATTTGACCCTTTTATCATTATAAAGTGATGCTGTTTATCTTTACTAGCATTTTTTCTTTATGTCATATACTAATATTTATTCAAATAACATATATTTATATATTTATATCATATCCTGGTCGTGTTATATTTTATGTCTTATGAGTGCAGTATTGAATATTTGTGACCTGTGTTTTTACTACCTATTCTCTCTAAAGTTACTCAATCACAGTCTTTTTCCCATTAGTATTTTACATTTTATGCTATGAATTGCTCTTTTTCTTTGTGCAAATTTTTTGACACATAGGTTAAATGTAGATTTCTCTAGGGAAATTTGTTTCTTTCTTATAAATTTGAGTCAATATCAATCCAGGACAATAATAAACTAAACTAGGGGCGCCTGGGTGGCTCGGTCTGACTTCAGCTCATGAGGTTATGATCTCATGGTCCGTGAGTTTGAGCCCTGCGTCGGGATCTGTGCTGACAGCTCAGAGCCTGGAGCCTGCTTTGGATTCTGTGTCTCCCTCTCTCTCTGACCCTCCCCCATTCATGCTCTGTCTCTCTCTGTCTCAAAAATAAATAAAATTAAAAAAATAATAATAAACTAAACTAATGACTTGAAGGTATTTTGACCCAAAATAGCAAAGCAAATTTGAACTACAAATCACAGAAGCGTTAGTCTGTGACTGGAAATTCTTTGAAGTAGCTGTTTGCTCACTTCGGGCTAGCTCAAAGCAAACCTCCTTAGAATAATATCTTCTTGTTCTTGAAGATAGAGTCGATCTGATTCGTGTCACCCTTTCCTGAGGATATGAATCTATGAACCTTAGGTTCCCATATTTTCAGGAAGGGATGTTTCTCATGAAATAGAATAAGCTCTGGGCATTATTTCCTGTCTAGTAAGTTCATGAGCCTGAGAAGGCAAGCTAAGATTTTCTAGATTTGAAATATACCTTAAGTATCAGAGCAACCATCATCCCTGGCTTTTTGCCCATTATTATGTTTTGGCCTACATGATTTTATATACATATATTATATATATATATATATATATATATATAATATGTATATATTATATATATATTATATATAATATGTATATATTATATATATATTATATATAATATGTATATAAGATATGTATATTCTGTTTATGTATATATATATATATATATAATATATATATAATCATTTTTAGTTGTTTTTATAGGAAGAGTCAGCCTTAAAACTTAGTCTACTGTGTTACTGGAAGAGGATCCCCATTCACAATTGTTTCATTTCTGCGATTCTTCCAGCACCAGACCAGGTGGTAGAATACAAGTCTACCTAAACCAATGGTGATCTGTGTCTTCCGTGAGCCAGCACTGGTCTGTGAATGTGCATCAGCCCACAAACAGATAGAGACAGAAATGAAAGTGAAACCTTATCCTGTCTCAGACTGGCAATCAAGACAAATATAAGCCTGTATATCGTCATTGGATCCGCTAAAAATAGTTTGATTACTAGCTGTTCGTGGACCAGACATGGAGGAGCACAGTGTCTAACCTGGAATGATTTTTTAGACTTTTGTGAGGGTCACATAAAATCTGGTAAATTCTGGATACTGTCCCCAGAAATACGGGCATGTACAGAGAAATATGAAGTGTCAGTGTATATATAAGGATCATCTGAAGTGTTACAGATCTGGATTACTTAATCCTAGGAAGAGAGAAAGGCTGCAGAAGACATTTTGAACAATCACTTCATCACCCGACAGTGCTACTCCACTTACTTGTGAGTACAACTAGAGTAGACAAAAGCTGGATCCCATAACAACTATCAAGGGGAAAAGTTGAAAGATGCCATTTTTTAGTCACTCCTGCCTCCAATCTGACCTGAGTGCCTACAATGTATCATATCAAGTTGTAGTCTCAAATCACTGCTCCAAATGTTGCAATTTGTCATTCTTTTTCCATTCCTGGCCCCCAGTTTCCACGCCCAGAACTTGTATCCTCTTCTCACGTAAAAGGTTTCTACATTTAAAAATCTTGATGGAGGGCAGACACCAAAGAGAGGAGAACCCACTTTGCCAAACAGTCTTGCATTGGACATGGCATGAAACTTCACAGTCATGTGACCACCTGCCAGACTCTGCCTCAGGACATGTGACAGATAGGCTGGGACAGCACAACATGGCATTTGGTGCAGGTGTCTGAGTGACATTGGTGTCATACAGTTGCAAGCGGCAGCAGCAATAACAGTCCTAGCCTCAGGATCCAGTGTCCTACATGAGGGGACTCTGGTGTGAACAGTGGCATCTATACTCAGCAGCAGGGCCCTGGTTATATGTGAGCCTCCACTTAGGGTCCACTGTGGATTCTGTTCCTGTTTGTGTAGACTCAAGCCTGTTCTGTGACTTTCCTTGAAATAGAACAAGGCCCCACATTGTCTCTCTTCCCAAGTCTCTGTAAATGTACATATGTATCACAAAGAGTCAGAAGTCGATGCAGGGAATAGCTTCAGAGAGCATGATTTCAGACTTTTTTTCCAGTTTTACTGAGATATAACTGACATACACCATTGTGTCAGTTTAAGGCTACAGTTTCTTGACTTGATACATTTCTATGCTGCAAAATGATTACAATATGTTGTAATTAGCATTAGCTAAGACCTGCACTGTGTCACATAGTTACCATTTCCTTTTGTGTGGGGAAAACATTTAAGATCTACACTCTTGTTATCTCAGAGATTTTATGTTGAGCTGATAACCACTTTCTCAAGCTGCGACCTGGCTGTGCCCCATGGGAGAGAAAATATGTATCTCCCAGCAGGTCTTGCATTTTTCTTCCTAGAAAAACAAAATAAAACAAAACCGAAAAACCGAAAAAAAAAAAAACATTTCAATGTGTATGTAAGACCCCTTGCCACAATGAGGGCTCTCATCAATGACCTCACTGTATCTCTATCTGGTGGAACGCCTGGATTGCTTGTGGGTTTGTTACAAAATGCCCAGGCCTCTCCCCATCTACCATGTTAGAGCGTTGGGCGTGGACCCAGGAATCACTTAGTTAATAAAAGCATCACCAACCTTGTTATAAACCCAGAATCTCATGCTCTACTCCAGATTGTCTAGCTCTTCCTAAGTCCAGGAAATTCCTGTGCACATGGAAGGCTGGGTCTCCCTGGAGTGTGTGCCTTCTAGGTGCAGAAGCAGAACTGTGCAGTGTGCTCTAGGTTTGCTCTGATCCGCTTGCTTAGTGCTGACAAGTCCAGGGTTTGGTCCTGATCCTCTCTCTTCTATGGCCATCATCCCCTTGGTGACCTCATCTATGCTGAAGGTTCTAAACATCATTTATATGGTGTCACCTTCCATATCTATTTCTCCAACCTAGATATTTCTCCTACTCTGTGATCTGTATACAACAGCCAACCTCACTTGTATTTCTAACAATCTCAGTTTCCACCCTCCTAAATTGGGTGCCTGTGATGCTGCTTCCCCAAATGTCCTACTTCCAGAGTCTTCTCTTTTCAACGGAAGTCACTCCACATTTCTACTTGGAGTCTGAAGGATTGGATGCCATCCTTGATTCCTTCTTTTCACAACCCAAAATTAATACATTAGGAAATGCTGTAAAGTCCATCTTTAAATGTATCCAGGACATAAACACACACACACACACACACACACACACACACACACACTAACCAGAGTACAGTCACTTCCTATTTTTTTTTCTCCTCAAACCCCAACATAAATCCAACATCCCCCCTACTGGTGCTTGACCTTCACCTCTCGATTCTGCACAGCAGCAAACAGATGCTTCTAAAGAGAAGTAGTCCCAGGCAGACCACCTGTTCTAAACCATCTAGTGACTCCACATGTCACTCAGAGAAAACTCAAAACCCTTCTAATCCTAAGGTCTAGACATCAGACGGCATTTCACATGCTCTCTGCTCCAGCCACAGTGGCCTCTCACCCTTCCTTGAACAAGGACACGCTCTTGCCCTAGTGCATGTACCTTGAGGTTCCCCTGCCTGGAAAGAATTCCTTGAGACATGCTCTTCAACAACTCCTTGTGTCCCACACATCTCTCAGAGGTCAGCTTCCCAGTGAGGCTCACACTTACCACCATAGTAAAGTAGCCACCTTCAGTGTCCCCACACAGGTAATTCTCTGGGTCACCTTCCTCAAAGCACCTACCAATTTCCAATTTAAACACTTCCCTCATTTACCACATTTATACAATATACGGTTGACTCTGAATTACACTGCTTTGAAATGTGCACATCCACCAATATGTGGACTTTTTTTTACAATAAGTACTGTCAACGAAGTTTCTCTTATGTTTTCTATTTTCTCCAGCTTAATTTACTGTAAGAATACAGGTACATATACATGTAATGTACAAAATATGTGTTAAATGACTGTTCATGTTTTCAGTAAGACTTCTTATCAACAGTAGGTTATTAGTAGTAGTAGTTAAGTTTCAGGAGAGTCGAAAGCTACACTTGGAGTTCTGACTGCACAATGGGGTCATTGCCCTCAGTCCCCACACTGTTCCAGGGTCAAGTGGAGTCTGTCCCTCACCCCTAGGACATATTCTCCACAAGACCAGCATGTTTGCCTCTTCTTACTTACTGAGGTGTCCTAGATGAAAAAAATAGCAGGTCCTGTATGTGGCACACGACATTGTCAGTGGAACGAGTGGTCAGTGGAGAGGGTCTCTCTCTTCTGGATGAGTCTCAGACACAGCTGGTCCGTGGCAGCTCCCGCACAAAGTGCCCCCACTTCACCATCAGTGCAGCCTCTACTTTCCCCCAGGGCTGCTCCCCACTCCCTCTCTCTGCTCAGCTCCCTCCTCCCACAGCGTTTCCCCTGCACAGCACAGCACAGCACACAGTTACAGTCCTGTCTTCAGAATCACTGTACTTAGGCTCTATGGGGCCCTTTCTCCAACCAAATAGAAATCTACATTAGACCCTGCTTTATAAATCCATGAACTTGGATGGGAACAAGCACCAGCATCACTAGAACTAAGGGCAGGGAGAGGAGGCAGAGAGGCAGGGAAGGTAGAAACTAACTGAAGTTTCATAAGATTGAGAAAATCTTAAATTCCTCTTCTGTCTACCTCCAGATCTAAAGAATAATCCAGAAGACAGCTCTAGAGGGAGGGGAGGAGATGGATGACTGAAAATTCATCTCTCCAAACCCCAGAGACTCCTGCGTACAGGGCCCACCTACGCCTGTGGAACAACAGCCCAAAGGACTCCTGGTGCTATAACCACCGGGGTCACCCGGGTAGAATGAGACAGGAACTCGGACACCAAGAGCAAGAACAGGCCTGATGCTGCATAGAAACAAGGGGGGAAAAACACCCAAAGATGGGGCTGAGGTCACGACCCAGGATGGAGCCTGGGCTGACTCAGTCACAGGAAGCTCTTGCTCCACAAGGTCCTGGTGACAGATGACATCCAAACCCCTATGATCACAGGTCCTGGTGAGACAAGTATCCACAGAAGGGACAAGGACAAGGAGCAGAGACATGACCCAGCTGAGGAGGGAGCACTCCAAGGACACTCCAAGGACGCACTGAGCACTGACTGGACACAGGCCCCGTCCACGCTCGGCTCCTCCAGCCCTCTCCTGTCCCCACCTGCAACAGACACGGCACAGGAAACATGCGGGTTCTGGAAGGTTCTCAGGGCTTTCATTTATTTTTTGTTCCAACCATACAAATCCTCTCTTTTATTACCTCGTCATGCCCACATACCAAGAATTACAAAACACAATTCATATCTGGATTCTCATTTTCAGTGGGGAAGTAAGGCAACAATACTCTGACCAACATGAAATGAAGACAGGGATGGAGACGGTCCAGCCCTACCTCTGCTGGAATAAGAAAGCAGATCAGAAAGGGCACAGGAATCAGTATGGGGAGGGGTCATGGTGGGCAGCGGGGGGGGGGGCAGTCTCCTGTGTCCTCACAATATGCTAATAGGAACGCAGACACATTCTGACACCACCCGCAGAAAGTCAAGGGATCTCGATGCCACCACGTGGGAGTGTGAACAGATCCTGCATCGCTCAGTCCACCACAGGCAGCGGGTCTCACACTGTGAAAAAAAATCATCATGAACACATTTAGGTCAGTCACATAAGTGCCACACACTCAACAGGCCCCCGCATATAAGTGTCCCTAGTGCCCCCACTCCTCCCCACTTCACCCTCCAGAGTCTTACCTTTAGGAGCCATTAGAGTTGAATCAGAGCCCTGAGTGCTGTCATCGCCTGGGGCAGAACAAACAGGACGTGATCAGAGCCACAGGAGTTGAGACTAAAGGAGGAGCTATGGTGGGGGGTGAGCTCCCCATGGGGTCCTGTCTACACTGTCCCAGGGTTTCAGGGCTCACCTCCTCCATACTTAAGTGCAATAAGTATGCTTGCACTCTGTCTCTCTCTTTCTCTCAAAAATGAATAAATGTTAAAAAATTAAAACAAATTCATTTCTTTTAATATCCCAAATCCCAACAGAAAAGATGGTCAGTACTGAGAAACTGTCAGGCTTCTGGGAGGGTCACAGGTTAAATGGGTTGAGTTACATGGGTAATGGGTTCTAAGGAGGGCACTTGTGATGAGCACTGGGTGTTGTATGTAAGCGATGAATCACTCAATTCTACTCTTGAAACTAATATTAAACTGTATGTTAGCTAACTGAAATTTAAATAAAAACTTGAGATAAACAAAGAAATGGTAAAAAGCAGTGATTGCTCAGTAACCAGCACAGGGAGATGTTTGGTATTTTGTGGGTCGTACGGTGCCTTGTTTTTGTCTCTAATCAGACAAAGTAATATCATGGTTTCACAGTCTCCTTGTGTGCTGTCGATGTTCCGTGAGATGACTGGCTCATGTCCCACTGGAATAGTATGGCCCAGTGGTGGCATCAGTCAGCTTCTGACCACACTGAGGCCCAGCTGTCAGTGTCAGACCAGTTCCCGATGTGGGGGCTGCTGTTTCTTCTGTCTTCAATTGCATATTTTAAAACACCTACAACCTATCAATAATAATTATAGAATCGGTGTTTTGGGGAGCCTGGGTGGCTCAGTCGGTTAAGGGTCGGACTCCTGATCTCATGGTTTGTGAGATGGAGCCCCGTGTCAGGCTCTGTGCTGACAGTGTAGATTCTCTCTCCCTCTCTCTCTGGCCCTCCACCATTCATGCTCACTCTCTCCTTCTCTCTCAAAGTGAATAAACAAACTTAAAAAATATACTTAAGAAAAAATTTATCCAATTGAGGGAAATTTTTCAAAGAATGTAAAAACTACCACAATATCCATGACCTATTAAGAAAATTGGTATTTTTACAGTTTATTCTTTCTAATTAATTTCTTTGAAAAAAATTTAAATTTGAATATATTCGATGCAAGATTACATTAGTTTCAGGTGTACAACACAGTGACTCACTTTGTGTCTATACCATGCCCAGCTCACCACAGTGTAGATACCGTCTGTCACCACATAATGATGTTACACTGTCACTGACGATATTCCCTGTGCTGTACCTTTTATTCTTATGACCTTTTCCTTCCAGAGGTGGAGCCTGTGTTCCCACTCCCCTCATCCGGTGCTCATCCTCCCAACCCCCTTCCCTCTGGCAATCATCAGTTTATTCTCTGTATTTATAGGTCAACAGATTCTGCTGTTTGTTTCTTTATTCACTTGTTTTGTTTTGTAAATTCCACATATGAATGAGATCATACGGTCCTTGTCTTTCTCAGTCTTAGCAGACACACTGCCCTGTTTGTCCATCCATGTTGTCACAAGGGGCAAGATCTCATCCTTTTTGTGGCTGCATAATAGTCTGTCGTGTGTATTTGTATATGTGTGTATATATACCACACATCTTCCTTATCCATATGTCTATGGGTGGACACAGGTTGTATCAGTGTGACTTTCACAAGAACCTCACACACTGAACATCATTTGGGATGAGGGCGCCCCCTGGTGTCTGGGTTCCTGTCCAGGTGCTGGAGCTGAATGAGACCCTAGGGAGGGCTGGGCTGAGGAGGAGAAAGGCAGCTAGGTCTTCTCTCCTTAGTCCTGTGGCTGCACGTGGCGTGGAAGGTAAGGGGACACCCCCTCCCCACCCCACTGCTCTGCTCTCAGGTGGATTCTGACTGAGAAGCCTGAGTGGGGTCTGGACTGTAAGTCAGGTAGACATGTCTGAGCAGAAGCCTGGGTGTCAGTGGGGAGAAGAAGAAGCTTCCGACCAGCCATGGACTCCACAGGGGTCAGGCTCAGGGGTGAGGCAGGATTGCAGGAGAGGAGAGCTCAGGAGCCGGTGCCATTGCTGAGGTGTCTGTGTCCCTGTGCACCTCATCCTCCAGCCCCGTGATGGTGATACAGGGAAAACCGAAAAGTAGAAACACACTTTTTGGGCACCTTATTTATAAAATTCAAAACTCAGTTAAACAAAAATCATTTCTGATTTGGAAATAGCATCTCAATGTCTATATGGTAGTCTACAGTGTAGATGTGCACACTGGGTTATAGGACTAAGACGACAACTTCCCTAAAACTCCTGCCAGAAAATATAAAAGGGGTCCTTGTGGCGGAGGCACAAGCTGGTCCCCAGAACTCTCTCTCCGAAGCATATGACCCAGCTGACACCTGGTGTGAGTGCATCCTGTGCCACAAATGTTAAGAGTGAACACACATGCTTCATTTAACACCCATCCTCCCCTGGGGATTGCACAAATACATTTGTGGGTATTTTCCTCTACTGGGCAGGGATCACAGCAGGAAAGGTTGTCTGAGAATTGGCTGCCTAATATCACTGGGGATGATAGGGCCCTGAAGAGATACATACCAGTAGAGGGAGTGCCATGACAGGCATATTGCATGAAGAACCTCCAATAAGTAGCTCCTGGTTACTCAGCTTTCCCTCAGCTATTCAATCAAACACTAATGTAGGTGCTGCTGGGCAGGGACCTTGAAGATACAAGCAAGGTCTCGTATCAGTTGACCTTAAGAAAGGGAGATTACCTTAGGTTGGACGGCCCTAATCAGGTGAGTTTTTAAAAGGACTTTGTTCTTCCTGAGCAAAAGGATTCGAAGTGTGAGAGGGATTCAATGTGAATGGGTTCCCTATTGTTGGCGCTGAAAATGGAGAGGCACAATGGCCAACAATGCTTGTGGGCACTAGGGACCATTCCAGCTGGCAGGAAATGGAGACTTCAGCCTTATAACTGTAAGAAACAGAATTCTGCCTCCAGCTCTGTATGAACTTGAAGGAGAAATCCACCTAAAGATGACAACACAGCTTTGTGAAATCATGAACAGAGAAGCCATCTACATCATGTCTAGATTTCTGACTAAAAAACTGTAGGGAAATGAATGTGTGTTGGGGCACCTGGGTGGCTCAGTCAGTTAAGCGTCTGACTCTTGATTTCAGGTCAGGTCATAATCTCAACAGCTTGTGAGTTCGAGCCCCTCTTTAGGCTCTGCATTCATAGTGCAGAGCCTGCTTGGGATTTTCTCTCCCCCTCTCTCTGCCCCTCCCACCCTCCCAAAATAAATACACTTTTAAAAAATTCATGAGTGTCCTTTAGAGCCACTAAGTTGTGGCTCTGCAGTAATAGAAAATGAATATACAAGCTCACTATGCAGCAAATTAGCTCATTGCACTTTTTCCGCTGAAATGAATGTGAACTACCATGCACACTAGTTGCATGAAACCAAACCTTTCCTGACTTTTCGGTGTATACCATTTAGTGGTTTTTATGTGATGCAATGAAGTTCTAATACAGTCATATTTCATTCATGCATTCAACAACAATTAATTTAGAGCCTACTATGCACCAGGAATGGCTTTCTATCCTGGGGATACAGGTGTCACCAAATAAGCTCAAAGCCCCTGTGCTCATGAGCCTTGCATTCTAGAGGCTTCCCAAGAGTGAGATGGAGCCACTGGAGCATTTTCAGTGAACACATGACGTGACCTGACTCACATTAGCAGGATCGCTGACCCTGTGGGAAGAAGAGTCCCAGTAGCAGGTGATGCGGGGCACCAGGGCCACAATCCAGCAGGGAGAGGGTGGTGGAGACTAAGGGGAGGAGGGGGCCTGAGGCATGAGAGAGACGGAGCGATGGGCTGCAGACACAAGGTGACAAAAAGGAGAGGTAAGGAATTCTAAGCAGTGGAATTCTCAGATTTAAATATGTTGTTATACAGAGTTTTAATAAGTATCTACAGGGCGTAGCAAGATATTCTTTGCATCTACTATTTACTATACTCTGGGGCTGCCTGCAAACCCATTGCCTCCTTATGATAATCAGGGTAAAGAAAATAATACCAAGTGCCCCAATAATATGCACATAACTTAGGTATTAGTTCAAACACAGGAAATGCATGGATGCTGGTGAAGGTCGTTTGACTGCACTGAACACTTGCAACTTGGAAGCGATTAAAGCTTGTCCACTCTTCCAGCGGAAATATACATAACAATTGTGCATCCATGGACTGAGGAAATGTCCAGGGCTCACACAGAGAATCTTGGGGCTATGGAATGAAAGTCATGTTAAAACACAGGAGTCACTGATATATTGTTTGGGAAAACATAGGAGCTTTGTGAGTCTGACTGCTGTGCTGGATGGTCACTTTTCTGTCGGCAGGGGCCAAACTCACTTTTACGGATTAGATTCCTGATGATCGGGGGTTACCAACATTGTGCGACCAGTAGAGTTAATCAACAAGAAGGAAATCTGCCTCAATGGGAATCTCTGGCTGGTGCATCAGGCACAGCTTCTCCAGGTGTAAAGAGAAAACCCCTGTCCCTCCCTCTCTGTTACCAGGGCTAGCTCGCTCTCTGTTATTGAGTGCCTTGGAGGTGAGTTTCCTTCTAGAAGAGTCCAGAGGGAGAGAGTTGAGGGGTGGGAGGTAAAAGTCCAGTTCAGTGAATATTCTGCGAAGGACTATGGAGCAAAATGGGGCTGAGCCCAGCCTGTGGGTCTCTCCCTGGTTTCCTCAGACAGCCCCTGGGTCAGGACTCAGGAAGACAGGATGACAAAGTCACCTGACCACCGTGCAGGAGGAGAGGGGTCAGGGCAAAGTCTCAGAACCCCGGGGAGGGCCTGGCTCTCCGTGTCCCCTCACAAGGGCGGTGTCTGGCTCAGGGAAGCCCAGGGTTGGGAGTCCTAGTCTCCCCTGGTTTTACTTGCTCTCACAGCCTCGGTAACGTCCTCCTGTCTGGATACTGATGACGCGACATCTCTTCGCACTTCCATTGGGTTTCGGGTTTCTGAAGAAGCCAATCAGCGGCACCGTGGTTCTGGGTTATAAAGTCCTTACAACACCACCAAGGACTCCTCTATGCCTCAGACCCGCAGTGTCTGGGTCATGCATGGGTCTTCGCACCCTCTCCCGGCTGCTGTCCCGGCCCTGGCCGTGATCCAGACCTGGGCGGGTGAGTGAGGAATGGGGAGGAACGTGGCTCTGCGGGTCAAGAGCAAACGGACAGCCCAGGGGGACACGGGACCCCAGGAAGATGGGCTTGACTACGCCCCCACTCGGGGAAAGTATCTGTCCGCTGTCCTCGCCCCAGACCTGCACCTGCCCCAGGCCCCGCCCCGGCCTGTCCTTCCTTGTCCTTCCCCGACTCCGCCCTGCTCTCCCTGACTAGGGTACATACACCTCCCCCTGCTCTCTAGGTCGCTTCCACTTGGGACCTGGACCCTGGGCGGGAGGAAGGTCTGACGGGGTCCGTGACCTCAGGCTTCCACTCCCTGAGGTCTTTCCTCCCGGCCCTGTCCAGGCCCGACCGCTGGGAGCCCAGATCCCTCGTACCCCTGCCCCACACAGCCCTGTCTTCTCCCTCATGTGCTCTCCTGTTCCCGCAGAGGGGGCACGGGCCTCTCTGTCCCTGTCTGTGCCTCGGGTCCCACAGAGCTGCGGCTCTTACTCCCTCGTTGAAGGTAAAACATTAGATGTTTTCTTCTGTGCTTGCCTTGTGGGGTTGATGGATTAATTAAAAAAGAAGACTCCTTAAGTTTGAGAGAGTAAATCAATAGAAGCCCTGAGAACCGTCCAGAGTCAGCATGTTTGCCTTACTTCCTCTGGGGCTTGGGGACAGGAGAGGCTGTGAGAAGCCAGCATGGTTGGGATTGTGCCCAGTAGGTGCTCAGTGCATCCTGGGTTTTAATATGGTCACTCCTCAGCTGCATCATCAGTGCTGCTCCCTTGTCCTTGTCCCTTCAGTGGAACCCTGTCCCATCAGGCTCTGAATCATAGGGACTCTGATCTCTCCTGTGTCCAGGACCTTGTGCAGCAAGGCCTTCCTGTGACCAGGAGAGCCTAGGTTCAAGCCTGGGTCAGGACTCAGCCCCCAAGTGTTGCTTGTTTCAGTTTGTTTATACGTTTCTATGGAGACTTAGGCTTGTCCTTATTCTTGTAGGATGATGGTCCCATTTTTCTCCTGTGTCCCCCAGTCTGGGGCAGCCTCAGGGGTCCCTGGGCCTTTCGTTGTCCCCACAGGCCCAGTGAGCCCCAGCACACAGGAGTCTCTGGATTTGCAGGATGAATTTTCAGACTCATCCATCCCTTCTCCTCTTTCTAGCGCTGTTCTGGATCATTCTTTCCATCTTTTCCCCATCTTTTTAAAAAAGCAGATTCTGTATCTTGACACAGCCCCAAAGGCAAGGGAATTAAAAGCAAAAATGAACTATTGGGACCTCATGAAGATAAAAAGCTTCTGCACTGCAAAGGAAACAATCAACCAAACTAAAAGGCAACCAATGGAATGGGAAAAGATATTTACAAATGACATATCGGACAAAAGGCTAGTATCCAAAATCTATAAAGAGCTCACCAAACTCCACACCCGAAAAACAAATAATCTGGTGAAGAAATGGGCAGAAAACATGAATAGACACTTCTCTAAAGAAGACATCCAGATGGCCAACAGGCACATGAAAAGATACTCAATGTCGCTCCTCATCAGGGAAATACAACCAAAACCACACTCAGATACCACCTCACGCCAGTCAGAGTGGCTAAAATGAACAAATCAAGAACAAATGGTGGGAATGCAAATTGGTGCAGCCACTCTGGAAAACAGTGTGGAGGTTCCTCAAAAAATTAAAAATAGATCTACCTTATGACCCAGCAATAGCACTGCTAGGAATTTACCCAAGGGATACAGGAGTACTGATGCATAGGGTTACTTGTACCCCAATGTTTATAGCAGCACTCTCAACAATAGCCAAATTATGGAAAGAACCTAAATGTCCATCAACTGATGAATGGATAAATAAGTTGTGGTTTATATACACAATGGAATACTACGTGGCAATGAGAAAGAATGAAATACGGCCTTTTGTAGCAACGTGGATGGAACCGGAGAGTGTGATGCTAAGTGAAATAAGCCATACAGAGAAAGACAGATACCATATGTTTTCACTCTTATGTGGATCCTGAGAAACTTAACAGGAACCCATGGGGGAGGGGAAGGAAAAAAAAAAAAAAAGAGGTTAGAGTGGGAGAGAGCCAAAGCATAAGAGACTGTTAAAAACTGAGAACAAACTGAGGGTTGATGGGGGGTGGGAGGGAGGGGAGGGTGGGGGAGGAGTTTCGAGGACAGCACCTGTTGGGATGAGCACTTTATATGGAAACCAATTTGACAATAAATTTCATATTTAAAAAAAGCAGATTCTGAAAAAAATCAGATTCTGGAGTGAGAGACAGGATCTGATAGTTTCTCATCCTTATTAAATTTCAGTTTGTGTCTTCTCTGCTCACCTGCTGACCCCCTGCCCTTAGCTCTAGAGCTCCTAGTCCTAGAGGACTAGGGAGGAAAGCAGTGTCTTTTCCTAGAGGGAAAGCAGTGTCTAATCTGCATTCACGTTTGTCTTCAATATATGACCCTTGGGCCTAGGTCACCTTTTGTGAAGGAGAACTGTCATTGTGTCCTGTGCTGTGCAGGAGGGACGGTGTGGGATGGAGGAGGTGAGGTGTAGGGGGGAGACCAGCACTGGTGAGAAAAGTGGTGCCTGCCATGTACAGGTGTGGCCTGTGACTGATCTGGAAGGGACACGTGCTCTATGCTGATCGTTTATCCAACTGATAATTGAGTGTCTGATACAGGAACACTATTGTAGCATCTAGGAAACTTCAGTGATGTAAAAACAGGCAGAATTTTCCGGCCCCATGGGGATATGCTCTGGTAGTAAGGGACAGAATATGTGCTAGTAAATAAGGGAAGTGTGTGTGTGTTAGAAGTTGGGAAGGGCTTTGAAGGAAGCTGACCCACAGTTACCTGCGTTGGGTCAGGGAAGGTGGCTACTTTACTATCAGAGGGAGCCTCACTGGGAAGGTGACCTCTGAGAGATGTGCAGGACACAAGGAATTGTTGACGAGCATGTCTCAGGGAGTTCTTTCCAGGCAGGGGAAACTTCAGACACATGCACTAGGGCAGGAGCGTGTCCTGTGTTCAGGGAAGGGTGAGAGGCCACTGTGGCTGGACAGAGAGCATGTGAAATGCAGTCAGATGTCTAGACCTTAGGATTAGAAGGGTTTTGAGTTTTCTCTGAGATGTGGAGCCACCAGATGGTTTAGAACGGATGGTCCACCTGGTACTACTTCTCTTTCGAAGCATCTGTTTGCTGCTGTGCAGAATCGAGAGGTGCAGGGCGAGAAACCAGTAGGGAAACTGAGGGAAACTAGTGCAGTGTCCAGGAGGGGGATGTCGGCTGGAGCTTGGGGTGTGAGGAGGGAGAGCAATAGGAAGTGATTGTGTTCTGGATGTATTTAAAGATGGACTTTGCAGCATTTCCTAATGCATTAATTCTGGAGTATGAGAAGGAGGGCACCCAATATTTCAGACTGCAAGTAGAAATGTGGAGTGCCTTCCGTGGAAACCAGGAAGACTCTGGGAGTAGGACATTTGGGGAAGCGGCACCACAGGCACCCAATTTAGGAATGTGGAATCAGAGGTGTCTAGTAGAAATGAAAGTGAAGTTGGCAGCTGGATATAGAATGCAGGGTGGGAGAAATAGGTTGAAGAAATAGATGTGGGAGGTGACACCATATAAATGATGTTTAGAGCCTTCAGCATAGATGAGGTCACTAAGGGGATGATGGCCATAGAAGAGAGAGGAACGGAACCAAACCCTGGACTCCGCAGTGCTAAGCAAGCTGATCAGAGCACACGCACATACTGAACAGTTCTGGTTCTGCACCTAGAAGGCACACACTCCAGGGAGACCCAGCCTTCAGTGTGCACAGGAATTTCCTGGACTTAGGAAGAGCTAGACAGTCTGGAGTAGAGCATGAGATTCTGGGTTTATAACAAGGTTGGTGCTGCTTCTGGCCTTCAGATCACACACTGAGCACCAAGCACATAAAGCAGGATTCCCACATGACTGTGCCTCCAACTCTCCTGTGGGGCTTATTAAGTAGTGTTTCCTGCCCTCCCCTCCCCTGACACACACACACACACACACACAACCCACTCTTTTTTTTTTAATGTTTATTTACTTGTGAGAGAGAGAGAGACACACACACAGACAGACAGACAGACAGACAGAGTGTGAGCAGGGGAGGGGCAGAGAGAGAGGGAGAAACAGAATCTGAAGCTGGCTCCAGGCTCTGAGCTGTCAGCATAGAGCCTGATGTGGGGCTTGAACTCATGAATGGTAAGATCATGACCTAAGCCGAAGTCAGACGCTTAACCAACTGAGCCACCCAGGTGCCCCAACACACATACACACACTGTTAAGATTATGGGCCAGGGGAGATGCCTGGGTATTTTGTAACAAAGCCACAAGCCACCTGGGGTTCCATTAGGACCACTGAAGTCATTGATGAGAACCCTCATTGTGGGAAGGAGTCTTACATTCACATTTAAATGTTTTTTTTTTTTTTTTTTTTTTGGAAGGAAAATGCAAGATATGCTGGGAGAAACACAGTGTCTCTCCCATGGGACACATCAGGTGGCAGATAGAGGAAGTGGTTATAGGCTCAACATAAAACTCTGAGATACTAAGAGGTAGATCTTAAATGTTTGCAACACGCACACACACACACACACACACACACCCAGGTTACTGAGACATATGCAGGTGTAGCTGACTCTATGGTGGTAATCATTTGCAGTATACAAATGTATCCAATCAAAAGGTTGTGCCCTTAAACTTATAAAATGTATATCAATTTTATCTCCATGAATGTGGAAAAAAGTACTGAATCCTTGCTCTCTACAAGTATTCTTTCACAGATCCTCACTCTTTGTTTTATTATTTTTTTGTTTTTTTAATATATGAAATTTATTGTCAAATTGGTTTCCATACAACACCCAGTGCTCATCCCAAAAGGTGCCTTCCTCAATACCCATCACCCACCCTCTCCTCCCTCCCACCCCCCATCAACCCTCCGTTTGTTCTCAGTTTTTAACAGTCTCTTATGCTTTGGCTCTCTCCCACTCTAACCTCTTTTTTTTTTTTTTTTCCCTTCCCCTCCCCCATGGGTTCCTGTTAAGTTTCTCAGGATCCACATAAGAGTGAAACCATATGGTACCTGTCTTTCTCTGTATGGCTTATTTCACTTAGCATCACACTCTCCAGTTCCATCCACGTTGCTACAAAAGGCCGTATTTCATTTTTTCTCATTGCCACGTAGTATTCCATTGTGTATATAAACCACAATTTCTTTATCCATTCATCAGTTGATGGACATTTAGGCTCTTTCCATAATTTGGCTATTGTTGAGAGTGCTGCTATGAACATTGGGGTACAAGTGCCCCTATGCATCAGTACTCCTGTATCCCTTGGATAAATTCCTAGCAGTGCTATTGCTGGGTCATAGGGTAGGTCTATTTTTAATTTTCTGAGGAACATCCACACTGCTTTCCAGAGCGGCTGCACCAATTTGCATTCCCACCGACAGTGCAAGAGGGTTCCCGTTTCTCCACATCCTCTCCAGCATCTATAGTCTCCTGATTTGTTCATTTTGGCCACTCTGACTGGCGTGAGGTGATACCTGAGTGTGGTTTTGATTTGTATTTCCCTGATAAGGAGCGACGCTGAACATCTTTTCATGTGCCTGTTGGCCATCCGGATGTCTTCTTTAGAGAAGTGTCTATTCATGTTTTCTGCCCATTTCTTCACTGGGTTATTTGTTTTTCGGGTGTGGAGTTTGGTGAGCTCTTTATAGATTTTGGATACTAGCCCTTTGTCCGATATGTCATTTGCAAATATCTTTTCCCATTCCGTTGGTTCCCTTTTAGTTTTGTTGGTTGTTTCCTTTGCTGTGCAGAAGCTTTTTATCTTCATAAGGTCCCAGTAATTCACTTTTGCTTTTAATTCCCTCGCCTTTGGGGATGTGTCGAGTAAGAGATTGCTACGGCTGAGGTCAGAGAGGTCTTTTCCTGCTTTCTCCTCTAAGGTTTTGATGGTTTCCTGTCTCACATTCAGGTCCTTTATCCATTTTGAGTTTATGTTTGTGAATGGTGTGAGAAAGTGGTCTAGTTTCAACCTTCTGCATGTTGCTGTCCAGTTCTCCCAGCACCATTTGTTAAAGAGACTGTTCTTTTTTCCATTGGATGTTCTTTCCTGCTTTGTCAAAGATGAGTTGGCCATACATTTGTGGGTCTAGTTCTGGGGTTTCTATTCTATTCCATTGGTCTATGTGTCTGTTTTTGTGCCAATACCATGCTGTCTTGATGATGACAGCTTTGTAGTAGAGGCTAAAGTCTGGGATTGTGATGCCTCCTGCTTTGGTCTTCTTCTTCAAAATTCCTTTGGCTATCCGGGGCCTTTTGTGGTTCCATATGAATTTTAGGATTGCTTGTTCTAGTTTTGAGAAGAATGCTGGTGGAATTTTGATTGGATTGCATTGAATGTGTAGATAGCTTTGGGTAGTATTGATATTTTGACAATATTTATTCTTCCAATCCATGAGCAGGGAATGTCTTCCCATTTCTTTAAATCTTCTTCAATTACCTTCATAAGCTTTCTATAGTTTTCAGCATACAGATCCTTTACATCTTTGGTTAGATTTATTCCTAGGTATTTTATGCTTCTTGGTGCAATTGTGAATGGGATCAGTTTCTTTATTTGTCTTTCTGTTGCTTCATTCTTAGTGTATAAGAATGCAACTGATTTCTGTACATTGATTTTGTATCCTGCAACTTTGCTGAATTCATGGATCAGTTCTAGCAGACTTTTGGTGGAGTCTATCGGATTTTCCATGTATAATATCATGTCATCTGCAAAAAGCGAAAGCTTGACTTCATCTTTGCCAATTTTGATGCCTTTGATTTCCTTTTGTTGTCTGATTGCTGATGCTAGAACTTCCAGCACTATGTTAAACAACAGTGGTGAGAGTGGGCATCCCTGTCATGTTCCTGATCTCAGGGAAAAAGCTCTCAGTTTTTCCCCGTTGAGGATGATGTTAGCTGTGGGCTTTTCATAAATGGCTTTTATGATCTTTAAGTATGTTCCTTCTATCCAGACTTTCTCAAGGGTTTTTATTAAGAAAGGGTGCTGGATTTTGTCAAAGGCCTTTTCTGCATCGATTGACAGGATCATATGGTTCTTCTCTTTTTTTTTGTTAATGTGATGTATCACGTTGATTGATTTGCGAATGTTGAACCAGCCCTGCATCCCAGGAAGGAATCCCACTTGATCATGGTGAATAATTCTTTTTATATGCCGTTGAATTCGATTTGCTAGTATCTTATTGAGAATTTTTGCATCCATATTCATCAGGGATATTGGCCTGTAGTTCTCTTTTTTTACTGGGTGTCTGTCTGGTTTAGGAATCAAAGTCATCCTGGCTTCATAGAATGAGTCTGGAAGTTTTCCTTCCCTTTCTATTTCTTGGAATAGCTTGAGAAGGATAGGTATTATCTCTGCTTTAAACGTCTGGTAGAACTCCTCTGGGAAGCCATTTGGTCCTGGACTCTTATTTGTTGGGAGATTTTTGATAACCGATTCAATTTCTTCGCTGGTAATGGGTCTGTTCAAGCTTTCTCTTTCCTCCTGATTGAGTTTTGGAAGAGTGTGGGTGTTCAGGAATTTGTCCATTTCTTCCAGGTTGTCCAATTTGTTGGCATATAATTTTTCATAGTATTCCCTGATAATTGTTTGTATCTCTGAGGGATTGGTTGTAATAATTCCATTTTCATTCATGATTTTATCTATTTGGGTCATCTCCCTTTTCTTTTTGAGAAGCCTGGCTAGAGGTTTGTCAATTTTGTTTATTTTTTCAAAAAACCAACTCTTGGTTTCGTTGATCTGCTCTACAGTTTTTTTAGACTCTATATTGTTTATTTCTGCTCTGATCTTTATTATTTCTCTTCTTCTGCTGGGTTTAGGCTGCCTTTGCTGTTCTGCTTCTATTTCCTTTAGGTGTGCTGTTAGATTTTGTATTTGGGATTTTCTTGTTTCTTGAGATAGGCCTGGATTGCAATGTATTTTCCTTTCAGGACTGCCTTCGCTGCGTCCCAAAGCGTTTGGATTGTTGTATTTTCATTTTCGTTTGTTTCCATATATTTTTTAACTTCTTCTCTAATTGCCTGGTTGACCCACTCATTCGTTAGTAGGGTGTTCTTTAACCTCCATGCTCTTGGAGGTTTTCCAGACTTTTTTCTGTGGTTGATTTCAAGCTTCATAGCATTGTGGTCTGAAAGTATGCATGGTATAATTTCAATTCTTGTAAACTTATGAAGGGCTGTTTTGTGACCCAGTATGTGATCTATCTTGGAGAATGTTCCATGTGCACTCGAGAAGAAAGTATATTCTGTTGCTTTGGGATGCAGAGTTCTAAATATATCTGTCAAGTCCATCTGATCCAATGTCTCATTCAGGGCCCTTGTTTCTTTATTGACCGTGTGTCTAGATGATCTATCCATTTCTGTAAGTGGGGTGTTAAAGTCCCCTGCAATTACCACATTCTTCTCAATAAGGTTGCTTATGTTTATGAGTAATTGTTTTATATATTTGGGGGCTCCAGTATTCGGCGCATAGACATTTATAATTGTTAGCTCTTCCTGATGGATAGACCCTGTAACTATTATATAATGTCCTTCTTCATCTCTTGTTACAGCCTTTAATTTAAAGTCTAGTTTGTCTGATATAAGTATGGCTACTCCAGCTTTCTTTTGGCTTCCAGTAGCATGATAAATAGTTCTCCATCCCCTCACTCTCAATCTAAAGGTGTCCTCAGGTCTAAAATGAATCTCTTGTAGACAGCAAATAGATGGGTCTTGTTTTTTTATCCATTCTGATACCCTATGTCTTTTGGTTGGCGCATTGAATCCATTTACATTCAGTGTTATTATAGAAAGATACGGGTTTAGAGCCATTGTGATGTCTGTATGTTTCATGCTTGTAGCGATGTCTCTGGTACTTTGTCTCACAGGGTCCCCCTTAGGATCTCTTGTAGGGCTGGTTTAGTGGTGACAAATTCCTTCAGTTTTTGTTTGTTTGGGAAGACCTTTATCTCTCCTTCTATTCTAAATGACAGACTTGCTGGATAAAGGATTCTCGGCTGCATATTTTTTCTGTCTAGCACTCTGAAAATCTTGTGCCAATTCTTTCTGGCCTGCCAAGTTTCAAAAGAGAGATCAGTCACGAGTCTTATAGGTCTCCCTTTATATGTGAGGGCACGTTTATCCCTTGCTGCTTTCAGAATTTTCTCTTTATCCTTGTATTTTGCCAGTTTCGCTATGATATGTCATGCAGAAGATCGATTCAAGTTACGTCTGAAGGGAGTTCTCTGTGCCTCTTGGATTTCAATGCCTTTTTCCTTCCCCAGTTCAGGGAAGTTCTCAGCTATAATTTCTTCAAGTACCCCTTCAGCACCTTTCCCTCTCTCTTCCTCCTCTGGGATACCAATTATGGGTATATTATTTCTTTTTAGTGTATCACTTAGTTCTCTAATTTTCCCCTCATACTCCTGGATTTTTTTATCTCTTTTTCTCAGCTTCCTCTTTTTCCATAACTTTATCTTCTAGTTCACCTATTCTCTCCTCTGCCTCTTCAATCCGAGCCGTGGTGGTTTCCATTTTGTTTTGCATTTCGTTTAAAGCGTTTTTCAGCTCCTCGTGACTGTTCCTTAGTCCCTTGATCTCTGTAGCAAGAGATTCTCTGCTGTTCTCTATACTGTTTTCAAGCCCAGCGATTAATTTTATGACCATTATTCTAAATTCGCTTTCTGTTATATTATTTAAATCCTTTTTGATCAGCTCATTAGCTGTTATTATTTCCTGGAGATCCTTCTGAGGGGAATTCTTCCGCTTGGTCATTTTGGATAGTCCCTGGCGTGGTGAGGACCTGCAGGGCACTTCCCCTGTGCTGTGGTGTATAACTGGAGTTGGTGGGCGGGGCCGCAGTCCGGCCTGATGTCTGCCCCCAGCCCACCGCTGGGGCCACAGTCAGACTGGTGTGTGCCTTCTCTTCCCCTCTCCTAGGGGCGGGATTCACTGTGGGGCAGCGTGGCCCGTCTGGGCTATTTGCACACTGCCAGGCTTGTGATGCTGGGGATCTGGCGTATTAGCTGGGGTGGGTAGGCAAGGTGCACGGGGGCAGCAGGGGCAGGCTTAGCTCGCTTCTCCTTAGGTGATCCACTTCAGGAGGGGCCCTGTGGCAGCGGGAGGGAGTCAGACCCGCTGCTGGAGGGGTGGCTCCCCAGAAGCATCGTGTTGGGTGGGAGCGAGTTCCCTGGCAGGAACTGGTTCCCTTTGGGATTTTGGCTGGGGGATGGGCAGGGGAGCTGGCGCTGGCGAGCGCCTTTGTTCCCCACCAAACTGAGCTCTGTCGTCCGGGGGCTCAGCAGCTCTCCCTGCCTTTGTCCTCCAGCCTTCCTGCTTTCGGAGCAGAGCTGTTAACTTATGACCTCCCAGACGCTAAGTCGCGCTTGCTGTCGGAACACAGTCCGTCAGGCCCCTCTGCTTTTGCCCGCCAGACTCGGGGGCTCTGCTTGGCCAGCGAGCCGCCCCTCCCCCCCGGCTCCCTCCCGCCAGTCCGTGGAGCGCGCACTGCCTTGCTGCCCTTCCTACCCTCTTCCGTGGGCCTCTCGTCTGCGCTTGGCTCCGGCGACTCCGTTCTGCTAATCCTCTGGCGGTTTTCTGGGTTATTTAGGCAGGTGTAGGTGGAATCTAAGTGATCAGCAGGACGCGCGGTGAGCCCAGCGTCCTCCTACGCCGCCATCTTCCCTCATCCCCCCTCACTCTTTGTTTTAAACAACAGAGTCCAAGTTGTTTTAACTGAAACAATGTATATTTATAAGGAAATATATACATATGTATATACATATAGTCAGGGAGAAATATAAATATAAAATTTAAATATGTAATATAAAATATAAATTATACATAATACATACTAAAATGTCTTTTAAGATAAATATATGAAGTATAAAACAAATTATATTTGTATATTATGAGTATATATATTTATAGGGAAATATGTATCATGTATATATTTAGTTAGAGTATTATGCATCATTTATTTCAGCGAAAGCCACAGAACACCCTGAGGCCAAGGGCCAGGAGGAGAATCCATAGTCCCACCCTAGGTCAAGGCCCAAATAGGAACCACTATCCGTGGTGCTGGTAACAGATGCCACTGTCCACACCACTAGACCATGAGGTGAGGACTGCTGTCGCTGCTGCTCCTGGCAGGAGCACATCGCCTGTGCCAAATGCAACAGCACTGTCCCAGCTTCCCTGTCTCCACATCTGAGTCAGAGTCTGCTATGTGGTTACTTAACTGGTGGAACCTTAGGCCGTGTCCAGCTGCAACAATGTTGGCATCATGATTTTGATCTGGATTCCCGGGGAGTGAACACTAGCACCCTTGTACATGTTCATTTATACCAGTCTGCATTCCTGGCCATAGCCCTGTGAGAGGCCATGCATTCAGGTGGTTCCCAAAGTCACCCCTGTTGTAGGCAGACTCTAAGATGACTCCAAAGTGCCCATCCTCTTGTATTCATGCCCTTGAGTGACAGCCACTGTGGGAACAGAAGCTGGTTATAGTGACTTGCTGGTAACAAATAGAATAGGGTGATGTCATACAAAGTATATCTGGGAACACCAAGCACAAGACATGAGGGACTGGAGTCAAGTGTGCCCGGGTGGGCCGTCAAGCCAGGCTGGGGAAGTAGGGTTTTCTGATGGAACCCAATGACAAATGACCCTGAATTCCTTTCCCTCCTGAAGGGTTCTTCTATAGACCTCAACCTCTACAACCACTGCCATAAGATGACATGAGGAGGAGGAAAAAGGTCACCAGCAGTGATGGTCATTGTGGCTGGAAGGACAGGTGAAGTCTGTAAACAGGACAGGAAGAGCAGGGAACAAACAAAGCCTCCCAAAGGTAACATCTGGGGAGCCAAATACTCCCCCAGGGTAGCCCCATGACCACAAAATGAGGAGGAGAATAGTCTCTAGTCTCCCTGTGATGCCCCTGTGGGCCAGCTCTCCCTTCCTCCAACCCAGGACACTGTCCCAAGGAGCCCACACTGGTACACCCTGTTTATTTATCTCTGCTCATCTCCAGAACAGACCACCATGGCCACCCACTCTTGGAAGTCCTCCTCCCTCTGTATGTATTAGTTCCGTCGTGTGCAGCAGAATCCAGCTCCAGTGGGATGAATGGGACACAGCTTCTATGTGTCTCCCATGAGTGAGTCAAGCCATCCAGGTCTGTGAGGGTATCTCTGCCCCACAAGGCTGTCCAGGCATGCAGCTTCCTGTGACCTGGGAAGTTGCCCTTAGTAGCATGAGCCAGAGTACCTAAGACCATGTCCATGGTCCATGTGCAGTTAGAGAAAGCAGGAAAAGAGGAAGTTTCCTTCCTTTAAGGGCAACACCTACTACTTCATTCTGCTTCACCACGATGGCCGGAAGGTAGTCACACAGACAAACACAGCCTCAAGGGAAGCTGGTGAATGGATCTGTTTTTAATATGAGTGACCCTGTGCTCCCATGAAACTCTATCACTATGGAATAAGGATGATTTTTGCTCTACTTAAATTTTTAAAAGTGGATAGGATGGAGGAGGAAATTTACTGTTCATTCTGTACTCCTTTATGTTATATAAAGTTTTTAAATCTTGTGCATGTCTCAGTCAGGTGACATGAATTTTGAATTACCAAGAAAGCCTACCTCATTTAGCAGACAGATATTAGGCACTAATAGATGGTCAGCTCTCCGCTAGGCTGAGTTACAGAAATAAAAATTCACAGTGGGGTGAATAACCTGGTAAATGCAACTATTATAATGAGTTCTGGGACATACCCTCCAGACAGAAGCTTTTTGGTGCCTAATGTGGGCCAGGTGTTGTGCCACATGCTAGGGACAAAAAGAAGATGCAGGTACATACCTTGTGACATAAATGTCTCCTTCTGATGAGCTTCTGTGCCAACCCCTGACTTTCCAGGAACCCTACCTCTGTGTCTTGTCCCGGTGTGGGAATGAGCTGAGACTTGGAAAGAGAATCTGCCCATTTTGTCCAAAAATTAGTGAAAAGGTTTAGGTAGAGAATACTAACTTTCTTGTGTAACTGACTCATCAATACGAAAAAATACCACCAAGAAAGAAAATGGATGAAGGGAAAGAAACCAACAAAGTGGAATCACACGAAGTGACTTTGTGGGATCCTGTATGTGGCAAATTGGAAGAAATAGTGGGAGACCAGGATTTGCCTGGGAGCATGACACAGGAAAGCAAAAAAAAAAAAAAAAAAAAAAAAAAAAAAAATGTTCAGTTTAGTGATGGTGTTTTCCTAGAGGTTTAGAAGGTCTGACAAGTCAAGGGGGAAATGTTCAGAGAGGATGACCTCTCAGGCTCGACAAAGGTGAGACAGACCTTTCCAAATGATAATGTGAATCTTGTATCTAGAACTCTGCTTTAATAACACAGCTCGGCTGCGCAGTTCTCTTCTCCAACGAGACACTCAGAGTGATAATCATCTTGTTCAGTGATTGGGCACCTGTGTATGAATCCACCCAGTTTAGAGAATGTGGTAACCTCCATTCCTGCCATGTGTCAACTGGAACACCCTGTTGCATACAGATTCTATAATAAAGCCCAATGGGCTCCACCTCTTGGTCCACTGGTCTTGGGGAGTCTCCTCCCACTGAGTGTGGGTGGGACCTGGAAAATCCTCTAACCAATGAAATGTGGCAGTGGTGATGTTGGATCATATACCACCTTGCCAGTTTTCTACTATCTGCTCAAATTACAAGCTTTGCTGAGGCCAGCAGCTGCATTAAAAAGACCAGAAACTGAGTTCAGCCTTCTGCCTACATCCAGCACCCCCAGCCCAACCAACAAGGGAACTCTCAGTCCTCCCCCTAAGGCAGGCTTTCCATTTCTTGAAGACAGACATCCTGTTTTCTCTTTACAATGTGAATATCAAGTTCTTTGCTCTTCCTGCATCTAGGAGGCCCCATGAGTGAGGAAAGGCAGGATAAGAGGAAGTACCTTGAGGAGAGTGAGGCTAGACTTGGCCTCACCTCTCACCTTGGAGAGCAGGTATCACCAGGAGGTCACTTAGAAACAGAGAAGACAGGGACAGCAGGGATTAGAAGGACATGAATGGCCACCCCAGTGTCTCTCAGGCCTGCACAGGGCTGTGCTTTTGGGCTGTGAATAGAACAGTGATGAAGAAACTCCGCCCCAAACCCCCATAGTTGGTCTTTCCCCCTCAGCATTGTGGACAGCCCACCTCACAGCCCAGATGCACACACCATTGACTCCTTACAGCTTAGGTGTGACCCTCTCTCCCACCATCTGCAGCAACCCAACTCCATCAGCCAACGTAGAACCAACTCTTCTGTCACTTCAAACCCCATGGACTTATAGGGACTGTGAGAAATGCATACCCTTCACAAGACTCAGTGCTGGAAGAGGAGAAGCTGTCAGAGCCACAGAATAAGGTGACCCTTAATGCAGCAGGTGAACAGTTCCAGGAATGAAAAACAAAACAAAACAAAACAAAACAAAACAAAACAAACAAAAAACGGTGGGCTCTTGGGCTCAGGAGTCTGACTGTTTTGTTAGAATCATCGTTCAGGGAATTGAGTCACTTAACTTCTAAGTGATCTTGATTTCTTTGCCTGTAAATTGGAATTGATAGCTTTCCCTATCTCATGGGACTATTATGAGGTTGAAATGATTCAATTCACGCAAATCCCTTAAACCAGAACTCTGGGGAGGAAGAGAGTCCCACCAATGTAGCTCCTGTTTTCTTCCTCCTACATGACAAGTACCAGTTCTCCCTGTCACTCACCACCCTGAGCCCCTCTCACTTCCTGCAGATGAAGAGCTGTTCCGTCACATATATCCCATGGGGTGGGGGTGGGGCAACCATGAAATGGCCAGTGTGGAGGTACAGTTGAGGAATCCTCAGAGCAATGGGTGCTGTCTCTCTCTCTCTCTCTCTCCCATATATATGTTCAATTATACACATCTATACAAACCTCCATTCACAAATACCCATACACATTTCTATGGGATTGTGAACCCACCCAGAGAGACAGACACACAATCACATAACGCACTCCCTTCACATTTGCCATTTCAACTGGGGTCTGGCTGGCTCCCACTTCATCTTTTTAAAAATTTTAGTATCTTGAGGGAGAAAAACCAGAGAATATTTGTCTCACTAGAAAGAAACCCACTCCCTAGGGACTCTGGTACTTTCTGGATCTCAGCATGCCTGCTCCTGGAGCTCTCCTAAGTGAGTGGGAGATGTGCCCTTAGATTGAGACCCTGGAATCCAGCGGCAGCCATGTGCACTGCCCACCTGGTATTGGGACTCTGGACGTCCGGCAGGTCTTCAGCCTCTCACCTTCTTCTGACTGCTCTCCCACACCGGTTGTCCCCCACCCCGCACCCCAGGCTTTGCTACACAGAAGGATGTTGCCACATTACCTTCAGAATGAACAGAACACTGAGGTTAGGAAGTTCTAGATCAGAAGGAAGAAACCTGGACCTCTTCCCCACCCGAGTTCTTGTTGTTCTAGAGCACACCTCCAGCAACTCTACTTCCGACCATCAGAACTGCTGCTCAAACACCCCCAGTGATGAGAGCTCCAAGGAGAACCTGGTCAGCAGATGCCCTCTCGATGAGCATAGTGGCTGGGAAAATGGATCTGAGGAGTAAAGGAAAGGTGAGGGATGTCTCTGTGCCTGGACTCTGCTGCAAGTCTCTAGAAGGGCTCCTATTTCCCTGATATGTGGCTCCACTTCTCATCCCTCCCTAATCCTGTCTCATGGTGATGGGCTTACTCAGTCCTTCAGGTTACACATGGCATGTGAATCTGTGCTCCTCTCAAGAAGACAGCACAATGGCCAAGCACTTCTGGATGGTTCCATCCTCTTCTGCCTGGTCTCCACAAGCTTCTTGTCCTGGGTCTGGTGCTCCCTGGCACACTGCTAGGTCAGGGTGAGATGTACAGGGCAGAAGCCCATGGCACACCACACCCCAGGGTGACCTTACAGTCAGAGAGGGGGTGGTGGGTCACGTGTGTTCTGGTAGGGTCTGTGGTAGACAAAACAGGGAGGGCTAAGGCAAGGCCTTCTAAAGCATCTACTACAAACCATGATGCCTACTGGCCTCCCATCTGTGCCAGGATAGCGGACAATGATGAGATGACCATAGATGGCAGAGGTCCATGTCCAAACTCAGGTGGTTGTCATTGTCCTAGCCATCCTGCCACTGCCCACGGTCCTGTGTTCTCCTGGAGCCCCCAGTCACGGTGAACTGCAGGGTTGGGGGCCTGCCCAACTCCTCTCCAGGACTAGGCAGTGTCAGTCAGGGCAGAGCATGCCAGCAGAGGCCCTCCAGCTTTTGTCCCTGCACCACCCCACTGGGCTGCTATGCAGGGAACATTCACCCTGTAGACTATGATCTTGTGATATAAAAGAAGGATATACGTTGGTCCTCCGACAGTTCCTGCACACAGCTCGTAAAATGTTTGTCATTTCCTACATGATGAGAATCACAGGAGCATCTCTTTTTAGATTTGTTCTCACTTTCTGAGAAAGATTTACAAAAGATCCTGGTCCATTACTTACACACAGTACCAAACTTCACTGCACAATGTCTCTCTCCTCCTGTGCTGTGAGCCCTTAGAAGGCAGGACTCTCGGTGCCTGTAACCAAACCATCTGGCAAACTGTTGAATTCACGATTCTGTATGGATCTATGGTAAAATCTGAGCAGCCTCCCTCTTCAGCTTTAGTTGTGCTTCTCACTGGTTTATGCCTTGACTCAACATGCAAGGTCCTTCACTAACTGTTTCATATGCTAAGTTCTCATGACACTAACTGGAAATTATTAAACTATAACCTGTGCCCTGAAATCACTCTGTCCACTTTCACCCCACACCTTGCCCACCCTAACCTCTCCCTGCTTGGAACCCCACCCCTCTCCCATCAACTCAAATCATACACACACATCAGACTCTATACAAAGTTCCACATCATTCATGACACTTTCCCTTCTCAATGAGGTGTCTGGCCTGTCAACTCTGTAACCACTTCTCTGCTTTTCACCTGACATCTAAGGAGGTACCTGTCTTCAGGATCTCTCAGTGTGCCTCACAAGCTCAATAACGTGATCACAGAAGTATGGCTGCTTCCCCATCTTAATTGTAAGCTCTATGAGGTCAAACAGTAGGTCATCCTTTCTGGTGCCCAACCTACAGTGATCTAAAGAAGTGTCCCTGACCCACTGAGTCGGCTTAGTCAGTTAGCTAATTAATCAATGATACAAAGACCCTGCCCCTCTGACCAGACTGTAGCCGCCTTCACTCTCCAGTGACAGCTTGTGCACACCTGCCTGCCCCAGCTGCCACTAGGGGAGTTCCTGACGAGAGGGTCTCAGGTCCCTGGGGGTTGGGCTGATGTCGTCTGCACGGCGCCTTCTGCTTTCTTCCCGGCACCAACCTTCCTGCTTTCGTGGGTGCTGTTTGTTCAGACTGTGCTCCATGGTTTGGTTGTAGCATCGCTGCACATTTCTCAGATTTACGTGGTTACTCTTCCTCTGGCTTGTGAAGAACTTGGTCTTGTCGTCTAAATGCCTTGGCTCCTCCATCAAGCCCTGGACTCAAGACTTTGTCTTCATCTTCTCACTGTCACGGCAGATGAAGTGATGGTCACCCATGGAGCCCAAGGCACTAAATGCAGGGACTCCTGGAGGTGACTGAGACACAGCTGAGGAGAAATACTGAACACAGTGCCTTCCTGAAGCAGGAACCAGTGCATTCAGAGGAAGCTCCAGTGCTTACTGAGGACCTAGTTATCCATGTGTGGGGAAGGAGTGTGACTGTGTGTGCGTGTGTGTTGTGTAATAGGAGAGTAGGGCACACAAAATAAAAGAATGGGAAGGCAATTACACAACACTCTTCCCTGACCCCCTCTCCTCACACAAGTGATTGTGATATTCAAATCTCACACCCATTGTGCACTGGTATAATTTAGAGAACTAAAAAGAAACCTTCCTCCATATCTGAAAAGTGCCATGAAGAAGCTGATCTTGAGCAGGGCTTGAAGACGTGGAGGCATCAGGAGGAGTGGGGGACAGTTAGGAATGTTCTCATGGCTCAGAGTAGGGTGTGAGGACCCTGGAATGGGACCCTCCCAGGTCCCCCGTGTGATCTTGTAGCATCTCAACCCCTGCTAGTCCCCCCGTTCTCCTGACCAAGGTCCCCTTCCTTCACATCACCCTTCCTGTCACTGTGGAAAAGGCACTGGCCTCAGAGTCAGGGGCTTCCGGCCCCCCACACACCTCTGTTTCCTGGGGAAACCACTCCACTCTGTGTCCAAGGCTTCTTTATCTCTAGAACAAAGCCATGAGGCTGGCAGGCCCAGGGCCTCCCAGCTCTGCTATGTGACAATTGTAAGGCCCTGGAAGTCACCCAGGATCCAGGTGATGAGTGTGAAGGAAGAGGTACAGGTGGAGGGAAGGATGCCCCGAGAGAAAGCAGGGCCTTCAGCTCTTCTTGTCCCAGAGTCCCTGCTCCTGTTCTATCCTCAAACTCATCCATCCCACCCCAGGACCTTTGATCTCTCCTTCTTCCCTCATGTGGCACACTCTCCCCACCTCCCTGCCACAACCTTTGGTCTGGCCTCCCTCTGGTGTCTGCTGACGTTACTTCCTCAGGGACAGTTTGCCGCACCCCCTCCAAGCTGCACCCCATGGAAGGTGAGTAGCTCCTGCTTACGTGCAGCCGTGGCCAGTGAGCATCACATGATTGCATATTTACCACCTGCCACTGTACTTTCCATGACAATGGTGAGTTTTCTTTTTTGTAGGTCCCTATCCTTCGTGCCCCTCACAGTACTGTGTTAGTCAGGGTGCTCAGAGAAACAGACACAATAACATATGTGCATCAAGAGAGAGGTGGGTGTATTTTAAGGAACAAGCTCATGGGACTGGGGTTGGGGCCGGAGGTCCAAAATATGCAAGGCAGGCGGGGGGGGGGGGTGCTGGGTGTGCTAGAAGAGCTGACGCGGCAGACGTGATCCGAAGGCAGTTTGGACAAGGACCTGGGTTGTATTTCTTCCCTCTGAGATTAGGAGAGTCTTCAATTTATCATTACCCTCATGTTGCACAACTTTTCCTTTGTTTTCAGTGTCAGTCTGCCACAATTGTTTTGGAAATAATAGATACAGATTCAAGAACATAAATACAATACAAAGAATAAACAGAATGATGTGACAAAGCTTCAGTGCGTTTTAACATTGTTTGAAGTATACTAATCGTGAATCTTCTGGGTCTGAGAGGGAACAGGGAGACATAACACCAGCAATGAATCGCAACCTGCCGTGTCACAGAGCATCTAATACTGTACAAACGTTATAAAGCTTGGCAATGGCTTCCAGACTGTGTATGACTTAGTTCAAAGAAAACACTGTTTGACATTTCTAAAATTAAAACAAAATCCCTGCTACTTTTGTCAAAACTCACTGATGTCTTACTCTTGTTAACCATGTAAATATTACATGCAAATCATGCTCCAAAGCTGTGTGAATGTGATCGTGCTAAGCACATGCTGTCAGTGCCCAGAATGCAATGAACAATTAGCAATAATCAGGAAGAAAAATGTGAAGAACATTATAAATTACCTTACACAGCAAGTTATTGGATTAGTAAAACTTTGTATAATAATCCTTATAGGGCTGATAAGAGCAACCAACATGGAAAAAGTGCCATCAGAAGTCACACTATCTACTGTGCAGTGAAGCAGAGCATTTTACACGGTGAACGAAGGCTGTGACCGGACTGTGAGCAGCACATGTCCCTGTGGTCCCTGTCACTGTGCTGCTGGCTGCAAACCGTGTGTCTGCCAGAATAAGAAAGTATTTGGACAACTTATAAATCAAGCAAAAAATTATTATCAGTGTCGTTTCAACTATGTCATGAGAATGTGTTTTCATCACTTAAATACTAATTGAAGACGTGTAAGAAGGAGGGTTTTGTTGATCTGAGAATCCAGTGCGTCAAAGGTAGTCATCGGTGCTCAAACAAGATGTGACACGGTTACACGTGTACCCATGGTGCCAGTGTGGCCACAAAGTTCAGGGTCTCACACAAAGTTTTAGAGAAATTTCTGGATATTCTAACTTGGTACTGCGTAAGTCATGTATTCGGTGATTTCAGGATGATACAGTGAAATGTGAATTCAAATAAATCACTTTAAATATTTACTTCAGGACACTTTTTATTCACATGTATTATCATACAGTAAATGAACATTTGAGTTGGTTGCCAGAAAGGAGGGTGTGGGGGTTGGGACAGTGGGGGAGGGGGAGCGGGAACACAGGCTCCAGTTAGGGAATGAAGAAGTGACTGAATAGAAGGCACAGCATGAGGAACAGTCACTGATACCGTAACAGGATGTGTCGGGGCAGCTACACCTGTGGTGGAGAGAGCACAATGTGTGAACTTGTCATACGTTACCTTGTACACCTGGAACCAATGTAACATTATGTGTCAACTCTACTCAAATTTTAAAAACTATTTAAAATTATTCTATTTCAATTTTGGTCGCCTTTTGACTTTTTAAAAAAGTGTTTATTTATTTTGAGAGAGAATCTTAAGCAGGCTCCATGCTCAGCACAGAGCCAGAATTGGGGCTCGATCCCACGACCCTGAGATCACGACTCGACCGAAATCAAGAGTCCGATGCTTAAATGACTGAGTCACCCAGGTGACCCTCTTTTGGCATTATTTTAACGTTTACTTATTTTTAAGACAGAGAGAGAGACAGAGTGCTAGCAGCGGAGGGGCAGAGAGAGAGAGAGAGAGAGACGTTGAGTCCAAAGCAAGCTCTAGATTTTGAGCTGTGAGCACAGAGCCCACAGGGGGCTCAAACTCAGGAACCGCGAGATCATGACTTGAGCTGAACCAACTGAGCCACCCATGCATCCCAACATTTTAAATGAAGTGAATGTGCATAACAAATTCTACTCTTGGGTATGAGAATTGATAAATAAAATGTATAATGATGGTATCTATCTTCCACAAAGTCAGCTATAAAAACAACAGGTAAATAAATAAACACTAAGAAGATTAAATAATATCTGAATATTTGGGTGGAAACCAGGACACTGGGCAGGTCTGGGCTCCTGCAGTGCTAAGATGGCAACAGCAGCTGGAAATAGTATCAGACCTGTTAGGGTCATTTTATAAGCATTCATGCAACTGGAGTAGGTAAAGGTTTGGAAGATAAACTTTTTTTCAGAGAGTTGGCATTAATAACTTGTCTGTGAACAGTGAGGTCACTATTGTCTTTAGCCTTACCAGAGAGATTTGTTACTTATTACAGAAGCTGGATTAATCTGAGAAAGGAAGAGGTAATTAACTTACAAAATTAGTAACGGAATCAAAGGGGACAACTAGATAATATTATGTTTCGAAAAAAGTAATAGGACATACCATTTGAAAGAAAAATCCCATATCAAGAGAAAGACAATTATTTAATAATATGTGATTTCACTTGTCATTTGAAAGAAATAAACACATACAGAAGTTTTAAGTTTAATTTAATTAACCCTGATTATTTACCAAACTATATAGATTTTATTTATTAAATGAATAAAATTAATCTCAATAAAAAATGTCATTATAACAAATGATATTTGTGCCTCAGTTAACTACAGCGATATTGAATATGTAACAACTTCAGCCAGTATTACAATAGAAAAAAATATTTAATGTAATAGTTAAAGTGAGAGAGAATCTAGTACCGTGAGCAGCATAATGTTTATGTGCTGTTACATTAAAGACAATTCAATGGGAACACATTGAAAACTTTTTATGGGCTCGCTTGTCCAACCAGGGCTCACAATGGCATATCACTTTGCTAATGACAACTGTATAAAAAAATCAGTCCAAAATACTTTTTTTTTTTTAGTTATTTACCTATTTTGAGAGAGAGAGAGAGAGAGAGAGAGAGAGATAGGAGAGAGGGGGAGACAGAATCCCAAGCAGGGTCCCTGCTGACAGCAGAGAGCCCTATGCAGGGCTCAAACCCTCTAACCATGAGGAGATCATGACCTGAGCTGAAGTCAGACACTTAACCGACTGAGCCACCCAGGTGCCACCCCAAAATACTTTTAAATCTCAACAACTAACTTTTTATAATAGTTTAAGAAATAAAATAGACTATAACTTACATCATTTGTGAGCAGTTTTCTAATACATGGTTTATTTAGAACATAGACACAGTATAACTTAAATCTTTTTATTTATACACTGTATTATTGTACTGGTGCTCAAATGTTTTTCAATAATATCCTTGTCTAACATATAGTTTTCTGGCAGTGTTGTTGACTCACTGAATCTGACATAAGAAATAAATGAAGATGACAAGGTGGACACGTGGGACAACTCAGTGAAGAGTTCAGGGAATTCAGAGTTTGTAATCCGGACTGTTAGCAGGGAATTTAGAACCAGAAACAATACACACACGCAGGAACATAATAGCAGCAGTCCCCTGACTTTCGGGCTCACCTTCCCTGTGTTTGAACCCTGCTGACCCATCCACATGGGCATCTCCATGTGATCACAAGACTCAGAACCCAGCACAACGGTACTTCTCTCTGAATTCACGAAGCCAGATCCTTGTTGGTTTGCTTTTGTGGCCCCCACTCGCTGTGCTGTAGGACTGCACACATGTGGGCAGGATTCATGAAAATGTAAGTTCCCCCAGCAGCTCCCAATGGAGGGAAGGGTGGCTGGGGATTCCCGAGTAACTGACTAACAAGGGCTGACTCAGGATTACCAGGACTAGCCAGAACCAGTTAGGAAAGGAATCACTTCCTGACTGTGGGGGGAAAAGAAACTTTCATCTTCGGGTGGCATAGTCTGGACGGGCTCCCACATAGGAAGGGAAAGTGAGGGCAGAGCACTCCCCCAAAGAGGGATAGAGAGGGGTGCCATCCATTCCCACAGCCCAGCAGGCCTGCAGTCCTTGCAGGAGCCCCCTGGCCCCCAGAATGCGCTCCTCTCCCTGCTGGCCCCACCCTGCTTGAAAGAGGTGAGGAGGATGGTGGGGACAGGAGGAGAGGGTGTCCTGGCTGACCTGCCCCCAGGGCTCAGCATGCACACAGGGAACACCAATCACTCCCTGAACCTCTAACCCTCTAGGGAGGGAGGGGGTGGGGCATGTCTGCGGCAGTTCCCTGAGGACAGTTTAAAGTCATAGCTGGAAGAGGACTGCTTGCTAGTGCTTTCGGGTCCCCATCTCTCCTGGGCTGAGCACGGGATTTACACACGAATTTACACATGTTACGGAGTTTAAACCATTTGTGACTCTGCGAAGTCAGTGCCATATTACTGTCACAGCGTCACTATCCAATGTGAGGATAGGGGGTAGAAGTGCCAGATGACAGAGCTGCTGGAACCCAAGCCTGTGACAACAGCCCCAGGGCTCTGTCTCCTGTGGCAACTTCATGAAGGAGGGGCTCAGAGGGCCTGCACTTGTCACGTCATGATGCCACAGTTCCCCGTATAACGTCAACACCACAGAGTGGGACCCTTTCAATGATGGAGGATCATAACCTAATCCTACTACAGAAACTCATTCTTGTGTTATGTCTGATTTGAAAACAAAAATAAAACAAACCTTATGATGCTGCCCAATTCTGTCTCCCTGAAGCTTCTACAGAAGTGATTTCTGGGGCACCTGCGTGGCTTTGTTGATTAAGGAGCTGACTCTTGATCTGAGCTCAGGTCTTGATTTCAGGGTTTGGAGATTAAGGTCCACTTTGGGCATGGAGCCTACTTAAAAAAAAATGAATGATTTCTGGGGTGCCTGGATGGCTCAGTTTTTAGAGCATATGACTCTTGGTCGTGAGTTCAAGTTCCACGTTGGGTGTAGAGTTTACTTAATAAAATAAAATAATTTAGAAATGATCGATTTCTGAGGCACCTGGGTGGCTCAGTCAGTTAAGCCTCTGCCTCTGGATTTCAGCTCAGGTCATGATGTCAGGATTCCTGATCACGAGTCCCACGTTGGACTCTGTTCTGAAGGCAAGTAACCTGTTTGGGATTCTTTCTCTTTCTGTCTCTCTCAACCCCACCCCCATGCTCTCTCTCTCTCAATAAATAAACATTTTTAAAACTACTAAAAAAAAAAGAGAAATGACAGATTTTTGAACCCTGTAAGTCAAAGAGAATAAATGTAAGTCTTCACATGACACCCTTCAAATACTTTAACTCATGTCACAGACAAGGTATATTGCATCAATATAAAAACAAACAAAAGTGGGCTGCTTTCAGTAGGAGGGTGGATGCAATTATTCCAGCCCACCATTACTAGAAGCATGAGGTTCTCCCTAAGTCCTTTTGATGATGCTGATTAACTGATTAACTCTGATGATATATATTTGGGGCCTGATCTCTGCTGGGCACTGGGGATATAGCAGTAAGCAAGTAAAACAGGCTTGCCTGTTTATATATTAAATATTCAGCCTGAAGAGACAGACATTTGGATCATGGAGCAGGGACACCATCCTGGAAGCAGCCCAGGATATCCTCCCTGAGCAGGTGACATTAACCTGAGCCCCCAGGACGAACAGGGGCTGACACGGGAGGAATGGCTCACTAGGAGAGCAGCTGGGGAGAAGTCCTGGCTGGTGGCCGGTGTTGCAGGCTCTCGGGTCTGACCAAGTGCAGGGAAGCCGCTGGCAGCTGCAGCCTGGAGATGAAGAGTGTGAGCCTGGACCCGGCCCACGTGGATCCCAGGATGTCCTCCACCGGCTACTTAGCTTGAGACCCAAAAAAGTTCCTCACCCAGGGACGCATCAGCCTCCTCCCTGTACCACAGCTAATGCTCTAGAGATGAGGTGACACCTGTGAATGGCTCGGAACAGTGCCTGGCACACAGCTGATGCTCGAGCACTGTTTGCTCTCATGGCTGGAGGGAAACAAGATGGAGAGAGGGGAGGCTGAGGACAGAGGCCGGGCCCTGGAGCTCTCCCTGCCTGGTGTGGGAAACAGTGAGGGTGACAGTCCATGTGGAGGAAGGCTACTCGGGTGCAGTGTAGGGAAGAGATGGAGAGGAGGAGATGCGGGGACCTGTCAGAAGGCCACTGTGGGGGCCACACTAGTGGCACATGTCAGCCCTGTCCCTCCTAAACCACCCCTGTGCCATCTCTACTCCTTTTCACACTCCTCACCTCATCATCCTCCCATCACAGGTCAGCCTCGGGTGAGAAGAATTATTGATCACACCTTGGGCAGCAGTCATGGTGACCGGGCCAACTATATGGAACCTTCTGGAAGAGGTGACCTGTAGTATCTACCTGGTGAACTGGAAGGACCCTGGGAGCATCTTCTGTGGCCACAGTTTCTCCAGGCCCACATCACCACGTGCTGCGTCACTCTCGGAGCCACCAAGGAGCCATGGGCTCTCCATCCTGAACAAAGCCATTTCAGGAGGGGACATCAGGCCCGACTGGACACTTGCCAGTGTGGTGTCAGCCTCCTAACCCCACAGCCCAGGAGCGGGAATCCAGCACAGGAAGTTTTCTCACCAAACCCACCCACACCCCTCTGCCCAATGCACAGCAAAGCCAATGACTGAGACCCCAGGGTGCAGAAAGGAAAGGGTTTGAGAAGCAGCCTAATGAGAGGTAGGAAGCCAAGGCTAAATATCCTCCCTGAAGGGAAGGAACAATTTTTTTAATGTAATCATAAGGGATGAGATTATGTACATATTGATGGAAAGGGCGGGACATGTAACTATTGATGAGGAAAGATGGAGCGTGCGCATCAAACAACCATACGTGTCGCATACAGCCTGTTTCACGCTGGGGTGGAACCAGCTTCAGCAGGAGGATAAATGTAGCCCCTGATCTCCCGAGGTTGTCTTGGGACAAGGAGGGGGGCACTGGGCACGCTCTGAGAGCCGGTATAAAGGGGATGGGGTCTCTGGTTCATTATCCTGATAAAGAATGCAGGACCTCACTTTGTTCATAGGCTGGAGCCACACCACTTGACCTTGATCCCAGGCTCCTGCAGGGACAGGAATCTGAAAAGAAACCATAGCTGAGTGAGGAGAAACAGTCCTCTGAAAAATAAACTCTAAATGTTCTGCCTAGCTTCAACCACATGAATGCTGTGGGGTGTGGATTCAGTTTGCTTCTGTGAGCAGCACAAGCAAGGGGCCTTCTGCTCTTTCCAGAAGGATCCGCAATTCCTGCATGTGGTTTGCAATATCTTACAGAGCAGAATGCCCCTCGGTGCTGCGGAGGGAGGAGGTGCCCGGCCTCAGGAGGTAGAGAAACCTGTGCTGTCTTGTGTAACTTGGGATGATCTTTGGACGCTTGCACAATTATTGACTTTAGAACTGATAAGGACATTTTCAGCTTTCGCTGTTTGTGGGCCCTGCTCGTGGGCTCCCAAGGAAGCTAGACTTTAACACTTGCCAGGATCAGAATGACTTCCCCAAACTGGAAAACATGGGCTCTACTTCTGCCCTGAGCACACATTGTGCCTCTGCTTCATTAGCAAGAACCTAAAAGACACATATCAAACCAAAATAAGAGTAAAATTCTTCCTAAGTTCTGCCCCCATATTTTGGAAGCCTGCAAACTTGCATGTACAGAAGGCACAGTTGAAGTTTGTAATTTTCTGGAATGTCTTTCATTGTGATGGTTTCTGACTCTTTTCATAAAAACACAAATACTCTGCACAAATATTCCTTCCTTTGAAGCACTGTCTTCCTTGTGAGGATTGTGTATCCTGGGCAGCTGTCCTCACTATGGCTTGAATAAAGCGCCCTTCCACTTTTTTCGAACTTCTGAAAGTTTTTTTCATTTTGCATGGACAGAACATTACAGAAAAAGTAAATTGTTCAATTCTAAACATAATAGTAATGCACCAGGGCTTCCCTTTCAAACCAAAGGCTGTCCTGTGCCCTTGCTGCCACTATGGAGTGAGGGTGTGACTGATTCGGGTTTCCTTGTGAAGAAGCCATGTGGCTCTCACACTCAGCTATGCCCGACAACTTCCATGCTCTTGGGCCAGAAAGGATCACTGGACCTCCTGCTACCTTATTCTGCTCTCTCTACTTGTTGGTGAGGAGAGAGACCATTTATCGAGGCCCCTCACAGATGACTACAGTGCTGGTCTCTCAGGCTGGAGGAGCCTCTCCCTCTCAGAGAGATGTCTGGGGTCATGGAACCACGGTCCTTTCCTTCCCTCCAGGAGGAAGTGGGTGCATCTTCCAGCCCCCATAGCTGTGTCCCCAGCCCTTGAAAACAGACTTCCTGAAATCACAAGGAAGACCGATGTGATGCAGAGTCTGGAGCATTTCAGAGTTCAGAAGGGAATCTGATGTAGACACTTGTTTTGTCCCGTCTACCTTGTAAAAGTGGAGAGGTTATAATGTAGCGTGAGATTATGGGTCTTTGCCATACAGGGGAAGGAAGAGAGCAAGTTCTGTACTGGGAATCCAACTCACAAACATGTCATTTACAGTCATTAAAGAGTGGGAAAATTATAGAGAAACTAAAGGAGCACTGTTTTCTACTCACATCACTTATGATCAATTCTTTTAGTCATGATAAAACCGAACCTAAAGAATTTCTATCATCTCTTCATGTTGCACAACTTGGACACAAAATCAGGATCAAACCCAATGTCCCTTCATTTGAAATGTCTTGCTCGTTGCTGCAGTTCACTTGACAGCTGCTCAAAGTGACCCAACAAACAACACACAACCCTCAAATTCAAGGACCTCTGAGGAAGACATGCCCTGAATGAGTTCACCTCATGGCGGGACCAGCTCGAGGCCAGATTTTGTGTCCCTTCTTCCTCTTTTAAATGAACTTGACTCCACGGTGAACAAATTGTCTTTCATTTCTTCTTCCAGAGCCCATGTCAGCTGATTTGGACCGGGGATCTGGGACCCATCACAGCACCGGGAGGAAGCATCCAGGACAAGCCAAGTGAAGCCCATTGTGGCACCGAAGAGAGGGAGTTTACACTGCGTATCATGAATGAGGAGGTGCTTTTCCTTCCCACTGTGTGTAAGAGAGACGGCCAGCTCCTCAGCACCTTCTCCTCCTCCCCACTTTGTGGAACGTCCTTGGCGCTTGCTCTGCCACAGTCCTGGGAGACAGGAGCTTTCCTGAGGTCCTAAGGACTCCTGAGAATCATGCTCAGGGTCCAGGGAGAGGGACTCATGGTTTTTGCACCAAAAGGCATCTTGGTTACTTCTCTGGAGTTTGATTAACTAGAGTTTGGAAAACTTTGTGAGAGATTAGAGATTTGGAAGATGTCGTCTCATTGAAACTCAGTTAGCACCTAACACCTTCTCCGTTATTTTCCAACCAGAACATGAGGGACTCCAACCTGACAGACTAACAAAGAAATACATGGGCACAATCAGATCCAGGGACATTTCAAAGTCTAATAATGTGACCAAAGTCAAAGATGAACTGAAAGGAGAATATTTATTTATTTATTTATTTATTTATTTATTTATTTATATGAGAGAGACAGAGTGAGAAGGAGGGACAGAGGAAAAGAGAGAAACTCAAGCAGGCTCCATGCTCAGTGCAGAACCTGACTTGGGGCTCAATCCTACCAACCTGGGATCATGACCTGAGCTGAAATTAAGAGACTCAGCCAAATGAGCCCCTCAGGGGCCCCACGAATGGAGACTACATAGAGGCTTGTAAGAGGTTGCAAAGGTACTGAATTAAAGTAGTCCCCTTCTTCGCAGGAAGTATGTTCCAAGACCCCAGGGGCTGCCTGTGATGGCGGATAGTACCGGACCCTACGTGTCCTATGAGGTTTCCTGTACATTCCCACCCATGATCAAGCTTCATTTATGAATTAGGCACAGTAATAAATTAACAACAATAACTACAAAAAAAGAGAATAAGCCTAAGAGTATACTGTAGTCAAACTTTTGCATAACTGCCCCCAACTAATCTGATGTACTGTGCTCATTCTGCTTCTTGTGATGATATGAGATGAGATGATAAGAGGCCTGCGTGAGGAGATAAAGGAGGTGAGTGAGGTTAGGCTTACTACTGACCTTCAACCCTATGTCACAAGGAGGATCACGTGCTTCCAGGGTGCACTTGACCTGAGCAATAGACAGCACAGACAGCCACACCAGGGACAAGGAAGGACAGCTATAGTGACACTTCTATGTGGCCATGTGAGAGTGACGAGAATGTACCAGGAGACTCAGGGACCCAGGTCTTCCATGTATGATTGTGCATCCTCCTAATGATGATGCATCCAAGGACGATTCTAGCACACAGAACTCATGATGAGGAAGCAGATACTCAGGCAAAATCTCTCACATGTTCAGATCACACAGCATATAAGCTGTTTAGTCAGAATCCATCCGGGCTCTGGCTGCCCTTTGCTTTTGGGGTCTGCTCTCCCAGCCCACCCTGCTGCTTGTACAGCCCTCCAGCCTGGTGTCCAGGCAACACATGGGCCCACAGATGCAGAGCAGGCACCACAGCACCAGGCTTGCGAGAGGGGACGTCCCAGGAGGGGGCGGGCCCAGACTGTGCCCTCCCTCCCTGAGGGCCCACGTCCACTGGCATTGTCCTGTGACAGAAGTCATACAGATGAGGCACAGGACAGGGATTGAGAGCCATCTCCACATGACTCTTCAGCAGGGACCAGGCAGGAGCACAATAACGACACCCCAGGGAGCCCAGGGTGTATCTTTTCAAGAGGTCACCATGTTACTGTTCAGGACTCCTTCACAGGGAAAATAGTCCCATTCTTTATCTTCAGTGGACCAAGGATCAGCTGACCCTGTATCCCTCACTGGACATGCTTCCCCACGGCCTCTCATGACACCTTCACAGAAGTGTGTTCATTACCAGAACAACGTTGCACCCATACTGGGCATCCACGAGGAGACAAGTGTGATAGACTCCCTGCCATCACATCAGGTGACTCTCAAGGAGAGCATGACATCTGTGTTGTCCACGTATCAGACGTCTCTGCCGCACTGGCTGCTGGAAGAAGACTCGGCGGGTGTGTTCCAGGTGCCTCACATCATTGTCCCATCCACAGCCCACAGCCCAGCAGTGCCCAGGTTTCCTACCATCTACAGCGCAGTCCTGAAGCTTCGAGTGCACGAGAACCTAGGTGCTTGTTGACAAGGCACCTTCCTGGGTGCATCTACCGACAGAGAAGCAGACGCACCACCTCTGGGACAGAGCTTGTGAATGTGCTCTTGAGCGGTGCCTTAGGTGCTTGGAGACCACACCTTGAGGAACATGGTCCTGGAATTGTGCTTCTGACATTCCAGCACGTAGCAAATTCTGTGAGGATCTTGTTAAAAATGGAGATCCTGATCCTGTAAGTGGGTGCTTGAGCTTGGCCCTCAAGAAATTGTGCCATGTCCACTTCCCACGGAGGATTCCATACACTTTTCATACCTTGGTGACGTGAGAAGACCCCTAGTGAGATGAGAAATCCTCCGTTGTTCTTTGGGGGGATAACACTTGTTACTCAGAAGGATCTGATGACGCCAATGCACTTACAGCTCCAAGGGCTGCTGCCCTTCTCCGGAGAGAAGCCTCCAGCTCAAATGCCCAGAGCACAGGGAGGAATACGGGTGTCTCCCTGATGAAGGCTACAAGCAGCTGTCAGATGGGGAGAGTCATGGTCATTGCAGCTTCTGAGGACGATGGAAGACAAGACAGCTTGTTTCAGATTTAACTCAACCCCTTCCAAGGCCTCCATTCAAACTTTGCTGCCTTTCTGGTGACTCAGTGCAGATAATGTAAGAAACTTCTCATGTACAGAGCGTATTTTTGCTAATACTATAGAAGCAGTGGATGAGAGGTGGCACGGCGGCATCCTTCTATGTCACTATGGGTTATATGTAGTCAGCTTGTGCCCAGATCCCGGGCCTCCCCGCATTTCAGCTGGATATGCCTGAACACGGAACCTCAGGTGCCTGAATCCACCTTGTTCTCACAAGATCAGATCATGGGCTGGGACCTTTTCACCCCAAATCCTCGCTCAGGTGAGACTTTGGGAATGGCAGGAGGAGGAGGTGGAGTTAATTCAAATACTTGAAGCCCATGAAAAGTAAATGCAGGCAGGCAGAAACATGAGAACTTTAATCTTGAAAAACCACCACTACAATGGACGAGAACCACAAGTTCAGAGCTTTCTCCCCTCTGGGTGCTCCCCTCCCCCAGTGTAACTGCAGCCCAGTGGCTAACGGGGCAGATGACAGCAGTCCAGTGCCAAGGAGCTGGACATTTAAAGGGGAAATTTGAAAGTGAGGGAGCAGCAGAGGGTTGAGATCTGAAATCTGAATAGAATCTCGGTCTAAATACCTAGATGAGCACTGCACTCTTCATGGCTTGGGGACACTCAGGGGACAGTGCTGATAATGCAAGAGGAACCAGTGGGAGGTCTCGTTTTATTTTTTATTTTATTTTTTTATAACAAGATATAGAAGTTTATCTAATAATTGCCATTATTTTTTTTAATATGAAATTTATTTTCAAATTGGTTTCCATACAACACCCAGTGCTCATCCCAACAGGTGCCCTCCTCAATGCCCATCACCCACTTTCTACTCCCCCCCTCCCCCCATCAACCCTCAGTTTGTTCTCAGTATTTAAGAGTCTCTTATAAAGCATCCAACTCTTGATCTTGGGACCATGAGTTCAAGCCCCACATAGGGCACAGAGTTGACTTAAAAGATAAGACCATAATGGTTGAAGGATAGACAGACTTTGTAGCTGGAGGACATTTATAAGTTTGGGGGAAATACCAGGAACAAGACGACCACAGAGGAGGTGAAGACCAAACTCTGAGGAGAACCTATACAAACCTTGACTGACCCCCAGACCACACAGCTGGACGGAGGCTCACTCAAGACCCAGGATAAAATGCAGCCCCTGGAGATGGGAAAAACTGGGTATAGATAACACCAGTCAACAATGTTCATGTCACAGTGGGGTCCATGCTAGCGAAACACTTTTAGGAAAAACACAATCGTCAAAAAAGAAAAAGAGACAATAGATTTCAGATTTGCTAAAACTAAAACACACAATCCACTTCTAAAGGACATATTTTAAAGGACATGCAGAGAAACAGAAATGTGTGACTATGCAAAAGTCAGCACAAGCGTGTTCCCTGTGTGACGATTCCCAGATTTGCAATCAGCACCAAACCCTGCCACGAGCATCAAAGAATGAATAAATATATGTTGAAAGAATTTAAGAAAATCGAGTTATCAAAGGGTGAACAGAAAGGAAATCTGAATGAAGAAGTAGACTGTCCAAAGAAGACCAAATTGACATTCTAGAACTGAAAGGGGAAAAAAATGCAGTGATGGTTCAATGGGTAAACTTCACGGAAGGCCTGGGAAGGCAGAGTAAAGAATCAATGAGGTTGAATACAAATTAATAGAAATTACCCAATCCAAAACATCAGAGAAAAAAGATTGAAGAGAAACTTATAAAACCTCAGAAGTCCACAGACAATAAAAAAAAAGGCAAACTGAGGATCAGACTCCAAAACGGGAAGGAGGAAAAGGGCAGAAAAATACTTGAAGAAATCCCGTTTGAAAACTCCTCTAATTTAGTGTAAAAAGCTTGAGCATATAGATCTGAGAAGCTCATCACTCACCAGAGAAGAGAAGCAAAAGAAAACCACACTGAGGCTCTTCATGTCCACATGAGAGAATCAAAAAGAAGACAGGGGCGCATGGGTGGCTCAGTCGGTTAAGCGTCTTGACTCTTGATTTCGGCTCAGGTCATGATCTCTGGGTCGTGTGATGGAGCCGCGGTTGGATCTCCCTGCTGAGCATGAAGCCTACTTGGGATTCTCTCTCCCTCTCTCTTTGCCCCTTCCCTGCTCATGCACTCTCTCTCTCTCTGTCTTAAGATAAATATACATTTAAAAACAAAGCAAAAAAAAAAAAAAAAAAAAAAGAAAGAAAGAAAGAAAAAGAAAAACCAAAGGGAAATCTTCAAAGTTGACAATACCTTCCACACAGGACGTATGGTATTAAAATGTTCACAGATTCACTGATACTCCCCCCATGAAAAGGTGGAACTAATTCTCCTTCTCTTGTGTGCAGACTGGACTCAGTGACTCACTTCTCATGGACAGAATAAGGGGGACGTGATAGTGTGTGACTTCAGAGATCAGGTTTCAAAGGGACTGTGGTTTTCTTCTCCCCCTTCTTCTCTTTCTTTCCCTCTCTCAGATCCTGGATTTGGAAGAAGGCAGGTGCCCTGTCAGAAAGATGCTCACTTGCAGACGGGCCCACGAGTAAGGAGCTGAGGCTTCCCCCTGACAGCCTGCGGACACTGAAGCTCCCTGCCAGTAGCCACATGGGGGGGAGTGAGCTTGATCCTCCAGCCCATGTCACGCCTTCGCATCACTGCGATTCTAGTTGCATCTTGGCTGCAACCTAATGAGAAAGCTTCCCTGGAGCTGTCCTCATCCCCTGTCTTTACACTTGAATTATTATTATGTTTATATTATTATTATTATTATTATTATTGCTATAATAATGTCATACAAAGCGGCAGAATCATGTTATAATCTGTGGCATCGCAATGGATAATGACACAGACCTTGGAAAGTGGACAGGGGTGCTGGCATCACACATACTTTACACGAGGCAGGTGCTGAGGAGCGGGGCAGGGTGGAGTCGGAAGGACTGTGAGGTGAGAGTTTAGGAGGAAGAGATGAGCAGAAATGCTGGAAATGTTCAAGGAAAGGAGAAGAGACGTAGAAAAGGAACAGAGTCCTCTGGAGCCCTACAATTCTTCTGGGGAGAAGTAGGCTGAAGATGTTACGCCCCTGTAGACACAGCCACATGTCTGACTGCGTGCTATGTACAAGACGTGCACTTTCAGGGCACCTGGATGGCTAGGTTGGTTAAGCACCTGACTTCAGCTCAGGTCATGACCTCATGGTTTGTGAGTTTGAGCCTCAGTTCGGTCTCTGTGCCGACACCATGGTGCCTGCTTCGGATTCTCTGTCTCCCTTCTCTTCACCCCCCACTCTCTCCCTCTCAAAAAGAAAGATAGAAACATTAAAAAAATACTTGCACTTTCAGTATGAGGACACAGGCAGAACATAAGTTGATGGAACAGCTGTGCCAGGCAAACTGTGACATGAGGAGGCTGATATGTTAACATCAGGGGCAAAAGAGATTTGAAAAGAGAACACATTGCTGGAGATAAGGAGAGCCTCCTTGTGAGAAATGTAATAGAATGAGAAATGTCACAAGTGCAGACAGAAAGGAGACCAGTGTCCGCCCAGGGCTGGGGGCTGGGACGAGGACCAGAGGCAAAGGGGCAACAGGAAACTCAGGATGAGGGACCTGTCTCTATTGCCCTCATCTTACTAGTTCCATGGGTCTAAACCATTGGTGACATTCCTCTAACTGTGCATTCACACCTGGGATATTTTATCTCATCTGAAAACCTCCAAAATAAAAAAAATAGGGAGGAAATGGCACAGGAAAGATAAATTTAAACTAGTAAATATAAGTGAGGAAGTAAGTTTTAGGTCAATGTATTATAGATAAATAGAAGCTAGGAGAATTCATTGCAAGCTCCCCGCCATGAACTCGTTTTGAAGGAAGTCTTACAGGCCACAAAGAAATGACACCAGATGTTAACTCATAAACAGAGTGGAGTAATTAACAACAGGAATGGTGTTATTGTGTGTATGTACATTTTCTTCTTAACTTCTTTAAAAGGCACGTGACTGTTGCAAACACTAAGAGGTACATGATATTATCTGACTGACAATGTATGCTGGTGATACATGTAACAATACTAGCACTGAGAAGGCTAAATGAAACTCTATCCCTGTATGTACTGGATGGAGTTCAATGTTGCCTTAAGTAGATTGTGAAAAGTGAAAGATGCAGGTTTCAATTCGTACAACTTCAATAAAAATTAACGGAAATAAGTGTGGCTGAAGAGCCACCAGAAGAATCAAAACATAAACAAAAACTAATTGCTTGAAACAAAGGACGGTAGGAAAAAGGCACAAGAATGGAAAAGACATGAGACACTTCAGAAACAAAGAGCAAAATGATAGACCCAAATCCTACCATGTCAGGAAACATATTCAATATAAACCAAGTAAAATTCCAATCAAAAGGTTGATGTTATCCGAGTGCATAATTATCAAAAGGACTATACACTGTGTAGAATAGAAACACTTGAGCTACAAACCCAAAGATAATTTAAAACTTAAAGGGTTAAGGAATGAATATCCCATGGGAGTAAAAAATATAAGAAGTCTGGACTGTAGCATTAACCTGAAGCAAAATAGGCTGTCACATAGGGAACATCGTTGGACACAGAGGAGGCCATTCTATAAGGATAATAGGTCAGCATCACAGCAAGACAAAATAATGAATGGAGAAGACCCTCAGTACAGAGCTCTAAAACAGGTGACACATAAAGTGGAAGAAAGGAAAAGAAATGGAGAAATTAGCTATTATATTTGAAGATCAATACTCTTCTCTCATTAATAGAACAGATAAGGATTACATGACTTCAACCATTTCATGGGCCAAAATAGACCACAGACTGGCCCTAAATAAATGTGAAAGCAGGGAAATTATAGAGTACACTCTGCAACCACAGTGACACTAAATTAGGAACATGAGTATCTCTGGAAAATCCCCAAATATTTGGAAATTAGAACACACCTCACACCCCTGGGTCGTCATGGCTTAGAGGGGCAATCACAGGGAGGTCAGAATTGTCTGTTCCTGTGTGACAATGTACAGAAATGACAATGTGAGGTCTGTAGATGCAACAGAAACAGAGGTTGTGATTTCACAGTTTGCAGGGACAGGAAGCCTGGCCTGAGGGACCCAAATAGAAGTCTGGGTTTCGAGGGTGCACCAAGACCCTGTTTCAAGGGTGCACCAAGGGGAGGAAGAGGCAGCATGCCAGGGTCCTGTGCTCTCCAGGTGGCGGAGGGGGCCACCCTCCAGGTTCCAAATGTGGGGGTCTGACTCCCTGGCACAGGGGCTTCCCCCCCTGTCAATCTTGGGCATGGTGTTGAGATGCCTGGGTCCTGCAGGCCTGGGGAGCAGGGAGGGGACACATTTGGGTCCTGGGGGAAATGGTAGGTAGAAGCATGGGCCTGACTCATGGCTCATGTCCTTGTAGCCCCTGCAGTGTCCAGCCTCCACCCCACGTCCTGTCTCTGAGCTCCAGGAGTGCAGCCTCCATGGCCCCAGCTGCTGGACACCTCCCTGTTGGAGGCCCTGGGGCTGCTCCTCTTGGAGGAGTGTTTCCCGTGTTCACAAAGAGAGAATGTCTCCAGGTGACACAGGGGTGGACGGCAGGTGGCTGTGAAATCTTAGCCCAAGGAGTGGGATCTGGAAACTCCAGAATTAGAATCAGGTCCCTTCAGGGTGCACACACCTTGCTGTCCCTCCTCTCAGTTCTTTCCTCTCTCTGCCTCCCCAGCAAAAGGGGGTCTTGCTCTGGAATAAGGGAGCCCCTTAACCACCTCCCCTCTCTTCTTTCCCCTTCATTCCGGGATGTTTGAACTATTCCTATTGTTAGTATGGAAAAATGCCTAAACCTAAATACAATTTCCTGACCATTTACAGGACTAAATCCTGTGTAATGACCATCAAGTGCAAACAGGGACATCCACCAGGGCCCCACCCAGATACCCCTGCGCCCCTCCCAGAATCCCTCCTCCCCCCACAAGGGTCCCCTAAGATGACCCTTCCCCTACCTCTCGCCCCTGGTTCCTCCTCCTGTTCTCTTGTTGGCCTTCATCCCCTAATGTCCCAGTTTCCTACCTCTGCTCACTTCTCCAGGAGCCTCCCCAGATTCCAGGTCATTACCTGCCTCCTCCTCCTCCCCTTCTTCGACCACATCTTAGGAGTGGACAATCCAGACTTGGTTCCCTGGAGGAGGATCCTGTAGCTCTGGAGGCAGAAGTAGGAACACCTGACAGGGACTCCAGGGTCAAGGTCCCAGTAGGAACCTGGGGAGAAGCCCAAAGGGCACTCGGGTTTTCTGTCGTCATCCCTGTGTCCACACGGGGGCGCTGCCTTCTCCGGTTCTGCACAGTCAGGGGAGAGGCCTGGGCTGAGGTGAGTCAGGCTGAGCAGGGAGGGAGGGGGATGAAGGTACCTTTTGAACAGTCCTGGGGGCAGGTGCAGGGGTGGGGCAGGGAGCAGAGGAGAGGAGATTCTGGAGCCCTGTCCTGTGTCTGTAGTTTCCCTCTGTCCTCCCCTCAACCCCTCTCTCCAGGCGCTTGAACAACCCCAGGAAAACTGAAAAGTAGACAGTTTTTCCTCGTGGACCTAGTACTTGTCTGAGGGTTACTGTAAAAAAGAAACTGCTTCATTTTAGAATAGTTTGAGATTTACAGAGAATTACAAAGTTAGCGCATAGTCCCTGTACGCCCCACACTCGGTTGACCTGTTGTTAAAACCACCCTGAACCTCATGCATTTACCATAGATGATGACGCAATACTCATCATTCCTACTACTGAACTCCACACGGGATTTGCTTTTATCGGTTTCGTTTTCTCTTCCAAGATCCTACCCAAGATTCCACACTGAGTTAAGTCCAATCATGTCTCCTTCAGGTTCCTCAAGCTGTGACCATTTCTCAGACTTTCCTGTTTGTTTGTTGTTGTTGTTGTTTTTTTTTTTTTTTTTTTTTTTTTTTTTTTTTGATGTTTGAGGAGCTTCCTGGTACATTATAGACTATCCCTCATTGTGAATTAGGCTGCCCGAGGCTATGGGCCCAGGGAGACGACAACTGGACGGGCCATTCTCAACACAACATATCAAGAGCATACAGTGATCACTTGGTCATCACTGATGAAGTTACCCTTCACCCCCTGGCTAAGGTGGTCTTGCCCAGATTCTCCCCGTGAAGTTCCTCTTTATGCTTTGTCCCTTTGCATGAAGTAGTGTTGGAAGGAAGTCAGGATGTGCAGCCCAGAGATACAGGCTGTGCCACTATGAGAATGTGCGTGCAGGTTGTTGTGCAGACATGAGTTCTCTAATGAGTTGGGTAAACACCTCAGAGAGGGATCAGCAGCTCCCAGGCTTAGTCTGTGTTTGGCTTTACAAGAAACTGCTGACTGATGCCCACAGTGACTGTGCTACTTTGTATTCCTGCCATTAGTGACTGAGGCTTTCTGTTGCTCCAAGTCCTGGTCCGCACTCGATATTATCAGTGTTTGGATTCCTGCCATTGTGATAAGAGTGCGATGGCAGATCACTGTTGTTCCCTTTGCATTTCCCCAATGACACTTGCTGTGAGCACCTTCTCATGTGCTTACTCACCAGGAGTATATGTTCTTGGTGAGCTGTCTGCTCAGGCGTTTGCTCATTTTTTTAATGAGATGTTTGCTTATTGCTTTTTAAGGGCTTTATGGGTGTTCTAAAACAAGACCTTTATCAGACATGTGATTTGCAAATATCTTCTCCCAGTCTCTGCCCTGAACTTCTTTATGAACTAACAGTAGACATATATGCACGGATGTATTTTTGGGGGGGGGGGTAGGAGAAAGGAGAAATGGCTCATTGTAATGTATTTTGGGGAGAGAACCCCAGTATTTTGGGTAACTGGGGGATGAGGGATTACCAGATGACATCTTTAGTTTTGGATATCTGTGGTTATCTGCTGGATTCCCTCGTATGTGCTGGAGTGATGTTTTCAAAACATAAACTAGTTTAAAATCCCTAACACTTGAAAGATCATCCTCAGACCATTAATCAAGACTTGGGTTCTGATCTTCTACTTTAGGACCAATCATCTTTTCCCTGAACTATTTTGCCTTTGAATTTTCATTTCTGAAGCAGGTGGGCTTGATTGTATGGACAAGTACTCCCATGAGAATAGCTTAATATGCCATGTAATATACAAAACCCATCCTCTAGAAAGTATTTAAACTGACAAGATAGTAATAAATGAATAAAGGAGCACAACCCAGAAGCACGAGAAAGATCCTGCTTGCCCCCGCCCTCCCACCCCCAGAGAACAGGGTCCTGAGAAATGGAGCAAAGTCTCTGTGAGTCCCCTGCTCAGGGCGCCGTCAGGCAGGCCCAGCCCCCCTCCCCCCCCACCCCCCCCAGCTCTGTGGCCTGAGCTGCTGACTTTCCTACCATCTCCTTCCTTGCTAAAGTGTAAAGAAACATGTATAAACTGGTTATGATGTGTGCGTATGATGTACAATATATATGAGGTGATGTATATTCCCTGTAGAAAAATTATAAAATGAGAAAAGCGAATGAGGACAAAGTAGAAAGGATGGTAATTCTCACACCTGAGCTACTTTGTTGCATTTTCTCCTAGTCTATGATAGATGCTCCTGCTGCTGGAACTCTGTCTCTAAGGTGATGAGCACAGAGCTCAGGGGTCCCAGCCCTGCTCTCTCCAGATGCCATTTCCCCAGTCAGCTCACTGTCCCCCTCCTGAGAGGGCTGCTTCTCACTTCCTCCCCACTCCTCAGTCTCCTGCACCCCTCCCTGGTCCCCTCCCTGAGGTGATGAGCTACTTTGTTTCTCAGCCTGAAAGAAGGACTCAAATGAGAACTGCACAGTCCTCCCTCCCCTCCCCCACATGTGCACCTGTGTCCTCACCTTCCAAGTGATGGTGGAGGCACCCCTCCTGTCTCAGGCTGCCCCTCCATTTGGGCACCTGCATCATCCATTTCCCCCTCTCTGCTG